>NC_064638.1:837568595-838798282 GCF_023864345.2 Schistocerca serialis cubense
ACTACTGCAGATTTCAGTGCTGGGCCATCAACAAGCGTCAGCGTGCGAACCATTCAACGAAACATTTACGATATGGACTTTCGGAACCGAAGCCCCACTCGTGTTCCCTTGATGACTGCATGAAATAAAGTTTTTCGCCTCGCCTTGCTTTGTCAACACCGACATTGGAATGTTGATAACTGGAAACATGTTGCCTGGTCGCAAGAGTTTCGTACCAAATTGTGTCTAGCGGATGGACGTGTACGGGTGTGGAGACAGCCTCGTGAATCCATGGATCCTGCTTGTCAGCAGGGGACTGTTCATGCTGGTGGAAGCTGTGTAATGGTGTGGAGCGTGTACACTTTCAAAATAGCTGCAGACTGGTTCCAAGAACATTCTACTAGTTTAAACACTTACGCTGGTCACCAAACTCACCAGACATGAACATCACTGAGCATATCTCAGATGCCTTGCAACATGCTGTTCAGACGAGACCTTCACCCCTCTTAATCTTACGGATTTATGGATAGCCCTGCAGGATTCGTAGTGTCAATTCCATCCAACACTACGTCAGACGTTAGTCGAGTCCATACCACGTCGTGTTGCGACACATCTGTTTGTTCGCGAGGCTCTAAACGATGTTAGGTTGGTGTACCTGTTTCTTTCGCTCATCAGTGTGTTGTCTACTGTATGTGCCTCACGTTTTCAGTTTTAATTTTACAAGTGTTGTCACAACTATTATAAATAGAAGTACAATTCTTCAGGAAAAGTTGTATGTGGTTAGGAATCTGTATGGGGCTAGAAAAAATCTTTATTTTAGCCCATTTTAAAAACATGTTATTTTAACGTTTTTATTTACATAATTGTTTTCTGATTTTTAGTCTTGTCTGTGAATTTTTTCAGTCGATTTCAAACATTTGATGAGAATACGAGGAAATATATATAGTACATTTCAGGTAAATTTCAGTTGCTTCGTCGTCTATTCTTATTATTCCCTCTTGCTTCTTGTACATATTGTATATTATCCGTCCCTCTCTATAGCTTACTCCTATTTCTCTCAGAATTTCGGACATCTAGCACCATACTACATTGTCGAATGCTTTTTCCAGGTTGACAAATCCTATGAACGTGTCTTTATTTTTCTTTAGTCTTGCTCCCATTATCAACTGCAATGTCAGAATTGCCTCTCTGGTGCCTTTACCTTTCTTAAAGCCAAACTGATCGTCATCAAACATATCCACAATTTTCTTTACCATTGTTCTGTATATTATTGGATGCATGAGCTGTTAAGCTGATAGTGCAATAATTCTCGCACTTGTCGGCGCTTGGAATGTTTGGAATATCCGAAAGTCAGATGATGTCGCCAGACTCATACGTTTTACACACCAATGTGAACAGTCATTTTGTTGCGACTTCACCCAACATAAAATTCTGATGGAATGTTATCCGTCCCTTCTCTCTTATTTGATCCTAGGTCTTCCAAAACTCTTTCAAATTGTGTATCTAATATTGGATCTCTTATATCTTCCATAGCCATCAGACAAGTCTCCCCCCCCCCCCCCCCCCCCTCATAGAGACTTTTCTGTATGCTTGCTTAGTCCTTACGACAGTCACAAACAGTCACATTTCTCATACAGCCATTTCGCCTTACCTTCTCCGCACTCCCTCTTTATTTCATTCCTAAGTGACTTGTACTTCCGTATTTCTGAATTTCCCTGTACCTTTTCGTACTTCCTCCTGGCATCGATGAACTGAAGTACTTCTTCTGTTACCCGTGGTTTCATCAGAATTACCTTCTTTGTACCTATGTTTTTCTATCAAAATTCTGTGGTTGCTCTTTCTAGAGGTGCCCATTGCTCTTCAGCTGAAGTGCCTACTGATCTATTTGGTATCGCAGTATCTAAGCCTCAGAGAACTTCAGATTTATCTCTCCATTCCTTCGTACTTCCGTACTCCCGTTCTTTGCGCAGTGATTCTTCCTTAGTAGTCTTGAACTTACTCTTCATTACTAATACATTGTGATCTGAGTCTATATCTGCTCCTGGATATGCCTTAAATCCAGTATCTGAATTCGGAATCTGTGCCAGCCTTTTCTAGTTGTATTTCCTCCTCTTGTGTTTTTGAACAGAGAATTCACTATTACGAGCTGAAATTTATTGCAGAACTAAATTAGTCTTTCTCCTCTCTCATTCCTACTACCAAGCCTATATTCTCCCGTAACCCTTTCTTCTACTCCTTTTCCTACAAACATATTCCAATCCCTCATGGCTATTATATTTTCGTCTCTTTTTGCCTACTGAATTATCTGTTCACAATCCTCACATACACTGATCAGCCAGAGCATTATCACCACCCACTTAAAAGCCGGTATGTCCACCTTTGGTAGGGATAACAGCGGCGACGCATCGTGGCATCGAAACAATGAGGCTTTGGTACATCGCTGTATGGAGGTGGCACCACCTGTGCACACACAAGTCAGCTAATTCCCTTAATTTCTGGGGGGGGGGGGGGGGGGCTATGAGCTCTCTCGCCAAGTTCATTCACATCCCGGATGTGCTCGATCGCGTACAGATCTGTCGAGCTAGGCGGCCAGAACATCAACTATAACCCGCTTCTGTGTTCCTCGAACCACTCCATCACACTCCCGGCCTTATGAAAGGCGCATTATCTTGTTGAAAAATGCCACTGCAGTCGGGTAACTGAGCGTCATGAATGAGTGTACTTGGTCTGCAACCAGTGTACGATACTCCTTGGTCATCGTGATGCCTTACAAATGCTCCACTGAATCCATGGATGCCCTCGTAAATGTTTCTCAGAGCGTAAAGCAGCCGCCGCCAATTTGTCTCCATCCCGCAGTACAGATGTCAAGGAGCTGTTCCCCTGTGTAACACCTACAACGCCTCTCGGTATTAATAAACCAAAATAGCTCCCAAATTAGCTCCAATGCCCTCGAAATATAAATTCAGAAAAAAAAATCAGTCGAAAATCATAGGTCAAAGGCCAGAATCAACACAAAACAATAAAATAAAACAGAAACACTCAGATTAAATGATAAAATCCCCCTGCCCGAATAAAACGTAAAACTAAGTCAGCCATAGTGGAGTCGTCTGTTAAAAGGGCAGGGAGCGTATCAGGCAGCGCAAATGTCTGCCTGACCACAGCTAAAAGGGGGCAGGCCAACAGAATGTGGGCCACTGTCAAAGCCGCCCCCCAGCGACATACAGGAGGGTCCTCCCGGCGCAGTAAATAACTGTGTGTTAGCCGGGAGTGGCCAATGCGGAGCCGACAAAGGACGACGGAGTCCCTGCGGTTGGCTCGCATGGATGACCGCCACACAGTCGTCGTCTCCTTAATGGCACGGAGTTTATTGGGTGTAATCCGATCGCGCCATTCAGCGTCCCAAAGCGCAAAAACTTTTCGGCAGAGGACTGCCCGCAAATCAGTCTCTGGGAGGCCAACATCCAAAGATGGTTTACACGTGGCCTCTTTCGCCAGGCGGTCAACATGTTCATTGCCCGGGATACCGACATGACCGGGGGTCCACACAAAGACCACAGAGCGGCCGCAACGCGCAAGAGTATGCAGGGACTCATGGATAGCCATCACCAGGCGAGAACGAGGAAAACACTGGTCGAGAGCTCGTAAACCGCTCAGGGAATCGCTACAGATCACGAAGGACTCACCTGAGCAGGAGCGGATATACTCTAGGGCTCGAAAGATGGCGACTAGCTCAGCAGTGTAAACGCTGCAGCCAGCCGCCAAGGACCGTTGTTCGGAATGGTCCCCGAGAGTTAGCGCATACCCGACACGACCAGCAACCATCGAACCGTCGGTGTAAACAATTCCAGAGCCCTGATACGTGGCAAGGATGGAATAAAAGCGGCGGCGGAAGGCCTCTGGAGGGACCGAGGCCTTCGAGCCCTGTGCCAAGTCGAGCCGAAGGCTAGGGCGAGGAACACACCACGGGGGTGTACGCAGAGGCGCCTGGAAAGGAGGCGGAACAGGGAAAAACCCAAGCCCGCAGAGAAGCTCCTTGACGCGTACAGCGATCGGACAACCCGACCGGGGCCGACGGTCCGGCAGATGGACGACCGACTGTGGGAACAGAACACGGTAATTTGGATGCCCGGGCAAACTAAAAACATGGGCAGCATAAGCAGCCAGTAATTGTTGGCGTCGTACCCGCAGTGGAGGTACACCTGCCTCCACTAGTACGCTGTCCACAGGGCTGGTGCGGAAAGCACCAGTGGCGAGGCGTATGCCGCTGTGGAGAATTGGGTCCAGCACCCGTAACGCAGATGGGGATGCCGAGCCATAAGCCAGGCTCCCATAATCCAGACGGGACTGGATTAACGCCTGGTAGAGCCGCAACAGGGTAGAGCGGTCGGCGCCCCAGCGGGTGTGGCTCAAGCATCTCAGAGCGTTTAGATGCCGCCAAGACGTCTGTTTCAGCTGCCGGATATGAGGCAGCCAAGTCAACCGGGCATCGAAAACCACCCCCAAAAACCTGTGGGTCTCCACCACAGCAAGGAGTTCGTCGGCAAGATAAAGCCGCGGCTCAGAATGGACCGTTCGGCGCCGGCAGAAATGCGTAACGCGGGTCTTGGCTGCCGAAAACTGAAACCCATGTGCTACAGCCCAAGACTGCGCCTTACGGATAGCGCCCTGTAGCTGACGTTCAACAGCTGCAATGCCAGTAGAGCTGTAGTAAAGGCAGAAGTCGTCAGCATACAGGGAAGCGGAGACAGAATTTCCCACGGCCGCAGCAAGCCCGTTAATGGCTATTAAAAACAGACAGACACTTAAAACAGAGCCCTGTGGCACACCGTTCTCCTGGACGTGGGAGGAACTATACGAGGCCGCGACTTGCACGCGGAAGGTACGACACGACAGAAAATTGCGGATAAAAATCGGCAGAGGACCCCGAAGACCCCATCCATGAAGCGTAGAAAGAATGTGTTGACGCCATGTCGTATCGTACGCCTTCCGCATGTCGAAAAAGACAGCGACCAGGTGCTGACTGCGAGCAAAAGCAGTACGGATGGCCGACTCCAGGCTCACCAGATTGTCGGTGGCGGAGCGGCCTTTACGGAACCCACCCTGAGACTCCAGTACCCAATGCAAGCGCCGGCTCACCATCCGTTCAAGCAACTTGCAAAGAACGTTGGTGAGGCTAATGGGACGGTAGCTGTCCACCTCCAGAGGGGTCTGTCCAGGTTTCAAAACGGGGATGACAATGCCTTCCCGCCATTGCGACGGAAACTCCCCCTCGACCCAAAGACGGTTGTAAAGATCGAGAAGGCGCCGCTGGCAGTCCACTGAAAGGTGTTTCAGCATCTGACAGTGGATGCCATCTGGCCCAGGAGCGGTATCAGGGCAAGCAGCTAGGGCACTGCGAAATTCCCACTCACTGAATGGAGCATTGTAAGATTCCGGGTGGTTGGTGCGAAACGAAAGGCTCCGACGTTCCAGCCGCTCTTTAATGGAGCGAAAGGCCTGGGGGTAATTCGCAGAAGTGGAACTCATAGCAAAATGCTCTGCTAAGCGATTTGCAATGACGTCGGAGTCAGTACAAATGGCTCCATTCAGTGAGAGCGCAGGGACGCTGGCAGGGGTCCGATAGCCGTAGACGCGTCGAATCTTGGCCCAGATCTGCGAGGGAGTGACATGGAGGCCAATGGTGGACACATACCGCTCCCAGCACTCCTTCTTGCCTTGGCGGATAAGGAGGCGGGCCCGCGCACACAGCCGTTTGAAGGCGATAAGGTGGGCTAAGGAGGGATGTCGCTTGTCACGCTGGAGCGCCCGCCGGCGATCTTTAATCGCTTCAGCGATCTCAGGCGACCACCAAGGCACAGCCATCCGCCGAGGGGACCCAGAAGAACGGGGAATGGCAGATTCGGCGGCAGTAACGATTCCGGTGGTGACCGATTGAACCACCGCATCAATGTCATCAGTAGAGAGAGGCTCAAAAGAGGCAGTGGAGGAGAACAAATCCCAGTCAGCCTTATTCATAGCCCATCTGCTAGGGCTATGAGAAGAGTGACGCTGTGGTAGTGACAAAAAGAGCGGAAAGTGGTCACTACCACACAGGTCGTCATGCACACTCCATTGGACAGACGGTAAGAGGCTATGGCTACAGATGGAAAGGTCAATGGCGGAGTAGGTGCCATGCGCCACACTGAAATGTGTGAAGGCACCATCATTTAATAGCGAGAGATCGAGCTGCGACAATAAATGCTCAACGATGGCGCCTCGACCTGTGGCCACTGACCCACCCCACAGAGGGTTATGGGCGTTGAAGTCGCCCAATAGCAAGAAAGGTGGCGGCAATTGGGCGACCAGTGCAGCCAGGACATGCTGCGAGACATCACCATCCGGTGGAATGTAAAGACTGCAGACGGTAACAGCCTGTGGCGTCCACACGCGTACAGCGACAGCCTCTAAAGGCGTCTGGAGAGCGACAGGCTCGCTGTGCAGAGTGTGAAGGACACATATGCAGACGCCACCAGACACCCTTTCATAAGCAGCCCGGTTCTTAAAATAACCCCGATAGCCACGGAGGGCGGGGGTTCGCATTGCTGGAAACCAAGTTTCTTGGAGAGCAATGCAGAAGAATGGGCGAAGGCTGATAAGTTGGCGGAGCTCAGCTAGATGGTGGAAAAAACCGCCGCAGTTCCACTGGAGGATGATATTGTCCATGGCTGAGAAAGGCGTGAAAGGACTGGGAAGGCAATTTACGCCGCTTGTTCACTCACTGCCACCGATTCAGTACCCGTACGAGAGGCATCCATGGCGTCTGAGGGACCAGCGAGATCAAGGTCCTCAGCGGACGCTAGAATCTCGACTTCATCCTCAGACGCAGAGCGCGAAAGGTGCGGTGGGGTTGGTGCCACCGCAAGTTCTTTGGCCTTAGAGGTCTTTTTCTTGGACTTCTCTCGCTGAACTTTGGGTTTCACCGGCTGGGAAGGCTTCACCGATTCAGTCTCCGGGACAGAGGAGGATCGTGAAGCCCTACACCCGGCCGCTGGTGAGGACTTATGCCTCTGGCGGCCGTCATCCTTCCCACTGGTGGAACCCTGGGAAGCGAGGGTCCCAAGGGAACTCTTACGGGCGAGAGTAGCTGAAGAAGTTAGACGCTTCTCCGGATGAGAAGCGGGGACGGACGTCCCCGACGTGTGGGAGGAGGGTGCTCCTGAGGTAGGTGGTGCAGGAGCAACTGGTTGGGTAGAGCCCCCCACGGGCAAGTGGGCAGGAGGAGTCTTACTGCTTATCAAGCTGGCTGGAAGTCTCGAAACTGATGGGGCTAGCACAGGTGTTGTAGCAGCTGCATAAGATGATGTCATTCTCACAGGATGGAGTCTGTCATATTTCCTTTTGGCCTCAGTATAGGTCAGCCGGTCCAGGGTCTTATATCCCATGATTTTGCGCTCTTTCTGAAAGACTTTGCAGTCAGGCGAGCAAGGTGAATGGTGCTCCCCGCAGTTGACGCAGATGGGAGGCGGGACACATGGAGTATCGGGATGAGATGGGCGTCCGCAATCTCGACATGTGAGGCTGGAAGTGCAGCGGGAAGACATATGGCCGAACTTCCAGCACTTGAAGCACCGCATCGGGGGAGGGATATAGGGTTTGACGTCACATCGGTAGACCATCACCTTGACCTTTTCCGGTAACGTATCACCCTCGAAGGCCAATATGAAGGCACCGGTAGCAACCTGATTGTCCCTCGGACCCCGATGAACGCGCCGGACGAAATGAACACCTCTACGTTCTAAGTTGGCGCGCAGCTCGTCATCAGACTGCAAAAGGAGGTCCCTATGGAAAATAACACCCTGGACCATATTTCAACTCTTATGTGTTGTAATAGTAACGTTAACATCCCCCAACTTGTCACAAGCAAGTAACCTGCGTGACTGGGCGGAGGATGCCGTTTGTGTCAGTACTGACCCAGAGCGCATTTTAGACAAGCCCTCCACCTCCCCAAACTTGTCCTCTAAATGCTCGACGAAGAACTGAGGCTTTGTGGAGAGAAAAGACTCCCCATCAGCTCTCGTACAAACTAAGAATCGGGGCGAATAACTGTTACCTCCATCCTGACACTTACGCTCTTCCCACGGCGTGGCCAGGGAGGGGAACGTTTTCGGATCGTACTTCTGAGCATTAAATTGAGCCCGAGAACGCTTAGAGACTGCTGGCGGCTGGCCGCCAGCGAGAGATGATGTACCACGCTTCATTGCGGGTCATCCGCCCTGATGCCACCTACTCTGACCAAGGGCCCTCCCCACGGGCGCCACCCAGCCACAGCAAAGGCCACCTGGCAGGATGGCCGTTGCCGGGAGTCCCGATACCCCAGGAGGATAGGCATCTACTCCTTGGCATACGTGGGGAGTTAACGGCGCAGGCATCAGTAGAGCGATCCCTGTGTTGTCAGGGGGCTACAACCAAGAGGGTACATGGCGGCCCCACCACATCGGACTGGCTACCGTGCTGGATCTTAGGTGCAAAAATGTCCAAGGTCGTCGTCGCAGTTAAAAGAAACACTGCAGAGGGCAGCGTGGTAATCGCACCCAGGGACGTATTCTCGCCCAAGAGATCGAAAACGAGCGGGACACCATTGCAACGACGAGCAATCCGGCTAAAGGTCTAATTGCACGAC
The DNA here is from genome assembly GCF_023864345.2 of Schistocerca serialis cubense. NCBI lineage: Eukaryota > Metazoa > Arthropoda > Insecta > Orthoptera > Acrididae > Schistocerca > Schistocerca serialis. The sequence continues at coordinate 837,577,234 of NC_064638.1, forward strand.
GGATACAGTGCACCATGTAAGGCGCCCTTCCCCAATGGGCTCGCTCTTCGGATAAATTTAGAAAGATGGAGGTCAAATCCGAGAGGGGACCATCACATAAGGCCGAAACATGTGAGACTCCTTTTAGTCGCCTCTTACGACAGGCAGGAATACCGCGGGCCTATTCTTACCCCCGAACCCACAGGGGGGACCAAAGATAGCATTTACTAAAGTATAAATAGACATACAATGCAATTATGATACACCAGTCTCTATCCTCTAGTCTGTTCGAAGTCAATTAGGACGTACAGCTTAAGGAAGCAACAATAGGAGCTTTATTAAACCAGGGCGCAAGAATAAATCGCGACGAGGTTGTTTTTTGGGAAGCATTAATTTCAGATCAGAATTAGAACTTTTGTCATATTAGAGGGACGGGGAGGTAATCAATAATCTCTCTGACTTTAACGTCACTTCGTGTGAAGATTTAAATATTTTACGGAATTAACGATTTTTGGACAGATTCGGACTTTGTATTGTGGTAGTGGAAAAGCTTTACTTCACGCGACTAGTAATCATAGTTCGTGACGGTTTATGGATATTAAACGGGAACAATCTTTTTATCGAAAGGGTCTTGAGTATGGCAACTTGCATTGTTTAGTATCTCTGATATTGACGGGATTCCAGATTAGATACTTATTCAAAGAACCACTTTGAATGCAATCATGTGAATGAACTGATTTATTAATAATTATTGTTAAATAAAATAACGTATTAATTTGAAACTGACTATTCGTCTTCAACTTTACTTCGATTTAGGTTCATAAATAATTAGGTTACGTGATTTTCACCAAGAATAAACTGCAGACTAGTAACTGAAACAAGCGAACGAGAATCTATTGAAAACACTAGTATTAATTTACTAACGGTTTTTTCCTTCAGAACTGGGAAGACAATACGTGTAGTGACTCACTGGGGTTAATTTAAGAACTAGCCGGGATAAAACAAAACCCCTCAATACCAGTCAATGCATAGATAAATTAACATTCCTACTTTCATGCAAGATACAGAAGTCGTGATAGAAAAAAGGGTCGCTACAAACGTATATGGCGCCCAACATGGGGGATTGTCTACATTTAAAGATATTGGTTTCAATTTTTAAATTAGATAAATAACCTTGCTGCATTCGGGGTTCCCAATCCCAGCCAGACATTACATCATTTTCATTCACTTCTCAACCAAATTTCACCCTTTTCTTTGGTCTAAAATTAAAATAATGGTCAGAAAAGATCTTGGTTTGCATCACTCCGGTATCCAATCTGTCCATTCCCTCGTCAGGAATTTCATTACTAGAAACCGTGGAAATTGAATTTAAATGTTGTTTCGATACATGCCCTCCCATTGGCGTGATGAAAAAAGTATCGAGATTCATCAGACCTTGCATCCCTCTGCCACTGTGCCAACGTCCAGTACCCTGTGTTACGTGCCCGTTCCAGCCCTAGTTGCCTATGTCGTAGTGTTAACATCGGCGCGTGCATGGGCCGTCGGCTGCAGAGGTCCCTCGTTAGGAGAATTAGGTGCGCTGTCTGTTCAGACACACTTGTTCTCTGCCCAACATTAACATCTGATGTCAGTTTCGCCAGATTTACCCTACTGACCTGTTTTGCCGGTCTGCCCAGAGTACGACTTCCGACCCGTTATGAGGGTGGCCGCCCAAACCCACGACTTCTATACGTGGTTTCACCTTGGTTTCGCCACGTGTTGAAGATATTCACCACAGTATTCCTCGAACACCCGACAAGTCGCGCATTCCCAAGCTGCTGGGCCACCAGGTCATCACAATATGCCGATCGAACGTAGACATATCACGCGCCTTCCTCATTCTACACAAGGACAGGACACTTACTGATACCACATATACCGTGCTTGTTACAGCAGTTATTCGTCGCCAAGTGACACTACTATCGTCTGGACTCGTTTATATCGATAGTAGGTCGGTGGTCATAATGTTCTGACTGATCAGCGTACTTTCCCTGACTCTTCATATTCCACATCTGACGTCACCAACTATACTTCAATTATTGATGTCGTTCTGATAAGAACAATCACCATACCACTGAACTGTTTACAGTATCTCACCCTATGCCCTACCTTTCTATTTACACTGAAGAGCCAAAGAAACTGGTACACCTGCCTAATATCGCGTAGGGCCCCCGCGAGCAACCAGAAGTGCTGCAATGAGACGTGGCATGGACTCAACTAATGTCTGACGAAGTGTTGGAGGGAACTGAAATCATGAATCCTGCAGGGCTGTCCATAAATCCGTAAGGGTACGAGGGGGTGGAGATTTCTACTGAACAGCACGTTACAAGTTTTCTCGGATATGCTCAATAATGTTCATGTCTGGGGAGTTTTGTGACCAGCGGAAGTAGTTAAACTCAGAGGGGTGTTCGTGGAACCACTCGGTAGCAATTATGGACGTGTGTGGTGTCGTATTGTACTGCTGGATTTGCCAAAGTCCATCGGAATGCACAATGAACATGAATCGATGCAGGTGATCAGACAGGATGCTTACGTACGTGTCACCCGTCACAGCCATATCTAGGTGTGTCAGGATCCCATATCATTCCAACTGCACGGGCCCCACACCACTACGGAGGCTCCAACAGTTTGAACAGTCCCCTGCTGAGATGCAGCGTCCGTGGATTCATAAGGTTGTCTCCATACGCATACACGTTCATCCGCTCGATACAATGTGAAACGAGACTCGTCCAACCTAGCAACCTGTTTCCAGTCGTCAACAGTCCAAAGGCGGTGTTGACGGGCTCAGACGAGGCGAAAAGCTTTGTTTCTTTCAGTCATCAGGCGTATGCGGCGGCGCGGTTCTTTCCGTCCCTTTACGATGAACCTGCAACTACCTGTGAAACTGTCTCAGCAGATCATCAGTAGGGAAGCCGAGTGAAACCTACTGTACTTCGATGTGAACCAGGCTGCAATTTAAGTCACTAATCTACGTTTCGGGAGAACGTTTTCAAACAAATGAAAGGTTGGAAATTTTGTCTTCAATTAATATATTCTGAAACTTAGGTGAACAAGTATCACTGCCAAGCCCTTGCTAGTCTTAACAAAGTCACTCACAATCCCTTTCACTCACGCCAGCAAGTTTATAGTGTTGCATTTCCAGAAAACGTAATAGCTACAAAATACATGTTTTTGATTGAGAATGCTCGCCAAATCTTAAGTCTGTCGGTACCAAATGCAGTCACAGTTTTTATCCACCGACCTGCTCAATACGCTACGCGGAATATATGCCCTTTTCTCGTCACAAAATTCACTTAAAAATTCTGAAATTTCTACACACACACACACACACACACACACACACACACACACACACACACACACACACACACACATAGGAATAATTATGCCGTCACTTTCCAACACTTCTGATGTATGAAACACTGCTAGATCTGGCAACTTATCATTTCCATCGGAACTACTACTACTACACATGTCCGATCTGTTTCATGGCTAGGCTTCGACTCTTCTTTAGAATACTCTGTCTTCTCTACCAGCAGAGAAAGGCACGCGAAGAATATTGCTTTACCATTGGTCAGTTCCCTCAACAGCCAATAGCAAAACAACATTCTCCCGCGTCAATCCGCGCTTTTCATCAATAACCAATCGCAAAATGATAAACCTAACGACTGCACTTTTTACCGACGTAATTACCTAATATGCTGAAGTTTTGCTTATGCATAAATTTATTTACTATTGTTATTTATACCTGAATTAACTTTCCCTTTACCATAAACTTACTTTAGAAATCTATTCAACAAAAATCCCCTTTGTTCGTATTCATACTTCTTTGAAATGTTCCCACTCTAAATCCTACTACACAACCCGTTAATCAATTATCTTCATATTAACCTTAAACCACAACATTCACGCGTCATTCATACTGCTAAAACACATTTATAACATTTTACATACACAAAAAGACATAACAACACTTTATGAAAATTCTAGAACAGCTTATGAAAAACATTCTATTACTTTAGTGCACTCTAGTGGTCACAATCAAAACTAAAATCACAGTCCCCTTATCCAATAGTCCTCCATCGGCTGATTCATAAACTACGTGCGCGTCCAGTCTCGCGTCACTATCTGTCACTATCCAGATCTGAGACAACTCCCACTTAACCGCCGCCAAGGCAGGATCGGTATATGGCGCTACGCCTCACGCCCCATACGATTATAAAATTATTCCAAAAAATTTTAAAATTATACTAATATCGTACCTGACTTAAAATTACAAAATATTTCACATAAATATTCTCATTCTTATAGACTAAAATCACAAATCTCTTAGTTCGGACTTGGCAGTCTATAGCTAACCTAGTCTAAAATCTTTAATTTCTTTAATAATAATCCTTTCTTACTTGAAAATATTTTTGCCAATCTCTCAAAAACATTCCTAACTTTTTTAGTAACTTTTTGCATTTACTTTTTGAATGTCTTTTCAGGCACTGCAGTTAGTGTCCTACTATTTAATGATAGTATTTTGTCCTACCTTAAAAAACTGCACATAACTATCGCCTCTTTATCAAACATATTTCCGTTAGTCATGAGTATGGCAACTTGCATTGCAGCATCCATAACACACCTCTGTTCTCCACTTATTGGTACCTCCATGGTTTACATGCATTGCTGTCCCTGAAACCATACTCCTGTCTAAGCCTACTCCATTTATATACATCCTGATATACAATTACTTACAGTGTAGGAGATTATTTACATTTTATTACTATTTAGTTTAACTTGAATTCAAATGAAAGTTAATTAACAGAGTATTGCTTACTCAAATCAGCAAGATCAAAACTATTCGAAAATCTTCTCTAAAATTTACTTCTTTTCCAAAAACTGAATGAATTTAAAAGAACTAGTTGCTATTGCAAGCAAAGGTTATATTAATTTTTTCTGTTTAACTTTCACTCAACTTGAAAATATTTAATGGTAAAAAACACATTTCCTATAAAGCAATTATTTACAAACATTTTTATAGCACGTAGTTACCACATTTTATTCTAGTGTCTCTTTTCATCACTCCTTCCTCATAGTTTCACCACTATGTAACAGAAATCAAGTATTGTATTTACAAAATATACATATATTCTCCACATTCATTCATACTCCACTCGCAAAAAATATTCTTCACCTGGATCTCCTTTACTAACTGCCCTTGTCACATCCGGTTACTCTCATATTTGTACATGTCACTCAGCCTTAAATGACAAACTGACTCCCATCTCTCTCACCACAAAACTTACTTCATCTTAATCCCATGACTCCATCTTACACCTACAAACACACCTTCCCTGATATAGAAGAATATTACAGAAGATAGATTTAGCTCAGAATGATTGGAAGAGGAAGGCTGGCAATACGAAAAGAAAATGAAATAGCACTGCCAGTAACTTTTTTACAGTTCAGGAATTATAAGGAAGTTATGGAATACTTCCACCCCATTTATTTTCACTGGCAACAGAACTTCATGTCTAACAGGTGTTTTCAGTTTTCCAGTAGCTACAGTTATCTGTACCGCCATTACTGACATAATTATAAGATCATTGCCTTTTAGCAATGATTCTAACTAACCTTTACTCACAGCACATAAATCACTACCTGTATCTGCTAAACACTGTACCTCTTCATCACACACCTGCAGACTAATAATTGATTGTCTCAATACTTTCCTTTCCTTGCTAGTATCAGCACCCTCCCCCAACAAGTCATTCACAACCTCTCTTCTGTCAAAACCTTGCCTGTTTCCGGAAATCACACAGATTTTTGCAGAATCACCTTCACCACTTTTTTCCCCCATACTAAGTATTCTATCCACTAGTGACAGCTCAAAACTCCTTTCTGGCGCTTCGCTATTCTCCATTATAGCCTCTCTCTCTTCTTTTTCTCCACTATTAATTAGTCGAGCCCCACTTTGGTCACCATCCTCCTGTATCTCCCTAATAGCCTCACAAATGTGGTCATTTATAGACGCTAATATTTCCTCCACACTGGCATCACTAATTTCCTGCAATTCTGCAGCCTCTGTACTTTCTCCTTCCTCAGAACATGACTCGACTTCAGCTTGGTTGCTAACCACTTTCTTGCAGTCGGATTCTGTCACATATTCCACTAATACACCATCCCTCTCGTCTGCAGACCTAGAGGGGTATTGCAGACCCCTCTTATACTGTGCTTATCTTGTTTATGTCTATCCAAAAAATCCTTTTAACCTCCATTAAACGTACAGATTTTTACGTAGCTCGTTTGGTCTGTTGCTACTACCTTCTCCTGTTCCTCCCTTACAGTCCTTGTCCGGCTACTATTAACACATAGAAAAGGTTTAGCTAGCGTGCTCAAACTAGTACTTCTCGTCTGGTAAATTCTAGCCCTTTTACACACGGCATTTAGTTTGACTGATTCTGTAATTCAGTATCCTTTCTTACGCTTACCCCTCTCTGCTGTTGCCTTTGCACAACATCATTCTCTTGCACTAGAGAATGTGATCGATTATCGTGCACCTACTCCCCATTACTTCGTCTCTCATTTGCAACTTAGTGCCACCTCCCGGCACCTCTGCCCCTGCCATTTCCACGGAACACGCCAATTCTGTTAATGTTTACATTATGTCGCGGTCCTGCATCATTTGGTGGTCTGTCATTACGATTTGCACATTCCTCCTCATGCAATAACTTCTCAACCCTTTCCAAATGACTAATGAACTTACGCACATCATCCCTCGGTGCTGAAATAAATTTGTTCCGCCAGTGCATAGGCAGTTTACCTTCCAAACCCGTAACAGTTAGCTCTGGCTCGATTTTGTTGTTTAAGTATGACAAATTTGTCATCCACTTTAACGTGAAGTTTTTTACACTTTCCCTTCTGGGATTAAAGTTTTCCCCAGCCCAGAAGCTATTTAGTAACTTCACCTGTTTTTGCTTACCCCAATATTCTTTCGAAAATGCTTCTTTAAATTTATCCAAAGTATCGTACTGTTCAGTAGCAATAACCCCCCCAAGTTCTGGCCTCTCCTAAGAATTTTGACGTAATGAAACCTATTTTTTGTTTCTCTGACCACAAACTAGGTAACACACCTTCAAATCATTCCAAAATTCTTTTGGATGCACATTTCCTGTTAGGAGCAAAACAAAAAAACTATCTGTTAGTGACATATGAAATTTCAGATAATTCTACCACAAAACTACACCCACTACTGTTAATTCCATGTTTGAGGTTAGTTTCAACTTGGCATAGTGTACTGTCATGCTCATCCAACCGACTTGCCACCTATTCTACTTGGTTAGTTAGCTGAAGAACATTTTTTTCTGACTCATCCACTCGTTATGACACAGTTTTTACTTCATTCATACATTTGTCAGATTCAGAACTGATTTTACTGGCTAACATTTTGTGATCAGTTTCACATACAGATTCTACAGCCGCTATTTTAACCTGTACTTTTTGTATACCTTCTTTAATTTCATCTACTCTTTGTTAGTTTCCAATAGCAACTCTTTTCAAAGCCTCTGTTAATTCACCTTTTACAATGCTAACTGATCTTTTGAAATTATTCTCAGCTAGAGAGATTTTGTCATCTGCTTTATTTTCTAATGACTTCAATTCATTTTCCCACATTCCTTTTAAAACAGCAGTCTGCTTTTCAAGTTTTTCAGTAAACCCACTATTAAGTTCACCAATTTTTTCACTAAAACCACTGTCAAGTTTACTAATTTTTTCATTAAAACCACTGTCAAGTTTACTAATAATTTTTTCAGTTTGTCTTTGTATAGAGCCCATTAAAGCGGCAAACATTTCCTGCATACTTCCTAGTTCCATTTTTGGCATCACTGTTTCTTGTTTACCTTTTTCCACCGGCACTATACCAAATTTGGTATCCATATTTGATACATTTGATTCAGTAACATTCCCAACACTATCATCACACACCTGATCGTTACTGAGTTCATGCTTAATGTCACTTTTTGAATTAGTATTATCCCCACTAGTTACTTTAACAGACATACTTGAAGCAGACTTAATTCCACTGTTCGTAAATAACATAGAAATATCATCAAAAACATCCCCTTTTATTTTACATCTACTCCTTCTCTCTGTTCAGGTGTGCTAGTGTGTGAAGCACTCACACTGATTAAAAGTTCTTCCTCCTTCACCGTATTCACAAAATCTTTATCACTTGCCATGTTTCTCAGTCTTTCAGCGCACACACACACACACACACACACACACACACACACACACATAACAGATGTAAAAAAGTTGACTTATCTTGTGCGAATGCTGTAGCCTCGGCGTGTTGAAACTGCGAGTCCGATCCCCTGAGGCTGCCTTAACAGTTTCCGGGCTCCCGCTCGTCGCGTATGCTAGCCGCGCTGCCCCGTTGTACTGCTCACCGCCACCACTAACATGCCATCTGCTGCTTCGCTGCGCTCCCTTTGCCACTGCAGCCGTTGCTTATCATCTTCTTTCTTGCAACTCCAGCAACTCGAAACGGGTTCCACTCAAACTAGTGCTAGTACCGCTTCACTAAATTCTTTCACTTACGTTCACTGTTCAATCCATCAAAATCTTTCTCTCGACCGCGGATACAAAATACTACGGCTTTATTGTTTCCCGGCACCGATGCACCACGTGCGGCGGCGCGGTTCTTTCCGTCTCTTTACAACGAACCTGCACCTACATGTGAACATTGTCTCAGCAGATCATCAGTAGGGAAGCAGAGTGAAACCTACTGTACTGCGACGTGAACCAGCCTGCAATTTAAGTCACTAATCTACGTTTCGGGAGAACGTTTTCACACAAATGAAAGGTTGGAAATTTTGTCTTCAATTAATATATTCTGAAACTTAGGTGATCAAGTATCACTGCCAAGCCCTTGCTAGTGTTAACACAGTCACTCACAATCCCTTTCACTCACGTTAGCAAGTTTATGGTGTTGCATTTCCAGAAAATGTAATAGCTGCAAAAATACAGATTTTTTTTTGAGAATGCTCGCCAAATATTAAGTCTGTCGGCACCAAATGCAGTCACAGTTTTTAGCCACCGACCTGCTCAATACGCCACGCGGAATATATGCCTTTTCTCGTCACAAAATTCACTTAAAAAATCCGAAATTTCTACACACGCACATAGGAATAATTATGCCGTCACTTTCCAACACTTTTGATGTATGAAACACTGCTAGATCCGGCAACTTATCGTTTCCATCGGAACAGCTACTACACACGTCCGATCTGTTTCATGGCTAGGCTTCGACTCTTCTTTAGAATACTCTCAGTCTTCTCTACCAGCAGAGAAAGAATATTGCTTTACCATTGGTCAGTTCACTCAACAGCCAATAACAAAACAACATTCTCCCGCGTCAATCCGCGCTTTTCATCAATAACCAATCGCAAAACAGTAAACCTAACGACTGCACTTTTTACCGACGTAATTATCTAATATGCTGAAGTTTTGTTTATGCATAAAGTTATTTACTATTGTTATTTATACCTGAATTAACTTTCCCTTTACCATAAACTTACTTTAGAAATCTATTCAACAAAAATCCCCTTTGTTCATATTCATACTTCTTTGAAATGTTCCCACTCTAAATCCTACTACACAACTCTTTAATAAATTATCTTCATATTAACCTTAAACCACAACACTCACGCATCATTCATACTGCTAAAACACATTTATAATATTTTACATACACATAAAGACATAATAACACTTTATGAAAATTCTAGAACAGTTTATGAAAAACATTCTATTACTTTAGCTCACTCTAGTGGTCACAATAAAAACTAAAATCACAGTCCCCTTATCCAATATTGTCCTCTATCGACTGATACATAAACTACGTGCGCGTCCAGTCTCGCGTCACCATCTGCCACTATCCAGATCTGAGACAACTCCCACTTAACCGCCGCCAAGGCAGGATCTTGTATATGGCGCTACGCCTCAGGTACACGAGTGGGCTTTCGGGTTCGAAAGCCCATATCTATGTTTCGTTGAACGGTTCGCACGCTGTCGCTTATTGATGGCCCAGCACTGAAATCTGCACCAATTTGCGGAATGGTTGCTCTTCTGTTTCAAGATGAGAATTTAAAACAAAACAATTGTTTCCTCTGAGGGTCAGTGAGGTATTTCTAAAGGGATTTCCCACAGTAAAAAGAGGTGGTCGGTACTAGTTACTAGTGCCCTAAGGATAAAGTGAAATTTGTCAAATCTGTCGCTGCCCCAGCAGGAATTAAGGCTAGATTAGCACGTAAGTTGCATAAAACAATTTATCAGCTGTGTAATAATGAATCGACATGTGCTCCACTGGACACGGGCAGGTCAGTGACTGGAGTAAGGGAGAAGTATTTTCATACACAGCAGACAGTGAACTGGTGTTCGAATCTGAATTTGGGTGACACCTCTTACGTGACGGCCTATTTAAGTGCCTTCTGGATATCGGGATAGGTCATTGTTAAATTAAGAAACAAATTAAGGATAGCAAAGGGGGCCATATATTGAACTGATTTTGCGGTAGGATGTAATTAAGAGAACTGATTGATCTCGAACTGGGCACAAGGTAAATTCACCAACCAGTTTTCCAAAAATAGGACATTTTCGTTTCGTCTTTATTCTGAAGCGCCAGTAGCGATGGTACAGCAGAGGGAAAGGGAAGGTGGTACATAATTAGATCATCTATTATCGAGAGGGAGCAAGTACAGCAAATGTAGAGAGAATTGGGTGATGTGTTAATGAATATGCTGGGTTTGACTAACCTAATTGTCATACTGATTAATCTATACTGTGCCGGCGAGAAGAACTCTGTATCGTCTGTTGCTACTGTGCATGAAAGTTCAGGAGAAGAAATGTTGCAGTAAGAAGTTATTCGCCCTTCCAAATTACTTTATTCGGCTCGTGTATTTCTTGTAGCAAAACCGTCTGGAAAACCGAGACTAGTGGTTGATTACAGAGACATTCATAAGAAGTTAGTCCGCTGTTTTATTCCATTGCCAGACTTGCATATCTGTTTAGGCTAGTGCTCAGGTGCCTGTGTTTCTGCTACCTTGGTTTTGAACCAGTGATGCTATCCAATTCCGTCGGATTTAAAGTTTCTTTGGGAGCCTTTTGATCTCGCCACTGAGCCAGCTCTGTTTTCACAACTCTTCGATAAATTGTTTTCCAGTATCCTGTTGAAATTCGTGAACCATTATTTAGACGACGTGGTGATTTTTAGTGAAAATTGGCGGAAGCATATGGAACACTTGAGGGAAGTATTTACACGCCGAAGGAAGGTGAAACTTACGGTTGCACCTGAAAAAGTGATGTTTGGTTTCCCTGACATGTGTTCTAGGGCATATCGTGTAAACGAGGGCATTCAGACTTGATCCTGAATGTGCTAACGCCATTAGAGTGTGCCCTCCGCCGATAAATGCTAAGGAAATACCAAGATTTGTGGAACAACTCCATTGTTTTTTGAAAATTTGTACTGAATTTTGAGCAGATGGCCAGGCCATTGAATGAGTTACGAGAAAAGGGCTGCAAAGTCCAGTGAAGTGAATCCCTACAGGCAGTGTTACAGTGCTTGAAGGAAACCCCACGTGTTGGCAATACCATATTTCTACAAAGAGTTAATAGGGCAAACCATTTCCTCAATGGCTGGTGTAGCGTCTGTATTACTTCAAGAGTAAGCACAAGAAAAGCCAGTATCATATGCTTCAAGAGGCCTAACACCATATTACTTGAAGTACTTCATTTACGAGCTTGAGGTATTATCAGTTAACCCTGAAAAAATTCAGGTTTTATCTAGAACATAGGCCCTTCCTGTTAGAGACCGACAGTTTTTAGTTATAAATACTAGAGTCAAGTTGTAAATTCATATTATTTCTGATAATTTGTTAAATATACATCCTTTTATTGTTAGTGTATTTTTTGTAATGTTTTTCTATTTGAACACTGTCATTTTCGTGTCTTATGTACAAACAATATCTGTGTAAGTTGCAAATCATATTTATCTGTGTTTGAGACATACAGTTGTCACCTGAAAATGGTCTGAGAAGCAGAAATTCGTTTCGAGACCAAATAAATATAATTTCGCAGAACGTTAGAAAGTCTTTCCGTTTTTGATATTTTTATCATGTCCTGCCAAACACCAAGGCAAATTCAGTTAATTTTAAAGAATATTGTTTCGTATATATGTGTTTACAGGAAAAGTTGACTATTATTTGGCCTTGTAAAGCAATAGGTTCACTACTGAAAATTACCGTTGAAGGTGGCAAGCCGATACGCCAGTTATATTTCAACGTTAATTAGGGATTCGGAAACTCTGGTATCCACTTGCAAACCCACGTTCATATTGATAATGAGCAGACAGATAATTAGCTAGAGTTGAGTTTTGGTATCGGGTAATGGCACCGACGCGAAGTTCTTCTGTGTGCTACTGTGCTGTTTCGCAGGCTGCGGGCAGCTTTGACTGGCGGCCGACAAGTGCATACGTATATTGTTAGTAAAATACATTGCATTGTGCTGTGGGCAATTGCGCGAACTGTGGCTGCAGGAGTTCCTTGTTTTTGCTACAATTTGCGAACTATTAATACTATAATTGGGATTACTACTACCGAAATTTTTGTCCACTCGACGTCATATTTTTGAACCGACACCGAGATGCGCATTATGAACAACATTCGTAAGAGGTTTCTTTGCACCTTTGTTGTGGTGTCGTGGAATCGACATTTTAAACGTTCTCCCATCATCAGATGACTTTACGGAAAATCAGATGCACGTTGTTTTGTTGAGTCAGAGTCAAATGGTCATTACACCATTGCCGGAAACGGCTAGATAAGTAAAGAATCTGCTTAGAGTAGTAGCACTAGCCTGAAGTCCTTGGTCGGTAGCTAGGCGCAGAAACGTTTGGATGGACATGCATTATATTTCGAGAATTATATTCTGCACATTTTGACTTCGCTTCTCTAGTGGCGTGCTACAGTACTGCCGTACGAGGATTTTACTGTGAACCAGGACTTCTTCCCCCTACTTATACCTCCCGAGGAGATGACGAATGTAAAATTAGAGAGATTCGAGCGCGCACGGAGGCTTTCCGGCAGTCGTCCTTCCCGTGAACTATACGCGACTGGAACAGAAAAGGGAGGTAATGACAGTGGCACGTAAAGTGCCCTCCGCCACACACCGTTGAGTGGCTTGCGGAGTATAAATGTAGAATGTAGAATGTATATGGCTGCAAACAAAAAGTTAATGAACTTTAATTTTTTCAGGTACTAATTAAAACTCTTTGATTACCCATGGTACTAGGTTCTGCAAGTGCTTGTAGTCTGTGAACCAGTTCGCAAATTTGTCTTCAAGAAGACCATAATAAAGCAGGTTGAATGTAAGAGTAAAAATTTACAAAACCGCTCAAAACTGCAGAAATCATTAGAAATTGTTGTTCCAAAGTCCTTCGAATCTGGAAACACTGATGCTGACAACAATTACGTAGGTACCGGAGATGTTGCTGCTGTTGATGGAAGACTGTAATGCTTGGCAATGGACTTGAGCATGTCGTTCTGGTGTTTCCGTGGTATCTTGAACTGTCTCTGAAATTTCTTGTTGTTGTTGTTGTAGTTGTTGCTGTTGCTTCATAAGCTGCAGCTGTCCACTATAAACTTATTGATTGGCGACTCCATAGTGTCCTGTGCACTACGACCAGATAATGGGTATACTTGGAAGGAGAGACAGCATTGGTCGTATATTTTTGTTTATTATCGCAAAATCGATTTTCGGCCACTTAGTGACCATCTTCAGTGCTGTAATTATAACTTAAATTAGTAAGCACTGGTGTCAATAAGCTTACGGTGATCACATAGACTGAGCTCAGTCTATGTGATCGCCGTAAGCTTACTAATTTAAGTTATAATTACAGCACTGAAGATGGTCACTAAGTGACCGAAAATCGATTTTGCGATAATAAACAAAAATATACGACCAATGCTGTCTCTCCTTCCAAGTATACACTATAAACTTTGTGCGTCTGATGCACTAATAGCACATCGTCACCGTCATGTCGTAGCGTGACACAAACTGGGCAGGTCATGACAACATGGCAGCTCACACTTCTTTTACATTCTCATCGGAGTACCCACGAAGTGCAGTTGTAGGCCGCGATTACCATCTAGTGTAGGTGACTGCGGCCGACCAATATGGGGGAGTTCCGTGACTCACAATACCGGTTGAATTTTAACATGACTTAGCTGTAATGTATGGCAATTCGGCGAGCAGCTTTCGGTACTGACAATCATTACTGGCGATAGTGATGAAGACCTTATGCACTCTTCAAGGTACTCAATCTGATCCGAAGTATCCGACACTCCCGTGTAATGCGAAATTGACCACTAGATGTCACGAGGGGCAGACCCGGCAGTATAATGGGAGAGGGTGGGTACTGTGTTATCAGTAAAGAAGCAGAACAACAGGAGAGGTCGGCCAGGAGAGCTCAGTGACTTCGAAAGTGGTCCAGTCATTGGATGTCAGGTGCGTAACAAATCGTCAGGAACATTTCAACCCTTTCTACAGCTGGAGAAATAGACTGTTGGTGGTGTGACTGTGATGTGGAAAAGCGAAGGAATGAACACAGGTAAACAAAGACCGGGCAGATATCGTGTATTGACTGACAGGGGTGGTCACGGATTTCGGAGGGTAATTATGGATAATTACACGAAACCAGCGAAAGGAATCACTCACGTATTACAAAGTAGTACCAGCAGTCCAGCTAGCACAAGGCGCTTGGGGAATTACAGAGCTGCAACAGTCGAGAACCTACTCATAGTCCCACGTTTCTCGAGTCGGTGCTACGTGACGCTAGGTGTGGTGTAAAGAGTAACGCCACTAAACAGTGGATAGCTGGAAACGAGTGATTAGGAGTGAATAATCAGGCTGTGCCCTGTGGAGACTCGACGGAAAGGTTTTGGTTGGTCAATTCCTGGAGAAAATTTCCTGTTATCGTGTGGTTCCAACAATGAACCAGGGACGAGGGGGTGTTATTTTTGTGGGTACGTTGTGGTCTCCTTATTGTGCGTAAGGAAATGCTAAGTGCGGAGGTATGTGAACACACATGTGAATGCGGGCTCTCTCGGCGTATACTGCTGATGGAAAGCTCTCAGATTTCCAAATGGGTGGCAGTGTTAAAACACCGCTCAACACATCTTACAGCATTTTTTACTGCATACAATAAGTAACGGTTCGGAGACGATGATTGTAGCAGAATGACAATGCACGCTCCCGTAAAGCGGCTCCTGGAAGGCAGTGGTTTACGGGCAATACCATTCCTGAAATGGACTGGCCTGCCCGTGGCCCGACCGGAACCCAAAGGAACATCTTTGGGATGAGTTAGAACGTCGACTTCGCTCCTGACCGTAGGGTCTAACGTCATTACCTGACCTGATTTCTGATCTAAAGGAAGAATGGACTGCCATTTCATCTACATCTAAATCTACATCTACGTGATTACTCTCCTTTGCACAATAAAGTGCCTAGCAGATGGTTCAATGAACCACCTTCAAGCTGTCTCTACCGTTCCACTCTCGAACGGCACGCGGGAAAAACGAGTACTTAAATTTTTCTGTGCGAGCCCTGATTTCTCTTATTTTATCGTGATGATCATTTCTCCCTACGCAGGTTAATGCCAACAAGATGTTTTCGCAATCGGAGGAGAAAACTAGTGATTGAAATTTCATGAGAAGATAATGTCGCAACGAAAAACGCCTTTGTTTTAATGATTGCCACTCCAATTCACGTATCATGTCTGTGACACTATCTCCCCTATTTCGCGATAATACAAAATGAGCTGCCCTTCTTTGTACTTTTTCGACGTCATCCGTCAGTCCCACCTGATGCGGATCCCACACCGCACAGCAATACTCCAGAATAGGGCGGACAAGCGTGGTGTAAGCAGTCTCTTTAGTAGACCTGTTGCACCTTCTAAGTGTTCTGCCAATGAATCGCAGTCTTTGGTTTGCTCTACCCACGGTATTATCTGTGTGATCGTTCCAATTTAGGTTATTTGTAATTGTAATCCCTAAGTATTTAGTTGAATTTACAACCTTCAGATTTGTGGGACTTATCGCGTAATCGGAATTTAGCTGATTTCTTTTAGTACTCATGTGAATAACTTCACACTTTTCCTTATTCAGGGTCAATTGCCAGTTTTCGCACCATGCAGATATCTTATCTAAATCATATTGCAAGTGGTTTTGATCATCTGATGACTTTACAAGACGGTAAATGACACCATCATCTGCAAAAAATCTAGGACGGCTACTCAGATTGTTTCCTATGTCGTTAATATAGATCAGATATTCAAACACCACACATAGTATCTCCGGCAGAATTCAAGCCTTAATAAACGCGAAATGTGAACCCTCTCCTCATGTTTGGAGTACGGCATTGTATGGTAAACGATCATGGACTGTGGGAAAACCGCAACAGAAGAGATTAGAAATGAGATTTAATGCTACCGAATCAGGTGAACTGATAAGGTAAGAATGAGGAGGTTCGATGCAGAGTCGCTGAAGGAAGGAATGTGTGGAGAAAACTGCCAATAACAAGGGAGAGGATGACAGGATATGTGGTAAGACGCCAGAGAGTAACTTAAGTAGTACCAGGGGATAAAAACTATAGGGAAAGACAGATACAGGGAAATATCCAGCAAACAATTGAGGGCTTTGGGTGTAAGAGCTACACTGAGATGTAAAAGTTGGAAGAAAAAGACGCGTCCGGTTGCTGTTGATCAGCTTGTGTGTGCACGTAGACGAGTGTCCACTTCAAACAGAAGCTAAAATGTGCTCTTCTGAACTAGAATGAGAATGTTTATTTTTACCTTAATTACACAGGTGAGTGCACGTAGCGATTTTCTGTAATCAAAAGAGTATTAAAAAAGAGGCTTACGAAGAAAAGGGCTATGTCCATCGTGAGGGTGGTACACAACAGTATTTTGAATAGTTGGTAATATAACTGTATTTTGTCACGTCGACCATTTTATATCCCACTATAACTTTTCACTACTTCCGTAACAAGGAAATGAACGGTAACTGCGAATTTTGTTGAAATTTCTGGCCATTAACGAGTCTCGGGGAGCGGAGATTTCGGTTGCCTGCGGCACAGTGAGGGAATTTTTGAGGAAATATTAGCCCACAGCTGGCGGCGGCCAGAGATTTGTGCGGCGGCCGGTGCAGGCAATTTCGGCGCTCGTGACGCAGAGAAACGTGCGCCAGCTGGCGACCAGCAGCGCGTAAACTCGCAGCGCCACGTCGTGCTGCGTTCGCCGGGCTGCCGGCAGCACAGGCGTACAGCACAGCACAGCACAGAACACCACGTCAGGCAGTAAGGCAGGTCGCGGATAACGCGCCGCCAGCGACGCACGGCACGTTCTATCGCAGCTCCCCCACTACAGGATGCTAGTTTAGCGATGTGTGTCTGGGTGTCAAAGCTCTCTATGGTTCCAAAATACTAACATCTGGAATGCAGTCATTAGTTCCGAACTAGAAGGCAATTGCGAGTGACGTTAGTATATTTTTTGCTTCCTATTCCACTCCGTGCTGATGGCTGACTTAATTTGTAACTAAGTGTTGTATGTAACACCACAGGTGGGTTATCACCATAGTACAGAGTGATCAAAAAGTCATTATAAATTTGAAAACTTAATAAACCACGGAATAATGTAGGTAGAGAGGTAAAAATTGACACACATGCATGGAATGACATGGGGTTTTATTAGAACAAAAAAAACAAAGTTCACAAAATGACCGACAGATGGCACGTGAAAGATCTCTTGCGCGTGTCCTTTGGTGATGATCGTGTGCTCAGCATCCACTTTCGTCATGCTTGACCTCCCAGGTCCCCAGACCTCAGACCG
Source organism: Schistocerca serialis cubense (assembly GCF_023864345.2). Taxonomy (NCBI): domain Eukaryota; kingdom Metazoa; phylum Arthropoda; class Insecta; order Orthoptera; family Acrididae; genus Schistocerca; species Schistocerca serialis. The sequence continues at coordinate 837,595,178 of NC_064638.1, forward strand.
TGCGATTATTGGCTTTGGGGTTACCGGAAGTCGCAAGTGTATCGTGATCGACCGACATCTCTAGGGATGCTGAAAGACAACATCCGACGCCAATGCCTCACCATAACTACGGACAAGCTGTACACTGCTGTTCACAACATTATTCCTCGACTACAGCTATTGTTGAGGAATGATGGTGGACATATTGAGCATTTCCTGTAAAGAACATCATCTTTGCTTTGTCTAACTTTGTAATACTAGTTATATTCTGATCAAATGAACCACCATCTGTCGGAGATTTTTTGAACTTTTGTATTTTTTTGGTTCTAATAAAACCCCATGTCATTGCAAGCATGTGTGTCAATTTGTACCTCTCTATCTACATTATTCCGTGATTTATTCAGCGTTCAAATTTATACTGACGTTTTGATCACCCTATACATGTGACACATGCCATGAGCTCTATACTGCCAAGTACCCCGCAGCAGCCATGACCATTTTTAGGTCGAAAATTATCCACTGACGACATCAAAATGAAAAGAATAACATTTTAGGTCTATTTACGTATGAGTGTGTAGTATTTTTAAAGCTATGACTTAAGATTACGGGTATTTTCTAATATTTGAAGGATAAATTTGATGTAATTCAGTTTTGTTAAAGCACATTTTTGTATCACAAAATAGTACAAAGCTTTATTCATATTTTCCTATCCACTATCGTCTGCTTTGCATAATTACTAACATGTGGTACAATATTGTCCATAGAGGTGATTGATCTTACATTATAAAGAAAAATCGTTTGTTGATAAGTAAGCCTACCCACGCACCAAAAGATGTAGGTCACAGAGCAGAACAATCATGCCACTAAAATATTCCAAAAGTCTGATGGCGGTTCGTCTGAATTAAGTTAAGTGATCTAGCTCACTTAGTACAGAATTTGCGATCCTATTTTATATTTATTTCACTAATTTCAGTTCAGTCACAGTGCATCTTTATACTATCTCTGCCGTGCTTCAACACATTTGACAAAGTTTTCATTTATCCATTAATGTTTAACCCATTCATGTACGGCAGTATTCTCATTGCCTCTTAGTGATTGTTGCAGTGTTAGATTTACAGCTGCCACTACTGAAGACGATATAAATGAGGCGTTCCCAAAGGTGCACTGTGATGTCTTACTGTGCTGCACTACGGAGTGTGTTGAAAAATATACTTCCGTCCAGGGTCTAAATTTTACATGTGCAATACATCACATTTTACTTTTTAATGTGAATTGTAATAATTCATAATCACATTATGTGCAAGTGCACGCCTGCAACACTACGCAAGCGGCTATTCCACTTACCAGTAATCAGAGTGATAGTAAAAATACAGGAACTGAACAGTTGCCCCACTAAGCAAAAACAAGATTGAGAGTATTCTGGCCACTTTTCCAGTCTCAGTATATACACAGCCTAGACAGATATGGTCAAAAATATTTATTTCGATTTAATGATTTACAAGTCTATGAACCGTAAACTGATTTTTCTTACTAAGTGAAGGTGCGAGCCGCCACTGGGTTTAAGGCTAAGCCTTCGTGGAACAAGGCAGTGATCTGCACTGCGTCTCGAAATGCTGATCGTCCACTGCGATTCAGATGTATGAAAATGAGGTGTGCCGAAGGAGACAGAATGGATGGGTGGCCCTGACAAATGAACCAAATGTCTAAAATTAACAATCTTGAACGTAGCAGAGGGGATTCTTACCTACCGAAATTAAACAGGAATTCCTAATTATCATAATCTATTGACAAAATTAACAGAATGCAAACCAACTCAGGGGAAGTAAAAGCTAATGAAGTCATGTCTCATAGAGCAGATGGGAGCTAGACGGACGCTGAGTACTAGGATTTAATTACATTTATATTGTGCGATAAGATTGGGAAGATCATGAAAGGATAAATAAAATGACAAATAAACTATCAAAGTATCTAAATGAATTGAAATGCGAGGTCACATCGGTTATCATGATTCTGTCGATTTGATAAGTAGGGGATAAAAACTTTTATGAAAACCCAGCAACAAAGTCATGGTCAAGAGAGCAATGCAGAAAGCTTGATCATCAACGTTGCTGAGAACCCTAAAACGTGCATATTGCCTCGTGAGTACTACCGACTTGCCTCATTGCTGCGGAACTTAAACTTATGGTGCTCAGCTCAGCGGTAAGATGGCACTGCAGCAGATGATACACTGCCAAGTGCCGTCGCACATCTCTCAGATCTCGAACCAATGTCTCTCCCAGAATCAGAGTCCAAAGAGAATCAGAATCAAAATGCGACTCCTAACAGAAGCAGATTTAGAATCCTAATCGAATGACTTGAAAACTTGCACTCTTCCGCTTCTGCCCTCAGGAAGCCGCCAAAATGACACGTAAGCCAATCTGAAGGATTGTCTTTGCCAGTGGGAACCCTAATCTCAAAAAGTGGTGCCCTCACTACGCAAAATTTCTTGACCACTTTCAGAAAGTTGCGAGTTACAACAAATGGTAAATAACAGTTCCTATGTTTTGTGAGTGCTTACCAATCGGACCTCGGCCTGGGTTTCTCCCCACAACTCCACGCGCCATCATGTGTCGCCATATTACAAAGTTGGCCCTTAGCGGTGGTGTTATGCGCTTCCCTCATTATGAACTGGTCGTACCACGCCAGGTCGCTCGGAGTCGATCGTTGTTAATAGCATGACGTCTGGTCGCCCCCATCCACTTTGCGTGTGACCACCGACAGGTGGGAGACGCACTATAGAAAGCTGTCTCTGCGTCACGGATGTTCTGCAGGCTACTAGCGAGGCTAAGCCGACCAGGCTCCCCAGTTCGCGGAAACGGATTAATCCTGCCACCTGCCCAGCTGAATGAGAGGGATGAAACGCCGCTCGGCCAAGGCCGTGCAAAGGCATGTGGTCCATCCGGTTTCTGGAGTCCTGTCCTAGCCTCCTCTCGAAATGTATCAATGGGATCCTTGGGCATTGCATACCACCTTACCGGATTAATGTATGTGCATAATAAAAATGAAACGCCAGTCATATGTGTTTCAAAGGGAGGTAATGAGAATCAATTGTGACAGGTAGCTCGTGCCTGAGTAATGCTGAATATATTTCTCAGATAATGGTTCAAAATCATAGTGCAAATTACTGTTATTACTTAAATTAAGGGAAATAGAATTGAAATTGTATTAGACCATATCCTAATATATTACGTGGAAGTAGAATAATGCAAAATGGTTCAAATGGCTCTGAGCACTATGGCACTTAACTGCTGAGTTCCCTAGAACTTAGAACTACTTAAACCTAACAAACCTAAGAACATCACACACACACCCATGCCCGAGGCAGGATTCGAACCTGCGACCGTAGCGGTCGCGCGGTTCCAGACTGTAGCGCCTAGAACCGCTCGGCCACCACGGCCGGCAGAATAATGCAGCATAAATATTTATATATATAAGTATTTCTGCTTAGGGGCTCAGAAAACAAGAAAATCTAAGTATTTGACATGTGGTGTTAATGAAGGATGTTGAAAATTAAGTGCAAGAAAGGAAGCAAGATAAGCCTTTAACGTCCCATTGCCCTCAGATGGAAAAGGAAACCGGCCGTTGCCCTTTCAAAGGAGTTATCCTGGAATTTGCCTGGAGCGATTTGGGGAAATCACGGAAAACCTAAATCACTACAGTCTAAAGTGGAGTTGAAGTGTTATCCTCCCGAATGCGAGTCCATTGTGTTAACCACTGCACCACCTCGCTTCGTGGGGAAGTGATAAGAAATCAGTGGTTTCTCCGTAGAATCAGTAAGGAGAGCAACATATGGACGATGTTGACAAAAGGTATGGTGGGGCTTGTGGTAAGACATCAGGGAAATTCCGATCAGGGAGTAATTTCCATCAGCGTACAACTTCCATAGAGCTACAGAGACTCTAGAGGGGAAAACGTAGATCGGAATATATTCAACAAATAACTGATAACGTTGGATGTATATGCTACTCTGAGATGAAGAGGATGGCACAGGAGAGATAGTCGTGGAGGACTGTATCAAACAGGTCATAAGACTGAAAGCTGAAAACGCAACGCGACTTTAAATCTGACTTGCAAAGTGCAGACAAGTCGTGACTCACATGAAGAAATCGGTTTCTGACAATACATACATGATAACATGATAAAAGTCTGGAATAATTATGAATTACTTGAATGTTGTTTCATTCATCCACTCGACACCGAGATCGTTAAAGGCGTTCTCAGGTTGCACAAGCTGGAGTACGAAATCAGCGTTTCGTTAGACGTAGCTAACCCAAAATTTAACTGAGAAGATATACTGAAACAACGGAAAATCTACATTTAAATATTTGAATCCCGTGTATGCTTATGATCAATGTGCTTCCTTTTTTCTTTTTTAATTCTCTACTCCAAGGTTTGGTGTAAGCTGGTTCAGATCCGGCTCGTTATAGAACCGTGTTTCATTTAATTTATTACAACGTGTGCTGGGAATGGAACTGAAGGGTTTCCAGTTAGGAATAAATTGGGGATGATTACAGGTTGCAGCGTTAGCTTTCGAACCGAGGAAACCTGCTGAAAACCTTGGTCTGATCGCGTAGCTCTGTCGAGCATGGCAACTGTCTTTTTTTTTTATTCTGACTTATGGCGTTAATTTGGACGGTCAATTCTGTTCTGGTTAAATCTGGAATAATGTACACTACAGTCTTGATGAACAGACAAAAGAAAAGGAGATGTGAAATCAAGTATCAGTCTCGTAATATGTTTGGCTGGATCCAGCAAATGTTGTCAAGCGTCCCTCTTAGGTGTGTTCGCGTAAAAACACTGAAGTATTGTGGGGCTCCATAATGCTGGATCCAAAGGTGAGTTCTTCTGTTCGAAACTTCCGTAAGTTTTACAGGTACATGCTAAAGGTAAGTTACTTCAGTTACGCAGGCTGGCTGTATTGCAAGTCCAAGAGGACGCAAATCACTCTGACCTAAACGCAACAAAGATTTTTTAGTGATAATTTGCCATAGTCCCTAGTTCTAACGGCGGGACAGCGGTTTGCGGCGCTATTCAAAAATGGCTCTGAGCACTATGCGGCTTAACTTCTGAGGTCATCAGTCGCCTAGAACTTAGAACTAATTAAACCTAACTAACCTAAGGACATCACACATATCCATGCCCGAGGCAGGATTCGAACCTGCGACCGTAGCGGTCGCTCGGCTCCAGACTGTAGCGCCTAGAACCGCACGGCCACTCCGGCCAGCTTGCGGCGCTATTATCTTGATATTATTTCCTTAAGTCCCATACATGTTCTGCCGTTGAAGTCCTCTTAGAAGTTTATTTCAAATGACACCGAAAAACGTAAATAGTTCCATTACAAAAAAGTCAAAGTCGGTGTCATAATTCGGCAACTATAAACGATGAAATTTCTTGTGAATGTCAAGAAATTCGCCATATTGTTTGCTATAGCTGGGCGTAAATCGAACCTCGATATATTTATTCATTCTGGATATATTTTCGGTCGGATGTCTTAGCTGGACCCTACTTACACATCAGTACCTCTTTAATATGTTTTTAATATAAACCAACCACTGTTAACGAATTTTGTTTATTATCTTTTTTGGGAGGAGTGGGTGAACATAAAGTACCTCCTTGGTAATGCATGTTGTGGAAAATGCCTTGGTATTGCTTGGGTTAATCTCAAAAGTTAATGGAATTATTGTGTACTGTGTATTCCTCGGCTTCCATGTATTGCATAGAAGACATATTAAACTGTAGAGGGAAAATTTCATTCTAGAAGACATATTGTTGGTACACTTTGTTGTTTGATGTAGCTCTCCACACATCTATCTTGGGCAAACTTCTCCATCCTTGCAACCTACTGCATCCTACTGCAACCTACATATTCTTGAAACTGCTTGCTATAGTCAATCCCTGGTCTCCACGTATAGTCTCTGACTCATATTGTTTCATCTACTATCAAATTAATTATTCATTTATCCCTCTGGATGTTTTGAAACTGTAACAGCTGTTTTACAACCATCCACAACCATGGAAAATCAAGTGTCATGAAGTATTTTACTATCCGTTAGCTTCTTTCAGTCAGTTTCACTTATTTTAGACTACACTCCAGACAAATAACTAAAGAGAGGACCTTCTAACGGTTAAGTTTTACTAGATATTAAAATAGTTCTCTTTTTCAGGATAGCTTTTGTTACTATAGCAAATATGCACTTTATATTCCCTCTTTCTCTGCCGTTATAATTTATTTTGCTTCCCAAGGTGCAAAATTCGGTTACAACTTTCAGGTGATTGTTTCCTACTTTAATTCCTTCACAGTCACCTGATGTAGTTCGTCAGTAACATAGGTATGGGCATTCTGGGTTACCTAGAATCCTTAAAGACACATACCTTTCGTTGAACTTGGTTATAGAACTTTTTTCAATGCCATCCATGATGTCATCCGTGACTTTGAACTAATGACATCAATCAATCTATCAATCATGTAGTCATTTAATGAATAATTGAAAATGATATACTCTCTCCCAACCCCTCCCCTTACCATTCCCTCTCCTTCCCCATCTATCATCAGCCTAACGTAGTCCAGTATTAAAAATTTAAGATGGAGGAAATAGCCCAATTCTATTACTGGAAAATTAAAAATCCCACCTCTTTCCAACCAATCATAGCACAGTATTTGAAAAATCAAAGTTGGTGGAAATAGTCCAATTAGGTTAGAGGAAAAAAATTAAATGTTTGTTCCATCACGCTATCTCCAACAATTCCTACAGTGCAGTAGCACTTAGTGCCATCCGATCATTGTGCAGTATTAAATCGGAGATGATGGAAACGGATCATTGCGCTGTATAAGTTATGGCCAACTTCTCTTTTCAACCATTTAGAGCACTGCATTTAAAGGTGTGTAAATATTGTGTAATATGCTACATATACACATATTTACCTCTGACATAATATTAGGGCGACTGCAATGTCAAAGGTATGCATTGTGTATGTAAAATGGCAAACACACACTGCATAATGTTCCACCTCTGTCCATCCTCTTCTGCAAAGAGAGCACAGTGTTAAAATGCAAGAAACAATTATCATGTAACCCCATCTGGGCTGTGCTCAAAAGCATCCGAATGACCTAAATTACTTATCAAAAAATTCGTCACACACTTCTCTCCTCCAGTCAGAGCCTAGTACTACCATTACAATCTAGCCCCATTGGGCTGTACTCAATACGTATCTGAAATGATTATCAAAAAATACTACAAAGTATCTGAATTGACTAAGATACCGAAATTTATGAACTGTGTTTGCTGACTTCCAAAAAAATCATTTACAGGTTGGCTCATCAGTCACATTGGTTAATTTGATCCGAAGTTACAAATCATTCATTATGGAATACTGGAACGAGTATACACATTCCCTGTAAATAATTAAGAACCAAAATTTGCTTATAAAATATTAATAACAATTAGGTGTATGTAGTTTCGAACATGAGCTTTAGCTTAAATACTGTTCTTTAAACCCTGAAAACGTGGAGTAAAAGTAGTTCCTGTTGCACATTCCAGTTACTTACTTCCACCAACAGATGGCTGTATTGTTAAAAAGCCATAAAAGTTCGATCTCTTTACTACAAGTTGTTCTCACTATTACCGAAAGATTTACATACTGGCTAAAAACGTTTTAAACTTGATCTATCGACAAGACTTTTAATGACACCTCTCTTTTGTTGTGGATGGTAATTGGGGTTTTTATGCGAATACCTGTCGGTATGCGTTACTTTCCGAAAAACTTTATCTTCCAAACTTCCATCGGACCGTCTCATAACTAAAACATCCGAGAAAGATATTTTATTATCATTTTCCATTTCCACACTGAACTGGATTCTTGGATTAATTTTATTTAAATGATCAAAGAATTCGTTAAAAGCCTTTCTACCATGGGACCAAACCACAAATGTGTCATCTACAAACCAATAGCAGGGAGATGATTTCTTATTTGCTTTGTCCAGAGGTGATTGTTCAAATTTCTCCATATAGATATGTCTATCTTGTCGATAGAGCCGAGCGGATATGCACATCGGAACAGCTGGACCCTGAAATAAAACATTTGAAGCAGGCCTTCGAGAAAAACGGATACTCAGGAAAAGAGGTAAAGAGAATTTTGCGACCAAGGAACAGAAGACCGAAGAACAAGGATGAACCACAACAACAGAAAAATACAGTTTCTCTTCTTTTTATTAGAAAAGTAACGGATCGGATCGGTAAGATTTTAAAGAAACATGACATCAGACCGGTCTTTAGACGAACGAAGAAAATCAGTCAAGTACTCCGATGTGTGAAGGATAAACGCCCTCCTCTGTCGACATATGGTGTATACAACATTCCTTGTACGTGTGGTAAAGTTTATATTGGAACTACCAAGAGGAGCGTAAATACATGGCTAAAAGAGTACCAAAGTCTTTGCCGACTAGGAAAAATAGAGAAATGAGCTGTAGCAGAGCACGCTCTTCAATCAGGAAACCACGAGGTGAAGTTTTATGAAACAGAAATTTTGTCTACAACGTAAAATTATTATCCACGACTATGCAGCGAAGCCATTGAAGTTTATAAGCATCGTGACAATTTTAACAGAAAACAGGAGGCCATGAAACTTAGCGACATATGGACAGTAGCTGTGCAGAATCGCTAGACAATTTAATCTTTGACAAGAAGACAATCGATAGTTAAGTTTTATCTTTCACAAGGATTATCTCTGCTCATCACGTGTTACTTCGACCACACCCCCTTTCCTACAGCACCTATGTCACTCTCGGACGTCCGACCAGTCAGTCGGCAAGACTCAGAGGAGGAGTGCCTCTGAAGATGTCCAGCGCAGTCCTGGACGAAAGGTCGGGAACAGAAGAGTTTCTTGGACCACGACCTCACATCTCGAAAGGTTTACCAGCAGCTATGTCATCCAGTCGGGAAAGCCTTCATTCTGTGAATGCAACATTCGTTTTTCTCCGTAGTAATCCACGAAGGAAAGTAAAATTGCAGCCGGACACGAAGTACTTGAATGATGATAACAAAACCAGCGGCTGTATTTGAATCCAACGTCGTTAGTTCTTTTTAAAAGATGCTACCAGTTTCGGCACCAAATGGTGTCATCTTCAGCCCCTGCATATGGGATCAGACATAACATGATAGAAGAGTATGACAGCACGGACAACATAAATCACTGTTTATGACTAAAAGGGGATAAATCATATCATAAAATTACATTTTTTTCACTCTTTTTAATACACCAATGACGTAATGGACTTGAGGGGAATACACACGTACAATGAGTTACACCAGAAAAGCGATTGCAGTCACATACATATCTCACTTGAACACCTACAAGTATGAGATATATCAGCAATAAAAAAAGAAAACGGAAGAAACTGATGATATAATACGAAGTGGCCGGAGTGGACAGATGCATCACAAACCGAATGAACAAGTTCGCTGGGAAATACAAACCCACTGACGTACCAACATATACTCTAATACCCCAGAAACAAACAATGTAAAACACGGTCTAAAACGTAGTGTACAAATAGACACATGCTCCAGTGATATTACTCTACAGCAATCCAGTCATAGCTCTAATGTCCACGACACAGGCTTAGCAAATCTGTAACTTATCTATGTGAAAGAGACTGGATGCAATAACTTCAAAGAAACAACGAAGCATGTCACCAAAGTTCCTACTAATTCTAAGAAATCTACCGGGCATGAAACGAAACATTAGTAACAGCTATCGTTAATACGTACCCACAGGATTAAAAGTAGTATAAATGATATATGTCAACAAACTATTTCCGAGGAACATCCCGTGCGGCAAATCCGCTATGTGCGTGTAACAATAGGATATAAAGAGTAACATAGTAAAACTCAGTCAGTAAAACGAGTAGCCACATACGTGCAACTACACATACCGGGCTATGAACTTAGAAATGCCCATATGGAAAATCAGCAGAATAAAACCAAGAACATGTACGTATTAATTCACAACAAAGGGACAACGAACGCCTAAGATTCCATAACAATGGGAACCTCGGAAATAACTTTCACGCCGGCCGCTGTGAGCGAGCGGTTCTAGGCGCTTCAGTCCGGAACTGCGCTGCTGCTACGGTCGCAGGTTCAAATCCTGCCTAGTGCATGGATGTGTGTGATGTCCTTAGGTTAGTAAGGTTTAAGTAGTTCTGAGTCTAGGGGACTGATGACCTCAGATGTTAAGTCCCATAGTGCTTAGAATCATTTGAACCATTTGAATAACTTTCGCAAACGTGACAAACGTTGAGGGCATCCACATATGTTCTAGACGAAACGCATAATTTATGTCTTAAAAGTCTGCACACCTAAACTACACTGTTTTAGCGATACACCAGTGTAACGAAACTGTGCTCCCAAAAAGCGCTTTGTACTGAGAAAATTGACTCTGAACCCACTCTCAGTTACTAATGAATCCGATACAATCATACAGTCAAAACAAAAATAAAGTGGCTGTTGAAGTCATTTATTACATAGCATTTCATCAACCGCAACAAAGTCACAATCCAACACAGCACAAACATAAAGTAATAAAATAGCCAGCAAACCACATGCTCACGCCACTTAAAAACAGGAAGTGTTCGTTCGGTATTCAGACCGAACGGTGCACTCAAACATAAAAAAGACACAAGCCGGGAACGGCAACCCCTAGGAAACACATACGTACTAATAACACAGAACGATGAAACATTTGAATGCCTGCACAGTAGCAAATGCTACACATCCGGTCATCCGAAGTAACAACAGAACTGTACATGCGGAAAATATAGTGACATCACCTAGTACAAAGAATTGCTCACAACACAATACTTCGTGACTACCATCAACCCAGAAGCATTCGAAAATGTGAGACCAGCAGTATGGGACATGGATAGTGCAGTGCGACAAAACAGGAGGCTATACGTACACATACACCTCATCTAACAAGAGGAGGCCACCAATTGTGAAATTCAGATTCGATTCATACTGCGCATAATAAAAGCTCATGGCCAGAGGTGTAATGTGGCAAAGCACCAAGATGCACTTCTCAGCCGTTGTCGAGAAAATCGACAGTTAAAAGAAACCTTTGCGGTGAAATACTCTCGACGATTAATAATTTTCTACAGCGTCGTGGCGCAGCGGCAAGCGCTCGGGTTCGTAATCCGAAGGTCGCCGGATCGAATCTCGCGCCATGAAATTTTTTTATTATTATTTTTTTGTAATTCAAATATATATATATACACACTCCTGGAAATTGAAATAAGAACACCGTGAATTCATTGTCCCAGGAAGGGGAAACTTTATTGACTCATTCCTGGGGTCAGATACATCACATGATCACACTGACAGAACCACAGGCACATAGACACAGGCAACAGAGCATGCACAATGTCGGCACTAGTACAGTGTATATCCACCTTTCGCAGCAATGCAGGCTGCTATTCTCCCATGGAGACGATCGTAGAGATGCTGGATGTAGTCCTGTGGAACGGCTTGCCATGCCATTTCCACCTGGCGCTTCAGTTGGACCAGCGTTCGTGCTGGACGTGCAGACCGCGTGAGACGACGCTTCATCCAGTCCCAAATAATGCTCAATGGGGGACAGATCCGGAGATCTTGCTGGCCAGGGTAGTTGACTTACACCTTCTAGAGCACGTTGGGTGGCACGGGATACATGCGGACGTGCATTGTCCTGTTGGAACAGCAAGTTCCCTTGCCGGTCTAGGAATGGTAGAACAATGGGTTCGATGACGGTTTGGATGTACCGTGCACTATTCAGTGTCCCCTCGACGATCACCAGTGGTGTACGGCCAGTGTAGGAGATCGCTCCCTACACCATGATGCCGGGTGTTGGCCCTGTGTGCCTCGGTCGTATGCAGTCCTGATTGTGGCGCTCACTTGCACGGCGCCAAACACGCATACGACCATCATTGGCACCAAGGCAGAAGCGACTCTCATCGCTGAAGACGACACGTCTCCATTCGTCCCTCCATTCACGCCTGTCGCGACACCACTGGAGGCGGGCTGCACGATGTTGGGGCGTGAGCGGAAGACGGCCTAATGGTGTGCGGGACCGTAGCCCAGCTTCATGGAGACGGTGGCGAATGGTCCTCGCCGATACCCCAGGAGCAACAGTGTCCCTAATTTGCTGGGAAGTGGCGGTGCGGTCCCCTACGGCACTGCGTAGGATCCTACGGTCTTGGCGTACATCCGTGCGTCGCTGCGGTCCGGTCCCAGGTCGACGGGCACGTGCACCTTCCGCCGACCACTGGCGACAACATCGATGTACTGTGGAGACCTCACGCCCCACGTGTTGAGCAATTCGGCGGTACGTCCACCCGGCCTCCCGCATGCCCACTATACGCCCTCGCTCAAAGTCCGTCAACTGCACATACGGTTCACGTCCACGCTGTCGCGGCATGCTACCAGTGTTAAAGACTGCGATGGAGCTCCGTATGCCACGGCAAACTGGCTGACACTGACGGCGGCGGTGCACAAATGCTGCGCAGCTAGCGCCATTCGACGGCCAACACCGCGGTTCCTGGTGTGTCCGCTGTGCCGTGCGTGTGATCATTGCTTGTACAGCCCTCTCGCAGTGTCCGGAGCAAGTATGGTGGGTCTGACACACCGGTGTCAATGTGTTCTTTTTTCCATTTCCAGGAGTGTATATATATATATATATATATACATATATATATATATATATATATATATAAAGTATTAATGAATTGCTTATGCATGTTGGTGAAGGCGGATCGGTCTCCAATTGTACCGCCTCCATTTTTCCGTTTTTTTTAACAGGGTGTACCAAAGCTCTCCCGTCCGCACTGATTTTCGACAATGTTATAAGTTGCGCTAGGGACCGTATCTACCTTCTTTCGAAGTTAGCAGGCAACTACGCTGTTATGCGGCGGCTCGTTTCGGCCCATTCAACATCTGTCATTCAAGTGTAACGAGCGAGTAACGGAGTTTATATTTCATACCTGCCACAGCAAATTTGTGTTCGTGGGGTCTCTATTCTAATTCGAACGTTTGACTTACGCTATACGTATTCGTTTCGGAATATCGTTTCTACGTCTTCCGTTAACTATACGTGGTTAACATTATGAAGACAATTAATAACATTTGTGAAATACAGCTTTGTTTGCGGAAAACATAATGATGTTCGAAGTCGCCAGTTTTTCCACGACAAACGACTTTCAACAACTTATTATATGCATAATTGTTGCAACTGATTGCCGGGAATTATATATATATATATATATATATATATATATATATATATATATATATATATATATATATATATGAATTATGAAAAACAAATACTAAAAAAAAAAAAAGTTGTATAGGGCGAGATTCGATCCGGCGACCTTCGGATTACCAACCCGAGCGCTTACCGCTGCGCCACGACGCTGTATGGAATTATTAATCGCAGAGAGTATTTCACAGCAACGGTTTCTTTTAACTGTCGATTTTCTCGACAACGGCTGAGAAGTGCATCTTGGTGCTTTGCCACATTACACCTCTGGCCATGAGCTTTTATTATGCGCAGTATGAATCGAATCTGAATTTCACAATTGGCGGCCTCCCCTTGTAAGACTCAGGAAGCACAAACGTAGCCACAAGCAAAAACGTAGTAATCACCGCTATTGGGACAACTGTAAAACACAGTAAAAGTAACAGCCATAGCTGTACGGCTACACAATGCAAATCGCACTATTTGAAATTTGGATTGAAATACAGCTTCTGGTTTTGTTATCATTATTCAAGCACTGTTTTTTTTCCGGCCAACTTCGACTGAAAATATGCGGAATTTGTTGTAGGACATCGCAGTATATTCCATCTCTAGTCTCTATAGTATCATGAGGCTCTTGTAGGTGGTGGCAAGGTTCATAGTCTTCAAAATGGCTGCTGTAACGGAAGCACGTTCCGGCCACAGATATGCCATGGAATTCCTTTCTGCAGGCGCTCGAAATTGTTCTCAGGCGCCTGTAGAGTTTTGTCAGTGGAGTTTTGTCAGTGATCAAAAGCAGCGCGAGTCGTTGGTAGTGGGGGCTGTCATCACCGCAACATCGTCACGCAAACCGATACGATTTCCCACGTGCCGGCCGCCCACACAAAGCTGTGACTCCTCCAATGTGGAACGCGCGGACACTCTCATTCGAGGTGATCGACGGATTAATATCGAACACCTCGCTCCGTTGGTAGTCTCTGTTGGTAGTGCTGACACATTCCACAATCAGATGGCATGCGCAGAGGTGTGTGGCTGCTGGATCCCTCACCGCCTAACACAAGAGTTCGATCTGTTTAGTCCAATGAAGAATACATTTCGCAGAAAGCAGTACTTGAATGATAGCGAGGCTATTGATGCAGCAAGACGTTGGCTCCGACGTCGACCAGTCGAGTGGTACCATGCGGGCATACAGGCCCTCCCAGTAAAGTGGCGTAAGCCCGTCGCATTGAACGGAGATAATGTTGAAAAACAGGGTTCTGTAGCCAAAAGAAAATGACAGTTTTGGTACATATGTCCACGTCACAAGCAAAAGCTGAAGAGATAGAGAAAGCATATGAGGACACTGAACGCGTGATTCAGTACGTAAAAGGAGATGAAAATCTAATAGGCATAGAGGATTGAAATGCAGTTGTAGGGGAAGAAGGAGTAGAAGAAAGGATTTCTGGGGAATATGGGCTTGGTGCTAGGAATGAGAGAGGAGAAAGTAACTGAATGCTGCAATAGTTATCACTTAGTAAAATGAATACTCTGTTCAAAAATTAGAAGGAAATATACTCGGAAAAGGTCGGGAGATCACATCATGGTCAGGAAGAGATTCCGTAATCAGCTATTGGATTGTAAGGCGTATCAAGGAGCAGACAAAGACTCAGATCGCAGTTTAGTAATGGTGGAGAGTAGGCTGAAATTCTAGAGACTAGTCAGGAGCAGTCAGTGGTCAAAGAAATAGAATACGGAACTGCTAAGGAATAAAGAGATACATTTGAAGTTCTCTGAGGCTATAGATGCTGCGACAATGAATAGCTCCGATGTCAGCTCACTTGATGAGGAATGGACATCTCTAAAAAAAGCTGCGCTGAGCAGTTATTCCACTAGTGTTGCGTGTCAGTGCAATGGGGTTGGAGAAAGTGAACTGGATGAAATACTTGTTGCTGGGATACGATATACACAATATTGAGAAGAAAAGTTGTCTCTCGCTTCCTGCATTCCGATTGAAAATCCGTGTCGACACACACGAAGAAGTGCCAAGAGAATTGAATGTGAAATTCTTGGAACAATGATGGCGTGATTGTCATCTACGTGATCCCCGAATGCCGCCAATGTGAGGAAAGGACCTTCTTGAATTACTGAAGGAGATCTATAGTAAAAAAATCCTGATGTTGAAGAGTGAAAGAAATTTGATGTATTTTAAGGAAATATAATTTTTTCATAGTAACATTTATAGCTGGAATAATTTCTTGTTTATAAATTTGATTGTTCACCTCTGTAATATATTATATAAAGAAATGATTCATTGTTGCTATTTCATTCTGATGAGAGATTGCTATAGTTACTAACTGTAGTACTCAGCATGAAAGCTGGACTAGCTGAAGAACTGCATCGCTCAGCTCACAAAGTTTATCTGAGAAGATCCGTTATCACAAAAGGAACTGATGATCTTCATGAAGCTGATTTTGCTGACCTGAATCCATACTGCAAATACAATTCAGGCTGTAAATATTTATTAGCAGTAATTGATGTATATTCCGAATATGCTTAGGTTGCCGTATTAAAAATTAAAATTGGCTCTGATATTGTAGATGCAATTTAAAAAATTTACAGAAAGAGTCATAGGATACTAAATCACTTACGAACAGTGATATGTAAGTAATATTACAATAGCCATTTCAATTTGCTGATGGAAAAAACGTAAGGGTAATCACTTTTCATCTTTTCCGAGCTTTAAAGCTTCAGTTGTGGAACGATTCAACAGATCTCTTAAATGAAAGAAACAGGGTTCTTTTAAATTGATTGATAGGGCACAAGATCTAATAAGTCAATACAATCACACAAAACATAGAAAATTAATATGAAACTTGTTGATGTAGAATCGATATTGACTGTATAGGCTGTATACCCCTGTGAGATAAATTGAATTTTCTTAAGATTTATTTAAAATTTCTAACTGTTTTCTTTGATTTTTACAATCTACAAAATTGGTTTCGGTCCTCGATTCAAAGTTGATGAACATCTAATATATATATTGTTTATCATGCTAACGCTTTCTTGATTAGCTGTCTTAGAACAATTATATTAACCATGCACTTAAACGTTACAATTGATATTGCCGGTACCAGATGGAATACTACTTGTGTTGTCGCACTCTTGTGTCTTTATCGATATATATCGATAAATATCGATTCTACATCAAGAAAACGCAAAGTCAGTTAGTTCTTACATAGCGCTTATTAGGCATTGCAAGAATTACGAATAAAGAATACAAAGTAATTACAGCAGCATGATATATCACAAAAATGGAGGAAAACCATTGGGAAAAACACTCTGTAATATTCTAAAGAAAATGGGATCGACAATCTACATCACGAGACACGAAGGAACAGACCTTTTCTTCCATTTCGGAGTTTACCATATTGGCGTTTGGAAGTTGGTCAGAAATGTGGAACGCAGCCATCACTAGATGAGCGCCGGAGCATTTACTGCCAAATTTTTAGGAAACATTCCTCACATATACAGGAATGACATGTTTTGTATGCACATGGATCTTCCATGGATCTTGAGAAACTTTATTTCCACGTTACATCTCATTTTCTATTTCTCTTCATAATCACATTTATCATGGCAAACACAGAGAAACAGAATGTTTTAGCGTTTCATGAAAGATTTTCCCCCATGAAATCTTCAAAATACACTCTTGGTTACGTTTGGTTAGAATGTACAGCAAATTATAATTCTTCGTTTCACCACCAGTGTCTGTTGTTTTACTACAGTGGAGGTCATGTTGACATGTGACTCACTTCGTTACTTGCGTTCACATGCCACTAACTTCATTCCTCTACTAGTATCAAGAACGTAACATGAACTGCCTTCATCACAGGCTTGGTTCCCAGTACAGCGCAATGGAAGTGTACTCTAATGTGGAGTCGGCAGATGCCCATTTGCTGTACGGGTTTCCGGCCGTTGTGGCCGAGCGGTTCTAGGAGCTTCAGTCCGGAACCGCGCTGCTGCTACGGTCACAGGTTCGAATCCTGCCTCGGGCATGGATGTGTGGTGCCCTTAGGTTAGTTAGGTATAAATAGTTCTAAGTCTAGGGGACTGATGACCTCAGATGTTAAGTCCCATAGTGCTTGGAGACATTTGAACCATTTTTTTGCTGTACGGATTAGCAGATTGGCGTGGGACTCATCGTTGGTAGCAGGAGAGATTCTCAGAACGACTATGCCCCTACGGAAGGCCGTCTGAAGCAACTGATTTTTAGCTGGCATGGAACGGTAAGCGCACTGCTCATGTCTGGGGGAGGCCTTGAAGGACGAGGACATAACCCGAAGAAACAACCCTAACGTCAGCGTAAGACAATTAGCTGCACAGAGTAATGTTGATCACATGATTGTCGAGTGCTACTTGAGAACCTGCTGTAACCGTTCCATGCACAGCGTGTGCGGGCGTGTTTCGTAGCTAATTTTCCTGCATGGTTGCACTTCTGCGAATAGTTCAACAATATGTCATACAACAATGTGTCATCCATCACTTTAGTTCAAATGGTTCAAATGGCTCTGAGCACTATGGGACTCAACTGCTGAGGTCATTAGTCCCCTAGAACTTAGAACTAGTTAAACCTAACTAACCTAAGGACATCACAAACATCCATGCCCGAGGCAGGATTCGAACCTGCGACCGTAGCGGTCTTGCGGTTCCAGACTGCAGCGCCTTTAACCGCACGGCCACCATCACTTTAGTTTCTAAGTAGAAGATTAATGTACCGAAGAGTTGTGGAAGTTCGTAACATGGAAATAAGCGTTTCCAGACCCATGTCCACATAACATACTTACCTCCTCATGTGTGAGAAATGTTTCCTGAAAGTGTGGCTGTACATTTTTGTTATACTGTGTGTATTAAAGCTTAAGACACAACATAAAACGAACTGTCATACGTAGCAGACTGTATCTTTTTTAAATTATAGAACTTGCTTTCATGTTTTATGGTTTATCCACAGTTAAATGAATTTACCTGTTATCGCTGGCGTTAGAGGTGACTTAACGGGGCAGTGCACAGTTTTAAAAGAGGACCACACTGGCACTTTTTATCGAATATCATTCCTTATGTCTTCCTTAGTGGCCAGAGAAACGAGGAGGCCGGTGTGCTACAGGGAGCGGTCACATGATTATACAGTGGCTACGGCAGCCCTCTCGGTAGTCAGCGCAAGCAGCCGAGTGCTTGCTTGTGGCCGTCACGTAGCTACGGCGATCCCTTCAGATTTACGTATGCAAACAGCGTCGTCTGCCACCGTGCGTGGGACTCACTGTGTTGTAGTGGGGGCGACTCATACATTGCTTTATTTCGATTACAAAACCAGTGTGATTAATTCGGCCCTGTTTCACAAAGCTTGTCCCACAACACGTCGTACAATGCAAACAAAAAGTGAGCTGCGTGCACGTCGTTGAGAGTATTATATGTTTGTTAGTAACAAATCCAGAGTAGCTGCAGAGTCAGGGGCTTCCTTTTTCTCTGTGGGCCCTCGTCAATCCCGCTTTGAATGTGGGTTTCAGATGTACTTTTCCTGGCTGTATTCTACGCATGTATCAGAACGCGTACAGAGAACGTTAGACGGCAAGTAGGCGCTCTGTGGGTCCTTTACATATACGGAATGTTTACAAAATGCAACTGACACTTCCAAAAAACAGCCAGTGTGGACACTGTAGAGTTAAATTGCCAGATATCAACTTAACATCCAGTCTTCTCCCTCCGCGTAAACGTTGGATATTACACGGCAATTCTACGCAAAAAATTGTAATATTTTATGCATACAACATAATTAATGCGTAGTAGGGGAAAATATACTTCAGGTCTTCTATGATCATTATAGTGAGCCGGCCGCGGTGGTCTAGCGGTTCAGGCGCTCAGTCCGGAGCCGCGCGACTGCTACGGTCGCAGGTTCGAATCCTGCCTCGGGCATGGATGGGTGTGATGTCCTTAGGTTAGTTAGGTTTAAGTAGTTCTAAGTTCTAGGGGACTGATGACCACAGAAGTTAAGTCCCATAGTGCTCAGAACCATTTGAACCATTATAGTGAAATGTGTGGAACATTACACAGAGCTTCGACGTCTCCATTCTGATCTGATAATACTTTGATTACAAATAGCGCCTCTCTCGAATTACGGTTTTGCATTAATTATTACAACTAGAATTTTGTGCTTTGAGACACAATATACCAATCGTTCAGACCATGCAGATATTATTGTTGATCAAGCTGTATTCTCACTAGAGTCACCTTCATAAAAGCTTAACTTACAGTGCTGGTTATAAACCTTATTCAAAGTTACTAGAAAAGGGAGGGTAGAGCTCCAGTAATTCGAGCCCCGATATTTCGAGGTTCCGTGTAATTCGAGCTGGTGTTAAGAAAATTGAAATTTTACATGAAAGTAGAGAAATACCCGTTTTCATACTTTTCGGTATGTATGTTTTAAGCACTTTCGAATGTGTTACATTTTGAACTTTCTTTCAATTACTCATCAAAATGTGCACTGTAATAAAAATAAGGCACACTACCTTGACCTTGAGTTACCGTCTTTGAACAGCACAGTGGTATACATTCCATAGTTTCGTGACACCGACATACGGCATGTCTTGTTGCCATCATGTGAACGTGGAAGTTATTACTGTAGAAATACCCGAAGGGTTGTAGACCATATGTTTATGTCAGAGGTGACACGTATTCTGGAGATGAAGTGACACATTTTGAGTTGGCAGCCTTTGATACAAGAACGTTAGACATCGATAAGAATCCTTGAATGTACCGCTCACCTAAATGTAATGTTGACACTTTCTTCAACAAACTGAAGTTCTGGAAAGTCTCAGCTTCTTGGTCCTTCTAATAATTTCTGTCATATAATAAGCCTAAAGACAGAAGAGCAGGTCTACAAAAGGATATTCTGAAAACATAAAATAAATATTTTTTCTACTGCGCTCGCAAATCACACATAGGATGAAGTGTGTATGGAAATCAGTGTAGACGTAAAGTTATCTAAATCCTTCACATTGTTTAAATTAATTTTTGAGGAGACGTTTCCAAAACCATCCACTCAAAGAGTATCAGCTAAGGAAAACCTGCGAGTACTAAAACGTATAGCTAGACACTTAAAAGCGCTACACTAGCCCGCAGTTCAAAGATTACTATCACAAGTACAAAAAGGTGTACAGGATGTATTGTTTGCTGTAAAAAATCATTCAATGACAAAAACTATAACGTAGAAAATAAAAGCAAAGTTGTATAGGGTGTCATATAACACGAAACTGGGAAAGATAGACACAATTGTTGTAACACATATTAATTAAGGGAGTAGTGTAATAGAAAATCCTTAGAATTGGGAACTTCTGTAAATGACTGTTTCTAAGCCTTTATGGAGAAATTTCACAAAATATTTCCACAACACATGGAATATCCACAAGCAGTTACACAGAAATCAAAATGATAGTGTTTGCCACAGCAGAACTTGAGCTCTGGAAGATAATATAGACGTTAAAGAAACAAGATGACAGCAGCCATAGACAACACATAAAGCCCATTAACGAACATAGTAAATGAGTGTAGTTTAGGTATACTTCCGGAATATCTAAAGCACACACGAGTTGCGCCCTTACTGAGGGAAGGCAATTTGCAATCACGCTTCATGCCGAACCCCAACGATCGGCGAGGACGTGTCTGAAGACGCCCCGGACGACGGTGATACACCAACCTGACTGTCGGTCGCCATACGGCCCTACAACCAGGACTGATGGTCTGGGGTGCCATTTATTTTCATAGCAGGGCCCCTTTGGTTGTCATCCGCTCCAGCCTCACTGGGCAGCGGTATGTCTACGATATACTACGCCCAGTTTTGTTGCCCTTTATGGCAAGCCATCCCAGGCTTGCATTTCAGAAAGATAATGTACGGCAGTATACGCCGAGAATTCTATTGCTTGTCTTCTTGCTTGTCAAACCCTATGTTGGCGAGCAAGAACACTGGATCTGTCTACAATTGAGAAAGTTTGGAGCATTATGGCAGGGCCCTCCAACCATCTCGGGATCTAACGTTCCAGTTGGATAGAATCTGGCGTGATACCCCTCAGGAGAACATCCACCAAGTTTATCAATGAATGCCAAGCCGAATTACTATTTGCATAAGGTCCAGAGGTGGACCAACGCTTTATTGACTTTCTCAGTTTATGAAGCCCTTTCTCTTGAATAAATCGCCCAATTTTTCTGAAATTGTAATAATTTGTTTTTCCGTACAAGTGCATCAAATGTACCGATTCAGTCCCATTCGGATAATTCCTTCGTGGCGCGTGACGTTTGCTGTCTTAGAGTTTATTGTTATAAGTTATCTTGTACAAAAGGAGTAAGATCAAAATAACATTGGAGCTAGTACAGTTATTAAGACAGTGACCTGATAATCTCTGTCCGACCATCTTGATTTAGATCTTCCGTCGTTACCCTAAATCGTTTCAAGTAAGTGCCGGTATCGTTCCTTCAGCAAGGCAACGTCTGATTACCTGTCCTGTTCTCCTAAAAGCATACTTTAATGTTCTATGTGTTTGTATATCATTGTCAAATGACTCCAGGATGACTAAATAAATACAGGGCGAGGGAAAACAATTTGACGAAAAGCGAAGGACAGAAAGACAGCATAAAATGAAGGAATTTGAGTCTAGGAACTAGAGGTCTCAATCGCATATTTACGGCGCTACGCCAGAGTGAAAACGGTGGTTAGTTTGCACATTTGTTACGACCTACTTATGTTAATTAAGTGGCGGCAAGCCTGTGTACAAGACCATACTCATTTTCATTTACTATGACGTTTTCAGGACATTTTGAAACGCGAAACATCAATCTTTCCCTATTGAACACGTTATGACACGGAAACCAACTACCGTTCGAGTACCAATCTCAATAATGTCCAGAGTATGAGGTGCATGATTTTCATCCCTCGCAGCGCTACCGTTCAGTTCCAACTATGACCACCAGGTGATCAGTCATAGTGATTATAGTCGCACACACCTGCCCAGTCGCAGTGCACTTGTTGACGTGTCAACATGAGCTTGGACAAATGGAGCAGGGCATCATTAGTTTAGCTCTATTATTTAAACAACAGTATTGCTGCAGCTGCACTTCGAAAAAATCCCTGGCTGAAGGGTTGCGGAGGGTCCTCTTTCTCCACCTGCTGTGCGGAGCATGATGAAATTCGAATCAGCTGGAGAACTGGGCGTCGCTCCGGCAAGAGGCCGACGAGCGGTTGCACCACAGGTGGTTGATGAAATCGCTGTTGCTATGGCTTACAACGCTCAGCGCAGTTCTCGATCGTCAAGCAGTGCGCGTGGTGTGTTATGACATTTGGAACATCCCGTGGTCCACTGTACGGAAGGTGCCCTGAACCGTTCTCAAATGATATCCGTATAAGGTCCATATCGTACGGCAGGTTGCGCCACATGACGCACAAAGATGTGTTGACTTCGCTCTCCACTTTCTCGCAAGGATTGAAGTTTACGAGGGCTGGCCCTGGACCATCCGACGAACAGACAAAGCTCATTTTTCTCTGACGGGTGAGGTCGAGTGAGGAGATCTCATCTCCAGTCACTGTGCATGAAGTTTCTCTGTATGGTGAACGTGTCACCGTTCGGTGTGGCTCCCGGCTACTTTCATCATTGGCCCGTTCTTTTCTGAACATGCTGGCGCTCAGTGACCAAAGACGTCCAGTGTAAATGGCTAGTGTTGCTGCGATATGCTTCGCCAGCATATCATACCAGCCCTACAGGAGAGAGACGCATTGAATTCGACAGTTTTCATGCAATGTGGGGTCCCACCGCACATCTCTCGTGAAGGCCACCTGCTTCTCCGAAATACATTTGGAAACGATCGAATTATCGGTGAAACATTTCCAAAGTCTTGGCCGGCACGATCACCTGATCTCACTGGCTGTGATTTTTAGTTGTGGGGCTACTTGAAGGACAAGGTTTGCCAGGGGAACATTCACGCGAGCTGATCTGAAGCGCAGCATATCAAGAGATGAAGCCAGCATACCTACGGACTTGCTTCTTTCTGCTGTGCAGGATGAAATTCTGTGCTTTCAGATTCTTCTGGACTCTTATGGGCGCCATACTGAGCCCCTTTTGTAACAGTAATGGTAACGGTATGCAATGGTATGACGTACCGTTGCAGCACATTAAAAGTGTTTCAATGGAATTGATTTTGCATTGCATGTCTTACTCATGTCAAGACATTAATGCTACCAAGTTTGTTTTCATCGTGACGACTGATTAGTCCAAACATTCTGTTTATGTATACATTTTCAGTGAACTGCATTTCATTTTGAGAAATGACGTCCATATGTCAGATTTCAGTTAGGTTCGTGTATGTCCGAAAATATGCAACTGCGATCCCCAGTTCCTATACTCAGATTCCATTGTTTGATGCTGTCTTTCTGCCCTACACTTTTGGTCAAATTGTTTTTCTACACCCTGTATAATAAAATAAAAAATCAATGAAGAGAGCTTTTCGAATGGTGGCACTACTTGTGCACTGCCCGCTAAAGGTTGGTTTTCATTTTTTATGTGTAAGTAATGACATTATATATTCATCATGTCTCCAGTGGTTTAAGTAGTCTGCTGGGTGACTGTTGGACACAGAACAGATTTTTAAATACGTCTTTTAATTTCCTGCGTATTGTTTGCACCATAATAGCAGCTACGTATGTGAAAATCACAGTGGTATACCTCATTGGAGTTCAGAAAAGAACCTGTGGAGTAAAAATAATTGACTATGGGGATTTTTGTGCCTTTGTTGTGTGTGGATGATATATTGGCCAGAAGTTTATGGCACTCCCCACAGTGTGCCAATTGGTTAAGACAGAGGAAAAATTATGCCTCGAGCTCAATGTCTTAGAAAGATTGACAACATTTTTATTCAATCACTTTTTGAAGACTTAACAATCTCTTTGGCACACAAACATTTACATCTTGCAAAGTACAATCTCGATGATCCAGTGGTCACTGCAGTCGTAACTGACGATGTCACGGATCCAACATTGACGTCTGCTGCGGACCTCAAGTTGTGTGCCACTGTGTTCTTCGCAACGTCTGTGTTTGCCACAAATGGTTCAAATGGCTCTGAGCACTATGGGACTTAACATCTGAGGTCTTCAGTCTCCTATACTTTAGCCGACTTAAGCCTAACTAACCTAAGAACATCACACACATCCAAGCCCGAGGCAGGATTCGAAACTGCGACCGTAGTAGCAGCGCGGTTCAGGACTGAAGTGCCTAGAACCGCTCGGCCACAGCGGCCGGCTTGTCTGCCAGAGATCGACGGCTATTCTGCTCTACAGAGCATTCATGTCTTCTACAGCCATATGCCATGATGACACGTGGAATTGCAACTTAATATTGGCTGCTGGTTTCACCGTCCTTCAACCACTTTTTGTAGATGCTCTTGACAGTAGCAGACGAACAGCTGACCAGTACCGCCGTTTTAGAGATTCTCGTTCAGTGACAATGGGTCATAACGATCTGTGAATCCCGGAGGGTAGTGGTCATAACGCTTTGGCTGATCAGAGCAAACAGTATTCATGATACAATGGCTAAATATTTATAACTTGGAAATTACTTTTCGACATTGTTCTTGTTCAGCCTTCATAGTGCTCAGAACCATGGACATTTGTGTTAAGTGAACGATTTTGACCCAGTGGCCGCATATTACCTTGCGGTTCCTTGATATACCGTGTCAGTTGCCTAGATCTTGACAGACTGTCTCTTATTTGAACTATTTTCACTAACGGGCTTCACCCCGCCCCACTCACCCCCTTCCATACCGCCAATTCGCCCGTCACCATTACACACACACACACACACACACACACACACACACACTGACGGAGAAGGTTATGCGTATGCGTGTATCAGGATTCGAGCTTTTATTTATACATCTTTGAGAGACTTTCGGTTACTTGCATAAGTTGAAGTGACGATCAGATCCCATTCGTACATTGACTGTAAGCTTGGGAGT
Organism: Schistocerca serialis cubense; assembly: GCF_023864345.2. Classification (NCBI taxonomy): domain Eukaryota; kingdom Metazoa; phylum Arthropoda; class Insecta; order Orthoptera; family Acrididae; genus Schistocerca; species Schistocerca serialis. The sequence goes on from NC_064638.1 coordinate 837,620,486, forward strand.
TCCTTGGTTCAAGTCCTGACACTTTTCTGTTACTTAAACTCTCGTCTCATTTAACATGAAAGTTTTCTGGGTATCGTACCGAGTCAACATTATTACTGAGGGAATCAACGTTGCGGTCAAGGTTACGGTGGCCGTCTTCTGCGTCACTGTAACACAGTGACCGAAGCACTGGATTCATCAGTAAAACTTATTTACAATGTGATGGGGTAAAATACGCAGAAAACTTTTCTGTTAATCGACTGTGATTAATAATTGCGTTACTGGAGATCACCCTAAGGACAACTCTTGCATCACATTTTTTCTCAGTTTGGGAAAACACCGCATTTAGTGCTAAGACAGACATCGATCATCTAATTTGGATCACAATGCACAGGACGGTTTACTGGGAACATGTAGCAGACGTGAGGCTACTTTGTTTGGGCAGTGAGCTGCACCACAGTAATCTGTAGTTTGGCTTTCACACACAAGCATTATTCAATGCATTATTTACTAAACCATTTATCCCTTATACTGTTTCTCTTTACAGTTTTAGTCAGGGGGTGTTTAAATAACTACATTAAACTAAGGAACGGTTATTTTTCATGGTGATTGTCTCGCAAAGCTGAAATAGCAGCTGAGCCGAATAGCATAGTGTGGCTGTAGAATGTTTGACGAATAGTTAGCCCACTTTGAAAGAATTTTGTGCTGGCGAATTTAAAACTGTAGTGCGTACATGTGACTCGTAACACTGAATAGAGAGGTAATGATCACCATTCGACAGCAGTATCAGAAATCCTCGGACGAAAACGTAGTTACCTAAAAAAGTATTGATCGCTGTATTAACACATCTTCTCTTCATTTTTGTTTCCCGTTTGCTCTACGACAGAAAACAGATATTTCGCAGGTCTTAAACCATAAATAAAAAGAGAACTTCTCCGTGCTACGAACAATGTTCATTTGAGGTACACTGAGCAGAGAAAAATCTACAGATATGAATTTTTAACGTTGAATTAACGTGGTAGCGCGCTTTTCTGGAACAGAACACCCGTAAACCTGTCTCTGAAATGAAGATTTAGTGGAGACGAGAAACATTTCTCATCTGGGAAAAATGGGTGGAAGGAGAAACCGTAATCCATACGTTCGTAGCGTTTGTCTGTAGCAACGCAAGGTTTCGTCTTCCTGCATGGTGGACTGCATGAGTTACTTAAGCGACATTTTGGATAAAGGTTATTCGACGTAGCGTAGCAGGAAAACATTCCTTAGTGTCGCTTTATATTGTTTCTTGATTTACATAAGGAAAACACTGAAAACAATGGAGCAATGGCACCATCGCTTGTATCGGTCTCTGTTTCAAGACGAGGAGACGCATCTGCTTCCGATTATGAACCGATGGAAGCCCACGGTTTCTACAGTATGAATGATCAATGGAGGGAGTAGTTGGTGCAGTAGGGCATCTTTGGTGATGTTAAGACTAAGGATAGTATCAAAGAGCCACGACTTCATGCCAATTCTAAGCTACGATTATCCCTCAGAGTCCTTACCGCAATGGTTACTCTTTCTGAAACGTGGTATTTTTTGTATTATAATTCATGCATTCATGGTTTACATGCGGTGCAGTGGCGTGTGGCGGATATTGACAGGAAAGAAATAAACTCCAAGAAACTAGTGTAGACAAAGTTTCCCACAACTAGCATAAACCGTGTTAGTGAAACGTATTCAACAAATTTGTAACGTTTACAGTTCGCTGCCATTTCGTGGCCGTAAGACTCCGTAAACAGAGAAAAGGTCTCAAACTTCTCTTACACGATCTGCTGCGAAAAATGAAGATACTTTACTATAGTGGTAAACTCGAGAGACGTGTAAGTTCGCTTTTCAAGTGTTGTCTCCATAATTCAGAGAAATTATGTCCTTATTTAAACAGACTTCAGAGATATTGACATTGTACCAAAATTTTCCACAAATAAAATGAAGTAAAGAAAAATAAAGGAAAGAAATATAGAGGAAATAAAAATAAAGGAAACAAAAAATTATTTATCTTTTGGACAGAAATATTGAGAGAACGTTAACGCTGACCTGATCTTTTGTTTAGACTCTGTATTGGAAAGAAAAATTACAGTCTTCGTATTACTCTGTTTAAGTGAAAACCGAAGGAGAGTTATTTTCTCAAATTGTTACTACATAACGTTCATACTCCACAGCAAAATATTGCAGTAGCTGTTTATGTCTAAACCCGCTGTCCGTTTACAATAATTTATGAACAGTCATAGTGAATGTATCCAGTGGTTGTGTGCGGCCTTATACACTCCTGGAAATGGAAAAAAGAACACATTGACACCGGTGTGTCAGACCCACCATACTTGCTCCAGACACTGCGAGAGGGCTGTACAAGCAATGATCACACGCACGGCACAGCGGACACACCAGGAACCGCGGTGTTGGCCGTCGAATGGCGCTAGCTGCGCAGCATTTGTGCACCGCCGCCGTCAGTGTCTGCCAGTTTGGCGTGGCATACGGAGCTCCATCGCAGTCTTTAACACTGGTAGCATGCCGCGACAGCGTGGACGTGAACCGTATGTGCAGTTGACGGACTTTGAGCGAGGGCGTATAGTGGGCATGCGGGAGGCCGGGTGGACGTACCGCCGAATTGCTGAACACGTGGGGCGTGAGGTCTCCACAGTACATCGATGTTGTCGCCAGTGGTCGGCGGAAGGTGCACGTGCCCGTCGACCTGGGACCGGACCGCAGCGACGCACGGATGCACGCCAAGACCGTAGGATCCTACGCAGTGCCGTAGGGGGCCGCACCGCCACTTCCCAGCAAATTAGGGACACTGTTGCTCCTGGGGTATCGGCGAGGACCATTCGCAACCGTCTCCATGAAGCTGGGCTACGGTCCCGCACACCGTTAGGCCGTCTTCCGCTCACGCCCCAACATCGTGCAGCCCGCCTGCAGTGGTGTCGCGACAGGCGTGAATGGAGGGACGAATGGAGACGTGTCGTCTTCAGCGATGAGAGTCGCTTCTGCCTTGGTGCCAATGATGGTCGTATGCGTGTTTGGCGCCGTGCAGGTGAGCGCCACAATCAGGACTGCGTACGACCGAGGCACACAGGGCCAACACCCGGCATCATGGTGTGGGGAGCGATCTCCTACACTGGCCGTACACCACTGGTGATCGTCGAGGGGACACTGAATAGTGCACGGTACATCCAAACCGTCATCGAACCCATCGTTCTACCATTCCTAGACCGGCAAGGGAACTTGCTGTTCCAACAGGACAATGCACGTCCGTATGTATCCCGTGCCACCCAACGTGCTCTAGAAGGTGTAAGTCAACTACCCTGGCCAGCAAGATCTCCGGATCTGTCCCCCATTGAGCATGTTTGGGACTGGATGAAGCGTCGTCTCACGTGGTCTGCACGTCCAGCACGAACGCTGGTCCAACTGAGGCGCCAGGTGGAAATGGCATGGCAAGCCGTTCCACAGGACTACATCCAGCATCTCTACGATCGTCTCCATGGGAGAATAGCAGCCTGCATTGCTGCGAAAGGTGGATATACACTGTACTAGTGCCGACATTTTGCATGCTCTGTTGCCTGTGTCTATGTGCCTGTGGTTCTGTCAGTGTGATCATATGATGTATCTGACCCCAGGAATGTGTCAATAAAGTTTCCTCTTCCTGGGACAATGAATTCACGGTGTTCTTATTTCAATTTCCAGGAGTGTAGATGGAAACAGGATAACTGCAGTTTAGGTAAGGTATCGTAGCAAAGGAAAATCGTATTTCATAGCTACCAAATCTTCATCTCGGTATCATTCACCTCGCTTGGTACCAAGAAATCACTACACATAAAATAAGGAACAACTACCTTAGAAGTGCATAGTTCTTTGACTCGAGAATCAGATAATTCACCCTCTTACAAGCGGACCTACAGTGTAAGCATTCCTCATGTAATCGCCGTTTCTCAAGCTTTCTAGTTCACCGAAACTTGATGCTGGAGTACCAATGAAACAACGACGAGAGGTAAAATCGTCTCGTAGTTTAGCTTTCATAATAGATGGCGCTCTGAAAATCGAGTATTACCGGTATAGCCGTAGGACTCGGAGAATAGGCACTTCTGTACCAGTCCACATTAACGATGGAGCTAGAATTTCAAGTTTGAATATTTGCTTTATCATCAGTGTTAACTGCTCTGCGCTGTAATTTATTTTCATTTGCGTTGGCTTTTGGTGTACATACCACGTAGTCAGCATCACGTTACGCAGTTGCTAATAAAGTAGCAGAACATCAGGAAAATGACTTTTTTGTGATTGTCTTATTCTATCAAGCATCGACGAAGCATTTCGCTGAAACAAATCTTTAAAAGTGTATGCGGAGCACATACACTCCTGGAAATGGAAAAAAGAACACATTGACACCGGTGTGTCAGACCTACCATACTTGCTCCGGACACTGCGAGAGGGCTGTACAAGCAATGATCACACGCACGGCACAGCGGACACACCAGGAACCGCGGTGTTGGCCGTCGAATGGCGCTAGCTGCGCAGCATTTGTGCACCGCCGCCGTCAGTGTCTGCCAGTTTGGCGTGGTATACGGAGCTCCATCGCAGTCTTTAACACTGGTAGCATGCCGCGACAGCGTGGACGTGAACCGTATGTGCAGTTGACGGACTTTGAGCGAGGGCGTATAGTGGGCATGCGGGAGGCCGGGTGGACGTACCGCCGAATTGCTCAACACGGGGGGCTTGAGGTTTCCACAGTACATCGCTGTTATCGCCAGTGGTCGGCGGAAGGTGCACGTGCCCGTCGACCTGGGACCGGACCGCAGCGACGCACGGATGCACGCCAAGACCGTAGGATCCTACGCAGTGCCGTAGGGGGCCGCACCGCCACTTCCCAGCAAATTAGGGACACTGTTGCTCCTGGGGTATCGGCGAGGACCATTCGCAACCGTCTCCATGAAACTGGGCAACGGTCCCGCACTCCGTTAGGCTGTCTTTCGCTCACGCCCCAACATCGTGCAGCCCGCCTCCAGTGGTGTCGCGACAGCCGTGAATGGAGGGACGAATGGAGACGTGTCGTCTTCAGCGATGAGAGTCGCTTCTGCCTTGGTGCCAATGATGGTCGTATGCGTGTTTGGCGCCGTGCAGGTGAGCGCCACAATCAGGACTGCATACGACCGAGGCACACAGGGCCAACACCCGGCATCATGGTGTGGGGAGCGATCTCCAACACTGGCCGTACACCACTGGTGATCGTCGAGGGGACACTGAATAGTGCACGGTACATCCAAACCGTCATCGAACCCATCGTTCTACCATTCCTAGACCGGCAAGGGAACTTGCTGTTCCAACAGGACAATGCACGTCCGCATGTATCCCGTGCCACCCAGCGTGCTCTAGAAGGTGTAAGTCAACTACCCTGGCCAGCAAGATCTCCGGATCTGTCCCCCATTGAGCATGTTTGGGACTGGATGAAGCGTCGTCTCACGCGGTCTGCACGTCCAGCACGAACGCTGGTCCAACTGAGGCGCCAGGTGGAAATGGCATGGCAAGCCGTTCCACAGGACTACATCCAGCATCTCTACGATCGTCTCCATGGGAGAATAGCAGCCTGCATTGCTGCGAAAGGTGGATATACACTATACTAGTGCCGACATTGTGCATGCTCTGTTGCCTGTGTCTATGTGCCTGTGGTTCTGTCAGTGTGATCATGTGATGTATCTCACCCCAGGAATGTGTCAATAAAGTTTCCCCTTCCTGGGACAATGAATTCACGGTGTTCTTATTTCAATTTCCAGGAGTGTATTAGCTGCTTACAGGTTCGTAAAAATACATCGTGAGTAAAGAGAACAAGCAGTTTAGTCATATTTCTGGATACATCAAGGAAAAGGACAGTACGAGTACAATATACCGTTCTGGAAGGTTATCGCGACGTTATCTACTAGTTGTACGACGCTTTTTTTTGTAACAGTTGTGGATTAAGCGATGTGTAAATATGGAATTATTACATGACGTACAATCCACAGCGTGGTGGAAAAGAACTCTATGGCAATGGACACTCAATTTTACATTCAGGCTCCAATATCTTATAAAATCCGCGAGGATTATGTGTTAATATTGCATTTACAGATGTACTTACAACACAGAAGAAAGCCTTGAACATACCGGATGGGTCATACAGAAGATAGAAATAGCGATGAAGTACACACGAAAATAGCTTTGTTCAACTCTTAAAATAGCTACGCTGAACGTGTGTAACCTCCCCTTCACTTACCGACCTTAATGACAGTGAAAAATTAAACCGCGTGTACCTAATGGAAATTTGGGAAAAGCAATCGTCACCGAAGTTAATCTATCGGTAAAGAGGGAGGAAAGGGTTACATCTAAATGAAAGGAAATGTGCTAATGAAACTGGTGGAAATTAATTTTGAAAAGGGGTAAAGTTAATAAAGAAGGTAAATGTGCAGCCGTTACGTTAACAATTAAGTAGCGGTAATTAGGTATTTGAGATTTGGGGGAAATCACGGTCGCCAGTCCTAAGGACAATTACTATAGTAACTGAAAAAGAAAGGTTATTACACATATAATTAGCACTAGAAGCGTGGCAACTGAAGGTTGACACGTGTAGTGTGAAAACTGAAAGTTTGTCAGAAGTAATAAATTTCGCTACACCCTGACTTAATTTAGCAAAAGAATTAATAACCGGAAAATCGAAAGTTAATTTAGTGACTGAAGTTAATAGTGAGCTTTCTTTCTGAAGCACATCGAAATTCAGTAAAATACAGTTAGTCTTGGACTACCTCAACAATCGTTTCAAAAGCTACTTGAATCTACGCAATTTAGAAATAAGAGATTTAACTTTGATCTTGAATTAAATGATTCTGAACAATTAACAATAGTAAAATGTAGTACGTACCAAGCTGAGCTGCAGTCACAGGTAAGCTAAAATACGGTAACAAAGCTCGCACTCTTAATTCGTGCTTGTGTAATCTGAATATTGTAGCCAGCTCTGAGACTTTAACTGAACTTTGAAATTAAAGCAGTGAAATGGAATTATGCTGGCGTTTGAATTTCAACGACACTCGGGTTCATTTCGGAAAAGGAAGGGACCCTGCTTGGCAATGCAATTGGGACAATGAGCAACAAAGGTTCATGCTAAGTTGCTGTAATTTTGCGAGGCAAATGGAACAATTTGAAAAGCTGAGGTCTGCCATACAGTTCTGAAACTTTACGTGCTTTTAGTCTTCCTTGTTGGTTGATTGAAGGTTTGAAGCCGTCGATCGAGGAGGTGGCGACAGTCACTCATTGTCGGCCGTCGCTGTTGCAGAAGCTGGATGTTGGCGCGCCTTCTTCTCGACACGGTCACCAGGCGAAACGGGCTCTTGATGTGCGCCAGCTAATGCTTCCCGTCCGCGACACCATGTCAGAAACTATCATCGCGAGTCGAGCGCAATTACATGCTGCCAAACCCCGAAAGCGCGGCAACTCGCGGGAGCGTCACACAACACCTGCTCCACTCGCTACTCCCGCCAGACTCTCTCTCTGCCCGCGCCCCACGCGGCAGAGTTAACACTCCCAAAGATCCTACACACTTTGATTCTGCACACGACCCATCGATGTAATCGTTCGATAGCAGTTTTCCCTAGGCAAGACCCAGCGTAAAAATACAAATAATATTTACGAAACAAACCAATTATACATCGACATGAGTGCATAAATATATATATATACAAACAGTAAAACAATTACAATATATAAAGAGACAGAAATGTCATATCTTGAGGTAACAAAACAAGGAAAAAAAATAATAGTACAATAGATGGAAATAGGAGTATATGCATTTCTGGCGTTACACGTGCCCCACATTGTCTGAGGATGTTCGTGTAACGTAGACTCAGAAAATGTCCCAAAAAAGAAACAGCGGAAATGCATATGCTCAAAACATCAACAAAATTTAGCATTCGTCTAATTAATCATAAATCAATTTTTAGACCATAATAATTGAGTGGAGACACTCCTAATCTTATTCCACTCTGTCATCTTGCACGAAATAAAACAGGTTGACAACATATTAAAATTCATAGAAGATATAGAAAATGGTTTAGCTATTCCAAAATCATTAAAATTCGTAACACTATGAGAAATGGAATACTATTTGCAAAATTAATTAGAGTGCATGGTCATAAAAACAGGTAGATCAAAATACGCAAATAAATAATTAAATAGACTACACATTTTATATAACCTTTTCATAATTAATATTCTCGTCACGAGAATCTATTTAACGCTAAACAAGAAAATAATGTACAGCAGATCGACAAAAACATAAATATTAACAGCAGAATTCTTTCAGCTGTCCAGGAAGAAAAACAATTCCGCCTTCCGTACTCGCAAATACAAAGAATGCCGACAGCGGCCCAAGAGCCAACAGCGGCACAAGAGCCGACAGCGGCTCGCCTCGCCAGTATTGTTGCGCCCGCGTGTGCGGCACGCTTGATCTCACTCGCCCTTGTGACGGCGTTTCCAGAACGTCCGTTCCACTGAATTCTTTCGGAAAAACTCACTCCCGAGTAATCTCAAGGAGTCCATAAACACTATCACAGTGGATAACTCAACACTGTCCATCATCACACATGTACAAGCCTGAAACTTAAAACAGCGTCTAAGTACATCGGCAATGACTAGTAAAACACATATTCATGAAATCTTACAGCTAGTTACAAAATCATATTTACATTGCTTAATCTACTGTGACTCAGCTGAAAACTTAAACTAGCAGCTTGGATTTTTCAGTTGATTAGATCATGATTAAATTGATTAAAATTAAATTGATTAATCAAAATTAATTACTTATTAATTACAACTTCTTTAATGACCTTGGTCAGTCAAAAGCATGGCAATCTAGCAAACCTTAAATCTTACACTCTATATTTACATATTGTACAAATTACCCATTGTGTGGTATTAATCGATCCTAGGTTGGTACAATTTCAGATCTACTATATTTCGAATACCTAATAGCTTTCCAGAGCTTGGATACTCTAAGCAATAAGCATTTGTGTGAGGTATACCAATGACTTTATATGGTCCATTATAAACAAACTTAAATTTAGAGATTTCATTGTCTATCTCGCTCGATTTCTCATGAGCTTTTACAAGTACTAAGTCTCCGATCGCAAACTTAGCTAAACGCGCTTTAGCGTCATGACGACGTATGCGAGCATCGGCTTCTAGCTTCATTACTTCTCGCAAACGATCTTTTTTCACACCAATACTAATGTCAATCCGTGGAGGGAATTTGATTATCTCTTCCACTAAACTTTTACTTCTGTCATCCAACAGGATTTCCTCTGGAGAAAATCCCGTAGATTCATGTCTCAAAGTGTCCACAATTCTCTCAAATTCTGCTACATATCTGCCCCATGGCCTATGGTTGTGATGGAAATAGGTACGGCAAATTCGGCCTCGTCTTTGTTCGTGTGTTACGTTTGACACACCGTCTACAATACTTTCCAATCCACTTTCTACACTATTGTCAATTCCGAGATTCCTCACATTACAGTAGTTCAAATTCATACCTACGTCAATAGCATCCGGCCAGTTAACAATGTGTATAGGCTGGTATTGCCTATGCACACCGTCTCCTGCCTCGTCAAAACTAACTACTATTGTTTTATCTTGTGACGTACATGTCAAAGTTTTGCTTTCGCAGTTAATCACTGCACGGTACTTTAATAGCCAATCTAACCCAATAATTACTTCCGTAGTTAAGTCTGGCACGACGACAAACTCTTGTTCAAATCGTGCCCCACATATCTCGAAGTGGACAAAAATCTGTTTTGTGACTGGTTTACTGGCCTTCCCAGTAGCACCGATAATTTTCACTCCTCTTACTGGCATAACTACGATGCCAGGTCTGTCTTTCAGTAACTTAAATATTTTCCCAGATACAGCACTCAATTCTGCACCGGTGTCAATCAACACGTTTAGTTGTAGGTCGTGCATATTAACAGACACTACTATCTGTCTACACTTGTCCTCAATTGTTTCTTTATTTTGCCACAGTAAATCCTCGTCTATATCCAGGTCATTCCAGAAAAAACCATCCGGCTTTGATCCCAAATCCGGTTTATCTGGCGGCTGTTTCAGCCTCTGTTCACATACAGTTTTAATTTCAACACGTCTGTCCTGAGGCTTAGTCTGTAGCTTCGCCTCCAATACCGAAACCTTTTCCTGTAACTCGTCAACTAGTGAGTGTTGCTTTGCTATCAATTCACTAATCGTCACCTTCGTTGATTCCACTTTGGTCAGATTGATCTCATCTGCCAATCTACCTGGAGGAATGTGCCCAGTAGCATCTGAAATTACTTCCTCTGGATCTGCGCAACCCACACTGCTATCGTCTGACTGTATAATGTCAGCTCTAACCTCATACAAGCTGTAATCTATGTGCTTTTCTACCAATCGTGTCCGGCTATCACTAAAATTTTCGTAATCTTTCTCCTTAATACTCTCGCAATGTTTAAACTGGATGTTCGCGTCGGATGGGTCGGCTACTTCTACCATTACAACTTTCGGTAAAGTCTGCCGGTTAGGGCCAGAACTTTCCGTTACTACTTCAACATTCAACTCCTGCGGGACGAAACACGACGCATCTTGATCGTGCTCCCCATTAACATCAACTGTTTCTGGTAAAGTCTGCCGGTTAGGGCCAGAACTTTCTATCATTTCACAAATACTATCTTCCTGTGGGACGAGACGCGGCAAATACTGCACGCGCTCCCCATAAACACTTCTCCCATACAGACCCCTATAATCTCTTAGTTCGTCGTATAAGCGACCGAACTGCCTTAACCAGACCTCATCCCTCTCTGCATCCCCTCGCTCAATGACGGACGTTTTATCCGACATCTGATCTTCTCTCAACAATTGCGAATCATTCTTAAACTCAATCTCCAGTTCCGCTGTGGGTATTACAGCTGCCACTTTATGATCGATTTCCGGAACACTACTTAAACTGTTCTCACTGACAGCGAATGTATTTTCTACTGCCGTGTATACAGCTGATCTACTACTTGTGGGCGCACTCTTTTCTCTTAACACTGGCACACTCTCCCGCCGTTGATTATTCCACACGGAATTTTCATAATGACGATACCTGGGTTTTCTCCTGTTATTGGGCCGCCAAAATTTCTCCACGCCCGCTCGGCCCCTCACCGGCGCGGCTAATGGTTTCCCTGTCTCGTCCCAGCAGATACGCTCCCCGGATGCTGCTGAGGCGGCTGATCACACCCTCTGGCGTTATTACTATTCTGTGAAGCCCGTATCACGTTAGTGTGATACTGGTTTCCGTCATTCCTGTTATTATTTGCATTGTACCGATTGTTATTACGGTCCGAACCATTATTGTTATTGCTGCCATGGTTGCGGTATGCATTATTTCCATGGTTATCGTTGTTGTGGTTGCTGTGGTACCCGTTGTTGTTACCACGGCCTCTACCACTGTCGCGATTATTGCGCCAATTGTCCTCGTCCTCAACTCTTTCCAGGAAATCATTGACTGTCCTATAATTGCTTCCTACGTAGCGTTTTGTATCATCTGGAAGCTTCTTGTAGAGTTCCCAGACTATTTCGGATTCCGTGCGGCGATCACGCAAATATTCCAACTTGCGGATCCAGCCCTCACAAAACTCCCTCATCGAACCGCGCGAATTCGCATCGAAAGGCCTCGATACGACAAATTCGCGCCAGACACTTTGCTGCTTTTGCTCTGACCAGTATTCAGCCAGGAACAAATTTTTAAACTCGTCAAAAGTCAGGTTCGTAATGTTGAGGTTTAAGCCCCAACGCTTGGCATCACCAGTCAGCACATCAATAACCGCATTAATTTTTCTCTCATTAGTCCATGATCTGGGTAAAACTCTTTCACAATTTTTAATGAAATCCGTCGCGTGTATACCGCCTTTTTTCAAGGGGTCGAACCGCTCCTCTTTCGTCAACAATTCCGAACTATGTGCACAGATTGGCACATAGCTCTGTTTTTCGTCAAGTTTCTTTTCTAATTCCGACACTCTCGTAATTACTTGGCAAGTGGTTGTCGCAAGCGTTTCCACTTCCCTCTTTTTCTCTTCGCAGGTATTAGCCTGCTCCCTCACTTTGGTATCTACTTCGGATACTAAAGCCTTTAAAGTTTCCACCTTCTGATGATCCTCTTTCCTCACTAATTGAATTTGTTCCGTCACCTTATTCTCGATGATCGGAGCAACTGCGTCTCCTACACTTTTCTCGATTCTGCTAATTTCGGAATCAAAACGAGTATTTATGCTCGCAATTTCCGCCTGAACGCCTATCATTTCCTGTTTAAGGTTACCGATTTCGGTATTAATCACGACAATATCGTCTTTGATTTTATCAACTTTTGTGTTAACAACTTCAACATTGTTGTTAACAACATTAATAGCTTTGTTCTGATTGTCTAGCATTCGTTCAATTTTTTCAGACTGAGCTTCTTGCTTGGCAGCCTGATCTTTAATTTCTGCCGATTGACTCTTGATTTCGTTAATCAAAACATTCAATAAATCAGTTAAATTCCCGGAAACCACCGGTTTTACTTCCGTAGCGGCTTCCTCTTTCATTGTCCCCCCGTATTCGTCATCAAGGGATTCAGATTTGATTTTCACTTCCGATTCCGAAACATTTTCTAAAGTCTGGAATTCCATTTCTGCTCTTTGTTGCGTTTCGGCGGTCGCATCTTTCATGCTAGCCGCCTGCCCTGGAACAATGGGTACCGCTGTGCGCGTTTCCCACTGTTCGACCGATTGTTCCGTATCTAAGTCTACCAAATTTTGGTAATTGTTGCCTTCACTCATTTTAATAATTTTCAATATAAATGCAAAATCTCAACTCTAATTAGGATTCCTCACACGAATATTCTCGCTGACGTATCGACCATTTCGTAACCAGTACTTTGTTACGAGATTTGCACAATGCAAAATTCGTGTCCAGAACAACCTCAAATCCGAAGATTGTCCTGTCACCAGGTCGCCACGTGTAACCTCCCCCTCACTTATCGACCTTAATGACAGTGAAAAATGAAACCGCGTGTACCTAATGGAAATTTGGGAAAAGCAATCGTCACCGAAGTTAATCTATCGGTAAAGAGGGAGGAAAGGGTTACATCTAAATGAAAGGAAATGTGCTAATGAAACTGGTGGAAATTAATTTTGAAAAGGGGTAAAGTTAATAAAGAAGGTAAATGTGCAGCCGTTACGTTAACAATTAAGTAGCGGTAATTAGGTATTTGAGATTTGGGGGAAATCACGGTCGCCAGTCCTAAGGACAATTACTATAGTAACTGAAAAAGAAAGGTTATTACACATATAATTAGCACTAGAAGCGTGGCAACTGAAGGTTGACACGTGTAGTGTGAAAACTGAAAGTTTGTCAGAAGTAATAAATTTCGCTACACCCTGACTTAATTTAGCAAAAGAATTAATAACCGGAAAATCGAAAGTTAATTTAGTGACTGAAGTTAATAGTGAGCTTTCTTTCTGAAGCACATCGAAATTCAGTAAAATACAGTTAGTCTTGGACTACCTCAACAATCGTTTCAAAAGCTACTTGAATCTACGCAATTTAGAAATAAGAGATTTAACTTTGATCTTGAATTAAATGATTCTGAACAATTAACAATAGTAAAATGTAGTACGTACCAAGCTGAGCTGCAGTCACAGGTAAGCTAAAATACGGTAACAAAGCTCGCACTCTTAATTCGTGCTTGTGTAATCTGAATATTGTAGCCAGCTCTGAGACTTTAACTGAACTTTGAAATTAAAGCAGTGAAATGGAATTATGCTGGCGTTTGAATTTCAACGACACTCGGGTTCATTTCGGAAAAGGAAGGGACCCTGCTTGGCAATGCAATTGGGACAATGAGCAACAAAGGTTCATGCTAAGTTGCTGTAATTTTGCGAGGCAAATGGAACAATTTGAAAAGCTGAGGTCTGCCATACAGTTCTGAAACTTTACGTGCTTTTAGTCTTCCTTGTTGGTTGATTGAAGGTTTGAAGCCGTCGATCGAGGAGGTGGCGACAGTCACTCATTGTCGGCCGTCGCTGTTGCAGAAGCTGGATGTTGGCGCGCCTTCTTCTCGACACGGTCACCAGGCGAAACGGGCTCTTGATGTGCGCCAGCTAATGCTTCCCGTCCGCGACACCATGTCAGAAACTATCATCGCGAGTCGAGCGCAATTACATGCTGCCAAACCCCGAAAGCGCGGCAACTCGCGGGAGCGTCACACAACACCTGCTCCACTCGCTACTCCCGCCAGACTCTCTCTCTGCCCGCGCCCCACGCGGCAGAGTTAACACTCCCAAAGATCCTACACACTTTGATTCTGCACACGACCCATCGATGTAATCGTTCGATAGCAGTTTTCCCTAGGCAAGACCCAGCGTAAAAATACAAATAATATTTACGAAACAAACCAATTATACATCGACATGAGTGCATAAATATATATATATATACAAACAGTAAAACAATTACAATATATAAAGAGACAGAAATGTCATATCTTGAGGTAACAAAACAAGGAAAAAAAATAATAGTACAATAGATGGAAATAGGAGTATATGCATTTCCGGTGTTACACGTGGAACAGCATCAGATAAGGATTAAGTTTTATAAAAAAAATATTGAATAACATAAACACAGAAAGAGAAACGAAGAGAAAATCCAAGGAACAAGTATGGTCGAATTTTTTTCTTGTGAAATAGTGCAATAAAAAGTCGACTTAGTATCTGTTGGGGGAAAAAAAACCTTGTAACGCCAAAAGTTTAGTTACAGCCAAAGTAATGTTCGAATAGAGACTGCAGGTGGACACGAGATAACTCAGAAAATATTTCTAGTTTCTGGTGTTCAGTGGTAACTAGCTCTAAATGCAGAAAAATGTAGTTAATGCAGGTGAATAGGAAAAACAAATTCGTGATATTCGGATGCGGCATTAGTAGTATGCTGCGTAATACAGTGACTTCGATTAAATACCTGGGCATAACGTTGCAAAGCAATAAGAACTGGAAGGCATCGAAGCAGTTCAGCGGTGTGCTGATAGCTTTGTTACTGGCAGGATCGAAAAGCACGGAAGTCTTATGGAGATCCTTTGGGAGCTCGAATGGGAATCCCTGGATAACTAGAACAATGAAAAAAAATATCTATCACGAAACTTCCAGGTAGATTAAAACTGTGTGCCGGACCGAGACTCGAACTCGGGACACACAGTTTTAATCTGCCAGGAAGTTTCATATCAACGCACACTCCGCTGCAGAGTGAAAATTTTATTCTGGGAATATCTATCACATTTGGCAGACGCCCAGAACATCCTGATCAAAAATATTGTTCTGTATTTAAGCGATAAATTACCATTACTAATAATGACAAACTTTCGTGTCCAACCAGCCGCTGTGGCCGAGCGGTTCTAGGCGCTTCAGTCCGGGACCGCGCTGCTGCTACTGTCGCAGGTTCAAATCCTCCCTCGTGCATGGATGTGTGTGATGTGCTTAGGTTACTTAGGTTTAAGTAGTTAAACGTCTAGGAGACTGATTTGAACCATTTTTCGTGTCAAAGTAGGGTACAGTCTAACACCAGTAATTTTTAACACTTGTTTGGACAAAGCCTAGTATTCACGCTGCATTCGCATTGCTTTAATCTTTTCGCTTTATGGAAATGGTGGCAAAATTTTGGCATCCAAAAAACGTACACTTCAAAAAATTGTTAGGACGAAGGATCTGGAAATTGGTAAAATAGGCAGTTTGGTAGGACGCTAAATCTGTAAATTGGTTAATTGGTTGTATAACTGGTAAACTGGCGTCACGATACGATACATACGCCACATACGCCGCAATAACACGTCATTTACGCTAGATATGCGCTCAGCTGCGTCCAAATACAGTGTTCAACACAGCACTTACGTCATACATAAGTCGTATACACGCTACGGTAAGATGCTTTGACAGTATAAAATAGTGACGTCGTAGCATAGTCTGTAAAAATGTCAGTTATGTGGCGCCAAATTTGAAACTGGTAAAATTGTGCGTAAAACTGGAAATTTGGTTGGATGCAAATTCGCAAATCCGTAAAACTGGTAGAATAGACCAAAATGCTAATACGCCAACCAAAAACAAAGTAGGCATATGTGTAAAAATATCCATTCTTGCGAATGTGCATTTACATTAAATATTCTAATGCTGTGCGTTAATGATTGCTGAATCACTGGAGTCCATACGCGGTATAGTGAAAAGGAGAGTTAAAAAAAAATAGTGAGATGAGATACTTTGACACTGAATTGTATGTGACGAAGTAGCACACGGAGCAAAAAAATAAATGGTTGTAAATGTGAACGCAAGATACTGTGAATTCTATAAAAATGTCAGTCCTCTAGGCGAATAGCTTGTGACTAAACCTTAAAAAATTGTAATCTATTTTACCATAATTAACAGTTTTCGTATCTAGAAGTAAAGTATAGGACATATTTTTATAAGCAGTTGACAAATAATGAGATCATGTACCGCATTTATATTAAATATCTGGGTGCTATGAATATGAAATATCGATCAAGTATGATAGACTATTTGTCCGACATAATATCTCTACAAAGCAATAGCGTTTTTGCTACACACTTGCATTTCTACCGAGTCAGTGATGTGTTGACTAAATATTTTTGCAAGACCCAGTTAGTCAGCCGAAAATTTTGCCTACTGCCCTATGTAAACCAGCACCTACATCACCTACCAATTATTATATTAACGCAGCAGGAGAAACATTTTTTTACCACAATACCGTCATGCAATATTTTTTCGTAGTTCTCAAGAAAATAAAAGAACCGATGTATCAAACACAAAATATTGTCTTCCTGTCTGTAGTTTCAGCATATGGCTGATTATTTCGCGTGCTGAGCTTACTTTTATATCTGCAATATTTTCTCTGGATAATACTGTACTAGTGCACTGCAGTTGTACAGAAAATTACGTTAACATATCCATATGTTACCCTTGTCAAGTGTGACCAGCGATACAGAGTTCTGGAATAGACCAAAATGAGTTAAAGTATTGTAGAATTAACTGCCTGACGTTAAGGAACACATATCCTTTTGAGTCATTGCATGGCTACCTCCTAAAAGATTAGGAACACTATCTCAGTTATAATATGCTCTAGTAGGAAAGACAAACATTTACTTCTCAGCAGAGTCGATTTGTTGTCTGTAAGCCCTACAAAGCCTGATTACTACCCATCTTTTACATCCTCGCGCAGAAAAATGAAACCTATGGCAAAAAGATATTACCTGTATCTACAACGTGAGTAGCAGTGTCATACGCTGCTGACGTAATGATCACCATGGATGACGAAATTGCCAGCTGAGCCACCAACTGTAGATGGCCTTGTGGCCTTTCAGATGAGTAAGAACAAAACGTCAGTTAAGATTTCATTTTCTTTCCCGGAGTACTGCAATAATGTGTGTCTTGCACCCATGTATGTGTGAGCATCACATCTTAACATCTTCCTGTAAATTAAGATAGAGAGAGACTGTGAGGCATTTCACGAAGTCCTGTCTCTCCTACCTGTCTCATCTCGCCAGCCATGCTACACGCACACAGGATTATCACCAGCCTTGACAGCACGTGTCAAACACAATGCAACAGCCGGTATGCATCTAGACCCATTGTACTCTCCATCCAATTTAGAAATGTGTAACACACAAATTATGAATCTTGGAAGACTAATATCAGAATTAAATCCACTGCTCGAATCAAAGCCTTTGATATACACGTGATGTGGAGAATTGTAGTTTGTGGTATGCTTTTGTGGTGGCGCTGCATCTCAACTCCTAAAAAACACGAGGAATGTTTGACATGTATGCAGAATTAGCTGGTGTTTCAGTCTGATAATTATTTGTACATACACATACGCAAATAATGGACTAGTTTACCGTCCCCACTGTAAAATGGGCTTCCATTACATTACACAGTGATAATTAGACCCTACATCTATTAATCCTATCTGGTAAGTGCCCTTGCTGACGAACAAATCCCGTATTTTGCGCATAACTCACCACGAAAATCCGAAACGCATTATGCTGGTGATAAATAATTTGAATCTAACATGACGACTAATCAGGAGTATTTTTTACGAACACATATTGACACTACACTGTAGGAAGTACTGCAACCAGCCACAAGTTTTCTTGGAGTGATTTTACTTTACCATTACTGGTTTCGGACCTGGGCCCATTGTCACAATGTGGTAATGACTTCTTTCAAGCTTTGTATTTGTGTCTTCCTGAAAATCCCTACTTTACATATTAGAGGATTGGTCTTCTTTTACCATCCATACTGATTCATGACCTCAACTGTTAATGGACCAGACTTGCAAGAAGTCAACGCTACCATCTGACGATGGGCTCAGGACCGAAACCAGTTATAGTTTAATAAAATCAGTTCAAGAAAACTTGTGGCTAGCTGCAGTATTTCCTACAGTGTAATTTGCGAAAACAGCTGTGGTATTCTCCAACCCAGATGGATAATATAATGTTGACGTTAGCACAGCGTGGTGTAACTGCAGCACATTTACAGATACAATATTATCTGTTGTAGGACTAAGCTAACTCATCAAAAAGTGATGTGATGGTCATGTGACCAGATTGTATACCTTTAATAAGTAATGCGTTAAATCTGTTCGACGCATTGACTCCTTTAGGGATATATTTGGCAGCAAGACAGTCAGCTCTGTAGAGATGTACAGATATTCTTTACATTCCCATACTTATTGCCATGGAGACAATAACTCGTAATAGATTTTGTACTTATTCTTAACACTAGCAAAGAAAACTGCATGGTAGGTATTACTTTTGCGCTGCATAGTAACTGGCAATACCCGTGCACTGGCGTACTGATAGTAAATTCCGAAGTCATGACTGTTTAGTGCATTACGCGACACACAAAAGATCTGTTTATAAAGCCCAATTTAAATATGTATCTGCTCAAAATGAATTTTCTGCATTGCATCTAAATGCACTAGACCAGATATATCTAGCAACATAACAACTGTTTGCAATGTTTAAAACCGATGGAATAATAGCTCCTACAGGAAATTCTCTTACAAAACTTATTAATTTAAAATTATGCATGTCTATACAATGCTGGAAGTGAAAGCAGTTCACAGCAGCCTGCTGTCGTATTCCAATGTATACAATAAAATGCCGAGCTGTGAGTTGTTTGACAGTGTAGTGTATTTTGTCGAATGGGCTAAGAAGTCACTAAGCACGGTTAATATGTTACGTATACGAAAAACTGCAAATGAAGGACATCGAGGTCAAGAAACGAAGAAACTGGCGTATAAGGCAAATGAAACTAAGATAAAGGAAGAATATAAACTTCAATTTTGGAAGAAGAAGAAGGTATTGGACATCCATAAGTAAGGATTACATATTGCTTTAAAGACAGGGAATAGAGGAATCTGGCTACAACTGAGGAATATAAGATACTGTATTAGCTGTAAATAGCAATTGTAAGTAGCCATATTAGTCGAAAATGTCGCATTTGGGATCTTTTACTGTATTAAGGCAAATACGTAAAATTGTTTTCCAAATCTTCATTCAAATCAGGATCTGCTTAAAAAAGGACTGTTACGTTATATACTACTCTGGAAATGCATAGATGAATCGGTGTAGCAAATGGGTGGATACCAACTAGTTTACGTCTAAATAGAGTCTTACATCTGGGAACAAAATGTACAGTGTGTTTGACCCTGTATTCAGAAAGTGCTCCACTGTACTCAGTGGCAGTCACTTCCATATAGTGTTAGTTAAATTACCTACGGAACAGCTGCTCTGTGCCGTTTAACAGCTTTAGGGTAGTTTGTCTGCTTCGGTGATAAGCACCTAAGCACAGTGATGTATTATGTATACGAAAAAAAACTGGAAAAGAAGGACTTAAAAACAAGAAACGAAAAAAGTAAAAGGAAAAAGCATTTGCAAATGCGCAGTCAAGGTTTACAGATTGATGATATGGAGAAATTTGGCTACAAATGGGGAATATATTAGCATTTGCTGTAAATAGCAATGGCAAGTAACAATACTTGGGAGTATTGGTGGAAAATGTACCGTTTAAGAGAAACATGAAAAGTTTGTTGATAAAGATCCATTCACGCCGGGATCTGTTTGAAAGAAGATGATTCCATTCCACCTATATGTGGCGGACCAAATGTTGTACTCTCACACTGAGGTACACAAGTCACGGGGCACTTTAGATTTGTGTCGGACCTCCTTTCGTCCGGCTGTGCAGCAACACGACGTGTCATGGACTCAACAAGATGTTCGAAGTTCCATGCAGAAATATTGAGCCATGCTGCCTCTATAGCCGTCCGTAATTCCGAAAGTGTTGCTTGTACAGGATTTTGGCACGAAATGACCTCTCGATTATGTTCCATAAATGTCCCATGGGACTCAAGTCGGGCGTTACTGGTGGCCAAACCATTCGACTGAATTGTCCTGAATGTTATTCAAACCAACTGCGAACAATTGCCCCGATGACATGGCGCATTGTCATTCATAAAAATTACATGGTTGTTTGGGAGCGTGGAGTCCATTAATGTCTGCAAATGGTCTCCAAGTAGCCGAATATAACCAATTCACTCCATGTAAACACAGCTCACACCATTAAGGGGTCACCACCAGCTTGCACTGTGCCTTGACAAATTGGATCCATGGCTTCGTAGGGTCTGCGTCACACTCAAACCCGACCGTCACCTCTTACCAACTGAAATCGAGACTCTTCTGACCAGGCCAAGAATTTACAGTCGTCTAGTAGGGTGCAAGTGATGTAGTCATGTGCCCAGGAGACGTGCTGCAGGCGATGTAGTGCTGTTAGCAAAGGCGCATGCGTCGGTCGTCTGTTGTCATAGCTCTTTAACGCAGATTGTCCTAACGGATACGTTTGCTGTACGCCCCACATCGATTTCTGCGGTTATTTCACGCAGTGTTGCTTGTCTCTTAGCACTGGCAACTCTAGGCAAACGCTCTCGGTCTTTCACTGAAGGCCGCCGGCCACTGCGAAGGCCATAGTGAGAGGTCATGCCTGAAATTTGGTATCCTCGGCTGTCTCTTGACGCTGTGGATCTTGGAATACTGAATTATCTAATGATTTCCGAAACGGAATGTCCCATGGTCTAGCTCCCACTACCATTCCACGTTTGAAGTCTGTTAATTCCTATCGTGCGTCCGTAATCACGCCGGCAGCTTATTCATGTGTATCACCTGAGTACAAATGACAGCTTCGCCAATGTGCTGTCCTTTTATATACAAATGACAGCTCCGTCAACGCACTGTCCTTTTATACCTATTGTACGTGGTACTACCATCACCTGTACATGTGACTATTGCCATATCAGGACTTCTGTCACTTCAGTGTATTGTTATGCATACAAGTAGCGCTTTGGCAAACAAACGGATGCCTATCAGTTACGCCATTATAGCTGGGAACAGAATAGGCTATATGTTTGACGCTGTGCAAATACAAAGATACAGTATTTACAATGTGCTCCAATGTACTCAATGCCAATTACTTTCATGTAGTATCAATGTAGTGATGTTTACGGTGGGTGTGGGGGTACGTAAAATTGGTTACATGTGTTGAAATTATTTTTGGCCATTATTTTGTTGTGTAGAATGTTAGAAATTTTGTCTCCAATTTTCAAAGTCTAATTCTTACTGCAAATGATGTAAAACTCATCTTGTTTTAACCAATTCATATTGCCACACCTCCTTTTCTACACGACTCCATCTTTGTTTGTGATGTTTTATTATTTCCTGCAGTAAGAGAAGCATCCGAAGAGTATAGGAGACAGTGAGGCAGTTTGCGATGCATTATCTTTGCCCGCCGTTATCTGTTTTTGCCTGCTGTTATTGTCTGTGGTGTACAAATACAAACACTTATTGAGAATGAGATTTCCACTCTGTGTGTGCGCTGATATAAAACTTCCTGGCAGATTAAAACTGTGTGCCGGACCGAGATTTGAAGTCGGGACCTTAGCCTTTCGCGGGCAACTGCTCTACTGGCAGACGAGGTACTGGCAGAAGTAAAGCTGTGAGGACGGGGCGTGCCTCGTGATTGGGTAGCTCAGATTTTAGAACACTTGCCCGTGAAAGGCAAAGGTCCCGAGTTCGAGTCTCGGTCCGGTACACAGTTTTAATCTACCAGGAAGTTTCATAAACACTTATTGTTGTGCTGTTACTGCTGGAAGAACAAGAGTCTAAACTTTTCGATTGAATTATCGTTTAAAATGCGAAGACAGGGGGGCAAGGGGCCACATCTCTCATCGTGGTGTTTCGTCAGTCTTATGTTGATACTGAAAAGTTCTTGATTTGCAGGTGATGAGCAAATATTGTACTACTTCTGCTCAAAGAACGAAAACAGATGACAGGTAAAAAGAAAAATGTGGAAAATGATTACAAAATGGTTTGCAGCAAGAATTAATATAGATCTGCTGGTGACATGAAGCCGGCATAGTTAGTGTAGCATGTATATGAAAAAATAAAACCGAAAATGGAGGATATCGAAGTAGATACGAGAACGTGGAGTATAAGGCGCAGACAGCTGCCATAAAGAAAGAATACAAACTGTCACATCTGGATCTGCTTAAAAAGGATGGTTCCATTGGATCTATATGCTGCAGACTTGATGTTGTACAATTAGCAACATGTCAAACGTTTCCAGAGCTTAAGACCGATGATATAGCAGCTTTTAAGGGTTCTTCGTTTGGAAAAAGTTGTCAAGTCCTAAACGACTATATTAGTTCTGAAGCGACAGAGTTCCACGGCAGTCTGCTGCAGTAATCCATTCTCTGTATACTGTTAAATGCAGATCATTCACTACTCGATTTGATGTACACCCCTCATACAAGGAAGCGTACTTCTTTTTCTAGCCTCCATGCTCTACACTGGCAGACCGAAGCACGCGATGTATTTGACACGAATTCAGATGACCTAGTATGCCCAGAACCGCTTCCTCACGACACTGTAAATGCTGCACTCTCAATAAAGAGAATGCTGTGGCATGACTCCAGTTTCCCAAATTATGCGTATGCACAGTGGTGACAGGCTGGCAGCTTCTGTGCCACAAAATACCACCGCGCGGTCATACCTTTTGCAGGACCGTACCTTGCACCAGTGAGCATAGGTATAATTTCAGGAAATGGAATCACGTCAAACTGATTGCATTATTGACACTGTGGCGTATGCATTTGGTGTGGAAGTGAGACAGGGTGTAGTCGGTCATCGACAGTCCTGCTACATACACACACATACACCACGCCCACGAGAGTGTAAAGCATGGAGACTAGGAAAAAGAGAACACGTTCAAGGTAAGGTGTTTGCATCAAAGGACATGTTAAATGACGATATTTTGCTGCACACAGAGAGGGCTTGTAGTGGAATGTGAAAGGCTGCTATGGACTGCTTCTGCTTCCAACATTGCATAGCCTTGTAGAACTTTAGGTAACAGTTTTCTGCAAACAAAATAGCTATAGAGCTCTTACGGGTTTTTACGTTAAACTTCCTGGCAGATAAAAAGTTTGTTTCTAAAGCTCGTTTCACATATGGATTTTTAAGCAAATCCACATGTGAATAGAGCCTTAGAAATAAATTTTTTGTGAGTTCCTTAAGCAGTAAAGGCTTTCGATATTGACATTTTCAACTAACACTTCAACATATGGCTGCTTACGATTGCTATTTGCTAGATTTCTTCACTCCCTGTGTTTATAGCAATATGTAAACCTTGCTTTGCATTTTTATTTTCGTATCCGTAACATATTAATCAAGCTGAGGGGCTTATTAAATAGCAGTGAAACTGCATAATGCTGTTAAAAACCACACAGCAGCTGCTCCATAATCTGTCCGTCAACTGACAGTACATGGAAGTGATTTGCACTGAGTACATTGGAACATGTTGTAAATACTGTAGTTTGGTCCTTCTGTAGTGTCATACACACGATCCATTCTGTTCGCAGCTATAAGATTCTGTTTTGACGTAAATTGGCAGGCATCTATTCGTTTGGTAAACTACTATTTATATGCTCTTCCATATTTAGATGCAATGTATTTTGTTTTTAAGCAGATCCAGATCTGAAATGAGCTTTATAAACAGATTTTCCTTTCTCCTTAATGCACTAAACGGTCTCAATAATGACATTTTCGGCCAGTATTCCAGCGTATGGCTACTTGCCATTACTGTTTGAGGAGCAATTTTTAAAACGCATAATGTTGTGGAAGTAAAATTTTCCGGGGAAGCGAAACACTTATGACGCAAAAAGTATTTTACTATCCCTTTTTTTTAAATTTTGCACGAAGGATTTAGATGGGACTGACGACAAAAATGTGTTTATTAAAAGATAAATATTTTCTTTTATTTTCAACGCATGAAGGCTTTCGTGGTAGACTAAAAGCGGTTGTTGTGATCTGTTAGACAGTATGCATTTTGATGTAAGCTGTTTTAGACATAATGCATTTTGATCAGTTTGCAACTTATAGAAGTGTTAATTACGTTTTATTTTTTGAAAATTAACCATTTAGTATTGAATAAACAATTAAGCACAAGAAGTAAAAACAGAAACACAAATGCGCTAGTTTTCCAATGATGATGTTCATATTATTTTTCTAAGATCCCTCTTCTATAAAATTATCAACAGTGACTTATGCAATAAGTTAGTCACATAGAAGACTGATATACTCGGTGAAAAACTTAAGTACTTCATTTTCTCTCCAATATTTTAGAAATATCAGTAGTTTTTGTCTACATCGTCTTTCTTTTCCTGTTTAATCCTGTTCAGAGATGACACTTTGGAGCTCTTTGCCACTTCACTGAAGATGTTTCCACGTCTGCCCAGTAGCAAAAAACTCTTTGAAGGGTCATCGGGAAAGCAGTTGAATTGGGTTTTGATTTTCACATCAATTACCCTATCGTCAACGATATTTTTGTTCAGACGAATCCTTTTCAGGTCAGAAATCGTATTTACAGGCTTCAAATTTTAGTTCATTGTAATCAAATATTACTCAATCTTTCCCGAAAGTCATTGTTTCATGCACTTCTTTATAAACTTTCTAATATGTTTTTTGATTCAACATTTCTCTAATTTTACATTTCTTTTTTATTCGGCTGAGAACTCGATCAGTGAGTAAACAGTAGTGTTCTAGTACTGGAGTGCAGATCTTTATTATACCCCTCATATTAACAGAACTAAGTTCTTACACCTATATTTCTAACAGCCAGAATGAAAAAAAGAAGTAATTGTCTGTTGATTAAAAGGTTTCACTTCAGTCCAACTGTGTTATATTGCAGCCAATGTTGCTAAATAAAACAAATAAAACAAATTAATGGAGTTCGATTCATTCATACCAGAAGAAAAAATGACATTTGTAGCATGTCAAAACTCGTTTTGAAGCTTTTAAAACGTGTCTCGATGGAATTTAGTTGCAGTAGTGTGTGGAGTCCGGCTCAGGGAATACGTGATTGCTTGTCAAAGACAATTTTGTCCACCAGTGGACGTCATGCGTTTTGAAAAAGTGCTGCACATTTACAGTAAGTGGTAATACCTTATATTTCCAGTTGTTGCCGATTTCTCAATACCCTGTGTTTAAAATAATATGTAAACCTTACTTGCATATTTACAACAGCTTCTTCTTTTTCACTTACAGTTTATGATCTTCCCGTTTGGTAGTCCTTTTCGCCATGCACTCTAGTATTTTCGTTTCTTAATTTTAGTGTCTTTCATTTACAATTATCTTTTAAGTATACATGACATTTTAACCATGCTTAGGGTCTTATTGCCCCAGCAGACAAACTGCAGACCATTTTTAAACACCACACAGTTGGGCATATTATTGCATAAAAAGTGGCCCCAGTTGGAATGTGGCAGCAGGATGCTGTGGACCACTTCCGCTTCCAGTGTCGTACAGAGGTGCAGAGCCTCAGATTAACAATTATCCAAACGAATTACCGTTAAAAGCTGTTACTGCATAGGTTTTAAACTCTGCAAGTGGTTGTCATCTTGATAGGTGTACAACATCAATTCTACGACATTTAGGGTAAATATTACCATAGTTTTGAATCAGATACAGACATGTTGGAAGCTATGTAGGCATATTTTTTCGTGTGTTCTTTAAGCAGTAAATTATCTTGATTTCCTGAGCTTGACGTCCTTCATTTCCAGTTTTCGTTTGTAGTGTAAGTAACACATCAACCGTGCTTAGGGGCGTAGCAGCCCAGTAGACGAACAGTAGAAGACGCTTAAACACCACACTGTAGTAAGTTATTTGCCACTACATGAAAGTGACTGCCACAGAGTACAGTGAAAGAAGTTGTAAATACTATTTGTTGGCCTATGCACATGCTCAAACAGATGATCCATTCTGTAACCAGCTATACGATTCTATTTCAGCATAAACTGGTAGCCCCCAGTTGTTTGCTAAACTGCTATTTCTATGCATACTAATAGGTGTACAATATATAGTTACCAATTTAGAAACTGGCCGTTGTGGCCGAGCGTTTCTAAGCGATTCAATCCGGAACCGCGCTGCTGCTACAGTCGCAGGTTTGAATCCTGCCTCGGGCATGGACGTGTGTGATGTCCTTAGGTTAGTTAGGTTTAAGTAGTTCTTAGTTCTAGGGGACTGATGACATCAGATTTTAAGTGCCATAGTGCTCAGAGCCATTTTTGAACCAATTTAGAGGCGATGTAACCACCCTTTTTTAACCAGATCCAGATGGGAATGGAGCTTTATAAACAGATTTTTCTTGTGTCCTTTAAAGCAGTAAAGGGTATCGATTACGACATTTGCGACCAGTGCGTCAGTGTATGACCATTTCCGCATTCTATGGCAGGCAAAAGCACCATGTTCCTAGCGGTTTTCTTTGCTAGTATTATGAAAGAGGACAAAATCTAGTAAGAGTCATCGTTTCCGTGACAGTAACACCTGAATTTACATTTGCATTTATTCAGATAATCCGCAACGTTTCGCGTTACGCGAAATGCATTCAGTAAAGACCTTGCCGGCTGTGTGATATCCTGGTGCTATACAGGATGCGGGTTATCCTAGAGTTCTGAAAAAAAGAGTTACACAATGATATTTTGTTACCCATCTGGAGGTCACACTACAGTCGGTACCTCAGCTGGCAATTCTGGCAGGCGGTTCTAGGCGCTACAGTCTGGAACCGAGTGACCACTACGGTCGCAGCTTCGAATCCTGCCTCGGGCATGGATGTGTGTGATGTCCTTAGGTTAGGTAGGTTTAATTAGTTCCAAGTTCTAGGCGACTGATGACCTCAGAAGTTAAGTCGCATAGTGCTCAGAGCCAAGCCAATTTTGGCAGGCGAGGTGATCATGGCATCGACAGAGTGTGACAAGATGAATCATGTTGTCGATAAATGAAATTGTTTGCTGTATATATTGCTTTACTGTGCGAGGATGTAAAAGACAGGCAATGGGCATACTTTGCAGTGCTTGCAGATGACGCATCGATTCTTTGGCGGGAAGCAAAAGCTTATCTCTGTTTCTAGAACACATTTTTATGTTAAAGGCAGCCACGCAGTTACTCAAAAAGAGATGTGTTACCTTACGTCAGGCCGTTCATTCACTTATTTCCTTTACACTTGCATTTTGGCCTATTTGACCTCTTTTTATGGCTGGTCGTACTTGACACAGGTGATATGTGGACATTCTAATGTAATTTTCGGTGCACCCACATTGCAGAAGTACAATGTCTTCTTCCTCGTGTGTGCTGTGTAAACACAGTAGTTGTAAATCTCAGCTTAACAAACGAAATATATTACACATATGCTTCCAGATGTAATAGAACCGCATTTCGATTTCCTCTCTAAGTAATTAAAACTGAAGGCAGGTAGATAATAGTTGTATTAGATACACTGGTTCTTTTTGTTACCTTACGACTATGACATAACATTGCTTGGCGGTATTGTGTTAAACGAATATTTATACTGCTGCATTCATATAATACTTGCACAGTGGCATAGGTGCTGGTTTAGACACAGCGATAGACACAGTATTCGTCCTGACAAGCTGGAGCTTGCTAAAGTATTCAACACTTTTAGCAGTCACCGACTTGGTACAAATGCATGTTTGTAGGGAGCTGCCTAATAGAATACTATGTCGGACAAATGTTCTATGGTAAGCGATCGCTAATGTATATTCACAGGACCCAGATATTTAATACAAATGCGTTACACAGTCTCAGTATTTGTGGAGTGCATAAAGAAACATGTCCAGTGCTCTGCTGTTAGATACGAAAACCATTAATTGCGGTAAATAGGCTACCATCCTTTTAGGTTCAGTCAAGCGCAGTTCGCCTAGAGGAATGACATTTTTGTAGAATT
The DNA here is from genome assembly GCF_023864345.2 of Schistocerca serialis cubense. Classification (NCBI taxonomy): domain Eukaryota; kingdom Metazoa; phylum Arthropoda; class Insecta; order Orthoptera; family Acrididae; genus Schistocerca; species Schistocerca serialis. The sequence continues at coordinate 837,648,901 of NC_064638.1, forward strand.
CATGCACTTCATAATTCAAAGCATCTTACAGTAATAATTTTCTTTTCTTCAAATGCATAACATATAAACCATGCTTAGGGTCTTATTCCCCAGTAGGCAAACTTCATAAAAGTGTTAAACACCATACAGCAGCTGTCCATACGTTTTTCGTTAAGGGGATAGTAGTTATCACACTATATGTGCAGTGTACATTCTAATTTTTTTGTTCCCTAAAACATAAGGGATAACACCATTCAGTTAATTGTGTGAATAAATATGCATGCAAGCAACAAGAAAGACAGACTGGTCTGCATACATCTTAATAAACAGTTAAAATTTAGAACTGAAAAAATGTTGATTTTTCATGATTCCTTGATAACACAACAACCAACATTTAATTTTCACGTACTTGTACTAAATTTTATAGCTGTAATGCATAGGTAGAATACTTATTAGAATCATCAAGTCACTACTTTTGGAAATTGTTTTATAATAAATTCTGTTTCTGAACTACTTTTTGTACCATTTTTGCATCCATTAAAATTTATGACCTTAAAAGTTTTCAATGTTCTGTAGAAATACTAATGTGTGTTGTAAGCCATCACAAGCAGAGTATCCTTTAAAAATTGCAAGATCATGCTTCAATTAGGCAAAAAATTACGAGGAAACGCATCTTGTAAATATGTGAACTGAGAAGATCAGCTTCAAAGTTTCAAAAATTCTTTACTGTGCTTCAGGATAACTTCTGTGAACTAAACTCTGCAGGTGAATATATACTAGTGGATTTTATTCCTTCCCTTCTTTATATATTAATGTCAGCCTCTTTTCGTGCTTTCCTGTCCTCTTTGGTAGATCAATCTGCCGTTTTTTTGAAAGAGTTTCTTCTCTGCGTGTATTTATTCTTGAAACATTGTTTCATAATTTGCCACACAGGCAATTTAAGTCGTTCTGTAAGTTATAATCTGTAATCCATTCTATCACTAAATGTAATCACAGCAACACAAGTTGCTATCTGCACTATTCCTCTGGAAAAAGTAGTCTTTGGATATATCTTTCAAATTGTGCAACGGAATAACTCATTAGCATCGTATCCATCCCAACACACTTTTATTGCCTTAACAGTTAAATCGATATTGCAGATCATAAATGCGCTACTTGCTGTAGATTCCGTGGAACTGACATAAACTTTCAATTTTTCACTGTAGAAATTGGTGTGTGAAAATGATTATTAGCGTCCCACTATATATTACTACGTCTGTTTTTTTTTTCGCTTGTAAGGTGCTTTCAGTGTTCCCATTTCTACATCGAAAATAATCTACTCAGAAGTCGCACTAAAACAGTTACTGAAGCTAGTCTGGACACTGAAAAATACAGAAAAATTCAAGCGACAAATAGCTCTAAGGCGAAGAATTGAATGCCTAACGAGAATGAGATCGCTACTACAGTGCCTTTCTGTGACACAGAAGTATGAGAAATACATGTGAAAGTAAAGCTGACAGAAAACTGAGAGTTAAGAAAAAGCTGATGGAATGGGCATGGAATTTTAAATTTCACACACATACCAACATGTAAATTCCTCAATAACTTGGCAATCAAGGAAGATTTTGTTGTTGAAATCTTCAAATGTGTGAAGGTAAAGTACGAAAGAATGTTTTGAAACAAATTTGGAAAACTGCAGTTTTTTGAGCCCAGATAACATTATAACCGTTTTAATTGATACTATGTGGAAATGACTAGCACAGAATACAGAGGAGCACACTGGGAATACTGCTCCTTGATCTTTGCAAAGGGTCAAACACATGATCCATACTATTTTGGCGTAAACAGGCATCCATACATTCACTATAGTGTTACTTCCCTGCATGTGACTAGGTGTTCAACATCCAGACCACCATATTTAGATGCAATGTAAGCATCCTTTATTAAGCAAATTGACATGTGAATGGAGCTTTAGAAACAGATTTTCCGTGTGATGCTTAATGCAGAAAACCGCTCGATTCAGAAATGTGGCTGCTTACCATTGCCATTTACATGCTACGATCTTGTATTCCCCAGTTGCAGCCGGATTTCTCCATACCCTGTGTTCAAAGCAGTATGTAAACCGTGCTTGCGCATTTGCAATAGGTTTATCTTTTCCTGTTTCTCCTGCAGCGTTCATATAACGCTTGCATAGTGGCGTTGGTGCTGGTTTACACACAGTAGTTTTCAGAGTGTTCTACTTGAGAAGCTGGGGGTTGCAAAAGTAGTCAGTACCTTAGCAATCACCGAACTGGTAGAGACGCATATGTATAGAGACAGCAAAAATGGGTGCTGCCTCATAGAGATATTACGTCGAACAAAGTGGTCTACAGCATCCTGCTGCCACATTCCAACTAGGGCCACTTTTTATACAATAAAATGCCAAACTGTGAGGTGTTTAAAAATGGTCTGCAGTTTGTCTGCTGGGGCAATAAGACCCTAAGCATGGTTAAAATGTCATGTATACTTAAAAGATAATTGTAAATGGAAGACACTAAAATCAAGAAACGAAAATACTAGAGTGCATGGCGAAAAGGACTACCAAACGGGAAGATCATAAACTGTAAGTGAAAAAGAAGAAGCTGTTGTAAATATGCAAGTAAGGTTTACATATTATTTTAAACACAGGGTATTGAGAAATCGGCAACAACTGGAAATATAAGGTATTACCACTTACTGTAAATGTGCAGCACTTTTTCAAAACGCATGACGTCCACTGGTGGACAAAATTGTCTTTGACAAGCAATCACGTATTCCCTGAGCCGGACTCCACACACTACTGCAACTAAATTCCATCGAGACACGTTTTAAAAGCTTCAAAACGAGTTTTGACATGCTACAAATGTCATTTTGTCTTCTAGTATGATAAACGATAGCTAACGCATATTCACAGACCCAAATATTTAATACAAATGCATCACAGTCTCAGTATTTGTAGAATGCATGAAGAAACATGCCCAGTACTGTGCTGCTAGATACGAAAAGCATTACTTTTGGTAAAATGGGCTTCCATTCTTTTAAGTTCCCTCACACGAAGTTCGCGTAGACGATTGACATTTTAAGGAATTCACGCGCTTCGTAATTCAGAGTTGTTGTTGCGGTCTTCAGTCCGGAGACTGGTTTGATGCGGCTCTCCATGCTGCTCTGCCCTGTGCAACCCTCTTCATCTCCGAATAACTATTGCAACCTACTCCTCCTGAATCTGCTTACTTTATTCATCTGTTGGTCTCCCTCTACGATTTTTACGCCGCACAGTACCGTCCAATACTAATTTGGTTATCTCTTGAAGTCTCAGACGATGTCCTGTCAACCAAACCCCTCTTTTGGTCAAGTTGTGCCACAAACTTCTTGTCACTCCAATTCGATTCAGTACCTCCTCCTGATTTATGTGATCAATACATCTAACGTTTATCTAATGTTCAACAGTCTTCTGAAGCACCACATATCGAAAGCTTCTATTCTACTTTTGTCTAAACTATTTATCGACCATGTTTCTTCCATAATGGCCACATTCCATACATATGCCTACAGAAAAGACTTCCTAACGCTTAAATCTATATTCGATATTAACAAATTTCTCTTCTTCAGAAATGCTTTTCTTGCAATTGCCAGTCTACATTTTAGACGCTCTCCACTTCGGTCATCGTCAGTTATTTTGCTGCCCAAAGAGCGAAACTCATCTACGAATTTAAGTGTCCGTATCCTAATCTAATCCCCTCAACATCCCCTGATTTGATTCTGCTACATTCCATTATCCTCTTTTTGCTTTTGTTGATGTTCATCTTATAACTTCCTTTCAAGACACTGTCCTTTCCGTTCAACTGCTCTTCCAAGTCCTTTGCTGTCTCTGAGAGAATTACAATGTCATTGGCCAACTTCAAAGTTTTTATTTCTTCTCCCTGAACTTTAATTCCTATCCCAAATTTTTCCTTGCTTTCTTTTACTGCTTGTTCAATTTACAGATTGAATAACAGCGGGAATAGGCTTCAACCCCTAACTCACACCCTTCTCAACCACTATTTCCCTTACATACCGCTTAATTCTTACAACTGCTACCTGGTTTCTGTGCCGGTTTCAAATAGCCTTTCATTCCGTGTATTTTACCCCACCTTCAGAATTTCAAGGAAGTATTCCAAGTTACATTGTCAAAAACTTTCTCTATGTCTACAAATGCTATAAACGTAGGTTTGCCTTTCCTTAACCTATATTCTAAGATAAGTCGAAGGGTCAGTATTGCCTCGCGTGTTCCTGAATTTCTCCAGAATCCAAACCGATCTCTTTCGAGGTCGGATTCCACCGGTTTTTCCATTCTGCTGCAAAGAATTTGTGTTAATATTTTGCAACCATGACTTATTGAACAGATAGTCAGGAAATTTTCATTCCCATCAGCAACTGCCTTCTTTGGAATTGGAGTTACTACTTTCTTATTGAAGTTTGAGGGTATTTTTCCAGTCTCATACATCTTGCACGGCAGATGAATGTCATAGACCCCAGGGCCTTGTTTCGAGTCAGCTCTTTCAGACCTCTGTCAAATTCTTCTAGCAGTATTATATCTCCCATCTCCTCTTCATCTACATCCACTTCCCATTCTATAATATTGCCTTCAAGTTCATCTCCCTTGCATAGACTTTCTATGTACTTCTTTCACCTTTCTACTTTCCGTTCCTTGGTTAGGACTGGTTTTCCATCCGAGCCCTTGATATTCATACAGCTGCTTCTCTTTTTCGCAAATGCCTCTTTAATTTTCCAGTAGGCTGCATCTTCCTTCACCTAGTGATATAAGCTTCTAAATCCTTACATTTGTCCCCTAGCCATTCCTGCCAAACCATTTTGCACTTACTTTCAATCTCATTTTTAGATGTTTGTATTCCGTTTCGCCTGCTTCCTTTACCGCATTTTTTAAATTTTTTTCTTTCCTGAACTAAATTGGATATCGTTTGTGTTATCCACAGATTTCCACCAGGCCTTGTATTTTTACTTATGTGATTGTCTGCTGCCTTCACTGTTTCACGTCGTAAAATCACCCATTCGTGTTCTACTGTATTCCTTTCCCCTCTTCTATCAGCTGCTGCCTAATGCTCCTTCTGAAACTCTCAACAACAACAAACTCTCTTACAACTTATTCAGGTCCCATCTCCTCAATTTCCTACCTTTCTGCAATTCCTTCCGTTTCAGTCTAGAACTCATAACCAATAAATTGTGGTCAGAGTCCACATCTGCACCAGAAATGTCTCACAATTTAAAATCTTGTTCCTAAATCTCTGTATAACCTTCCAGTATCTCCAGGTCTCTTCCACGTATACAGCCTTCATTTATAACTCTTAAACCAGGTGTTAGCGATGATTAAATTATGCTCTGTGCAAAATTCTACCAGGCAGCTTTCTCTTCCATTCCTTTCTACCACTCCATATTAACCTGCTATTTTTCGTTCTCTTCCTTTTCCTACTGTGAAATTCCATTCCTCCATTACGACTAAATTTTCATCTCCTTTAACTGTCTGAATACTTTCCTTTATCATCAAACATTTCTTTAATCTCTCCATCATCTGCGGAACTAATTGGCTTATATACTTGTATTACTGTGGTATGAGTGGGCTTTGTGTCTCTTTTGGCTACAATGAGGCGTTCGCTTTGCTGTCCATAGTAGCTTACCTGCATTCCTATTATCTTACATTCTTTATTCATCCTACCCCTGCGTTACTCCTATTTGATTTTGTATTTATTCATCTGATCAGAAGTCCTGTTCATCATGCCACAGAATCTCACTAATTCCCACTATATCTAACTTCAACCTGTCAATTTCCATTTTTAAATTTTCTAAGCTACCTGCCCGATTAAGGGATGTAACATTCCACGCTCCAACTCGTAGAATGCCAATTTAATTTCTCCTGATTGCGACATTCTCCCCGCCCGGAGACTGTCGACCCTGCAACTACTGAAAATGCTGCTGCCCCTTTTCAGCAATCACACATTTATCTGACCTCTCAACAGATACCCCCCTCCCCTCCAATTGTGGCTGCACCTACGGTACAGCTATTTGCATCGGCATCGCTGAGTCACGCAAGCCATCCCACCGACGGCAATGCCATGGTTCGTAGGGAGGGGGCGGAGAAGTAACTTATAATAATAGTTACTTTTTTTGCGGATTATAATATGATGTCACACATACTGCACTGTCAAAATATCTTACATAGCAGATTTTTAAAATTCTTTTAAGAAAGAAAACATAGTCCAAACAGGACGTGATATATTTATTGTCCATGTTCATTGATCAGCATGGATTGGAAAAGAAAATCGAACCTGTATCTTATAATGTGTAAAAGAGGGTTTTTCATGAAGAAACAAATGTAGAAAAATTGACACACACATATTAATGTAAGTTTCTTTAAGGGAGAATAATCACCCTTTTCTTGTTCAAACATTGCGTAATATACTTTTATTTTGTATCACCGATACCTTTGGGATGTTATTGACAGGTTTTACAGTGAAAGGGCGGGAGAGTCTTGCTGCATGAACGGAAGTAACCTGTTTAGGCGATATCTGCTTATCCATCATTGCGGCCATCTCACCGAGGTAACTACGAGTTATAGAAATTACACAGAACATGCTTGTCATTAAATTCGTGAAGTCCAGTAGCAAAGTGCTAATAAAATTGACGCACTTAAGATATTCCAAACTTTTACGGTCGCGGAAGTAAGAAGCCGTGTCATTTTTTTGCAAACAGTGAAATCTTGTGCCTCATAGGAATTGGGTCTGTAGACTTTTCGTTTGCTCAACTTACCCTCTGTAAAGGGATATTTAAGCTGGTGACCAGTAGTAGGACCGTTAAAACTGATTATTATTACTGTATATATGTAATTTTATTTCAAAACATGTCTGTTTCATAGCTATAAATTTCTTTTTCACATAATCTGACAATATGGATGTGCAGTGTGAATCATCTAGTTTATGCTTTATCAAAGACTGAATACTCTCTGTCGGTTCGAACAAGCATCAAAAGGGGCAACGGCACCTTCCGACTGCCGTGTCATCCTCGGCCGAAGGCGTCACTGAATGCGGACGTGGAGAGGTATGGGGTCAGCTCTCCCAACCGTTGACAGCTCTACTTGTCAATCAAGTAGCTCCTCAATTAGTCTCACAAGTGCACCCCGCTTGCCGAATTCGCTCGGCAGACCTGAACGGTCCCCCGACCAAGTGCTAGCGAAGCCCGACAGCACTTAACTTCGGTGATGTGGCAGGAAGCGGTGTGACCAATGCAACAAGGCCGTTGGCTAAAAGATTGAATGCCTCATTTATAAATGAACAGATTCGTTCAAAACTCGTTAAATCAAGTGAAAATGTATAGAACCAGAAGATATTAAAATTCGTAAATCCTTTCGAGTACATTATCGCTAATGGCTACAGCACAAGGTAAGGCAATCTCATTTAACAGTAAATCATAGACATGTTTATGTAGCAGTAAAACCAACTGAGTTTAAGGCTTAAAGCTTGAAATGCTGTTCATATGCAAAATTTGTAATTATTACGAAATTATTGTACATTTTGTAGAAAAGCCACACGATGGTGGATGTACAGTCATGCTCAAAAGTATCCGAATGACCTGAATTGCATTTCGCCTAATTCGCACGCAACCCACATAATGCAGCTGTCTAGCAGGTCCTCTAATCGCTCCTTGGTACAGTCGTTTGACTATTGAAAATGGTTCCAACAAGTCACTAGAAAACACTGCTCTGTATCGCAATAACTCAAGATCTAAAGTAATACTACGATACTACAAATATCAGGGAACACCTTATCACAGATAAGACTGTCCTTAAGGCTTGTAAGCTCACATTTCTTACAATAAATGACATACCTGAAATGATACCACTCTCAGTAATACTTCAGATAGGTAATGCACGTGGTACGTTCGACATATTCATGATTTCCTCTTCAAAGTAACATACCGTACTTATTGTTTAACACAAATTGATCTCAAAAATTCAAGTTATTCACGAGCAGATAGTTCAGAATATGTATGAACTTCAAATGACACGACGAACAGTATCGTCCTGCATATGGATTCAAACCCAGGTCATGCAGACTAAGCAAAGATTTCGTGACTGATGGAAACTAACAGTCATTCCTGACTATGAATACAGAGAGTGATATACCTCGATTTTAGACAGTGTCAGTTAGCAAATATCAATTTTAAATTACATAACGTAAACATTTTTAATGGACGCGAATTCCTACCCACCATCTACTGTCCCTGTTAACCAACTACAAGAGATGTTAAATATTACTTCTTAGCAAGTAACTTACTTGAAATGCCGTGAGGCAAAGCTTTGTGTTGGACATGGATTTGAACCCAGAACGTAAACGGATTGTTATCAAAGCACAATCAATTGTGACATAAAGGATTTTCTCGGCAGTAGCTAGATGTTTTAACTGAAATGACGAGACGAAACATTAATTTTTTCCTTTCCGGGACTCCAATCCCGCACCTATCGCTGTTATATTCTAGAGAAAAGGAACATTACATACGCGTTTGTTACATCAGCAGCGACATGTGAGCATGTTTGAACCAGAAATAATATGACGAAGAGTTCAGTGCTGACTGGGAATCGTACCCCACACATATCGATGTTGACTACAAACAAAGAGACGTCCGCTACCGACGTTTTCCGCCCCAGCAGCTCGGAATAACATCCTTGAACATACAGTGATCTCTCAAATAGTTCTGTGTCTCACTGGGAGTCAAAAACGTCAGATATCGTTAGTGTTGACAACGAATGAAAATGCATTAAAAATCAGAATTCTTATCCACCAGCAGATAGGTGTTCTCATGCTAGAGCTTGATAATACATAATGAAAACTTTAGTGCCAGGCCATGATTCGAACCCATTCACGCGCAATATGTGAAGATGTTGAGGAATCTGCACTTTTGAACAAACAACAAACTGTAGTCGAGCTGTATTATCACGAAGGGATCAAATTCCACGTTAAGGACCGTCTGAGTTGCATTCCATGTTCAGAACCAATTTTATCGACATACAGAAGCTCAAATAAAAGATGGAATAAATATCCTGTGACCCTACATAGCGTTTGTTTCGTCACTAGAAATAAATAACTAGTATAAGAAAGGTTACTGGTGATACAGTTCCCACATTTCGCCACTCCTGACATTATTGTGATTCAACCTACCATCTACTTGGTAGAGAAGGAAATCATGTTTAATGTGAAAAAAATGATTCAAATGGCTCTGAGTACTATGGGACTTAACTTCTAGGTCATCAGTCCCCTAGATCTTAGAAATACTTAAACCTAACTAACCTAAGGACATCACACACATCCATGCTCGAGGCAGGACTCGAACCTGCGACCGTAGCGGTCGCGCGGTTCCAGACTGTAGCGCCTAGAACTGCTCCGCCACCCCGGCAGGCGTTTACTATGAATTTCAGACCACAATTTCATTATAACTTCTTCACTTGGCGTAGCCAGAAGAGAAAAGAATCTGTCTCTCCCTATTAAAAATCATCAGCAGAAGTTGGAAACGACCCCAGACCATTGCCATAGTAACCTACCATCAATCCAACAGACCACCAAATCCTCTACCCTGACACTCATTTTTCTATCATAACACCATTGCGGCATACTCAATGAAGATTCTGACACACAGGCTCCCTGTAGTGGTTTGCAGCATGTTCAGTACATTCATTTACTTGGTTGACCAAATCGCCATGAACTAGCTGCCTCAACTACCCAGTGCATACATTGGACTCTATTTTGTAATCACCGAATTAAAATCACGTAACTGCCACCTACACAGAACTGCCAACAGTGTAGGATGCAGAAATTTAAACAGGAAGTGTTCCTTTCCATTTGCACTACTCTGTTCACTATCTGTTTGTTGAAAACCTAATGCAGTGCAAAAGAAAAGCTGTAACTGTCTGTCTCTCAGAAGTCTATACCCGCCCATATGCATTATCTCACAGCACTGTGGAATGCGGAAGTTCTGGAGGCACTGTTGTTGACTTCTGGAGTTATTTTAGTTACATGACGGGTAGTAGCGTAACGCTAAGTGTCCTGCACTGTTGATATGACGTCGCGAGTTCTATTTCATCCCCGACCGCATTTTTTAAAACGCAATTCTGCTGCCTGCTGAAGTTATCTGTTTAATGGAACTTTTAACATAACTCCCTTCACTTCCCAATCCAGATTACGCGCATATGGAAGAAGGGCTAACTTCTGAAACATACTGTTCTTTTCAGGTTTAATAGACGGCCAAGCAGTAGATGCATCTTGAAGCATTTGTATTCTGTATGGGGAGAGCGCATCATGCCAAAATAGTGAGAAAAGTATTTTCTACATTAGCTGTCGTCTGGTAGTGGTATTTTATTCTTCTTCAAACCTTGTTTAACAGCCTTAACTCACAACAAGTTTTCTACATGCATGTAATCGATAAACTGCATGTGCATTGTCACACTGTTATAGATAACATCAGAGAATTCGCGTATATCGTTATTGATTAATTTCTCTCTCAAGTTTAGTATTGTTTTAACAATACTAAGAGAAACCTTACGAAAATTGTTCACTGTATTATAAAAATGAAATAAAACTACCCACGATAACCTTACGACGAAAGTCTGTTTTAATAAACTGTGTATCTGTACACAAGCGTGCCTCTATCGGCAGGAATTAGTAAAATATTACTCACTTATATTTCGATTCGGTCTGTGTTTAATTGGTATGATGTGTCATACTCAACAGGTATGCAAATGTGGCATTTCATAAATAAAGTTATGTATTCCTAGAAACCCAAACTTTGCTTGTCAGCAGCGGAAAGAGACGTTACCTGGTGTGCAGCATTGTTAAGTTTTTCACCATTTCACTATGAGCTGAAAGTATTTTCTTGCGATTTCCTTATCGATGTTTGATCTGACTGCATGTAGCTCTTTCACAGAAGGGATAAAAACGTCGCAGTCAGCGACGGTGGAAAAAGTGCGAGTCTATTAAATGGTTAAGTAGAAGCAAGCTTCTGACGCGAAGATTATACTATTCTCACGTCAGCAGGATGTAAAGACTCTTCTAGGCATCATAGCCTCGATGTGAAGCCATTCTGATATTTTTACTAATTCAGGGAATTTCTTAGTTCGAGAAAATCCGCTGTGAAGTGTGAAGTTACCGGATAGTTCGATATTACCGTCATTATTACTATCATTTTCTGTTTTCTCTCTCTGTCTCTCTCTCTCTTTTGAGGGAAGCATCGAGAAGAGCGAATACTAAGCAATTAGGCATATAACCTGTTTACAGTTATTTTAATTGGGATACATAATGCAAAAATACATCTTGTAAGTGTATTATTGCGTAATTTCATTTACTGACAGTCTATTCGTGAGGTTGCTCACATTCAGTGAGGTGAAACCTATCACAGTCGCAAGCAAAACACAAATATTTCTTGCACCATGCGCAAAACACAAACGGAATCTTGCTGCACTGACGTGTTGTCCGATATAGTGCACGGAAAACATATATGAGTCATGTTGCTAAATACATCTCTATCAGATATCAACTTGGATGCGAACCAAGTGTATAAAAGTATATCTTGAAATACGCAGAAGGTCACATAGAGGTATTCGGCTGAAACATAGCCGTGACCGAGATTGTAACTGGGGTCGACAGCACCGTCGTCTACCACCTTGACAACTCGAACGGTGATAGAGCTCGGCCGGTTACTTATGTTTTCTGGTATCAAAGCTACAGCCTGAAAGCACAAACATGTGAATAACCCGAAGATGATCAACTTTGGAACCCATAGCAAATAAAACAGCAATCAGTCGGAAGAATGGTTTGAATGCCACGGTGCTTTAATAGGCACGGTCCTGTTGCAGGTGGTATGCCGTTGCTGTCCTCTGACCTTTGAATTGACTTACCTAGCCAGTTAATAGGGAAACCTACAGTTTATTGTGGCTGTCGGACCACAGAGCAACTCGGAATTTTTCACATCAACAAACACTACCCGAGGGGAAATAAGTGTAAAATGGCACATAAAAATCGTGGGCCTGACGGGGGAATGGACCAGAGACCTTCGTATCCGTAGTCTTGCTCTTTATCACTTTGCCACCATGCAGCTGCTACTGGGATTTCCGCTTGGCATTAAAATTGAGGATCTCTCGTTTGTGCCTGCGTTGGCACTTGCGTGTCCCTTAGGAGACCTTACTTTCGGGATTACCCTCGTATACGTGTGTGTAAACGCCTTCCGATGCCCACTCAAGGAAGACAAGGATACACAGTCTAGCTTCAGTATTATAAATACGCCTCAGTTTGTGGATAAACTTAGGTTGATAATCATTTTAAATATTTAGCAGTGCTGTACCCACTGGTGTTAAACTCGTTTTCAACCAATGAATCCCACAGCTACAGGAATACTACTTGTGAGACCTCTTAGACAAAATACCTATGCAGTGCTATCAGACGAAAAGATCAACCTGACACAAACTGTGGGAAGTTTGTTCTACAACCTTCGTACCTGGATAAATAGTTTTTCCTGTTTGAGATATCTGTGAACGTTGCTGCATAAGACGATTTAAGAAGAAACTAAATTACTTCAGCTACGCCAATGTTTAAAGAAAACGTCTTAACGGCACTAAATCGTGGTTTGTGAATCGTTTACCGGTCGTACTCTGCCGCATTACGCTGGTTGGAAGGCGAAAAGCTTACTGAAAAACTTCGCAGAAGGAATAGGGGGACGAAATGTCTCCCACTGAAACGTCATGTTGTTTTATTTAAATGATTACACAATTAGATAAAAAGAACAGTGTGGTTATCAGTATAAGCACATTACTATTGTCAGTATGATGTTGCACCGCCCAGGGCCTGTAATGATAAAGGGCCTGTTTAGGTCAGGCATATTGCATACAGGAGTGGAAAAGAGCACCACTAAATTCTACAATTCATATGCATTGCATATACACAGAAATTACTGTTATAGTGTACTTCTGGAGCGTGAATTGCACATTTTCCGGTGAGAAAGAGCACTGGCAAACAGTCTTCGCTACATTAGGTTACTTAAACTGGTGTCACTCTGAGCTAGAATTTATGGTCAGCGACTAAGTGTAAGGTCAATGAGTCGGATGCGAGTTTTGTAACTGTGAAATGCTTTCCTACATTATAGAAGCGTATATTAAACTTGAACTAATATTGCAAAAATTTTGAACTTGGATGGCTTAGAATGAAAATCTTTCTGTTTATTGCAAAGGACAACAATTGATTTTCTAAAACACTCTCTGTCATACACAATTTGAAACAGGTCACGTGGACCAAATCGTATGGAACAACTGACAGCGACGTATATCGGAAGGCAGTAAGATCCCTTGGCTTTTGGTTTCGCAGTATTCGACAGCAATTTCTTGGCGCAAGTAAATGAAGAAAGGCACCGCGTTTTTGTTATCAAGTAACATCTTCATAAATTACTTTAGTTTTAAAGTAATCTACGAGTAATTGCTGATGTTTGATATTAACATGAAAAGGATTCCGTAGACAGGGAAAGAACCTGTTCTTGAGCGACTACTTCTATAATGCCAAAAGGCCTTAAATGATCTTCAAGCACGTGTTCCAGCACCGGTATGAGCAAAATGATAGTAATAATGACGGTAATAATCGAATTATCCGGTAACTTCACACTTCACAGAGGATTTTCTTGAACTAAGATATTTCCTGAATTAGTGAAAATTTCAGAATGACTCCACATCGAGACTTTGATGCCTAGAAGAGTCTTTACATCCTGCTGACGTGAGAATAGTATAATCTCCGCGTCAGAAGCCTGCTTCTACTTAACCATTTAATAGACTCGCATTTTTTCCACCGTGACTAATTTTGTAAGCTAAGCACATCATCCGTTACAGCACACTCCTGGGGCTGGGAAATGTGGCCACAATGGTGTGGTTGAACGAACGATCACAAGTGCAATGCGTGGGTTCAGGCATTTACTTTTAAGAGGCACAAACAGAATTACTTTACCTCTGGTAACCTCAAGAGAAAGACGTTATAATCCAGAATCTGCATTAAACATCACGTTCCTTCATTCCCAATTGGACATAGTCCGTTTACTTTGGGAAATGACATAGCCGGAGGTCATGGTAAAGAGAAATATTGTCGCCAGTAAACTTAGCTGCATTAGAAAATTTTATTTTATTTGATAAACCGATAGCCATTTAAAGGAACAGAGCTCTTATTTTACTTGTACTTGATTGAACTATAAACGTTGAAAAATTTGGTGCTGGACTGTGATTCGAATTCGCATCTCCTCTTTCGAGGATCTGAATCTCTCGGAACAGTGTAGTTCAATCATTTCGTTCCTTTTTCCAAGACTGCAATCTTCTCTAGTCTCCTCGAAAGGTCCGATTCCTGATCCAGTACAAAAATATTCATATTTTCATTACAAGCTCTGTTACGTCCACACCGGCCTGCTAGTGAAAATTAACCTGCATTTTTTGTGCCTGTTCGTCTGTTACCAACAATTTCTGGTCAAACACGCACACATCTTACTGTTGGTGAGAAAGCAATTGATACTGTAGCTATATTCGTGGACGATAAAGAAGAACTATAGGTGTACGGTACGATTGTCGCTCAGGTACAAAAATATTTATCCTTATTTTAGATTCAAACACCTAGCAGCTGGTAAGAAAAACCGATACGTAACATTTGATTTTACTTAGTCAACAATCCGATCACGTGTTGGGTTCGTATCTCCATCACGGAACTTCACATCATGCACTTCATCTTTAAACGCATACACACTTTGTTACTTCTGAATGGAGGTATATCAGACATCTTTCGTGGTTAGTTAACAGGGATAAGAGGGTCTTGATAGGAGTCCCGGTTTATTACAAGAACTGTCGTCTTTTATTTTCGACTTTAGATTTGCTTACTGATATTGGCGAAAATAGCAGTAATTCGTGACTTTTCACGGCTAGTCAGCAATATGATATGATATGATTAGATCAGATTAATACTTGTTCCATAGATCATGAATGCAACATTTCGTAATGCTGTGGAACGTGTCATTTTAATGAAAGATTTCTTTACATACCTGTATTCAATTTCTTTACAACAATTTTTTACCCTCGCTCTCATTCTTGTTTATTTTTATCTCTCTCTCTCTCTCTCTCTCTCTCTCTCTCTCTCTCTCTCTCTCACACACACACACACACACACAATTCTTTTTATTTTTATTTTTTTGGCGTGCTAGACTATCGGCGTTGCACGAAAACGTCCGTGAATGAGTTTCTTAGTTTTGAGTACAGTTACGAAAGAAATATAAAAACAACAATGAGAGTTACTGATTTATGACGCTTAGTGTGCAGTCAGTTCTGAGTATTATTAGTAACTATGCTCCAGTCCCTTAACCTAGTTACAGAAATGCGAATCAGACGCATTACGTATTCCAGGCCTTAGCAGCCGCATCTTTGAGATGTCTGCTATGGTCACTTCCCAGCCCGCTGTAGGAACACATCGGTTCGTCTTCTTCCTACTGGTACTGTAATTGAGATTTGGCAACAAGGCAAGGTATGTTTGGCAACTCTGTGCTTGACGAGTTACTTCCTGATGTGCTCGGAGTTAAGCCTCAAAGTTCACTTGATTTTTCCTTTCATTTCCATTGAATAATCCGAGTTATTATCGATTGAGGTGTAACAAAAGATTGTATATTTACGGTTTTCAGGCCAGGAAAGTCATTGCAAGTGGAAATAGCAACTAATCGAGTCCTTTAAATATTGGTTTACGAGTTCTAGTCAATACTGAATTCGTAAGAGGAAGGCAGAACACATATACCTCTTCGATAGTTCTGTGGTGACGTGCCGACCGGTGAAAAAGGGTATGTTATGGTTTGCGGTTCCAGTCTCGCTGACTGCAACGTATTTATCCCTTCTGTGAAATAGCTACATGCAGTCAGATCAAACATCGATAAGGAAATCGCAAGAAAATACTTTCAACTCATAGTGCAATGGTGAAAAACTTACAATGCTGCACACCAGGTAACGTCTCTTTCCGCTGCTGACAAGCAAAGTTTTGGTTTCTAGGGATACATAACTTTATTTATGAAATGCCACATTTGCATACCTGTTGAGTATGACACATCATACCAATTAAACACAGACCGAATCGAAATATAAGTGAGTAATATTTTACTAATTCCTGCCGATAGAGGCACGCTTGTGTACAGATACACAGTTTATTAAAACAGACTTTCGTCGTAAGGTTATCGTGGGTAGTTTTATTTCATTTTTTATAATACAGTGAACAATTTTCGTAAGGTTTCTCTTAGTATTGTTAAAACAATACTAAACTTGAGAGAGAAATTAATCAATAACGATATACGCGAATTCTCTGATGTTATCTATAACAGTGTGACAATGCACATGCAGTTTATTGATTACATGCATGTAGAAAACTTGTTGTGCGTTAAAGTTGTTCAACAAGACTTGAAGAAGAATAAAATGCCACTACCAGACGACAGCTAATGTAGAAAATACTTTTCTCACTATTTTGGCATGATGCGCTCTCCCCATACAGAATACAAATGCTTCGAGATGCATCTGCTGCGTGGCCGTCTATTAAACCTGAAAACAACGGTATGTCTCAGAAGTTAGCCCTTCTTCCATATGCGCGTAATCTGGATTGGGAAGTGAAGGGAGTTATGTTAAAAGTTCCGCTAAACAGATAACTTCAGCAGGCAGCAGAATTGCGTTTTAAAAAATGCGGTCGCGGATGGAATAGAACTCGCGACGCCATATCAACAGTGCGGGACACTTAGCGTTACGCTACTACCCGTCATGTAACTAAAATAACTCCACAAGTCAACAACAGTGCCTCCAGAACTTCCGCATTCCACAGTGCTGTGAGATAATGCATATGGCTGGATATAGACTTCTGAGAGACAGACAGTTACAGCTTTTCTTTTGCACTGCATGACGTTTTCAACAAACAGATAGTGAACAGAGTAGCTCAAATGGAAAGGAACACCTCCTGTTTAAATATCTGCATCCTACACTGTTGGCATTTCTGTGTAGATGGCAGTTACGTGATTTTATTTCGGTGTTTACAAAATAGAGTCCAGTGTATACACTGGGTAGCTGAGGCACCCAGTTCATGGCGATTTGATCAACCAAGTAAATGAATGTACTGAACATGCTGCAAACCATTACAGGGAGCCTGTATGTCAGTATTCTCATCGAGTGTGCCGCAATGGTGTTATGATAGAAAAATGAGTGTCAGGGTAGAGCATTTGGTGGTCTGTTGGATTGATGATAAGTTACTATGGCAATGGTCTGGGTTCGTTTCCAACTTCTGCTGATGATTTTTAATAGGGAGTGACAGATTCTATTCTCTTCTGGCTACGTCAAGTGAAGAAGGTATAATGACATTGTGGTCTGGAATTCACATTAAACATGATTTCCTTCTCTACCAAGTAGATGCTAGGTTGAATCACAATAAAGTCAGGAGTGGAGAAATGTGGGAACTGTATCACCAGTAACCTTTCTTATACTAGTTATTTATTCCTAGTGACGAAACAAACGCTATGTAGGGTCACAGGATACTTATTCCATCTTTTATTTGAACTTCTGTATGTCGATAAAATGGGTTCTGAACATGGAATGCAACTCAGACGGCCCTTAACATGGAATTTGGTCCCTTCGTGACAATACAGCTCGACTACAGTTTGTTGTTTGTTCAAAAGTGCAGATTCCTCAACATCTCCACATATTGCGCGTGAATGGAATCATGGCCTGGCACTAAAGTTTTCATTATGTATTATCAAGCTCTAGCATGAGAGCAGCTATCTGCTGGTGGATAATAATTCTGATTTTTTAATGCATTTTCTTTCGTTGTCAACGATATCTGACGTTTTTGACTCCCAGTGAGACACAGAACTATTTGAGAGATCACTGTATGTTCAAGGATGTTATTCCGAGCTGCTGGCGCAGAAAAATTTGGTAGCTGACGTCTCTTTGTGTGTAGTCAACATCGATATGTGTGGAGTTCGATTCCCAGTCAGCACTAATTTCTTCGTCATATATATCATCTGATATGTCACAGTTGCTTGTGCTTTGATAATAATCCGATTAGGTTCTGGGTTCGAATCCCTGTCCAACACAATGCTTTGCCTCACGGCATTTCAAGTAACTTGCTTGTGAAGAAGTAATATTTAACATCTCTTGTAGTTCGTTAACAGGGCAGTAGATGCTGGGTAGGAATTCGGCCCGTTTTAAATGTTTACGTTATGTAATTTAAAGTTGATATCTGCTAACTGCAACTGTCTAAAATCGAGGTATATCACTCTTTATATGCATAGTCAGGAATGACTGATAGTTTCCGTCAGTCACGAAAGCTTTGCTTAGTCTTCATGACCTGGGTTTGTATCCATAAGCAGAACGAGACTGTTCGTCGTCTTATTTGAAGTTCATACATATTCTGAATTATCTGCTCATGAATAACTTAAATTTTTAATGTCATTTTATGTTAAATCATAAGTGCGGTATGTCACTTTGAAGAAGAAAAGATGAATACGACGAACTTACTACGTTCATTACCTATCTGACGTAATACTGAGAGTGGTAACGTTTCAGGTATGCCATTTATTGTAATAAATGTGAGCTTACAAGTCTTAAGGACAGTCTTCTCTGTGATAAAGTGTTCCCTGATATTTGTAGTATCGTGGTATTTCTTTACATCTTGAGTTATTGAGATACAGAACAGCGTTTTTTAGTGGTGACTTGTTGGAACCATTTTCAATAGTCAAACGACTGTACCAAGGAGAGATTAGAGGACCTGCTGGAGAGCCGCGTTATGTGGGTTGCATGCGAATCATTCGAAATGCAATTCAGGTCGTTCGGATACTTTTGAGCACGACTGTACATGGTGAAGTGAGCTCAGCTTGCAGTAGTCATCTGCTATTGGTTTCAGGAGGGATTTTTTATCTGCTTGGATGCGCTTATATGCAAATACCCCGTGTGAGCTGCTTGTATATTCACTACATTACGATCAGCAATAGATTCGACAAACTACTGCATGTTAATATGGTAATAACAAGAAGGAAATTCAGTATGATGGCTTCTTCAAATGCAGGCACCGAACCCGACGCAGGTACCAGAGGGCGAATTCACCAACGCAAATTTAAATGACATGATGGCTGCGACGATTGATCTTACGTCGAAGCTACAAACAAAACTATTGCTGAACCTGTTAATCTGGCACTAGATCCCATTATACCAGTATTACAGAAATTAAATACTGTGGATAACGGTATCAGTAAGTTGATGATGATATGGCCACTATGAATCAAAGGCAAGAAAATGTGCATAATGACTTTACTTCTATAGAACAACCACAAAATAGTTTATAAAATCACTTTACGCAAATAACTGACTAGGTCAGGAATCAAACTGAGCAACTAAAAACCGAGGATAGTGGTCACGTGACAGAAGTATTGTGAAGCAATCTTGAAAGCACAATTAATTAAATTTCAGGCTTAGAAAATGCCATTGGAGGTACTCCTGATTCTACAGAGAGGTTGTGTGAAAACCCTAATACTTTGCATCTTGAACAAGATATTCTGAAATCCACCATTCAACAGGTAGTAACCGAAGCAGAAGATCTCTCTAATGATCACGAAAAGGAAATAGACGAATTTTTGAAGGAAAAGGACGATCGACTTACAGAAAAACTAGGAACAGAGTTAAAGAAGGCAGTACAGCAAAGTGTTACTGAAGTATATGCAAGCTGCTAAAGATGAACTAGGACTCGCACAAAACACTTTGACACAGTGTTTATATAAATGGCGAGATAATGTTCAAACTCACGTTAATAATCAGATGGATAACATAGAAAAGAAATTAAATGCAGAAAAGAATCTGCTTAGGAACGGTACAACCCAGTTAGCTCAAGCAGCTGAGTCTTGCGTTATTTGTCATAGTCCAGCGTCCAATGAAAATACGTATGTTGATGAAACACGTTTTAATAATCTGCTGCCACAAAGCCATACAAGTAGGAGTGTGGGGCACAGCCTACTATTTCTTCCGTTTTATTGGAACAGAGTTTCCTAAAACACAGGCAACATCAGATGTTCATACTGGAAAACAAAAATGTATGTAAAGTTATTTTTATTACATCTTTTAAAGATGTGTTACCCAAATCATGGTCTGACCACCGAAGATACAATTTATGAGAGATTGTGTCCAGGATGAAGCCAGCCTTTGGGCAACCGCAACTGCAGAATTTTGAAACACATATGAAAGATTTGAAAAAGCTTTTTTGTGAAAATACTAGAATAAATGCATTCGGGAGAGATTATGTAAAGGACTTTTCAACCCATAACCAAATAATGTCAAACAAGCAAGCTTGAAAAAGTGTTTTGAGAAGTATCTGAATGAAACTCGCATCTGGGATGAACCCATGTCTCACGAAGGACAAGGAAGTTTGAAGAAGTGCTTTGAGAAGTATCTGAATAAAACATTTGGGATGAACTCATGTCCCACGAAGATTTACTGTGCATTCTGAAAGGTAAACGGCTGATTAACATTAGGCAAATGCTAGTACAAGCTCCGAATCAAGTTTAGAGTATTTCTTATCTATGCTAGATCCAATTGAATTAATGAACGAAGACATAGCAATAGTAATAATAATAATAATAATAATAATAATAATAATTCCCGTGGAGGCCCAGGAAAAGAATAGGTCTCCGGTATGTTCTGCCAGTCGTAAAAGGCGACGAAAAGAACAAACCACTAATAGGGCTAACCCCCCTTTTAGTGTGATTAGTTGGTTCAGGACAGAACTAAAGAAGCCTCGGACAAGCGCCGTCATGGTTGGGGACGACGCTTGAAACCTATGCCCCCCCACAATGGTAATGACACTGCTAGCCAACTGGAAAATGATTCAAATCCAAATAGAGGTGTTTTGCAGGATATGCTTCCTGCAACCACCCTAGAAGGAAAACAAAGACAGAGGATGAGATGGTCAGATGAAGTTAATCGACACCTCATGTTCTGTTATTACCAAGCAACAAACCTAGGAACCAACACAACTGGATACAGATCACAAGTATACACAACATTTATTACCAGATACCCAGAATTAAAATTTTTAACAGAACAACGACTAGCTGATCAGATCCGTGTAATAATCAAAAATAACATGATACCCCAGTCAGAATTAGAAAACATCAAACAACAAGTACAACAAATACTGGAACAAAATAATGTGCAATCAGAAGAAGAAGAAAATACAGTAATGGACTCAAGCATCCCAGGCAAACAAACAAAGAACAACACGGATCAATTAAACAGTCAGAGGAAAACGAAATCTTAAGACAGCCACCAGAACAAGCACAAATAGAACATGAAGTGACACACATGTTAGATATAGAAGAAAAATTTCAGCTGACATATATAGAATACAAAGACACAAATACAGATATTAGACCATTCTTGCGTAGACCGCCAAATAACCCACAAGTCGAAACAACAATAAAAACTATCAACACAATCATACACTACAAAATACATGAAAACACAACTATGGAAGAGTTACAACTACTGGTTTATATAGGAGCACTCACTACACTAAATATACACACTAGGCAGAGATCACAACCAACCAACACACAGAATAAACCCACAAAACCAGCATGGCAACAGAGGCTACAGATCTACAACCCGATAGAAAAACTGAGAAAAGACATCGGACAGCTAACACAATTTATAAGAAATGAAATGTCAGAATAAAAAAAACGATAAAGGTTAGGTAAAATCTCACAACAAGAAGTGATAGAGCAATTAGATGAAAAGAAGCAGAAATTACAAGCATTGGCCAAACGACTTAGAAGATACAAAAAAAAAGTGAAAATAGAAGGAAACAAAACCAAACATTCAACACAAACAAAAAGAAATTTTACCAGACAATAGATAACACACACATTAAAATAGACAATCCACCAAACATAACAGACATGGAACACTTCTGGAGCAACATATGGTCAAACCCGATACAACATAACAGGCATGCACGATGGATACAAGCAGAAACAGATACGTACAAGATGATACCACAAATGCCTGAAGTGATAATTTTGCAACATAAAGTCACCCAAGCAATTAATTCTACTCACAATTGGCAATCCCCTGGAAAAGATAAAATAGCAAATTTCTGGCTAAAGAAATTCACCTTAACACCTTCACATCTAACTAAATTATTTAACAGTTACATTGCAGACCCATACACATTCCCTGATACACTTACACATGGAATAACTTATCTCAAACCTAAAGATCAAGCAGACACAGCAAACCCAGCTAAATATCGCCCCATAACATGCCGACCAACAATATACAAAATATTAACTTCAGTCATTACACAGAAAGTAATGACACATACAACACAGAACAAAATTATAAATGAAGAACAAAAAGGCTGTTGCAAAGGAGCACAAGGATGTAAAGAGCAACTGATAATAGACGCAGAGGTGACATATCAAGCTAAAACTAAACAAAGGTCGCTACACTATGCATACATTGATTACCAAAAAGCTTTTGATAGTGTACCTTACTCATGGTTACTACAAATATTGGAAATATACAAAGTAGATCCTAAATTGATACAGTTCCTAAACATAGTAATGAAAAATTGGAAAACCACACCTAATATCCAAACAAATTCAAATAATATCACATCACAGCCAATACAGATTAAGCGTGGAATATACCAAGGAGACTCATTAAGTCCTTTCTGGTTCTGCCCTGCTCTGAACCCACCATCCAATATGCTAAATACTACAAATTATGGATACACTATTACTGGAACATACCCACACAAAATCACACATCTGCTATACATGGATGATCTAAAACTACTGGCAGCAACAAATCAACAACTCAACCAATTACTAAAGATAACAGAAGTATTCAGCAATGATATAAATATGGCTTTTGGAACAGACAAATGTAAGAAAAATAGCATAATCAAGGGAAAACACACTAAACAAGAAGATTACATATTGGATCCGATGGAAAAAACAGATGCCTATAAATATCTAGGATACAGACAAAAAATAGGAATACATAATACAAATATTAAAGAAGAACTAAAAGAAAAATATAGACAAAGACTAACAAAATTATTGAAAACAGAATTGACAGCAAGAAACAAGACAAAAGCTATAAATACTTATGCTATACCAATATTGACCTACTCATTTGGAGTAGTGAAATGGAGTAACACAGACCTAGAAGCACTCAATACACTTACACGATCACAATGCCACAAATATAGAATACATCACATACATTCAGCAACAGAAAGATTCACATTAAGCAGAAAGGAAGGAGGAAGGGGATTTATCGACATAAAAAACCTGCATTATGGAAAGGTAGACAATAATGTCTACTAGCAAAATACACAAAGCAATCACTCATATAAATACATCGGCTACACCACTGCAATTTCATAACCACTTCTACAACCCTTTACATCACATAACATCAACAGATACGAAGAAAGTAAATTGAAGAAAGAAAACACTACATGGCAAGCACCCGTATCATCTAACACAGCCACACATCGATCAAGACGCATCCAACACATGGCTAAGAAAAGGCAATATATACTGTGAGACAGAAGGATTCATGATTGCAATACAGGATCAAACAATAAACACCAGATATTACAGCAAGCATATTATTAACGATCCCAATACCACAACAGATAAATGCAGACTTTGCAAATAACAAATAGACACAGTAGATCACATCACAAGTGGATGTACAATACTAGCAAATACAGAATACCCAGAAGACATGACAATGTAGCAAAAATAATACATCAACAGCTTGCCTTACAACATAAACTTATAAAACAACATGTTCCCACATACAAGTATGCACCACAAAATGTACTGGAGAACGATGAATACAAATTATACTGGAACAGAACCATTATAACAGATAAAACAACACCACATAACAAACCTGACATCATACTCACCAATAAAAAGAAGAAATTAACACAACTAATCGAAATATCCATACCCAATACAACAAATATACAAAAGAAAACAGGAGAAAAAATTGAAAAATACATCCAACTGGCTGAGGAAGTCAAGGACATGTGGCATCAGCATAAAGTTGACATTATACCAATTGTACTATCAACTACAGGAGTCATACCACACAATATCCACCAGTACATCAATGCAATACAGCTACGTCCAAACTTATATATACAACTACAGAAATCTGTAATTATTGACACTTGTTCAATTCCCTGAAAGTTTCTAAATGCAATGTAACATATACCGTACAGTTAAAAGGAAGTCACGCTTGATCAAGGTCCGCGTCACCTTCCATTTTTAACCAGACATAACGTCTGAGACAAGAAAGAAATAATAATAATAATAATTCATGAAATGGCAGCGGTGTGAATCAGGCAACGCCGCCACACCAGTTGCACGGCAAAAATCACGAGAGAGCAGCTGAACGTCGCGCTGGCTTCGTTGCTACGCCGCCAGCTTCTCAAGATGTCAGGTGGTGGTGGATACCTAAACTATAGTTCTCAAACCCAAAAAGAAGAGGAGAACTGCCGATAAATTTCATAATGGCTATCAGGGTAACGCAGCATGTCCTTGGAATAACAGCATTAGTAATAGTCAGTGATATTCCGGTGCTCAAAATGAGTCACGGTTTATTGCAAGTCACAATAACTTAGTCTTTGGTATCATAAACACAGGTATCAACCATTCTTTAATGTAAGCTGCCGGCGATGTGGCCGAGCGGTTCTAGGCACTTCAGTCGGGAACCACGCTGCTGCTACGGTCGCAGGTTCGAATCCTGCCTCGGGCATGGATGTGTGTGATGTTATTATGCTAGGTTAAAGTAGTTCTAAGTCTAGGGGATTGATGACCTCAGATGTTAAGTCCCATAGTGCTTAGAACCATTTTTTAATGTAAACAACACGAACCAGCAACCATATTCTGGATCGAATTTCAATACTGACACACAGTGATGAAATGAGAATCCCACGGGCATTGTTGAAGTCACAGGGGAAGCACTTCCTGTGATTGTAAAATCAACAAGCTAAACTTGGGTTCATTTGGTCCCAATGATGACCATGAATTGAAATGGGGATAGTGAAATCCATCGACTATATTGTTAAGGTACAATAATGATTTAGATATCAGAAAAGAATTAATAGAGCAAAAATGAGAAGAGGTAGTGCGTTTCTCCAAGTACATGAAAGCAATAAGAGGTGGGCTGGGAAGCAAACAACAGGTCCAGGAGCTAGACTTTGTTATTTGCTCAGTTAGGCACCACTGAATACATTTAAACTAAGGCGGAACTAAGATAAAATAAAAGCGAAGAGCTATTGGCTTACTGCTATGAAATAAATAGCGTCCTATTTTATCTCTGAGATACTCTGGTTATGTTTCTACTTTATGAATATTAACGCTATTTTATAATTAACTGCGATACATTAGTGGCTAATTGCTGTTACTCAGTAAGTATGCACTTGCTGTGGAAAGTAAAGACGGATATTACAACCACCGTAATTTAGGGAAGGTTTATAAACGGGAACAGTAGTCAATTGACAGGGCCCATACAGGTAATTAGATGTACTTTTGTCAGGAGTATGCAAGGGCGTAGACAGAATTTTGCAAAAGGAGGAACAGATTTGAAAAAAAAACTTCTAATTTTCATTTATTTTGAAAACAAATTTACTTATTTCGGTATTCATCTTGCCCTTAATTGACACAGTTATTGGACGTCCTATTGAGGGATATGATATATTCTGTCACTATCCGGTGTGGTGGCGTACAACTCCATTTTTGTCGTTATTGTGGTCAAGACGCCATCATTCTTAACGTGTTTTGATGTTGACAAAACTATGCACAGAGACACTATATACTATGCCTGTCTTCAATTATTTATAGACTGGACATTAACTGAAAAGACAATTTAAGGAACTGTCCGCGATATTTCGTAAATCAGTTGCGCTAAATCAAAAACTGCCATAATTATGCAGAAACATTTTGGCCTCAAATTATACTCAAGAGAATGTATTATAAATAAATGTTCATGCAAGTAACGACGGTTCCTATCAGATGAAGAGAAAACGAATTAGCTGCACTCTAAAATAAACTTTTCTTATCCCACAGGCAGGTACATCGTGCGCGTGACTATTCTAATACAAATATATCCATTTTTTATGTAATCTCCTGGAATCCTGCCCTGAACGGCTTCGAGGTATCCTGTCGTCACCCTTGATTTTGATAGTGGGTCCTGAGACATCACGCCATCGGGTCTGCAGTCCTACTCACGTTATCCGTCGTCTGCAGCGCCCACGTCACCGGCCCTATCCAGCTGAAGCTCCCATTCAAAATTCTCATGAGTAATGTAACCCATTAATTATCATCCAAATTTTGTAAGGAAAGGACTATGACAGTAACCAAGCCAATTATGTTTCCGTGTTTCGAATTGAATAATAAGAAGAACTAAGTGTAGTGTGCAGTTATTACTTGTGATAATTTGATAATTGTGTAAAAGACGTAACTGTAGAAAATTCTGATTGTTATTGATCCGACTGACAACTCTACATAATGAAGAACAGTATTATCCTTTATCTATATGTACTTTTACAATATATTTACAAAAAAATAGTGAAAGACTTAATTTCTTCCCACAGATAAACATTTTTTTGAGCTTTTGGTCTATTTAAGATACTATTACTAAATATTTATCATTTCTGGACATTTGGAATTAGTGAAAGACTTTTGAGTTTGATTTCATCAGGTAAACATAATCAATTCTTTGTCTCAATCAAAGGGGGCAACACAATGACATATTACTATTTTTCTCTTTTTTCTTGTACAGTAAAAGTACTTTTCTTTTCAAAGAGCAAATTGATAGTCCGAATAAGAAGTGTGTTATTTGTGAGCAAGAAAAGACTCATGTGTGTTAAACATAAAGTCATAATGCTTGAAGTTAGGAAGAGTAGGTTTATTAACTGGGTTCTCTTTATAAAGCTATATCAGATATTGGTCGGAAGTATTTCATTCGTCACTTCCTTTTTTATCTTTTCTTCTCCTAGCCACGAACAGTTAAGACGTATTTATTAATGAAAGTCTCGTTACTTGAGAATAATCACTCATTTTTGTTCAGATATTGTGTCATGTTGTTTTATTTTGTACCACTAATACACTTGGTGTATTATTCACAGGTTTTACAGTGGAAGTGCGGATTGTCTTATTGTATGAAAGGAAAAAAATCGGCTTGGGTGATATCTTCTTAGACGATATTACATCTATTTCACCGATATAACTTCGAATTGCATCAATTATTTAGAATCTGCTTGTTATTAAATTAATGAAGTATGACTGCCCAGTGCAAATAAAACTGGCGCTCCTGAGATATTCCAAACGTTCACGGTTGCGAAAGTAAGAAGCCAAGCCAGTTATTTGTAAGGAATGAGATTGCCTGTCCCACAGGAATTCAGTATGCACAACTCCCACTCTGTAAAGGGAGAGGTAAAATCCAAAACTAAATACTGAAGAGGTAGCAGAAGAGTCTGACTACACAGTGTACCACTCGCAGTATAGAAGCTGCACACAAACGCTTCCAAACACCGTCAAAGTATTAAACAAAGTTAGCCAGTGGTTTTGCACACCAAGCATAACACTTTTTTCCAATGCTCGGTTTAGACCCAAGAAATAAGTTGAAGTTCTGCTTCATTTTCAGGTGACTCTGGGAACATAAAGATAATGCCACCGAGTTTCCGTCCAAGTAATATTACGGCGACCATGCGGTCAATTACACATGCAGACAGCCCCCTGCTGTCTCTCGTGAGTCACTAACACCTCCATTCGCTGGAGATGACAGGACCGTGCAAGAGCCGGTCCCTGTACGGCGCTTTGCATCTTTCCAGGTAGACACCACTACCGCCCTGTGAGACGCCGACGTAAGCGTTGCCTGGAGACGCGGCCTCGGTATTGGATATCGATAGCAGACTGGCTCACCCGGTACAAACAAAATTATTTTTAAACCGCTGTTTTACGTGCCCATTCGTTAGAGCGGTCCCAAATTAGTCTAGTGTGATGTTGGTTTTATCGACAGGGACAGTGAAAGACGATGAACAGCCAGGCTACTCATGCCGCGGCAACGGTACTCTGGCCTGTACTGACTGCAACCGCCATATAGCAGTGCTGCTCACTCGCTACTGCACTACTGATAAGTCTTTGTGTTTTACACTCGCTGTGAATACATATTGATAGTGGATACACCGGTTCTCATCAGATCACCGAAGTTAAGCGCTGTCGGGCTTGGACGGCGCTTGGGTGGGCGACCGTCCGGAACGTCATGAGCTGTTGTCATTTTTCGGGGTGCACTCAGCCCCGTGATGCCAATTGAGGAGCTGCTCGACCGAATTTTAGCGGGTCCGGTCAAAGAAAACCATCATAACGACCGGGAGAGCGGTGTGCTGACCACAGGCCCCTCCTATCCGCATCCTCAGTTGAGGATGACACGGCGGTATGATGGTCCTTACGGGCTACTTGTGGCCTGAAGACGGAGTAGTTTTGTAACGGGAAATAAACCGACACTTTCCATCGACACAGGGGCGTGAAAGATGTGACGAGCAGTTCAGCTAGACGTTGCAAAAACGAAATTGCCAGTATCTGCCTAAATATCGAAGAAAATACGCCTATGACACTTAACGAGGGACACCCGGCATGTATCTATAGTGTGAAACAGAACTTCACTGACAAACTTTCGTAGGTGGCAGTACGGAGCGTAAGGGACATTCATTCATGAATTTTTTGTCTAGGTAACATAGTTGAGTATTAAGGGGAGTACGTACGTCCTATACCCACAGTGTTAAATTTGCAATATTGATGACCCATTATCTCAGAACCTGTGACAGATAGAGATCTGAAATTTTTGGAATGTTTAGTATCACTCCTTTTCTGATTACGGAACCAGAATAAAAATGTACAGAGAAATAATTAGCTAGTTATGATTTTTTAAATATGTTGTTCAATATTTTCTTTTAAAAGTAAAAACCGTTAGAGGTAGATATGTTTTGGGAGGTTCAGCAGCTGCAGTATGTAACATTATGTGATTGCCTTATCATTTTACATCATTCACTAATCGAGCAGTCGCTCGGCAACAGCTACAGTTAGCAAATAATGTTGCGAGAATGTAAAAGGAGAACGGCCTATGACGTAACGTGTTTATTGTCGAAGCGCCGCCAGAGATGCAGTGAGTTACTGACTTTGAAAACCGCGGTGCGAAAAACGGACAGAAGAAGAACACTTTTACACATTCTTTTGATGTACGAGATATTCTCGATGAACAGTTACTCAGTTACTCATTTTCTCGTGTCTCCTGTAACTTGTGTCGGACGCGCATGTCTTGCTGCCGTATTATTATTGTTAAAAATATTATTTTTGTGTAAAGTAATAGTGCAATACTAAAAGTGCAATACTGCATAGCAGTAGATTTATTGTGCGACGTGTATGTCAAAACGTCAAAGGAATTATTTTCATTACGAGAAGTGCCAGTCAGAACGGCATCCATGTTAAATCCTTCATTGCAGTGTAAGTTCATCTATTAATTGCCATAAATTCAGAGTTAAATGGAACTGGTGTATGGACTATTTATTTAGTATAGAGTCTATGTCTCACTTCTTCATGAATTTATTTAATTTTCTTTATGTTTCTAGCAAATAGAGAGTTCACAGTCACGAATTCTTTCGTCGAAATCGGACGGAAGTTGCATGCGGCGAAATATTTTCTCCGCGCCATATTCTACTGGTATGTGCATGATAAACTACGGTCCCTTAGAAAATTCATGTTGAGCTATCCAAAAATAATTATATTTTGAATAGGCATTTACCCTCCTCTGCAATGCAACTTCCGAGTGATCAGACGATCCAATAAGAAACAGCCGCACACGGTCGGCGTTCGCAAATATATTTCCACCGCTGATTATAGCTATATGTTACAGCACAAAAGTAAAC
This sequence comes from Schistocerca serialis cubense, assembly GCF_023864345.2. NCBI lineage: Eukaryota > Metazoa > Arthropoda > Insecta > Orthoptera > Acrididae > Schistocerca > Schistocerca serialis. Next base: position 837,678,939 of record NC_064638.1, read on the forward strand.
GTATTGTTATAGTTAGCGACTACGAACGGGGATATTTATAACTGTATGTTTATGTATACACATTAAGTAAACATATCGTTATAAGTATACTAAATGGTAACATAGTGTAAAATTAGAGATATGTATCTGTAATAGTTCTTGAGATAATGGGTCAAATAATTTTAAAAATGTCATTTCCGGCAAATCAAGTTCAAACATTTTATTTGATATTAACTTACGCATGGAGGCAGGCCAGCTTCTAGAAACAGCCAGGCCCATAATCAGCATTATCTGGATCCTGTCCTTGACTATCCTGCAAACCTAGAAGCTTCCTTCTTTTCCTGCCTCTAGCTCCTTTAGTCATTTCCTCTGCTGCACGCTGGGCTTTCATGATCCTAAGTCGATCCATTCGCTGAAAGTCTTGCAGTGTGTTGGCACCTGGAGTGATACCAAGTTTCTCTAGTACCCCAATTCTTCCCTTTATACTATCATTAAACGTTATCACAGTATCACAAACACCCAAGCATAGAGTTTTCCTTCCTACAAAGACATTTTTTGGTATGCGGGTCCAAATTACATTATTGAAAAACTCATTCAGGTTTTGTGTTCGACCATGGAGACATTTGGAAAGAAGGTCAGGATGAGCTAATTCTCTATATACTGGTTTAATAGCTTCCGTCACTGCAGATGGTATGCTATTTTTGTGCCTAAATTGTTCCTCGCTATCCGATGCCTGAGCTTTGCGGTACTTGCACCATGAATCAGTACCAGGTGGACAAAGACCATGTATCGGTGTATCATCAGTGGAAGATTTGTGGAAGAATGTAGCCCACACTGCTCGTTTCATCCCTGGTAGGTCATGTGTATTGTTTCTTATTGCCATTCCATAATAATCCTGGAGTTCATCAATGTTTTTGTCTGTAAGTCTTCCTTTACCATTTAGAGTTTTTCCATCTGATAACTTCTCTTTTCCTTCTGTCTGCTTCAATTTTCGGAGACGTGTTCCCATCCGTTTTTGAACGTGGCCCACACATTCAATCTTAACAATCTGCTTAGTACCATAAGGTTGGCTTTCCACTACTGATTTGTAAGCTTTTGAATCACCATCCCCCAAGGACTCAGTGTAACACACACCTCTCTCCCGTTGTGAACGTCTGAACATAGAAACAACTGCAGTAACCTCCATACCCCTACTAGTTCCCTCATAATTCTTATCACAATTTGTTTTATGGCTTTCACTTGTTTCATCAACTGATTTACACTGATGGCAGTATTTAGTTAGCACTTCAATGTCTAAAACTTTACCTGTGTCAACATTAGTGACAGTTGCAACTGCATTTTTTGATGTGTGACCCCTCTTCTGCCACAGATAAGTCTGTTGTGTTATTTAATTCTACTGCTTCTTTAGCAGCAGGTTTCATAGAAGAAACAGCAACAGATTTGAAACATTCACCAATTACTTCTGTGTACATACTTGATCGGGTTGATGGGTTTGGCAAGTTCAGCGTTGCACATAATACTTCAGCTGCAGTCAATCCTTTCCCAATGCACCTCATTCCATACAGGAATCTAACATTGCTCTCAAACAACTCATTCTTGCACTTTTCAGAAATCCAAAATGATGTCAAGAGCCTGCAAACTTCGCTCTGAATATCAAGTTTGTTAGCCAGTCCAGTCCTTGCAAATGAGTCCTCAGAGATGCTAATTTGCCCACAACAAACCTTACATGACACAACATGTGTATTCTAACACACTCAAACCTAAAAGAACGTAACCTAAACTATTTTGATCTTTGCCAATAAATAAATCCTCATGGTCTCAAAGTTTCCTCTTCGAAGCACTGGTACGCGTGTCCTTATCATGGGCCTGTGAAAAACCTATTTCAGAATCAACACTAGATTCAGATTTTTTGATATGCTGATTTCCATGGAAACGTCGCTTTTTAAAATAACCCTTTCTTTTCGTCATGTTGAAAAGAGGTATAAGAGCGTCTAATAACACACCAAACCACTATGTTTTCAATTCAAAACTTATGAAACACGACAACCACAAAGTAAATAAACCAAATGCATGTGCTATACCGCCATTTCTGTTTACACAGTGCATCCAACCTCTTAACACGAACATTAGAATGACTTCAAGGAATAAATAGCTGAAAACCACAGCCTTCTAGATTGAATAGTTCAAGAGACAGAGATACTCAGGCAAGTCAGTGCAGAACGACCGGATAATTTTACACACCCACTATTAACTTTGAAATGATAAAAACTACACTTCCAATTGGAATTTTTCGACAAATAATGCATCAAATTATTCAGGAGAGACCAAATATTAATAAGTGATAAAAATCCGAAAATGTCACTTTTGACCAATTCCGCCATACCTATTCCCCTTAAATTGCATTATTACATGTGAATGTTAGCACGAGATAAGCCGTTGCAAATGTGAAATACTGGTACATTAATAACTGGTGTAACCGCCAGAATGTTGAATGCAGGCATGCAAATGTGTGAGCGTTGTGTTGTACAGGTGCCGGATGTCAGGTTTTACGATAGAGTTCCACATCTGTTGCACTTGGCTGGTCAATACAGGGACAGTTAATGCTGTTTTTGGATGACGCTGGAGTTTTCGTCCGATGGTGCCACATATGTGGTCGATTGGATAAAGGAGGAGGAGGAGGAGATTAGTGTTTAACGTTCCGTCGACAACGAGGTCTTTAGAGACGGAGCGCAAGCTCGGGTGAGGGAAGGATGGGGAAGGAAATCGGCCGTGCCCTTTCAAAGGAACCATCCCGGTATTTGCCTGAAGCGATTTAGGGAAATCACGGAAAACCTGAATCAGGATGGCCGGAGGCTGGTGTTCGAGCAGGCCAAGGTAACATGTCGACACCGTGTAGCTCATGTCTGGTTACAGTAGCGATATGCGAGAGAACGTTATCCCGTTGGAAAACACCCCTGAAATGCTGTTCATGAATGGTAGCAAAACACGTTGAATCAAAAGACAGACGTACAATTGTGCATCCTGGCTGTACTGATATGGGTGAGAGCTGGTTTCTCAGAATGGTGCAGGATAAGGCTACGATTGTGAATGGGCCTTAATCAATTACTCTCGGTTGCACAGCAGATACGTAAACTTTATTTAAAGAAATTAAAGTTTTAAAACAATCTCTTAAAAGGACCAGTCTCAGATAGCACCTGAAGAAGACAGCGAGGCACGCTGTTGAAATATCGTGCGAGAACAACGCGAACATCCGGCTGGATTCCCGAATATCCAAGATGTCAAGTTTGAACTATAATATCGACTGACTATGAACACCTACAACAAAAAATGCCTGTCAGGTAACCTGAAACTCAAACACTACACATCCGTCATATGAACAGAAACCCTGTATACCATGGAATGTCTTTCCACGAACCGGAGAGGTCTGATGGAGAAATAGAAAGACAGAAAGAGGAGAATCCTCAGGAAGATCCTAGGCCCGGCAGAAGAAGATGGGGAATTCAGAAGGTGACATAACTCGGAGCTCTACGAACATATCGAGAGGGTCTCTGACTCTCCAAGAAAAAGAAGCGTAGCTTGCACGATTTCCTCCAAACAGATTGACCAACTATCTTCTGGCAAAACAAGAAGGTGCGCACCACTTGGTTGACAGAAACTGAAAAGGAGGTTAAAGAACTAGGAATAACTGATCTCCAGAACAGATAGTCTGTGAGACGTACCCTGAAGGAAGTCCGAGGATTTCAGGAAAAGCTCCGAAGGAAAAGTACCCCCTGGACAGAAGAAAGGAAGGAGTTACGTCGGAAGAGGATGTGACAGTACTGGGCAAAGATCAAAGACCAAAAGTTGAAAAAGCTTGGTCCAAAGTGGACCCATTCGAAACAAGAAGAAGAAGATGAGGCTCAGGTTCTGAATAAACAACCACTGTAACATGTACGTCCACGTACTGTTATCTAGGGCGAAAGAGGATGATTTTTCTCTCTTGGGAAAAGGGAAAAATTCATTAACTGTATTTTTTACAAATCAAGGATAAATCGTGAAAGTAGCAATAACATCTAAGTAGATAATCAAATGTGATTAAATTTATCAGATAATACAATTAATAACACGCCATCAATAAAACTTGTTCTAAATATCCAGATAAAACAGTCAAATGCATAATTTATCAGTATTTGGTAGCCATGGTCAGACCCTTTGATATCCACGGTGAGGTGCCAGTGTTGGCAGCTTCATTGACGGAGTAATACCATCTGGGAGGCATCAGTGATTTGTGGGGAGAAATAAACTTGGTGATGACGAAATAAATCTCTGCTGAACAGCCTGGTATGAGTGTCCTATGCACACTCATACCAGGCTGTTCACCCGAGATTTATTTCGTCATAAAATACACCTGGAGAAATTGAAGAATCACAAACTTGGTAATCTCCACAGTTGACTGGTACCTGCTCATAGGAGATATTATTTCCTCATTACTGTCTCACGGGTTTAGTATAATAGTACAAGTTTATGTGCCAACTAGCTCTACACAGTATGAAGAGACTGAAGAAATGAGTCATCAGATAAAATAAATTATTCAGGTAGTTAAGGGAGATGAAAATTTAATTGTGATGTGGGACTGGAATTCGATAGTAGGAAGAGAAAATAGTAGCTGAATATGGACAAAGGGAAACAAATAAAAGAGGAAGTCGCCTAGTAGAATTTTGCACAGAACAAAATTTAATCAACACTAACATCTACATCTACATCTACATGACTACTCTGCAATTCACATTTAAGTGCTTGGCAGAGGGTTCGTCGAACCACAATCATACTATCTCTCTACCATTCCACTCCCGAACTGCGCGCGGGAAAAACGAACACCTAAACCTTTCTGCTCGAGCTCTGATTTCTCTTATTTTATTTTGATGACCATTCCTACCTATGATGGTTGGGCTCAACAAAATATTTTCGCATTCGGAAGAGAAAGTTGGTGACTGAAATTTCGTAAATAGATCTCGCTGCGACGAAAAACGTCTTTGCTGTAATGACTTCCATCTCAATTCGCGTATCATATCTGCCACACTCTCTCCCCTACTACGTGATAATACAAAACCAGCTGCTCTTTTTTGCACCCTTTCGATGTCCTCCGTCAATCCTACCTGGTAAGGATCCCACACCGCGCAGCAATATTCTAACAGAGGACGAACGAGTGTAGTGTAAGCTGTCTCTTTAGTGGACTTGTTGCGTCTTCAAAGTGTCCTGCCAATGAAACTCAACCTTTGGCTCGCCTTCCCCACAATATTATCTATGCGGTCTTTCCAACTGCAGTTGTTCGTAATTTTAACACCCAAGTACTTGGTTTAGGAATCATGAAAGATGGCAGTACAAGTGGAAGAGGACCTGGCGACACCGGAAGGTTTCAGATTGCTTATATAATGATAAGACGGAGATTTAGTCAGCAGATTTTAAATTGTAAAAAGTTTCCAGGGACGGATGTGTACATTGACCGCAATTTATTGGTTATGAACTGTAGATTAAAACTGAAGATATTTCTAAAAGGTAGGAACTTAAGGAGATGGGACCTGGATGATCTGAAAGAACCAGATATTATTGGAAGTTTCAGAGGGGGCACTAGGGAACGATTGAGTAGAACTGGGGAAAGGAAAACAGTGAGAGACGAATGGGTAGCTTTGAGAGATGAAATAGTGAAGGTAATTGAGGATCAAATAGGTAAAACGACAAGGCCTAGTAGAAACCCTTGGAAGACGCAGGAGAAATTGAAATTAATTGACGAAAGGAGAAAACATAAAAACTCAGCAAATGAAGCAGGTGAAAGGGAATACAAACGTCTAAAAATGAGATTGACAGGATGTGCAAAATAGCTAAGCAGGAATGGCTAGAGAGACATTCCGTCAGACCTACTGATAGCCTTGGGTTGGCCAGCCATGACAAAACTCTTCTATCAGGTGTGTAAGATGTACGAGGCAGGTGAAGATTTCAAGAAGAATATAATCACTCCAATTACAAAGCAAGCCGATGTGGACAGGTATGAATATTACCGAACTATCAGCTTAATAAGTCATGAGTGCAAAATACTAACACCCAGCCTTTGCAGAAGAATGGAAAAGCTGGTAGATGCCGACCTCGGGAAAGATCAGTTTGGATTCCGGAGAAATGTAAGAACACGTGAGACAGTTTTGACCCTACGATATCTCATAGGCAGTGTGGGGGTAGGCGTTATCATGCAACAAGATGATTCCGTCCGACAGCATTCCTGGGCGTTTTGACTTTATGACATGTCACAGTTTCTGCAGAATATCTTCATAGTGCTGCGCATTGATTGTGGTTCCACGCTTTAAGAACTCTTCGAGCAGGGGCTCCTACAGTCGAGGCAGATGGTCGTCATGACTTCACCGGAACTTGTGTGACCAGCTTTGGATTTCTATGGCGGCGGAATGATTCCTGATTCCTCTGTTGGCTTTGGCGTTAGCCCTGGTGCTGTTGGAAAGCTGTCGGACGGACTCATCCTGTCGTACAATAGTACCCGTTCCCATTCTGTCAATCCAACGAAGGTTACGCTTAAGTGATTTGGTTAGGAAACACTGCGACATCCTTCGTACAGACTGGATCCTTCAACGTGCGATTTTCACAAATTTGGCGATTTGAAGAATGTCATGCTTGGACGTCTGTTTAAGTCGGATGAGGAAGTGCAGAAGTGGGGGCCGTTGCGGATAAGTCAGCGGTCGACCACTTGATACGAAACAGGAATTGGTCGTCTCGTCTCCCAGTCGGATAAATGCCTTAACGCTTGTTGTGATTACTATTGAATGGAACTACTCCATGGTCCCATTGTGGCTGGTGTTCGAGTTTCAATTGACTGCCCCTCATATAGCGTTTGTCTATCGTAGATACAAATGAAAAGGGCGAGTAGACGACCATGACACAAGCAAATAAGCCTAATAAGCATAGGTACGGAAACCAACTGTTTTTTCCGATACGACGTGCGCAGAAGGGGAATCATGCCAATGTCTAAGGTAGGTTTGCGCGTCGTTGTTTATGATAATGGGATGCTTAAGTGGTACATGCATGATGGTGCACCGACTCACTTTCATATCGCTATTAAAGTATACGCAACTAAAATGTTCGACAGAAGATGTATGGGTGTGGCTTGCCAGTACCATTGCCTTGCAGGTGGCCCGGTTTGAATATGTTGGATATTTTTGAGTCGATAGTTACGAGTAAACGCTTTAGTATATTTTAGCTCTGGTGACACCGTTGATAAACTGCAGAATCACAGTGTGAGCTGGTGTGAATGCATTCGGAACACGCCTGGGATTTTTTAGCGTGTTGTGACGGTACGTCACATAAATATTGACATTTTTATCGGTTGTAAACATATTTTATGAATATAATTAGTATAAAAGATATAGTTAATTATCTCCAAACAACTGATATGCAGCGATAATTTAAGAGTAGCATCTTTATTTAATGTCTATGAAAATAAAAAAGGATCAAAAGAGACGCGATTGTACGGCCAAGGAGGAAGCACGTATTTTATGGTACACACACTGTTTTGTTTCGTGGTACGGAAGGCAGCCATTGAGCGGCTACACATATTTTATGTCAGTTATTCGTATTTATTACTAAAATGAAATTGTTATTATTATCAAAAAATGAATTTCTTTATAATAGTTGTCACCTCAAATGCTCACAGTGGCTAACTATTTTTAATAAGCATTTTTTCAGTAATTTGCGCTGCGTGAAGCTCATCTCCCGATGCTGCCTCTGGTCGGCCATTACGCGCCGAAGTATTAATTTATTGTTCAAAGTGTTAACAGTAAATGTAAATGCGAGAGATTTCGTTACAAGAACCTTTTTAAATTGGAACAGATAATTAATTTACGTTAATGTTCATGTTTTTAAACTGTACAGATTCCATGAGTTCAGTAAGTTTTATCTTGGCCGCTCCACGGCAACAATCGAAATTCTCTCGAGCCTTGCTTCGCAATCAATAATTAGAAATTAACAACATTACATTCAATTCAGTTAACGGCAACTATAGCCGGCTGTTGTGGCCGAACGGCTCTAGGCGCTTCAGTCTGGAACCGCACGACCGCTACGGTCGCAGGTTCGTATCCTGCCTCGGGCATAGATGTGTGTGATGTCCTTAGGTTAGTTAGGTTTAAGTAGTTCTAAGTTCTAGGAGACTGATGACCTCAGCCGTTAAGTCCCATAGTGCTCAAAGCCATTTTTTTAACGGCAACTATAATTTAGTCATCACGTTCAAAATCTAAAGTTGGTACATGAATAACTAAGGCCCTTCAAGAACCCGTTTCATATTTACTTATGCACGTAAGTAAAAGTGATAAGAAAAGACAATATCCCTGAGAGAAGGAATCATGCTGTTAAATTAAAAATAAAAATATATAAAATATATAGGTAATTTTTTTTTCCCGTGTGGAGTTGATAGTCTCCCATCGGGCGCCTCCCCAGATGGCGGATAGGGGAATGCTCTCCAGATATGGAGGGCACCGGGGAAATAAAATACCCGGGGTGGACCAAAACTATCAACTGAAATCCACTAACGTCTGCCTGGTATCCAGCGGTTAGGGGTCAGCGTCTGTCCGCCTAGATGGTGCGGCTGCAGCAACCTTCTTGATCTCAACAATCAAGTCGTATTCCTCGTGATCTTTCCTCGGAAGGACCACCACCAAGTTAGTTTTCAACTTGAAAACCAAACATGATGATAACACAAGGAATGAATCCACTACCCCGGGCACCAGTCGCAAGGCTGGCTTTACCTGGTCATCGGATTCCGGGGGACCAGGAGCATCATGTTACGACTAAGGTTGAGAACCAGACGACATCCAAATTATTACACACAAAACAAAGACACTTCATCGATACACTTAATACTAATACTCTCTTCAAACTTGGTAAGGTCAAACAACTTACAGATGACCTGCAAAAATTCCAGATCAAAATCCTTGCAATCCAGGAAACACGATTTGTGGATGAAAACCATTTTGACACAGACAACTACAGAATCTACAAAGGAACACCAGCAGTTAAAACTAATGAGAAAGGGCTCAAACAGTTTGGTACAGCATTTGTAGTCCACAAATCTATCAGCGACTCTGTCATTGAATTCCAGTCTGCCTCAGAACTTATATCAACGCTCTCCATCAAATCGGCCAACAAAGCATATACCTTGATGAACGCACACGAACCCACAAATAACTATAACAAGAAAAGCCCCCAGAAAGTGGATGACTTCTGGAATGACCTTGAAGAGACGAAAAACAAAATTGCCAAACACCATGTAATATTCTTGTTAGGCGACTTTAACGCACAATTAGGCAAAGAGAAAAAATACAGGAAAATCACAAGAGAACTAACAAGAATGGGGAAAGACTGATAAGCTTTTGCGAAAATTTCGGCCTCGTAGTTATGTCAACACAATTTAAAAAACCCAACAAGAGACTGTATACTTGGAAGTCGCCCAACACAATGTTGGGTGAATTCCAGATAGACCATGTGGCCGTCTCCAAGAGTAACACAGCAGAAATTCTGAATGTGAAAACGAGAAGAGGATTTCTTGAATCAGACCACCGTCTTCTGCAGATAAAGACCAGATTACAACCCAATAGAAAAAAGCCAAAACTAAACTAAGTGCTGCGACCAGACCCCGAATACATAAAACTCAACAAGGAAAACATCTTACAGGAAATTAGTCAGACAAACACCACAACCTAGACAGAACTTGTGGACGTCCTCAAATCCGCGATGAAATTGGGTCAATCCCCGAGAAGGAGAAAACACAGGTGGTGGAATATAATATGTGATCAAGCAATAGAAAAAGGACCAATATTCACAAAACATCAGAAAAATGGCAACAATTTCTAGTAGACAGAAAACAAACATCGAAAACAATTCGGAGGGAAAAAAGAAATTATGACAAACAGCGACTGGATGAGATAGAACAAGACTTTAAGAAGAACAACACCAGGAATTTTTATAAGACGTTTAAAAAACATATTGCAGGATACCAGCCACCCAATCTTTGCTTCAAGAAACCGGATGGTTCACTAGAAACTAACACGAAGAATAACTGCCAAATCCTCGCAGACTATTTCAACAAACTTCTCGACTGCGAAAGACCTAAAGAGGATATTCACTACCAGACGTCTACACCAAACCCCGACGCTAAACCACCAACCATCAACGAAACAGCAGAAATTATCAAGACACTGAAAAACAATAGAGCCCCAGGAGAAGATGGAATTATTGCAGAACTATGGAAGTTAAATGATGAAAGATTAACAGGAAAAATCTACAAAATCATATTAAACATTTGGGAAACAGAACAGATCCCTTCTGAACGGAAATGCGCACTCATCCATCCACTCCACAAAAAAGGGGACAAAACTGAACCAAATATTTACAGGGGTATCTCACTCGTGCCGGTCACATATAAAATCCTATCAAAAGTTCTCATGAATAGATTAGAAGAACAAGCTGACCCACAAATAGGAGAATACCAGGCTGGTTTTCGCAAGGGACGATCATGTATAGAACAGATCTGGAATCTGAAAAATGATTCTCCAGATGAGAAACACCCGAAACACGGTGGTCACTTTTGTAGATTTTAAAAAGGCCTACGACTCAATAGACAGAGTAGCACTCTGCAACGCGCTGGAAGAATCCAGCATTGACAGAAAGATAAGAGCAATCATTCGGCAGACATTAACTGACACAGTCTCCAAGGTAAAATTTATGGGGCATATCTCTGAGCCATTTGAAATCCAAGCTGGAGTGCGACAGGATGACGGACTTTCACCATTACTGTTTAATATCATTCCTGAAAAAATTATCAGGAGATGGGAAAAAGAAGTCAAAGGAATCCAAATTGGCATTAGAAAAGATAATAGATTCAATGTGAAGTGTTTAGCTTTCGCAGATGACCTTGCAATCCTCACAAATAATAGAAAAGAAGCCACTATCGCCATAGAGAAGTTACACGAAATTGCACAAAGAACTGGCCTGCAAATTTCGCATGAGAAAACCCAGTACATAGAAAGAGTGCCACAAGACAAATTGCCTATTGTGACAACCCATGGGAAAATCGTACAAGTGCCACATTTTAAGTACCTGGGAGAAATCATCCAGCCATCAGGGATCAACCTAAAGGCCAATGAGGAAAGAATAAAAAAAAACTACAGAAAGCATATAAACTCACGTGGAACTATTATAACAAAAAGTCTATATCCATTAACGCAAAATTGAGGCACTACAACACTGTCGCACTTCCAGAGGCACTGTATGCATCTGAAACAACACAAATAGGTGGGCAAACTAAAATCAAAGAAATAGAGAAACAAGAAAGGAAAATTCTCAGGAAAATTTTTGGCCCAATACAAGAGCAAGGAATCTGGAAGAAGAGACCAACATCAGAATTATATAAATACACAGACATGATTACGGATACAATAAGGAAAAGAAGAATGCAGTTCTACGGACATATCCACAGGATGAATGAAAACAGAATTTCAAAGCGAATTCTTAAAGTCATCAACTCAGGCAGGGGAAAAACAAAATGGATAAAAGAAGTTGGAGAGGACCTCAGAAAAGCGCACATAACAGTAAACGATGCAGAAAATAAAACTGAATTCAGGAACATCATCAAAAAACATAAATTTGACACCACAACACAGAAGAGACCAGGATGCAAATGGACAGCGGAGCGAAAGAAACAACACAGTGAACACTTAAGAAAATTTGGGCTCAGAAAAAACGTAAACAATCATCAAAAAGGAATTCAAGTTCAAACGCTCTCTTTAAATGGGAATAATCGAAAATAATAATAATAATAATAATATATGTAATTTTTTGTATATGACGTAACAAATGCCACAGACGTCACAGTGTACAGGTATTGATAAAGAGACGTTCTGAAGCCTGATTTCACGTGAAAGGTCGCCATGTGAAATGCTTGTTGCTGTGCGTTAATCCTCAAGTACATATCTGCCGTTTGGGCAATCCGGAACTCTGTTGTAAGGTCTTCATGTAGTCAATCGTAATATGTCATATCAGGGAAACCATTGTTCTACTTCTACATCATACACCGCAGGCCACCTAATGACGTGTGGCGGCTGTGTCACTAACTGAGCCCTCCAACGCTGTTACACTCGCGAATGGCACGTGGGAAGAATGACTGTCGGTATGTCACTGTATTGGCTCGATTTTCTCGAATTTTCTCGTCTCTATCTCTTCTGTTAGTCCTATCCGGTAGGGATCCCAGACAGATGAACAGTACTCAAGAATGAGTCGAACAAGAGCCTTATGAGCCACTTCCTTCGCTGATGAGTTACATTTTCTTATGATTCTTTCTATAAATATGAGTCTGGCACTTGCTTTTCCCACTACTTATTTTGTAAGGTCATTCCACTTAAGATCTCTCCGCATAATTACTCCTAGATATTTTACAGTAGATACTGTTTCCAGCGGTTTGACATTAATGGAGTAGCTACACATCAGTGGATTTCTTTTCCTAGGAATGCCCAATATGTTACATTTATTTACGTTCAAGGTCAACTGCCAGAACCTGTACCTTTAATAAATTCTGTGGAGGTCATTCTGCAAATCGTTACTATGTTCTGGCGTTGCTGCTTTGTTATAGACAAATGTTTCATCTCAGAACAGCCTTAGAGAGCTTCCAACGCTTTCTACGAGATCATCCACATATAATGTAAACACCCAGAGGGTCCGAAAGCTGCTGGTAGGGCCTCATCCGCATCACGGACGAGACCCCTCGGCAAATGTGCCTCGTGCACGCTAGCATTCTTTCCCCCCTTGCCTGCTATTTACCTGAGGGGCTCCATCACCCGCCTAACATTGGAGCTCCCAATGACAAGCATATGCACCCTCTGCATGTCCGGACTGGGCAGGAAAATCGAACACTGGCACAACGGGAGAGGCAACTCGTGCTGGCTCAGAGTTATCGTCAACACTGGGTAGCACCTCGTGCCTGTTGCTAGGGCGTAGGGAGCCAGCTGCGTGACTTGCTCCCTCTTTCGCCTTCCGTCCAGTGACATGTGAACCCACCACTGTCTGCCACTCACTCTCGAGTGAGGACGGACCGGTCAGATCTTGCGAATTGGAAGATACGGCGACATCCTTGTCAGCAGGGGATTCCAAAGGCACCGAAGGTGTCGCAGGTCTCGTCCCCAGCGTCCCGATGCCGCCGCAACTTTGAACATTAGTCAGAAGCTTGTCGACGGTAGCCAATGCTGCTTGTAGCTGTTTACGGACAGCAGCCAATTCTCCTTGTATCCGCTCACAACAAGCACAATTCCTAGCCATATCGCAGTGTGTAAAAATAGATATGTAAGATCTCAAATGGCGGTACTGACTTTGGAATGTCCGCAAAATATAACGAAGAGAACAGAGAAACAGTAAAAAGTGCTCTACATATTTCTCACTATGTCCTCAGACGGCAAAATCTAAACAGAAATAAATTTCACTGAAGTGTATGTGTCTACAGTAACGTATTACTATAAACTCTACTTACCCGTAAATTACTGCATGTGGTAAGTATGCAAACCAGAATGCTCTGGTCTAGATTATATACTATGTACAAGCACGAGTTTTAAGCTTAGTGGGGTGACGTGGCAGTCTGATGGCGGGAATATTGCACTATATTACACAAAGGTATGCACGCTAAAATCAAAACCTACAGTAATTTGCTAACCACTAGTCTACACAGTGAAATATACAGGTATAGTTCACGCTTTTGAAGAATCACGTGAAAAAACCAGAAACTAAACTAAATAACTGTGTATGAGGCAAGTGCTGCTTCTGCTACCGCTGCTGGCGCGTGCACGCGGTTCTGCGTCTGCCGGTGTTATTGTGATTGTCCGCTTATTCCATTGTCCTCTACTCGCACCTTTCGTTTGTATCTACAACAGGCGAAACACGGTGTGTAAGCGGAGCAAAGACTAATGGAGAATCATTCTATCGATGGTAAGGTGTGCAAATGGGGAAATATACTGAGGCAAGCGTCGTCGGGCATATTGGGCAGATTGTTAGGGCAGAAGCCTGGCAAAGATCGCTCTAAAAAATGCGACGCTGATCAGCTGCTCGCGTGCAACAGTTGTGAGCGTCTATGGTAAACGTGAATTGTTTCTTTCGTCTGTGCTTCGGAGCTTCCTTGGTCCCGAAACCACATTTGCTGTCGCGGCGTGAACCGACGTACCTGTGTAAACGTGCGGCGAGCGAGACAAGTTATGCGACATACTGCTGCGCAGATTTGATTGGACACGTTTATTGGTGGACACAGACTATTTCTCTTCTCTTATGATCTATCAAATCAATCAAAATAGACGTCGCATTGACCTATGAGACGTATGAGGGACGGTAAGTAAATAACACAACATATTTTTTTCTGAATGTAGATTGGTTTTATTCAGGTTTACAATACATCATATTATTCCCCACACTTATGGCTACAAGACAGTATTTTTCAGCACCATCTCCGTTCATTGAGATGGTCTTACGCCACCTTACTAGAAGGACCTGTATGCCCGCATCGCTCTACTCCACAGGTCGACGTCGCAGCCAACGTCTTGTTGCATTAAAAACCTCATCATCCACGTACTGCTTCCAGAGGAGAGCATCTTTCATTGGGTCAAAAAGATGGAAGTCGGAAGGTGCGAGATGGGGCTGTAGAGTGGATGAGGATGAACAGTCAAGTTTTGGGAGCTCCTGTCACGTGCGCAGAGCCGACCCCTGTGGTCGAGCGGTTCTAGGCGCGTCAGTCCGGAACCGCGCTGCTGCTACGGTCGCCGGTTCGAATCCTGCCTCGGGCATGGATGTGTGTGATGTCCTTAGGTTAGTTAGATTTTCGAATTTCTAAGTGTAGGGGACTGATGACCTCAGATGTTAAGTCCCATAGTGGTCAGAGCCATTTGAACCATTTGAACGTGCGCAGACGTGTACGAGGCCTTGTGTTGTCATGAAGAAGGAGAAGATCGTTGGCATTATTGTAACGTCGAACACGCTGAAGTCGTTTCTTCAGTTTCCTTAAGGCAGCACAGTACACTTCAGAGCTGCTCGTCACATCATGAGGGAGGACATCAACAGAATAACTCCTTCACAGTCTCAGAAGACCGTCGACATGAGTATACCGGGTAATAATAATAACGTGTGACGAGGGCCTCCCGTCGGGTAGATCGCTCGCCTGGTGCAAAGCTTTCGATTTGACGCCGCTTCGGCGACTTGCGCGTCGATGGGGGATGAAATGATGATGATTAGGACAACACAACACCCAGTCCCTGACCGGAGAAAAATCTCCGACCCATATACATCTACATCTACATCCATATTTCGCAAGCCACCTGACGGCGTGTGGCGGAGGGTACCTTGAGTACCTCTATCAGTTCTCCCTTCTATTCCAGTCTCGTATTGTTCGTGGAAAGAACGATTGTCGGTATGCCTCTGTGT
The DNA here is from genome assembly GCF_023864345.2 of Schistocerca serialis cubense. NCBI lineage: Eukaryota > Metazoa > Arthropoda > Insecta > Orthoptera > Acrididae > Schistocerca > Schistocerca serialis. Next base: position 837,694,395 of record NC_064638.1, read on the forward strand.
GGGCTCTAATCTCTCTGAATTTATCCTCATGGTCTCTTCGCGAGATATACGTAGGAGGGAGAAATGTACTGCTTGACTCCTCGGTGCAGGTATGTTCTCGAAACTTCAACAAAAGCCCGTACCGAGCTACTGAGCGCCTCTCCTGCAGAGTCTTCCACTGGAGTTTATCTATCATCTCCGTAAGGCTTTCGCGATCACGAAACAATCCTGTAACGAAGCGCGCTGCTCTCCGTTGGATCTTCTCTATCTCCTCCATCAACCCCATCTGGTACGGATCCCACACTGCTGAGCAGTATTCAAGCAGTAGGCGAACAAGCGTACTGTAACCTACTTCCTTTGTTTTCGGATTGCATTTCCTTAGGATTCTTCCAATGAATCACAGTCTTGCATCTGCCTTACCGACGATCAACTTTATATGATCATTCCATTTTAAATCACTCCTAATGCGTACTCCCAGATAATTTATGGAATTTACTGCTTCCAGTTGCTGACCTGCTATTTTGTAGCTAAATGATAAGGGATCTTTCTTTCTATGTATTCGCAGCACATTACACTTGTCTAGATTGAGATTAAATTGCCGTTCCCTGCACCATGCGTCAATTCTAAGCAGATCCTCCTGCATTTCAGTACATTTTTCCATTGTTACAACCTCTTGATATACCACAGCATCATCCGCAAAAAGCCTCAGTGAACTTCCGATGTCATCCACAAGGTCATTTATGTATATTGTGAATATCAACGGTCCTACGACACTCCCCTGCGGCACACCTGAAATCACTCTTACTTCGGAGGACTTCTCTCCATTGAGAACGACATGCTGCGCTCTGTTATCTAGGAACTCTTCAATCCAATCACACAACTGGTCTGATAGTCCATATGCTCTTACTTTGTTCATTAAACGACTGTGGGGAACTATCAAACGCCTTGCGGAAGTCAAGAAACATGGCATCTACCTGGGAACCCGTGTCTATGGCCCTCTGAGTCTCGTGGACGAATAGTGCGAGCTGGGTTTCACACGATCGTCTTTTTCGAAACCCACGCTGATTCCTACAGAGTAGATTTCTAGTCTCCCAAAAAGTCATTATACTCGAACATAATACGTGTTCCAAAATTCTACAACTGATAGACGTTAGAGATATAGGTCTATAGTTCTGCACATCTGTTCGACGTCCCTTCTTGAAAACGGGGATGACTTGGGCCTTTTTCCAATCCTTTGGAACGCTACGCTCTTCTAGAGACCTACGGTACACCGCTGCAAGAAGGGGGGCAAGTTCCTTCGCGTATTCTGTGTAAAATCGAACTGGTATCCCATCAGGTCCAGCGGACTTTCCTCTTATGAGCAATTTTAATTGTTTCTCTATTCCTCTGTTGTCTATTTCGACATCTACCATTTTGTCATCTGTGCGACAATCTAAAGAAGGAACTACAGTGCAGTCTTCCTCTGTGAAACAGGTTTGGAAAAACACATTTAGTATTTCGGCCTTTAGTCTATCATCCTCTGTTTCAGTACCATTTTGGTCACAGAGTGTCTGGACATTTTGTTTTGATCCACCTACCGCTCTGACATAAGACCAAAATTTCTTAGGATTTTCTGCCAAGTCAGTATATAGAACTTTACATTCGAATTCATTGAACGCCTCTCCATAGCCCTCCTCACACTACATTTCGCTTCGCGAAATTTTTATTTGTCTGCAAGGCTTTGGCTATGTTTATGTTTGCTGTGAAATTCCCTTTGCTTCCGCAGCAGTTTTCTAACTCGGTTGTTGTACCACGGTGGCTCTTTTCCATCTCTTACGACCTTGCTTGGCACATACTCATCTAACGCATATTGTACGATGGTTTTGCACTTTGTCCACTGATCCTCAACACTAACTGTACTTGAGAAAAAACTTTTTTGTTGAGCCGTCAGGTACTCTGAAATCTGCTTTTTGTCACTTTTGCTAAACAGAAAAATCTTCCTACCTTTTTTAATATTTCTATTTACGGCTGAAATCATCGATGCAGTAACCACTTTATGATCGCTGATTCCCTGTTCTGCGTTAACTGTTTATGATAGTTCGGGTGTTTTTGTCACCAGAAGGTCTAATATGTTATCGCCACGAGTCGGTTCTCTGTTTAACTGCTCAAGGTAGTTTTCAGATAAAGCACTTAAAAAAATTTCACTGGATTCTTTGTCCCTGCCACCCGTTATGAAGGTTTGAGACTACCAGTCTATATCCAGCAAATTAAAATCTCCACCCAGAACTATTACATAGTGGGGAAATCTACCCGAAAATTTTTCCAAATTATCCTTCAGGTGCTGAGCCACAACAGCTGCTGAGTCAGGGTGCCTATAGAGACATCCAATTACCATGTCTGAGTCTGCTTTAACCGTGACCTTCACCCAAATTATTTCACATTTCGGATCTCCGTCAATTTCCTTCGATACTATTGCACTCGCCGGCCGCGGTGGTCTAGCGGTTCAGGCGCGCAGTCCGGAACCGCGCGACTACTACGGTCGCGGGTTCGAATCCTGCCTCGGGCATGGATGTGTGTGATGTCCTTAGGTTAGTTAGGTTTAAGTAGTTCTAAGTTCTAGGGGACTGATGACCACAGATGTTAAGTCCCATAGTGCTCAGAGCCATTTGAACTATTGCACTTCTTATCGCTATAAACACGCCTCCCCCTTCACTGCCAGCCTTTCTCTGCGGTATACATTCAAATCTGAGTTTAGAATTTCATTACTATTTACATCTGGTTTCAGCCAACTTTCTGTCCCCAGTACTATGTGAGCATTGTGACCGTTTATTAATGAGAGCAGTTCTGGGACCTTTCTATAGACACTCCTGCAGTTTACTATTAGCATATTAATATTTTTATTGCCTGTTGCATTTTGTCTACTCCAACCTTGCCGCGTCTCTGGAGGTGTCTTGTCGGGCCTAGGGAGTGAATTCGCTAACCTAAAAAACCCAAATGTGCACTCCACACGTACTCCTCTACCCTTGTAGCCGCTTCCTGCGTGTAATGCACGCCTGACCTATTCAGGGGGACCCTACATTTCTCCACCCGATAGCGGAGATCGAGAAATTTACACCCCAGATCTCTGCAGAATCGTCTGAGCCTCTGGTTTAAGCCTTCTACTCGGCTCCAAACCAGAGCACCGCGATCGGTTCTGGGAACGATACTACAAATAGTTAGCTCAGCTTCCACCCCGCGTGCGAGGCTTCCCGCCTTCACCAACTTCGCCAACTGCCTGTACGAACTGAGGATGACCTCTGAACCCAGACGGCAGGAGTCACTGGTGCCGACATGAGCAACAATTTGCAGTCGGGTGCACCCAGTGCTCTCTATCGCCGCCGGCAGGGCCTCCTTCACATCTCGGAAGAAACCCCCCGACAAGCACACAGAGTGAACACTGTCCTTCTTCCCCGACCTTTCCGCTATTTTCCTAAGGGGCTCCATCACCCAGCCGGGAATCGAACCCGGGCCCTTAGGATTGTAGCGCTGACCACTCAGCTACCGGGGGCGGACAGTATACCGGGTGAAGGAGTGGCTTCGAACTTCATCTTCGGCAGAGGGGTGGTTTAGCGCAACTCCATGTATAGCCGTTTTGTTTCCGGTTTGAAGTGACAAAACCACGTTTCTTGGCCTGTAAGAATGTCCGACAAAAAATTGTCACGATCAACCTCTTAACGCAGAAGCAAGTCCCCACAGATGGTCCATCGTTGCTCTTTATGGTCTGCTGTTAAGCGGCGATAAACCCAGCAGGCACACACATTTCAGTGTCCCAACAGGTGGTCAACTGTGTCAACACTACCTGGAGAGGTGTTCAGTAGTGCAGTGACGTGTTTGATTGTAATCCTTCGATAACATCTAATGAGAATGTCTGCATATTCGAAAATTGCAGGAGACAGCTGCGTGCGGCCGTGCGGCACGTGGGAGATAGGACAGGTTCACACGACCTTTTTGCGATGATGACAGACGCCTCGCAAAACAACTCATGCTGCTTTTGTTCACTGCCAGATCTCCGTAGACATTCCGCTAGTGCCTATGAAAGCGTGCTCTGATTTTTCGCCTAAAGATACTTATTGAGCGCCCCTCGGACATCACGAAAACAGTTGCTCCGTCACAAAGGGCACACGATTTCCAAAGACTACAAAGGCTGTCTACCAACTCCCTGCACGTCTCGAGCGCCGAAACAGCTCCATGACATTATTTAACGGTTTGGCCTTGTAGCCAGTCTGAATCAGGAGCGGAATGCATACATTTTCATTAGCTACTTCCTACGCGCGGGCCGAAAAGGCACAGCGGTTCTAGGCGCTACAGTCGGCAACCGCGCGACCGCTATTCGAATCCTGCCTCGGGCATGGATGTGTGTGATGTCCTTAGGTTAGTTAGGTTTAAGTAGTTCTAAGTTCTAGGGGACTAATGACCTTAGAAGTTAAGTCCCATAGTGCTCAGAGCCATTTTTGAACTTCCTACGCCCTCTTACAGCGCTCCTGTAATGTGCTGCTTCACGGCAGTACTCTAAGAAATTTCTACACCAAATGCGCTTATTACATCGGCCATCATGTAGAAAATACTCACTCGTAATATCAGCTGCCCCCCCATGAACCACGGACCTTGGCGTTGGTGGGGAGGCTTGCGTGCCTCAACGATACAGATAGCCGTACCGTAGGTGCAACCACATCGGAGAGGTATCTGTTGAGAGGCCAGACAAACGTGTGGTTCCTGAAGAGGGGCAGCAGCCTTTTCAGTAGTTGCAGGGGCAACAGTCTGGATGATTGACTGATCTGGCCTTGTAACACTAACCAAAATAGCCTTGCTGTTCTCGTACTGCGAACGGCTGAAAGCAAGGGGAAACTACAGCCGTAATTTTTCTCGAGGGCATGCAGCTTTACTGTATGATTAAATGATGATGGCGTCCTCTTGGGTAAAATATTCCGGAGGTAAAATAGTCCCCCATTCGGATCTCCGGGCGGGGACTACTCAGGAGGACGTTGTTATCAGGAGAAATAAAACTGGCGTTCTACTGATCGGAGCGTGGAATGTCAGATCCCTTAACCGGGCAGGTAGGTTAGAAAATTTAAAAAGGAAAATGGATAGGTTAAAGTTAGATATAGTGGGAATTAGTGAAGTTCGGTGGCAGGAGGAACAAGACTTTTGGTCAGGTGAATACAGGTTTATAAATACAAAATCAAATAGGGGTAATGCAGGAGTAGGTTTAATAATGAATAAAAAAATAGGTGTACGGGTAAGCTACTACGAACAGCATAGTGAACGCATTATTGTGGCCAAGATAGACACGAAGCCCACGCCTACTACAGTAGTACAAGTTTGTATGCCAACTAGCTCTGCAGATGACGAAGAAATTGATGAAATGTATGATGAGATAAAAGAATTATTCAGGTAGTGAAGGGAGTCGAAAATTTAATAGTCATGGGTGACTGGAATTGAAGCGTAGGAAAAGGGAGAGAAGGAAACATAGTTGGTGAATATGGATTGGGGCTAAGAAATGAAAGAGGAAGCCGCCTGATAGAATTCTGCGCAGAGCATAACTTAATCATAGCTAACACTTGGTTTAAGAATCATGAAAGAAGGTTGTATACATGGAAGAACCCTGGAGATACTAAAAGGTATCAGATAGATTATATAATGGTAAGACAGAGATTTAGGAACCAGGTTTTAAATTGTAAGACATTTCCAGGGGCAGATGTGGACTCTGACCACAATCTATTGGTTATGAACTGTAGAAACTGCAAAAAGGTGGGAATTTAAGGAGATGGAACCTGGATAAACTTAAAGAACCAGAGGTTGTACAGATTTTCAGGGAGAGCATAATGGAACAATTGACAGGAATGGAGGAAAGAGATACAGTAGAAGAAGAATGGGTAACTTTGAGGGATGAAATAGTGAAGGCAGCCGAGGATCAAATAGGTAAAAAGAAGAGGGCTAGTAGAAACCCTTGGGTAACAGAAGAAATATTGAATTTAATTGATGAAAGCAGAAAATATAAAAATGCAGTAAATGAAGCAGGCAAAACGGAATACAAACGTCTCAAAAATGATATCGGCAGGAAGTGCAAAATGGCTAAGCAGAGATGGCATGAGGACAAATGTAAGGATATAGAAACCCAGTTCTAAACAAAGAAGGGAAAGCAGAAAGGTGGAAGGAGTATATAGAGGGTCTATACAAGGGCGATGTACTTGAGGACAATATTATGGAAATGGAAGAGGATGTAGATGAACATGAAATGGAAGATATGATACTGCGTGAAGAGTTTGACAGAGCACTGAAAGACCTGAGTCGAAACAAGGCCCCCGGAGTAGACAACATTCCATTAGAACTACTGACAGCCTTGGGAGAGCCAGTTCTGACAAAACTCTACCATCTGGTGAGCAAGATGTATGAGACAGGCGAAATACCCTCAGACTTCAAGAAGAATATAATAATTCCAATCCCAAAGGAAGCAGGTGTTGACAGATGTGAAAATTACCGAACTATCAGTTTAATAAGTCACAGCTGCAAATACTAACGCGAATTCCTTACAGACGAATGGAAAAACTGATAGAAGCTGACCTCGGGGAAGATCAGTTTGGATTCCGTAGAAATATTGGAACACGTGAGGCAATACTGACCTTACGACTTATCTTAGAAGGAAGATTAAGGAAAGGCAAACCTATGTTTCTAGCATTTGTAAACTTAGAGAAAGCTTTTGACAATGTTGATTGGAATACTCTCTTTCAAATTCTGAAAGTGGCAGGGGTAAAATACAGGGAGCGAAAGGCTATTTACAGTCTGTACAGAAACCAGATGGCAGTTATAAGAGTCGAGGGGTATGAAAGGGAAGCAGTGGTTGGGAAGGGAGTGAGACAGGTTTGTAGCCTATCCCCGATGTTACTCAATCTGTATATTGAGCAGGCAGCGAAGGAAACAAAAGAAAAGTTCGGAGTAGGTATTAAATTCCATGGAGAAGAAATAAAAACTTCGAGGTTCGTCGATGACATTGTAATTCTGTCAGAGACAGCAAAGGACTTGGAAGAGCAGTTGAACGGAATGGACAGTGTCTTGAAAGGAGGGTATAAGACGAACATCAACAAAAGCAAAACAAGGATAATGGAATGTAGTCGAATTAGAGGGAATTAAATTAGGAAAGAAGACACTTAAAGTAGTGAAGGAGTTTTGCTATTTGGGAAGCAAAATAACTGTTGATGATCGAAGTAGAGAGGGTATAAAAATCTAGACTGGCAATGGCAAGGAAAGCGTTTCTGAAGAAGAAAAATTTGTAAACATCGACTGTAGATTTAAGTGTCAGGAAGTCGTTTCTGAAAGTATTTGTATGGAGTGTAGCCATGTATGGAAGTGAAACATGGACGATAAATTGCTTAGAGAAGAAGAGAACAGAAGCTTTCGAAATGTGGTGTTACAGAAGAATGCTGAAGATTAGACGGGTAGATCACATAACTAATGAGTAGGTATTGAATAGAATTGGGGAGAAGAGGAGCTTGTGGCACAACTTGACTAGAAGAAGGGATCGGTTTGTAGGACATGTTCTGAGACATCGAGGGATCACCAATTTAGTATTGGAGGGCATCGTGGAGGGTAAAAATCGTAGAGGGAGACCAAGAGTGAATACACTAAGCAGATTCAGAAGGATGTAGGCTGCAGTAGGTACTGGGAGATGAAGAAGCTTGCACAGGATAGAGTAGCATGGAGAGCTGCATCAAACCAGTCACAGGACTGAAGACCACAACAACAACAATATCAGCTGAGTGGAATCCATCAGCACCTTTTAGGGGAGATAGGGGAAACCCAGCCCATTATCTTCAGCCGAATAGAACTCCTTTCCGCCTGGAGACGGAAATTGGGTGAGGGACTGCAAAGCAAACAGGTATAGCACGCATGGGCAGCTGAGAAAATTATGTTATAGTGGTTGAAGGGCGATGAACCACGAATAGTGAGAAGGTGTGGGACATCCAGGTACCATCACAGAACGTCGTGGTCGGAGGCCTGCCTGCTTTGTAAAGCACATAGGCGGCGATCTGTAACAGATCTAACGAAACAGTTCAATTCTGACGTAGGAACAAGTGTTCCAAAGCACACGCACATTGCTGAAAATGGGGCTTGCAGCAGAGTACGCTTAAGTGTTCCCTAGTTGAGCCAACGACATTGCCAATTACGATTGCAGTAGACGCGGGATCATTGATGTTTCACAATGTATCAAGGAAAATGTGTCGACTGGTATTATGAGTCATGTGCCTTGTTATACCAGGTCGATGATCGTGTCTGGATTCGCCATCATCCAGGTTAACGTGTGCTCGAAACATGCACTGCGGAGCGGCTCCTAGGTAGGGGCGGTGTCATGATATAAGAGTCATTCACTTAGGCTTCTATTAAGACCTTTGCTAATAGTCGAAGGTACCTGAACAGCTGCAGACTACGTAAATAATGCAGAGCTCTTACTTGCCTTCATGCTTGATGTATTACCAGACAGTGATGTCATCTTGCCGCAGGATTCCTGGTGCTGTCACAAGGCCAAAATCATGCTGCAATAATTTGAGGGGGAGCATGATAGTGGTGTCATATTGCCCTTTGTATGGTCCATCGTCGATGCTAATTATTATGGGGAAGGCATTTTTCTACTTTGTGAGGCTTTTGTTACAGCACAAGCCTACAAGACATTAACTTTCAACATTTCAAATATGACTACAGATGGCGCAGTTAACGTCATAAAATGAAACGCATTTGAGAGTGCCGGTCGCCTGCAAGCCTATTCACCTGTGGTGTATTTCATCTTTCACAAATTTTCAATAAAAGAACTGAAGTCTTAATGTCGTAACATTCAGATTTGATACTTTGTTACAATATGTTGTAACGTTCGATATATATTGGATTTGAGGTGCAATCAGTAGAGGTGAAACTGTCACACTTTGCGTCGGCGGACAATGCCTACTATCTCGGCTTCAGCAGTCGCGTCGGTGCCGATCCAGGCCGTGGAGGGGATGGTTGTGCGCGCCCCTACCGGCCGCCTGTAGGCAACACGCAGAGCGCGCGCAGCGGCTGGCGGTTCCGGACCTGCGACGCTGCTGCAACAGGATGCTGCCTCCGAACTATTTCGCGGCCGCCTTGGCGTCTGTGCTTATCGTACTCGAGCCGCCGTCGTCACAGGCGAAATCTCTTGCCACTGGTGAGTGAGTCGCATTAAAAACTTATATTTATGTCTTCTTACCAGTGCCTGAATGCTAAATTACAGTTTTCCATGCATTACTATAGTATGAAAAATATTCAGTGTCTCTTTGGAAACTAGCAAGTTAAATTCACGACTGGTAAGTTTGACGTACGTTAAGAAGCACGTGTATCAATTTCGTTGATTACGAGAAATTAGAAATCATTTGTTAAGTTCCCTTTTTCATCAAAAATGCAGGATTAAGATATAGTAATGAAGCATTTTTTTTGATTAATGCATGATTAAAGTCATTAAATAGATCCCACTGTGATGGAAAAATCTGCTAAGCCTTTCACTGTGGAATATAAATACTACTTATTCTCTGTAGATTACCATGTCGAGCTACCTGTGCTTTCCGCATTAACCATAGTAGAGTGGAAGCCATAATGCATTTTAAGTGCTTGGATATCAATAGATTATCAGTTACAAATAATCAACAACACTGCTGTTAAGATATCAAGTACTATAAGGCGTTGAACAGTCTTTCCTTACGGGGGGACTGGGGAAGGGGGGGGGGGAGAGGGTAGGATGACATTGCAATATCTGTTATGTTCATAAGCCAGTTGTTATAGCAACTGTTGATTTATTGCATTATATGAATCCAGGGACTATCTGGCATAATCTGCAGTAAATGTGATGAAATATTCTTCGTACTTCAAATGAGAACTTTACAACAAAACTGCAGTTTAATTTTCTACATTGAAGTATTTATAATCAACGTAATCTTTGTCTGTGGGCAGCTAATAGATATGTTAAATTTCTTTTTAACAACTGACGTCTAGGTTGAACGACCAGCAATTATCCCATTATAAATATAAATAAAGCCATATTGTTATTTCTCAGTAAGTTATGAGTATGTCTTTTTATAACTACAACTATAAACTGTTAACAACAGTCGAATGGAAAGACATTTCATAAAATTCTAAAGATTCAGTGCGTTTCAAGCATGATTCGTGTTTTTAAGATACTTTTACCTATCTGGGAGATAAGACGATTGGCTCACATTATATGGATTCAGTAATTTGCTATTGAAACCCTTTATACTTTCTGCTGTCCTCTTTTCTTCTCTCCCTCTTCTTTTTTATGTCGTGTGTCACTTCCATGATTTGACAGTCATTATGTTGTCTTAATCTGGTCACCAGAAGTATTTTCAGCAGCCATAGTTGTTAGTTAAACCTAAGTGTGGAAAGTCGTGTGTGCCATCTATCTGTGAAATGAGTTGACTTTGGTTCCGTGTTTCTTCGTGTTATAACATTGCGTAATCTGTTTGCATCGTGTGTCGCACCTCGTGCGGCAGAGATTGGGAACTAGTTCGGTAATTACTTAAACGAGGGTGAGAAACACTATGAAAGCACACTCGGGATGACCCGTGGCTAGACAAAGAGTCGTTATTTCGTCGCAAGGGTTCGAAGCGGGTCGGCTCACTTCAGTGCGAGCGAGCGCGCTAGGTGTTGAACTACACCTTTAGGTATTTCGTTGATTTCATTTCGTGGACAAAATATAAATAAGTCGTGTGATGACGCAAGAGAGCCGTAGAGCAACTGTCGAATGCAGCGGGGCGTAAGAACATTGTGAAGCAATGAAAAAAAATTTAATTCACTACCCTACAGAGAGATGCGGCAGTTCGCATTGTGGAATTCGTGTGACGTACAAGCGCCTGACCGGTTACAAATGAGAGCCTTAAGCGCCCTTTGGAATTCTGCAAAGGTAAAGCCTCTGGCACAAGGACCACGTCCACGGATGTTGAGCGTGCCGAGTTTCTGGCATCATAGTGTGGAGAAAGTACGATCGGGAGTCTTTCCGAACGTGCAGAGAAACGTCTAGCATCACAGATATTATTGAACATACGTTTGAACGTCGATCAGTGAGATGGAACAACGTCACCTGTGTCACATGCACGCCATCTCTCTGCAGTACAGCGTCCGAAGACGTCATATTGGCTTTCAGTTGAAGGCCCGTATGTATGTATGTCACCAGCCAAACCCGATTTTAGGATGAACTAGTTTCGCCTAGGTCAAACTCATTCATCCTTTTAACGATAGGATATAAACAGTTTAGCCTAGGTCGAATCGGTTTATCCTAGTTAGAATTTACATGCTTTAGGATGAACTGGTACATCCTAATCAGAACTAGTTTCAATTAATTTGTATCTTATATAAGCTTTTCAAAGTAAATTGAATAAAGCAATAGATACAAAATAGTCAATATGATTCATTAAAGTTATTTAATAGCTAATCAGTAAATTCACATCTATCACTAGATCAACTTACATATATCCATCCACAAAAATCACCTTATCTGCAATTTGCTTATTTACTTATTTTTGCAAGGTTTACTTTGGTTGCACTTAGAATTACAGAGTACTTTGTTTTTCTTACAACTTTATTTGTTTGTTGTATAGTTTTTCATGCAACTGCGTTTCACGAAGCCTTGTCCTGATACAACAGAATGTTTTGTGGCTGCAGTCCTTAAAGATATTTTAATATCTCCCACATCTAAGAATTTCTGAATGCAGACGTCGAAATCAGTTCTAGAAAAATAAAAAAGAAATTAAAATAAATATTTTTAATATTTTATTACAAATAGTTATGGAAAATTTTAATAAAATTATACCTGCAATAATGTTTTTGAAGTACCCCATGTTTGTTGCCAGCTTTGTACAGGTCCTCATCAGTGTTTTGAAGTATTACTCCAATTAGATTTCGAAGGTCACCTCTGCCTTTATCTACATCTGGAATCGGTATGGTTCAGTTGTCTCCAATGTCAGCTGGTGGATGAGAGGAAGCTTTCATTCTTTTAGCTTGGTTTCTAAAATTTTCTGTCGGAATTTTTCTAGCATTTTGAATGTCGTTTGTGTCAATTTTCACAATGTTATCATCATCACTATATCACTGTCTTCGTACTGTTCAGTATTGCTGTCATCTTCGATTGCCTTCTTTAGGTCATCTTCATCCTGAATATCATTTATGATTTCTTGAGGCAACGAGGAAGTGGAAAGTCCTACTGTAGTTTCGATTCCGAATAACGCATTGTGAGGTGATTGTTTTATGCCAGAGTGGTATGTTCGATTTTTCATGAATTGGCCATACTTTAATCCTTTCGACCACTCCGTCGAATTGTTGTCCTTTAACCAAGAACTTATCGTATTTTCCATGTCCTGATTGGCACGTTCAACAGAGCCCTGACTTCGGCTGTGCCTTGGTTTTCCATGCACAATTTTCAGTTCTGACTAAAGCTTTGCGAGTTCACTTATAACATTATTGACAAATTCTCTGCCATTATCAGATCGAAGAATGCACGGCGCCCCTACAGATAGGAATATGTCATTCAAATGATAAGCCACTTCTTCAGCCCTCTTTGATGTTAACGCATGAAGGAGAACAAATTTTGTGAAATAGTCTTGGTAAACTAGAATGAAATTTAAATTCCCGTCTGGTTGTGTTTGGAAATCAATCAAATCGACTTGCCATCTGCTATTCATTTCCGAATGGAGAACTGGCTTTGAAACTAGCCTTCTTTCCTTTTTTGTCTCCTTTTGTTGACAAACATCACACATTTATAAATAGAGGCATATCATTTCCTTTGCGATATTGGCATATTTTTTTGATGTCTCGGCTAACATCCTATCGCGACCACCACGACCCACAGCTACATGAGCTGCGTCAATCACATCATAAAGTTCATCAGCTGGAACAAAGTATTTTATGTTCCCTTCACACCGTGCAATTAGTTTTTTCACTTCACCAATTTTCAAAACAGCAAATCGTTTCAGTATTCTTTTTTGTAATGATATTCTTTTTTCCAACTTTTCCGCGTCTTCTACTTGTTTAATCAAATCTGCATATTCGTCTACTGGTAACCCGTTTGTTTTCACTCTGCAAAATTTCTTCCAGAAACTTTTCTCTCCATAGCTTTTGATTGACTTGTCTACTACACGAAGGCTCATCCATGATGGAACGCCTCACAATTATTATGCTAGGATTACAATAAAATCATTTAAACGCAACCAGCAACTTAACACGCGCACTCGGCGATGCAAAATAACGTTCAAAACAAAGAACAGTGCGAGCGAAGAGCGGTTGAGAGGTGCGAGGGGCAAGTCAGAGATGATTCGGAGATTCCCCGTTCGTACAGGCAGCGACATGCGTTCCAACTAGGCAAGTTTAGTTCAGACTAGGACGTACCAGTTTATCCTAAAGCATGTAAATTCTAGCAAGGATAATCTGATTCGACCTAGGCTAAACTGTTTTATCCTATCGGTAACAAGGATTCTACTGTTGAATAAGAAAAGTGATCAAGTAAGATTGGCAAAAGAATTTTTTTAATAAGTGAGAATGATGAAATAATTTTTATCTTATATGCAAAACTACTGTAAATTTGTATCGCAGTTTTTGTAATGGAACTTGTATAAACCCATGTCCTTATTGAGTGGACGTGGTACTTTCCTTTTTGCCTTATAATATGGCTATGGATATTTAAGTTCTTATTTACGTGTATTACAGACAGAATAACATGACTAGCATATGGACAAGGGAACCAACGTGCCTTTTAACAAAGATAAAGTAGGACTTTACGCCCGTCCATTTCGTAAACAGTTTGATGTGCGACAGCCGACAACTGCCGCTGTAGCGCGCTGCGATCGCCTATACCGTGTTGAGAACACGTACCGTATGCACAAGTCGCATCGTTTCTCAGCGTTCAGCAGCACGTTGAACTCGGCACACTCAACATTCAAGTTAGAAGGCACTGTCCTAGTACCAGTGGCTTAAGACTGAACTCTTTTTCCACAGGTGATATCACAACACATTTGAATACTATTCCTAACAGAGAAGAGTACATAGGAGACCGACTAACACCGGTATAGGGCTGGCTTCTGAACTGGAACAGTATTTTCGTAATTGATATATTTTGGCGTGAAAGGTTGTGTGCTAATTGAGATACAGGCAGAGAACGGAGGGAGTATCTCGGAGCAACATTAGCTGGGGAAGACGTGACGAACGTTCCTGAAGCCGCGCAGCAATTGACCTACCTATAGGCCACCGTTCCAGGGGTTTACTCTGAAGTGCATATACTGAGATGAAGTACTCGTAGACGTCGCCAGGATCAACTGCAACGGACAGAATGCTGCGCACGACACGGAATGACGTCGGATACCTCGGAGTGTAATCGCGGTAGAGGTGCTACGAAACAGCGTGACATTCAATTTTTCGGTGTCTGGCAGCCATAACAACACTAAACACAATAACAACGTCTAAGCAGCCGTAGAACGATAACCAAGCCCTCTTCGTGCTGTACAAAGAAACACCATTCCACGCGAATACCTGAGATCATCACACCGCAAAAGTTCGAAGGTTCAAATGGCTCCAAGCACTATGGGACTTAACATCTGATGTCATCAGTCCCCTAGACTTAGAAGTACTTAAACCTAACTAACCGAAGGACATCACACACATCCATGCCCGAGGCAGGATTCGAACCCGCGACCGCAGCAGCAGCGCGGTTCCGGGCTGAAGCGCCTAGAACCGCTCGGCCACAGCGACCGACAAGGTCGAATGACTACTTGAAAGTAGAAGCTCTACAATCGGAACATTTCATACTACAGGAGGTCGCATCGGTAAAATATTTTTTACGAAAACAGGAAGCCTGTGGATGAACAACATTTTGAGAGAAGTCTGGCGTCTAAATTCATGTGATCATGCCCGCTATCCCAGAGAGCCTACTACAACTCTCCAATGCTTCCAATATCTTAACTCCACGCTACTATGAATCGTTTACATTACCTATGCGGAAGGTATGTTTCAATGCTATAAACGAAACGTCAGCAGCACTTAGTGATCTTTTAAAACCGTTTTCGGTGAACTGACTGGCTTTTATTTGACCCTTCTGAATTACAACTGAGGATCAAAAACGACACATCGGTACATCGAATGTAACCATCATGCGATAAATATTATTAACATCTCACTACAGCAGAAGATCAAAAGTTGGTGTTGTATCAAAAAACTGTTTCGAATTACTTACGAGAAGGCGCATAAAGAGCGTGCCTGTATTCACTCCAGACTACCGAAATTGTGCACTTGTTGACGTACCGCCTTCAGGTACTTGGAAATAACGGAGACAATGGCGGTTGTTCTAGTCTTACGGATTATGGCCATGGCGCTATTCCTCTGGGACTATACAATAGCCAGCGCAGAATACAAGTACTCCAAACTCCTATTGTAACGGAAAAAAGATGGACGGAGAGATTCTCGGCCTTGTGCTTCAATAAGCTCACAGTTCTCGGTACGGCTATTTCTCGCTGTTTCACGGAACACCAATTCATTCAGGTATGTGCCAACAACGCTAACTTCTAAGAGAGGAAGTCGACTTCAGATAGCACAAAGAAAGAAATATCTTTTTACCTTGGGATCATGATTAAAAATAATTGTTATATTTTTTAATGGAAACACTTCCATTGGCGAGAACCGTGTGGAAATTTTTATTTAGTTAAAATTGTAAGAACGTGAGGATGTGACTCCGGTAATATATACTGCAATGACACATTCTATTAATGCATTGTTTTTCTTTGTGTCATAGCACGCGCAGAACTAGCTACAGAAAATATCACTTTCCACAGCGATTTATTAGTATGCGCACCTAACGATGTCCCGGAGGGTACTTCTAGTACGACTAACTGTACCCAAGTTCCACGTTCCACTCGCATGTGGGGTGTAGGCATAATGATTGACAGTAAATCGCCTGTATTGGTTTTAATTTCTTGGATTTTCTCGCCTTGGTCATTTCGTGAGGTGTATGTGGGGGGAAGTAATATGTTTTTCTACTCTTCCAGGTAAGTGCTCACCCAAAATTTCAATAGTTAACCTCTCCATAATGCACGACCTCTATCTTATAACGTCTGCACTGGAGTTTGTTAAGTGCCTCATCGTGTTGACAACATCTTTTACTTCAGTCAGGGTTGATGTTATGAAACGTTTGAAACGTAGAAATGTGTTCTAAAATGCGATATTTAAAGATACTATACTTAAAATATGGATACCCCTCACTCCACACACACGCATACAAGTACACGCGCCCGCGCAGCGCGCGCGCGCGCACATACACACACACACACACACACACACACACACACACACACAGAAACATACCCATTGTATAGCCGTAGACTTGCTAAGAATTTATGGTATTTTGTAACTAAAGCAGGTGAATGATGTTGCGATTAGGTTTTTTGTAACTGAATACAGAAGCAGAGACAAGAATTATCATACCATGACGTGTCATTTGGAATAGAGGTATAATTCATAGGACTACTAAGTGTGCCTGAGGCTTCACAAGAAAAAAAAAAAAAAAAAAGAAACTGATAGTTTGAATCAGGATCGTCGGCGTAGTCTGTTACGAGAATATTATTAGTTTAAGTCAGTTAGCTGTCGTCATACTCTGGTATGTGATAGTTTTCATATCAGGCCGTTCTAAAAACCAATAAACAATATTTTAAGGTTCTTCACAGGACAACATTAAACATTTTCGGAACATCGCGGGGCACGTCGTGTAATGAATTTATTTAGTTCCCTACTGCAATATCATTTGTTCTCTGAAGATAGCTGATCCGTCTATGAAATGAGTACCAAATCGCCGTCCCAAAAAGACATGATAACCGATATGGAATTTTCAGGCCAACACATTAAGTATTGGAAATGTCATATTTTCTTCGTTAACAATTGCAACAAGAAGCCATTTACAATTTACAGGTCAGTTGTGTATCTAATTTTCGAAATGTACATCTTCTACAGAGTGTGGTGCTCCGTGGCAAAGTAAACTCGTATCATTCGTGTCGACCAAATTTTGGTCTCTTTGTTTCCCTAGGTCCCTTGAATCAAATTCGTGGATGGATGCGTTGGCTGAATCGCTGTCGAGTTAAGTATCTATGCTATCCCAGTCTGGAAATTGGTTACTATTCACACAATTAGCTTTCTGTAAATTTCCTAGCAGTAAACTGAACGTAGAAACACCCTCTAGGGTAGAGTAGTTTAGTCGTTTACATAGATCATCGGCACGACGGATCGATAAAAGTTGAGACTAGTCAATGTGTTAGTTTCTTAATGTAACTGATATTTACACGTGTGCGATGATGCTATCTGACTATAGTTGCTTATAGAACAAGTATTATATGCAGACCTGTGATCACTCTGGTCAGCCATCAGTGTCCATCTACAGGCAGCCTCATTATGTGGCACTTCTACATCTACATCTACATCTATACTCCGCGAGCCACCTTACGGTGTGTGGCGGAGGGTACTTATTGTACCACTATCTGATCCCCCCTTCCCTGTTCCATTCACGAATTGTGCGTGGGACGAACGACTGCTTGTAAGTCTCCGTATTTGCTCTAATTTCTCGGATCTTTTCGTTGTGATCATTACGCGAGATATATGTGGGCGGTAGTAATATGTTGCCCATCTCTTCCCGGAATGTGCTCTCTCGTAATTTCGATAATAAACCTCTCCGTATTGCGTAACGCCTTTCTTGAAGTGTCCGCCACTGGAGCTTGTTCAGCATCTTCGTAACGCTCTCGCGCTGACTAAATGTCCCCATGACGAATCGCGCTGCTTTTCGCTGGATCATGTCTATCTCTTCTATTAATCCAACCTGGTAAGGGTCCCATACTGATGAGCAATACTCAAGAATCGGACGAACAAGCGTTTTGTAAGCTACTTCTTTCGTCGATGAGTCACATTTTCTTAGAATTCTTCCTATGAATCTCAACCTGGCGCCTGCTTTTCCCACTATTTGTTTTATGTGATCATTCCACTTCAGATCGCTCCGGATAGTAACTCCTAAGTATTTTACGGTCGTTACCGCTTCCAATGATTTACCACCTATGGCATAATCGTACTAGAATGGATTTCTGCCCCTATGTATGCGCATTATATTACATTTATCTACGTTTAGGGAAAGCTGCCAGCTGTCGCACCATGCATTAATCCTCTGCAGGTCCTCCTGGAGTACGTACGAGTCTTCTGATGTTGCTACTTTCTTGTAGACAACCGTGTCATCTGCAAATAGCCTCACGGAGCTACCGATGTTGTCAACTAAGTCATTTATATATATTGTAAACAATAAAGGTCCTATCACGCTTCCCTGCGGTACTCCCGAAATTACCTCTACATCTGCAGATTTTGAACCGTTAAGAATGACATGTTGTGTTCTTTCTTCTAGGAAATCCTGAATCCAATCACAAACCTGGTCCGATATTCCGTAAGCTCGTATTTTTTTCACTAAACGTAAGTGCGGAACCGTATCAAATGCCTTCCTGAAGTCCAGGAATACGGCATCAATCTGGTCGCCAGTGTCTACGGCACTGTGAATTTCTTGGGCAAATAGGGCGAGCTGAGTTTCACATAATCTCTGTTTGCGGAATCCATGTTGGTTATGATGAAGGAGATTTGTATTATCTAAGAACGTCATAATACGAGAACACAAAACATGTTCCATTATTCTACAACAGATTGACGTAAGCGAAATAGGCCTATAATTATTCGCATCTGATTTATGACCCTTCTTGAAAATGGGAACGACCTGCGCTTTCTTCCAGTCGCTAGGTACTTTACGTTCTTCCAGCGATCTACGATAAATTGCTGATAGAAAGGGGGCAGGTTCTTTAGCATAATCACTGTAGAATCTTAAGGGTATCTCGTCTGGTCCGGATGCTTTTCCGCTACTAAGTGATAGCAGTTGTTTTTCAATTCCGATATCGTTTATTTCAATATTTTCCATTTTGGCGTCCGTGCGACGGCTGAAGTCAGGGACCGTGTTACGATTTTCCGCAGTGAAACAGTTTCGGAACACTGAATTCAGTATTTCTGCCTTTCTTCGGTCGTCCTCTGTTTCGGTGCCATCGTGGTCAACGAGTGACTGAATAGGGGATTTAGATCCGCTTACCGATTTTACATATGACCAAAACTTTTTAGGGTTCTTGTTTAGATTGTTTGCCAATGTTTTATGTTCGAATTCGTTGAATGCTTCTCTCATTGCTCTCTTTACGCTCTTTTTCGCTTCGTTCAGCTTTTCCTTATCAGCTATGATTCGACTACTCTTAAACCTATGATGAAGCTTTCTTTGTTTCCGTAGTACCTTTCGTACATGATTGTTATACCACGGTGGATCTTTCCCCTCGCTTTGGACCTTAGTCGGTACGAACTTATCTAAGGCGTACTGGACGATCTTTCTGAATTTTTTCCATTTTTGTTCCACATCCTCTTCCTCAGAAATGAACGTTTGATGGTGGTCACTCAGATATTCTGCGATTTGTGCCCTATCACTCTTGTTAAGCAAATATATTTTCCTTCCTTTCTTGGCATTTCTTATTACACTTGTAGTCATTGATGCAACCACTGACTTATGATCACTGATACCCTCTTCTACATTCACGGAGTCGAAAAGTTCCGGTCTATTTGTTGCTATGAGGTCTAAAACGTTAGCTTCACGAGTTGGTTCTCTAACTATCTGCTCGAAGTAATTCTCGGACAAGGCAGTCAGGATAATGTCACAAGAGTCTCTGTCCCTGGCTCCAGTTCTGATTGTGTGACTATCCCATTCTATACCTGGTAGATTGAAGTCTCCCCCTATTACAATAGTATGATCACGAAACTTCTTCACGACGTTCTGCAGGTTCTCTCTGAGGCGCTCAACTACTACGGTTGCTGATGAAGGTGGTCTATAGAAGCATCCGACTATCATATCTGACCCACCTTTGATACTTAACTTAACCCAGATTATTTCACATTCGCATTCGCTAATAACTTCACTGGATATTATTGAATTCTTTACTGCTATAAATACTCCTCCACCATTGGCGTTTATCCTATCCTTGCGGTATATATTCCATTCCGTGTCTAGGATTTCGTTACTGTTCACTTCCGGTTTTAACCAACTTTCCGTTCCTAATACTATATGCGCACTATTTCCTTCAATAAGAGATACTAATTCAGGAACCTTGCCCTGGATACTCCTGCAGTTTACCAATATTATGTTAACTTTTCCTGTTTTTGGTCTCTGAGGACGGACGTTCTTTATCAACGATGATAATGTCCTCTCTGGTAAGCCGTCAGGTATTTTATCGTTTCGCCCAAGGGGGGGTCCCTCTAACCTAAAAAACCCCCGTGTGCACGCCACACGTACTCTGCTACCCTAGTGGCTGCTTCCGGTGTGTAGTGCACGCCTGACCTGTCTAGGGGGGCCCTACAGTTCTCCACCCAATAACGGAGGTCGATGAATTTGCAACCATTATAGTCGCAGAGTCGTCTGAGCCTCTGGTTTACACCCTCCACACGGCTCCAGACCAGAGGACCGCGATCGACTCTGGGCACTATGCTGCAGATATTAAGCTCAGCTTGCACTCCGCGTGCGATGCTGGTTGTCTTCACCAAATCAGCCAGCCGCCGGAAGGAACCAAGGATGGCCTCAGAACCCAAGCGGCAGGCGTCATTCGTTCCGACATGTGCTACTATCTGCAGCTGGTCACACCCAGTGCATTCAGTAGCTGCCGGAAGGGCCTCCTCCACATTACGGACGAGACCCCCCGGCAAGCACACCGAGTGCACACTGGCATTCTTCCCCGACCTACCCGCTATTTTCCTGAGGGGCTCCATAACCCGCCTAACGTTGGAGCTCCCTATAACTAATAGGCCCGCCCTCTGTGACTGTCGGGACCTTGCCGGAGAATCGGCCACTGGCCCAACAGGCGAGGCATCCTGTGGTGGCTCGGAAACGATGTCATCACCACTAGGAAGCACCCCGTACCTGTTGGAAAGGGGTAAGGCAGCTGCCACGCGGCCAGATCCCACCTTTGCCTTTCGGCCAGGCACTGGTACGTGCATGGTTGTAAGGAACTGATATTTCATTTCATGTGGGCAGCTAGACCATGAAAGGAGCTTTCCTGAGTTGCTCACATGCTACGACGGAACTGACCGTTAATCCGAAGCATAAAGTTGTGGTGTGAACCCAATATAAGGTCCACTACGTATGTTATAGACAGTGGTATAAGGCAGCTGAGCTACTTGGGCGACGAACGGCCGGTTTAGCAGCCAATGTAGTCTGCACTACAGATTTTGTGGTAGAATGGCATTTTGGCCTAAATATATTGGCGTTGCTGTTGACGCAAAGGGCCGTGCGTCATTTGGAGAATAAGTGACTAGAAGAGGGCCATAACTAGTAGCGACTAAGCCAACGAGTTGCTCCTTCCACGCACTGGAGCAGATTGATGTTCTTTTAAAGTAACTATATGACTGAGACTGAAGCATGATTTCCTTACTGGGAATTGGGATCCGCCACTGTAGAATGCTTGTGATGTACGAGCATTTCAACACCACGTTATGGAAGAGTGCTTCTACTTCACACATTTTATTTACATTTTTATGTATTTTTTACTCGTCTCATTTATGAATTATTACCTGTTTTATTATTTTTATCATATTTTCACAAATGTTCAATCAGTCACTGCGTATTAAATGAGATACGGTGGTGATGACACTGCTGCGCATCCGTTAACTTAATAACAACACCAGTCTCTATATAAGCTGAGGTGACAAAAGTCATGTGATACCTCCTATTAACCGGCGTAGTGCAATAACTTGACGTGGCACTGGCTCACCAAGTCGTTGGAAGACCCTTACAGAAATACTGAGCCATGCTGCCTCAACAGCCGTCCGTAATAGCTAAAGCGCTACCAGTGCAGGATTTTGTTCACGAACTGACTTTTCGATTATGTCAATAAACATTCAGCGGGATTAATGCTGGGTAAAAAAAAGTTCAAATGTGTGTGAAATCTTGTGGGACTTAACTGCTAAGGTCATCAGTCTCTAAGCTTACACACTACTTAACCTAAATTATCCTTATGAAAAACACACACACCCGTGCCCGAGGGAGGACTCGAACCTCCGCTGGGACCAGCCGCACAGTCCATGACTACAGCGCCCTAGACCGTAATGCTGGGTGAACTGGAAGGCCAAATCATTCAGTAGAACTGTCCAGAATGTTCTTCAAACCAATCGTGAACAATTGAGGCCCAGTGACATAGCTCAATGTCATTCATAAAAATTCCATCGATGTTTGGGACGTCCACGAAGGATTGCAAATGTTCTCCACGCAGCAGAGGATAACCATTTTCAGTCAGTGACGCGTTCAGCTGGGCCAGACGGCCTTGTCCATTTCGTGTAGACACAGCAAACACCATTAGGGACCAGCTTGCACAGTGCCTTGTTGACAACTTCGGGCCATGGCTTTGTGTGGTCTGCGCCACACCCCAATCGTATCATCGACTCCTACCAACTGAAATCGGGACTCATCTGACCAGGTTATGATTCTCGAGTCGTTTGGGATACAGACCATATGGTCACGAGCCCAGGAGAGGCGCTGCGGGCGATGTCGTGCTGTTAGCAAAGGCACTCGCGTCGGTCATCTGCTACCATAACCCATTAGTACCACATATCGGCGGACTGTTCTATCGAACGCATTTGTCGTACGTCCCACATCGATTTCTGCGGTTATTTCAAGCAATGTTGCTAGTATGTTAGTACTGACAGCTCTAAGCAAACGGCGCTGTTGTCGGTCGTTAAATGAAGGCCGTCGACCATTGCGTTGACTGTAATGAGAGGTAACGGCTGATATTTGGCATTCTCGGCAAGCTTTTAACACTGTGTATCACGGAATACTGGATTCCCTAACTACAACCGAAATGGAATGACCCATGTCTGTAACTCCAACTCCTATTCCGCGTTCCAAGTTTGTTAATTCCTGTCGTGCTGTCGTAATCACATCGGAGACCTTTTCACACGAATCACCTGAGTCCATATACTACCGTCACCTGCATGTGTTCATATCACTATCCCATGACTTTTGTCAGCTCAATGTATTTGTGGTTGGAAGGATGTGTGTGAAACTGCACATACTACTTTCGAAGATTTGGTTCTGTTGCAATCTTAGGATTTTTACTGTTGCAATATCCTAGACAATGGATATGGAAAAGAAATCCGACTCTCAGATATTCGATTTCTGCATTGAATATGTCCTCCTCATTATTCGTCTGTTAGGCCAAATCACGGTGATTCTAAATGTAACCTTCGGATGGTTGGCAGATTACTTTGCTTGAGTTCGTGTTGCCCAGTTTTAGATGGTAACATGTATATCAAGGAAAAATAATTTTGTAATAAAATGTTGATGTACGTCATTGTTTTCCTCTAAGCGTGCTATTGGATATACCGAATCTGGTCTAGGAAGTAAAAGAGATTTAAAGAACAGATATTTTTACTTTTCATTCTCATTTAATTTAACTGCATTATTTTGCACCTGTAAATACATTTCTGCAAAACACATGAGTTTCTACACTCTTTCTCATGCATAGCTAATTATAATGAAGATTAAAGAAGGCAATGGCTGTTCATTACTATAACCACCAACATCATTGTTAATATTATTTTCAACGTTAGAGAATAACTAAGGCTACACAGTTATCGTGCGTAAGGCCTTTCGGGTTACACATTTCCAGTTGCAACATCAGTTTTGCTTTTAAAGGATCGAACCGTACATGAAACCGCTGAGTGTCGTGTATAGATTCACCTTACCTTTCGGAACAAGGTATCGTGCATATGCACAATGTAGGCCATATGTAGAACAAATTAAGAAGTACTAACGACGTCTCTATGCTTCTAGTCATGTGTGCTGCTTTCTGATTTCGTATTCTGCAGCAAGGTAATTCTAAGGCATCACGTGACAACAATTTATACTGCAACCAAGACTCACATGCCCCATCGCAGTGGATTAGTTCTGTTTCCATTTGATATTACAGTAAATTTTTGGAAATAGCATCTCACAGGAAGAACGATCAAAATAAATTCAGACGTTGAAGATAGGTAGAACACTGTATCAAAAATAAATGATTTACATTTCAGACGCCTGGATTGTCTGTGGGCTCAACAACTCTCTTTTGATCTTGTGTGATTGAAAAGATGATTGAGGAACACCAAAAAAGTGGAAACGGAAAATTAGCGCTGGTTCCACTACGTAGTATAAGTGTGTGAATACGCGGTGAAATAATTGTTTCCTTGGGAAAGCGTTCTCACATTGCAACACATTTACTTTTGCTTTGAAGGGTTACTCCACTCTTCAGCAGTTTTCTTGTATTCCCATTCGCCAGCATTCACGATCATTGCAGTCTTCCACTTTCAGTCATATGTTCCGCATCATTTCAATTATTCCCTCTCTCCATGTTATTCGCGGCCGTCCGCGCTTCTTCATTCCCGGCACCGTCGTCCTTGCTTCCTTCGCAATACATATGACGTTGGTTTTTTGTTGCTAGGTGGGCTCGCTTCAGAGATATGAAGGTCAACTTTTTTTTTTTTTTTTTTTAAATGCCATCTCAATTCACTGCATTTACTGGTTGTTCCACATCCATTATCTCCCTATTTCCTCATTTCTTCTCCCCTCTGTTCTAGTTAGCCTGGCTGCCCTCTTTATTCCATCCATCTCTACTGCTTGTACTATACTTCTTTGCGCTCCCCCAGGGTCAATCCTTCTGTCTCGTATATTAGTATTCATTCGACTACTGTTTGTAGAATCATCTCCTTTGATTGTTTTGATATTATTCAACTCCACAGAACTCTATTTAGCATCGTACTTGCTCCTCTTTCTAGATGGATTCTGCTTTCCACATCTCCTTCACAACTTCCAGAGGTGTAGATAATAGATCTTGTTTAAACTGCTATACTGCTTTAACAGTTCCTTGCGACGGTCCGATAGCCTTCCATCTTCTCCCACTACTAGGTATTCTGTTTTCCTCATATTTAATCTAAGCAAGCCTCGTTTAAATGCTTCATTTAACTTCTGTATCATGAACTTGACATCCTACCTACTTTATACTACCAATACTTGATCATCGGAAAATACTGATAGATGGTTCCATTGCTGATAAAGGAATTCTCTTATATCCGCAAGATTGATTCCACTGCTCCAGTATATACTGCATATATAGGGTGAGTCACTAACTATTGTCACCATGAATAACTCCGAAAGTACGATAGGAGCTGAAAAGTTTGTGGGACAAAAGTTGCATGGGACAACGGAGGACATAATATGACGTTGGTTTTTTGTTGCTAGGTGGGCTCGCTTCAGAGATATAAAGGTCAACTTAGTTTTTTTAAACGGGATGCTATCATCTGTAGCTTGTCTTCTGACAGCGGCTATCGAGATGAATCCAATGATGTGTAACAGTAAGGTCTTTGAAGGTCAAGGAAGGTCACAAAGGTGGCATGAACATCCATTCACAGAAGATGTTCGAAGTGGTGACCATTGGTATCAATGCAGTGCTGCAATCTCCTTGTCATGGATTGAGTGGTATTCCTTATCACACTGTCACTTATCGAAGCACATGCTATGACAATTCTCTCTCGCATATCTTCACGTGTAGTTGGAACGTCTTTATAAACAATGTCTTTTACGAATCTCCACAAGAAAAAATCCAGAGGCTTCAAGTCTGGCGAACGAGCCGGGCACGACACATCCTCTCCGCGTCCGAACCAACTATTTGGGAATTGTCTCTGCGACTCATTTCTAGCCATCAGCCAAAAATGTGCCGGACACCCATCGTGTTGATACCACAATCTGTTCCTTGCTCCTACAGGTATTTCTTCCAATAACAGACCTAATGTTCCTAGCAATAATGTGGTGTACTTCCTACCATTAAGATTTCCTTCAATGAAATAGGGGCGTACTGTCCTCCAGAATCCCACACCATACATTCACCGACCACGGTTTTTGGTGTGCAACTTGCCGCAACCAACTTGGATTTTCAGTTGCCCAATAATGCATGTTACGCAAATTAACATTTCCATCGGTCGTGAATGCAGCCTCGTCAGTAAATAAAATCAAATTAATAAATGTGTCATAGCTCTGAATCTGAAGTTGAGCCCATTGGCTGAATTCAATGCTATGCATTCAATCTGTACCCGTTAACTCTTGGTGGCAACTGATATGATGAGGATGATATTTATGGCGATGCAGAACACGAACACCACCACTCTGGCTAATGCCATATTCCCTCGTGATTTGACGCGAACTGACACAAGGATCTCGAACCACAGTGGCAAGAGTACCAATTTCCGATTCCTCGTTAGTGACTTTCCTTTTCCGGTTATGTTTCCGATGCGTTAAAGATCCAGTTGTTCTCAATTTATCACACACATATTTAAATGTACGACGTGTAGGGTGAGTATCTTTCAGCGTATAAGTCCTTAGCTCTCACTGAATTTCGTTGGAATTCTCCGTAAATGAGAAGCATAACGACTTGTTCTTCGAAGGAATACATCATTCACATCCGCTTGATTCGACGATACTAGTCTTACGTTTCCCATTAGTGTTGTATTGAGAAACAGTCAAATGGTGTTTGCATGTCAATGGCACGTTAGATGGACACGCCATATTCGGCGAATATTTACTACATGCACGATACACGAGAGGCAATTGTCAGAACATGCGCTTCGATAAGTGGCGAAGTGATAAGGAATACCACTCAATCAATGATAAGAAGATTCCAGCACTGCATTGATACCAATGGTCATCACTTCTGTATATGGACGTTCATGCCACCTTTTTAACTTCGTTGACCGTGAAAGACGTCACTGTTACACGTCACTGGATTCGTCTCGATAGCCGCTGTCAGAAAATAAGTACAAAACTGTAACATCCTCTTTAAAAACCAAAGTTGACCTTCATATTTCTGACACGACCCCACCTAGCAACAAGAAACCAACGTCATATTGTGGCCCCCGTTGCCCCACGCAACATTTGTCCCACAAACTCCTCAGCTACTATCATGTTTTTGTCGTTATTCTAGGTGGCAATAGTTAGTGACTCACCCTCTCTCTCTCTCTCTCTCTCTCTCTCTCTCTCTCTCTCTCTATATATATATATATATATATATATATATATATATATATATATTCCTGGAAATGGAAAAAAGAACACATTGACACCGGTGTGTCAGACCCACCATACTTGCTCCAGACACTGCGAGAGGGCTGTACAAGCAATGATCACACGCACGGCACAGCGGACACACCAGGAACCGCGGTGTTGGCCGTCGAATGGCGCTAGCTGCGCAGCATTTGTGCACCGCCGCCGTCAGTGTCAGCCAGTTTGCCGTGGCATACGGAGCTCTATCGCAGTCTTTAACACTGGTAGCATGCCGCGACAGCGTGGACGTGAACCGTATGTGCAGTTGACGGACTTTGAGCGAGGGCGTATAGTGGGCATGGGGGAGGCCGGGTGGACGTACCGCCGAATTGCTCAACACGTGGGGCGTGAGGTCTCCACAGTACATCGATGTTGTCGCCAGTGGTCGGCGGAAGGTGCACGTGCCCGTCGACCTGGGACCGGACCGCAGCGACGCACGGATGCACGCCAAGACCGTAGGATCCTACGCAGTGCCGTAGGGGACCGCACCGCCACTTCCCAGCAAATTAGGGACACTGTTGCTCCTGGGGTATCGGCGAGGACCATTCGCAACCGTCTCCATGAAGCTGGGCTACGGTCCCGTACACCGTTAGGCCGTCTTCCGCTCACGCCCCAACATCGTGCAGCCCGCCTCCAGTGGTGTCGCGACAGGCGTGAATGGAGGGACGAATGGAGACGTGTCGTCTTCAGCGATGAGAGTCGCTTCTGCCTTGGTGCCAATGATGGTCGTATGCGTGTTTGGCGCCGTGCAGGTGAGCGCCACAATCAGGACTGCATACGACCGAGGCACACAGGGCCAACACCCGGCATCATGGTGTGGGGAGCGATCTCCTACACTGGCCGTACACCACTGGTGATCGTCGAGGAGACACTGAATAGTGCACGGTACATCCAAACCGTCAACGACCCCATCGTTCTCCCATTCCTAGACCGGCAAAGGAACTTGCTGTTCCAACAGGACAATGCACGTCCGCATGTATCCCGTGCCATCCAACGTGCTCTAGAAGGTGTAAGTCAACTACCCTGGCCAGCAAGATCTCCGGATCTGTCCCCCATTGAGCATGTTTGGGACTGGATGAAGCGTCGTCTCACGCGGTCTGCACGTCCAGCACGAACGCTGGTCCAACTGAGGCGCCAGGTGGAAATGGCATGGCAAGCCGTTCCACAGGACTACATCCAGCATCTCTACGATCGTCTCCATGGGAGAATAGCAGCCTGCATTGCTGCGAAAGGTGGATATACACTGTACTAGTGCCGACATTGTGCATGCTCTGTTGCCTGTGTCTATGTGCCTGTGGTTCTGTCAGTGTGATCATGTGATGTATCTGACCCCAGGAATGTGTCAATAAAGTTTCCCCTTCCTGGGACAATGAATTCACGGTGTTCTTATTTCAATTTCTAGGAGTGTATATATATATATATATATATATATATATATATATATATATATATATATATATATATATATATATACTGAATAGGGTCAGCGACCTGCAGCGCCCCTGTCTAAGCCATATTGATGTCTGGAATGGTTAAGTCAGCTTTCTCCCTACTTTAACTACTGTGTATCATTGGTAGTATACCCTCCAAATAAGGGGTACTTGCTGTGCTTCTACACCTATATACTCAGTCGCTTCCCATAGTGCGTTAATGCGTACAGATTTATAGGCTTTTTTCTAAATCCGTCTTACTTATTAGTCAAAGGCTAAAATTATGATCCATAAAAGAACGTTCAATCCTAAAACCTACCTGGCCTTCTCGCATCTTTCCCTCCATCTCTTTCTTCAACTAGTAAGCACTTTGCATTTCTTCTTCCGCTTCTCCCCTTCCCCCCTCCCAATCTGAGTTAATGGTGTATATACAATTCTCACCATTTGAGGGGGCTCATGTTTCCAAAATTCTATCACAACTCCTCCCAGTCTACCTGCCTACCCGTGTATTACCTTTTTCAGCACCTATTTTACTTCTTCCTCCTATATAGGTTCTACATTACCAAACATGCTGCTTCTGTTGAAGATTTTTTTTCATCCAGTCTCTTCATATTTCTACCACAATTTCTTCACAGTAATTTTTCAACTGTCCAGTACATCTAGAATGTTTTGTGGGTGCGGTACTGCTAAACATTATCTTCTTCATCATGCTCCATGCCTCCGCTAACTCCTGTATCTAAACGAATGCTCTTTTTTCCCCATAGGCTTTCCCATGTCTCTTCCATAAACTTTTTTGTGAATATTTTAGCCCTCTTTTATATGGCTTTTGTCCATTCCAGTTTCCTTCACTCCCAGAACTAAACGATATTTAATCTGGTTTCTTCTTTTCCTCAACTACCTCAAACAGTTCCGTGGTTGTCCATTCAGTTCTTGCCCTTTCCATTCCTAAAGCTTCCTCTGCTGCTTCCTTAATCGAATGTTCCAGAAAATTGTATAGTTCACAGGCACACCAGTCATCCTCCAATGGCCGGCCGTTGTGGCCGAAAAAAAAAGCGGTTCTAGGCTCTTCAGTCCGGAACCGCTCTGTTGTTACGGTCGCAGGTTCGAATCCTGCCTCGGGCGTGGATGTAAAAACTTAGTTGACGAACTTCTCACATATTCTTCTTGTAGTAGGTGTATAATATATTTTGAATTCTCTATAGTTTCGTTTCCAACATTATCCTCCTCGTTTTGTTTTATCTTGGTTCCGATTGGGAAACCAGTTTTTGAAGTAATTATACAACGATCGAAGTTAGAATCTGTTCCTCATTTTTTCTTGCGTCTTGTACCTTAATCCCTCTCTGTCTTTGTACTATTACCTAATCCTACAATACATTTTAGGTTTGTTGAGGGATGTGCCCATTTATATTAATTAATTTCTTTGTCTGGAGCTGATCATCCGTAACAGTATGCTGCTGAATCCCACAGAAATTAATCAGCCTCTCAATTATCATTCTCGACATCCTCTCACATGGTCCTACAGCGTCATTATTCCAACATAGTATTCGTATACGACAATAATGCCTCTGTGAAAGCGTAAATGGAAAAAGGCTACACGCAGCGACTAGCGTCTGCTGAACCATACAATGTGACCGAAGCACTGGATGAAAGTAACTTTGTTTGAATGGCTCCAAAAAAGAAAGAATATCTCGGCTTACTTTGTCGGCTAGGCGCTATAGCACAGTTACTTGTGTTTAGTGTTTTCAGAAGAACGCCGTTTCGACCTACCCTACATTGAT
Organism: Schistocerca serialis cubense; assembly: GCF_023864345.2. NCBI lineage: Eukaryota > Metazoa > Arthropoda > Insecta > Orthoptera > Acrididae > Schistocerca > Schistocerca serialis. Next base: position 837,724,808 of record NC_064638.1, read on the forward strand.
GACTGAATACGTGTTAGACCCTATCGCAAACTGGTAGCTTGATTTGTTTAAGTAACACTGAAGAAAAATTTTAAGTGTAACGATTTGGATCGCCGTTAGATGCAACACAGGGAAACCGATGAGCGGTATGTAGGCAAGGGAGCGCTAGATATTAGCGATCTTTCAGGCACTCTGCATGTCAAACTGCTTCAGAAGAATTCGCCGTCGTGTATGGCACGGAACGTGTGAGGATTCTTTGGTAACAATACTTCCCTTGTTGCTTCCATAACGATAGAACATGGTTGTTACGTCTCCTATAAAGACCGTAAATACTACTTATTCCATCATTTTTATTTCATTATCCTCTCAGCTGTGTTTATGATTCTACTGAATAAAAGCTGTTGATTTTTTATCTGTAAGGTTCCATTTTCAGGGACAAGGCTGCGGGAATGGATGTACTTCCGTAACGAACATGAGGAAGCTTCTCATTCAGTTACCCGTGTGTCAGTATGGGAATTAATAGGTTTTATTTCCTCCGTAAAGTACCTCTCTGGCCTATAGATTCGCCTAAATTGTTGCCTACTGAACATGTCTAAGTTATGATTAGTCGGCTATTAATTTACAATGAAGTCATTGTTGATGCTTTGTAGATGTGTACGCAATTTGTGTGGAAGAAGGGTTCCTAGAAAAAATATTAAGGTACTTCTCGAATTTTGCAATCTCTAACTCGAGCATTTGTACTTTCTGCATCACCTTGAATTGAACGAGTCTAAGGTAGTATACACATTTCTAATCTGAATAATTTTGTGCTCTTATACAGCTAATATGTGGTATAAAAGTAATTTATGTCAACTGGAAGTTTCTTGGTTGCAATCTTCGCAAACGTTACATAACTTTTGCACCAAACAGTTTCGTTACTTGTGGCTTATAGTGCTTTGACTGGTAACATCTTAGAGTGTGGCTGAACAGGAGAAACTCCTACGAATGTCGGTTGCATCAATGGTGTTGATTTACAGTGTAGTTATAAATCAATACACTGATGGAAACGTGTTAGTTATGGCCGAACAGAGGCATGTTGACGCAATAACAGAAAGTACTGCACAAAAAGTCGGCTGATTAGCATCGCCTGTACAAGTCAATCATTTTAGTTTATTAATTGAATGTTTTCCGGCCATTTTTACAACTTTATTTTAATATGTGTAAGTATATCAACAGTAATTTCTTAAAATGGTACTATTTACAAACTGATGGGTTTCAGGCAGTGACTGGTGGAGAGATGATTGTTTCGCCCCATCGGAGCTATGTGACGCTTACGAGCAACAGAGGATGGATGGTTTGCTGGGTCCTCCAGGAATAAATACAGACCAGAAGCCATGGAAGGGCGAGAACACGATGCAGTACGAGTGCCACAGCGTTTATGGACCCAAAAGAAGGGCCTGCCTGCTGGCCTCTTCAGGTGCTCCAAGGGAAGAAGTATGTCTTCATCAGTTTTCTCAGGTGACCAGCCTACTGGGTGAATATGTTGCAGGTTTATGTTGAATGTATATAAATATTGGAGATACCTAAAGATTCAGAGTGTTTTCTGTATGAGAATGCATGTAGTATCCTCTTATTGTAAAATCTTTCGTATTTTGTTCTCTAATATACACTGGCGTGACAAAAGTCTTACGATCCAGATATACTCATATGCAGATGGTGGTAGTGTAGTGTACACAAAGTATAAAAGGGCAGTGCGTTGACAGAGCTGCCATTTGAACTCAGGTGACTCACGTGAATGGTTTCCGACGTGATTATGGGCGCACGAAGGGAATTACCAGACTTCGAGCTCGGAACGATGAGACTTAACTTCTGAGGTCATCAGTCCCCTAGACCTTAGAACTACTTAAACCTAACTAAGCTAAGGACATCACACACATCCATGCCCAAGGCAGGATTCGAACCTGCGACCTTAGCGGTCACGAGGTTCCAGACTGAAGCGCCTAGAACCGCTCGGCCACACCGGCCGGCTCGGAACGATAGTTGGGACTAGCCGTATGGGAAATTCCATTTCGGAAACCGTTAAGGAAGTCAAGATTGCGACATCCACAGTGTCAAGAGTTTGCCGAGAATACCAAATTTCAGGCATTACTTCTCACCACAGTAAATGCAGAGTCTGACAGCGTTCATTTAACTATGGAGAGCAGTGGCGTATCCGTAGAGTTGTCAGTACTAACAGACAAACAACAATGCCTGGAATAACAGCAGAAATCAATGTGCGGGGAAATCTTGTGTTAATGGGCTATGGCAACAGACGACCGATGCGGATGCCTTTGCTAACAGCACGACATCGCATTCAGTGCCTTCTCTGGGCTCGTGACAATATCAGTTGGACCCTAGGCTACTGGAAAACAGTGACCCAGTCAAATGTGGGCCGATTCAAGTGTGGTGGAGACCCACTAAAACATGGAGCAAAGCTTTCATCAAGGCATTGTGGAAGCTGGTGGTGTCTTCATAATGGTGTGGGCTGAGTTTACATGGAATGGATTGGTTCCTCTCGTCCTACTGAATCAGTCATTAACTGGAAATGGTTATGAAACTTTCTGGCAGGTTAAAACTGTGTGCCGGACCGAGACTAGAACTCGGACCCTTTACCTTTCGCTGGCAATCGCTCTACCAACTGAGCTACCCAAGCACGACTCACGCAGGAGAGCTTCTGTGAAGTTTGGAAGGTAGGAGACGAGATACTGGCAGAAGTAAAGCTGTGAGGACGGGGCGTGAGTCGTGCTTGGACAGCTTAGTTGGTAGAGCACTTGGCCGCGAAAGGCAAAGATCCCGAGTTCGAGTCTCGGTCCGGCACACAGTTTTAATCTGCCAGGAAGTTTCATATCTGCGCACACTCCGCTGCAGAGTGAACATCTCATTCTGGAAATGGTTATGTTCGGCTACTTGGAAACCATCTGCAGCCATTCACGCTCTTCGTGTTACCAAACAACAATGGAATTTGTATGGGTGGCAGTGCACCATGTCACCGGGCCACAGTTGTTCGTGATTGGTTGGTATAACATTCGGTACAATTCGAGAGAATGATTTGGCCACCCAGATCGTTCGACATTAATTCCATCGAGTATTTATGGGACGTAATCGAGACGTCAGTTCGTGCACAAAATCCTGCACCGGCAACACGTTCGTAATTATGGACGGCTGTAGAGGCAGTATGGCTCAATATTTCTGTATGGGACTTCCAACGACTTGTTGACTCCTTACCACATCGAGATACTGCACTACGCTGGAAAAAAAGGAGGTCCGACACGATATTAGGGGGTATCACATAACTTTTGCCACCTCGGATATGTTTCCGTGAGTGTAGCATAACTGGAAATATAATGTCTAATTGATTTTGTACAGTACGAATATGTTTCATGCTGCAGTTATTTCAGTTTGATGAGCACTAATTTCATAGTATTCACGAACGAGTGAACTAATTTCACTACCTGTAGGATGTGAATTAGGCACTGACTTCTTTAAAAACTTATCATTCTGGAGAACATAATGGCGTAAATCACACCAGGAAACTGTGGTACCATTATCTGTGATGACTTAAATGTTCTCGGAAGTATCACCTTCCAGCTTCTAAAATAGTCATCCTTTAGTAGACCAATCAAATTAGATTCACTACTCTCGGTTCAATTTAAGGGACAGAAAACCTCTTAAGAAACAAAATTTGATTAACAATGGAACAAGAACTGCAGAACAGTTGACAGTTTAGAGACGGATCAATATGAAACGTAAAAATAAATTATTTATTACAATAAGGATAAAATAGTACTTTCGAAATGAATTTTCTGACGACACTGCTATAAAACGTAGAAATAAATGAGCTACAGCCTTTACTACAGTAACACATACATAAAAAATGTTGAGCCTGGAAGCTGTGGTAACTTGAATAAGATTTTGACTCTGCGGCGAAGTGTGCGCTGATATGAAACTTCCTGGCAGATTAAAACTGTGTGCCGGACCGCTACTCGAATTCGGGACCTTTGCCTTTCGCAGGCAAGTGCTCTACCAACTGAGCTACCCAAGCACGACTCACGCCCCGTCCTCAAGGCTTTACTTCTGCCAGTATCTCGTCTCCTACCTTCCAAACTTTACAGAAGCTCTTCTGCGAACCTTGCAGAACTAGCACTCCTGAAAGAAAGGATATTGCGGAGACATGGCTTAGCCACAGCCTGGGGGATGTTTCCAGAATGAGTTTGGAAGGTAGGAGACAAGATACTGGCAGAAGTAAAGCTGTGAGGACGGGGCGTGAGTCGTGCGTGGTAACTTGATTTCTTCAATACCGTGTGTCTCAATGGCCCTATAATAAAATTTGTATAATTTGTACTTATCGATGTCGTATTGATTGTGTAAGATGTGCGAATGATTTCAGTTCCAAACGAAGGAAGAAGGAAAAAGAACGCTATAATGGAATGAAGATGTACCTTTAATGTAACCTTTTCGCTGAAAACGGGCTTCATTTCCAATCACCGGAGGACTATAAAACCGAAAAAGAAACCCAGAAACATAGACGCAAAAGAAAGAATACTAGTGTACTTGATGTACGTAATACATTCGTGTGGAGGTGGTATTCCTGGGAATAAGATACTTAGAAACAGATAAAACAAATGACAGGATTGGTTTGCAGGGAAAGAAACCATTGTCTAGGGATTTCTTGTAGTATGATGTAGAATGATGGGAATGAAAAGTGTTACACAACAAACACCAAGACAGAACCCTCGCAAACTGATCTTTCAATATTTTCATCATTGTGGGATATGTTGCTTACAGTTCGTCCTTTTGTGCATTTTTTTGCTGTATTTTCAGTAAGGAAAAAAGGCATTCTCATAGAAGAAGAATGGTGTGAGTACGTGATAGCTATAGGGTGTGTCCAAAACTACTCCAAGGTTTCATATGCAGACTGCAAGTAACGACATTAGTGTAGCTTACCGCCATCTTTATGATTTTGACGTGGTCGAATCACTGCGATCAGGGATACGGCAGCATCATACGACAGATCGCACAGACAGTTAGCTATCTGCAGTGCAGCGACTGCAGAGCGATTGATAATGAAATGGACAGAAGACAACAGCATGGCAAAACGTGCAGACATGGGTGCATCATCCAGAAGGACTACTCCACTAGAAGATCGTAGATCTATCGACTGAATTTAATGGACGACAAAAAATGAAATACGGGATGAGATTATTGGAATTAAAGTAATTTTAATAAAATACTCCAGATCGCATGTAAGTTGTATATACCGCGAAGGAAAAAAATCGGAACACCAAAAAATAATTTATGTAGAGCAATGAAATTTCGAGAAGACATTTGTCTAGGTAATATACTTACGTCATAAACATTACAAGATCACAGTTCAAGGTAAGCACGAGGTAAGCCACTGCAAATATGAAACGCTAGTACGTTAATAATCGGTGTAACCGCCAGAGTGTTGAATGCAAATACGCAAACGTGAATGCACTGTGATGTACGGGTGCGAGATACCGGTTTGTGTAAGAAGTTCCGTGCCTGTGGCACTTACAGGGACGGTTAATGCTTTTTGTGGATGGCTCTGGGGTTGTCCGATGATGCCCCGTATGGGCCCGACTGGTGACTAATGTGTAGGTCGAGCAGGCCAAGGCAACACTTCGACTCTCTATAGAGCATGTTGGTCATAACAGCGGTATCTGCGAGAGTGTTATCCTATTGGAAAACACCACGAGGAATAGAATGAACGCTTTCACGACCGGATGCTGGTAAACCTTACAGGGTATAAGGTAGTGGTCCACGAGAGTGTTCCTGGAAATCGCACCCTGACCATAACTCCAGGTTTAGGTCTGGTGTGTCTAGTACGCACATAGGTTGGTTACAGGCTCTCAACTGGCCTCCTTCTAACGAACACACGGCCATCACCGGCACCGAGACAGAACTAGCTTTCATCAGACAACACAACAGACATCCACTCTCCCTTCAGTAAGCTCTCGCTTGACACCATAGAAGTCTGAGATGGCGGCAGTTTGGGATCAATGGAATGCACGCTGCAGGGTGTCTGGCTCGGAGCTCTCCTTCAAATAACCGATTTGTTACGGTTCTTTGTGTAACTGTTTTGCCAACTGCTACTCAGATTTCTGCTGGAGATGCAATACAATGCGACAGAACCATATGCCGAACACAAGAGTCTTCCCTCTCGGTAATGCCAAGTGGCCGTCTGGAGTCGAGTCTTCTTGCGACTATACAGTCTCGTGACCACCGTTGCCATTAATCAGGTACATTGCGTAAATTCCTGTCAAGTCTTTCTGCAGTATCACAGAAGGAACACCCCCGTCTTGTACCCTATTACACGACCTCGTTCAAACTGAGTGATGGGCTGACAGTGGCGTCTCTGTCGCTTCATGTCTCAAAGTTAACTAACGCTCACGACGTCACAGCGTGTATTTAAAGCCAACCACAGTTGCATCCTCAAGGTGGCGCTACTAGCTCCACTTGTATACGATTGGCGTGAAATCTGAACACACTTACCAATATTAATTTATCTCGCACAACTCCTTCTTGGTGTTTCGATTTTTTCCGTTGTGTATTTCGTTTGACGATAGGCTTCTGTCTTTTATAAGGCCATCATCAGATCATTTTTTACTCTGTAAAGAAGAGTATTACATATCGTATGTTATTTGGGAATAACATAAAATAAATATATGTTGTAGCCTTGTTGTCAACCGGTGGCGTGGAGGAGGCTGCTCTGGAACCGTGTGCAACACTAGTGGGTGGAGCTCTGTCGCTTGTGGTTTTATATTGGAAGCTCTGCCCGCGGCCTCCTACACCACGCCACCAATACCCTGTCGTAGAGGATCGTTACTGTAACCTGCGAGAGCTGTTTGTAAACGTATGTTACGAGGTGCATCCAAGTTCTAAGGCCTCCGATTTTTTTTCTCCGGACTGGAAAGAGATAGAAACATGCGCATTGTTTTAAAACGAGGCCACGTTCATTGTCAATACGTCCCAGAGATGGCAGCACTGTACGGCAGATGGAATTTTACCGCCAGCGGCGAGAATGAGAACTGTTTTAAATACTTAAAATGGCGACGTTTTCCTTATTTGAACAGCGTGCAGTCATTCGTTTTCTGAATTTGCGTGGTGTGAAACCAATTGAAATTCATCGACAGTTGAAGGAGACATGTGGTGATGGAGTTATGGATGTGTCGAAAGTGCGTTCGTGGGTGCGACAGTTTAATGAAGGCAGAACATCGTGTGACAACAAACCGAAACAACCTCGGGCTCGCACAAGCCGGTCTGACGACATGATCGAGAAAGTGGAGAGAATTGTTTTGGGGGATCGCCGAATGACTGTTGAACAGATCGCCTCCACAGTTGGCATTTCTGTGGGTTCTGTGGACACAATCCTGCATGACGACCTGAAAATGCGAAAAGTGTCATCCAGGTGGGTGCCACGAATGCTGACGGATGACCACATGGCTGCCCGTGTGGCATGTTGCCAAGCAATGTTGACGCGCAACGACAGCATGAATGGGACTTTCTTTTCGTCGGTTGTGACGATGGATGAGACGTGGATGCCATTTTTCAATCCAGAAACAAAGCGCCAGTCAGCTCAATGGAAGCACACAGATTCACCGCCACCAAAAAAATTTCGGGTAACCGCCAGTGCTGAAAAAATGATGGTGTCCATGTTCTGGGACAACGAGGGCGTAATCCTTACCCATTGCGTTCCAAAGGTCACTACGGTAACAGGTGAATCCTAAGAAAATGTTTTGAAGAACAAATTCCTTCCTGCACTGCAACAAAAACGTCCGGGAAGGGCTGCGCGTGTGCTGTTTCACCAAGACAACGCACCCGCACATCGAGCTAACGTTACGCAACAGTTTCTTCGTGATAACAACTTTGAAGTGATTCCTCATGCTCCCTACTCGCCTGACCTGGCTCCTAGTGACTTTTGGCTTTTTCCAACAATGAAAGACACTCTCCGTGGCCGCACATTCACCAACCGTGCTGCTATTGTCTCATCGATTTTCCAGTGGTCAAAACAGACTCCTAATGAAGCCTTCGCCGCTGCCATGGAATCATGGCGTCAGCGTTGTGAAAAATGTGTACGTCTGCAGGGCGATTACTTCGAGAAGTAACGCCAGTTTCATCGATTTCGTGTGAGTAGTTAATTAGAAAAAAAATCGGAGGCCTTAGAACTTGAATGCACCTCGTATTGCAAGTTTAATTCATACAAAAAACAATTAGGGGTGTTATGAATGCTCATAAAAGACGTGCATTATAAACTGTTGTTAAATAGAGAAGAACGTCTCACCCAATGACTCTGGTTCATTTCAGTATATACTGACCTCTGTAATTGCTTGTATCTACGTGTGCCGAACGTGGTTCATAGGACACCACCTGATTACCAAGGCGACGACTGTGAGTCGATATGCGTCGCCGAGAACCAAAGATGTTGCAGTATGCAGTCGGGATCGATATGAAAGTGGAGCAGTCTGCGTTCAGTGGTGTTATAAGCAGCTGTTTTCCATGTGTACATGAATGTTTAGTTGCGTGTTGTGCAGTTACGGTAAAATAACTCCAAAGCAATCGTTTACAAGGTCCCAGCGTTTTTACAAATGCAATGAATGAGACATTACAACAGGCTATGAAACATTTATATGTGCAAGAAAGACAGCCGTAGATAACACCACTGGAGGCAGTGCTCATCCACTTCCATATCGTTCCCGACTGGATGCTGCAGCATCTTTGGCTCATGGCGAAGCATGTCGACTCACATAGATCGCTTTCGTAACCAGTTGATGTTCTCAACCATCTTTGAGACACTTACTTTCATACAGGCACGTGTAGAGGGCAGATCATATTCATATTGATCTGTGTCACTGCGCTAGACGTTCTTGTCTATTTATCAACAGTTTGTGTATCCAGAATGAGATATTCACTCTGTAGCGGAGTATGCGCTGATATGAAACTTCCTGGCAGATTAAAACTGTGTGCCGGACCGATACTCTAACACAGGACTCTACCTTTCGCGGGCAAGTGCTCTTCCATCTGAGCTACCCAAGCATGACTCACACCCCGTCCTCACAGCTTTACTTCTGCCAGTACCCCGTCTCTTATCTTCCAAACTTCACACAAGCTCTCCTGCGAACTAACTCTGCTGGAAGAAAGTTTCATATCAGCGCACTAACCGCTGCAGAGTGAAAATCTCGTTCTGAAAACGTTCCCCAGGCTGTGGCTAAGTCATGTCTCCGTAATATCCTTTGTTACTATATATTACTCTCATTTACAGAGTAATAAATGGTCTGATGGTGGTCTTATAAAGCAGCCGTCTTTCAAAGTGGGGGATAGCCCCCTCCCTTGGAGGTGCAGGGATTAAAAGAAGGGGACACTGGCTTTCATTGAAATATTTATGCAATGAAGAGCCAAAGAAACTGGTACACCTGCCTACTATCGTGTAGGGCACACGCGAGCACGCAGAAGTACCGTAACATAACGTGGCATGGACTCGACTAATGTCTAAAGCAGTGCTGGAGGGAACTGACTGCATGAATCCCGCAGGGCTGTCCATAAATCCCTAAGAGTATGAGGGGCTGGAGACCTCTTCTGAACATTACTTTTCAAGGTGTCCCAGAAATGCTAAATAAATTTCATTTCTGGGGAGTTTGGAGCCCAGCGGAAGTGTTTAAGCTCAGAACAGTGCTCCTGGAGCCACTCTGTCGCATTGTCCTACTGGAATTTCCCAAGTCCGTCAAAATGCACAGTGGAAATGAATGGATGCAGGTGATCAAACAGAAATCTTACTTAAGTGTCACATGTTAGACATATGCTAGACATATCAGGGGTCGCACATCACTCCAACTGCACACGCCCCACACCATAACAGAGCCTCCACCATCTTGAACATTCCCCTGCTGACATGCTGCTGGATTCATGACATTGTCTCCATACCCGTACATGTCCATCCGTTGATACAATTTGAAACGAGGCTCGTCTGATCAGGCAACGTGTTTCCAATCGTCAACAGTGCAATGTCGGCGTTGACAGGTCCAGGCGAGGCGTAAAGCTTTGTATCGTGCAGTCATCAAGGTTACAGGAGTGGGCTTTCGGCTTCCAAAGCCCGTATCGATGACGGTTCGTTGAATGCCTCGCATACTGACACTTGTTGATGCCCAGCACTGAAATCTGCAGTAGTTTGCGGAAGGGTTGCACTTCTTTCACTTTGAACGATTCTCTTCAGTCATCATTGGTCCCGTTCTTGCAGGATCTTTTTCCGGCCGCAGCGATGTTGCAGATTTGATGTTTTACCGGATTCCTGATATTGACAGTACACTCGTGAAATGGTCTTACGGGAGAGTCCTCACTTCATCACTACCTCGGAGACGCTGGGTCCCATCGCTCTTGCGCCGACTATAACACCAGGTTCAAACTCACTTAAATCTTGATAACCTGCCATTGTAGCAGCAGTAACCGATCTAAGAACTGCGCCAGACACTTGATGTTTTATATAAGCGTTGCCGACCACAGCGCCGTATTCTGACTGTTTAGATATCTCTGTATTTGAATATGCATGCCTATACCACTTTCTTTGGCGCTTCAGTGTATTTCATATTGTGTAAGAAAAAGTATTCCCGTGAACAAATATTGCTAGCTTCAGATTCTTATTTACATAAACCAACATAAACCAAGTTTGGAAGATGGTCTATTGTTAATCTGCTGTCGCATTTCACAAGAACTGACGAGTAGGACTTATCAGCATTAATGGTAAGGAAAATTATGAGTCGTACTCGTATTTCATGACACAGCCTGTGTCACTGATCCCCCGTTTGGTTAGCTTCGTACCAAACATTTAACAACCACTAATGTCAATAAGCCGCTTGACAGTGCGACTGCTACTTCCTTTCAACATTGGCTACAAGAACGTTAATCATAGCCATTTTCACTGTCCATCCGATTTCAGTCTAGTCTGCTGGAAGGTAGTGAGTTAGCTAGAAGTTGAATTCCAGTGTGTGTTCAATGGTAGCAGTTTACCGGATCTGGAATAAAGTCATACAAGTATCGGCCTTCCCATGGCTGAGTGGCTGATTCGCAGTGGTAACAAGAGATTCCATGGAAGTGTTTCACCAAGTATTTCTTCCCCTTCGAAATTATGCAATTATGACAAGGGAAAAGATTCGAAATTAAAGTACATTCTTCTTTCGCATCTTCCTCTGTTCCTGTCAGCAATGTTAGCTCTGAAGACAAAATCAAAGTTTGTAAATACCTAGGTTTTACCCATACTCTTTACAATAATGAGAAACGACCGCAATGTGTTCTTCATTTGGAGATTTCAACTAACGATACCTTGAAGCCTATAAAACTAAAGAGATACCTGGAGACTGAACGTACGTTCCATGTAAACAGACCCATGAAATTTCTCACGTGCCATGAAAAAAACTAAAGGAAATGTCAGACTCCTAAGAAAAGGTACCAATTCCTAAGAAAGCATTGAGAGAATACCATGTACCGATCGAGTGGCAGCATTTACTGGAACTAAAAAGGGATTCATGACACGAGTGTGTGCTGTTTCTTCTTCTGAAAAATTTACATGCTGCATGGTACACAGAGAGACATTGGCTTCTACAGTAGTACAACAGGAAATCTATGAAGTACCTAATGATGATGTCAGTGCTGTAAATTTTTTGAAAGCTTTAAACAGCAGGCTATTTTACATTGTTTGCAAGGAGGTTTGCTCTACTCATCATTCGCTTCTACTGCACATGGAGGTACGCTGACTGTCTCGTGTTAAAGTTCTTCGTCGCGTTGTGGAACTGGAGAATGAGCTTCGTCTTCTCAAACTGAACAGCAGCCCCACACTTGCGGCTCCTAGTATTATGCTACTTGGCCGAAGTTTTAGAAACTGTTTACGTATCACTTCAAGAAGAGAAACCTTGGACAGATGAAGAAGGATAACTGCGAGATGTTTTCTTCACTGAATAATTTCGTGAAGGAAACTGAATTGAATACAGGTAGAGTTAATAGAATTAGTATAGTACAGCTCGAAAACCTTTGTCAACAATTCAAGAATAAATTTCCAGAACCTTCATCTAAGTATGACTGGTTCTACAGTACCTTCGATAAGCTCATCGCAGACCACTTGTCAATAGAGGAATGAGAGGCGCATTAGAACTCTCTAGTGATAGAACACTTCGAAATGTATTGAAATAGAAGTCTCTTGAAAAATCTTGGGCGCAGACGTAGAACACTTTGAAATGCATTGAAATCGAAGACTCTTGAAAAATCTTTGGTGCAGACTTGGTATGAATACCCCAGCTTAATAAGAAGGGCACTGCTGGTGAGTGTCAACATTTTCTGTAATGGCATTAATCAAAACGAAACATCGATTTCGACTGCAGATGGAAGAGAATCTGTGAATTGCTGTTTCAAGATCCAGTCAGGAATGAATATGCTTTCTTCATAAATTCGTGCTCAAACAACACGCTACATATACAAATGTCAAAAAAATTCGGAAGTTTCAATCGTGTGCATTTTTACTCTTGTTTATTTCCTTTCTTGATGACCAGTTTGGGTATTACAGTTTTTAAACTGGCATTTAAATATTGAACATTGTTCTGTCGTCATTTGAACCCTATCAGTTATCTTATATTAAAACTTTATAAATTAATTAAAACCATTACAGATGGAAACAATTAAATTTTAACTAACTAATGAATTTGTGAGCTAATTTAAAAATCTATCTGAGATAGGAAATGGTGCAGCTCGATTTAGACATAGCGGGAGTCAGTGAAATGAAGTGGAAACAAGCCAAGGATTTCTAGTCAGACGAGTTTGAGGCAATGTCAACAGTAGCAAAAAATGATAAAATAGAAGTAGGATTCGTCATTGACAGAAAAGTAAGGCATATTTGCTGAATTTCGATAACTGCACTCGCAACCATGGTTATTTATAAAATAGTTATAATTGTCATTTTGCACCATCTTTGAATAATATAAATGTGTGATAATTTAAAACGAAAAGCTTACCTCTGATGTGCTCGAATGACACTATTATTATTATTATTAATACTGTTGTATCTGATAGTTGCAGTAATTAGACAGAAGTAAGTAGATATGATGTGTCATTTCTGTGCCAAGTACGAGAAGTGTTGAACAAGGATGACAAAATGGGAGACAGAGCGCCAAAAAAAATTATATTTCAGAAAGGGGACATGACGGGGAAAGTTTGCTAATCCCTGTTATAAAGGGCCATAACCAGTCACCAAACGAAATACATAGAACTTACATCTAGAAGACTTTTCTTTTAAATAATTTTAATATAATTTTATCGATCGCTATTCTCCTAAGGACAATGTTCCAGAAAATTCTTAGAGTACTGGAAGCTGGGTCGAGATCTCGAGTTGCCATGCAGCATTTAGTGGTGATTACATAACACAGGAAAGAGAGCGAGTTCTAGTCAACTGGAACATTGTGTAATGGCTGGTAAATTGGGGGTGCAGCGGGATACTGCACTAATTAAACAGCCTGAAAATACAAACTGCTGTGTTACAGCTTCCCACTGTGACTCAATAAAGGAAGCGTGGCTGAGGCATCCAGTGACTTCCTGTGTATTGTCGCTCCGCAATGCTGACAGAGTGCAGCATCAGCTGGGCAATGGCTCATGACTCATCTGCTTATGTCAGCAGTGACTCAGGGTGCAAGCGGTCTTGGCCAGCTGTGTCCATGTGTGTTATGGCACGGCTCACACACACGCACTGTGAGCAGGCGACAGGCAAGTGGCGTAATCACAGGGATCCACTGCCTCACGCTGGAGGCCAGGAAGTTTCTTCCCAGAGATGGTGCTGGTGCGATGTGGTGATGTTCCAAGTCCCGTGGTTTCAGGGCGGATAGCCCTAATGCAGAGTCGGACTGTGCTCCACGAACAGCACTCCAGAGGGCTCCCAGGCGCCACAGTCCCATGGTGATAGCGTTGTGATGCTAACAGAAGTGACTTTAGTGTAAACTGGCTAGATATTTATATGCTTGCGAGATGCATCTACTTGCGCTTTGCTATACTTTGCGGCATGTGTACTAAACATTTCAGGGGTCGCCTATATGGGAAGGTTTCCACCCTCTTCCGCTTAGGTACTGCTACCTATTTCCATTTTTTCCACGCCTTGCTAGATCAGCCCGCCTCACAATCTTGTGACGACTTTGTTATATTTTGTAAGGTTTAACACCTGCACCCGTAGTCTAGGGTAGCGTTTTCGATTAATAATCCCAGGTTTGCAAGTCCCCAGTGCAGAAGTTTTCAATAAAAATCGTCAGCAATGACTACCGAGGACTTCTGGCATAAGAAGTCACACTCGTTCTGCCAATGACTTTGTCCAAACGAGTGGAAGAGGGAACAGAGTTTCAGGACGCTTTGTTGCCATGAGTGCGGGGAACTTCCCCTTCTAGATTTAGCAATGTTCAACGGCATGAGGATGCAGAAGGGAAAGGAACCACTGCATTAAAGACGCAGAATGTGTATCCAAAGGATATGTGGCATGTAATTGAAAAGTCTCTTGATGAGCTCCCCATTGCCGAAGGATTCCATACTAGTTTCCCATTTGGATCTCGGGGAGGGGATCATTATAAGGGAGGTGACCATGAGAAAAAGATCGAATAACCAACGAAATGGTAATGTTCGACGAGTCTGGGCGTGGAGTGTCAGAATCTTGAACACTGTAGGGAAGCTAGAAAATCTGAGATAGGAAATGGTACAGCTCGATCTAGACATAGTGGGAGTCAGTGAAATGAAGTGGAAACAATCCAAGGATTTCTAGTCAGACGAGCATGCAAAAAATGATAAAATAGAAGTAGGATTCGTCATTGACAGAAAAGTAAGGCAGAGAGTGAGTTACTATGAATAGATAGACTTATTCGCATCAGAATCGACAGAAAAACAACTCCGACAATAATAGTTTATTACATGTATTAGCATTTGCGTATATGGATAACCATCAGCTGTATAATGCAATGACGATAATGAAAATTTGTGGCAGACCAGGAATCATTCCCTGATTTCCGCTTATCGCGAGCGGACGCCTTTTCATTTGGCTATCCGAGCACGATTAATGGCCAGACTCAGGCCTTCACAATGTCGTCAACTACGTGTCTAC
Organism: Schistocerca serialis cubense; assembly: GCF_023864345.2. Lineage (NCBI taxonomy): Eukaryota > Metazoa > Arthropoda > Insecta > Orthoptera > Acrididae > Schistocerca > Schistocerca serialis. The sequence goes on from NC_064638.1 coordinate 837,739,932, forward strand.
AACTGGTACATCCATATGTATACTCCCATACAGGGGAGACATTTTACTTGAAAGCCACTTGCGCGGTGTCGGAGGGAAAATACTATATTGCAGTGCCTGTGTTATTCCGAATCATGATACAATATTCCTTTGGACCCGCATGTATGCCCGAACGAACAAGACATCGTAATTGGGAATAGCACAGGCACTGCAATATCGAAATAATAGTTCAGGTATACATGCCAATGTCCAGGATCAGATATAGACTCAATTGACAATTTATTAATGATGAACAGTAGACCGAAGTTTACGAGACTAGTCAGGAAGAATCAGTTCGCAAAGAAGTGGAATACGAAAGTGCTAAGGCATGAAGTTCTCTAAGGATACAGATACAGCAATAAGTAATAGCTCAGTAGGCAGTTCAGTCGAAGAGGAATGGACAGCTCTAAAAGGGGCACTCACAGAAAATGGAAAGCAAACCATAGGTACAAAGAAGGTAACGGCGAAGAAACCATGACAACAGAAGAAAACTTCAGCTGATCGACGAAAGAGGGAAATACAAAAATGTTCAGGGATATTCAGGAGTAAACAAGACACTTAGAAATGAAATAAATAGGAAGTGCATGGAAAATGAGAAATGGCTACAAAAAAATGAAGAAACCAAAAAAGAAATGACTGTCGGAAGTACTAAGTCAGCCTGTAGAAAAGCCAAAAACAATTAAAACCTAGGGGATTAACATTAAGAGTGTAATGGGAATTCCACTGTTAAATGCAGAGGAGAGAGTGGGCAGGTGGAAAGAATAGACTGAGGTCCTCAATAACCGGGAGGATTTGTCTGATGACGTGATAGGGACAGGAAAGAGATAGGAGAGTCAGTATTAGAGCACGAATTTAAAAGAGGTTCGTATGAGTTAAGACAAAATAAAGCAGAAGGGATAGATAACATTCTGTCAGGAATTTTAGAATCATTAGGGTAAGTGGCAACAAAACAACTATTCACGGTCGTATGTGAGACTGGTGATATACCAGCAGTCTTTCGGAAAAACATCATCCACACAATTCCGAAGATGGTAAGGGCCGACAGGTGCGAGAAATATTGTACAAGAGGCTTAACATCTCATGTATCCACGTTCCTGACAAGAATAATATACAGACCAATAGAAAAGAAAGTTGAAGGCTTGTTAAGCTAAGACCATTGTGGCTTTAAGAAAGGTGAAGGCACCAGAGACGCAGTTCTGATGTTGTGGTTGATAATGGAAGGAAGACTGAAGAAAACTCGAGACATGTTCATAGGACCTGTCGTTCGACAGTGTTAAACGGTGCAAGTTGTCTGAAGCTCTGAGAAAAATGAAGGTAAGCAACAGGGAAAGATGGGTAATGTTACAATAACTGCAAGAACGGAGAGGGAATAACAAGACTGGAAAACGAAGAATGAAATGCTCAGATTAAAATGGGCGTACGACAGGGATGTAGTCTTTTGCCGTTCCTGTTCAATTTATACATCGAAAAAAAAATCAAGAATGAAGAGTGGGATTAAAATTCAGTGTGAAAGGATATCAATGATTAGATTCGCCGATGGCACATTGCTGTCCTGAGAGGTAGTGAGGAGGAAATACAGTATATTTTAATCGAATGGTCTAGTCAGTATATAATACGACTAACAGTAATTCGGAAGTCGAAAGTAATGAAAAGTGGAAGAAATGAGAATAGGAGAAACTTAACATCAGCACTAGTGATCACGAAGTAGATGAAGTTAGGGATTCATCTACATAAGCAGCAAACTAACCCATGAAGGACGGAGAAAGTACATAAAAGGCAGACTATCTTTGATATTAAGGGGGTTCCTGGCTAAGAGAAGTCTACAAATATCAAGCATAGGCCTTACTTAGAGGAAGAAATTTCTGAGAATGTACGTTTGGAGCACAGCATTGTATGACAGTGAAACATGGACAGTATCGGAACGGAGGAGAATCGAAGCATTTGAGATTTGGTGCCTCAGAAGAATGTTGAAAATTATGTGGACTGATAAGGTAAGAAATGAGAAAGTTCACTGCAGAATCACCGAAGACAGAAATATATCGGAAACACTGACAAAAGAAGAATGGGCGGGTTGATAGGACATCTATTAAGACTTCACGGAATAATTTCCATGATACTAGATGGAGCTGTGGAGACTAAAGCTGTAGAGGAAGATCGAGATTGGTTTTCATCCGGCAAATAATTGGCGATATAGATTGGAAGTCCTACTCTGAGATGAAAACGTTGGTTGGCACACGAGAAAAATTTGTGACGGACCGCATATAAAAAGGAAAAAACCGCCCGCACTTTCTTGCGGCTGGTGCTACCGAAAACTACATCCTACGTTGCGCGTTTCTACCAAATGTGGTCGGTGCGCTACATTGCCCTCCTCTTCAACGAGATTTAGTCCTTTGGTTCACTTTCAACTAGATTATCCATATGGAAACTAGGATAACAAATTTCCTGGACGTTTTCCCAATTGGCTCTAGTCCGCTTTTTACTCAAGATTGCTCTTACCGTGACGTTTCCTTATGCATTACGTATACTGAGCTGCGTAGCTTCCTTTTAGCTTAACTTAAAGTTATATTTTCCGCTACTGCTCTTTCAACTCTTGGAATCGAGTTCACCGTGATTTTGACGGTGGCTGGGGCCGAACTTCGTCTTGTGTTTCGCTTCTTCTACACGTAAACAAGGACTACACTTAGCAGAGTAAGTGTCGCTGTAGTACCTGGTATGACATCGGTCAAGATTGTTTCCCCCCTATACTGATCCTCATGCTGCATCAATGCCTCCAAGGAGATTCGCCGATTTACCCCTCCTGCTTGTTAACGAGTCTGTATATGGACTGAATTAAATCGGGTCCTAAAGTTAATTCAGTACAGTGAGATTTGCGGTTGATAGCACTTCTATAGGCTCCTCTGGCAGATATTTGTACAACCGAGAGTGCGAAATGCTCAGATGAGTAATTCCCATAATTTAGTCAAATAGACGGTAAGTAGGTCCCACTATCTCACAAGATGTCACGTTTACTGGCAAACCTCTTCCGTCTAGCTCTAGCCTGTCTGGTGCCGTTTGCTTCCTCTGTTCATAGCAACTGGCTACTATTATAAATTTGTTTAACGTAGAGCACAACTAATGAGATTCAATCTTCTGGAAGTACAACTCAGGCCTTCTCTTGCAATCCTTTTACTTTTATGACCCAGCATTAACTTCACTGCGCAGTAGTTCTGACAATCTCTCACTATCGTAACTTCACCTCTGTAACTCTTCTGTAAATCCACCTCTTACAGGGTGTTTCAAAAATGACCGGTATATTTGACACGACAATAAAAACTAAACGAGCAGCGATAGAAATACACCGTTTGTTGCAATATGCTTGGGACAACAGTACATTTTCAGGCAGACAAACTTTCGAAATTACAGTAGTTACAGTTTTCAGCAACAGATGGCGCTGCTGTCTGGGAAACTCTATAGTACGATATTTTCCACATATCCACCATGCGTAGCAATAATATGGCGTAGTCTCTGAATGAAATTACCCGAAACCTTTCACAACGTGCCTGGCGGAATGGCTTCACATGCAGATGAGATGTACTGTTTCAGCTGTTCAATTGTTTCTGGATTCTGGCGGTACACCTGGTCTTTCAAGTGTCCCCACAGAAAGAAGTCACAGGGGTTCATGTGTGGCGAATAGGGAGGCCAATCCACGTCGCCTCCTGTATGTTTCGGATAGCCCAAAGCAATCACACGATCATCGAAATATTCATTCAGGAAATTAAAGACGTCGGCCGTGCGATGTGGCCGGGCACCATCTTGCATAAACCACGAGGTGTTCGCAGTGTCGTCGAAGGCAGTTTGTACCGCCACAAATTCACGAAGAATGTCCAGATAGCGTGATGCAGTAATCGTTTCGGATCTGAAAAATGGGCCAATGATTCCTTTGGAAGAAATGGCGGCCCAGACCAGTACTTTTTGAGGATGCAGGGACGATGGGACTGCAACATGGGGCTTTTCGGTTCCCCATATGCGCCAGTTCTGTTTATTGACAAAGCTGTCCAGGTAAAAATAAGCTTCGTCAGTAAACCAAATGCTGCCCACATGCATATCGCCGTCATCAATCCTGTGCACTATATCGTTAGCGAATGTCTCTCGTGCAGCAATGGTAGCTGCGCTGAGGGGTTGCCGCGTTTGAATTTTGTATGGATAGAGGTGTAAACTCTGGCGCATGAGACGATACGTGGACGTTGGCGTCATTTGGACCGCAGCTGCAACACGGCGAACGGAAACCCGAGGCCGCTGTTGGATCACCTGCTGCACTAGCTGCGTGTTGCCCTCTGTGGTTGCCGTACGTAGTCGCCCTACCTTCATCCGTCACGTTCCCAGTCCGTTGAAATTTTTCAAACAGATCCTTTATTGTATCGCTTTTCGGTCCTTTGGTTACATTAAACCTCGTCTTGTTGCAACAACACTGTGTTCTAGGCGGTGGAATTCCAACACCAGAAAAATCCTCTGTTCTAAGGAATAAACCATGTTGTCTACAGCACACTTGCACGTTGTGAACAGCACACGCTGACAGCAGAAAGACGACGTACAGAATGGCGCACCCACAGACTGCGTCGTCTTCTATATCTTTCACATCACTTGCAGCGCCATCTGTTGTTGAAAATTGTAACTACTGTAATTTCGAAAGTTTGTCCGCCTGAAAATGTACTGTTGCCCCAAGCATATTGCAACAAACGGTGTATTTCTATCGCTGCTCGTTTAGGTTTTATTGCCGTTTCAAATATACCGGTCATTTTTGAAACACCCTGTATATTTCCGCATGCCCGCTCTTGTCCTCAGCAATTAGTAACAACTGCTGCACCGTTCTCTACTACTGGAAAGGCAACTGAAATGTGCGTATTTGGTCTATCGGTCTTTGCTTCCACGGTGCTAGGTTAAAATAGAAACTTAAGTTTTTATAGCTGGGTTCCAAGACCAACTTTAATTGAAATGGTAGGTCTTTTCGACATTGCCTTGAGCTCCTCCAGCTTATGACCTGTAAGCAACAGGTTTACCCCAGGTTTACCACAGCCTGTTGCATAGCTCCCCGCAATTACGATAACGCACTGCATGCTTTCGACAAACTGTTATAAAATATCTGTAACCACTTCGTTATCCAATATTTCTACGTCGACTTGTTACCTCTCAATGTTCCAGTTCATCGATACTTATACTGTTTTGATATAATTCATGACTGTCCCAGTCAGCTGGCCTTATAACTGAGTGTTATTTAAAACATCTTTCTCCAAATTTGTGACCTGCTTGGTGTACCCTTCACTTGCTTCCTTGTTTCCTTTTACCCAATACTTTACTACTTTCACTGTATCACTCAAACCCCTTATGTCCTCGTCGTCAACAGTTCGAAACACAGTTTGCGTTCATAAAACCTCTTCTATATGTAATCCCCAGATCATGTCGTCTCGTCCCTCAAATTTTCGTAAGTCCCATGTATCCTCGTAACTCCTTTAAGCACTCCTTTTAGCACTCCACATCCTGCCAGAAACTGTTGAATGCTTCCTCTAGTCGTCTCACGTCGTTCTTCAATTCCCATGCATTAAACACAACCTGTATCACCCAGTGGTGACTGGTGATCACCAAATCTCTTTGCTTTACAAATAGCACTCCACCTTCGGGTTTCTCATTCTGCAATGCTTTTACACTGACGATGACCAGTAGCACGGTACACAAATCCTTCGTCTTCTCTCCTGATGTACCCAATCGTTTTCTCCCCATAAATGTTGCCTGGTGCTCCGCAGCAGTTGATCCCATCTACACTCTACCTTACGGTGTATTTACAACGAAGAAAAAAAAAACGATTAATCTGCTCTGATGTGCTCGTTCTTAAAGAGTACGGACTTCCTCTCATCGGTACATGTAAGACTTCTTGCTCGTTCCAACTCAACTTCTCTTTTCTCATTTTCCTTCCATTCCAACCGTACAGCCGGCCGGAGTGGCCGAGCGGTTCTAGGCGCTTCAGTCTGGAACCGCGTGACCGCTACGGTCGCAGGTTCGAATCCTGCCTCGGGGATGGATGTGTGTGGTGTCCTTAGGTTAGTTAGGTTTAAGTAGTTCTAAGTTCTACGGGACTGATGACCTCAGATGTTAAGTGCCATTGTGCTCAGAGCCAACCAATCGTACAATTCCTGGATTAACTTCTAGACTCACACAAAACGGTTTCAATCGTCCCACATTGCACTCAGCAACTGGATCTTGGCATTCACTGGTGACATATTTTCCACAAGTTGATGTGATCCTTGATATTTTGTAAACAATTTCTTCGTCTTCTTTTTTGGAGAATACGAAGTCGGTAACATTATCCATTGGCCACTTGTATTGCTTCATTCTTGCTAAATGTTACACTACTTATTCTTGCTCTTATAGTGCTCGTGTATTAGATGCACACCATGCTACATACTTCCCTTATCACTCTTGCGAACTCCTTAACAGATTCCCCTGTCTTACCATTCTTGGCTATTAACGTTTCTAACGGCGATGGTATCCTACGACCATATGTAAACTGGGAGTGTTAGAAGGCACAGGACTTCACTGCCCGTCTCCAGATTAGAACGTGTGTTCTCAGCTGATCGTGAGGAAGAGGATGGTGAAGATGTGTCCACGGATAGCTTCTGATGACAGAATAACAACATTTATTGATCAACTCAATACATTGTTTGTGAGCCTCTGGGTGAGGTTTGCTTCCAGTTGCAAGCAATATCCTTGCGGCGACGGAGGTGATCGGCGGACGTTCACATGTGTGGCCGCTGCTACATCTGGAGCTGCTCTGGCGTAAATCGAATCTGCTGCTTCGACAGCGCGCTCCGACCTTGGAACGACTTACTGCGGCAACAAAAACCGCGCGCCAAGGGCCTCTGTTGTGCTGGCGGATTGGCGGCGGGGGGGCGGGGGGGGGGGGGGGCGTGGCAGTGGGACAGGTCAGTGCTTTGTCTCAGCAGATATCCACGGCGGCAGCTGTCTGGCGTTGGCGGGCCAGGGTCCTCGGCTCCTGTCCTGGTCAGGACGTTCTTGCTGTCAGCGTCCCAGAACGATGGCGACAGTGCGTTGCAACAAAGCACCCCAAGCGATGACTCCCATCACAGGCTGCAGCCTGTTGAAGGCATCTGACGATATTTATGGCGGCGACATCACTCTGGCGCCTCCTAGGCGACGACCTGCACTACAGAGGTGAACATTACGGTGACTGCGATGGCCGTGACGACTCCAAACTGGCGACAGCGCTAAGTGACACAGGCTCTGTGTCTCTCCGACACCTCACAACGGACGATGCTGACGAGGTGGCTACCGGTCCTTGAATGTGGCTCATTGCCGCTTATGTCTGTTGTTTTTCCCAGTAGGTCAGTGAAATATTCTTCTGTTGCTGGCCAGGGTACCTCTACAAGAGTCAGTCGAGCTTATTGGGCAGAAATTTGACGAGAAGACCATCGACCTTTTCAAGCATGCCCTGACCTCCTCGTATTTTCTGTCCAATGGAGAATAATATGATCAAACGGAAGGAGTCGCGGTGGGTAGTCCCCTTTCACCTGTGGTCGCGAATTTGTATATGGAGTAATTCGAGGAGGATGCCTTGGTGTCATCCAAATGGAAATATGCTTTTTTCCGTTATGTGGATGACACGTTCGTCATCTGGTACCATGGTAGGGACAAGCTCCTGGACTTCCTTCACATCTGCAATCCATACATACCAACATCCAATTCTCAATGAAGACCGAAGAGAAGGACAATTACCTTTCCTGGACGTAATGGTCAAGAGAAGAGCTGGGGGCACGTTGGGTCACGGTGTGTACAGGAAGAAAACGCACATGATCTGTATGTGTATGCAGACAGCTGTCACCAAACTTCTCAAAGAAATAGGGTTCTAAAAACACTGGTACACAGGACGCGCAGCATCTCAAACGCAGAGAGTCTGCTCCAGGAGCTGAAACACCTCAGAACCGCATTCAGAAAGAACGGGTACTCGAAATGGCAGACTAGAAGCGCTCTCCGCCCCACCACTACAGTGCAACCTTTGAAGACGGAAAAAGTCACGGAGGAGTAAGTAGCCACTGCATTTATTCCGTACACTGGCGCACTATCTGGGAAAATCGGACGCATCTTCAAGAAACATCAAGTTAAAACCGTCTTTTGCCCGCCCAATAAAACGCGAGCGTTATTGGGAAGTGTGGAAGATGGTATCGGCTTGCGGTCTGCCGGCGTATACCAGATTCCCTGACGCAACCAAGAACATAGCTGGTCACATTATATGACAGAATGAATTCCTTATTGAAATTTGGAAACAATAAGATCAGACTCAAAGTCAGACCTCCTTTCGGTTTCTCAAAAGTACTCTGACAATCCTCTGATCAAACAAATTTTGAAACCTTCTTCAGCAACTGTGTCAGCAGTCCAGTAATATAAAAAAAAATCGTTTTATGACTCACCAATTCAAGCATAGAATATTCACACAAGGCTTTAACTAACCTTGAGTCTGTCCTAGCTCCATCCTTACTACTTGAGTGACCAAGGTATGCCACCTCTTCTAAAACAAAGTTGTACTGCTCTGTTCTCAAAATTAACACTGCAGCCTTCAATCACAGAAATACTTCTCTTAGGCGCTGTATGTACTACTCAATATCACTCGCAAAGACGAGTATATCATCAAGATACACCATGCACTGACATGGCTCCAACTCTCTGAGAACTCCATCAAACAACCTCTGAAACGTTGCAGGTGCATTTTTCAGTATGGTATATATCTTTATGAAGCGATAATGTTCCCATGGTGAAGAAATTGTTGCCTTTAGTCAGTCCTATGGAGCAATTCCTTGAGTCGATTGTCGAAAAATACTTGCACTGGCCCGAATAGTCTAGAGTTTCTATAATGACTGGCAAAGGGTAGTCATCCATTACAGTCTTGGTATTCAAGTGTCGATAGTCGCAGCGAAACTTATAATGGACGAAACGAAAATTCTGGTCCCCAATGGGCTATTACATTCCTCAATAATTCCATCCTTTTCAGCTGCTAATACACTCCCGGAAATTGAAATAAGAACACCGTGAATTCATTGTCCCAGGAAGGGGAAACTTTATTGACACATTCCTGGGGTCAGATACATCACATGATCACACTGACAGAACCACAGGCACATAGACACAGGCAACAGAGCATGTACAATGTCGGCACTAGTACAGTGTATATCCACCTTTCGCAGCAATGCAGGCTGCTATTCTCCCATGGAGACGATCGTAGAGATGCTGGATGTAGTCCTGTGGAACGGCTTGCCATGCTATTTCCACCTGGCGCCTCAGTTGGACCAGCGTTCGTGCTGGACGTGCAGACCGCGTGAGACGACGCTTCATCCAATCCCAAACATGCTCAATGGGGGACAGATCCGGAGATCTTGCTGGCCAAGGTAGTTGACTTACACCTTCTAGAGCACGTTGGGTGGCACGGGATACATGCGGACGTGCATTGTCCTGTTGGAACAGCAAGTTCCCTTGCCGGTCTAGGAATGGTAGAACGATGGGTTCGATGACGGTTTGGATGTACCGTGCACTATTCAGTGTCCCCTCGACGATCACCAGTGGTGTATGGCCAGTGTAGGAGATCGCTCCCCACACCATGATCCCGGGTGTTGGCCCTGCGTGCCTCGGTCGTATGCAGTCCTGATTGTGGCGCTCACCTGCACGGCGCCAAACACGCATACGACCATCATTGGCACCAAGGCAGAAGCGACTCTCATCGCTGAAGACGACACGTCCCCATTCGTCCCTCCATTCACGCCTGTCGCGACACCACTGGAGGCGGGCTGCACGATGTTGGGGCGTGAGCGGAAGACGGCCTAACGGCGTGCGGGACCGTAGCCCAGCTTCATGGAGACGGTTGCGAATGGTCCTCGCCGATACCCCAGGAGCAACAGTGTCCCTAATTTGCTGGGAAGTGGCGGTGCGGTCCCCTACGGCACTGCGTAGGATCCTACGGTCTTGGCGTGCATCCGTGCGTCGCTGCGGTCCGGTCCCAGGTCGACGGGCACGTGCACCTTCCGCCGACCACTGGCGGCAACATCGATGTACTGTGGAGACCTCACGCCCCACGTATTGAGCAATTCGGCGGTACGTCCACCCGGCCTCCCGCATGCCCACTATACGCCCTCGCTCAAAGTCCGTCAACTGCACATACGGTTCACGTCCACGCTGTCGCGGCATGCTACCAGTGTTAAAGACTGCGATGGAGCTCCGTATGCCACGGCAAACTGTCTGACACTGACGGCGGCGGTGCACAAATGCTGCGCAGCTAGCGCCATTCGACGGCCAACACCGCGGTTCCTGGTGTGTCCGCTGTGCCGTGCGTGTGATCATTGCTTGTACAGCCCTCTCGCAGTGTCCGGAGCAAGTATGGTGGGTCTGACACACCGGTGTCAATGTGTTCTGTTTTCCATTTCCAGGAGTGTAGATGAGTTGCCCCAGAATTGGCTGCAAGTGTTCTGTGTGGCTTGTGGTAAGCCGGTGACTTATGCCCATTGGGTGCTGCATAATACGCATTGCTGCCAATGATATTTCTGGAAAAGAAACAAATCCCTAAATTCCAATAGTAACTGTTCCATCTGTTGCTTATCACTCCCCTTTTGGCGCTGCAATTTTCCTTGTAATGCAGTTTCAATGGCATTTGGCGATTGTCCATAGATGACACTCCACGTGACCCTTTCCTCATTCTTCCAGATATTCATATTAGTGACGAACAACTCCATCGTTAACCTTAAATCCTCGGTGATGAAATTATCCACAAACACAGGTACCATTTATCAACCATTTACCTCTTGTAGGCCTACAATATTTCTTTTCACTAAGACACCTACCTGATCCAATAGTGTATTTACTTCCACACACACAACACCCCTACCAGGAAATTCGACTTAAGACTAACCCAAAGCGAATTACCGATACTCTTAGGCACTCAATCGTTTGAATCGAGTCTTAGTGTGCATGTTCCCAGATTAAGCGGTGTGTCATTTTGATAGACTCCCCTGTGACGTCACCACACTGGCAGCAGTTTCTCCCAGCTGAAGCATTTGCTGACAAGCCCCACCACTGGTGCCTGAGGTTGATTTTGCCACAATGCTGATGCAAGATATCCCACAACGGAATCAAGTCATAGCCGTCCCTCAGATGTGGCATAATCTCTACATATTGTCTGAACTGACCTGTAGCCAGTTAAAAAATCTATGTCCATCGATTCCAACAATGTGAAATTGCTATCCTCACTCTACCCAATTTTCTCGTATATTGTGATGGGTTCAGTTTCTTAAGTTCGAGCACACCCGATTTTCACTGGTAACTGACAAATGTGCTCCTGTGTCCAACAATATCGAGCAGTTCTTCTTCCCCACTACTCCTCTGACTGCACAATACACCTCTGCATACAACTTCGTTGCATCTAATTTTACTGTGAATGCCCGTAGATGGACCTCAGGCTTTCTTTGGCATTTAACGCTTGCTTCATCTCCAGTCTCCTATCCCTGATACTGATATCATTATGCCGTATTATGTTGACCTCTGCCTCTACTTCCACTGTCCTATGGCTACCTATGTTGCTTCTGCACATGCCCCATCTGTACACGTCTGTAACGTCTTATACTAGCCGAAAACACTGTCCGTATAACTTGCAACCTGGTTGACACATAAATTTCCTGTCATTCTACTGTCGGTCTAGCAGCTGTGTACAAATCAATTGGAACCCTGTTTGTAGTCTCCCCGACATTTCCGAATTCGACCCACTTAAAAATGTTTCAAGCGCCTTCTCATCACTCTCCTGTAAAATTTCTTCATTCACGATAGCATTCTGCCACGTCCCTTTCTTACCATGTCCAACTGTTCCCCGGAATATCTGGCGCTGTTCTGATTTGTGTACCTTTGAACTAAAATTCTTCAAATGTTCCAGATCGTTTGAGGTATTTCTAACCCATATAAGCTTTTGCTTTCCCAGTTAATCCTAGTTTTGCTACCTTTGAAAGTTCCGCATCAGACCAACCTTTTATCTCTGCCTATTTCCTAAGTTCGTCTACAAACACTAGCACATCCGCAGTTAACGTACCAGAGAAAAGAGCAACTATACTTGTGGCTGAGAAATGTATATATCGCTGTAGCGATTGTGCTTCTACTAGACGACATAACTACCTATTAACTGCTGCTAATTATGCTACCTTTTTTGACAATATACGCACTGACTCTCAAAGCCTTGCTCTTCTCGACACTGATTTTGAAACACCAACAATCACAAGACATACAAAAGAAAATAACTTAGATCTAATTATGAGCCATTTTGATTCTCAGAACTGTCTATCCATATGCCTGTAATGCCTACTCATGAAACTTTTACTGACACTAATTCTGTAGACGGTGCCGAATGATCTGTCAAATCACATATGACACGTAATAGCCAATAGCACCCCCATTACGTCTAAAGTGTGAAAAACCATTGATTATTTATTTTAACAAAAATCACCTTACTAAGAGCACAGCATTCGAGCTTAATTTCCACGACCGAGATATTTTGACAGCCAATGACTTGCTGTAGTGGTAACACCGGTTCCCGTCAGATCACAGAATTTAAGCGCTGTCGGGCTATGATAGCACTTAGTTGGGTGACAATCCGGTCTGCCGAGCGCTGTTGGCAAGCGGGGTGCTCGCAGGCCCTTGTGAGGTAAACTGAGGAGCTACTTGATTGAGGATTAGCGGCTCCAGTCTCGTAAACTGACATACTGCTGGGAGAGCTGTGTGCTGACCACATGCCTCTCCACATCCGCATCCAGTGATGCCTGTGATCTGATGATGACACGGTGGTCGGTCGGTAGTAGTTGTCCTTCATGGCCTGTTGGGGTGGAGTTTAGTTTTTAAGATATTTTGACAATAATTATTAAATTTCTTGTCATACCATAGGTTCAGACATTGTACTGAAAATGGGACGCCAGTTCACTGATATCAGCTGTAATAGCTGAAGGATTTAGGGTGCAGGGGGATACGGTCCAGCGCCATTCAACCAGCCTGAAATTCAAAATAGCTTTATTATAGCTCTCCCCATTGCTCATTGTGGCTGAGGCATCCAGTGGCTTCTGTGTCAGCAGACACTGGTTCGTGGAACAACTGCTTCTATCAGTGTCGACTCCAGGTCGTCTCATCTAGTTGCGACCACGTGTGCTGCCACAAGTCTCGCACACTCCGCACTGTCCAGCACATGGCGGGCAGATGACTTAATGACAGTGACCTACTGCCCCGTGTTGTTGGCCAGCCTGCTGCTTTCCAGAGAATGAGCTGGCCCGATGTGGTGATGGGTCCAGTTACTGTGGTTTCAGGGCAGGCTGCCCTCATCAGAGTCGAACTGCGGTTCATGGACAGCATTCCAGATAGTGAGTCACAGCCCTGTGGTGACAGAGTTAGGATACTAACAGAAGTGCCTTTAGTGTAAAATGGCAAGGTAGCCTACTTCTACACTTCTGAGATGAGTGTGCTAGTGTTTCACCATGTTTTTTTACACTTACTATACATTACGGCGGCCACCGGTGTGGAAAGGGCTCCGCCATCTTCCGCTTAAGTGCTGCTGTGTCAGTTGTTTCGACACCTCGCCAGACCGGTTCACATCGCAACATTGCTATGTTACATTTTTGAACACGTATCTCCTGCCGGCCGGAGTGCCCGTGCGGTGCTAGGCGCTACAGTCTGGAGCCGAGCGACCGCTACGATCGCAGGCTCGAATCCTACCTCGGGCATGGATGTGTGTGATGTCCTTAGGTTAGTTAGGTTTAATTAGTTCTAAGTTCTAGGCGACTGATGACCTCAGAAGTTAGGTCGCATAGTGCTCAGAGCCATTTGAACCATTTTTGAACGTATCTCTTGTGCAGCTGCCGTGTTTGTGGTTGTTGAGTATAGAGCAAAATACGGTACCTTTCCTCTCTATGACAAAGAAGCCTCACGTTAATTATGTAAATTAGCTCTTATAGCTACAGAAAAGGTCTTCTAATTCGTCACTCACACTCTACGAAATCCAGTTTTCCTGTAAAATGATAAAATCAAGCAGCAGTTAACTGGTCACAATTCATCACAACTACTGTTTCATAGCCTGACGGACGTTGGTGATTTTGGTTTAAAGAAGATTACAGAAGGCGTTCTTTGAAGCTCAGTGGTTGTTCTTGGCTTGCTAATATCGAACTTTTTCTGTAAATCAACAAACTTCTGGCTGCGTGTACCAACTGCGTACTCCAATTAACGAATGACAAAAGTCATATGGTAAATTATGCAATTGTAGTAATGAACAACTATGTACGGAAGTTTGACATCAAACTGAAAATACTTTGCTGCAGATTAAAGTAAAAATGGATGGATTGCAATCAAATTAACCGTTGATAACATTAGTAAAACTCCAACCGTTAATTTCTATAACATTGTAATTACTAAGTTGTTGTATAAGTTTTATAAATTGTCATTTTTTTATTTGTTGTTCACTCTTGCTATCTCGTTTTACGTATTATCATTTGTCATTTGGAGTTAGTGGAGATGTGGACGCTAGAAAATGTAATGCCAAATGGGGAAATCGGAAAATTTCCAACACTTCAATACAAGGGTGACGGCAGCGGCGGAAGCCAGAAACATTTGCGCCATGTATGCGGATAGTGACATTGGACAGAGCACGGCAAGAAAATGATTTCTCGTTTCAAGTGAGACCGTTTTGACGTCTGTGATGCTCCACGTTCAGGAAGGCCTTGAGGTTTGATGAAGATCGCTCAAACGCATTAATCGACAATAATCCATGTCAACGTATTCGAGAACTGGCAGATGTGATGGACTGTGATCATCTCACCATCGCACGACGTTTGATGAAGTGGGGAAAGTTCAAAAACTGCGTGTGTACGTACCGCATGTTCTAAGCCAAAATCATCAAAATCAGCGGGTGGCCCTGTGGGCATCTCTGCTTACTCTTAATCAGCCCGATCGTGAACAACATTGGTCATTCCTATTCTTTATCGTTACTGGTGACGAGAAGTAGTGTCTTTATGCGAACATAATCAGAATAAAGGAATAGTTGAAGGCAGACAAAGGAACAGTTCTCTGTACAAAGACCTGTGCTCATCCACTAGAGATAATGTTATGCATCTGGTGGAACAGCGACGGTGTGGTGTACTACGAATTGCTTCCCGAGGTGTAACCATCACTCCTGACATTTATTGTCAATAACTGAGGTGCGTCACAGACGCAGGCCAAAAACAACGACCAGCAAGACTATGTGGAGCGATGCTACTTCTCGATAAGACACACCGGCGTTGTATTAGACTGACAAACAACATTACACAGTAATTGGGTTGCGAACATTCCGCACTCACCTTATTCACCTGATCATGTGCCCTCAGATGTTTACCTTGTCCGCTCTCTATTTATTCAACCTCAAGGAATTTCCTTCTCGGATGAAAATGCGCTCCGAACATGGCTCAACGAGTTGTTCGCTTCAAAACCACGTAATTTCTACAGTCGCGGAATCGAAAAATTATTCCAACGTTGACAGCCTATTGCTAACAGTGAAGAAGAATGTAACTGATGATTAAAGTATCTGTTACATATTTCTGTTATGTTTATTATTCGCTTCAAAACAACGTAACTTCTACAGTCGCGGAATCGAAAAATTATTCCAACGTTGACACACTATTGCTAACAGTGAAGAAGAATGTAATTGATGACTAAAGTATCTGTTACATGTATCTGTTATGTTTATTATTCGCTTCAAAACCACGTAATTTCTACAGTCGCGGAATCGAAAAATTATTCCAACGTGGACAGAGTATTGCTGACAGTGAAGAAGGATATAACTGATGACTAAAGTATCTGTTACATGTATCTGTTATGTTTATTAATGTTATGGAAAAATGCTACCAATTTATGCAGCAACTCAGTATGTATGCTATGTGTCTACATGAAGGTTCCCTTTTCCAGGTGTTGTATGGTGAACAAGCAGCTGTCAACAATGTAAATATTAAACAATTCCAAGAAGATGCAAGATCCATCCAACATCAGATGTGGGCGGATCCGAGAGTTTGTGTATCTGGAATGAGTTTTCAGTTTGCAATGAAGGGGCAAACCCAGAACTGTTCAGCAATGCTTTCGAAGCCTCTGAATTGTTATTCAGATATAACTTGTAAGAGTATTGAAGAAGTTGTCTCTTCTATATGGAGAAATGGTACAAGTCGTAGTGGTGTGATTGAGTCGGTAGGTAATAATACTTCCTTCAACGAATCTAGCACATGTGGGGGCGGATATCTGAAAGGGTTTTATTTTGATGTTTATAGGGACATGTGGTTTGACATAGACGAATGCAGCGAAAATATTTCAGGGTGCGCTCACGAGTGTGAGAACACAATTGGTAGTTATCGCTGCAAATGCAAGCAGGGTTATGCGCTACAGGAGGATCGAAAGTCATGCCAGGATATAGACGAGTGTAGCCGAAACGTGTCTGGATGCGCCCAGGAATGTGAGAACACAGACGGCAGCTTTAGCTGCAGATGCCAAGAGGGCTTCTCTCTGCTGCCCGATAAAAAGTCGTGCGAAGATATCGACGAATGTCGGCGAAACATGTCTGAGTGCTCTCACAAGTGCGTGAATACGATCGGTAGTTACAAATGCAAGTGCAGGAAGGGCTACTTCCTCATGGACGACCAGAAGTCCTGTGACGACCACGACGAGTGCGCGCGCGACAAGAACGGCAGGAGGTACGCGCCGTGCACCCACCTGTGCGTCAACGTCGCGAACGGCTTCATGTGCGGCTGTCCGGAGGGTTTCGTCATCGATAGGCGCAACATCGCCACGTGCATAGACGTCCGCAACGTTGACGTCCCGCCTGCCGGTACTAGACCCAAGTCACAGGGGCAGTAGGCGGCCGAAAAGGCTCCTTCCGTGTGTCGGCCAGTCAATATTTTTAATATCAAATGAGCTGGAGATGATGTAACACGGTACTATACTTCCCACCCCTTTCGATGGATGCGTTGCGGAGAATTCGTGAAGAGAATGTGATTATGGAAGTGGTTACACAGGGAAAAGATCGCGGGAATTTGGGAACGAAGGATGGTTAAGGTTTGACACCTCGTCGTTGTAAAGTTAATTAGGGACACAGAAATATCTAGTCGGTTCTTTATTGTTTCTGCAACCATCTTCAGATCGTTCCACATGTGAAAAAGAAGCATCACATTAATTCGTAAATACCAAGGCAGTAACAGTACGTAGCTTAAAAACATCACCGTGAGCAAGCCAGGTTGTTTTTAAACTATGTACTGTTATTGTCTTGGTGTTTATGAAGACATGTAATTGCATGAACACAGCTAACGAAGTTTTCCAATGCTTTTTCACGTGTGGAGAGATCTGAAGGTGTTGCAGACAGCAACCAAAACTAGTTATTCTACTTTAATTGTAACAGCAAAATTGCGGTCTAGGCAATGAAACTTGTTTTTACGTAAGAATAAAATTATTTGATAAACCACATTAAGAACAACGTCTCCTCCCTGACATTGTCAGGCTTCACTATTAATCTTTTAGAATGGTTTCGTGGCCAAATCTGTGAAGTATTTTCGTATGGATCAGTGGTAACAGAAAATTCCACGCATAAATTTCCCAGATCATAGCTCACAAAATTTTTTTGTTACAGAAATTGTCACAGAGATTAATATCAGATGTCGCAGAATGCTGCCCTTGTGAATCAGCAACATCCCAAATTCGGCAGTCTCAAGTAAATTCAAGTCATTTTTATCATGGGTCCAGACATCGTCTGCCACCTTTCCAGATTTGTTATAATAGGGTTCGCTGAAATACCAGGGAAAGTAAGAACCTGCTTCCCTTGCGTTATTCACTACGTCATTTGGCCGTCAAAACTGTGTAATCTCCTCTGGTAGTCCACTCCCAGACATTGATGGAACGTGGGTTTCTGGTCACGTTCTCGAAGAGTCGTGGACGGACCTTAAGTGAAATATGTTGTCGATGATTTAATTCCATTGAATGATACTAAACGATGTGGCAAAGAAATTAGAATTGCATTCAGGAGGTGTTGTTCGTTTCAAATTTCTATCTGGACCACAAAGATTAAAGTTTTTCGTGATTGCGTTAACTTCAGATCAGTGCTAGAATAATTGTTAAAGCTCAGGGAAATTTTCTTATGCTCCATTGTTCAATCAAGATTAGTGTTCTCTCTCTAACGACCTCTATGTCGACTAGTCGTTAAACTGAAGCCTTTTGCGAATGGGCTTTATCCGTTTTTTTTTCACTAAGCTATCGCAACTTAATTCACGTAATTTGTAGTAACCTATCAGAAATTAACGGTTTGGTGATGAAAACGTGAATTTGTAACTTATTAAATGATCAGCAATATGAAATATGCACTTACAAGTCCTTATATTGTTTTCGCTGCCGTAAAAACGAGCTACGACACACGAAACTCGACGTCTCTCTTAATGCAGTTGTTGAAGTGCATTCTGTAGGTGGAGCATTAATTTTTTACCCAAATTTATTTAATCTGAAAGATCAGAAGAAATGGAAAAAAATACGGTGTATATTCAGCTTTAATGTGTATTGCAGATATGACTTGAGTGGCATTTTGAGGAGCTAATTCGACTGAGATGAACAGCGCCTAAAAAACGTATGAAGTGTTTTAAGGGTTGACACGTGCAGTATACGTAAAAATATTTGAAACTTGATTAGCTTTGAAATAAGGTTTTCAGGACATCTTCAGAAATGAGAAAGATATTCTTCAAGGGAACTATATAGTCGTCCCATATCAGTGTGATGTCACTTTTCTAGTGTCACTTCCGCTTGTCACCAACCACAATTATTTCTTCTGGTAGGTGTTACATCATCAAACTCACAACTACCCTTACCACTTAGAGATGCTCATTATAGATAATATTTGTGTGGATTAAGAAATTTTTCTGGCTGGCGTAATGAACACACCATTTTATTCAGCTCTTATTTGTAATCCTCTCTCACATGTGCTAGATTTCAAATGTAATGAAGTGATGGTGTTTACAAGTACTTAAGAACATAAATAAAGTATTTTAAAATAAAGTAAATCAGTTTTTATTTTATTTTGATGAGTTCTGGTGATTCTATATTTTTTTCTGAGGTTTCTTTTATAATTAAGAAAACATTTAATTTCAGAGATTTTCTATGTATGTACTTACAAATTAATTAGAAACTAAATGGCACGTTAATGAGATACACAATTTTTGAAATATTATACTGATTAATAGATAATACAATCAACTGATCATTGCTTGGAAGTAACAAGAAAGCTGTTTTTAAAAAATATTCCGCAGATCAAAAGCAAAAACGTTGTTCCGTTTATACTTGAAATTATAATGCGATAGCTCTTAATGAATCCTTCCGCCGCCTTTTTGGCACTATAAATCATTCTGAGACGATTACCTATCACCTACACTACCCATTAGCAGCAGGTTTTCAGAACATATGATCACCTGCACGAGAAAATAGAAATTGCAGGCGCGTAAGTGATAAGGATATGAAAATCATATCTGTTAAAAGACAATAACACTAGAAAAAAAATATAAAAATATATAAAAACTGTTCCATATAATTATGTTGTGCAGTAGTGCAGCAATGAGAAAATCTGAAGTCAAAAATTGTTAGGAGCGATGGAGCTATGAACCGCAGAACTATTCAGGAGCAGATAGTACAAAAAAAGGAATTTATGTACGGACCTGTAAATACTTAAATATGTAATGATTAAATGTGGCAACTAATGATGGATTATTCACAAAGAGGAGTAAGGCAGGTATGTGTTGTTAACGTCTGAAAGAGTGAAACACATATTACAATAGCTCAACAGATATTGGAGGTGCTCAGAGAAACAACTTGTGCACGGCCCTTATGGTCTAAGCTATGGCTTCTTGTACTGCTTCGTAAACAACTGCCTCAGGATTCGCACGTGTTTAAGTCATATAATAACATGTATTGTCACAGGCTTGACGAGTCTATAGGACTCAGTTTAAACGCACTGAGGATTTCTATTCAATGGCTGAAATCTAGATCTGCAGTAAACTACAGATTCGATTTTCGACTGATAGCTGAATTCCTTATCTTTTTTTGAAACTTGTGCTTGTATATTAGATATTATAACGAGCCTTTAGCCTTTTTTCCCATACTCGGACGTAGTGTCCAACTTACGTTAGTTTTTTTCGAGAGTAAAGTCGTGTCTGTGAAGCAGCATGACCTTGCTACGACATCGTCTGTCTGTCGTATAATCTAAAACCGTAATTGAGAGCCCACATAAGAAAAAAATTTGCACTTTGAACACTTTACTTAACAACTATTGCACTCTGTAACTAATCTTGACGGCGTGTTAGTTTGGCTATCAAATTTCTTTTGAAGCGTGTAGTTGACAAACGACTGGGGCATAGTATTTAGCGACAAAGTATTAGACAAACTTCGCTGCTCATCCTTATTTCGGCTCACAACTGAGACAGGAACTGTGACTACCTCACTCCTAGAAATTCCTCCTGAAATTTAATGCTTCTGTTCGGTAGATACGGTCGCCACATTCTGAAGGAACGAATTTTGAACGTTAAGTGTGTTCAGTTTGGAACAGTTATTCAAGTTGTATTTATAAAGTTAAAACTTACAGTTGAGAACCAGAACTGAAGTGACAAGATATTTATTGACTCTCTTTCAGTATTTTCAGATTTTCCACACTTCAGTTAAAGGCAATACTTGTCATTTAATTTGAAGTTCTATTTACGCTAATCAGATTCACTCAAATGATGTAGCAAAGCGACCCATCAAAACTATGTAACGTTACTTCTAACGTTTAGAAACACTTCAGATACTGCATCTGCCGTTACAACTATCGCCGTTACATTTGAAACTAAGATTTAAGAAAACTGATGAAGACTCTGAAATCAAAAAGTAATACTCTGTTATACAGTAATGACAATAAAAAGAAATTGTAGCTGGGCTCATTAATTGCAGAGCATTTGACAATTTGGTGGCAAAAAACCTTTCTGAAAATTCTTCATGTGTCTGCTTAAAACAATAGGACAATGGCATCACCAAGGCTGAACAGATTCAACGTACCTGAAGCAAAACTGCGCAACCGTTACAAACCGATAATACGAGTCATGGCTAATAATTACCAGAGGCGACTTTTTAATACAGAAATATGAATAAATATCTTCCTCCAATATTTTGTGCAGACGTTAGCACAAAGAGTGAAATTTTGTGGAACACACTATGGAACACGACTGTTCGCTCACTGGTGTCTAATTATTTGTGCCTTGCTCAGTCTGCCTGCGGTCAAGTTTTATTCCGTGTGAACTGTGTCACCAAAACGGAATGCGACAAGGCCACCCGTTATTCCTATCTCAAGACTATCTCTCGCGACTGCCTACATCGCAGTCTCTCTCGTAGAAAAAGGGTTCTCGAAACGCTAACGATAAGAGCAAAAGGTGGGACTCCTACAAGCCTAATGGCTTCCTTCTTTCGTCCGCATATTTTGCTACCTTTTGAAACAATAAAAAATTTTAAGTTAATAATGTGCTCAAACACTATAAATTGTTGGTTTTAGCATCTTAGGTCTACAACAATAATTTAACTATGTATTTATCATTGTAATTAAAACTTACACATTTCACGAATTAAGTATGTTAGATCTCAACAACACTATGTAGAAGAACAATAATACTGTTTCATTATAATATCATAATACAAATGATGTTTTGGCCAGTTCTTGAGTAAAAAACGATAACTCTCAGTATATTGAAAGAAAAGTTCAATAATAGTAATAATAATAAAAGCATTTAAAGAATAGGCTCTAAGTCTACTGTAACAGAATCAAAGGATGGCGTCAGTTAGAAGACCAATTTCGTTTTGTAACATGTAAAATGATATGACCTATCAGGATTAAACAATGGACAGAATACCTTCTAGCAGTCGAATTTCAGAAGCTTGTCTTTAACGTTGTTAATCAGTAGTTTTCGGAGGTATAGTTATTAGTAGTACACTGTAACTGGCGAAGAAAACTATCCTCAACAATATTATCTGTGAGACATTGTTATGAAGGTAAAGTATACATTTCTAGTCGTCGAATTTCTGAAGCTGAAGGTGGCATTATGATCACAAATAAATGTTTTTGAGGTTACATTCGTAAGTAGCACACTGGAACTGGCAAGAGAAGGTATGTTTGACAAAATATAATAAGTTTCTTAAATAACAAATCTAATATTATACGAAAGTTGATGTCTCAAAGAAAAGTCAACTTACACACACAAATGTGATGAAGACCCCAAGAATTGTTAAACTGACACTCGAAGGAGTGTTACCCGGAACACATATATAGTTAGACACAGTTTAGAGTAAGTAAAGCCTATTATTGTGTATATTTCCTGCAGCAGATAATGTAGATGAACAAACTGGCACACGGCAGAAAGAGGTGAATGGTGGAGTCAAACATCGCGTCACAATTATGATACAATAAAACTGGTAAAAGTGAAACAGTAATAAATGAACAATTTATTGGTCAACATATGGAGCATCTTGGTATGCATTCCAGAACTGTATTAATGGTTTTTAAGAAAATATTAGCATCAGCTAAAATTAATAGCTAGTCGCTTGTTTTGATGTGAAACTAATTCTTTGCAATTTTAATGTTATTTGAGTTCGTAAAAGTGCAGATTCGCCGAGTAGGAGAATCTAGAGAATTGGACAGGAGTACTGACTGCTGTCCACGAGTTAACAGCGACATCCTGAGGCCCCTATGTCCGGCACTTGTCACACAAGACGGCGGAATTTATACCACAGGAAACTACGTGCACGTCGACTGTTTCTTCTAACATACCAAACTACCGAACTAAGAAAGTTCCATTTATGGCATATACGTTGTGTGGTGTGTTTCGATGGCGTAATATGCCGTGTGCTCCTGTATGTGAAACCAAAGTACTTCCTTACTTTTAAGTGATACGAAAAAGATGTACATCGTATGAAATACGTATGAGCTGTTTCTCGGCACGATATTTTCTGTTTAATGCCCTGTATTTTTACGATTCGTGTATAAATTACTCTTTTAGGTTTGTTACACGATGCGCCCCATCTCAAACATGGTATGTGTATTGCTCTGTTCGCACTTTGTAGCGTAAAGGCACAGTAGCGTTTTGTTATTATAACAGAAACTAGTATCCGAACTACGCGTTACACAGGGAATGTGATATGGATCTGTGTCTTTCGTTGGAAATTCTTTTTGCTAGTGAACTAGCTTAGTGAGATTAAATCTGTAATCTTCTCAATCCTATCATTTCACAAGGTGTTTGTACTTAGTGAAGAACGCACAAATGATGGTGGCTCATTGGGCATTAACTGTTGACAGTTCGGGAGACAACACTTATTCATGAACTTCACTGCGATCTATGGAGCACATATATGAGAGGTTTGTCCGTCTGCCAGTTTGGGATTGACACGGTTTGGTCTTGATTACTCTCAAACACTTCTCTTTTGATTGTTGTAATTAATCCATGACACGAGAGTGAAGCGTAGATTGACTAAATACGACCGTAGTATTCCTGAGGAAATACTCTCTGTGATACTGCAGCAATAATACATATTCCCGATTAGGTCTGAAGTCGTAAATATCACACAGAAATAAGGGCTGTAGCAGTTACGGAATAAAGATGCGCTATGCCCTAAAATATCCGCAACTCGTAGCACACACTAGCAAAACTGGTAATTAATTCGTATCACAAAGTCACAATGTTATTTTAAAAGGAAAGGTAAGTCCTGCTACCTAATGAAGCTGATATTGTATATCGTTATGTATTCCAGACTTTTAAAGATTCCAAACAGCCTCTGTTTATGAATACTGAGAATGAACGTGCCACGTAGGTATGGTATATTATTTCGGTCAGTCGTGATTACATTCAATAAATACTCATTAGCGGATGACCTAATTCCGTCGAAATCAAGCATAACGCTATGGCATGCTGGGGTATTCGTGGCTTGATTATGTGTTGTGCTATTTTAGGAAGATCACCAGTAAAACCAGTTACCTATTATCAACGTAACAACTCGTTTGATCTCAACTTTGCTTTTCCCGGTTAATAATCGTCACTTTGCTAAAGAAATCGCCGCCTGAGATTTGTGTAGCCATGTTGTCTATAAAGTAGTGTAAATGGCACTTAATTGCAGATCGTTTATCAAATTTAATACTACTGTTATATGAGTTGGAAGCACTTATCTTTAGCAAAATGAACAGTTTGTCACAGTATACTACTCGCACACAACACTGACGTATTTTTCCTGTTAAAATATTTCATGAAAGTAGTGCGAAATATTCAGGCTTCATACATCAGCAGATAAGAATTTATGTAACGTAACGTGCTATCTGCACTGTATTTAAAGATTCAATCTAAGTTGAATTTGTCTTTTCAAAGTAGGTTCTGGGTCACTAATTCACAATTATTATAGTAGTTATTTATAACCAACAACATTTGTGTCTGATAAAATATCTATTCAAAACTGCCGCTGCAGTATTTTACTAAGATGGCGGCTGACTTGAGACAATCACTTTTGAAAATATTGAAAATATTATCAGTGAAAATTGCTTATTACTTTTCTACCATTTACTAATAAACTGTGCTGTAAATCACTAACGCTAATGGCTGCGCTCCTTAGTAGCTGAACCTAAAAATTAACATTGTATAAGATGAGAATTACAATGGATTAGACTTTGAAATAAATAAAAATCATTTCACATCCAAAGTAATTCTGTTTTGCAAATATTAATTAACAGCACATTACAGTTCCTTACAGACCTCAATGTTACATCAATCGGGTCCAGTCAGTTCAATGATTCGAAGAAGAAGTGTCTTTGATCTACAATTGTCACAGATAACAAAGATGGTTTCCCATGAAAATTGTCTGAGATATTATTGACACAGAAAATAAAATTATTACACAAATAATAATTATTTATTATTATTTTTTAGCTTCGATGAAGTCCTGTTGACTGATAACACGATAACGTTCGATCGAATTCCACACACAATTCTGTCGTGAAAATTATTCTGAGTGAAATATAGGCGTGGATATTACAACACTTAATAAAACGTAACTTGGACTGTTTCTACATTAAACTCTTTAGTGATTTTAAAAGTCTCCTTAAAATTTGTCGCAATAGAACATTAGTGGTCTAATTCGTAAGCAGCTCAGAGGTCACTTCCCTTGAGGTTTTGCTTTTCATGACATTACAGTTTTAAGTCAAATTACCATAGTACTTGTATTTAAGTATCTCGATTATATACACGTGAATTTAATAAATTGCTTCAATTATTGTATTAGAAAAGAGAGTTATAACTTGGAACACTTTTCAGATTTTCACCTCCAGCCAGCCCTTTAAAAGAAGTTGAATACGTTTTGCTATTCCATTTTAAAATTATGGAATACACTTTATAAGTGGTGCAGTCTTCTTCCGAAATTACAAGAATTACTCTGGAAAACTAAGGTTTTTCTAAACTTGAAAAAATATTCCTAGGTACAACATGGCTTTGATATTGAAAAGCTTGGCAATTGAGAAAACGTTGTCAATACTGTAATTACTATTCTTTTACATTATTATTCTACAACACATGAACAATCAGTGACATCAAAATTAAGTAAGATTATTATAAAAAATCTGTTGAAATGGAAATGTCGTGTGGCTAGGGCCTCCCGTCGGGTACACCGTTCGCCTGGTGCAGGTCTTTCGATTTGACGCCACTTCGGCGACCTGCGCGTCGATGGGGATGAAATGATGATGATTAGGACAACACAACACCCAGTCCCTGAGCGGAGAAAATCTCCGACCCAGCCGGGAATCGAACCCGGGCCCTTAGGATTGACAGTCTGTCACGCTGACCACTCAGCTACCGGGGCGGACATAAAAAATCTGTTATAATTATAATACATTTTGAAATAGAAAGTTTTGGAAACTAATGCAAATTTTCAAAGCAGGTAAAACGGTTATAAGATTAAAGAAACTCGGGGCTTTTGCAAGCATCACATGTTTCATGACGAAATACCTTCTGTTTCAAGGTACAAGATGGAAGACGACCGAAGAAGTAAGGTTAACCACCCTCACCTTATATTTAGATCTAAAAACACACCGAAAATCTTCCAAATAGTTTTAGTACAGCATACAGCACTGAAGGGTTCAGTATGTTTACAAGTGCTGCACAAACACAGCCTCGTGTCTCTCAAAAACAAAACAACAGAAAATGCCGCAAAATGCTTATGCTGGTCTCTGTTGCTTATTCGTTTATGTGATACTAAAACTGGTCACTAGACTGAAATATCGATCAGAAAACTTAATGTGTTCCTAGGTGGACTCATCCCTACTAGATAAAACGCGATAGACATACGATTTAAAATGCTGCATATTGGGTTAATTATTCACGAATGGCTTCTTTTAATAAAGGTCCTCCATAACCTTCTATCCTGACACAACTTGTTTATACCTCCTCAGTTTCCATTTGATCAGTCTACTTACTTTTGACCTCCCTCTGCATTTTATTACTTCATTTAAGATTTTCCATCAGTGAAAGATCCACCGGTATTCAATAATACCATGCTCAGCTGTGCAGTTTCTGGAACTTCTCCCGCAGTGTCATATGGGTCTTTGAAACCAGTTCAACTGTTTCGTTGAAGTAATCGTCCATCCACTATGTCAGATACTACTGATGTCTTTTATTCTTCTATCACGTCAACGTATACAGAACGGAAGAACACAAATCTTGTTCCTCTTGAAGCAGAAATGTTGTACCTCTGACGCAACTTCGTCGATGTGATCGCCCATTTGCCAGACCACGACAATTCGGAGAGGACAACACGATGGCTCTGTGATACCCAAAGCGAGGAGTGTGCAGGGAAATAGATTATTCGGTCGCGAGCATCGGCAAGGCGGGGTCCACCTGTGCTTTAGAGACAGTTCAGATACCGGAGTAATCCTGAGAAAATTACCCCAGAACGAGGTCAGGAAATACACCCAACAACATTCTGATTATAATTAAACTTTATCTTACAAGTTAGTAACAGGTACGTCAACTTCCTTTCAGAGTGATAAAAGTAGAATAATACTAATGAATGAACTAAAACTTAAGTGTTCGGGAAATTTCCTACTGGCTGCTGCTAATTATTTTTGTAAGCCTACGCACATCGAGTCATGCATCCAAAATCAGTCGTTCCTCGCTTTTTCTCTCATTAGTTAGGTGGATGAAATCTTCTTTCACTCAATGGCTTTCCTCATAACAGTGTATACTCGCAACCGAAACGCTGGTAATTCTCTTTTAACAAAATCTGTTTTCAGTACACTGACTTCGAGGAGACCGATGAACTGGTTTTGGAACCCAGGCATTTACTTGATAATTTTCCAAATCAGGAAAATACATGTTAATAGACTTTATCACTTATCACAGTTGCTGACTAATATGACAGGATAGACACCAACAAAAATAAGCAGAAGAGTAACTGTGACCCAGAGTATAGTAAATAAAGATTTCAAAACGGAGCTACCAATTTTATAATCAGTGTGTATTACCCGTTTTTATTTACGACATTTAATGCGGAAGCTGTAGGTTGCTTATCAAGAAATAGGGAGGTGCATGATGAAAATTACCTGGAAAAGTAAGAGAATGATCAAAATGATCAGCAACACACAGGAGCGTAAGACTTAACTATGACTGTTATGGAAATGAATCGGAAGTGATCGGACTTACACCCAGATGGAACAAGAAAGTTCGTCGCTGGTTTCTAGTAGAAAAGAAACGACCGTGATTATTACCTAATGAACGGTAGGTAGCTCACATTAGAAAGCAACAGCGCCAACATCCATGAAAATCACTAAAGACTGGGTAGCGCTTTATTCAGAAGCGGATGTTTTGATGATTATCAAATGAAAATGATGTATTCATAAGATTGATTATTGAGTATTTTAGAGTTACGGCTGAAAAACAGCAAATGTCATTTAACCCACGGAGAGCAATAGTCCCCAGACTGGGTACCAATGAGTCAGAGCCACGGGAGGTCCTAATTTTCTCATTCCATGGCGTCCGCTGTTCATTGAATGTAGGTAATTTTTCGATTCGATACGACGTCCTCTACTAACAGTGATTCAAAGATCAGCTGTAGCTTAAGTACCAGCAAAGGTGTGTGGCTTAACAAGATTTTTGTGGCTTCTGGGTGACCGGCGGGCGGGGGGAAACACAGAATATGGATCATAGACGACTTTGTATTGAGCGTCATGACGTAGGATGTGTGTGTTTTGAATTCAGCCATTGACGCATATATTACACTTGTAATTGCAAGATGATCAGTGTTTTCTTTTCTTTTGCTATCTTTTTTTCTTTTGCCGGCTTCTTATACATAGTTAAAATTACTTTAGTCTCTAACTACGGCCTGTATGTGAGAGGGAAAAAGTCATATTGTTCCGTTTGTTCGGATTCAACATTACCCTCTCTCTTGCCAGTAACTGCAGGAGTCGGGGAAGGGGGTGGGGGAGCGGAGGGCATACTGTAATACGACCATGTCTAATCAAATAGTGAGGAACGAGATTATATTGAGGAAACAGGAAACATTCACCGCTGTTATGCATATAGGGAAAAGTGGGATAAAGTGGCCAAGATGGGAAAGTGGCCATTGCAAATTTTTTGCCCAGAACAGTGCGGCTGCCTGCCGAGAAGTGGCCAAACTAGTTGTAATATACACCGTCAGTGTTGTCAGTGAGCATAGAAGAAGCTAGTTCCGTTGTTTTTCAATAAAAACTTTAATAATTTTCAGTCGTCTGATGTAAACCATTTATGTTATGAAATCTCCTGGCCGATTAAAACTGTGTGTCGGGCCGAGACTCGAACTCGGGACCTTAGCCTTTCGTGGGCAAGTGCTCTACCAACTGAGCTACCCAAGCACGACTCACGTCTCGTCCTCACTGTTTTACTTCTGCCAGTACCTCGTCTCCTACCTTCCAAACTTTACAGCTCTCCTGCGAACCTCCGCACACTCCGCTGCAGAGTGAAAATCTCATTCTGGAAACATCCTCCAGGTTGTGGCTAAGCCATGTCTCCGCAATATCCTTGATTTCAGGAGTGCTAGTTCTGCAAGGTTCTCAGGAGAGTTTCTGTAAAGTTTGGAATGTAGTAGACGAGATACTGGCAGAAGTAAAGCTGTGAGGACAGGGCGTGAGTCGTGCTTGGGTAGCTCAGTTGGTAGAGCATTTTCCCGCGATAGGCAAAGGTCCCGAGTTCGAGTCTCGGTCCTGCACACCGTTTTAATCGGCCAGGAAGTTTCATATCAGAGCACACTCCGCTGCAGAGTGACAATCTCATTCTGGCCTTTATATTATTCTTGTTACCTCACTTAAACGTAGAGTAATACTTTCTTCGCAGTATTAGTGATTAAACAACACATTTTAACTTTCGTTTTCATAGTTTTATTCTGAACCATTGACGCCGACATGGCTTCCGATTGGGAAAAGTGGCCCCCTACTCAGTGGGTAGTGTGGGAACTTCCCAAGACTTCATCTTTAATATGTTTACCCCAGTAAGAGTTACTTCCATGTATCACACATAATACTACAGCCTTACTTTTAAATCCTCTTACATGCTAAGCTACCATCCAGTATTTTATCCCTTTATGATGATACTGAATTAACTAATTTTCATAACATTCATATATGGGCGGATGAGAATCTTTCTATAGTTGTGGAAACAAGCCATAACAACAGTTTAGCGTTAATGTATATGTTGATAACTGGAGGCAGATTAATTGGACCTTTTGTTTGCCATGGAACACGTACTAGAGCATCATACAGTAAATTTTTAAATAAATATTTAAATGGTGTGCTGAAAGGCGTTCCACTACACTTACGTGAGAAGAAGTGATTTATGTACGACAGGACACCACCTCATTTTGTTCTGCAAGCAAGAACGAATTTAAATCAGCGTTTCACAAATAAATTGACAGGTCATGGGGCAGCCTCGTCTTGGACTGCTTATTCTATTGATCTCAGCTCATTGACATTTTATTTTGGGGGACACTGAATGGACGTACTGTATACAAGACCTACTACTGATGTTGACGTTCTCCGCCAGCTTCAAGAAGGATTTCAGCAGATGGAGCAGACATCTGGAATATAGGAGCAAGTATGACAGTCCGTGATACGGCGTGTAGCAGCTTGTGTTAGAGCTAATGAAAGCTATTCTGAGTATTTAATTTATCCATCAGAATACAACAGCTGAAAAGAAAAAAAATACCTGCAGAGGTACCTTGAAATATGAAAACAAAAAAAAAAAAAACAGAAACGATGCAAGTATACAACAAAAAAGTGTCTCCAACTATGAAAAAAATACCATATCTTTGTATGAATGTTTTGCTTCTTTTTAAGTCCACTGTCCGTTCCCCGAGGTTTCCCACATATTAGTTAACATAACACACACTTGTTCTAAGTGACAAACCCACTCACTGGAACGGATATTATGGTCTCTCCCTCCTCTGCTCCTCCACCTTTTCACACTGTCTGTCTCTCTCTCTCTCTATCTATCTCTCTCTCTCTCTCTCTCTCACACACACACACACACACACACACACACACACACAAACGGCTGACGACCGTTGTGGAAGTTTCCGGCCCTAGTTTGCCAATTTTTTTTTGCTATTTCACAGCGTTAAATTTAGATCCGTAATTCTCTTTTTTTAAAAGAAATAGGTAAGTATCTTTTTACTTGTCGTTGTAAAGGAATAAACAGGAAAGAATAATAAATCTAAGGTAAATGATAATTTATCGCAAAGTAGTCAAATCTGAATCTATTCATGACACAGTACATTTAAAAATACAGAAAGAACAACAAAAAACAAAGACATATGGCGTGTAAACGTAACTGCTTACTAGGTACCACAGTAGCGTAGGGGAAGTTGAGCGAACAATTTGCTATAGATATGTACGGTCTATCTAGCCGGGAAAAAAGTTCAAACTGGCCTACAGAAGCACCTAAGCTACAGCTCATGCGCGGCTCTGGAGGTTTTAAATATCCTCTCGCTCTCATACGCCAACGGCTTAGAGGGCTATTTCGTTAACATTATTATGTTCTACTTCCCAGTGAGGGAAATTAAAGAAAAAGGGCTTTTACAAATTTTATGCAAAAAGTAGTTACGTTTAAAATTCGATCAAAGCTTAAACTTTACAAGTAAACTCGTTTCTAGTAAAAAGGCCGAACAAATACAACGATTTAATTGTTAATTCTACACAGTTCAATTTGAAGATATTTCGAGATACATTTTACAAGCGCCTAGAACCGCTCGGCCACTGCGGCCAGCTAAATTTTACATTTTGTAAAAGTAAGAACGAGAGGTTTTCCATAATCAAGGACGTTTTTCGCCAAAATCTCGCACGCTGCGCATGCACTGTATCTTAGGTGGACTTGAGGCTGTTTCCCTTATGTCCTTAAACCATTTTTTCGTCTCATCTTCACCTACTAGTGTGGTACTTTGTAAACAGCTACAGTTTACATCCTTTATAGTAATAATGAGTCTCCTTTGGCGTTTCACGATAGCTATACCTTGACAAAAACGAAAGACAATTCCAAAAGAAACTGGAAGAAGACATTACAGCTCTGTTGGATATTAGATCTCACGCTATGATATGTGTCCTGTTACCAGAACCGTTTGACCGCCTATTCAAAGTGCTATAAGAAACACGTATATCAAAGAATATTTCCTCGGAATGTGCTCCCGGAAATAAATGCATTACAAAACCTGCTCAAGGCATCGTATCACCATTGTCACTAAAGATTTCAGGTAACAGCAAAGAATCCTAGAAAGTTTTGACGATGAACCCTATGATTAATGACGTATTAAATTTTCTCCAATTAACGCAACCCTCTTTGTTTCTGGATAATGCCGATCTGAATGACTCTATTGAACAACTGTACTTGTATTGGTTAGTTATGATAGAAGTTTTCTAGCGTCAGTGAGTACTGTAGCCCATATCTCGTTATCGAGTAACGTAGAAGTGATACGAAAATATGGCTCAGTCTAACTAATTTCAGATGCTTCTCAGCTTTCGTATTGATTGATCAACGTGCTCAACAGAGAAATGATTTCAAAGCGCGAGCCATTTGGCTAAAAGCGACCTGTTGGTGTTTCCCCTTTCCAGAATACAAATGAGCTTTGACAATAGCACATCGTTCTGCTACTGTGAAGGGAACAGGCGAGGCTGAATGGATAGGAAATTACTGTTGTACATTCTTCCGCGTTTAGTAGCAGACATCAGTATGCAACTCTATCTTTGTTTCATTCATTGTTTGGGATCCTAACTGTTTCTTGAATATGTAGTCTCAATGCCTCAATCTTTGTGCTGATGCACTTATCTGCATCATCTCGTGGGCGTGCTTAGTATTTACGTCATATGTCCAGATTAATTTTCTAGGTGAGAATCAATTATTTATGTGAAAATGTACACGCGCTATAATTTTCTATAGTAGCATAGGTTACTGTTAGCTTCATCATCTGTCTTCCATTAATGATCTTTTCTATAGCTTATGTTCACTCGAAATCATCAGTTTTTTATCGTGAAACTAACAGCCATCCATCATATAGGTATATTATCATTGTAGTGCTGCATGGTACCTTTATTACATTAGCTCAATCAAAATCGAGAAAAGAAGCATTTTCAACAATTACAGAAGTAATTAGTATTTTTAACATAGCTTAGAACATCTACGGGAAGATAATAAATGAAAGACTCTGAAATATCTCTGAAGATATTTTGACTGAAGAACAAGTAGTTCTCGATAAAGGCGGCTCTATGTTCGTAATGTTTTTACAACAAGAAACGTGGTTAAGACAATAAGGGAATGAAATCTGACATCGCACCTTACATTCACGGGTTTCGAAAGATAATTTGATCGTGATGACAGGCAGAAGTTATGGGAGCTAATATGAAAAGTGGTTGTTCAAGGAAATTCATTCATTCGGAGTTTTTATACCGATATTGGAACCGTCATAGACACTGTAGAGCGCTAATGTCAGAGAAAAACATAAACTAAGTAGTGAGACAAGGTGCAGAGTGTCTCCTCGCCGTTTAATATTTACATAGATGCCTTGATAAGAACATGGAAAGACGACGGTGCTACTTTCGAAATCTTACGCTTTGACGAGGTTCAAGAATTTTTCAAGAACGTGAAGAAAATCAGCAGAAACCACTATATAATCTACGTCTCTTAAGCTTTGCATATAAATTTAGGATTTAAACAACTAACGTAATCGGTCCAACCAACGTAATAGGTCCAACAAGCAACAATCCAGAGAGGTTATAGAAATGTGTCGCTGGTAAAATACTGAAGTGCCTCATTTCCAGTACATGGCCTGCAACATAATCTACGAAGAACAGTAGCGCATAAAAAAAAGTAAAAGAAACTGCTAACAAAATATTTGTGGGGCAGTTGTTAAAATCCTCAAACGGAAAATGGAAAAAGAGACACAAATTATATTTTATAGGGTAATGCAGTCTCTACCTTCTTGTAAAGAGCCCAAGGAATACATGTCGTCGGCAACTGGAAACATTAGAACTGACATTCCCCAGATACGTAATAGGTTACAACAGATATTTTAACTTACCGTTTGCCTCCTACTATACAACAAGAGAACTTCAGTTCTGATGTTACCAACTTCCAGACATCTACGTAAAGGCACCGTGTGAAATCTAGAACAGGAAAGGTGCCCGAACAATTAAACGAAATGTCACGATCTACAGCTTTCAGAGGCCAGGCTCTCATAAGAAGCCCTGTATTGTAA
This sequence comes from Schistocerca serialis cubense, assembly GCF_023864345.2. NCBI lineage: Eukaryota > Metazoa > Arthropoda > Insecta > Orthoptera > Acrididae > Schistocerca > Schistocerca serialis. The sequence goes on from NC_064638.1 coordinate 837,773,808, forward strand.
ATATCTGGGGAGAAGATCGGACGCCAGACCGAGGATAATGTAATGAAACGTAAACATGCTTAGCCTAGACCCGACACACCAGAGCAAGGAGGCTATAGAGAGAAATGAGTCACGATCCGTTCATACAAATTTCTTTCAATTGCATTTATAATGAGGCATGGAAAAGGGAAGTACCAGGGTCTGCACGATTGTGCGTGGATTCCGAATTTCCATCCTTCACAACATACACGCTGACAATTATTTAACTACATGAATTAAAATCGTCATAACTTCTGAACGGTTTGCATTAGGGCGTTAAAACTACACCGTTGGCCGGGGTGCATGATGGGAATTAGTATGCGCATGTGTGGTATGGTTGGATGGGTTCGTCATAAGCAAAACTGGCGCATTTGGGGGACTGAGAATCCGCATTTTGCGATCGAGAAGTCTCTTCACCCTCAACCGGTGACTGTGTGATGTGCAATGTCCAATTACGGAATAATCGGTGCGGTATTCCTTGATGGAATGATGATTATCGAACGGTACGTGAAGGATTTTCAAAATGATTTTATCTCCATTACCCAAAGTGACCCTAACTTCGACAAGATGTGGTTCATTCAAGGGGGCCCTCGACCCCATCGAAGTAGGAGAGTGTTAGATGTCGTGGAGGAGCACTTTGGGACCCGCATTCTGGCTCTGGGATACCCAGAGGCCACTGGCATGGGCCTCGATTGGCCACCATATTCTCCACATATGAACACATGCGACTCCTTTTTGAGGGGCTATATTGAGGATAAGCTGCACAGCAATAACCCCAAAAACGTTGCTGAGCTGAAAACAGCCATGCAGGAGGTCATTAACAGAATCGATGTTCCGACACTTCAGCGGGTCGTGCAGAGTAAGTCGCCAATGATGGCAGGCATATCGGACATGTCATAACCTAAATCCGAATGTCCGTAGTGACGTTTACATGTTGAATAAAGTGTGTGAACGCCGTAGTTTGTAGCCAATTTATGTTTTTCTTCATATAGTTTAACAATTGTCACCGTGTAAGTCCAGAGTATTAAAGGCATCATTATCTGACTCAGTGTTCTTGTATATTTTCGTTAGTTACTGTAGTTTTCCCTCGTAGTGGAACAGGTCATAGTGTGGAACTGTTACAAAGTTCTTCTACATCTACAATCTGCACATCCTATCCACGATCGTACACAGTACACTCTCAACACTTCGGACCATAATTTTTTTCTGGATGAAGGAGGACATTTTTTACGTGGTAATGCTCTTAGGTGATTTTTTTACTATTTTAAATGCAGGAGTTATACAAAAATATGTACCTGTTCCCAAAACGCACTTTGTACACTTGCCTTCATTTTGTGGACTAAAATAACAAATTACAAAGTATTCTCTAGTGTTATAAATAGTAAAATGACTATTCAATAATTGCAATGAAAAGTGACAATATTCAATTACCCTGTGGAATATAGCGAACCTATCACATCCGTGTATATTAGCGGTCACGAGCTGTTGTGCACTGCTACATTGACTTGCTGATATTTTCATGTTGAGGCTCAACGGTTGGCAGTACTTGTGCATATTGAAAAACTTGAACATGCACAAATGTATACCTTAGGTTTCCACTGGGAGAAAGTACTTTTGTTGCAGCCAAGACACAGTAACTAGTCTTTGAACCTTCTCTGCTGCTTCAGTTAATCCTGTTTGGTAGTATGTAAGGCTAAGGAACAAATATCAATAACCAACCAGGCGAGAGTTATGTAACCAAATATGTTATATTTGACAAACATTTTTTCAGTTAATTTCAGAGTGGGATCAGTTTCCGACTGGTCGTCTAACGTAGTTTTCTTGTCTAAAGCTACTAGGCATGGGAAGGTCTAAATAAACTATTTTCAATGACTGTTGTTTCGTGTGGACTAAAAACCTACGACAGTTCACGGAGCTCTCCCTTCTAGCTTCACTGTCTCTTATACTAATTGTTATACTGGAGCCAAAGTAGCCCCTGAGGGCCGGCAACCCATATTACACCACAGAGGACGAGGTTGTCGATACCCAAGGCATACCAAAAGCACCATGGTAAACACTGGCTATTTACATTCAAGATAATTGAAACAGACATTCCGAGCACTACTTCCTGCAGGGGGAGCTCGAGCCACGGCCTGCAGGAAATATCACTACGCCAAAACCTGATTGGCTGGAGACTGGTATTTAGGGGCTAGAACCATCCCTGAAGTTCAGTTCACGTCGGATGCCGACCTCGTGTACTGCGACCGTTGAAGATTACGTCTTCGTCTCTGAATTGGACTGTTACTAGTGTGTTACCACGAAGCTTTGTGGAAAATTACAAGTGAACTTCAGTTTGGCTCGATTAGGAGACTATTACTGGCATCGTTATTGTTACCTTTCGTTTGTTGTTCAGTTATCAACCTTGTGAACTTACATCAATAAAAGTTGTGTTTGTGAAAAATTGCGAATTGTCAGTCACAACACTAACACATCCTCGTGAATGCTCCACACTACTGAACAATGGCTAACGACGAGTGATGTGTATATACACTACTGGCCCTTAAAATTGCTACACCAAGAAGAAATACAGATGATTGGACAAATATATTATACTAGAACTGACATGTGATTACATTTTCACGCAGTTTGGGTGCATAGATCCTGAGAAATCAGTACCCAGAACAACCACCTCTGGCCGTAATAACGGCCTTGATACGACTGGGCCTTGAGTCAACCAGAGCGTGGATGGCGTGTACAGGTACAGCTGCCCATGCAGCTTCAACACGATACCACAGTTCATCAAGAGTAGTGACTGGCGTATTGTGACGAACCAGTTGCTCGGCCACCATTGACCAGACGTTTTCAGTTGGTGAGAGATCTGGAGAATGTGCTGGCCAGGGCAGCAATCGAACATTTTCTGTATCCAGAAAGGCCCCGTACAGGACCTGCAACATGCGGTCGTGCATTATCCTGCTGAAATGTAGGGTTTTGCAGGGATCGAATGAAGGGTAGAGCCACGGATCGTAAAACATCTGAAATGTAGCATCCACTGTTCAAAGTGCCGTCAATGGGAAGAAGAGGTGACGAAGACGTGTAACCAATGGCACCCCATACCATCACGCCGGGTGATACGCCAGTATGGCGATGACGAATACACGCTTCCAATGTACGTTCACCTCGATGTCGCCAAACACGGATGCGACCATCATGATGCTGTAAACAGAACCTGGATTCATCCGAAAAAATGACGTTTTGCCATTTGTGCACCCAGGTTCGTCGTTGAGTACACCATCGCAGGCGCTCCTGTCTGTGATGCAGCGTCAAGGGTATGGTCTCCGAGCTGATAGTCCATGCTGCTGCAAACGTCGTCGAACTGTTCGTGCAGATGGTGGTTGTCTTGCAAACGTCCCATCTTTTGACTCAGGGATCGAGACGTGGCTGCACGATCCGTTACAGCCATGCGGATAAGATGCCCGTCATCTCGACTGCTAGTGATACGAGGCCTTTGGGATCCAACACGGCGTTCCGTATCACCATCCTGAACCCACCGATTCCATATTCTGCTAACAGTCATTGGATCTCGACCAACGCGAGCAGCAATGTCACTAGCTGCTCGACAATTGCGCCTCATTGGTTTTACCTCCTACGTGCTACGTGGACTGCTGGTTGAACTTAGAACCCACGAGTGATTCCGTCCGCTAATTTAATGAGATGTTTTACGACGACCATCCGCAATACTCGACGGCCCGTGTCCGCCAGTACTTGAGGTCTTCCTGATCGTCGTTTAACTGCGGCTATTCTCTCACGATTCCGCTTCACATCACCAATAGTAGTGATGGGAAGCTTTGGAAGCGTTGAAGTGTCGCTGATGGATTTATTACTCAGCCGCCGACATGCAGTGACTATCCCACGGTTGAAGATGCATTGTATATGACGAGCCATCGATTCTAATTTACATACACTCAGAAAAACATACTTTCATATACACCGGTGTTTCAAGTTTTGTTGGTGACATACTGTCCCAGAATTAAATTGAAAGCAGTTCTCTGACAATGGTTCCACCAAAGGTTTCGGGAGGTTTCTGAAGGTTGTAGGGAAAATGTCGAAACTAGACGCTCCACCATACAGCGTAATTTGGCTTGTGGAATAATTGTACAGATGTAGATCTAAAAATCCCTTCCCAAATATTCCCAGTTGGGCGTTCATCTGACCAGTTGCGGATAGTTCGCTGAAAAGTCTTTGTCTCTATATGGGTCTTTGCTTTAACAGCTTGTCCCACCTGGGAGAATGAATTGCTAAAAATATTCTTCAAGCCTCAATATGATGGTCACAAATTCCATTGACTGACTTCTGACCGTATTGTCAAACGATGTCGGACCCTCTCGTGTCCTGACAAGCGTCACAGTAGTTTTATTTACCTTACGTGATTACTCTTGAATCAGAAAGCGACAAACTGTCTCGAAACTGACTGAGGATATATAAAGGGCCGCGTAATCCATGGAATATTTTTATACTACGCAGTTATCCTCCAGTCTGTTACCTAAAAATAAAAAAAGAGTAAAATCAAAAACAGCAAATGAAAAACAGAGAGACATCGCTTCAGTACTTCATCGAGCTTACACAATTATGTTATTTATAAACGACTTTCACATTTATCAATAACAACAGGAACCTATTACCTTTTGATCATGATGAAGAACGTTCTATTTACAATAACAAAGATAGTTGTAAAGATTTTTTAAATATTTGTGCGTGTAAACTGTACTTGCATCAAAAGTAATTGCCCTGATTACATTAAAAAGCAGAATTTACACTATCAATTAATTCTTATAAGTTATGAAATTTTGTTAGGATATAAAACACTCAATAGATTTACGCTGAATTGTATGCTGTTGTAATTAAGTACAAAACAAACAAATAAACAGAGAAGCAAAACGAAGTTGGCGTCTTCATTACCAACTCGGCATTAGGCGTAACGCGGGTGGGGCACTGCTCTGGCAATTAAACGGCTTAGTACCCACGCTTTTCAAACAGTCATAACATTAACCTCGATGCGGTGTTTTGTGCGCTAACAGTCGCTAGCATTCGGTGGAAATATCTTTATTTCAAATGCAAAATTAATGTTCAGAGGCTTTAAAATGCCTGCCATTAACCTCGTTTATTTTTACCTCTCATCTAGGTACACTATGTGATCAAAAGTATCCGGACATTGTGCTGCCACCTACTGCCAGGTACTCCATATCAGCGACCTCAGTAGTCATTAAACATCGTGAGAGAGCAAAATGGGGCGCTCCACAGAACTCACGGACTTCGAACTTGGTCAGGTGATTAGGTGTCACTTGTGTCATACGTCTGTGCGCGAGATTTCCACATTTCTAAACATCCCTAGGCCCACTGTTTCCGATGTGATAGTGAAGTGGAAACGTGAAGGGATACGTACAACACAAAAGCGTACAGGCCGACCTCGTCTGTTGACTGACAGAGACCGCCGACAGTTGAAGAGGGTCGTAATGTGTAACAGGCAGACATCTATCCTGAGCATCAATTAGGAATTTAAAACTGCGACAGTATCCACTGCAAGTAAATGACAGTTAGGCGGAAAGTGAGAAAATTTGGATTTCGTGGTCGAGCTGCTCATAAGCCACACATGACGCCGGTAAATGCCGAACTACGCCTCACATGGTGTAAGGAGCGTAAACATTGGACGATTGAACAGTGGAGAAACGTTGTGTGGAATAACTAATCACGGTACACAATGTGACGGTTCGATGGCAGGGTGTGGGTGTGGTGAATGTCCGGTGAAAGTCGTCTGCCAGCGTGAGTAGTGCCAACAATAAAATTCGAAGGCGGTGGTGTTATGGTGTGGTCGTGTTTTTCATTGAGGTGGCCTGTAGCCTTTGTTGTTTTGCGTGACTCTATCACAGTACAACCTACATTGATGTTTTAAGCACCTTTATGCTTCACACTGCTGGAGAGCAAATCGGGTATGGCGATTGTATCTTAAACAATATATAAAAGATTTGGTAGACAATCTGAGCAGGCGTCTTCTGTTGTTTGCAGATGGCGCTGTCGTTTATCGACTAATAAAATCATCAGGAGATCAAAACAAACTGCAAAACGATTTAGAAAAGATATATGAATGGTGCGAAAAGTGGCAGTTGACACTAAATAACGAAAAGTGTGAGGTCATCCACATGAATGCTAAAAGGAACTCGTTAAACTTCGATTACACGATAAATCAGTTTAATCTAAAAGCCATAAATTAAACTAAATACCTCGGTATTACAATTACGAACAACTTAAATTGGAAGGAACACGCAGAAAATGTTCTGGGGAAGGCTAAGACTGCGTTTTATTGGCAGGACACTTAGAAAATGTAACAGACTTACTAAGGAGACTGCCTACACTTCGCTTGTCCATCCTCTTTTAGAATACTGCTGCGCGGTATGGGATTCTTACCAGATAGGACTGACGGAGTACATCAAAGAAGTTCAATGAAAGGCAGCACGTTTTGTATTATCGCGAAATATGGGAGAGAGAGTGTCACAGAAATGATACAGGATTTGGGCGGGACATCATTAAAAGAAAGGCGTTTTCCGTCGCGACGGAATCTTATCACGAAATTCCAATCACCAACTTTCTCTTCTGAATGTGAAATAAATTTTTTGACACCACGATAAAATAAGAGAAATCAGAGCTCGTACGGAAAGATGTAGGTGTTCATTCTTTCCGCGCGTTATACGAGATTGGAATAATAGAGAATTGTGAAGGTGGTTCGATGAACCGTCTGCCAGGCACTTAAATGTGATTTGCAGTGTATCCTTGTAGATGTAGATGAAGAGAACACGACCGAGTACCTGTTCGTAATGCACAGCCTGTGGCGGAGTGTTATACGACAATAACATCTCTGTAAAGGACTGGCCTGCACAGAGTCCTGACCTGAATTCTATAGAACACCTGTGGGAAGCTTTGGAACGCCGAGTTCGTGCCATGCCTCACCGGCCGACATCGATACCTCTCCTTAGTGCAGCACTCCGTTCTGCCATTCCCCAGGAAACCTTCCAGCATCTGATTGAAGGTATGCTTGCGAGAGTGGAAGCTGTCATCAAGGCTAAGGGTGGGCCAATGCCGTATTGAGTTCCAGCATTACCGATGGAGGGCGCCACGAACTTGTACGTCATTTTCAGCCCCGTGTCCGAATACTTTTGATCATATAGTGTATTTATCCCACACCTAGATATGTGGGTGCGGTGAAGAAATCCGATAGTTTTAAGTAAAGACGCTTTTATTTTGCAACGTGGTTCCCATTTAAGTGAATCTACATTGTTCCAGCGTGTCTGTTCCACCATGAAGTGGAATTATGGAAACTACAAATTATAGCTTCTGTAAACACGTCGGTAGACGCAGAACGTATTGAAGCTAAGTATTTCTTTAGCTGTGGACATTGGCGTGAGTCAGAGTATATCAAATCTGGAGGAGCACAATTTGAGATCTTCCGGTACCTCGTCCTCAAGAACAATCAGTTTCCACATTGTGAAGCCGCCTTTGTTGGTTGTTTTTGTTGTGGTCTTCCACCGAAGAATGCTTTCACGCAGTTTTCAACGTTAGTCTATTCTGTGAAAGTCTCTTCATTACTTCATAAGGTGTAAGAACCTGCTTACTATGACCAAACTTCGCTTTCCTCTCTTATTTTATCCCTACAGTTCCTTGTACACACACAAACTGAATGAATCGGGACAAAGGAACGCAGTAGACGAAAAGAGGATTGTTCTGGATGATGATATAGTGATGGCAGCAGAGTATTAATTAATCTGAGTGACAAGATCCAATAGAAATTGTTGGATAACACATGTGATATTGAATTTGATGACAGAAAAGAAAATAAGTTCGAATACCGAATTACGCGAAACGAAATACAGAAGTTAAAAATCGAACTTAACCGCTTAATTACGCTGAAGAGAGATGATTTTTTTCTTGTCCAATAGAAACCAGAGGTGAATTCTGTCAAAACACGGTTCAGTAGTTTTGTCACACTATATGAATGACGCAGTAAACTATAGGGAACGACGACTTCTCTTTCTTTTTTGGTTGTTGATTTGTTTGTTTTGCACATAATTAGAACCGCCAATGGTTCAATGTTAGCTCATTGAGTGTTTTATATTCTTTCAAGACATATATTGCATTTTGTAAGCAATAAAGACTAGTTTTTCTGCGGTTTTATGTAATGAAAGCAATTACTGTTGTTGCCAGTACAGTTCTCATGTACAAACATATGAAATATAGACAATTATTGTGGTCAATTTTGTACTCACTAGAACGTTCTTGATCCTGATCAAAGGCAAGTTTCCTATTGTTATTCATAACAGTGAATTTTATTTAAGAATATAAGAGAATCGTATTTTATGTAAGCTCAATGAAATACTGAAGCAGTGTTTGATAAATTTTTTGTTTTGCATTTGTTCTTAATTTTAAGTTTTTTAGAAATAATTGCATTTTTGGAACGCTATATCTCATAACTGTATAGAATTAAAATGTTCCGTACGTTACGCAGCCATTTACATATCCTCAATCAGTTACGAGATTATTGACCGCTTCTTGTTTCTAGAGGAGTCTCATAAGACACTGATCAAACGTAACAAATTAATCTAAATGAGGTAATCTATCGATAGGTATACAACACACCTAACATACAAGTAACGCAGTTACGATATTAACTGAAGAAGGCTGCCAGGAGAACTACCTTAATTTGGTCTTACTTGCGATACTTTACGGTAACATACGGTAGTTTTACAACTGAAATCGAAACTTAGGCATAATTTTATCTAATCTGTCAGGATGTGTTATGTGGCATTTCCTGTTTGCTGGTATATCTACTCCAGGACACTCATTAAGGAAAGTGATTTCGATCCCAGGGAACAATGAGTTACAAATTCTTGCAGAGTTCAGATTTACTACGCTCTGCCTCTGAATGCTTAAATTTGTCTTCTCTTTAGCGCGTGGAGTGTTCTCACCTTTCATATGAAGTCTGTGACCTAAATTAGTTTCATTTTTTGTTAAAAGTTCGAATGTTGCTTAGAGATTGGTTTTCAAGTTTTCTTATCGTTCGCGCTGATCAGATATCATACCCTTCTTGCATAAAACTGTGTTTAATTATACTTGTAGCGTCACACTTGTTTTCTAATATAGCCTTGGCATCTCTTTTTCAAGACCTTGCATCATTGCTCAAGAAGGTAAATAAGGCGATTAATCATACGCAGCTGGTGAAATTGTGTCTAGAACGCTTCTGGATGGCGAGAAGACAGCATGCAGGAAGTCACTGACTCTTACTCACAAAACGACTGCTTCTTGGAAGAGCCGCGTGTCACTTCATACCACCTTTACCGCCATCTGTCTAGTAATAAAATGCACTGACGCGCAAGACTGCCAGTCTGCCAAAGTGCCAATTACTTGAGCCTGTGTCATAGGTATTCAGATCTCATACTCAGCTAATGACTCTGACATCATATACAGCGTGTTCCATTGATATCTCACGAAATATGGGTCAAACGAAAAAACTAAAAAGAACGAAACTTGTCTAGATTGAAGGGGGAAACCAGATGGTGCTATGGTTGGTCCGTTAGATGGCGCTGCCATAGGTCAAACGGATATAACTGCGTTTTTTTAAAATAGGAGCCCCCATTTTTATTACATATTCGAATAGTACGTAAAGAAATATGAATGTTTTAATTGTACCACTTTTTCACTTTGTGATGGATGGCGTTGTAATAGTCACAAACGTATAAGTACGTGGTATCACGTAACATTCCGCCAGTGTGGACGGTATTTGCTTTGTGATACATTACCCGTGTTAAAAATGGACCGTTTACCAATTGCGGAAAAGGTCGATATCGTGTTCATGTATGGCTATTGTGATCAAAATGCCCAACGGGCGTGTGCTATGTATGCTGCTCGGTATCATGGACGACATCATCCAAGTGTCCGGACAGTTCACCGGATAGTTACGTTATTTAAGGAAACAGGAAGTGTTCAACCACATGTGAAACGTCAACCACGACCTGCAACAAATGATGATGGCCAAGTAGGTAGCTTAGCTGCTGTCGTGGCTAATCCGCACGTTAGTAGCAGACAAATTGCGCGAGAATCGGGAATCTCAAAAACGTCGGTGTTGAGAATGCTACATCAACATCGATTGCACCCGTACCGTATTTCTATGCACCAGGAATTGCATGGCGACGACTCTGAACGTCGTGTACAGTTCTGCCACTGGGCGCAAGAGAAATTACGGGACGATAACAGATATCTTGCACGCGTTCTATTTAGCGACGAAGCGTCATTCACCAACAGCGGTAACGTAAACCGGCATAATATGCAGCATTGGACAACGGAAAATCCACGATGACTGCGACTAGTGGAACATCAGCAACCTTGGCGCGTTGATGTATGGTGCGGCATTATGGGAGGAAGGATAATTGGTTCCCACTTTATCGATGGCAATCTAAATGCTGCAATGTATGCCCATTTTCTACGTAATGTACTACCGATGTTACTACAGGATATTTCACTGCATGACGGAATGACGGTCTACTTCCAACATTATGGATGTCCGGCACATAGCTCGTGTGCTATGAGCGGTATTGAATAGCATATTTCATGACAGGTGGATTGGTCGTCGAAGCACCATACCATGGCCCGCACGTTCGCCGTATCTGACGTCCCTGGATTTCTTTCTGTGGGGAAAGTTGAAGGATATGTGCTACCGTGGTCCACAGACAACGCCTGACAACATGCGTATGCGCATTGTCAATGCATGTGCGAAGGTTACGGAAGGTGAAGTACTCGCTGTTGGGAGGAATGTCGTTACACGTATTGCATTGGGGTTGACGGACGTCATTTTGAGCATTCATTGCATTAATGTGATATTTACAGGTAATCACGCTGTAACAGCATGCGTTCTCAGAAATGATAAGTTCACAAAGGTACATGTATCACATTGGAACAACCGAAATAAAATATTCAACGTACCTACTTTCTATATTGTAAATTGACGAACCTACCTGTTACCAACTGTTCGTCGAAAATTGTGAGCCATATGTTTGTGACTATTACAGCGTCCTCTATCAGAAAGAGAAAAAAGTGGTCCAACTAAAACATTCATATTTCTTTACGTACTATACGAGTATGTAATAAAAATGGGGGTTCCTATTTAAAAGAACGCAGTTGTTATCCGTTTGACCTATGGCAGCGCCATCTAGTGGGCCAACCATATCGCCATCTGGTTTCCCCCTTCAAGCTAGACAAGTTTCGTTCATTGTAGTTTTTTCGTTTGACGCTTATTTCGTGAGATATTTGGCCCCGTCACGATCAGTAGACCACGCTGTATAGAATGAACACTCATTTATCAAAATAATAACTTGCAACATCAGAATTTTAAATTGTTAATTATTATAAGAGTATCATATTCGTTTTTTTTTCTTTGTCAATAAACTATGCGGTTAAAGAAGCTAATGTAAGTGTAATGTAGTTAACTATTAAACTTAAGTCGATATGTGTGAATAATTATTAATTAATATTTGTCATTGATTAATTAATTTTTGATAATCTCAAACATAAATGGTCAGCTAATTATTGCCATGGAGATATTCTCTAGAGTTACGGATAACTCTTTATATTTGTACAAAGCAGCAATTTATGTATTTCTTATAACATGTTAGGGAAATAAAACCTTAAGTTCTGATATATATTTCAGTCCATTGTTGCAAATACATTGATCGTACACGAGGAGGTGTAAAAGTTAGCAGTTTTAATGTGGTGTGATACATTAAGATTCCATTCTCAAATAGTTTTTTACAATGTGAATATTAAAACAGTATTATTCATACGTGATTTCTTTCCAGTGTAATATGCATCTTCCTAACGTTTTGGAAGGCTATTGTCAGGCTAATAGTGACGTTGCTTGTCAAGAACCGTTTTATAAGACAAATAAACACTATACACCGCAGAATATTGGATATCATATTGTTGCAACAAGCTTGAACAAAAGAACCATTTAACCTAAACTTAATTTTAACATTCTATGTTTACCGAGTGCAGCGCAGAGTCGACCGCAACGTAATGAGCTCTCCAAAGCAGAATCAAGTAGCTTCAGAAAATCGATCAGTAGGTAGTTCTCCGAACTGACGTTAAAGATATTCTCACTTAAAGAGTAGGTAACTATAGAGGCATGTTTCTCACAAAGAGAAGCTGATTACCGAAAGCAATAATATTAAATTAATATATTACGTTGGTACATAAGTTCGTAGAGCTTTCCAATAATAAACATAGCAGATACTTTAGTCATCAGCTGAACACTATGTGATCAAAAGTATCCGGACACCTGGCTGAAAATGACTTACAAGTTCGTGACGCCCTCCATCGGTAGCGCAGGAATTCAATATGGTGTTGGCTCACCCTTGGTCTTAATGACAGCTTCCACTCTCTCAGGCATAAGTTCAATCAGGTGCTGGAAGGTTTCTTGGGAAATGGCAGCCCATTCTTCTCGGAGTGCTGCACTGACGAGAGGTATCAATGTCGGTCGGTGAGGCCTGGCATGAAGTCGGCGTTCCAAAACATCCTAAAGGTGTTCTATGTGATTCAGATGAGGACTCTGTGCAGGCAAGTCCTTTACAGTGATATTACTGTCGTGTAACCACTCCTCCACAGTCTGTGCATTGTGAACAGGAACTCAGTCTTGTTTAAGATGCAGTCGCCATACCGAATTGCTCTTCAACAGTGGGAAGCAAGAAGGTGCTTAAAACATCAATGTAGGTCTGTGCTGTGATAGTGTCACGCAAAATAACAAGGGGTGCAACCCCCTCCATGAAAAACGCAATCACATACAATAACACCACAGCCTCCGAATGTTACTACTGGCACTACACAGGCTGGCAGAAAACGTTTACCGGGCATTCGCCATACCCACACTGTGCCATCGGATCGTCACATTGTGTACCGTGATTCGTCACTCCACACAATGTTTTTCCACTGTTCAGTCGTCCAAGGTTTACGCTCCTTACACCAAGCGAGACGTTGTTTGGCGTTTACCGGTGTGATGTGTGGCTTATGAGTAGCCGCTCGACCGTGAAATCGAAGTTTTCTCACCTGCCGCTTAACTGTCATAGTACTTGCGGTGGATCCTGATGCAGTTAATTTGTGTGTGATGGTCTGGATAAATGTCTGCCTATTACACATTAAGATCCTGTTCAACTGTCGACGGTCTCTGTCAGACAACAGGCGAGATCGGCCTGTACGCTTTTGTGCTGTACGTGTTTCTTCGCGTTTCCACATAATTATCACATCGGAAACAGTGGCCCTAGGGATGTTTAGGAGTGTGGAAATCTCGAGTACAGACGTATGACACAAGTGACACCCAATTACCTGACCAAGTTTGAAGTGCTACTGAGCGCCCCATTCTGCTCTCTCAAGATATCTAATGACTACTGAGGTCCCTGACATGGGGTACCTGGCAGTAGATGGCAGCAAAGTGCACCTAATATAGAAATTTGGAAATTTGTGGTGAGTTCCTGTGGGACCAAACTGCTAAGGTCACCGATCCCTAGGCTTACATACTACGTAATCTAACTGAAACTAACATTCGCTAAGGGCAACACCTACAACCATACCCGAGGGAGGTCTCGAATCTCCGAGGGGGGTAACCACGCGAATCGTGGGAAGGCACCCTAGAGAGCAAAGCTACCCTGTTCGGTGCACCTAATATGATAAACTTATGTTTTTGGGGATGTCCGTATACTTTAGATCAGATAGTGTAAATTCTCTTTCACCATTTAGAGCAGTCTTTAAACGTTGGATAACTTTTCTTCGATTCTGCAACTGTAGAAATCACGTGGTTTTGAGGCGAAGAACTCGTCGAGCCGTGTTTGGATGCGCATTTTTTCCGGAAAAGAAGGTCCTTGAAGTTTATTAGACAGAAATCGGCAAAGGTGGAAATCTGAGGGCACAAGATCAAGGTAATACGGCGGTTGCGGAATGACTTCCCAAGCAACTTCTGCATAGTGTTTTTCGTCAGTCTAGCAGAATGCGAGCGATGGTTATCGTTGAGTAACATCATTTCATGGAGCCTCTCTGGTCGTTGTTCTTGGATTGCAAGACGTCTGAGTTGTTGACAAAAAGTGTCAGCAGTGATGGTTACATATCAGGCAAGCAGTTCGTAGTATACCAGGCCGTTGTTGTCTCACCATATATGTGACATTATCACTTACGGATGCGCGCAGGTCTTTGTAGGAGGAGTTGCTGCTTTGTTTGGGCTCAACCATTCCTTTCTTTTCCTTATGTCGACACAAGACACCATTTATCGTCACCAGTATCGATACGTAACTCCATGGCCAACAAGCACTGATGCACTTATGGCCAACAGCTGATTTTTGTGACTTTGGTTTAGAGCATGTGCTACACATCACCAGATTTTCGAAACGTTCCATACAAATGTCTCATGATGATGGAATGATCACAGTCCATCACATCTGCCAGTTCCCCACTACACTGACATGAATCACTGTGGATTAATGCGTTTAAACGATCTTCTTGAAACCACGAAAGTCTTCTAGAATGTGGAGAGTCATTAATGCCGAAACGATCTTCCTTGAAACTAGAAAACTATTTGCTTGTCGTACTGTGTCCAATGACATTATCCCCGTATCCAGCGCAAATGTTTCTGGCTGCCTCCGCTGCTGCCTTCCTTCTACTGGACTCAAACACAAGAATACGTCGGAGAGGTTACGATTTCTTCACTTGGCACTCCATGTTCTAGCATCCGCAGCTCCAAATATAACAATACGTAAACCCATATAGCAACATTGAACTACAAATAAAAAATGGGAATAGATACATAAACCATAGCAACCGCACTACCAACACGTAAAATAGAAAAGTGGGCATTAATATAAAAATTTCTCTACATTATACTGGTTGTGACGAGTGAGTCTATGTTGTGCCAGGATTTATTTTCCATGGATGTCTATATCATCTACACTAACTTATGCACCAACCTAATATTATTGATGTATGTAGCATCACTTATTACGTCTATAAAGGTGTCATTAAAACTTTGAAAAAATTCTCTATGTTGTATTGGTTATGATGTGCAAGACTCTGTTGTGTCAGGATTTATTTTCGATGGATGTTGATATAATCTCTCCTAATTATACGATTTGGCAATATTTTAGAAATGATTAAGAGCATTTTTCATTAGTGTTTCCCTGTTACTATTTGCAAGTAGATCGTGAACAGAGCTGGACGTAGGTGAACTCTGGACTGTCAGAGAACCTGGCGGCCAGTGTCTTTGTGTTGCTCATTGGCGTGGAAGGAGCCTCCGGTGATAAACTTCCGCAGGAGCGGTCGTATTTCTGCCACCGCAAACATCTGCGGACGACTGCGGTCTGTTTATACAGTGGGGACCGCCACATGGAATGGAAACAACGCAGTCCCCCCTCACGCTAGTGTCCATCATGGAAGCCATGTCCACATACTGCGGTGGAAACAAACGTGAATTCAGAGAAGGAGAACGCCAAAGCAAACTTGTCTCTACGTCGAGTGCATCAATGCCGCACGTTCAGAAGCGTATATCTATGAACTGATATATTTTACACTAGCACTGACAGTAATCCAAGACCTAATCAAGTGAATTGTAGCTTTGAATCGTTTAAATGGAGTTTCATTTGAAATACGAAGATGTTAACTACTGTCCTCTGTCGAATAGTGTAATTCGAGTTTTACTGACGCATTCGTTACCCGTATTATGCAAATGCGAATGAAAAAAGAATACAATCTGACGATGTGCTTTTATAGTAATTGTAATAATACCAACAATTCGGTATTATTTTTCGTCTTCTCGAATGTAGAGGTTCGTGTCATATACGGGAAAAGACTCAATAATAGTTTATGAACGGTGCAGTTTGTCAGTATTGTTGAAACTTGTAACAAAAAAAAAAAAAAAAAGAAAAAAAAAAAAGAAAAAAAAAAAGTTGTACAAATGCTGTGTTATTTTTTTTTTGCTGTTATAAGGAAAAACATTAACAGCTCTAAATGCATTGCTTAATACACATGGCACGCGAATAACAGAAGGAGATAAATATCCATCCTCTCGTCAATTGTTACCTGCTTTTAGATGAATAAAAAAAAAAGGCTATCTAAGTTTTCTATTATCTTATTGGTATATGTGTGGTAGCTCACTGTTCTATTTTGAAGTAAAGGAAGTAGAATAACACTCAGTACCTGTAACGTTTCCTTCCACAGCACAAAACAAAGACAGTCTCTGTTATAACACAGTGGAAAAATTTCGAATGTCACTTTCGTACTGAACTAAAAGAAAATTGTTTTGAGTGCATCTTCCACAAAATGGTACCATATAAGCCGACTAAGATGGTTCAGCAATTGATTGATCATGTCGGCCTAATGTAAGCACATGTGATACTGTGTATTTTATTGTATATTGTAATTTTTATGACGTGACAATCATCTGTGAGCGCTACATCCATGACATTGCCGTGTACACAATGTACTTTTTGGCTATAAACGTTTTATTAGTGACAAAACTTTGTATATATTGTTACATGTTATCGACTAACGTAACAACTTGGCGTGAGGTTCCAACTCACAACAAGCACGTCCCTTAGTAGAATTTTTGAAGACCTGAAGATGACAGAAAAGACTGTCGAAACCGGTTATTGTAAATAAAGAAGTATTTATGCGATCTTTCCATTAGAGAGTTTTTACTTAGTAAAGCAAACCGCCCCTTCTCGTTTCTCAACATGACAAAATTCAATCGAATCAGTTTGTGTTATAGGGTACATTAGTGAACGTCGGTATATTTCTTGATAGATTGACTTTAACTATAGGCTTCAGCTGTTGATAATCCTAAATACGTCAATACATCACGACTGATTAATGACTTGTTGAATAAATGTGAATACAAGACTTTTTGTAATTTAAATTATTTCGTTTGATCGCAACAAGTACAAAGTCCTGTTATACAACAGATCGATTTTAGAGGTAGTTAATTAGTCTCGATTTAATTTTACCAGGTATAAAATTACATATAAACACATAATGAAATCCACTAAATTACTGAATTAAATTCTGTTGTGGCAATTTATGCCAGACCAGGACCCGAACGTGGGGTTTCCCACTTCATGCGAGCGGTCACCTTAACCACTTTGGTTACCCGGACACGCTTCCATTCAAACCCAAATTCTCAATTTGTCGTACACTACACATGTAGCCTCCACAGTCAATTATCCTCATTGCTCACTTCTGTACCTGAAAACATTTTCAAATGTATGTGAATTCCTAAGGGACCAAACTGCTTAGGTCATCGGTCCCTAGACTTTTACAGTACTTAAACTAACCTATGCTAAGAACAACACACACACCCATGCCCGAGGGAGGATTCGAACCTCCGGCGGGAGGTGTGGCGTGACATGAGGCCTCAAACCGCGTGGCCACTAAGCGCGCTGTACCTGATTCCGGATATCTTGGGCACCTGTACTGAAGTTATCGTTACTGCCAAGGAGCATATATGTGTGGTGTATGTTCTGTCAGACATGTAAGACGAACAGGCACCACACATACAATAATATATATGGGCGTTGACAATAATGATAACTTCAGTGCAGATGCACGCTATGTCTGAACTATTGCGGGTCCTGAATGAGCAATGATTATAATGTACAGTGGACACTGCATGCGTAGTGTGTGAGAGGTTGAGAATTTAGGTTGGAAGAAAAGCGTGTCCGGTTAGTGGAAGCAGTCAAGGAGAACGCTTCCCTACTGCATTTACATTGTTACTCTGCAATTAACAATTAAATGCCTGGCAGAGGGTTCGGCGAGGCACCTTCAAGCTATTCTCTACCATAAGACTCTCGAATAGAGTGCGAAAGGCGGGAAATCTGTGTTCACGTCACGGTCTGACAAAAATTTTCGTTGTTCACCACTGAATTTAACTGAATGCCCATTTGCGGCGACATCTGTATTTTACTTAGTTTATATAAACTTGCTGAACTTTTACATGTATTATAACACAGCGGGTAATGCGATTGCCTTTTCTTTTATTTGTGAACGCACTTTATTTGAACGAATACACCAAACTAAATACCACCCATCTGAAGGCTGCAAACATTGCCTATAGTTTCCTAGGGTAGCAAATATACCAAGCATGTTTTCAGTGGAACTGCGAAACCGCTACGGTCGCAGGTTCGAATCCTGCCTCGGGCATGGATGTATGTGATGTCCGTAGGCTAGTTAGGTTTAAGTAGTTCTAAGTTCTAGGGGACTGATGACCTCAGCAGTTAAATCCCATAGTACTCAGAGCCATTTGAACCATGTTTTCAGTAAATACCAAACACGCCTCTGAAACCTTCAACTGCAAGCTGCGAATTATATTTTAACGAACACATGTATTAGAAGCTGGTTATTAAGATATTCTTCTGCGAACCTGAAAAATATTGCAACATTTGCACAGAAAATAGTCTTCATATATATTACTGACGTATATTACTGACATAAACAGTAGTGGCATCTACGTTGGAGGGATACCTATGCGCTAACTAAGAATAAGGTCTATACAATACTAGGTGGATGCTAGAAAAAACTGGTTTGCTAAGGAAAATGATAAATTTTCTCAACGCTCATTCAAACATTTAATTGTAGCAGCAACAGTCAGATTTTTTCATGAAAATAAGATATCGTCAGAGGAGGGAAGAAATTTTTTTCCAAAGTCTACTGGAAAGATTAAAAATCAGTCATAAAAACAAGACGGTATATGTGTACGAATATTGCAAAAAAAAAAAAATGCAACAAAGTAGAAGTCTTTTCTCTTTCATATTCAGAATTATCATCCACTAAATAGCTCTTGGAAGTCTGAGTAAAAGGTATTAAGTGCTAACTTTAGATATTTTAATTCTGAAGGTACCAAAATTGTTAGTGTGCTGAATAAAGAAATTACCGATGAGAGACGTTGTTGAAATTTATGCATCTGGAGTAAAGTGTCAAGTGGTAGTCTTCCAGCCACAAAACAGGTTGGTATATCAAGGCAGCAAATGAGATGCAGTTCTGAAACAAATTTTGTATTGTGAATGCAGTAATAAAAAACTGATCACTCACGCAGACGTTGAGGAAACCTCAGTGGTTAGATATGAAACAGCTTCACCCTGTGAGCACAAACGCCTTATTTTTTTCCCTCTTACCATTTGCACGACTTACTACGATTGATTTGGTGTCTTAGAAGCCATTTTATTACCTCTATGGATGGAAACTTCAGTTGAGGGGAATTTGTATTTTATCAGGGTACCTTAAAAACACACCTTACCAAAAAATTATACGCGTCTATGCCACTGGTAATGTAGACATTCAAACAGCTTCATCAGACAATCGTTTGAAAAGCAATACAAATACGTACCTGAAATAATCTGTTCCTTCAATATGATAATGAAGAACAATGTAATTACAAGGATCACAGAAAAATTTTGAATATCAACTGAAACTTACTCATTGGTTAACGAACTGTTTCAAAAACAATATATTTATCTAAGGTGTGAAATATACTGTAAAATAACCACAGTGAACAGTTTACAGTATATTATAATATTAGGCCACTGATCATGCTTCGGGGACGAAAATCGGAGTGCATATGACCAACAATCCCATTGCTTATTCTAGTTGATAGTACCTAACAGAAAATTTAGGGCTAAATAGGTCATTTATACACGACAATCACTTGCCGGCTTATACATGGCATATGCGTAACTTTGGACAGCCTTTACTGCCATTGACAGTGCTCGGTGATCTACATCATAACATAAAACATGTTGTTTATGCAACTAATATCTCACCTCACGTCTGATGTGAAACAGTTCCAGTTATTTACTTAAATCTAACACTGTGTTGGTGTCAGGATCAACAACTCAATATATTTGTAATTTATTAATTGCGATTTCCATCAGTGAATAGCCTCTAATATTTTCGTTCATTCTCAAACTATTACCTATATGACAAGGTACAATGTTAATAGTAAAACACGAAGTACAATATTTTCAAACGTCTTGTGTTCACAGCTTACAGCGGCTCAATAAATCTTATATTACACACCTGCATTAGCAATGTTTCACAGAATGGAATACATTTTTTTTCTGCATCAGATCAATATAATGCAACAAGTTAGTAGTAATACAGTCGAGTAACATTTGTTACATTGATCTGATGTAGAAACAAATGTATTATGTACAGTGAAACATTACAAATACAAGTATGTGATAAAAGATTTATTACACTGTTGTAATCTGTGCACATAAAATATTTGAAAATATTGCATTTCATGTTTTGTTGAAAACATTGAACCTTCTAATAAAGCCAATAGTTCAGGAACGAACGAAAATGTTTGAGACTAGTCAATAATAATATTCTTAATTGCACCTCTGACAGAATCCATAATTAATAAATTACAAGATTTATTTATCTTGAATTTCCATTAATGCAAACTGACATCAAATGTATTGTTACACGTATACCAGCACTTCCGTTCAAATGAATTCTTTTCTCTCTCACCCTGGATTTCCAGCCCGCATATTGTTAATGGTATTAAGGGAACAGTCGTAAGGATTGACTTTTATTAAGGTACGTATCTTACGGATTCAATAGGGGGAGGGGGTGCGTTCAGTTGGATTATTTCGTTGATATCAATGAATTCTGTTGAGATAATTCCCAAAGGGTCCATCATGCGTCCAATTTATAGCGAAAGCACGATTCGTCGTGGGCAGTAACCTCAAAGTTTTATCCAAGTGCACACAGAAGAGCCGTAACGTATGAAGTTCGTCAACAGTGGGAAAAATATAAGAATGTTTACTTCATGGCTGTTTCACTAATGCGAAAACGAAACTTGCTGATTTGAGCAGGAAGCGGTGAATCGTGGCACGGCAAGCCGAGAGTATGGACGCTCTCATTCGAAACACTGGGTCGGGAAGTTTCTTTATCAGATGCTTGACTATAGTGAAATAACTTAGCGAACGTGATTTTGATATTAGGCAAAATTCTTGGGAAGAGTTGCTTGGAAAGTTGCCTCATATCCCGCTGATCTTCTTTTGTAACAGAGCACACTTTCATCCATGTGCGTGCGTGAATAAATATTGAATGTGCCACTGGAGTGCTAGAAATCTCAGAGAAATTCATGAAAGCCCATTTATTCAAAACATACACTCCTGGAAATGGAAAAAAGAACACATTGACACCGGTGTGTCAGACCCACCATACTTGCTCCGGACACTGCGAGAGGGCTGTACAAGCAATGATCACACGCACGGCACAGCGGACACACCAGGAACCGCGGTGTTGGCCGTCGAATGGCGCTAGCTGCGCAGCATTTGTGCACCGCCGCCGTCAGTGTCAGCCAGTTTGCCGTGGCATACGGAGCTCCACGCAGTCTTTAACACTGGTAGCATGCCGCGACAGCGTGGACGTGAACCGTATGTGCAGTTGACGGACTTTGAGCGAGGGCGTATAGTGGGCATGCGGGAGGCCGGGTGGACGTACCGCCGAATTGCTCAACACGTGGGGCGTGAGGTCTCCACAGTACATCGATGTTGTCGCCAGTGGTCGGCGGAAGGTGCACGTGCCCGTCGACCTGGGACGGGACCGCAGCGACGTACGGATGCACGCCAAGACCGTAGGATCCTACGCAGTGCCGTAGGGGACCGCACCGCCACTTCCCAGCAAATTAGGGACACTGTTGCTCCTGGGGTATCGGCGAGGACCATTCGCAACCGTCTCCATGAAGCTGGGCTACGGTCCCTCACACCGTTAGGCCGTCTTCCGCTCACGCCCCAACATCGTGCAGCCCGCCTCCAGTGGTGTCGCGACAGGCGTGAATGGAGGGACGAATGGAGACGTGTCGTCTTCAGCGATGAGAGTCGCTTCTGCCTTGGTGCCAATGATGGTCGTATGCGTGTTTGGCGCCGCGCAGGTGAGCGCCACAATCAGGACTGCATACGACCGAGGCACACAGGGCCAACACCCGGCATCATGGTGTGGGGAGCGATCTCCTACACTGGCCGCACACCACTGGTGATCGTCGAGGGGACACTGAATAGTGCACGGTACATCCAAACCGTCATCGAACCCATCGTTCTACCATTCCTAGACCGGCAAGGGAACTTGCTGTTTCAACAGGACAATGCACGTCCGCATGTATCCCGTGCCACCCAACGTGCTCTAGAAGGTGTAAGTCAACTACCCTGGCCAGCAAGATCTCCGGATCTGTCCCCCATTGAGCATGTTTGGGACTGGATGAAGCGTCGTCTCACGCGGTCTGCACGTCCAGCACGAACGCTGGTCCAACTGAGGCGCCAGGTGGAAGTGGCATGGCAAGCCGTTCCACAGGACTACATCCAGCATCTCTACGATCGTCTCCATGGGAGAATAGCAGCCTGCATTGCTGCGAAAGGTGGATATACACTGTACTAGTACCGACATTGTGCATGCTCTGTTGCCTGTGTCTATGTGCCTGTGGTTCTGTCAGTGTGATCATGTGATGTATCTGACCCCAGGAATGTGTCAATAAAGTTTCCCCTTCCTGGGACAATGAATTCACGGTGTTCTTATTTCAATTTCCAGGAGTGTATAACACTTTCGTGTGCACTGTCGAATATAGGAATCATTGATCCCTACATCTTTAGAGACAACATGAGTGTAGCAAATGCATCCCAAGCGATTATCAGAATGATTTAGAACCTTCTTTTTGCCGGGCCTTGAAAAAATTGTTGTTGGGGAACAGGGGTTTCGTCAAGATGGAGCCAAGTCACTCACAGCGCGAACTGCAGTCCGTGTTTTGCGGGAAACGTTCCCCCTCGACGCCCGATCTAGATGGATGAAGTTCCTAAAAAGATATCTGCAATCCATTGTCTACACTTGTTACAGAGCAACCCTGTTCCTGTGTGCACTACTGAATTCTCAAAGCTATTGCTCGACAAAGAAGGCAAAAGAGCCAAGTCCGACTCAGACCATGTGTCATATTCATAATTTAGAGCGCGTGAAGAGTGCCAGTATTGCAAAAGCAGGGCAAACACATTGCCAGTCAGCGAGGAGAACTATAATACCGAGGAGAGAGTCGTACAGTGCAGTATGACGGTACCCAGGACGCCGTTCTGCGAACTCTGCAGTACGGAGCTACAACACGCAAAGTATGAGCTCCACCATTCCAAGGTGTTCTGGTACTGATGATATATGCAGAGGAGGGGAAGACCGTCTGTACTTGATACACATGTAATTAAACGATGGCAAACAGCCTCCTAATCTGGTACAATGATGAGATACCAGGCATTAAACAGTCTTGTTTCAGATGATGTCGTCCTCAGCAGCTGGTCATTCTGCCTCCATTACCGATCTCCATGGAATGACATTCTCGCTAGTTACAGGTTAACTCTACTGGCGAACCGTAATGTTCCTCTGTGGTTGGACTTCATCGCTCCACGCTAAGGCTACCGACGGGTCACAGCCGTGACTGATAGAAGGCGCGAAACTGCTGGGTCTTTCTTCGGTGCAGGGCCAAACCGACTGACTGAAAGCCGCCATCTTCCGCTTGCTGTGTGGACACCTGAGTGCTACCTTACAAGCTGAAAGCGTACTGCTTTTCTGGCTGGACATAAAGTGTGGTGACAGAGCCCTGGGCTTTCTCCACCATGACGACCACCATCCAGATGGTGTGGTATGTTCAGATCTGAGCACACGACCATCGTAACCACAGGGGCGCATCAACGGGCAACCTGGGTGTGCATCACTGTACTCCACAGCGTCTCGCTGTCGCAGAGTGCGACTGACTCGCCACAAGATACAAAAGCTGCCGGGGTGCTGTGCCTGGCACTCCACGGCGACGCCTGTGTGAGCAGCCCTGCCTGTTTCCCGAGAGCCGGAGAAGACAACATTCGTTATAGCAATCACGCTGGTAAAATGTTATTACAGATACCGCTGTTTCAGTGACGCCTTCAAGTGTAAGACTGAACCTCACCACAGTCCTCACAGTTCAGCCTCTGACACTTGTGTAACATCACCACCTGTTCGTGGTTCTGCAGTCACGTAATCTGATGTAAAATAAATCGTTTTCACTGGATCTGGATAACTTATTTTTCTGTTTAAAGCACTATGTAAACGGCTTATGAAAACAGAACCACTTGTAAAAGTTCGGCAGAATACACTCCTACAATTTAGTAATTACGTTGTTGCAATTCCCCGTTGAGCAATTACAAAAGGGCCAGAGGACTGTGTTCACCACAACCTGCGCAAATTTCATCTAATCCAACGGTGTTCTGTGATAGGGCGCTGGGGATATAGTGCAAAAATTAATTGAATGCCCTCACCATACAAAAATATTGCTACAAACAAGAAATAGATTAGTTCCTCGTTTTATATAAAATTCTTAAAGGATTATCCAGTCGAAAATCTTCAATTTAATGATCTCTTTACGCCGTTCTCCTTATCGCCTTATACTCGTATTGGAACACTAATCAACACCATCCATATTCTCTTTCTTCAGTTACCGTGATCCATATTTCACCTTAGTTTAAAACTGTGCTCCAGATATACAGATCCAGATAGTTCCCCACGAAAATATTTCACACGAGTAAAGGTCTACTTTTAGGGGGGGTCCATTTAAAACGTATATCTTTTCTTTCGCTATACATAATTTTCACTCCTATGTAACTGTCAAATTAAGTTTGTGTACTCATACACTGTTGTCACAGAGCTCGAAATAACGTCCTGACTAGTCTGTGTACCTCCTTCTGACACTAACTCTGTAACAGATTAACTCTGTAACAGACCACTGAAAAAATCATTATCTTACGTTGTCCACTGTATGATAATTAATAATATTCATATATCTCTAAACTGAAATCAATCTATGGAAAAACACTACGATTTGATATTTTACCAACTTCACGTACACCCTATCAGTTAACATTCCCTGTAATTTCAAAAAAATTTCATAACATCGAATAACTATCTAACATCATACAGATCCAGGGAGTCTGGTTTTCCTTTTGACGTTGTTCTTGGTAAGAATTACGGAATGTCATTCCTTCTATTCTGATTTATTGAAATTTCTTACTCCTCCTCGACAAGTATGATTGTATTAAATCTGCGACGTGTGTTCACAGCCACCCTGCATAAGTTCCATGTTACTTAAGGAAGCTCAAACCCCGATACAAACAACCACTATCAGCGCTATATTTCTGATTCCATGAGATTTAACCTCAAATTGTGCACAAGTGAACTAATTTTTAATTTTTCCACTTCACATAATAACTCTGTTTCACAAGATTATAGATTATAGATTATAGATGATCCGTTGTTCGATTGACCGGAGAGACATATTTTTAAAAACTGGAGAAAATTGAAAGACGAACGTAATACATGAAATTTTTATTGCAAACGCCAATTCAAAATAGAAATAAATATTCCCTGCTAGCAGTAATCTCTGAAACAAATGTATGTTGCTACATGATAACTTGTATATCGGTGTATGGGAGTAACACCATTTTGAACTGAGCTGAAGTTAATTAGTACTGACTAGTTGTTGTGGAAACTAATGTGGTGATTTACGAGTGAATATATTCATTACACGAACTGCAAAAATGTGAAATGCAGTGCGTCCATTTCTGGTCGATAACTCGCTGTTTGTCCAAATACGATAGCTGCTATACACTGACTGCCTTCATTTCATAGTCAACTTAGGAAAATGCGTAAAATTTTAATATGTATTCAGTACGAGAAGTCTGCACTTGTACTTGACGCAGCGCTCTTTCTGCAGTAAAGGTATGTATACCACGATACAATATCAGTATGTACTGAATTTTGATTTAGCTTTCAAACGTTGTAGGCTGTATAGTAAAATAAATAATTGGAAAGTTTCCAATTTAGTTGAAGCCAAAAACTTCAATGTTTTTTCTATTACTGTCAGTTCGGCTACGCAAATCGAGCAGTTACATAGCCGAGGCTTAGATACAGTAATATCAAAACAAAAATGTGGTAATGTGTGTCATAAAGCTCAGAGGAGAAGAAAATCTTATTGAAGGTGTCTGACATTTTTAGGATAATAATGACAGAGTATCGACTGAGGCGAAGAATTAATAGTAGTTTGTCAATTTCAGATTTTTATTTCATTAAACATGCGCATAAAAAATTTTTTTCTACAGACTCTTCGAGATCCTTCTTGTATGTTGTACAATGAGAAATGCCACCGTGCACAGCTCGCAGGCAGTTGCGTGTTATCTTTTCTCAAGGTAAGATCTACAACGTCATTGAGGAGATCATTTGTTTGTAATGAAAAAAAAAGCGTTTTGCAAACACCTGTGGCGCAGGTATTACTCAATCAAGAGCTTGCGTCCGTGATATTTCGTTTCCTACCACATCCGACCTTTGTTTCTTTATGTAGAAATATTCAGTTTAGGACTATGTCTGATCTCAATGAAATGCCCAAACAAGAAACTTTCTTAATTGTTCAAGCGTTGCATAACTAGCATCTTTTGTGGATTTTCCCCTGACACTGACATGTTATCAAAATATTAGAAATGGATAAAGATGCAGCTGCCCACAGAAGCACGACATTTTTCTGATGATCTCATTCTTTTTTAAAAAGAAATAAAAAGAAAAGGGAAACACAATACTTAAAATGAGT
The DNA here is from genome assembly GCF_023864345.2 of Schistocerca serialis cubense. NCBI lineage: Eukaryota > Metazoa > Arthropoda > Insecta > Orthoptera > Acrididae > Schistocerca > Schistocerca serialis. Next base: position 837,800,515 of record NC_064638.1, read on the forward strand.
TTTTGTTAGTATTATGGGCGCAATTTTGTCAAATTGCCTTTCTGAAAATTATAAAATGTAGCTGTGAAGTATAAATGATAACTAGTGCCGAGAGACTTTCTCCTAATTTTCACAAAATTATCACTTTTCGAATTGATGGATGGAAACAAGACCACTGCCTTTCATGATAATTCTATACCAGATGAGAAAGGCAAGTACACGTTACACTCTTACTTACAGGTTTAGTACGCCAGTACATTTGCCCTACTTTTTCGAACTAACAGCAACTCAGTGGCGTATCATTGAGAGTAGCGTTCTCCCGTTCTTGGAAATACCTTATGGCGCAAGCCATAGGTAAAGGAGAATTGGTGGTACAGGTTCAAAATAATTCTTTTGACAAAGAGCGACGCCAAAATTTACAGTTGGATGGTCCGTTGCTTCCCTTTCCGCAGATACACGTGCCAGAGTCGCTTCTTTTTACCTGATCGAAACTGGTACAACTGCAGGCAAAACGAAACAAAAGCAAATAAAAGAACCAGCGATGTTATTCACGGAGAAGCGTAAGAAACAGGAAAAAAATATTGCCTCAAACCGAGAGAGATTCCCCTCACAATTTTCCTCTCGTGTTATGACACTGGAAACACCAATAAAAAATTTCCTGCTTGCAATAAAGGGTCTCGCTAAGTTCCTCTGAAGCGAATTACTATTTTTTGCGACGCTTTTGTTCCCGCGTATGCTCTCTTGTTTACGTGTAGTTGCAGGTCTTCTATGCGGTTTAGTGTGACAGAGAATGTAACTCGATGCTAACGTACAGAACACACGGTTGGACGACATTTATGAGGTTTCATATTGTGTGTAGCGTTGGAAATATCCAAAGGATTCTGTATACCTACGTGGAATGGTTAGCGAGCGTAACGTTAGCGTACCAGTATTTTATTTCCAAAAACAGTACGCCAGGTGCTATACAAATTGAATTAGTTGGAATTTTACTTGAGACAAGAATTGCATTCGTTGGTTATCCGTTGATAAGGAATGACTATTTTTCGCTAAATAATTTCTCGTAGCAGCGATGCTGTGCATCTGTGAAAGACCGTCTTTTGATTTTGGTTCTAATGCAGAACAACCCTAAATGCGGAGGAGGAAAAAATTTTTTCACCCTTAATTTTTTATGGGCTGATATTTAGCAACGCTATGGCAGTAAGTATGGGTTGCTTGATGATGAGTCATTGGAAGACTAGGAGTAGACCTCTCTTGTGTAAAAAAAATGTTTAGAGGAAATGGAATCCTAAAGTAGAAGAGCGATACGTGGTAGAACTGACGAAATGAAACCAAACAGAAATTATGTACATTATGTACCTGGTAAAAGAATCTAACAGTCCAAGCTGGGACCCGAAGCTCAGATTTGCCTTTTGGATAAGATTATCCTGGGTAATCCCCGCAAGGACAATTGGGGCCTATTTTGCGACCGAAATATTTTACCGAGGGTGACGTCATCGTCGTCCCCTCGCACTTATATCTCTATCTTGTTGCAGTGACATAAACGATCCAGAACTATTAGGCAGTCAGCCTCCTATAAATGTTCTCATAATTTACTCACTACCGTTTGCGTCAACAGCGGCCGCAGGGGTAGCCGCGCGGTCTAGGGGGCCTTGTCACGGTCCGTGCAGGTCTCCCCGTCGCAGGTTCGAGTCCTCCTTCGGGAATGGGTGTGTGTGTTGTCCATAGCGTAAGTTAGTTTAAGTTACATTAAGTAGTGGTTAGGCTTAGGGACCGATGACCTCAGCGGTTTGGTCCCATAAGACCTTACCACAAATTTAGAATTTTTTTCCAGTCGACAACGTAGAATTTCTTTCAAGTCACTTCAGCAATTCTATTACACACTTGTCTTCGGCTGTATTGATCCTATAAATCCTAACAGTGCATCTCTGAATTTATTCATTGTCTGACGTCTTTCGTATTTTGTAATTGGCAACACCATACGGATGGTTTTACAGATGTAGCAAACTTTTATACGGCGCTACAAGATGTCTAAGTCCATTTCTCTTTGCCTGCTACTGATTTTATGTGCACGTCGCATTTCACGTCCCTAGATATTTTTGTAAGACACCACCGACGCTCAAAATTTACTTCTAACATTGTACGCAGATGCCACTGGGTTGTTTCCCTTAGTTGTGAGCATTTTCTTCCAGTTAACTGGCGCTTCCATTCAATAGACGAAGTGAAAATAATGTCTAAGTAGTTCTGCATTTCTTCAATGTCATTGAAGCGTCAGCGGTCAATTTGAGATTGCTCTTACCCCTGATTAATCGTTTACCTCCATTGAAACCATTAGTTGGCCAACTACAGATTTTGCGTAGATAACTAACACCTTTTGTGGATGGTTAAAAATGGTTCAAATGGCTCTGAGCACTATGGGACTTAACATCTGAGGTCATCAGTTCCCTAGAACTTAGAACTACTTAAACCTAACTAACCTAAGGACATCACACACAGCCATACCTGAGGCAGGATTCGAACCTGTGACCGTAGCGGTCGCGAGGTTCCAGACTGAAACGCCTAGAACCACTCGGCCACACCGGCCGCCCTTTTGTGGATGACGCTAACATATTACTCCAATATTATAAATGAATAAAAGTTCTGTGCTTCACAGAAGTTTTTAATAGTCTTAGCTGTAATTAGATACTGTGAGTGCCAGGAAAGCAGCAAGAAACAAACGTCAAATTCCATACGAAAATGGTTTCCATTTCAGGGAAACCGGGAGAATAGGTAAGAGCAGTGCAATCTACATTCTGTATATAAGGAAATACTACACAATAGGTTTCTCATTCAGGATTCGCGTTTGAATGCCACGGTATGTAATCAGTTGTCAGTATTTTCTTCTGGAGAAGAAGCTTTTATAAACGTCGACACCATGGTAAAGAGGTTTTAATAAACCTTCCATTTTGCAACTGACTGGATGTTTACTATATATGTAAGAAGATTTCATCCCATGGTTGCTGCTCCAGCTATGTACAAAAATTTAATATTTATTTATTTAGTAAGTTTTTGAGTGCTGGCGAATAAATTTGAATCGATACAGTGTCGTCTTTCTTTCACTGTTATGACCTTTCACGACGTGTTCAGTGGCTAGCAAAAAAGTAATTGCACTTTTGTTTTCACCCTTTCCCTCCGCTACGAAATTTTTGCTCGTCGGAAGAATAGCATTCTGTGTTGCTGGCTCTGATAGCGACTTGAGAGCGTCATAGCCACCTGGTTGCACTATCATTCCATGATTATATCACAAGATGGAACTACTATATATGCATATAGGGAGCGACGGAACTCCAATTTTCAAAGAAAAAGATCTCAGATATAATGTAACAAAATCTGTCTAACACGTATTGTTTTATAAGATGACAACCGTTATTGTTAACGACATGTACCACTTGATACGTAAATGAAGAGTCTTAAGTTACTCATGTTTTTTTCGTTGTGCGCCTCAGCCAAAGTATTGTTTTTCGTTGTTGGGTGTCAGCTATTTCATCTAGCAGCAGTACGACCGCCAAGCCGCTTAGACGTGCCTGTAACTGTATCTCACGTTGTAGTGTTAAACATACAGTCCACTCACTTTTACCGGCCATATACTTTCATGTTATACCTCCTTTCCTTTGCAACGAGTGTTTGCATTTGTCTGGCTTGTAGAACGAAGCAGCGCAGAATTACCATCCGTTTTGTGGTTGCCTACATTTTGGTCCTCTGGGCCTGAATACAGCAATTCGAAAGTGTTTTATGACAAATATCAAGTGCCTTGAGTTCTATATACGGCGAATTACGTGTATCTGGTTATTGTGGCCTTTTGTGTAATTCTCCGAGATTAACATGCGCTATGAGTTTCTCACGCGCATCGGCAGTGAGATACGTTCACAATAGGACTCCACGGGCTACAAATTCCACCAGAATCGAGTTGTGAAGTGCATCTGAAGCCATCAGACGTCGTAACTCCGCCTGGCACTCACGACAACCAAACACCAGTGAGCAGCGCCGTCCGTCTCCTACTCCGCCAGCAGTTGCAGTTCAGTCCGCGAACCACAGGCATAGATACCGTCGGCTGCTCTCAGACTGGCTTATTTCATCAATCTGTTATACTGTATGGTAATATCCTCAATAAAGGATCCTATCGAAAAACGAAGTTTGATTAAGAAAAGAGCAGTGATCAAGTCGCGTGTGACTAGACAATACACATTTGTTAACAGCTTCCAGGAATAATGTGATCTCAACGACGTTACATTAAGACAGTTACTGTTAAAAATAAGTAAAGAGGAATATAACGACATCCTACTCAGCCAGAGATTAACGATCTGAAAAAACCTCATGATGTAGACATGGAGTCTTTTCAAGAGTTGTGCTTAGCTACAGAATAAAAGATAACATTACTCCAGTCAAAGGTTGTGCTGCCGCCTCATTCCGCTCCCAGCTACTTCATTGCCAAAATTAAACGGTAACATTTCAGAATTTATGCACTTTTCGATACCTTTAAGGCACTAGTTATTAGCAATGGGGCCTAAACTGATGTACAGGGGTTCTATTATTAGTTGTCATGTGTGTCCAGTGAACCTTGTAAGATGATTGACAATTTAGTGGTTACAGAAAGAAATTTTAAGATTGCATAGGATCTCATTGTTGAAAGGTACAACAGTCCCAAGCTAATTGTTGATTTGCATGCAAAACAATCGAATTAACCAAACTTCCCAACTGAGTCTGCTAAAAACTAATGGAAGTTGATCCACAAGCTAAAGATAAATCTGAACATGACTGAGGTCATGCAAGTTGGCATTCCATTGCATGAGACTAGTAGGATAAGCAGTGTTCAGATACATTTTGTTTCTGCAGATTGCATATGTTCAGTGGCAAGCATACATTCAGAACCAAATTAAGTACCTCCTCCTCCACTTATTCTGTTGTACTGCTAACTTGTTTATGACTCCCTGGGGATACCTGTTGCTATGCTGAGCGATTTATGTCCCCATTAAGATAATCCATCCTTGTGAGAAAAAAACCCACCCCTCCCCCTCCAACCACTCCTCCCCTACCCCTCCGGTAAATGGGACAATTTTTTGTATCACCCATTCCCAATTGAGTTCTGAGCCCTTTTCTGCACCTCCTGGGAAATCCCCCAGCCCTCCCCTCCCCTCCCCCACTTCCCCCACCCATCTGAAAATTGACTGGGAAAAGACTCAGGCTGTGGTGAGCTGCTGGAGAGGACGATCTTATGACATGAAGCAAAAATTAATGTTAATTGACATAATAACTCCCAGTCTTCCTCCTTCCCCACACCTCCAAATCTCCTCCTGGAAACCCTGTGAAACCTTTGACATAAAAAAAAAAAAAATTGGTGGGAAATAGCTAAATTATGGCACCTCCACTCTTATGATGCCACCTCACATCCTATTGGTGGATAGTGTAGCAGTTAGATCAAAATCCTTATTGCGTTGGTCTCACAACCCATCAGTTCCTCTGAAATATTGAGGCAATTTCGATTGATCGCTTGTGTACTTGGCGGGAAATTGACTGACTGTGTTAAATATTTCAGTGTGCTGGAAAAACTCTCGTCATATAACATGTGTTGCACAGATCAGAACTCATGCTAATCCCTGGATAAAGTGACAAGTGATCTACATCCTTTGCGTGGTTGTGCCAACAGATAAGAAGTGGTAGGAAGCACTGGCTTTACGATGATACGAACATCACATGTTATTTCCTGCTCTGATCACCCTGCAACAAACTGGGATGGGAATTACAAAGTATAATAAAAAAAATCATCGCTAATAAATATCTAAACGTTACACAAGATTACGAAAAACCCTACCTAACACATATATTTCAGATAGGGTCTATAGATCACACTACCGCTAACAGCTCTGTTGAGATGCACAGTGCTAGAAAATAATTCCCTCACTGCACTTCATTGGGAGTGTTGCGAAAGCACGTCTGCCCCCCACAGTGTACAGAAGTCTTGTGCTCAGGCCTGAAGGTAACTAGCAAGCAATACCAGCGCTTCAAGAAACGTCGATGGGAACTGCCAACTGGTGATCAAACCACAAAAAGTGATGTAATCCATCTCCACCTGTACAGACAGGTAATTAAATTTCAAAAGCTCGCTATATATCGGAGTTCGTGAATACAAAGACATTTGAGAAAACGTGTTGCTCGTAACCCACGCGATCATGAAAGCAGCCAAATGCCTACTGAGCAGTGGTTCGCTGTTCAGCAACCACGGAGCAGAAGTTTGCGTCCTTTGATATTTGATATGTGGGGAATTCCTTAGGCACCAGCAGTCTCTTCCAAGTGGCTACTTTCATTTTGTGTGCAAACCAACGTCTCTATCCCTTCTCAGAATATTGTGTTACTATTGGCTAATGGTGGGGACAAAGGGAGAGCTTTGTGTCTAATTCCATTGGAAAGCGTGCCGCTCGGCAGGTGAAAGCGAGGGCGAGAGTACTACAGACATGATTCGCGAGTTGGAGCGGTAATCAGGCGTATTTTGGTTGTGGCGAGAAGTTTTAAGAAAATTTCAATCTTGTGCTTGCTCAGGGAGAGATATACATAATAATAAAGGCGACTATATTAACGAATATATAAACTGATACGAAATATTAACCTGATAGACAGCACTCCATCATGAGCCATAAATGAGTTTCTACATCTACATCAACATTTATACTCCGCAAGCCACCCAACGGTGTGTGGCGGAGGGCACTTTACGTGCCACTGTCATTACCTCCCTTTCCTGTTCCAGTCGCGTATGGTTCGCGGGAAGAACGACTGCCAGAAAGCTTCCGTGTGCGCTCGAATCTCTCTAATTTTACATTCGTGATCTTCTCGGGAGGTATAAGTAGGGGGAAGCAATATATTCCATACCTCATCCAGAAACGCAGCCTCTCGAAACCTGGACAGCAAGCTACACCGCGATGCAGAGCGCCTCTCTTGCAGAGTCTGCCACTTGAGTTTGCTAAACATCTCCGTAACTCTATCACGCTTACCAAATAACCCTGTGACGAAACGCGCCGCTCTTCTTTGGATCTTCTCAATCTCCTCCGTCAAACCGACCTGGTACGGATCCCACACTGATGAGCAATACTCCAGTGTAGGTCGAACGTGTGTTTTGTAAGCCACCTCCTCTGTTGATGGACTACATTTTCTAAGCACTCTCCCAATGAATCTCAATCTGGTACCCGCCTTACCAACAATTAATTTTATATGATCATTCCACTTGAAATAGTTCCGCACGCATACTCCCAGATATTTTACAGAGGTAACTGCTACCAGTGTTTGTTCCGCTCTCATATAATCATACAATAAAGGATCCTTCTTTCTATGTATTCGCAATACATTACATTTGTCTATGTTAAGAGTCAGTTGCCACTCCCTGCACCAAGAGCCTATCCGCTGCAGATCTTCCTGCATTGAGCTGCAATTTTCTAGTGCTGCAACTTCTCTGTATACTACAGCATCATCCGCGAAAAGCCGCATGGAACTTCCGACACTATCTACTAGGTCATTTATATATATTGTGAAAAGCAATGGTCCCATAACACTCCCCTGTGGCACGCCAAAGGTTACTTTAACGTCTGTAGACGTCTCTCCATTGAGAACAACATGCTGTGTTCTGTTTGCTAAAAACTGTTCAATCCAGCCACACAGCTAGTCTGATATTCAGTAGGCTCTTACTTTGTTTATCAGGCGCCAGCGCGGAACTGTATCGAGCGCCTTCCGGAGGTCGAGGAAAATGGCATCTACCTGGGAGCCTGTATCTAATATTTTATGGGTGTAATGAACAAATAAAGCGAGTTGGGTCTCACACGATCGCTGTTTCCGGAATCCATATTGATTCCTACAGAGTAGATTCTGGGTTTCCAGAAACGACAAGATACGCGAGCAAAAACATGTTCTAAAATTCTTCAACAGATCGACGTCAGATATATAGGTCTATAGTTTTGCGCATCTGCTCGACAACTCTTCTTAAAGACTGGGACTACCTATGCTCTTTTCCAATCATTTGGAACCTTCCGTTCCTCTAGAGACTTGCGGTACACGGTTGTTAGAAGGGGGCAAGTTCTTTCGCATACTCTGTGTAGAATCGAATTGGTATCCCGTCACGTCCAGTGGACTTTCTTCTGTTGAGTGATTTCAGTTGCTTTTCTATTCCTTGGACACTTATTTCGATGTCAGCCATTTTTTCGTTTGTGTGAGGAATTAGAGAAGGAACTGCAGTGCGATCTTCCTCTGTGAAACAGCTTAGGAAAAAGGTATTTAGTATTTCAGATTTACGCGTGTCATCCTCTGTTTCAATGCCATCATCATCCCGGAGTGTCTGGATATGCTGTTTCGAGCCACTTACTGATTTAACGTAAGACCAGAACTTCCTATAATCTTGTGATGCGGGATGGGCAATATTAAGCTGATAAGAAAAATAGTTTTACTGAATGAGAAAATGCTTAGATGATATATAGCCTATGTCATACTGGATGTTCACAGCAATTAACGATACTTTCGCGATTTGAAAAACCTTGTATGGTTCTTTTTTTCCTGTCTTCGAAAATAATTTGTATAATAGGAAGAAATGTGCATTTTGCGTGAGAAATTCGAGTGTATGGACAACAATATCCCGGTTTTGAAGTGCGAAAACTGTATTTGTTAAAATGGGGAGTGTGGTGAGGAAGGGGGTGGGGGTTTCAGTTAGAACTATACGTTTAACCAGCAATTGCTTGTTTTCCAGTGTTTACAGCCACTGGCAGACCGGAAACCACAGCTTAATCTGTGCAATACAGGACATAAGATATATTTAGTGCTATGTTCTATTTGTAGGATCACATGATACTGGCGTTTGATTCTCAGACGTTGAAAATATGAAGAAGGATCATCATAACGTGGTAGTGAGTATTTTAAGCGATTTGTTTGACTTCCGTCAAGTTTTAAACAATTAATTTCATAGGATGGTGCAAATAGACTGTGTCCTCCCATGCTTTCTTCGGAAATGTTCAAGCTTTGCCTTTACCGCCAGCATTAACCAATACGAACACAGTATTCTGAGGAGGGATGGAAACTTCCACCTGTGTGTTTAGATACATTGATTAACACACAAAGAGGAGGCAGTCACTTGAGAGAGAGCCGTAGTGCATTGTTGGGAAATCCCCAGGTATCAAATGTCAGAGGTGTATTCTGTTCTGCAGTGGCTCGACTGTCCAGACGGTGATGCTCTAGGCACACTATGGGTGTGTGAGTAGTAAAGTACTCCTCAGTATACGTTTGGCTGCATTCGTGATCATGTGGATTATGGGAAACGAGTGGAGGTGGGAGTTTGTGTTCTTAACTGTCTGTTCATACAAGATCCCTGGTTCATAGTGAGTGTTTTTGAAATAATTAGTTGATTTGCTTTCGTCTGTCTATACAGTTGGAGATGGATCACGTCACTTTTTTGTGATTTTAGTAGTTCCCATTGATGTTGCGCGAAGCGCTGGGACAGCACGCTGGTTGTCTGCCAGCCTGGGCACAATGATTCTGGACACTGTGGGAGCAGATGTACTGTTGCAACAGTTCAAATCAAGTGCAGTGAGGGAGTTTTTATAGCACTGTGTATCTCTTCGCAGCTGATAATGGGTGTGTTTTCTATAGAGCCTATCTGCAGTATACATATTAGGCAGGGTTACTCGTGATCTTTGTGGAATTTTTACTTTACTAGCGATGATTTATTGTTGTGCTATATAATACCCACTATCTATCTGTTGCAATGTAATCAGAGCAGGATGTCATATGTGATGTTTGTGTTAGCGAAAAGCTAATGCTTGCTACCACCTCTTACCTGTTGGCACAACAACAAATAATTTCCATCACCTAAAGCTTTGTTTGTGGATAAGGGTCACTTCCAGTCTGCACCCCACCTAAGCCACCACTGTGTGAAGCCCTTTCTCCTGACCTGCATCTGCAGGAATATGCAAAGTGACCCATGCATCTGCTGCACCTGGCATGTCTGCCCTGCGTTCAGGGTGGAGACATGGTTCAAAGGTTGTTTTCCAGATATAGATTATGGTGGTCAAGGAGGGTGCCTGTGTAAGGTCGTGTCTGTGTATACAGAACCTCAGACATATGACGAGTAGATTTCTCGCACACCGCAATATTCCAAGCAGTCAATCAATTTGATGAGATATATCCTGCCAAATATGCAAGCAGTCCATCACAAAAGCCTCAATATTTCTGTGAACTAATGGGTTGTAAGATCAATGCGGTTAGAATTTTGACCTATCTGCTCCACTACCTACCCCTAGGATGTGAGGTGATGTCGTAAGAGTGAAGGTGCTGCAATTGAGCTATTACAACCCAACTTTGTATATCTAAAGTGGCACACAGTTTCTAGGAGGAAAGGTGGAGGCGTGGGAAAGGACGAATGCAGGAGGTTACTATGTCAATTGACGTTGATTTCTACCTTTCTCATGAGTTCATTCCTCTCCAGCACCTCAGTACAGATTGAGTCTTTTTTCCAACAACTTCAAGATGGGGAATGGGAGGGAGAAATGGAGGAGAGGGGGGAAGGGCTGTGGAATTTCCCAGGGGGTGGAAAAGAGGCTCAGAACTGAACTGGGAAGGAGTGCCAAAAATGTATCTCTTTTCCAACAGGGTAAGTTAGGAGGATGGGGATAAGGAGGGATAGGGCTATTTATCAGAAGGTCAGATTATCACATGGATTCATAAACCAGTTAGTATAACAATAGAAATCCTCAGGGAGTCATAAACCACTTAGGAGAACAACAGGATAAGGGGAGTGTGAGGGAGCAATGTGGCCCTGAATGTATCCTTGCCCCTGAATATACGCAACCCATGAATATAAATTGCACCAAATCTCTCTTCAACGTACTACTCATGAGCTAGTAGTGTCTCACATATTGCTGGCTCACACTAGTGTGAATCTGAGGAAACAGTGGGAATTTAAAACAGCTAACACCACATTTTCGCTTATGAAAGATCTAGTGACGTTTCTAGAATCCAGTTGTCAGAATTTATAGATTATTCATTCAGACAAAATACTTCATGGTATATCGCATGGCAACAAGGGAAGGTCATATCAAGCTGGTCACTGATCTGTGCTCTGAAGCCACCTTCGCTTCTCTTCGAAAATTTATTTCACGATTATATGTTTCCACAAACGTTTACAGTTACAATGGGAAGAGGTCCGCAAGAGCAATGAATGAGCTGCGTGATCTGTACAAACTGTTCAGTTCTCAAGCCCAGGCAACACAATTCCAGAACTAGATATCGCAGAATGGTATACAGTGGAATTTTATCACACTTCACGCATTGCAGTTTGGCGGACTGTGGGAAGTAAGTATAAAATGCATCAGGACACATTTGAAGAGAGTTGTGGTAAGCCAAGTTTTGACATGTTAAGAATTCCAGACTTCTAATTGAGATTGAAGGGTGTTTAAATTCTCGATCCCTTACTCAATTTTCTTATAACTCAAATGAATTCTCATACCTAACTCCAGACCATTTTCTTTTCAGTGACAGTTGGTAACAGTCCGAGAGACAGGCTCGCTTTCAGAGCAATCATGCAGGTTGTTGAGGTGGCAGCACACGCATCAGTGTTAGCCGCATATGTGGAAAGGCAGTCATAGGACTACCTATCACAGCTGCAGCTGAGAACTAAAACATCATCAACAGAAGACAATCTACAGCCAGGTACACATTTTCTCCTGAAAGAAGGCAAGTTGCCACATCTCGTGTAACGATCTGGGGTCACTGTTTGCACACATGGTGCGAGCTATTTTAGTGTACACAGCAACAGGAAGCTTTAAACGACTGCTGTCGGAGATCTGTGTTGTTCAGCTGGAAACATAGACTCAGGTACATATTACTATTCATTGACTATCTGACCTTATTTTTCTTTTTGTGCACAATGGATATGATTTATTCAGTCATTTATGTCCTTGTTTGTCTGAGCTAACTTGTGCTAGTTATGATAATTTGTATTTGCGTAATTTATATAAGCTGGGTGGTCGGAATGTTCTGTCTTGGCGCAAAGTTCTAACACGAGGGTGCTGCAGCGACTTGTCACTGTCACTGCAGGTAAGAAATCCTACCTGACACAATGGTAAGTTCGGATTGGGGTAGAAGGAAAGGAGAGTAGTCGTGTTCGCCAACTCATTTAGACGTGCCTGTATCTATCGCGCGATGTGGTGTTAAATATACAGTCTACTTTTACCAACCATGTCCTTTCATTTTATATCGACTTTCCTTTGCACCAATTGTATACGTTCGACTGAACTGTAGAAAGAGTGAGGGATCGCCGCAGAATTACCGGGCATTTTGCAACTGTCTACAGGTCTTGAGGCTATGTAGGTGTGTTTCACGGTGCTGACGGATTCGGTGGGTAGTGATGATGTCAAAGATTTTGCTGAAAACTGTCATGGGGCTGATAGGTCCAGGTTTTTCAGGTTTCAGGAAGAGGAGGACTTTGGAGTTTTGCACTTCTCTGGATGGTATTGTAAATGACGGAAAGGGTTTTGTGACCGACTCTGGGACATACATTGACGTTACGGTAGTTAGCTGTATCGTGACCAGGTGCAGTGTTTCGGTTCTTAGTGAGTGTTTGTGTAACGTCTTCAGCTATTATGTGGGCTGTTTATTCTTGACCGTGGAATGCAGAATACACACTGGAAGTAATACCTCCGAGAGATTGATAGTGCATTTCAGGTTCTACACGATTTCGGTAAGGGGAGGGTGATGTTCATACTCGAAGAAATTGACTTGTACAGTCATTTGCATAAATTTCCGACAGTATTCTCAACAAACTGGACTAAAGAATGTCGGTTTTGTATTGAGACTGGAGCTTTACGCTGTGACGCTGCATGTGAAGATTGTTTAGTATTTCAGACTTCGACCACTGTGTTTTGTACTGATGTTTAGAGCCAGCGAATTTAACCTCAGAAATGTATATGACAGTAAATTTCCTTTAGTTCACGTCTATGGTCACAAATTTTTTGTCATTAAACTACCGGTTTTGGTCTATAATGACCACCTTCAGGTCTGCAGCAAAATATGGGAAAACACAAACACACTACCAGATTATCTACAGGTTAATACAATCAAATAGGCCATAATGAAGAGTATCGCAGTGCAGTTGTGCGCTTTAAATATTAAGAGGCATACCTGTTTTATAAGAACATGTCCTAATATACTGGAGCCACAGTGGCATCGTCAAACGCAAACATAAAATCAGTGCAAGCACCGTCAACTGGCGGTCACGTTCGTCTAACCACTTCTCGCGTATGTGGCGTTCTGGCGTTACAGCCAACAGAGGGCCCTGATTGTGTGCGGCAGTGGCAATCTGTTTTCATTCATTGGGCTTCTTTAGATATTTGTTTTGTAATTTTTATATGATTCTGTGTACTCTAAAAGCTGTTTATTATTTATTTCATTATCTATAATATCGCCACTTGAGCGTATGTCAATTACTGTTTCCTGACTTTTTCCTTTTGAACAATGTAACTTTTGTCATGTTTTATTTCATTGCTTTTTGTTACTGTAATGCCTCTTACACGTTATAAGCCCATTACAGACTTATTGCTTGTATCCCCCTTCATTTTACATAGTAGAATTTATCATTGGAAAACATGTATACGGCTAAAGTAGCGACATCTGGCGAACTAGCAAAACAAATCTTCTGTGGGTACCGTACGACAGTTTGTTTTGAACAGTAGTGTTACTGATAAGAAAACTCTTGTTTATACTACGATTTATATATGTATTTGACGATGCTAGAGCTGATTTTGTGTTTAGTATTTGACAATGTTCCCACGGGTCGAGTATATTAGGACAAGTTTTTATAAAACAAGTATGCCTATTCATATTTAAAAGCGCACAAATGCACATTTATATCAGTACTACTTTTCACTATGGTATATTTTATAGTTTTGAGCTGTAGACAATCTGCTGGTGTATTTGTGTTTTTCCCATATTTTGCTGCAGATCTGAAGATGGTAATTATAGACCGAAACCGGTAGTCTGACGACAAAAAAATTGTGACCATAGAGGTGACCTAAAGGAAATGTATTCTATATTTGGGTCACTTTTCTATTCGCGACCATGTCACAGCTTGTGACTGTATACGACTGTATCATGCTATCTTCGCTTTATACACTTGTGTCCAAAATTAAATCAACGAACCGCTATTTCCCCGTCCTGTGCCTAATTCATGAAATAAACATACAAACTGTCAACAGATGCCCGTAACTTAACGTTCAGCATGCGGAACTAGTATTTTTTGCAGATGACACGAGTGTTATAATAAATCCCATTCCAGAAAAAGCAGCTGAAGATATTGTTCAGGATGTCTTTCAAAGAATTATTAAGTGGTTCTCAGAAAATGGACTCTCCCTTAATTTTGTAAAAACTCACTATATCCAGTTCTGTACACCGAATAGTCATACCGACAATTGATGTAGCATATGATCAGGCCTCAGTTAACACGGTAGATTTCTCCAAATTTTTGGGTGTTCACATTGATGACAACTTGATCTGGAAGAAGCATATTACTGAGCTTCTCAAACAACTAATTAGCTTCTTTCGCTCTTCGTATAATCGCTTGTTTTGGTAATAAACAGATCAGCTTCCTAACGTACTTTGCATATTTCCACTCAATAATGTCTTATGGAATAGTTTTCTGGGGTAACTCACCACTTAGAGATAAAGTATTGATTGCACAAAAGAGAGCAATGAGGATAATTAGTGGTATTCACTCAAGGACGTCATTTGGGCACTTTTCAAGGAGTTAGGTATTTTAACTGCACCATCAGAGTACATATATTCGCTATTGATATTCGTTACAAATAATCAAACTCAAATCACGAAGAACAGTGATATTCATACGTACAACACTAGAGGTTCAAATGGCTCTGAGCACTATGGGACTTAACATCTCAGGTCATCAGTCCCCTAGAACTTGGAAGTACTTAAACCTAACTAACCTAAGGACATTACACACATCCGTGCCCGAGGCAGGATTCGAACCTGCGACCGTAGCAGTCGCGCGGCTCCAGACCGTAGCACCTAGAACCGCTCGGCCACCCCGGCCGGCAACACTAGAGGGAAAAATGACCTATTCTATCCGTTACTGAAGCTGTCAGTTGCTCAAAAAGTAGCACATTATTCAACAACAAAAATCTTTGATCATTTGCTCAACAACATAAAGTGTCTGGCAGGTAGCAGGTCAAGTTTTAAATCTAGCTTAAAATCATTCCTTTGGGCAACTCCTTCTATTCCATGGACGAGTTTCTGTTTCAGAACTGGTAAAAAGAAAAAGCAAAAGGAAAATTGTACCTCTAAATGTAACTGCATGTGTAGAACTAAAAATTTCCGTAATATTAATATTAGCACTATTAATGTGTATATATATATCTTGTAATCTGACTTGTTCCACATCATATCGATAAAATTATCTGGAAAATGATCTACGGAACATGACATAACTAAAACTAAAACTTAAAACTAAAACATGATCGGGTTCTGCACGGAAGATGGCATCCCAGTCAACCACGATACCGATGACGTAAAGACATCTATCAAATGGGGTAGTGTTAGCCAGGTAGTCCCACGTCCGTAGTTGTAGAGTACACAGTCACAGTGCAGTATGCACAGTGCAGTATGTCGCTGAGAAAACGTCTACCCGACTCTCTGCGGTGGAACGCTGTAGGAACATGGAAGCAGGACAGTCGCAAACTGATGTGACCTGATGGCTTAATGTAAATCGTTCTGTTGTTTCTTGGACGTAGTGACAGTTAACAGAGAGCGAAACTGTACCACGAAGACCAGTGCTGGGCCGACCGCGTGTGACGTCAGAAATAGAGGATAGTTATTTGGTTGTAAGAGCATTACAGTTTCGCCTAGAACTGCACGGCAACTGGCATCTAACCTCGCAGCATCTACTGGACGCGTTGCATCGGGGCAAACGATATACAGAAGTCTTCGGCAGAGTAGCGTTTATTGTTGGAGACCTGTTGTTTGTGTACCTCTCACGCGTGTTCACAAAAGGGAACGTCGAAAGTGGAGTCGTCAACACACCACCTGGACGGCCGAATAGTTAGCCAATCTTTTTGCAGATGAGTCCCAATTTTGTCTGGAGACTGGTTCTAGACGAATTCGCATCTGGAGGGAGCATGGAACACGATTTCGCGGTCCAAACATAGTGGAAAGAGACCGATATCGAGGATCCCTTACGGCGTAGGCAGGGATTATGTTGACCACTGAAAGACCTATTATGAAATTTTACTCGTGAAGCGGCAATGTTTAACTGCTGTCACGTATCGATACGAGATCTTGGGACCTCATGTGCGGTTGTTGCGCGATGCTGTTGGCTCCGATTTTGTATTTATGGGCGTTGGCGTCCGACCTGAAAGAGCACAGGTGGTTGATGTTTCCTGGGAAAGAGAGAAGATATTGCATGCATAGAGTGGTCTATTAGCTCTCTCCATATGAATTCCATAGAGCATGTGGGGAAGCAGTAGGGAGACGGGTTGCATCACGTCAGCATCCACCAACTATTCTCCAAGATCTGCGAGTAGCTCTGCAGGAAGAGTGGGTTAATGCCTCAGCAAGAGATGGATGAAATCATTCACAGCATGCCACGTCGTTGTCAAGCCTGTATTGTTGCCAGAGGTTGTCACACTCCATACTGAGTACATTAACGAGTTGTCAGAACGTGTGTGCGAATCCGTGAAGATGTAAAAAAAGAAACGAAGGATATTTTTGTCTACCATTATGCATGTTGCAGTTATTTACGTTCTGTGTTATTTCCATTGTTGCTACAGTACTATCACTTGTTTATACTGTTTTGTGGCAAAGTAAACGCAACCTTGTAAAATTTCCGTTTGTTGCTGTAATTTTGAACACCAGTGTATGTCTCTTGTGGTCTATATTCTTCCTTACCGAGAACTTTTATGTTGAACGTGTTACATTTTTTGTATTATCCTGCCGACTGTATTTTATCCACTCGTTTCTATACCAGCGTGCTTTTATTATGCCGAATGAATCTAAACCTGATCTCTTCACTTGAATGTACTGGCTATGTTGTTGCAATAAATATATCATTTTCACTTTTTAGTAGTTTTATAATCAGCAGTTAAATTGTACAAGATGATTTGATGTAGTATGCACCGTGATTCTTAATAACGTTTAAAAAACCCTTAAGTGACATAGATGACGCTGCTACAAGTGGAAATGTAAATGCCGTGTGGCTAGGGCCTCCCGTCGGGTAGACCGTTCGCCTCGTGCAAGTCTTTCCACTTAACGCCACTTCGGCGACTTGCGTGTCGATGGTGATGAAATGACGATGATAAGGACAACACAACACCCAGATCCCTGACCGAAGAAAATCTCCGACCCAGCCGAGAATCCAACCCGGGCCATTAGGTATGACATTCCGTCGCGCTGACCACTCAGCTACAAGGGGCGGACGCTGCTACAAGCAATTTAATACAACCCACACGGGGCGCAAATGTCGGGAAATGCGCCAAAAATGGATGACACGTTTTAAACACGTGGTGTCATCAGATGACATACCTCGTGACACGTTGGGTCCCAGGAAAAATACAGGCCCTGCAGCGAACTTGTGATGTCACACTACTCAGATTGTCTGCCACATTTCGCAAAGACTCGGCTACATGAAGGGCCCAAGGGGAAATCGGTATGCAATTGAAAAGGTAGCCACTACAGGTCTTAACTTCTATTGCGTGTTATCTAGAGCCTGCTTGCATTTAAACGCGCTGTCAGGAATTATTAAATTCATCTGAGATAGTTACTCCCCGCCGGAGGAGACTGTTTGTTCTCGTAAGACGCGCAGCGTCACATGCTGTGCCGCACGTGTCACAGCCTGTCTTTGTCGTGGGCCTCGCCACACGTGCGACGGTGGAGCCTATCGATCTGTCGCAGGTGTTCATGCCGTGTTCCGGGCCTTCTTAAAGTATGGGGCTCAGAGTTCTTCTTGCTTCTAGCAGGCAGAATTTTTTTGCACCGCGTTAAACAATAGTGTGTTTATATTCAGATAGGATTTCATACTTTACTTCCCGACCTCGTGATCTCCGCTAGTGAACTGTAAAATGCAGTACAACAAAACCAACCGCGTTACAAGCCGATAAGTATGAGCTTCGGGACTGCATCGATAGCTGTAAATGCTCTGTGTGTTCTTTAGTAAATAAAGTCTGTAAACAGAAAAAGAAAGGACTTATCGAAAATTAGAATTGCTTTTGCTTGGTTACAGCGGGGACAGTAATTTTGTTACTTATGTCTGCAGCAGATGACATTTACAAAAGGTGTTCAAAAACAGAATAGCCTAGCGGGCGATGTGTAGCACTGCCCTCTACCGGCGAGAATGGATCGGCAAGCCCAATCGCTGCACGTGCGGCGAGATACGTCATCTGGTGACGTCACTGTTCGCGAAAAGCGATGTCTCCCGAATTTTTTGTGGCCCCATGTGTCTTATATTAAGTTATTTATCTCAGTGTCATCTACGCCACTTCAGGGTTTTTTAGTCGTTAGTCAGAATCACCCTGTATACATCCATTTTCAGTCGCACACACACACACACACACACACACACACACACACACACACACACACACACACACATAAATAAGCGTATATTAATGCTGTGTAATGATATACATCATCTACAAAACCGCTTACCGACTGGCCTCATAGGGTTATTTCTTTTACCTTTGTTCCACCTTTATAATTTCTTCTCATTTGCCTTTTTGTACACGTACAGTTATGTATGATATCTAAGAAAACATTGTCTACCTGCACTTAATGTCCAATGTTTCTCCTCAATTGAACAATGCACTGTGCAGTTGTGATCAGCTTTCTCTTAATATGTTTACAAACGCTGTGTTGTACACTAGAAACGTGTGATTTTTTTCGTTATTGTTATTTCATCCTCTAGCCCCATATGGAGGATGGGGTGGGGGGTTGGGAGAGGAGGGGTTAATGGTAGGAGCTGACAGCAGTACATGGTACAAAATTCTGCTCTTCAGCCAAGAGCTCTCCAAAATATAAGAAGGATGTAAATAAAATATTACTAAAGGTGAGAAGTTTCCAAATTGTTTTGGAAAAGAATAAGAAAGAAAAAATTTGTTGGATATTATAGAAAAAACCTCATTTAAAATTAAACTCAAAAAGAGTTTGGTGTGTAGGTAGGATAGTGGTGACAAGAAGAAAGGGATGGAGAGAAATGAAGAGGCATAGGAGAAGGGAGCCCAGATGTGGAGTCGGATAAGTGGAGAAGAGTTATATTTGGTGCGACAGCTAAGTGTTGGTATGGATCTCATTGTCTGAGGGAAGGAGTCGGTTGAAATTGTATTTTGATGGGATATGGTGTGTGTAGGTATAGTGATGGAGGCTAGTTTGTGAAGATTGTAGGATATGTGGACATGTTTGATGTAGGTGATGAGGGGTGGGAATTTAATGAGGAAGGTAAAATGATGTAGAAAGCGATTCGGACTACATGACGTTAAAGAATGTGGGAGGACTTATAGAAAATTAGTGGGGCATATTCCCATGAACATTAGCAGGTGTGGACGATAGTGGAAGCGTCCAGTCCCTTACTTCATCCAGCAGTGGATTTAGTAGCATTTTTGTCCATTGTCGTCTTCCTGTTGGATGATTAGGAGGTAAGGTTTCCGTGTTAGTTACTGGTATTGGTTAGTCCAAGGTATTTTTATGCATTTGTTAACAGGTAGGTGGGTGGTTAATGGTAAGGTAGAAGTCATGGAGACGAAAACTGGGGGTGATTCGTCCTATAATTATTGCCTGGGATTTGGATGGGTTTACTTTAAGGAATCATTAGTTGCACCAAGAGGTAAATCTGATGTGGATTTGGAGAGATGTGTGGGATTTCTGGAGCATGGGGCAGAAGGCGAGGAAAGTATTCTGAAGGAGATGGAAGGCGGAGGTGGTCTGATGTTTGGCAGTACAAGGTAGATAAAGCAGAAGGAGAGAAGATGGAGCCTTGGGACATATGTGCAGTAGGCGGATTATTTCAAAAAGAAACCACAAAGACAAAAATAAGATATTTGCGATTGTTGAGCTGGTGGGATAGGTAATGAGTTAGGTACGGAAGCTGGTCACTGGTGAAGGTTGGGATGGAAGACAGGTTGAAAAGAAGGAGGTGTTGTTGGTTCAAGTATTGGTGGATGGGTGGGGAAAAGATGGATTCGCAGACCCTGCTGAACACTGAGTTGAGGCTGATGGGGCAACAAGAGGTACCAGTAGGGGGTTCGTGCAGCTTGCAATCTGAATGTGGAATGACTCATTTCACGTCATTATGATTTACTATGTAAAATGATCTATGGAACATGAAGCACACAAACTAACTAACTTATAGATTTTACACTGTTCAGAATTGTAGAGTGTACACGCTACAATTATACTTTTTAATTAGCTCTTTATAAAGAGCTCCAAAGGGGGCGTTCTTTTAATGTCGATAGGTAATGCAATGATGATTGGGAAAGTTTTTTTGTACTCATTATATGTTGTGTGCTGTGACTGGTTGAATTCAAGTCTATTCGTGTTGTGTTGCCTAAGTACTGGTAGCTGGGAGCCAGGAATGAATAAGTGGTGCTTGTGCGTCCGTGGATTGTAGGGAACAGGGAATAATCGAGATGGGGTCACCGGGAATGGGGAACATAACAGAGAGATTGGTGCATACTGTTCAGATTTTCTCAGGTTGTCAGGTAATCGACAGTTGTTACAGAAAAGCAAGTAGCAAGAAATGGAATTACGGCCAGTGGGTTGATGAAATGCTTTCCAGTACCTGGAAGAGTTATTGGTGAATAGAACGTTGCGCCAGTCCCAGCGCTTTTTGCATTTAATACATTCCTGATGTGCCCTGTATTCGCCAGTGGCCACTCACAAGTGCGTAATAAGGAGTGCTAAAAGCGACAGGATGCTTGCAGGAGGAGTAGACATTTTTTTTTGGGGGGGGGGGGGAGGGCGGGTTGCGGTGGTTATATGTGGTTTTAGTAGGGATGTAGGTGGACAGAGCGTGTGACAAGTTCTGCTGAACGAATCACGTGGCATGGTGGGTATCGTCAGGTTGCTGGAAGGTCATGGGGTTGCTTACTATTTGGGTTTCTGTGAATTCCCAGGAGACATTACAGTTGCCATGTGAATAGTCTCGGATAACTCTTAGATGAAGATTGAAGTGGTGTGTATGGGGATGAGGTTGTGTGTCGGAGATTGTGGGGAGAACAGGTAGATGGGTATTTTCAGTTGGGTCAAGGTGTTCTGTAGTGAGGTGACCAAGGATATTGGGAGATGCAAGGATAACATTGGGGGTGGTATCGCTATCACTATGTGTGTGATGTAGGATAGGAACAATGTCACCTTGCAGGGAGTAGTTACACTGACGCCACCGCTGGAGTTCTGCAGTGGATGCACTATGGATGTAGTCAGCAGCAGTAATATAGGTGGAAAAGGTATGGTTGATGTGGGTGACGAAGTCTTAGGGGTTGAGGTGAACAGTCAGATGTAGATGGTGACTCAGATAGACATGTGTATAATTCCATTTATTCTTCAATATTTCTACCAAGGTATTAGGTTTGAGATGTGACATTGTATTGTCTCTTACTAAAATTGTATCGAATATGTATACTATAAAGGATCTCATTCTGTTTAATAATACGTAATGATATTTGCATAAACAGTTTTCTGTGCTGTTATTTACGTGTGACACCATTTTGTAAGCATTAATAAGACATGTCCTCCCATTTTCCTTTTAACTGTTGGTATAAGATACAAGATGTACTTTGAAATTTTGTGTTGATAGTACTGTAAGATCATCTTTACTTTCAGTCGCTCGCTAATAGTTACTATTTTCGCGCATACACTTGCACAAATGTATCAGTACCATAATCAGCTGTGAGAAGGTGTGTTCTGTAGCTGTAAATCACGAGGTTTCTCTTGCGTATTTGCTGGTTAGATGTGACATTCTGCTTGTGTGTTAATGCTCTAGTCGTTGCAACCACTATCGTTCTGTGCACTTCTTATTTTAGTTTATGCAGTTGAGATGGTGTTATGGAAAATTATGCATGGCGTGCGAGCGAGTTTTGTATAACGAGATGAGGACCGTGTATACATGAACGTCTTAGATAATTTCTGTGTTTGCCTAAATACTACATCCAGCATAGTTGTATGGTATTAAAGTTGTAATTTCCTCATTGTAATATGTTTCTAGATAGCGTACACTTGAAAATGGGCCAAGCTCTAGCCGTGCTAAACGCAGTGGAACAATGATGTCTTTCCCCAAATTTGAGCAGAATGTTTTAATTATTTTGTCGAAGATATTTTTATCGTACACAGTGCATTCGCCCCCTGTATGTACTGCCAGGCCATTGTGGCCGAACGGTTATAGGTACTTCAGTCCGGAACCGCGTTGCTGCTACGGTCGCAGGTTCGAATTCTGCCTCGGGCGTGGCTGTGTGTGATGTCCTTAGGTTAGTTAGGTTTAAGTAGTTCTAAGTGTAGGGGACTGATGACCTCAGATGTTAAGTCCCATAGTGCTCAGAGCCATTTGAACCATTTTTCTGTGTGTACTATTTGACTGGAAAGTCCAGTTGTTATAATTTCTTTTTAGACGAATAGGCTTTGTTTCAAGGGCCATTGTTAACTGAAGACCCTTGTGAATACTTGAGAACGGCGGAAGAACCGAAACCAGTAGACTAAAAACAAATGTTTACGGCCCATGTTTTAAGTATGGTATTAACGACTGACAGTTTTAATAATCAGAGCATTTACCTTCTGTTACCCCCCAGGGTGTTGCCAGTGAAAGTACCGACGCATAGTGCTGAACATCATTGCTTTTGTCCTGTCTCGTGTACTCACGTGACTTCCTGATAAAAGTATTTACCATTAAGCGTTGAGGTTCTGGAACATGACGAGGAATTTTCCCGGGCAGTGAGTGCACAAGAAATCTCTCCAGACCGCATTCCGCCCCTTGGCACCTCCCTGCCAGCGAGAAATGGGCAGGTCGGCCGCGGAATGTGGGTGGGAAATGTGGGCCACTTAAGGGCTGCAGCCGGCGCTGCCCCTGGAATGCCCCCCTTTCCTATCCTGCGCTCCGCCATCGGAGCTTTTACGGAGGCCTTGGAAAGACTCCCGCGTCGGTGGTGGCTACATCCTCAGACTGCTGCTGTATAGTCTCCATTACCCTGTCTGCCATATTCCTAAGAATCAGGAGTACATGCCGCGCTGAAACCAGAAACGTTTTAGCCGTGCGTTCTCCCAGTGCTAGTGCGATACGGACAGCATTTTGTCGAAATGTGAGGGCTACACAACTCTCCACGAAAGCCCAACACACCAGGTGAACAAAAGAGGAACGTTATTGTAATCTGAGCTTTACGCGCCAAAGAAGAGAGACACGTCCTTTAAGCATACACTCAGTCACCCAGCACGTACGACGCATTTTATATATTACTTACTGGTGACCTTTTTAAAGCACATTCCTTCCGCATTCTTTAGCGGAATTTGTGGTAATTCTATCACCGAAAATACATAACACAGAGGGGAATTACGATGATCCCGAAAAATCTCGAATCTAGACGGTTTTTGCCTGTTATCAACAACGATACCGGCAATATATCGTTCCAGGAATTTCAAGAATTTCGAGAATATTTTAAATTAGAGTTTGAAGTCGGATAACTAATGACAAAATAATATTTTTCCGTGTGGTAAACTTACAGATTAACAATTTTCTGATTGTTTGCTTTACTTGTACTGCGAATCCCTTGTTCTTCCGAAACTTCATGATTCTTCGTCAAGGAGAAGCACGCCATAGGCTTTAATAGGTGATTACTATTAAAAACAGTCTTGATCACGATTTATTTAACAAGGTGACCGGTTTCGACCACTAGTAGTGATTCTCCAACAGAAAGAGGTTCCTACTCAATGGTCGGAAGATGACCACAGTAGTGGTCGAAACCGGTCACCTTGTTAAATAAATCGTGATCAAGACTGTTTTTAATAGTAATTATTTATAAGATATTGATCACTGCTGTTCCCATCATGCATTCAAAAGTAATTTAATAGGTGAGTTTGCGAGAATCAAAATACGTGACATAAATGGCTGCATCTTTTGATGGCACTGACTTAGAAGTTTTACTCTTATTACATTTCCAAGGTGCAGTAGACCTTCAAATGCGACGTAAATATCAACTTGAAATGTCTACCCGTTCCAGCAAAAAAAGAGGGCTTAACAGATGGACGGACAGACAGTCAGATAAAAAACAAGTGGAATTACATTATAAACTTTTATTCGTTAGTACAGTGAAATCCTTCTTCTTGCCAGTTTCATGATTCTAGACGAACAGGAACTATCCTATAGACTATGTTTATCAGTATCAAAATATATGACATAAGTGGCTGTATCTTTCAGTTTAATTGAGTTACAAGCTTATATTTGTTGTATGCCCAACAGAACATAGACCTTAGTATTGAAACAAATTTCTGCTTGATCCATCTTCTCGTGCCTGAAAAAAAAGGAGTCTTAACAGACGGACAGTCAGTCTGATAACAAATGACATAATTTTTTTCGTGTGATATAATTACAAATAAGTAATTTTCGCATAATTTATTGGGTTGTATTGTAAAACCTTGATTCTTGGAAATTTCGTGATTGTAGGTCAACGAGAAGTATCTTGTACAGTTTAATGAGTGAGTTTGCAGGTGTTAAAATATGTGACGTAAATGGCCATATCTTTTGATTGCATTAATTTAAAAGCTCAGTTTTTTAAATCGCAAAGGTACGATAGATCTTAGTAAGAGGCAGACATTTGAACTTGATATGTCTTATCGTTCCTGAGAAAAAGAGGTATCAATAGACTGACGAACAGAAAGACTGTCTGATGACAAATGACCAAAATTTTTTTCATGTGACACAATTAAAAATGAACAATTTTCGGACTCTTTCCTTTGGTTTCAGTGTGAAACCTTGCTCCTTAGCACATTTAATGACTAAAAGTCAACGGAAAATACACTGTAGGTTTTGATAAGTGAGTTTTCTAATATCAAAATATGTGACACAGACGGCTGCATCTTTTTATTGCATTAACTTAGAAGCTTAACTGTTTTTACGTGCCCAAGGCACCTTCCTGAGAAAGAGGGCTTTGAAAAATCGGACTGACGTACAGAACGACAGATGGACAACGAAGTGATCCTAGAAGGGTTCCGTTTTTACCTACTGAGACACGGAACCATAAAAACAAACTCATTAATTATTGAAATAATTCTGCAGCGATTATGGTGAAGTAGTGCGTGTCGAGATAAGACACACCGGCCCCTTCGGCGGCTTAGTTCCATTTCAGATATAGTTGTGTCATCGATTATAACTTATTTATTGAATTGACAACATACCTGTGTGGGAGTGGTGGTCTAGCGGTCTAGTGACCTTGGAGATCCCGTGTTCGATCCTGGATAAAGGCAGAAATTTTCCCTTGTCTTACTCCCTCCAGAACGATTGCAGCCCCTCTCAATCTGCCATCGAATGAGTACCAGGAATCTCTCCCGATTGCAAAAGGCTGCCGGAAATATGGGTCCGATACCTCCCACTCCTAGTGCCACAGAGACGAGAGGCTGTACAATACCTGCAGACAGGCCTAAAGCCCTGTCATGGGCTTTCACGGTAAACTTTACTTTTACTTTATCTTTTATTTACACCCGGCATGTTGGGAACTGACTATTCGTATTCACTCTCAATTCCAGTTGATAGGCTATACTCATTCACATTGTATTCTATACAATAAGAGATTTGGATCTGCATCTACATCTATACTCTGTGAACCACTCTTAAGTGCATGACAGAAATCACTTACCGACGAGAGCAATAGCTAGTGGGTTGTAGCATATTCCTACAGTTTTCGCTTAGAGCTGGTCATTGAAACTTTATAATTTCTCGCCCAACTTCAAGCGTTTGCAAGTTTTTACGGTATCTCTGTGGCCTCTACCGTCACTATTCGTGCTGTACTTCTTTGTCTACACTTTTGTCCCTTGTTACTCCTATCTGATACAGGCACCACACACATGAGCTACAGTCTAATATCGGCCGCACAAGTGTTTTGTAAGCAATCTCCTTCCTAGACATTTAATTCTCCTAGAACCCTACTAATGAATCAGTTTCCTTTACCTGCGAGTGAGCGCAATACTTTGAAGATTGGTTTTAGATTTGACTAGCCTCGCCCTAGAATTCCCAACTTTGACTCCCAGGTTTTCGGTTAAATATGTCTTTGGGAGGACTAAGTCTCTGGAGTTCAGTATGACGTTTTTACTACCTCTTTCTAGGTCAACGTTGTTAGCGGACAGAAGTGTGAAAGGATCATGGACGCAATGGGCGGACCCTCTACTTCCACACACAGCAACGACGCTTTCTGTACCTTACCGCGAAGCTAAGCTGGCTTGGAGCTGAGGGGCTGATAAGATCTATAATTTGCCTTTCCAGTTTCATCATGGTGTCGTGTATCAGGCCTTTTGTTCTTATGGTAATGTCTAGAGTATTACAAACGATAAGTGGGTCGGTAGTATGCACTTCAAAGTAGATAACGGTGTTAGCACTTTGAGAACTCATTTACAGAAACATATTCTGACGCTGTGTTTGTTAAAGTATTTTGGACGTTGACAAAATATGGTTGTGTAGATGTAACTCCATCTGGTGCGCAGAAGCGGTTGACAGCAACTGGTAGATGAAATATAATAATACTGTACCAACAGCCGTTATTTTGATACTGTTTTATTAGGCAAGCAGTTTCAACGTTCCGATCGCTTCATCTTCAGGGTTGTCGCATGAATGACTCCAAGTACCACTCGTGCGTGCATAAGACAAGGCGCCAACATTCGTAACAGGTTACGTAGGTATCCGAAATTCAAGAGAATGTTTGCATCATAAACACGTGTTTGACATTTTTGTCACGTGTGTGAAGGGCGCACATGCCTATGAAGTTAGGATATCTACAGAGCCAGATACGAATATTGGTGCTTTGTACTGTATATGTACGAGTGGTACTTGGCGTTATTCATGTAACAGGCGTGAAGATGACGCGACTGATAAGCCGAAACTGGTTACCTAGTAAAATAGTATCGCTGTTGCTGGAGTATTATTAGATAAGAACTGTTTCTAACTCTGCAGAACACACACGGGCTGAATGCTCTCGTCGCAACCCAGCACATTTGGCCTTGCAGTCTATCGTAGAACGAAACAGTACAGCTGCCCCTTTCACTCTGACGAAATACAAGGGACTAGCGTTCCCGAACTAACTCGTACCGATGAGCATAACACGGTAAGTGTCATAACCCGAGTTCCCAGAAACTTCACTTCGCGGAAGAGGGGTCAAAATAAGCAAACGCGTGCCTCGGATTACCGTAGGTACACGACTGTTTCTGAGAAAACGACAGTAAAAGTTTTCGAGGTACTTTATATGCCTTTTAAGGGATAACCATTTCGTCGGAAGCGGTGGCACAGTGGC
The DNA here is from genome assembly GCF_023864345.2 of Schistocerca serialis cubense. Taxonomy (NCBI): domain Eukaryota; kingdom Metazoa; phylum Arthropoda; class Insecta; order Orthoptera; family Acrididae; genus Schistocerca; species Schistocerca serialis. The sequence continues at coordinate 837,828,024 of NC_064638.1, forward strand.
TAGCGTCGCGGCTTTAAAATTTTCCGCCCCGTTTTCGATACTGATTCCACTTTTCATTTTTCGTGTATTTGCCCCACGTTCGTAGATGATTACTACATCAATAATTTTCAGTGTATATTGAAATAATGGTATCCTATTCGCTTGCTGATTATATATCTGGCGAATGAATTAAAAAAAAAAAAAACTAAAAACATTAAATGAGTAGGAAAACTATTTGAAATTGTTTTCGTTGAAATTCTTGTAGTGTATCTTAATTCACAGTCAATTACAGTCAGCTTTTAGAAAAATGATCAATTATGCGTGGTTTGTTGCGAAATTATCGCCAACGCATGAAATCTTCGGAAATGTTAACGACGTTTGTTTGTCGAGTGAGAATCATACGAGGAAACGCCGATGTAACGAACCTGCTTTCGCACGATGCTCGTGCTCTTCCGAAATTCGATGTTTAGAATCTTTCTACTATTGGTATCATCCAAGCAAAGCGCCAAATATTACTGGAGAATGAATATGAGAATAAGAGATAACAATTAAGAATTTATATAAGAATGAAATGTAAGAATACGAGAATTTAAAAAGATTGTAACCTGTGGATTTACCATACACACATATATTTTGTTACAAATGTATTAGAGTTGTTGTACACCCTAGTTGCAATTTTACGATTAATATAACGCCCTTGTATCCCATAACTTGGTAAGAAACATTTGTGTAGCAACCTAGGACTTGGGTAGTAAAAAAAAAGCAGTACTCGGGTTTGAATACGGGATGCAAAATTTGAAGGCTGTGACGCTATTCACTATGCCAGCAGTGGGGCTTACTTGGCCCCACACTAAAACGTATCGAAATTGTGTTGAAAACTTAAACGGTCGTTTTCTCAGAAGAGGTGCAGTATCTACGGATAAGCCGATACACGCTTTCGCTTATTTTGGCTCCTCTTCCACTCAGCGAAGTTTCTAGGAAGTAGGGCTTTGGTACTTGCCGTGTGCTCCTCGTGAGATTTCGCCGAAAGGTCATACCTGTGAACTAACTCCTTTTCGGAGGCAATAATTTGAATGTAGGTCGAACAGATGAGGAATCTAAAATCTCTAGTAGCGTTAACAGCAAGGACGCATGTGTTTCTTCGATCCCCGACACAATGCAATTACTGACATCCGAACTTTTTTCGAGCTTTTTACGTATGTAAAAAAAACTGGTTAAAAACCATTATGGACAGAAGACAACTGTCGGGGATCGAGGTAGCATGTCAGACGAATTTTCAAAAGATTCGGAAGCAGATTGCAAGACATACTTATCAAGAAGCAGCTCTGTTTCCCAATTTTGGTAAGGTTATCAGTCAAATGAAATAGTTTGACGAAGATAAACCGCCATCGCGCAACAATAGAAAGAACCGTATCGTAGGCCTGTGGCTGTGACAGAAAAATTACAGGTGTTTATAAGAACCACTCTCAAGTACATTCGAGCCCAAGACGCATGTGTTTTAAAAAATTGTGGCCGATGACACAGATGAGGAAATGCATATTGATGAGACTCAGATTCAGGACTGCAGTAGGGATGCCTGGTAGAAAGAGCAAGATGAGAAGAGCCGGCCGGAGTGGCTGTGCGGTTCTAGGCGCTACAGTCTGGAGCCGAGCGACCGCTACGGTCGCAGGTTCGAATCCTGCCTCGGTCATGGATGTGTGTGATGTCCTTAGGTTAGTTAGGTTTAATTAGTTCTATGTTCTAGGCGACTGATGACCTCAGAAGTTAAGTCGCATAGTGCTCAGAGCCATTTGAACCAAGATGAGAATATGTTGGACCACAGCAATAAAAAAAAAGAAAGGTTCAAATGGCTCTAAGCACTATGGGACTTAACATCTGAGGTCACCAGTCCCCTAGACTTAGAACTACTTAAACCTAATAAACCTAAAGACATCACACACATCCATGCCTGTGGCAGGATTCGAGCCTGCGACCGTAGCAGCAGCGCGGTTCCGGGCTGAAGCGCCTAGAACCGCTCGGTCACAGCGGACGGCCTACAGCAATCACTCACAATGATACCAACCATTACCGACAGTCTGCAAACGTTCAATATATGTATGCTCAACAGAAACCGGATGCTAACTAAAGTCAGGTTTAGAGTACTTAGGGATTTCTTGTATGGAACTTGTAGACGAGGCACTTCTACAACAGGTTTTTAGATAGCTGGGTATAGACACATAATTAATCTCTGTAAAGAGTGTAAAACTGGAACTGTAATTTTAATTTCTGATCGTTTTCACATCACAATTTTCGAAGTCTTTTAAATGGTAAAGACATCAGTGTTAATATAACGGCGTTCAGGCTTTTAGTCTCAATGCGCGGTCCGGAAGCCAAAACCGTCACCTTCGTGCAACCTATTCTGCACGAATATTCTAGAAATATTTGCCAACTGCACTGACGACTTAATTGACGGCGGCGATTTCAACTGTGTCATTCGAAATAAGGACCAAACTGCAAATCTGAGCAAGTGTATTGAACTAGAACATCTCGTACATGGATTACGTGTAACCGACACCTGGGAGCAATTAGGCGGCGATACTGTGGAATAAACATTATTCTCTACTGAATCGACAAGCAGACTAGACAGGACGTATGTTCTGCCAGAGCGAAATTGAAAAATTACAAACTATGACAATGCGCCTATTAGTATTTCCAATCACATTAATTCGCAGTGTGCCTATCAAATATTACATTAATTCGCACCGTCAAACTACATACCGTGGCGAAGAACTTTGGAAGCTCAATGTATAAGGGAAACGCGAAAACGAGGCACAAAACGTGGAAAGAAGTAAGTCAACTTTTTATTATTTTAAAAATAATCCCCGTAACAGTAATACATGTACTGCACTGTGAGACAAGATAATCAGTTCATAGAAAAATGTGTGTGGTTGGCTACGAAACCATACTGCAGCCAGGCGAGAACCTCCTCGTCGCCGGCCACTGTGGCCGAGCGGTTCTAGGCGCTTCAGTCTGGAACCGCGCGACCGCTACGGTTGCAGTTTCGAATCCTGCCTCGGGCATGCTTGTGTGTGATGTCCTTAGGTTAGTTAGGTTTAAGTAGTTCTAAGTTCTAGGGGACTGATGACCTCAGGTGTTAAGTCCCATAGTGCTCAGAGCCATTTGAACCATTTTTTAACTTCTTCATCAGAAGCAAATCGACGGCCACGAGTATCTTTTTTCCGGCTCCAAGAGTGTAGTAATCGCATGGGGAGAGATCGGGAACGTCTGGAGGACGTGTAAGCGCTTCCAAGCGAAACTTGTCGAGGGTAATCGAAACTTGTGGGCCCGTCCTCGTGTTGCTAAGGTTGTTTCGAATAAGCTGTAAAAGCGTCACTGAGAAGCCCTTGGACATCCTGCACACAATCCAGATCTCTCCCCATGCAATATCCATACTTTTGTAGTGCCGAAGAATGATATTTGTGGCCATCGATTTGCTTCGGACGAAGAGATGCACGCCTGACTGCAGTCGTGGTTCAGTAGCGAACTCCAGGCATATCTCCACAATGAAATTGACCGTCGTGTCTCACAGCGATACATATATTATCTGTTGTGAAGATTTCTTTGGAAGTAACAAACAGTTTTCTTACTTTTTCTCCATCAGTCTCGTTTTCATTTGACTGCCCCTTACACATCTTCTCTACGATCGATAACTTGATAAGGCGATACAACAGAAACAGCAGCAGATCCTTCAGCTGAAAGGTACATATACCATCATTCGGGAATGGTGCCTCTATTACTCAAAACCACAACTGCGATTCACTATTATAAGCTATTAAAAAAAAAATATTTCTGACAAAAACAGTCCGTGAAATTATGTTATGAGTCTCTTCAAGAACTATATAAGTGGAAACATAATTAACCCTACTGAAGAAAAATGATTGTTATTACTTCTGTGGAAAAATGTGTCAGAGTGGCATGGTTTACAAAAAATCTTGCTTTTCTGGCAAAGTGATACATTAATACATTACTGCAGTGAACAAACTGACGAATGGTTCACTAAACATTGCCAGCAGGTAGGGATTCCAATATGTATTACTTTTACGAAAAATGATATAATGGAACTGTACAAAAATGCATGAATTGTATAAAGAAATGTCAGGCATAAGCTTCAAATACACAAATATTTTTATTTAATAAATTTATTAAACACTTAACACACATTTTGCTGGAACATTCTAGGCACACAAATCTATTACACTTGACACACTCATATGCAGTGTTTCTGTTGTTGGTAAGGACAAGATTGCATTTCCTCTTTCTTCCAAGTTTGACGCTCTAGAGCATCTCTTGTTCTTTTTCCTTACGTCTTTTCCAAGGAAATTTTCAGTTATTATCATATCTCTTCTCAAATGGGAGATACGTAGTCTACCTTCACGATGGGGTCTCATAGATTTACAGACAGTTCGTCGGAAAATCTGAACATGGGGGCTCTTTTACTGTTTCTAAAGCAAAAGCAGAGAATGCAGTTGTTCACTGTGCTGCTGCTTATTAATGTAAGAAACACTGCTAGAAGCGACCGTTTACATTTTCTATTAGATGCGTAGTTTATACATATTTGGCCCCGTGTCTCTACTCCATCCTCTGCAGTAGAGGATTCGGGTGGGGGAGACTCAAGCCCACTCTCTACAGTACAATTTTCATCATTTATCCTTACATACTCCATTTTAGGTAGGTGAAGGATGTTTCAGAATTTTAAATTTTTATAAGGAAGTGTTTACGTGACAAGTTTTTCATCCAAAAGTTACTCATTCGAGATGCAGTCACAGCAATACCCCGCTACCACCGTCATCCTTGTGCTCGCGCGTGGTGTGTGCGGTCTGCGGGTGCGTGCCGCGCTGCTGTATATATAACTACTGATGTTTGGTTTTACGTAATTTAACGCAGCAGAATGAGCTATTCAAGTTTTCTTCAACTGTTATCAAGACGATTTTTTTTTGGTCAAATTTTGAAAACACGGCATCCAATGTAAACAACGAGATTTCTCTCTCTTTCTCTTTCTTACATGAAAAGCAGCAAATAATAGGACGAATCGAGGTAAAATAAACCAAAATTACTGAAAATGATGTCAGTGACTTATTATTCACGACTGTGAGTTCCTCAGGTGCTTCCATCTGATTATTTTATATGTACTTAAATGAAATTCATATAAACACGATTAGTCGAGTTTGCTAATTTTTATTCAATTGAGTTCGTTGATCTTTTCTCAGTGTGGTGTGGATGGTCGAGGACCCTGGACTCTGTCATACTGTAATCATAGAAGACTACGTGTTTCCGGTTTGTAAAGAGCACAGTTTTACATTTACGAATATTTTAATCAAAATGCCTCTCTTCGCACCAATTTGAAATCTTGTAAAAATCTGACAGAATATTTGTGCAGCATTTTCAGGGAGTATCGCATTATCTTACAGATAACTGCATCATCTACAAAACGTCATAGATCACTATTAATATTCCCTATAAGATCCTTAGCATAAAACTTGAACAGCAAGGGTCCCAAAACAATTCCCTGGGGCTCATCTGATATTAATTCTACATATGTAGTACTACATACACGAAAACATTCTGGTTTTTCACTACAACGAAATCCACGAGAAATATTAACCATAGCAATAATGAGTGTACAAAAAGAGCCCTGGCAACATCATGACACGTAACAGAGTGATAAGACTACAAATTTATACGGTACCTGAAAAGAAGCAGTAGACCGTTTGAGGCACGTCATCGAGTAGTGATGTCCCTCTGCCATAACCTCAGTGTCGGAAAGTATATGTTTTTATATCGAAAATATTGATTTTTTTCTACAAAAAAGTCGATATTTATACGTAAGATGAAGATGCAATAAGAAATTTTACTAACGCTTTAGTGTGACAAAAAATTGGATATGGTTTTAAATTCCTTACAGATCCATAAATACTATCGATAATCTGAGACCTCCAAAAAATGAGGAGAATTATGGAAGAAAATGCTTTGAAAATTTTACTGAATAGAAGACAGCTTTGGTACTCAGCATCCATTTGATACAACGATTTGTCAACCACAGTCAGTAACATTCTTGATTTTGAAAGTGCGTCTCGACCCAGGCAAACATTTACAGAGCAAGTTAGGGGGAAATAAGTGAAAAATGTATCACTTTATAGCGTTTCACAAGAGAACTGTGGTGAGAGACTACGTCACATTATAGAATTTTGATTAGTGAAATGTTTCCTCTAGTTAGTAAAACTCTGTCTTCGGCTACATTTTAAGGAAACATACGACTGATGCACATCTGTGAGGTCATTTCTCGATGTGAGCTATTAAGAACGAAAAAAGTCTATATGGTTTAATTGTAAGTGTTGTGCCGTCAAATTATGCTAAAGAGTCGCTATAAGTATTCAAATAAAAAGAAAAGAACCTTAATCATGATTCGTAGTTGATATTGGATCACAGAAAAACGTATGTTCGGAAATGATGAAACACTAAAGTAAGAACTGTACCAAGCACTAGAAGATATACACACAGATTTAGCAACATATTCTACAGTAACACACATTTTGTTACTAGAGGTGGATGCTTGCAAAGATTTCAGTCACAGAAAATAACGAAATAAATGTGATCTGTTTAAAAGTAAACTTGGTCATTAACTTGAAATCTGCACTCCTGAAGAAATTTGAGAGGAAATTTACAAACAAAAAGCGGACATGTTTATCTTACCTGTTGACGTTTTTAGACCCAGCTTTCAAAATTACAGGTTTCTAGGATCCAAATTTGTGATTGGGAACATTTAAGAAGATTAAAAAACACGTTCCAGTTCTGTTAGTAAAAAATTGCTGACATATCAAATCACATAAACAGAACACAATCAGAGAAATGGGAGCGCCATTCTCCTTTCAAAGTGAAAAGAGGTTGCCAGCTATAAATAAGAGACGCGCAGGCAGTTTTCATCACTGTAAACCACCCGTTAAGGAGGAGGGGAGATGTTGGAGCGTTGGCACTGGTGTATTCGTCATACGACAGTGCCGTAAATTAAACTCCGTGTCTGTCGGCAGCATGGATATGAGAACAGCAACTTCGGTGCATTTCGCATTAAGTGTATTTGACGGCACCCGATTTCACGCTATCTTACCCGAGATCACGTACACGAAGTTCGTGTCGCTCTGGTACTCGAGCTTAACGTATAAACATTTACATTCATTTAGCGTCGTCTACAGATTAATTACATATATTCTGCTTCATTTTTCAGCGATTTACAATGTAATATAATACAGAATTTTGTTTCGAGCAGATATAGCATATTTAAATCTTCGGTAATGAAAGCAAAGCTGCTTCTCTAATCATTGATGACTTTAGTAGTACAGTAAGAAGAGTTCAAGCACAGTATAATCGATGACGTCATCGATGGTGTCATGGGATTTCCTTGCTCCTACTCTATCCTCCATCTCTCCAGCTGGAAAAGGCCAGTTGGCCCATGTATAAAATAGCAGAAAAATCAAATTTTCACGCGACATTGAAAAACATTGCCCAGTTGCGCAAATTTGACTGCTATGGAAACAGAGCTGTTGTCCTAAGTCTGAACTAGCAGGAAATTGAAAATGGTGCATTGTCATGGTGGCTCACTTGCAGTACTGACCCCAGCTCGATGACATCACAAACTGGGACTTGGAATACATCATCGTGTTTGTGGGTGATACGATGAAGTTAATATGTGAAAACCCAGCACAATGTCTATATTTAAATTGTCCAAGTGTCACAAATCTGCATGGCAAGTATGATGCAATATGTATCTCCACGGAGAGACTCAGTCTATGGCCATCATGTGCTAAAGCGGCTGTTCAGTGATGCTATTAAGTGTCTATTGGAACTTGCAGTGCATGACAATGATGATGAGCTAAGTGTGTGTCTAGGTTTGTGTATGTGTGTTATACCTATGTCTGCTAGCACTACTCCTATAAACAGGAATTCCATACAAGTGGAGTTTACAAGTGTATTAGTGCTCCACTTGGTTCACATGAATACACGGTAAATTTAAATCATATAAATAAAAACAGTTATGTGGGAAGTATTGCAGAGTGATGAAATAGGGTTGATGTACAAAAAGGGAATAACAATTCATTTTAATCATGGTTATTTATTTTCCACACTTCGGAAAGTACAAAAACTATATTAACAATGTATAAAAGTTGTATGTAGTAAATAATAGTTTTTCAGGTTGCATTTTATTTCATTCCACCACACATACATCCCATGAGACTTTCCAAAAAACTGTTTTTATATACTTGAAATTCAACATGTATTTCATGAAAAGCAATTGAAACACTATTAGACTTGAAAACTCCATTTGTTTGGGAATTCTTTTTACAGGAATAATTCTAGCACACGTACACACACATATAAACACATCTGTTTCCTCATGGTCATCATGCACATCATATTCGAATAGATGATTGACAATAAATGTCATTGACGAGCAGTATATGTTCACCATAGACTGAGTCTCTCTCTTAGGATCCATGTTGCATCTTACTGGTCTCCTGACACATGGACACTTTAAATATACACGTTGTACTGGGTCTTGAGATGTTAATTTCAATGTATCAGCCCCAAACATGTTGACAATGGATGTGCTGCTGAAGGTACTGATGTGTCGAGAGAATGGTTTGTACTCAGCTGTCATGTAATCCTCCATGTGTTTCAGGTTGGTGCATAGTTGAGCCCACTACATATGACTGAATTGCCCCTTTGTACCCCACTGGACATTCTGTATTTCCACTATAACTTCGGACTCAAGTGTGAGCTGGAACACCAACATTAACACACTTCGTTCCATTGGAAATCATCGGTAAGAAGGTCTATAGGAGCTTTTTCTGTGCAAACAACCTCATAAATCTTCAGAAATGAGATGAGTGTGTTGTTGGAGACTTTAATGCCACTTCTGATGAACCTCAAACCTTAGAAAAGTCTGCAAACAACTCTCTGTAGAGAATATGTTAGATCACAGCTAATCGAGGCCTTTTACTACTCCACATGCATATGGAGAAATGGGGAACAAATATGTGCGTAACTTACAGAGTTCGAGTGTGGTGAACCTGCTTGACTTGTACCCTGCAATATAGATCGCTATGGAGCTACTCAAACTGTGTTGGACATAACGTAACTTCTCTTAGATTATATTGTTGAGGATGTGTTGGAACATAAAATTAGAAAGGTTTCTGTTGTGCATTGTTAAATACTTCCATGTTGTATTGCTCCAATTATTTGTAGGTATTAAGTCCACATACAACACATCGTGGAGAATATTTTATGTCACTGCTGATTGGACCCTTTTGATATTCCTATTGCATATGAAGCAATGGGAAAACAAATTAGTGGCTGACAAGTAAGTTCAAGAGTTCGAGTTTGGCCAACCTGTGTGCCTTGTACTCTGAAACATGGATGGCTTTCGAGAGAGACCCAACCTATGATGGACATATTACTATGCTGTCAAGTATGTGTTGAACACAGAGTTACTTACTTCCGGTCAGCGTTAAATTCAGGATGCAGTGTGGTCCGGTGTCTGATACTGGTGGCTGTGTTTCGTGTTCAAATGTTGTGGATACGAAGGTAACGGACTACTAATCTCGAAAAAACGTCACGATTTCGTCACAAAGAGTTACAGTCGCTGACAATCACTTTATAAGAATGATGCGATCATAGCGTAATTTCCGAACCGTAATCGTACGTTGATCTCCTAAAGAAATTTCGTTACACATTTCTGCAAAACTATGAATGGCTGTGTCAGACCTAATCAATGTTATAGTAATTTTACCTCCTTAATGTTTGCGACCATAGTGTGGAACTTGCTAGCTGATTGTATGTTTATGGATTGTTGGATGACGTTGAATCACCATCAGCATTCTTGAAATGTGCGTGTTCTGCACTCCCATCTCATATGCATACGTCTGGTTCTCAAAAAAGGAGAATACGGCTTGCAGGCTGAAAAGCTGTACTGCCCGTCAGAAATGTTTGTGAAAGGTTCACCTTCCAAATGGCTCTGAGCACTATGGGACTTAACATCTAAGGTCATCAGTCCCCTAGAACTTAGAACTACTTAAACCTAACTAACCTAAGGACATCACACACATCCAAGCCCGAGGCAGGATTCGAACCTGCGACCGTAGCTGCCGCGCGGTTCCAGACTGTAGCGCCTTTAACCGCTTGGCCACCACGGCCGGCTCACCTTCCAAATGGTGATGGTTTCATGTCTGTAGTACAAATGTGAATATGTCAAAGTGCCAATTCAAGGATAATACTACCACATGTCAGAAATACACCTGTTCTGCGATTTCAGAATTCTAGTAGAAATTTAAAATGTACTCTGCGAAGTAATATCGAGTTGTTGCACACAACCAAAGGCCTATATCTCTAGTTTACTGCTCAGTTTTTGAAAACGTCCTATACCTTCCGGGAGACAGAATAAGAACCATATGTATTCCATCCCTTTCAACTAATCAAGACCTTATACATTAAATGTATTCGCAACTACGAGTAAGGACTACCGTCACCTATAGAGAGGAATGTCGACAATGAAAATTTGTGCCAGATCCGGACTCAAACCCGGATTTCCTGCTCATCACGAGAGGTCGCCTTACAGTTGACTATCCGTGCACGAGTCATGGACAGATCCAAACATCCATATGTCGTCAACCATGCATGTATGTCCAAAGGAACTTAGCGTCATAATCAGAATATCTCAGGCACTGCAATAACGTATATCAAGAGCTGGTCCAATACATATAGCACAGAATCACAATACTGTAGCCGGCCGGTGTGGCCTTGCGGTTCTAGGCGCTTCAGTCTGGAAGCGCGTGACCGCAACGGTCGCAGGTTCAATCCTGCCTCGGGCATGGCTGTGTGTTATGTCCTTAGGTTAGTTAGGTTTAAGTAGTTCTAAGTTCTAGGGGATTGATGACCACAGATTTTAAGTCCCATAGTGCTCAGAGCCATTTGAACAACACTGTATTCGGTGTGTAAAGAGTTGGAGAGGTGGACGAAGACTGCGTAATTCAGTGTTGTCTGTACAAAATTCGTTTTAAAACTATAGGACTTCCCCTGGAGAGGGAGTTAACACTTATTTGGGTGGGTACTTCATTGATGTGTCATTGTATAACATAGAATCGACGCTGTAATGTATACTTATATGTTATTCAAGAGCCATTGCCATTTTTCAAGAACTGTCAGTAAAAGTCATATTTATGAGTTCTGTAGGAACGGTACCGCTTTGCTCGTGATATTTCGATGTTTGACTTAGAAATCCTGTGGAGATGTCTAATGTTACTACACTTTGCGCCAAACACATCAAACCGTCTAGTAAAGAAACTTTAGCGATCTCCGTACGTGAGGTGTGAATCGTTACGCTCCATGTCTCAATTATAAGCTCTGTAAAGCCCTAGCATTAATTTTTCGGAAAATTCACGTCCACCCACCTCTGAATAGGTTTGTAATCAGCGGAATCGAAGTGCTACTTTCGCGCATAGTCATACACACAGACACACACACACACACACACACACACACACACACACACACACACACAGAGAGAGAGAGAGAGAGAGAGAGAGAGAGAGAGAGTGAGAGAGAGAGGTTCTTGCTTGCTCGTCAAAGGACCTTGAAGGTTGTACATATGTGTCTGCCATATAACCCCTTCAAAAACATACCCTGCCGTCAAACACCCACCTCTTGTCAGACGATTGTGGTCATGGAAAGATTTCGCAGTTATGGTGGCACAGTTCAACGCCTTCCTGAAGTGCAGCTCTTGTTGGAAAATAATACCCAATGAAAGGATGGATTTTGTGTTTTTCGTGACAAAGTCGAATTGTGCATTTCTCTTCTTGAGCAATACAGAATAGAGATTGTAATGTATACGGATATGCTATTCAACAGCTATTTTCATTTTTCAAGAACTCACAGTAAATCCCATATGTTTTCTGATTTGTGTGGAGAAGATAGCGCTTTGCACACGATATTTCAACGTCACAGTGTGTGCGGCCCAGCAGCGAGAGCTCTCCGCCAGGTAAGATGGAGTGCAGCCTGTGGTCCTGGCGTGAGTGAATCATTCGTGACGCTTTTGCGCCGTCTGTAGCTTTCACACGTCATTCCCGTTAGTCTCTGGCCACACTCCTGAGGTATAGTGTTGTTATTCCTTCCACGGGAAGTATGTGTGACGCCAGGCGATGCTACATCTATCCGCTGTCAGTTGGCACTGTTTCTTATTGGGAAGGCAATTCAGTTTTTTCTTGAGATGTTTTCACAGAAAAGATCACACTTTTCTGTCATATGTGTCTGTCACATTTTGATGGGTCCCTTCCGACTTTTTGATAAATGTATGCATTTTCATTCTCAAATGTTGCTGATACTTTCCCAGTCACCAGATAGGCCTTGAACTGCGTAAAAGTCACTTTTCTCAGACATCGTATCTCAAGGAGGCCATAATTTGGATTCAGACGTCACAGAACCTCCTCAGTATCTCAAATCTGGGATTTTACACTATTATAAATAGCCTAAGAGGTCTGAGTTAGATTGTAATGTCATGTTAAGGCGGCATCAGTATCCAAGTCATCCAGCATAACAATGCGTCTCCTCAAGTCTGGGCCAGTATGCTGAAATTCTATACTGGAATAATTAGCCCGACAGGTCTAAGCTGGGTTGTGACGTTACAGAGGTGCACCAGTATGCCGCGGTCGCCATGGGCGATCGCCATCTTATATTCAAGGCCAGCCGTCCTGGATTCCTAATTAGACTTGTGCTGGTTGTATTCAAAGTCTCGGATTGTGACGTCATAGGGGCTTGGGTCAGCAATGCAAGTCATCCCGCATGGCAGTGCACCATTTTGAATTTCCCACCAATTCATACTTTGGTCAACAACCCTACTTCCATGGGAAACACCCTAGTGCGGATGGGCTGTTTTTTTGAATTTATCTCCAATATTTTGAATTTACCGCCAAAATTTGATTTTCCTTTCATCTGATATATAGTGCAATTAGCCTTCTACAGACGGGGCAGGTTGTGGGAGTGAGGATATCCCACGATGTCAAACGTGACACATATGTGCTCGAATTCTTCTTACTATACTACTGACTTACAGCTATGTATGGTGTCTGGCTGCGTATGTTGTGGGTTTTTTGCGCATGTCTTCGTCTCAAATGTTCACGTTTCATCACGCTTTATAATTCTCAGTTATGTTGTTGTGTTATCTCGCCGGCTAGGTATTTCCTATCACTTCCGAAAGTAGTGCAGCGCCACCAGTTACATTTAGAGTGTGTCTGAAATGTGTTCATGCAAGAATTCTTAACTTGACGGAGGACTGTTTAATACAGACTCTTTCGATCTTTCTCTCATTCTCTCTCTGTTCCTCTCCCCCCCCCCCCCCCTCTCTCTCTCTCTCTCTCTCTAATTCTCTCTCTGTCTCTCTCCATCTCTCTTACTCTCTCGGTGAACATTGACGTCAATAGACACAAGTAGTTTCAGTAAAACAGGGAAATAAAAAAAGGAGTGATGAAAAATGACTATTTGATCGACACGCTAATACCGTTCCCATTGTAATGTTTCTTGCGATGCAGGACCTCTGTATCTGACTGGGAACATTATACGCTCCCATGGTCGCTTCTCCATTCTTCTGCAATCTTTAGCACACATAAAAATGTTCTTCAGCTATCAGCAAAGCACTGAATACCTTCACAATCAACACAACAATACCTCTCACGTTTCGCATGTGAAAAAACAACTTTTATTTTTGAGATAAACAGAGGCTTTCATAACTTAGCACTTGACTGCATACCATCAATTTCCAATCATCCTTTTTATTCGTGTTGCTCGTGACATTCACAAACATTATCGTATGAGTGGAACGACGCGGAAATGGCGGATCCAGTACATTTAGACACCTAATAGAGAGTGCTGTGCGTCGGAGAAAGAATTGCCTTTAGTCTTTCACGAGATATTCTCACATTTTATGCGCCCCAAAGTGTCACGTATATCCGGTAGATCGTCAGTAGTCGTTACTCTGCGGAAGGGTAGGAATAAACTGCCATCAAGGGTTTAAATATCTTTGAACGATTCTGAACTGCATTAAGTCATTTTCAAATGACATGTTGCATAATTTTCAAGTAAATACATTTCATCAACTCTCTATTCAAAGAGAAATATTACGTTTACTCTCTGAAAATCAGAGACATCATAAGATGCAACGAAAGAAACTGTGCTACACAAGCTTGTAATAAGCTATATGTTTATTTGATTTTTTTGTAGAGTACCTAGTGTTATTTTCTTTTTTTCTCGCTTTTCAAGACTGCATAATGTGTAACCGCTGCGGAAGCGGGAGTCAGAGAAGGATAGATGGTGTGATGGGGAACATTTCTAGCCAATGAACAGGGAACTGTGGAATTAAAATCTTAGGACACCTTAAGTATCAACCCCTGACCTACTGCTTTGTATTATTCACACGTATAAAATCTGTCGTCATGCAATTCCTCTTTGTAGACAAGGCGGGTAGCGCTGCAGAGGTACCCAAGATCACATGATGAAATCGGCATCGATTGTTTCACTAATAACCACTCTTTCCACGTTCATTAGAATGAAGCGGAACACCGCTAATTGCTGACATTATGCTCAGCTTTATCTTGTAGTTGCGAATGTGAAACGTTGTAAAGTATTGGATCAATTGAACCACTTGCTTCTTTGTTCTTCTTCATGCTACTACGAAAGTCACTGGAAAAATACGATAATTATAAGTAATGTAAAGACCAATAGTTAAATCCGAAAGCAATCCATATGCCACTTGCTACAGACTCACTCTCAAGCAGTGGCTTGGTGAGCCTTTTTGCTAACTGTTAACTGTACGCATTTCTGTTTTTTTTTTTTTTTTTTTTTTTTTTTTTTGTGGTAACTGAATGTTAATAGGGATAGGTGTTAATTTTCCAACACGAAAAATTTTTCAGCTTTTAGCGCAGTGGAGTGCTACACCTAGCGGGAAGTATTATTAATATTAATTATATTATTATTAATAACATTATTAACAATAAAGTCATACTGAGCGTATTCGTGGCGGGTGGCTCAGTACCCAGTGATCCAGACAAGAAGGTGGTGAAGTTAGCATGTTAGCTTGTAAAACGAGACTGGAAGAGAGCTCGGACGGAGGTTCGAGACCTCCCTCGGGCATGAGTCTGTGTCTTTGTTCCTAGGTTAATTTATGTTACGTAGTGTGTAAGCTTAGGGACTGATGACCTTAGCAGTTAGGTCCCATAATATTTCACACACATTTGAACATTTGGAAGAGAACTAGTCTACAACGTGGGATGTCGATGGCGATGGAAGCAGTATGAATACCATCAATATGGCATAACTGGAGGAAGATACAGCCTCCAAAATCCATTTCGCATCTGACTTGTAAGAAGCCGAAAAGGTGTTAGCATCTAATCACTAGGGGTGCGGCTGGAATTCTTATTCTCCAGTCCGGACGAAAACCATGAAGCTCGCTGAACCGTGAATTTACTTTCAAAACCTTTTCTTAAGAATTTACTTTATTTACTAGCGACATTAACACATTTAATCACTCAATGTGAGCGTGGAAGTAGTTGCCAAATGGTAACTAATGAAACAAATAATTTTTTTTTAATAAACGGAAATTTTATTCCTGAAACCCCTTTTTTGTTTTGAAACATTGAAACAGATTTAAAATTATAATCAGAAAGCACCCTGTAAATATCAAACTACAATTTATTCAGAGGCAGAAATAATTTTTTTTTTTTTTTTTTAATTGGTAGTATGAGCTTTCGGGCTGAGAACCTTGCCGCTTCCTTTTAACACGGCCGTAGTCACGACCGCTCACAGCAACCTCTGAAAGACTACACTGGTGCAAATCTGCAACACACCAGATTACTTTAAACTAAAAATTTTAACAACTCACACAAACACATAAACTATGCACCCCGTAAGAGGGATGAAAATGGTACAAAACACTCACATTAAAAATTATTTGCTACCAAAAGTGGTTGACTCCTGTTGCTGTCGTGTCGACCGCGAAGCCACTACCCCTTTCTATACGGCGCGGCCCACTGGACTCACGTGGGGACCTCACATGCGCCGACGCTCAAGGCGAACCAGTCATCTCGTGTCTCAGTGCGCGACCGACCAACCGACCGATCCCACATCTCCCACCAGAGGAAGACGCCCAAACTGCGACTGCCACAGCGGCGCCACCGCCAGGAACAGAAGGCGACTGCTTTACACTACGCGCCGCGGCGCGCTATTCAAAACAGCAAAGTTTACCACGGCTCACTCGCCAGGAAACAAATCTTAATCGCCGTGGTCATCAATTCTGTCAAGAACAGTACAACGAGACTGTCGGAGGTTCGAGTCCTCCCTCATGCATGGGTGTGTGTGTTTGTCCCTAGGATAATTTAGGTTAAGTAGTATGTAAGCTTAGGGACTGATGACCTTAGCAGTTAAGTCCCATAAGATTACACACACATTTGAACTTTTTTTTTGTATGATTACCTCAACGCGTTGTGACCGAGCGGTTCTAGGAGCTTCAGTCCGGAACCGCGCTGCTGCTAAGTTCGCAGGTTCGAATGCTGCCACGGGCATGGATGTGTGTGATGTCCTAACGTTAGTTAGGTTTAAGTAGTTCTAAGTCTAAGGTACTGATGACCTCAGATGTTAAGTCCCATAGTGCTCAGAACCATTTGACCCATTACCTCAACGCTCACGGCGATTTTCCCTGATTGGCATACCGATTCTGAACTGTACGGCTTTCGAATAGAAACTGCTGAATTACTCCGTATTAGCGTATCTGCGTTAATAGGCTTTATTTCTTGCAGTTTCTGGACACGGGAATACTTTGGTATAGTTTTTCTCTTCCAGAAAGTGCTCGAAGATGTTAATTGTGAGCAATACGGTTTTACTTACACTGCTGTGTGCGCGTTCTGTGGAATATCAGGCAATAACAGGCAGTCAGGAATAATGCAGTCCAGTTTTCGGTATATTTATTGAGTTATTGAGATTAGAATTGTGATAAAATGTGTTATAATGCATGGCAGACCATGGTGTAAATGCATATAAAAAATTAAAGCACACGGAAGTCTGAAATGTGTTACCATGCATATATTTATTAAAAGTGAATATCGTCAAAACATCACGTAGCGTCATTGGAGTAGATGAAACCGGATAGAAATAGTATAGACCAAAAATTCTAGGAAGAGTACGGCTAGTCACTTGCAGGGAGACAGTGTCGCACATCTTCACTGCTGTTACATTCTTCCTTGAACACTGATTTAGTCACAATGTGTTTTTTCCATCGAAAAGGAACTGAAATCACATTACTCAAAGAGACATAGAACTGAATAACCGCCTTCCGCGATTCGCCAGGAAAGGAAGAACGTAATTACCTCTGTAATTAAGTGAATTCTCCTGCAGCAGAAAAAATATAACCCTTTATACAGCAGTCTCAAACCAGGCTTTCCATGTCCAAGTGACACTGCTGTACATGTCTGCTGACGTAATTACGAGCAGAGGTGTTGTAGGGCAGCCTTTCAGCTTTGTTGGGTCCAGACACTGGTGTCACCGAACACAAGTATCGACAGTAAGGGGGAGAGAGGGAGAGAGCGAAAGAGAAGGAGAGAGAGAGAGAGAGAGAGAGAGAGAGAGAGAGAGAGAGAGAGAGAGAAGGGAGAGGGAGCGCTACGCTACAAAAGCAAAGCTCCATAATTAAAAGTTGTGTGACTACAGGGCTTCTGAACAGACGCAGTAGATATTAAAACAGCAATCACGCCAAAAAACAATGAAATCGTCATATTCCTCGTAAGTACGTAAAGTTACCTTGTCTGTAGCGTCAAAGAGGGATTCATAAAAAGGTCTCAGACAAAGAGAAGAGTAATTCACTGGACGCACTATGACACTTTTTTCTCTTTCGCGCAAATCAAGTACATTGAAAAAGCAGTTTCGTAGAAAACAAGTCTTACAAAAAGTGGGAGGATAATGTATTCAAAATTTATGAGTGATCACTAAATTACGAAGTACAACAGCAACAATCATTTTGCTATGAAC
The DNA here is from genome assembly GCF_023864345.2 of Schistocerca serialis cubense. NCBI lineage: Eukaryota > Metazoa > Arthropoda > Insecta > Orthoptera > Acrididae > Schistocerca > Schistocerca serialis. The sequence continues at coordinate 837,846,096 of NC_064638.1, forward strand.
TGTTCGTAGCAGTGTTTTTCAGAGGCGTGACAGTCGTTTTGAAAGTAGGGTTATGAATTCTCCATGAACCACGGTGAACAAAGGTTTTATGAGTGCGTCTTCTCTTGCTAACGAGAGAATCACAGCTGTCTTTATAACATTTACAGCATTACAAACTGACATGCCAATTTTCTATTAGAAACCAAATCTTCTATGTACTTTTGCCTTAGACTCGGTGTGAGACTATTCCAGACAGTTTCTGTACCCTGGACGCAACTGCTTCGCGGCTCTACAGAACGATTTTGTGTACGTCTGTATGACAACGAAACTAATTCGCTTTGTACACGGCTATTGTCTTCGCCTACAGCCATTTGCACTTCGCAGTTGAAATCTGTCAAAAGCACTGCCAAGTGTCAAGGATTTTCTTAACTAGTAGGAGTGTCTTACAAGGAACCCCTTGAGTGGTAGGCCGCAAAAGGAAAATAAAGTTAACTGTATTCTACGCCCCACATTATTGTCTACCATGTAACCACAACGTTGTCTGCTAATGCAACAGGGGGTGGGACTGGATATATCCTGTGGTGAAAACAGCATGGGCCCACGGGGCGTAGTGGAACTGCTTAGTCGACGGGTAACTCACAGCAGTACTACAGTGCTAGGGGCGTTGACTCAAATCAGAGCAATGAAACGATAAACAAAGCAAATATCGCGCTATATCTACAACAATAGTTGCCGAATATAAACGTAGACTTCCGCGGCCATTGTCGCACTCAATAAAAATTTTCTGGGTTTGTGACCGCATTGCCAGTATATTAAAAACTACCGACGTTTTGGTCCTTGTGGCAAGCGACCTTCTTCCCTGAACGAGTAACAGTGATATTGAAGCAGGTGCGAGCCATGTAGTTCATCATCTTTGTCAGACAGGGAGCCATAAATACCGTCTCACAGTGAAATGTAGTAAAGCACAATCATTGTCCAGGGAGCGGGTACTAACATAATTATGTACATGGAAGATCAGTGATTCGTCCATCTTCAGCATCTATAGTCATATATAATGAAATAATTAGCAACCAGTCCCATAAAAGAAATTCAATTTCTTGGCCGTTTTCGAGCACTTAGCACCGATCTTTAGAAGGCTGTACAGGAGAATACAGCAAAAATAAGTAATAGTCAGATAAGAATACGAAAATTAGGGACAAAAAGCTTAAAAAATATTTAAAAAAATTAAAAGATAAAAGATAGTATCGTACATACTTATGCCTATGACATTATTTACGAGTGTTAGTAATAAAATGCACACAGTACAATGCCATGGTACTAAGATATATATGCAGGAACAATAATTAATACAATACGCAGTCCATTAATAGAATAAGAGCTCTTAGATGCCTACATGTAGTTCACAGTGACTGCATAAAATTAGTACAGAGAAGCGAAACAAAAAGTGCAGACATCTCGCCACAACATGAGCCAATCAGCCAATGGCATACACGTCTTGAATTCGCTCTCAGAGTGGAGGTAAAAGTCCGAAGAACAGCATGGGGCTGGGACATGTGACTGAAGTATGTGGAGAGACTATTCACAATCACTAGCTAATTTTAAGTATCGGGAAGTGACTGTGTGGAGAACGAAGCGTGGGCACAATTATATAACAATGAAACAAATGGCACTGGAATATATGCAGGTCGCAAGTACGTTCGTGAAAGAATTTTATCTAGTGGCTTTAATAGCAATTGTTTGGTACTGTAAGTTTTAGAACACGTCGGTGAATTTTTGTAGGGATGTCAATACCGTAGCAGCAGGAAACGTCCCCGCGAAAACAGCTCGCCAACTGCATCAGGGGGCGAGAAGCAGTAATTGGAGTACATGGAAAAGCAATTCCTAGTCAGTAAGCAAAACGAGACTATAGGAGAAAGGAAACGTATGTATCGTTGTATACTTTTGATACAGTGGATAACTACTAGTTCACAAACGTATACAAAATCCTAAATACGCTTCTTGAAGTGAATATAACCAGCGGCTTTCACGTAAGATGTATGAAGTAAGCACAGTAGCTTTGACTATCTAACCATGAGTGAATCAATGTGCTTATTAGCTGTAAACATTCCTTGTATCTGTAAAGCATCTTAACTTGAAGAACGTATTGTCTATATGTCATTGTTTACGTAGAGATAACCATGTGTAGGTTGTAGATGGTTTAGTACTTGCAATAATAAACGGTTAACTACCTGGCAATGTAAGAAGCTAACCACTTAGAACTGGAAATGCTTCACTATTTAGAACTGCAGATGACTGATAACCTTCAGCTAGAGATGATCATCTCACTGAAATCTATGAAAAAATTGAGATACTAACTACCTATAACAAATGTACCAATAATAAAAGGTGGACTAATTGTAACTGAGCAGATGATTAAATGTGACCATATATAGCTGACTAACCGCAACTAAATTCCGCAGTATACGGCCAAGCTATAGTGTGTAAATTATGACTCAAAAATTTACTGGTAATAAAATTGTATGGGCTAACATAACATGTGTGTGGTGGAGGAGTTTAGGGGGCTGCTTGGGAGAAAGAGGTGTGCTAAGGTGATAAATCATATGGGAAATGGTTGGTGGAGTCGGATGGTGAAGGGAGGGAGAGATGGGAGAATGTGATGAATAGGAACAAATAATGCTAAATTCTTACAACTAATAAAGTGTACAATAATGGTAAATTATGGAGTGTATACAAGCGATTGTAAATGTAATGGAATGATTGTGACAGTAATTGTAGGTTACTAAGTAATTACATTCTACCTATGAGAGTTGAATGGCTTCTATAACAAATTATATAGAGGAGAGAAACTGATTGTATATCAGTATGGAACTGGTAATAAACCACTGAAATTACAGCAGAGCAATTATGGGAAGAAATATAGGGGAGAAGACACACAAAATTGGCAGGTGAAACTGTATGCACAAAACAATCACATGTGGAGCTGTGTGGGTTGGTGGTGAGGTTTGGGGTGTGAAGGTAGTGTAATAATTTGGTAAGCTGGGGGTGACGAGTTATTGGAATAATGGGGGCAGAAGGAGGAGAAGGGGGAGAAGTGATACACAGGAATAAGTGAAAAGAATTAGCTTGTAACAGCTGGGTTCTTATGACCGATAAGGCGATAGCTATCGAATTCTGAGATAGTGATTGAAAATACTGAGTATAGCCTACTAAGTACAACTGTAGTCACATACTGAATGATAACATTGCACTCATGAAAGGTATACAGTGCTTGTAACTGCTTGTATTTTAGACAGATAATTGATTATAAATCAGAGACGGATTATGATGCAATGTAATCATAGTAGAACAATTGAAAGAGGTGGGGGGAGTTGTTTGGCAATTGGGAAGGGAAAGGCAGGGAAGTGTCTTAATCAAACAGAAGGGAATGGGGGGGGGGGGGGAAATAAGAAAGGGAATAGCTTAACTACATGAGCAAACCTGCCTGAGCATATCATATCACGTGAGAAGCCGGGAGGGGGAGGGGTGACATTTTTATGGGGTGGGTGAAATTATCTAAATAACAAGGAGAAATAGTAATACGACTGCAACAGATGTCTGCACTTAATGTTTTACAAAAGTCAGTTACAGTCAGGAATGAATATGTTACAGTTTCAACCAAAGCTGCCCTTTAGAAAGCATTTTACAAGAACCAATAACACCCAGGAATAATTAAGTTGCAGTTTCAACAAATGTTGATGTTTAGTGAGCTTTACAAATTTAAAACAGTAAAGTAATAGTCTCGTAGGCCAGTAGATACACAATCAAGAAATTGTTTTAAAAAAAAAAGTTTATTTGACAAATGACATTCTTGTAGCTTACATCGATTGTATATTTCTGTTTCTTTTAGGAAGTTCACATTTGCTCCTTCATTAACAAAGTGTAAAATGTCTAAGCTATCAATGGCTGAAGCTCTACGCTTTCCATCTTTGAGGAGCTGAAGAAAAGTTGGTCTATATGGATTTTCTCCTTTTTTATTGGGAAGATGTTCACGGAATGTGGTTTTAAATGATCTACCAGCTTGGCCAATATACCTGCCTTGACAACTTTTACATTTCATTTGCTAAATGCCAGACTTATTTAATACATCACCTATTGGTTGCTTGTTGTGAGAAAGTAAGTAACTGATTCTAAACTTAGTTAATATAGACAATGAAGCTCCAAAAACAGTGCCATAGGCATGCTTATTCGAATACCGAGTTATGGAAACAGGTAGAATATGACGTTTCTGTCGGCAACGCCTATATAAGACAAAACGTGTCTGGCGCAGTTACAGTGGCAGGTTATCAAGATTTAAGTGAGTGTGAATATGTTGCTATAATCGGCGCACGAACGATGGAGCACAGCAGCTCCGAGGTAGCGATGAAGTAACGATTTTCGGTACGACCATTTCACGAGTGTACCGTGAGTATCAGGAATCCGGTAAAACATCAAATCTCCGACATCGCAGCGGCCTGAAAAAGATCCTGTAAGAACGGGTCCAACGACAACTGAAAAGAATCGTTAAAGGTAACAGAAGTGCAACCCTTCCTCATATTGCTGCAGATTTCAGTGATGGGCCATCAACAAGTGTCAGTGTGCGAACCATTCAACGAAACTTCTCGATATGGGCTTTCGGAGCCGAAGGCCCGCTCGTGTACCCTTGATGACAGCACGACACAAAGCTTTACGTCTCGCCTGGGCTCGCCAACACGGACATTGAATTGTTGATGACTGCAAACAGGTTTTAAAATTGTATCGAGTGGATGGACGTGTACGGGCATGGAGACAACCTCATGAATCCATGGACCCTGCATGTCAGCAGGGGACTATTCAAGTTTGTGGAGGCTCTATAGTAATATGGGGCGTGTACAGATGGAGTGATATGGCTCTGCTGATACGTCTAGATACAACTCTAATAGGTGGCACGTACGTAAGCGTCCTGTCTGATCACCTGCATACATTCATGTCCATTGTGGATTCCGACAAACTTGGGCTATTCCAGCAGGGCAATACGATACCCCACACGTCCAGAATTGCTACAGAGTGGCTCCAGGAACATTCTTCTGAGTTTAAACACTTCCGTTGGCTAACAAACACCCCAGTTATGAACATGATTGTGCATAACTGGAATGCACTGCAGCGTGGTGTTCAGATCTCCACCCCTTCGTACTCTCACGGATTTATGGACAGCCCTGCAGGATTCATGGTGTCAATTCCCTCTAGATAAAATTTTTTTACGAAACGTACTTGCGACTTGCATATATTCTAGCGCTATTTGTTACATTATTATATAGATGTGCCACGCTTCATTCGTTATACATTCATTTTCTGATACTTGAAATTAGCTAATGATTGTGAATAGTCCCCTCATTCCACTCACATTTTCCAGCCCCATGATGCGCTTCGCTCTTTGTTTTTGTTGACAGGTTCTCGACAAGCATGCTACTGATTTCGCAAAGGCTGTATGGACACTAGTTCCCAAATTTCCCATCCATGGCGCCACTTGCCATCGATATTATCTTATCTGATTTGTCATTAGGTTTTTTGTTTTATTACATTATCGTACCTTTACTTCCACTCTGAGAGTGACTTCAAGATATGCATGTCATTGGCTGATTGGCTCATGTTGTGGCGTGATGTCAGCACTTTTTGTTTCGCTTCTCTGTATAGTTTTATGCAGACACTGTGAACTACATGTAGGCATCTGAGAGCTCTTATTGTATTAATGGACTCAGTATTGTATTGCTTATTGTTCCTGCACATATTTTTGGGACCATGGCATTGTGCTATATGCACTTTATGACTAACACTTGCAAATAAACCGTAGCCATAGGTATGTATCACTTTTTTATCTTTTAAATTTTTTAAAGTCTTTTTGTCCCTAATTTTCGTATTTTTATCTGACTTTTACTTATTTATGATGTACTTTATTGTACAGCATCCTGAAGAAGGGCATGAATTGCCCGAAACCGGTTAAGAAATTGAATTTCTTTTATGCAACTGTTTGCTTATTATTTCATTATACATGGAATATTATGCGCAGCATAGTAAAAAACAATTATGAACAGATTTAGAATGAGTCCGCAGCAATATGACCGTGTAATGCATAAAGCTACGGATATTCAAGGTAGAGCGAGGCGTATTTTTTACAAAAACTGGTGTTTACGCGTTTTGAGCATGCTCGGTACAATTACAGGATGTGAATTGAAGTGGCCTACTAAGTTATGCCCATCAAATTACGCACGACATACATCACAGTGATTTCCAGGGAGGCAGTGCTACAGTGCTACAGAATTGGAAGACTTAAGGACCGACATTTCAAAGTGTTAGTTTGACGATGCACAAACTGCGGAATTGGTCCGAAAATTTGTAGGCAAGATAAACAAACTTATCGCATAGTTCAGTAAGAAATTTGTTTTCAACTCCGACCAGACGGGATCTGAAGAGGAAATGAAACGAACCTTCCATGTTAGAGGTACCAAGAGAATTGCATCAGCATCAACTGATATCAATGCCTTAACGCATTCCTGTACAATTATGCCGACTGTTAATCTGGATGGTAAATTGGTTGTAAAGTTATTTTCTGTGCTGCGAGAAGTTGTCGGTGCTCTGCCTCATACGATTCTTTCTCGTGTGTATGATAATGCAAGGGCAGTGTCGCTGGACCAGGTGAAGTAACATATTCCGCAGGGGGATCATCCGTCATGACACACAGGAACGGAACAGCAGCTTCAGCAGGCGACAAGACTGAAATTACCGGGGTGTACTTCTGTACTGAAAGATTCATTAGCGGAAGGTCTGAAGGTTGCATAGCCGAAGCGCCGCCGATGGTGGTCGTCACAGAGAAAGGGAGAAGTCGCTGTCTCTAAGACTGCGATGTCTGGCAGGGCGGCAAGGGATACGTATCAGACACACCCGATCCCCGACGCGACTCTATAAGACCCATGTCATAGACTATAAGAAAGCCTGAATCCGCCGCCCCCACACTCTCGACAACATGTCTGGAAGATACTATAGTGTATCCTCCTTGACGCAGGAGGATAACACGGCGGGCTGCATATCACAAACATCTGAATCCTGGAACAGCGTCGCTAATGTTGCAGCACTGAACATCGGCACAGGGTGCTGACGATGCAGTATTCATCTTCCCTTTTAACGGAGGAAATTTTCCCTCGGTTAAACTCAAATTGGGCATTGGATTTCCAATAGAAATATCACCAGGCGGGCAGACATCCATTATCATCAATTCAAGGCATTATTCAAAGGAATTTTTGAGAACAAAAACACGCTTCAGACAACTGAGGCATTGGTGACCATTTTCATTATATAAGAAGCATGCCCCCATCTGATGACTGTAACGTTGACCCCGGTAACCACAAATCTGAAGGCGTGACGGGATTTTCTGTTTAATGTACATCTCGATGGAACAATGCCACTAAAGCAATGAAGTCGGTGTTGACTCAACAAGCTTTCCCGGCGAATGCCCTTAACATCACCAAATTCAAGTAACACATCAGTAAGGTACTGATCGTCTGCCTCCGACAGCAAGTTCAAAACCTGCACATTGGTATATTCAGCATCAACATTAGCGAGGACAACATTAACTGACTCATCTCGACGGTGGAAAGAAAAATGATTGCCATGTTTAAGTAATAAGCTCTCTAGCAGGAGGGGTTCATGAATTTTACAAAGCAGGCATAAAGCTCAGTGTCAAATCACATACATCAAAAAATGTTTTGCATCACCCCTAGTTCCCAGAACTCCTGCAGATAGGCGTTGACTGTGGATATTGTATCACAGACACAGTCCTTTTGACTGTTCAGATATGTCACTAAACCCGCCCAAAGATGTAAACAACCATGCATGAGAAGCGCCTATTAGACAGAAGGGGTCCGACAGCCGATCAGTTCCGGTCATTCCACCAGGAAGGAAGTACGTGGCTCGTGTTGTCTGTAGTTCAGCCACGCCTAGACGATCAATACCGCGGTTCGATCGCGTCCGCATTGTTACTTTGTGCCAGTAAAGGCTCTCAACAAGGAAAGTATCCAGGCGTCTCGGAGTGAAACAAAGCGCTGTTGTTCGGACATGGAGGAGATACAGAGAGACAGGAAGTGTCGATGACATGCCTCGCTCAGACCGCCTAAGGACTAATACTGCAGTGGATGACTGCTACCTACGGATTATGGCTAAGAGGAACCCTGACAGCAACGCCACCATGTTCAATAACGCTTTTTTGTGCAGCCACAGAATGTCGTGTTACGACTCAAACTGTGCGCAGTAGGCTGCATGATGCGCAACTTCATTTCCGACGTCCATGGCGAGGTCCATCTTTGCAACCACGACACCATGGAGCGTGGTACAGATGGGCCCAACAACAAGGCGAATGGACCGTTGAGGATTGTCATCACGTTCGCTTCACGGATGAGTGTCGCATATGCCTTCAACCAGACAATCGTCTGAGACGTGTTTGGAGGCAACCCGGTCAGGCTGAACTTCTTAGACACACTGTCCAGCGAGCGCAGAAAGATGGAGGATCCGTGCTGTTTTGCGGTGGCATTGTGTGTGGCCGAAGTACGCCTCTAGTGGTCATGGAAGGCGCCGTAACGGCTGTACAATACGTGAATGCCTTCCTCCGACCGACAGTGCAACCACATCGGCAGCATACTGACGAGTCACTCGTCTTCATGGACGACAGAATGACTTCCTTCTGCATAACGACATCGCTCGACTAGAGTGACCAGCATATTTTCCAGACATGAACATGCTTCGAATAGATTGAAAAGGGCAGTTTATGGACGACGTGACCCACCAACCACTCTGAGAGATCTATGCCGAATCACCGTTGAGAAGTGGGACAATCTGGACCAACAGTGCCTTGATGAACTTGTGGATATTATGCAATGACGAATACAGGCATGCATCAGCGCAAGAGGACGTGCTACTGTGTACCAGAGGTACCGGTGTGTACAGCAATTTGGACATCACCTCTGAAGGTCTCGCTGTATGGTGGTACAACAGGCAATATGTGGTTTTCATGAACAATAAAAAGGGAGGAAATGATGTTTATGTTGATCTCTATTCCAATTTTCTGTACAGGTTCCGGAACTCTCGGAACCGAGGTGATGCAAAACTTTTTTTGATGTGTGAATGTGGTTTGAACCTGATCTGAAGTAATACCAAGCGTTTCCACTATCATGAGTTTCTGGGGAGCTTGGCTGCACATTATAGGAGGACTAGTCAAAAGCAGAAGTAACAGTACCTTTCTGTGGGATCAACTTGAACGACATGTCGGCAACGAAGTGGTCGGAGCCGCTACCAATAACACAGTTAAACTAACACAAAAGAAAATTCAACAACGAATATCCAATCAGAAAAGTAACAACATACGAGTTAAGCAACGAATTGCTACTATATGAAATGCTGCGGCTGTGCAGAACAGTAAACACGTCCAACATGCTCGACGCTCCAAGCACAACAACGCTAGGTCACGGTAGGCATATAGACAGTTAGTTTATAGGTTCTGATGGGTGAGTTTGCAAGTATCAAAATATATTACTTATACGGCCATTTTGAATGCATTGACTTACAAGGGAACCTCCCCATCGCACCCCCCTCAGATTTAGTTATAATTTGGCACAGTGGATAGGCCTTGAAAAACTGAACACAAATCAATCGAGAAAACAGGAAGAAGTTGTGTGGAACTATGAAAAAATAAGCAAAATATACAAACTGAGTAGTCCATGCACAACATAGGCAATGTCAAGGAGAACCTGAGCTGAAGAGAGCCGTGGTCCCGTGGTTAGCGTGCGCAGCTGCGGCATGAGAGGTTCTTGGTTCAAGCCTTCCCTCGAGTGAAAATTTTAATTTTTTATTTTCGGTTTACATGACAAACTCTTATGTTTTCATCACTTTTTTGGGAGTGATTATCACATCCACAAGAAAACCTAAATCGGGCAAGGTAGGAGAATCTTTTTACCCATTCGCCAAGTGTACAAGTTAGGTGGGTCGACAACATATTCCTGTCTTGTGACGCATATGCCGTCACCAGTGTCGTATAGAATATATCAGATGTTTTCCTGTGGAGGAATCGGTTGACCTATGACCTTGCGATCAAATGTTTTCGGTTCCCATTGGAGAGGCACGTCCTTTCGTCTACTAATCTACATCTACATCTACATCTACATTTATACTCCGCAAGCCACCCAACGGTGTGTGGCGGAGGGCACTTTACGTGCCACTGTCATTACCTCCCTTTCCTGTTCCAGTCACGTATGGTTCGCGGGAAGAACGACTGTCTGAAAGCCTCCGTGCGCGCTCTAATCTCTCTAATTTTACATTCGTGATCTCCTTGGAGGTATAAGTAGGGGGAAGCAATATATTCGATACCTCATCCAGAAACGCACCCTCTCGAAACCTGGCGAGCAAGCTACACCGCGATGCAGAGCGCCTCTCTTGCAGAGTCTGCCACTTGAGTTTATTAAACATCTCCGTAACACTATCACGGTTACCAAATAACCCTGTGACGAAACGCGCCGCTCTTCTTTGGATCTTCTCTATCTCCTCCGTCAGACCGATCTGGTACGGATCCCACACTGATGAGCAATACTCAAGTATAGGTCGAACGAGTGTTTTGTAAGCCACCTCCTTTGTTGATGGACTACATTTTCTAAGCACTCTCCCAATGAATTTCAACCTGGTACCCGCCTTACCAACAATTAATTTTATATGATCATTCCACTTCAAATCGTTCCGCACGCATACTCCCAGATATTTTACAGAAGTAACTGCTGCCAGTGTTTGTTCCGCTATCGTATAATCATACAACAAAGGATCCTTCTTTCTATGTATTCGCAATACATTACATTTCTCTATGTTAAGGGTCAGTTGCCACTCCCTGCACCAAGTGCCTATCCGCTGCAGATCTTCCTGCATTTCGCTACAATTTTCTAATGCTGCAACTTCTCTGTATACTACAGCATCATCCGCGAAAAGCCGCATGGAACTTCCGACGCACGGTTTGGCGGTGCGGTCGCAAAACACAGACACTAAACTTAATTCAGTGAACACAGACGTCAATGAACGAACGGACAGATCATAACTTTGCAAAAATAAAGAAAGTAAACTTTTCCCTCTAGGGAAGACTTGAACCAAGGACCTTTCGTTCCGCAGCTGCTCACGCTACCCACGCGACCACGGAGCTCCTGAGTTCAGACTCCCCTTGATGTTGCCTATCTTGCGCATGGGCTATTCAGTTTGTATATTTTGCTTATTTTTTCATAGTTCCACACAACATCTTCCTGTTTTCTCGATTGATCTATATTCAGTTTTTCAAGGCCTATCCACTGTGCCAACTTATAACTAAATCTGAAGGGCGTGCGGTGGGGAGGTTCCCTTGTTAGAAGCTAAAGTTATTTTCACTTCCAAGAGACCATAGAATTCAGTTTTTAGCATAATGTTGAACTTGATACGGCTACCGGTTCCTGAGAAAAAGGGGTCTTTACAGACTGGTACATTTTTTGATTGCATTAAAATATAAGCTCAAATTTTTTACACCTGAGAGGACCGTATACCTTAGTATTTGACATAAACTTCAATTTGATACGTCTACCGGTTCCTGGGAAAAAATTGCCTTCACAGCATACAGACGGACAAGAAATGGCAGAACTATATTTTTTTCGTGTGATACAACTACTAATTAACAATTTCGGATTTTTTTCTTTACTTGTACGGGGAAACGTCATGTCTAATTTCATGATTCTTGGTCAACAAGAAGTACGCTATAGGTTTTGATGAGTGAGTTTACAAGTATCGAAGTATGTGACGTAAATGGATTTTTGGATTTAATTGGTTTAGAGGCTTAAATTTCCACACCGCCAAGGTACGGTGTACCGTGGTGCTGCATCACATAATCTATACGCACAAACTTGTGAATCTCATTAATAACCAATACCGATTCACGTTTCTGAAATACAAGTTATCCTACATACAAAGTCATCAATGAAGAAAATTGTTGTGTAAGGTATTTCAAATAATGGAATGATGCATATGTCCAGAATTAATTACCATCTCCGACGAAATACAAAATAAACAGTAGATGACGAGCATATAGATTTGGGATTAGCGTGCATTACTGTACAAGTGCATTCAGTCGTGACTCTCATCCCTTGCGTCGCTTACCTCGATGACGGACAGTTTATAAAATTGAGCAAGTCCCGCTGGTTGCTGCTGTTGCGTATGTAGTCAACTACTCTCAGTAACCTGAACGTAAAGACTATCCCGTGCACCTGTCTGAAAATTGCAAATTTCAGAGCTGCGCTGGCAGATCTCACAGGGGCAGGAGTCAAGTTGCGATACCTCTGGGGCAGAGGAAGTGTTTTGAAGTGTTTAATAAATACACAGTAAATAATCCTTAGCGATTAACACTACAGTAACCAAGAATTGGAAAGTGTTTTCGTGTGTATGGGGGTAGAATTCTGCTTAGTCATTTCACGTTTCTAAGCGAGAGTTGAGATTTGCTGAACACGTATGTATTCACAAGCAAAGTTCTTCATGTGAGAGGGTTGAGCCATTAGATAGCAGCTGGTGGTGGGTAATGTAAGGCACAGATTTGGTGATGCCTAATAGAATCCAGCAAACTACACTCCTGGAAATTGAAATAAGAACACCGTGAATTCATTGTCCCAGGTAGGGGAAACTTTATTGACACATTCCTGGGGTCAGATACATCACATGATCACACTGACAGAACCACAGGCACATAGACACAGGCAACAGAGCATGCACAATGTCGGCACTAGTACAGTGTATATCCACCTTTCGCAGCAATGCAGGCTGCTATTCTCCCATGGAGACGATCGTAGAGATGCTGGATGTAGTCCTGTGGAACGACTTGCCATGCCATTTCCACCTGGCGCCTCAGTTGGACCAGCGTTCGTGCTGGACGTGCAGACCGCGTGAGACGACGCTTCATCCAGTCCCAAAGATGTTCAATGGGGGACAGATCCGGAGATCTTGCTGGCCAGGGTAGTTGACTTACACCTTCTAGAGCACGTTGGGTGGCACGGGATACATGCGGACGTGCATTGTCCCGTTGGAACAGCAAGTTCCCTTGCCGGTCTAGGAATGGTAGAACGATGGGTTCGATGACGGTTTGGATGTACCGTGCACTATTCAGTGGCCCCTCGACGATCACCAGTGGTGTATGGCCAGTGTAGGAGATCGCTCCCCACACCATGATGCCGGGTGTTGGCCCTGTGTGCCTCGGTCGTATACAGTCCTCATTGTGGCGCTCACCTGCACGGCGCCAAACACGCATACGACCATCATTGGCACCAAGGCAGAAGCGACTCTCATCGTTGAAGACGACACGTCTCCATTCGTCCCTCCATTCACGCCTGTCGCGACACCACTGGAGGTGGGCTGCACGATGTTGGGGCGTGAGCGGAAGACGGCCTAACGGTGTGCGGGACCGTAGCCCAGCTTCATGGAGACGGTTGCGAATGGTCCTCGCCGATACCCCAGGAGCAACAGTGTCCCTAATTTGCTGGGAAGTGGCGGTGCGGTCCCCTACGGCACTGCGTAGGATCCTACGGTCATGGCGTGCATCCGTGCGTCGCTGCGGTCCGGTCCCAGGTCGACGGGTACGTGCACCTTCCGCCGACCACTGGCGACAACATCGATGTACTGTGGAGACCTCACGCCCCACGTGTTGAGCAATTCGGCGGTACGTCCACCCGGCCTCCCGCATGCCCACTATACGCCCTCGCTCAAAGTCCGTCAACTGCAGATACGGTTCACGTCCACGCTGTCGCGGCATGCTACCAGTGTTAAAGACTGCGATGGAGCTCCGTATGCCACGGCAAACTGGCTGACACTGACGGCGGCGGTGCACAAATGCTGCGCAGCTAGCGCCATTCGACGGCCAACACCGCGGTTCCTGGTGTGTCCGCTGTGCCGTGCGTGTGATCATTGCTTGTACAGCCCTCTCGCAGTGTCCGGAGCAAGTATGGTGGGTCTGACACACCGGTGTCAATGTGTTATTTTTTCCATTTCCAGGAGTGTACATTTGTTTTTGTGGAAAATCGACATTCTGTTTGAATGTTTATTTCTGAATCGTTCGATTCTTAATCTTAGTTTCTGTACCTCTGTCTGCGAAAAATCTTACCTGTTGTGCAGTCGCAGTATCTCATCACTCAACTTATTATGTAGATGTTGCTCATGCGTATTCGTATAATCCTTTTTTGGATTTTTGCCTCATAACCACAAAATATTTGTTTTGAGTCTTCGTGTCTAGCTCCTCCTTTCGAATTTTCATTCATTACAGCAGAAGATGGCCTACGTTTCTTTTACTCTGAAATAATTGTTTCCAGTTTATTGCGTCTGAGACATTCATTGTGTCGTTCTTAGGCTTGCCTAATACCATGATCTGCAGATTTATTTCTAATCACCAGTCTTCTTGTTTTTATTCTGCCTTTTTATTCTGCTATGCTTATATTTCTCCAAACTCTTGTTCAAAAATGGCTCTGAGCACTATGGGACTTAACATCTGTGGTCATCAGTCCCCTAGAACTTAGAACTACTTAAACCTAACTAACCTAAGGACATCACACACATCCATGCCCGAGGCAGGATTCGAACCTGCGACCGTAGTAGTCGCGCGGTTCCGGACTGAGCGCCTAGAACCGCTAGACCACCGCGGCCGGCTCCACACTCTTGTTTTCTTGCTGTTTTTCTACAATATTTTCTTTTCTTTTGCGCCTCTCCTAGTTTCCCTCTTCTTGTTACAATTTCTTTGTCCGTCATTTGTTTTTTTTTATGATAGCATTTCGTGAATACTATGTCTCTACCATAGCACCATCAGCACTTGAGAAAAAAACAGCTGAGGCAATCCCAAAAAAGTGCACTAAAACCAAGAGGGTACTCAAAACTGTGTCCAAGCATGCTGAAGGATTTATGTTGCTTGGCTCTCTACGTAGTGTAGCCAACGGATGATGCGCCCAGCAGGTCAAGACTGAGTTCTGTGCGGTGGCTCCTGTGCCGGCGCTCTATAGCCAGGTGGAACGCTCCTTCCCTCGTCCCTCAGGGCTTCTACCATCGTGCATAGCCTCTCGGCTATGAGCACAATCCACGCACTATAGGTAATGAGTGGCACGCTTATGAGAGATATTATTCCGACTGACTATGAAACGTTTATAGGGGTACGCAGATTTATTCTCAACAGCACCACATTTGAGGAAAGTGCCTTAATAAAAATCGCCAGCCTTGTTTTGAAGGGTTAAACTGCTCAGTCCTCCTAAAATCAACGATTCACATCCAGGAGCTACCTAACTACGTTCAGAAGGATTCCGCGATTCGACCACTGGATTCGACAACGTACATCAGCGTTTGAGTAGGTATTAAAATCCAAGGAGGAGAAATAAAAACTTTGAGGTTTGCCGATGACATTGTAATTCTGTCAGAGGCAGCAAAGGACTTGGAAGAGCAGTTGAATGGAATGGATAGTGTCTTGAAAGGATGATATAAGATGAGCATAAGAAAAAAGCAAAACGAGGATAATGGAATGTAGTCGAATTAAGTCGGGTGATGCTGAGGGTATTAGATTAGGAAATGAGACACTTAAAGTAGTAAAGGAGTTTTGCTATTTGGGGAGCAAAATAACTGACGATGGTCGAAGTAGAGAGGATATAAAATGTAGACTGGCAATGGGAAGGAAAGCGTTTCTGAAGAAGAGAAATTTGTTAACATCGAGTATAGATTTAAGTGTCAGGAAGTCGTTTCCGAAAGTATTTGTATGGAGTGTATGGAAGTGAAACATGGACGATAAATAGTTTGGACAGGAAGAGAATAGAAGCTTTCGAAATGTGGTGCTACAGAAGAATGCTGAAGATTGGATGGGTAGATCACGTAATTAAGTAGGAGGTGTTGAAGAGGATTGGGGAGAAGAGATGTTTACGGCACAACTTGACTAGAAGAAGGGACCGGTTCCTAGGGCATGTTCTGAGGCATCAAGGGATCACCAATTTAGTATTGGAGGGCAGCGTGGAGGGTAAAAATCGTAGAGGGAGACCAAGAGATGAATACACCAAGCAGATTCAGAAGGATGTATGTTGCAGTAGGTACTGGGAGATGAAGAAGCTTGCACAGGATAGAGTAGCATGGACAGCTGCATCAAACCACAACAACAACAACGTCAGCGGTAATTGTAACACTCACTACTTTCACATATTCCAGTGATTATTTCCACTAAGACAAAACAGACTCTGTCACTAGTTTCAGAAACATACAAAATCACCACACTTCAAGCTTCCACATAGGCAAATATAATTTTTTGGCTTGAGTTACACCACTGGAAATCCGTTTCTTTCATTATACACCAGCTAACCTAGATGTTCGATGTCCGCCCAATGTAAGTAATCTTCCTGCCATGCGTATTCACGGTCACTACAACTGTATACTCGCTTGGAAAACTGAAAAATTACTAAGTAAAATTCCACAAACCCGTGCATGGGAACTTACTTCCTAGCTCTCACACGATTTAAATATTGGAAAAAATAACTTCGTTAATGAGTAAGGGTCACTATCTACCGTCCACAAAACGCTTCAAAGCATTGAATCGGCCCCAAATTACGCGTGACTTGTTTTTTAAATATCTGCAACGGCTGACAGGTTGCGTCTCAATCTCTCGACCTCCAAGCAGCTCTATGTCTTTTACTTTACATTTAAGCATTTCGTCCAGTCAGCCTCAGGAGCAAAACGTGGGCATTCTGACTGCCAATAGTAGCACTCCCCTGCGTATCGCTGCATCTGACCAATACTTCCTGCCATCATAGCGAAAGGAGAAGTTTTAATCAGTGTAGTAGGCTCCGACTGCAAACCACTTAAACTATGGAAAGACCTTCTCATGAAGCCAGCTCTGTCATCCCTAATAGCTAAAAGACTAGTTACAACATGTTACAACATGAGATGCTTTGTCGAAAAAAAATGAAGTGGCCGAGCGGTTAAAGGCGCTACAGTCGGGAACCGCACGACCGCTACGGTCGCAGGTTCGAATCCTGCCTCGGGCATGGATGTGTGTGATGTCCTTAGGTTAGTTATGTTTAAGTAGTTCTAAGTTCTAGGGGACTTATGACCACAGCAGTTGAGTCCCATAGTGCTCAGAGCCATTTGAACCATTTTTTGTCGAAAATATTTTGAACTTTTTTATGCCAAACTTGTTACTCTATTGGTACCGTTTATTCCATAAACCCGGCAAGCAAAAATCATATGCCTCTTATTGTATGATTCATTAACAGTAAAAACAAAGATTACAGTCCCAGGAGCCTAACTTTGCGCTCTTTCCATTCTATCGTATGATGTGTCACTGTTGCATACATACTCAGATTTGTAGTATGATTGGACACGTTATTCAGAAAAATATTGTGTTCTCTTCGGCTTTACAAGTGTACGCGGCTATGTTAGATAAATAACCTGCATCAAGAAGCTAAAAGAGAAAGCAAAGCTCAACTTCATTAATCCCGATGACCTGTTATTTCTATTAACTGATTTTAATATGACATGTTCCAGGTTATCTTCTGATAAAGGCATTAAAGCTCAAAGTGCCCGTTTTACTCAAACTTGGGAATTACGGGAGAAGAAGGTTATTCAAAACAGTGCTGATGTACAGAAAATGCACAGCCTAAATACAACAGGCATGGGCGCGCGCACACACACACACACACACACACACACACACACACACACAGACAAAGAGGGGGGGGGGGGGGGAGAGAGAGAGAGAGAGAGAGAGAGAGAGAGAGAGAGATAGAGATAGAGAGAGAGAGAGACTGACAGCAGCGCTGTGGAGTGTAAAAGCACGGGGCGATTTAATTATGCATCCAGGTATCGCTCGTTTGCGGATCTCGAGTACGTTGCCTTCCGAGAAGAGGCCTTTGTGATGCTATTACTGACGCAGTGCTACCATTAGCGACAAAAATCAATATCTTCATTCGAGTGGGAGGACATCCGTTAGTTGACCAGCACAGTGGAGAGTAACAGAAATTTTTCGTCGTAATACTTCGTGAAAATATAATGAATTACAAAAAAGAAAGCTATTCATTCTTTTTTAAGGGAAGTGCGAGTTTTGTTCCATTAAATTAATCAGTATTCTAATCACGTACAGAAAATATAAGCAGTAATTTTACATTAAACTTAGCGAGGGGACACATGGTTTATGGCACAGCTTGTAACCGTTAGGAGTTGTCACTCTCTTGTCAAACTATACTTAAGCAGATTTTCGGAGATTTCCTTAAATCATGCATTGTTAACATCGAAATGAAAACTTTTTTCTTGTATTGAGCTTAGGTTCCGCTTCCAAAGATCTCGATTACGCTGCGATCTTATTTTCTTTTTCAACACAAAAAGAAAGTCAGTTGTAAATCACTTTCAATGCTTTTATGCTGAATTGTTCCAAGAAAAGATTGATAAAATGCAACGACGTGCTATATCTCCAGAGGAAGACTATATGACGGGCACCTGTGGCTGAGCGGATCTAGGCTCTTCAGTCTGGAACCGCGCTGCCGCTGCAGTCGCCGGTTCGAATCCTGCCTCGGGCATGGATGTATGTGACTGCGGGAATTAGCCGTTGTGAGTTGCTCTTGTCTCCTCCATTGTTATGAAGACTTGGATACCTCTCCATCTGCTTACTGGGAGCCAAACTGATAGTATTTGATGGACTGTCGAACTGTTGCTGTTGTGTCACGGCTGTCAACATCTATTAATATAAGAGGTTAAATGTTATTGACACAAGAAGTGTCGTGGACGCTATGAAAAGAGAAGAAATGTTGTTAACAAGTAAGACACAGGCCTCGTGCTGCATATGACCAACAGAAAGTGGAAGAAGCCACAGTAGCAGTCTTTTTTGGGTCGACAGCATGCTGTAAGCAATGAAAATAGCTACACCCAGCTAAGCGATGCCAAAAAAAGGAAGTGCTGGCCCATGTGGGATGTTTATAGACTATTTCCAGAAGTTTGAGAAGCTACTAGGTAGATTTCATGCATTGACAGGATCTTCAATGGATTAAAGAGTCGCTGAGTCGTATCCATAGCCATCACCAGGACGCAGACGACTTTTCGGGAACCATCACTATAAAGTGACAGTTCAGTGATGCTACAGTACCATGAAAAAACTATACATATTCGAGTTGAGCTTTCTACATGTTAGTAAAGAACAAGCTGCGTGGAGTTTTTCTCTAGAAGTAGCGAAGAGTAACAGTATTTTTAGAGTCAGAATATACAGATGAACAAGCGCCGCCTTACACTTGTTTCCACGTGTCTAGTCGTTTGAGTCGCAATGATAAATAATTGCACAGTTTCTGTGTGTAAGAAACTAGGGTTGTCTCGCCCTCGTCTCTTTATCTTGAGTCGAGTATTTGATGCTGTAATCTGAACGAGTCTCTTGCAAAGCAACCGTAAAAGGTAGCAAAGCATTTAAAAAGGTAGTATTCAGGGACAGTAGGTTGCTATATTGGTAGAGTGTAATCCTCGATGGACAAATGTCACTGTTAGACAACTCTCAGAGTAAGGTTGAATTATTGAAAAACGAAGTGTTCTTAAATTGTACTTCAAAGTGTTTGCACTCTCAATGATGTCCTACAAACTTCTCCTCTCCGTTCCAGTGTCACCTCTGCTAAATACGAGGGCTATTCCTTAAGTACAAAATATTGAAAAACACAGCCCTCAGTCGCGAACACAATTAATTTGTGACCTAAGTTCTTCGGACAAAATTAAAGCTAAATGTTACAGCATAACGTACCAAGAAATACGAAAGCTGCGGTCATACCTGACAGCGTCATATAGTCAGAATTAAAATAAAATGCAACAGAGGTGCAAACCACTAGGGGCTGCCTTGTGTCCACTGCTGCAGTCAGTCATGGGGCACTGGAATGGAGTAGTAGGAAAAGGAAGGTAAGGAAAAGTAGTGGGTGAATATGGACTGGGGGTAAGGAAAGAAAGAAGAGTCCGCCTGGTGTAATTTTGCAAAGAGCATAACTTAATCATTGCTAACACTTGGTTTCAGAATCATGAAGAAAGGCTGTGTAAGTGGAAGAAACCTGGAGACACCGGAAGGTTTCAGCTTGATTATATAATGGTAAGCTTGAATATATAATGGTTTTAAACTCTGCTAGCACCAGAGGGAGCGTTTCAACAAATTAAGATTCTGCCTCAGAGCAGCCAAATTAGGGCAGTCTACGAGTAAGTGAGCCACCAGCAGGTGGGCTCCACATCGGCAGTGAAGGAATCCTCACGTCGGAGAATAAGGCCATGGGTCAGACAAGTGTAGCGAATGCAGAGTCGACAGAGACGGTGGATTCTTGCAGGAAAGGCTGCCACGGACTAGTGGTCTCCTTAAGTGTCTTCAGTTTGATTGGGGATATCAGGACAGACCATTTCGGGTTCCAGTTTTCCAGCAATATAAGGCGTATAAACGGCCAAAGATCTGGTTCTTGGATCCCCATATTCAGAATAGGTACCCTGGAGGCTAGCTTGGCCAACCGATCAGCTTGCTCATTTCTCGAAATCCCAACATGAGTGGGAGTCGAAACGAAAACGACTGGCCATCCAGCTTGATGGAGGTCAGGGAGAAGATCATGGATAGCCGTAACCAGTGGGTGGGGAGAGTGGCTCAGTGGCTCTATAGTCTGAGTCACTACTAGGATACTCTTGCTAGTGCAGGAAAGCTAGTTTAATGGCCAGCAGTTCAGCAGTGAAAACGCTGCAACCGTTTGGCAGAGAGTGGACTTCACTGCACTGAGGGCATATGTGTATCCAAAGCCTGTTCGTCCGTCGACTGTTGAGCCGCCGGTGAATACCACTTCTGAATCTGAATGCATCTCAAAGACAACCAAGAACAGGCAGCGAAAAATCGTGGGTCAGCGGAACCTTTCGGATCAAAGGAGACTTCGAGACAAAACCGAAGTGGGGCACAAGCCATGGGGGCAGATCCGATGTCTCCCTGACCAGTCGTGACAGCGGAAGAAGTTTCAGTTTCTGACAGACATTGAGGAGTGCATCAATTGTAAACCCAGTTATGGATCGCTTTTGTGGGTGGTGGAGCTCCCTTCCTGGGAAAGGACATGGTAGTTGTGTTGTTCAGGAAGCTACAAACGAGTGTAGCGTAGCTCAGCGACTATTATTGGCGATTGATAAGTATTGGAGGGACTCTAGCATCCATCCATAGCTCTGAGCACTATGGGACTTAACATCTGTGGTCATCAGTCCCCTAACTAACCTAAGGACATCACACACATCCATGCCCGAGGCAGGATTCGAACCTGCGACCGTAGCGGTCACGCGGTTCCAGACTGAAGCGCCCAGAACCTCACGGCCACACCGGCTGGCCTCTAGCATCGAATAGAAAGCTGTTCACAGGGCTAGTTCAGATGGCCCCTGTCGCTAATTGGACCCCAAAATAATGAATGGTGTCCAATAACCGCAGTGCTGAGGATTATGCTGAATCCTATTCAAGACGGAACAATATCAGGGCTTTGTAGAGCCTCAAAAGCGTACAGTGATCGAAACCCCGCTAGTGTTGCTGAGGCAGCGAAGAGTACTGAGGTGACGCTGTATTGTTGCCTGGAAATGGAAAAAAGTGCAACAAATATTTTCTTGCGTCTGAAAAGACACGATGTGACAAAATCACAGAAGCCAACAAACTAAAATAACAGTCGTATTTTTAATGCAACAAAATCAAAGAACATACGATATTCTTCGATAACACTAATTGTGTAAAGACTGTGATACTACAACACTTAATTCTGTTCGAGTTTGGAAAAATAAGATACGAACTTGTACGCTTACATTTTGTTACGTGGATGAAAAGGTCTGGGAAGTAATAATTTCTGTTTGTTATCCCAAAATATAATTATTGGTCGTTAATATAGAATAACTGATGGTATTTAATGTTCATATGTGTGTAATGCACTTTTTCTCCGAGTTACTGCCATTTTCAGTGTAGCAGATGTACGTTAATTGTTGGCAGCAATTGCTGCAACATTCTCTAAATTCACCTGAAACTGGGAGTGCGATGAGTGAGAGGCCATGGCTGTGGCTTTCATATGGTGCCCTGTAGGCGACCCTCAGCAACATCCATACTAGAGGAATGATAATGAAATCAAAAATCGTCGGAATATAAGGAGGACGATACCAAAGACCCCACAGCTGCTGCTAGACCACCGATGGCCAAGAAAGAGGGGGGAGACACTCAATACAGAGCCCTTCCGGCCCACGTTCTCCTGGATACGGGGGGTACTGAGTGAAGCATTCACTTGAACCCGGATCGTACGCTATGACTGGAAGTTCTTGGCAAAATCGGGTTGGACCACCGAGACCCCACTTACGTTATGTTGTAAGGATGTCGTGTCATAAGCCTTCCGTAGGTCGATAAAGACAGCGATGAGGTCCTGACGACATGCAAAGCCCATCCGGATGGTGGACTCCAGGTGTACCAAATTGTACCAAATTACTACCAGTGGTACGAAATTACCACCAGTGGAGCTGCCTTCGCGAAAACAGCCATGAGATGAACTCGAAGGGTCTCGAGATTCAATGAGCCAACACAGCCGCTTGCTCATCAATGCATTCGAGCAACTTACAGAGTACGTCAACAAGGCTGATTGGGCGATAACTATCCATCTGTAGGGTGTTCTTACCCGGTTTTAGTAGCAGAACTATCGCGCTTTCTCGCCTCTGAGATGGGAACCCACCCTCGTTCCACATCGGACTAAAAAGGGCAAGGATGTGACGCTGACAACCCACTCAGAAATGTTTCAGAATTTGGTTGTGGATGAACGCTGGAGAGTTCCGATTCACTGAATGGAGCATTAGATTGGACCAGGGTGGCGGGTGATAAAATATAAGCGCATTCGGTCCACCCACTGTTTTATGAACCGAAAGGCGGGGTGGTAATTCACAGACGCAGTCGCGCGAGCAAAATGCTCCGCAGAATGTTAGGCGACAGTGGCACCTAAGGAAATGCTTGGCACACCTGCAAGGGACTGGAAGCCGTAGAGGCGCCTGATATTTGCCCATACTTGTGTTAGAGAGGTACGTGATCCAATGGTTTGCTTTCGTCGTTTTACGGGGTAGTGGACGCACGCACGGAGCCTCCGATCTCTGAACTACTGACCGAAGTCATTTTTCGTTAGTACAATGTTACCACAGAGTCTTAAAACTATTGCTGTTCTCACTTACCTGAATTAAAAAAAAAGAAATTCGACAGCCAAGCTACTGACTCAACTCAGCGCCATTTGCTGGCTACAAATTCGCAAATTCGGCAATAAATTTTTTGTAGCTGTGAAAAATAGATTTGTACCGAAAATCACACAGCTTGCGCTACTTTACAGAATTTTTCTACGTTGGATAACCCAGCGTAAGACGCACTGGTGCTGTTCTGCGCAACTGCATTGCAACGAGAGACAGCTAAAGTAATCGGCAATCGACGAGTCCTTCCAGTGTGCAGTGTGTCTCGCTGTGGCGACCGCGGTTTGTCTACTTGGGGCGGTGCCTGCGCCGTCTCCTGGGGCACCGCCGTCCATCCCGGTAATGTGCCCACAAATCGCCGGACCCGCCCCTACTCCGCTGCATATGGAGCCGCCCACGATATGCAGCTGCAGTCGGGAGCTCATCACAGTGACGCACCGCCCTATTCCCGGCGTTTTTATCTATTTTAATACACCGTGCACCCTTGACTTATGGGAAGTAGTGGATGACAGCGTATATCAGTGGGAATATTTGGTCGTTCCACAATATTTATTACTGACTTGCTACCATAATAAGAAAATCCAGGCGGAATGCCGTTACAATTTGAAAGTGCGGCGTACATGGAAACACAGGCACTTAACACAACAATAGAAATACTGATGCAAATACCGTAGGAGTATAAATGACAACTTCATGAATATATCCGGAAGTGTATGAAGTGAGTATTTTCACCTGAGGTAGTTTTAGTCATATTGCGTCGATTTTATTCAACGTTCCCCCGTTGGATTTCCGAGTGAAAAGGCACTACTAATATGTTACATCCGAGGTCAATTTTCGCTGTCTTTTTAAAGTAGTGTATTCACCTGGATTTCCCAACACAAAGGTTGCAGTTTTTGTCTGGGCACTTGAGAAAAATCAAAGACGTTCTGGCTACGGACTAAAAAAATGATGACACTGAACATAACACATGATAGAGACAACCGAGACTACAATATGTTTTCTAGAAACATTTGGAACAATCACTATATACTGTCTTAGTGTAAGAGATGTGGTCGATCTGTCCAACAGTCGATGTCTCGTATTCCCCACACGGTACAGTTCAAATGGTTCAAATGGCTCTGAGCACTATGGGACTTAAGAGCTGTGGTCATCAGTCCCCTAGAACTTAGAACTACTTAAACCTAACTAAGCTAAAGACATCGCACACATCCATGCCCGAAGCAAGATTCGAACCTGCGACCTTGTCAGTCGCACGGTTCCGGTCTGCGCGCCTAGAACCGTGAGACCACCGCGGCCGGCACGGTACAGTTACTTGATTTTATTATAAATGAGCAGACTGAAATATTGCGATTTGTGTACGTATAATACGCAACCAGTCACATTTAGAATTTAATACGAGTTACTGTACCATTAACTGTTTGCTGTTTACTTTGAAACCAAGTACACCTATACACTGGATAAAATGTTCATCATCGAAGTAAAATTCTCATAGATACCACGAACTATTTCACTCTAAGTATCCTAAAACTAACTACCTTCCCGTTTCGTAATCATTTCGGCAACTAAGACCCTAGCGTCTAGCTTCACATGGTCCAGAAAATAATGTTCCCGTAACACTTGCATCTAATGATGAAACTGCAGCGGTTCGAAAACTGATTAATGGTATCAAATTCAAAAAACCCCTGCTTGCATTTTATGCCTACATCTACCACCAATTTAAATTATAGCTGCAGCACGTCATCTGCAATGGGTACAATGAAAAACTGAAACGCTATAACGACAGTACTGAGCTTTTTCGTCTTGCATTCTTATTTCGTTGCTATACTTATTCATTTATATTTATCTATTTTTACTTGTCTTTGGCCTTTCTTTACTCACCTTAGCCACTGATTTTAGAATGTGAATGGTTTTACACATAATAGATTTGTGTTTATGACAATTTGCAAGGGCGTCAGCCACCCCACATCAGTCGAATTACAAAGTTATTTGTGAGAATCTCTCATGTCGTCAGTAGCAGAAGCACAGCGGACACAATCAGAACACCACTGTTGCTATATTCGTGCCCAGAGTTGCGCTTAGAACTAATTGATTTAGGTTTCCGCTATACATGAAGCGCCATGTATTGTGCGTTAGATTAATACTGCTGAATGCAAGTCTCCAAAACCTCATAACGTAAATTGTCTGCAGGTGCGATACGGCTAGAAACGCAGCGAAGCAGTCTGGCTAGATCCAGGTGGGGCCCCCCCTCGCACCACGCACTGTAATGAACAGCGTCTCTCCTCTCTGGAAACAGTGGCATCTCCGCTACTGTTCGTGCAAACCTAGCACAAGTCCGCGGCATGCCCAACTTGGCAGTACGCGTAACTTTCCACAGGAAGGAACTGTGTTTCGGACGTCAGTAGAATTACATTTATCCATTCACATTAATGTACTTGAAGCGCATTCGCGAACAATGCATGTGGAGTAGGAAATTTATAGGCTAGAGACCTTAGCGTGCAAAATTTATTACATTTAACTCATTTTATGGTTGTTGACCCGTTATATAATGAGAGCTGCTAATGTTACGAATTTTTGAGTTCATTTAGTCATTTAGTGTCACTTTTCTTTCTCGCATGTTTTTAGTAAACTGTACCAATTTCCTGACGATAACATTGTTCTACTTGTAAACATCAGTAACCTCGAGCTGAAACAAAGTGCCGTCGTAGCCCAGCTCACAAATATGCTTTGCTGAGGTGTTATTCAACTCGCACGTATCCACCACACTGGTATTTTATGAAATGTTCATGACAATTTTTTGGAAAGCAAGAAGGATCCTCTAGTTTACGAAGGTGTTCTGTGTTGAATGATTATGTCACTCGATGTGAAGACATACTGTGTGCGTCACATCATTCGAGTTCGAATAAAGTAGGTCAATCATTCATGCTGACTTCGTTTACATAACCCATTAAATGGTATACACAGAACTGTGTGATAAAATGGAAAAACAAGGAATTCTGTCATACCACAACGTAGAACAGAAATTGTTACCTATCTATTGCTTCATACATAGCGGCAGAAATGAAACAAAGGAAATCTGTCCTAAATCAATAAGTAAAAAAAAAAAAAATCTTCAAAGCTGTGAAAAACGCAGAATGTATTGTGCAAAAGTCATCAGTGGACAAAGAATTTAAAAATACTAAAATATCATAGTCTAGCGCGGCAGCTCAATTAATTGCCAATACGAAGATTTTCGGGGAGCCTGACATTTATATCTGACGTAAGGCTTTGAAGCTCAAAAACGACAGAACCATCGTGTCTTCCATTAATACATTGGTTTTCTTGTATCCGGGTCCGTGACTGGTTTTTGAGACAAGGGAAAGGCGACTATATTCCGACTCTAGTATAGCTTTCCATGCTAAACCAGTAAGTAGAACAGTTTATACGTTGATCTGCAGTTTTGCTTAGTTTCGTGGTAAAACTAAAGAAATGGCGCAGGCAACCTGCTAACTTTGAGTTTTTGATACAAATCCATGGGTCTCAAAATTACAACACATGACGATCAGCGGCGAGATATCAGTCTAATAATTATTGAAGAATGTTCACTATTTTAACAAGATATCAGATACGTTTCAACTACAGTTTTTTTGTTTGAGATGATGAGATACTTTCATCACCTACTCGTTCACTTATTTTTAATTAATGAAAAATGTGTTTATGAATTTTAGCTTGGGAAATGAAACAAAGTTTTGTATCCCAAGAAGGAATTACGACTCCCACCTTTGAAAACAATTGTCAAAGTTAATATCCCCTTGAATATTAAAGTAGATAGTTAATGATTCATATTAGTGTTATATATTTACAAGCCTGCTCGAGGCAATATTTATCCGCCTTAGGTATTTCCTTTCTGGTGATTTTGTTTCTGAGAGATATGATATTTAATCCTCACCGCATTCATTTAGAATTGTAGTAGCTCTGTTAGTATTTACTATTCCTTCTTTGTATTCTTTTCTCATAGTCGCAGATGGAACTTCTTTCAGATTCAGTATAAAAATGCAAGTTGTTTGCTAAGCGTCATCTACACCTTCAGGGTCACACTGCAGATCACATTACAGTGCTTGAAAGATGGTTCACTCAGAATATTTCTCGATCGTTAGAAGTGATAACACCAAGCGCGAAATATGAAGCGATAAGTCGTACCATGCTATCTCTGATCTATGTCATTTTATGACAATGTTTATTTCTTTCTTTCTTGGTGGGAGTCAACAAAATGTTTTCTTAGCATTTCATAACTGGGATTCACAGTCATGCAAAATTTTTCGAAAGACGTCATGTTTACGCGAGCGACTGTTAAACTTTTTATTTACACTATTACAATTTCAGCCTTAGGCCATTATCAAGTGCTGACGTTTTGACTTTAAGCCATGTAAACCTCCTACAGTATAAAGTTGACATGGTTTAAAGCCAAAACATCTGCACTTGATAACGGCCTAAGGCCGAAATTGCAACAGTGGAAATAAAATGTTTAACAGTCACTGGCGTAAACATGATGTCTTTTAAAATTTTTTGCCATTTTGAGGAGAAAGTTGGTGAGTACCATTTCGTGAAAAGATCTCATCACAACGAAAAAGTCTTTATTCCAATGACTGTCTCCCTAAGTCGCGTATCATGTCCATGAGTATCTCTCCCCTGCTTGTCATTATACAGTAACTGCCCTGGTTTAAATTTTTTAAAGGTCGTCCGTGAATCGTAACTTGTAAGGACCCAGTAATGCGTTGCGTTATTCCAGGAGGGGAGAGCCAAATGTGTTGTAGGCAGTTTCAATAGATTATTTGCGTTCTACAAATAAAATGCAGTGTTGATTCGTCTACCACGCAACATTTTATATGTGATGGTTGCAGTTTAAGTTGTTCGTAACTGCGGTCCCTGGGTTTTTAACTGAATTGACAGCATTTAAATTTAATGGTTGTTCGTTAGCACTCATGTGGAGAACCTCACTCTTTGTGTTGTTCAGGGTCAACTATTATTTATCACATCATAAAGATATCTTTTCTAAGTAATTTTTCAATTCCTTTTCATCTTCTAATGAGTGCTAGACGGTAAACGACAGCATAATATACAAAATATTTAATGGGACGGCTCAGATAATCTCATAAATCGTACATATAGGTTAGGAACACAGGACCTATAACAGTTCAGTGTGGAAACTCTACATCTACATCTACATGCATACTCTGCAAATCACATTTAAGTGCCAGGCAGAGGGTTCATCGAACAACCTTCACAATTCTCTGTTATTCCAATCTCGTATAGCGCGCGGAAAGAACGAACAAATATTTCTTTCCGTACGAGCTCTTATTTCACTTATTTTATAGTGGTGATCGTTCATTCCTATGTAGGTCGGTGTCAGCAAAATATTTTCGCGTTCGGAGGAGAAAGTTGGTGACTGGAATATCGTGAGAAGATTCCGTCGCAACGAAGACCGCCTTTTTTTTTAATGATGTCCAGCCCAAATCCTGCATCATTTCTGTGACACTTTCTCTCGTATTTCGCGATAATACAAAACTTGCTGCCTTTCTTTAAACTTTTTCGATTTACTCCGTTAGTTCTATCTGGTAAGGATCCCACACCTCGCAGCAGTATTCTAAAAGAGGACCGACAAGCGTAGTGTAGGCAGTCTCCTTAGTAGGTCTGTTTCATTTTCTAAGTGTCCTGCCAATAAAACACAGTCTTTGGTTAGCCTTCCCCACAACATTTTCTGTGTGTTCCTTCCAATTTAAGTTATTCGTAATTGTAATACGTAGGCGTTTAGTTGAATTTACGGCTTTTATATTAGACTGATTTATCGTGTAACGGAAGTTTAACGAGTTCCTTTTAGTACTCATGTGGATGACCTCACACTTTCGTTATTTAGGGTCAACTGCCAATTTTCGCACCATTCAGATACATCGTTTTGCAATTTGTTCTGCTCTTCTGATGACTTTATTAGTCGATAATCGAGAGCGTCATCTGCAAATAACCTAAGACGGGAGATCATAACACTGTCCCTCCTTTCAATCGTCGTGCGAACGCCAAAATTGCAGATACTGAGATAACCGATCGCGGAATTGAAAAGCAGCTACAATCGCTTAGGAGTGGAAAGGCTTCAGGACCAGATGAGATACCTATAAGATTCTATAAAGATTATGCGAAAGAACTTGCTCTCCTTCAAACAGTAATTTAACGTAGTTCGCTTTAGAAACGAAAGGTACCTAACGACTGGAAAAAAGCGCAGGTCATTCCTGTTTTTAAGAAAGGCCGTAAGACAGATCCGCAAAATTATAGATGTATGTCATTGACGTCAATCTGTTGTAGAATTAGGAAACATGTTTTATGCTCAAGAATTATGACGTTCTTGGAAAGTGAACAGCTCATCTATAAAAATCGACATGGATTCCTCAAACAGGGATCCAGCGACACAGCCCGCTCTGTTCCTTCATGAGATCCACAGCATAGTGGACAACGGCGCTCAGGTTGACGCCGTGTTCCTTGATTTCGGTAAGTGATTTGACACCATCCCGCATTTCCGTTTAATGAAAAATAAAAAAAAGCGAACCTACGGAGTATCGGAGTAGACCTGCGATTTGGTTCAAGACTTTCTTGCAGGTAAAACTCAACACGTCGCTCTTAACGGAACTAAATCGACAGATGTAAAGGTAATATCCGGAGTACCACAGGGAAGTGTGATAGGACCGTTGCTGTTTACAATATATACAGGGTGTTACAAAAAGGTACGGCTAAACTTTCAGGAAACATTCCTAACGCACAAATAAAGAAAAGATGTTATGCGGACATGTGTCCGGAAACGATTTCCATGTTAGAGCTCATTTTAGTTTCGTCAGTATGTACTGTACTTCCTCGATTCACCGCCAGTTGGCCCAATTAAAGGAAGGTAATGTTGACTTCGGTGCTTGTGTTGACATGCGACTCATTGCTCTACAGTACTAGCATCAACGGGTTAGCGTTCATCACGAACGTGGTTTTGCAGCCAGTGCAATGTTTACAAATGCGGAGTTGGCAGATGCCCATTTGATGTACGGATTAGCACGGGGCAATAGCCGTGGCGCGGTACGTTTGTATCGAGACCGATTTCCAGAACGAAGGTGTCCCGACAGGAAGACGTTCGAAGCAATTGATCGGCGTCTTAGGGAGCACGGAACATTCCAGCCTATGACTCGCGACTGGGGAAGACCTAGAACGACGAGGACATCTGCAATGGACGAGGCAATTCGTGCAGTTGACGATAACCCTAATGTCAGCGTCGGAGAAGGTGCTGCTGTACAAGGCAACGTTGACCACGTCACTGTATGGAGAGTGCTACGGGAGAACCAGTTGTTTCCGTACCATGTACAGCGTGTGCAGGCACTATCAGCAGCTGATTGGCCTCCACGGGTACACTTCTGCGAATGGTTCATCCAACAATGTGTCAATCCTCATTTCAGTTCAAATGTTCTCTTTACGGATGAGGCTTCATTATAACGTGATCAAATTGTAAATTTTCACAATCAACATGTGTGGGCTGACGAGAATCCGCACGCAATTGTGCAATCACATCATCAACACATATTTTCTGTGAACGTTTGGGCAGGCGTTGTTGTTGATGTCTTGATTGGGCCCCACGTTCTTCAACCTACGCTCTATGGAGCAGGTTATCATGATTTCATACGGGATACTCTACCTGTGCTGCTAGAACATGTGCCTTTACAAGTACGACACAACATGTGGCTCATGCACAATGGAGCCCCTGCACATTTCAGTCGAAGTGTTCGTACGCTTCTCAACAACAGATTGGGTGACCGATGGATTGGTAGAGGCGGACCAATTCCGTGGCCTCCACGCTCTCCTGACCTCAACCCTCTTGACTTTCATTTATGGGGGCATTTGAAAGCTCTTGTCTACGCAACCCCGGTACGTATTGTGGACGGCTGTGATACAATACGCCATTCTCCAGGGCTGCATCAGTGCATCAGGGATTCCATGCGACGGAGGGTGGATGCATGTATCCTCGCTAACGGAGGACATTTTGAACATTTCCTGTAACAAAGTGTTTGAAGACACGCTGGCAAGACACGCTGGTACGTTCTGTTGCTGTGTGTTTCCATTCCATGGTTAATGTGATTTGAAGAGAAATAATAAAATGAGCTCTAACATGGAAAGTAAGCGTTTCCGGACACATGTCCACATAACATATTTTCTTTCTTTGTGTGTGGGGAATGTTTCCTGAAAGTTCGGCCGTACCTTTTTGTAACACCTTGTATAAATGATCTAAGAGAGCGTTGGATGCTCTTTAAGGCTCTTCGCAGATGATGCAGTTGTTTATACCAAAGTAGCGACGCTAGAAGATAGTAAGAATTTGCAGAACGACCTGCTGAGCAGTAATGAATGGTGCAAACTCTGGCAGTTGACCCTGATCGTAAATATGTGTAACATATTGCGCATACATAGTACTGTATAGCTATACTACTGATGACAAACAGGTGGAGACAGCGTCTGCCGTAAAATATCTAGGCGTAACTATCCAGAGCGACATTAAGCGGAATGACCATATAAAACAGATAGTGGGAAAAGCAGACACAAGACTCAGATTCATCGGAAGAATCTTAAGGAAATATAATTCATCCACAAAGCAAGTGGCTTATAAGGCGCTTGTTCACCCTATTCTTGAGTACTGCTCATTTATCTGGTATCCCTGCCAGTACGGCTGATAGAAGTGATAGAGAAGATTCAACGCAGAGCAGCGCGACTCGTCACGGGATCGTTTAGCTGGCGAGAGAGCGTTACGGAGATGCTAAACAAACTCCACTGGCAGACGTTACAAGAGAGACGTTGTGCATCACGGAGAATTTTACTATTGAAATTTCGGGACAGAACGTTTCAGGAGGAGTCAAACAACATATTACTTCCGCCCCACATACATCTCGCGTATTGACAACGAGGAGAAAATTCGAGAAATTAGAGCCAATACAGAGGCTTACCGACAATCATTCTTCCCACGCACTATTCGCGAATGGAACATGATTGGAGGGATCAGATAGTGGTACCGAAAGTACGCTCCGCCACACACCATTATGTGGCTTTCGGAGTGTGACGTAGATGTAGATGTAGTTTCAATATAAGATAAACTACTACTAGCAATAAGAAGCAGACTATCGCCAAATGAATTTAATTTATCTTTTCTGAATACCGCTAGGTTGCTGGTAAAAACTTGGGCTGAAATTACTTCCAGCTCTAGCCATGTATAGCGATTGGTGTTTCAATTCTTTCTATGAGCACTCGACGCTCAAGCTCTTTCACAGTACAGTCACGACAGCAAATTTACAACTGTGACACCGATATTTTCTAGGTCTACCTTGTTCTGTGTTTGATCTGCACCCTTGAGACAGAATCAGAAATGGAAATACTTTTAGAGCAATGGAATATTGTAGAAGAGATCTCAGATTTTTGTTAGAGTTTTACAAAATAAACCCGGCACTTACACGTTAAAATGAAATAATCTGTCACCTGTAATCAGCTATCTTGTAGAAATTTATTACTGACCACTGAATGCCTGCAGTACTTTCTCATTTTTGTAATACGCCTTGCAAAAGCTAAATCAGTTTAGCGGACGACAGAACGATTGTGATCAACAACGACTTTAGTCAACTACTAAAGCAGTGTGGGCAACAGCACTGGTTATCAGTTTAAGACGAAAAAAGGCGCTACAGCATAACGTCAGGTTAATCACTAAGCAAATGAAAATAAATAGGGAGATACACAAAAATGAATGTACAGAAATGAATAGCGGTCTGGGCATGTTACATAAATCGAAAGGAAGCAATACACTGCTACAGTCTGTATTAGTATGACCATAGTCGGAACCAATAATATGCCTTCCGAAGCATGTTTCTTCTTTTATGATTCACTTAAGCTGTAATAAATGTACTAACGGTTTCGAAATTACTTATTCACTGCCAAACCGTTTTCTTTCCTTAATTGGAGAATGATTATATCGCAGCATCGTGATATTTATTTCGCAAAATTTCAGAGCTGTCATAGGAACACAGTTATTTGACATTTATGTTCTGATTATTTAGGTATTAACTACACAGTCTCTGTAAGTGTCACACAGTGGCTTTGTAAATCTGCCGATGTCACGGTCGATGCATTGAGCAAACGAGTAAAGGCGTGTATCGTACAGGGGGCTTGTAGATGAAATCTGTATTTGACGATAGCAAAAAATTCCCCCACTACACTCTCGCGACTGTGGCGCTGAATCGACTACTGTACCTGAAATGGGTACTTGCTTTCCACCAGCATCCGTCACCACTTCCTTAACGCACGTCATAATAATAGTGTTCGACATGCAGCTGGGATCTAGTTCTTGTGGCTGAGGAAAATTTCATCACTGGTATTTGGAGGAGAGTTCCTATTCACCAGAACTTGTGCCTGTGCCCTGCGGATTTCTGTTTGAGTAAATGCACAGTTGACGCCGTTGCATTTCTTTGCTGGATATGTTACGCTCGATTGTCTTGTTGATGGTCCTCAAGAGGAGTAGGCTATTTGTCTTACATCTCACACTCAAGCGATATGAACGTAAGGCTATACAACACAAACACTCACGATGGCAGTCCACGAGAGTACTTACACGGTACTTTATAATAAGTCGGAGAACGGAACTGAGCCATCTCCGCTGGCCATATCGAATCAAAGTAAAGTTGTCCTCTTTAACAGCGGGTGTAAGACTATGACAGTATCCCGACACAGATCCTATATTTCGTCTTCAGTCGTTATTATACCCGATATCTGGAATTAGATTGATGAATATCTTCAGCTGACTTGGGTATTCACTGTTCAAGCTTATCAACCTTTCCATTGCTGCGTTCACTGCTGACAATGAATGCGGCGTGGCTCGTCCCACGCCGAGTCCCGGCTGTGCTGAGCTCGCTGTGCTAGATTATCAACGCTGTTTGGTGTATTTACTTGTCCATCGACATTAACAAAACATTGCAGTTGTAAGTATGTTGTTTAGGTTTTTATGTTGGTAACGAAACGTAGCGCCACGTATGAAAATCACTGACTGTGCTGTGTGCAGTCTGTGGCTTGTTGGCATTGTCGGAATATTCGCTATTGTAGTGTTGGGCAGTTGGATGTGAACAGCTCGTAGCGTTGCGCATATTGTCTCGTTCGGTACGCGAAATTTTTGCTCCTACAGAAAAAGTGAACAGGACCTTTTTGTAGGTGATTCAATGTAGTTCAATTTTGTAAGGAGATACGTTCGCAATAGTGGCCGCAGTTTTCGAATTATTCAAGAAAAACGTATAAAAGTTACCTTCAAACGCACCCCCATCCCACACTCAACCTCTATCGGCCAGAATTTCTAGTATGATGTTCATGACATGTCCTCCTACAACTCTACAAAAGTTTGTGACTGCACGAATTGTTTCCAACATCTGACCTTCTTTTATCTTCATTGACTGTCCTTATTACGCCACTCGCTTCGCTGACCACTAACAAATTTTAAAATTTTGTAAGATCTTACAGCATAAATAAACAATTACATTGTTGCATTCGACAGGCTTTCGGACTATGCATCTCCTGTGCTTGCAAGGGTTAAGTTTGGATCGACTTGTTAACATAACTAGGTTTCCCATAACTGTCACAAAAATTGTTTTTATTTCATTTCCTCACTGGCACGTTTAAATTAATGTTGACATAGCCAGCTATGATGGTGATGTAACAACGCAATCAATACAGACCAAAAAAGGTCAGATATGGGGAATAGTTCAGGTAGTAGGAAATTTTTGTGTACTAGTAGGAGGGAGAATCACGATCAACATGCTAGAAATCATGACTGGTGATGAGAGTGTGGAGGTGCGTCTGAAGGCCACTTTTGTACGTGTTTCTTTGTTGTGACTTAACACGACAGCCAAGTCACAACGAGAGGAAGCCGAAAGGCACGCGTTAAGCTCACGCAGATTGGCGTGAGGTCTGGAACAGTTAAAAGGAAATGAGAACTTAGAAAATGGACGCAGTTGCTGTAATACTTAACTTAAATCCACATTTGTAGAACATCGCTCTTGATGATACATGCTTCACAATATTAATTATCAATTGAGTACGGCGCCTTGCTAGGTCGTAGCAAATGTAGCTGAATGCTATGCTAACTATCGTCTCGGCAAATGAGAGCGTATTTGTCAGTGAACCATTGCTATGAACGTCGGCTGTACAACTGGGGCGAGTGCTAGTAAGTCTCTCTAGACCTGCCGTATGGTGGCGCTCGGTCTGCTATCACTGACAGTGGCGACACGCGGGTCTGGCGTATACTAATGGACCGCGGCCGATTTAAAGGCTACCACCTGGCAAGTGTGGTGTCTGGCGGTGACACCACATTCTTAAGTAACTCGAAAACCATGGCGTTCAGCGAAAACTTATCCCTGTACAAAATTTAACTATATTAAATTTCCTGCAAGAAGTCCTGTTCGTTTTTTCTGTGGGACTAATATTGGGCATAACGAGAGACAGACTCTCGTCCGTGGTTTTTGAAGGCCATATATAACACAGCAGGTTGCATAGAACAACATCGGTAGCGGCAGCTGAATTACCTTGTATACATCACTCCTTCCACCTTTCTGCTTTCCCTTCTTTGCTTAGAACTAGGTTTCCATCTGAGCTCTTGATATTCATGCAAGTGATTCTCTCTTCTCGAAAGGTGTCTAATTTTCCTGTAGGCGGTATCTATCTTACCCCGAGCGATATGCGCCTCCTCATCCTTATTTTTATCCTCTAGCCATCCCTGCTTCTGTCGTGTCTCATTTTTGAGACGTTGATATTCCTTTTTGCCTGCTTCATTTACTGCATTCTTGTATTTTCACCGTTCATCAATTACATTCAATATATGTTCAGTTACCCAAGGATTTCTATTAGCCCTCGTCTTTTTACCTACGTGATCCTCTGCTGCCTTCACTATTTCATCTCTCAAAGGTACCCATTATTCTTCTACTGTATTTCTTCATCCCATTCTTGTCAATCGTTCCCTAATGCTCTACCTGAAACTTTCTACAACCTCTGGTTCTTTCAGTTTACCGAAGTCCCATCTCCTCAAATTCCCACCTTTTTGTGGTTTCTTCAAATTTAATCTACAGTTCATAACCAATAGATTGTGGTCAGAGTCCACATCTGCCCCTGGAAATGTCTTACAATTTAAAACCTGGTTCCTGAATTATTGTCTTACCATTATATAATTTACGTCCTCCTGAGTAGTCCCCGCCCGGAGATCCAAATGGGGGCTATTTTACCTCCAGGAAATTTGACCCAAGAGGACGCCATCATCATTTAACCATACAGTAAAGTTGCATACCCTTGGGAAAAATTACGGCTGTAGTTTCCCCTTGCTTTCAGCCGTTCACAGTACCAGCACAGCAAGGCCGTTTTGGTTAGTGTTACAAGGCCAGGTCAGTCAATCATCCAGACTGTTGCCCCTGCAACTGCTGAAAAGGTTGCTGCCCCTCTTCAGGAAACACACGTGTGTCTGGCCTCTCAACAGATACCCCTCCATTGTGGATGCATCTACGGTACGGCTAACTGTATCGCTGAGGCACGAAAGCGTCCCCACCAACGGCAGGGTCCATGGTTCATGGGCGGGGGGTGTTTACAAAACTAAAGTACTGATGGTTTCACGATCTTCGATTCAATTTTCATTCGACAAATCCTAAACAAATTACTCAAAGAATCATATGTTTGCTTATGACGTAGAACTGGTGTATTACTTCAGTTGCAAACGAAGTTTTAACAGTACAGTCCACTTTGGAATAATTTAAACAACTTACAATCCGAATGAGATGAAGAGGCTTGCATAGCAAAGGCTGCTGTGGGCAGCTGTATCAAACCAAATCTCGTAGTGAAGACAATAACAACAATCCAGATGATTGCTTCACGGGAAGGGAATACTAAAGTTCATTAAATGCGATGAAGCAGCACCGACCAATGTACCTTTATCCGTCTGAAAGAATCAGCAACAGCGACACGTCATGCAAAAACAAATTCTTATTGTGCTCATTCACGCAGGTTAGTTCTGCGCGCTTCTTAAGATGTCTGTTGGGTACGAAACTTCATTCTTGTTAAGCAGCATTTCTAGTATTCTCGAATAAATTAAACGTAGTAGCTATTAATTAAGCAACTGACACTCTTAGAATGCAGCTATAGATGAGTAAGTTTAATTTAATATTCCGTTTACCACGAGTAACAAGGCTGGACAGTAGTAATATATAATGGAAGTCTTAAACATTAGTTAACGTGTAAGCCTGTCGAGTTGAACACTTACAAGGCCTATAATGCCGTCAGTGTTTGTTCCTGGGCCACAAGCTGGAGGCTTAGCCAGGCTGGCGAAGTGGCGTCACAGCGCAGATTCTACAGGGGTAATGAAATGCTACGTGCAGCTGTTAGGATCAGCAGAGCTGTGCGATGGATACCCATAAACAAGTGCAGCGTGGAGTTGCTAAGTTTTGGGCAATGCAAGTAAGACGACAAGATAAATTAATCGTTCTAACCTATGTTTGAGAAAGCGTGCCTCAGACGTAGTACTGAGCCCAGTTTCGAAGTGGTCTACAGAGTGCGGGCGTCCTTCCTCGCACTGGATAGGAGCCCACTTTCAATGTAGGCACAATATCTCGCCTGGATATGTCGAGCAAGGACAATCGTACGTAGCTGTACGCACTCTGTCTACTTCTGCGAAAACTGGAGTCGGATCTCTACACCCAGTGCTACGCAGAGAACTAGAGCATCGAAATTTTGTTGTTCGCAATGAATAGGTATGAATGCGGGAAAGTGGACTCTTCGGAAAGTAAGGTCCGTTCGGTCGTGAAATGGAAAGCACAGAGAAAATCAAAAATGATTTATTTGCAGCAATTTTCCACATCTTGCAATTACTTCTTTACATAGTCGCCGCTTCGTCTTAGACACTTTAACCAAATTCCCAATAGCTTCGTCAGAGAGGGTAGCCGCCTGTGCTTTCCGTCACTTGTGTACGCTGATCTGCAGTTCGTTGTCTGTGCTAAAATGTTGTCTTCATAGAAAGCGGTCCATGTGAGCAGAGATGTACAGTCATGCTCAAAAGTATCCGAAAGACCTGAATTGCATTTCGCCTGATTCGCATGCAACCCACATAACGCAGCTGTCTAGCAAGTCCTCTAATCGCTCCTTGGTACAGTCATTTGAATATGTCACCACTAGAAAACACTGCTCTGTATCGCAATAACTCAAGATGTAAAGTAATACTACGATACTACAAATATCAGGGAACACCTTATCACAGATAAGACTGTCATTAAGGCTTGTAAGCTCACATTTATTACAATAAATGACATACATGAAATGTTACCACTCTCATTATTAAGTCAGATAGGTAATGCACGTAGTAAGTTCGTCGTATTCATGATTTCCTCTTCAAAGTAACATACCGTACATATTATTTAACACAAAATGACATTAAAAATTTAAGTTATTCACGAGCAGCTAGTTGAGAATATGTATGAACTTCAAATGACACGATGAACCGTCTCGTTCTGTTTATTGTTTCAAACCCAGGTCATGCAGACTAAGCAAAGATTTCGTGACTAACGGAAACTAACAGTCATTCATAACTAGGCATACAGAGAGTGATATATCTCGATTTTAGACAGTATAATTTAGCAATTGTTGTTGTTGTTGTGGTCTTCAGTCCTGAGACTGGTTTGACGCAGCTCTCCATGCTACTCTATCCTGTGCAAGCTTCTTCATCTCCCAGTACCTACTGCAACCTACATCCTTCTGAATCTGCTTAGTGTATTCATCTTTT
This sequence comes from Schistocerca serialis cubense, assembly GCF_023864345.2. Lineage (NCBI taxonomy): Eukaryota > Metazoa > Arthropoda > Insecta > Orthoptera > Acrididae > Schistocerca > Schistocerca serialis. Next base: position 837,885,154 of record NC_064638.1, read on the forward strand.
GGTCTCCCTCTACGGTTTTTACCCTCCACGCTGCCCTCCAATGCTAAATTTGTGATCCCTTGATGCCTCAAAACATGTCCTACCAACCGATCCCTTCTTCTAGTCAAGTTGTGCCACAAACTTCTCTTCTCCCCAATCCTATTCAATACCTCCTCATTAGTTACGTGATCTACCCACCTTATCTTCAGCATTCTTCTGTAGCACCACATTTCGAAAGATTCTATTCTCTTCTTGTCCAAACTAGTTATCTTCCATGTTTCACTTCCATACATGGCTACACTCCATACAAATATTTTCAGAAACGACTTCCTGACACTTAAATCTATACTCGATGTTAACAAATTTCTCTTCTTCAGAAACGATTTCCTTGCCATTGCCAGTCTACATTTTATATCCTCTCTACTTCGACCATCATCAGTTATTTTACTCCCTAAATAGCAAAATTCCTTTACTGTTTTAAGTGTATCATTTCCTAATCTAATTCCCTCAGCATCACCCGATTTAATTTGACTACATTCCATTATCCTTGTTTTGCTTTTGTTGATGTTCATCTTATATCCTCCTTTCAAGACACTGTCCATTCCATTCAACTGCTCTTCCAAGTCCTTTGCTGTCTCTGACAGAATTACAATGTCATCGGCGAACCTCAAAGTTTTTACTTCTTCTCCATGAATTTTAATACCTACTCCGAATTTTTCTTTTGTTTCCTTTACTGCTTGCTCAATATACAGATTGAATAACATCGGGGACAGGCTACAACCCTGTCTCACTCCTTTCCCAACCACTGCTTCCCTTTCATGCCCCTCGACTCTTATAACTTCCATCTGGTTTCTGTACAAATTGTAAATAGCCTTTCGCTCCCTGTATTTTACCCTGCCACCTTCAGAATTTGAAAGAGAGTATTCCAGTTAACATTGTCAAAAACTTTCTCTAAGTCTACAAATGCTAGAAACGTAAGTTTGCCTTCTCTTAATCTTTCTTCTAAAATAAGTCGTAAGGTTAGTATTGCCTCACGTGTTCCAACATTTCTACGGAATCCAAACTGATCTTCCCCGAGGTCCGCTTCTACCAGTTTTTCCATTCGGCTGTAAAGAATTCGCGTTAGTATTTTGCAGCCGGCCGAAGTGGCCGCGCGGTTCTGGCGCTGCAGTCTGGAACCGCGAGACCGCTACGGTCGCAGGTTCGAATCCTGCCTCGGGCATGGATGTGTGTGATGTCCTCAGGTTAGTTAAGTTTAACTAGTTGTAAGTCCTAGGGGACTGATGACCTCAGCAGTTGAGTCCCATAGTGCTCAGAGCCATTTGAACCATTTTTTTTAGTATTTTGCAGCTGTGACTTATTAAACTGATAGTTCGGTAATTTTCACATCTGTCAACACCTGCTTTCTTTGGGATTGGAATTATTAGCAATTATCAACTTTAAATTACTTAAAGCAAAAATTTTTAACGGACGCGAATTCCCACCCAGCACCTACTGTCCTTGTTAACGAACTACGAGAGATGTTAAATATTGCTTCTTAACAAGAAACTTATCTGAAATGCCGTGAGGTAAGGCTTTGTGTTGGACAGGGATTCGAACCCAGAACCTAATGTGATAGATATCGAAGCACAATCAACTGTGACATATCGCATCTTCTTGGCAGTAGCCACATGTTTTAACTGAAATGACGAGACGAAACACTAATGTTTTCCTTCCCAGGACTGCAACCCATCACCTATCGCTGTTATATTCTAGAGAAAACGAACGTTAAATATGGGTTTGTTGCACTAGCAGCGACATGTGAGCATGTTTGAACTAGAAATAATATGACGAAGAGTTCAGTGCTCACTGGGAATATAGCCCCACACATATCGATGTTGACAACATACAAAGAGACGTCAGCTACCGAATTTTTCTCCACCAGCACCTCGGAATAACATCTTGAACTTACAGAGATCTCGCAAATAGTTCTGTCTCACTGGGAGTCAAAAACTTCAAATATCGTTAGTGTTGACAACGAATGAAAATACATTAAAAGTCGAAATTATTATCCACCAGCAGATAGGTGATCTCATGATAGATCTTGATAATATATAATGAAATCTTTAGTGCCGGGCCAGGATTCGAACCCATTTACGCGCAATATGTGGAGATGTTGAGGAGTCTGCAGTTTTGAACAAACAACAAATTGCAGCCGAGCTGTATTGTCACGAAGGGATCAAATTCCGGTCTGAGTTGCATTCCCAGTTCAGAACCAATTTTATCGACATACAGAAGCTCAGATAAAAGATGGAATAAGTGTCCTGTAAGCCTACGTAGAGTTTGTTTCGTCACTAGAAATAAGTAACTAGTATACGAAAGGTTATTGGTGATAGAGTTTCTACATGTCGCCACTCCAGACTTCATTGTGGCTCAACCTAACGTCTACTTGGTAGAGAAGGAATATCATTTTTAATGTGAATTTCAGACCACAATGCCATTATATCTTCTTCGCTTGGTGTAGCCACAATCTGTCTCTCCCTATCAAAAATTATCGGCAGAAGTTAGAATCGAACCCAGGCCAGACATTTGTGAACATATCAGCAGCCCAACAGACCACCAAATGCTCTTCTCAGTGGCTCATTTTTCTATCATAACGCCGTTGTGCCACACTGGCTGAGAATTCTGACACAGGCTCCCTGTATCAATTAGCAGCATGTTCAGTAAATTCATTTACTTGGTTGACCGAATCACCATGAACTAGCTGCCTTGGATACCCAGTGCATACATTCAACTTTATTTGTAATCACCAAAATAAAATCACGTAACTGCCACCAACACAGAACTGCCAACAGTGTAGGATGCTGAAATTTAAGTAGGAAGTGTCCCTTTCCAGTTGAGCTACTCTATTGCGCTATCTGTTTGTTGAAAACGTCGTGCACCGCAAAAGAAAAGGTATAACTATTTGTCTCTCGTAAGTGTTGACCTGGCCATATGCATTATCCCACAGCGCAGTGGAATGCAGAAGTTCTGGACGAATTATTGTTGACTTCTGGAGCTATATTAGCTACGTGTCAGCTAGTAGCGTAATGGTAAGTATCGCGCACGGTAGAATAGATGTCGCGAGTTCGAGTACATACACTGCTGTATTTTTTAAAACGCAATTCTGCTGTCTGCTAAAGTTATCAGTCTAATGGAACTTGTAACATAATTCCCTTCACTTCTCAACCCAAAATAGACGTACATGGAAAAAGGGCTAACTTCTGCGACTTTTGTTCATTTCAGGTTTAACAGACAGTAGATGCATCTCGGAACTTTTGTATTATGTATGGGTAGAGCGCATCGTGCCAAAATACGTCGGAAAAGTATTTTCTACATTAGCTGTCGTCTGGTAGTGGCATTTTATTCTTCTTCAAACCTTGTTTGAGAGCTTTAACTTAGAACAAGTTTTCTACATGCATGTACTCAATCAACCGCATGTGCATTTTCAGTCGGTTATATATAACATCACGGAATTCTCATATATCGTTGATGATTAATTTCTCTCTCATGTTTACTGTTGTTTTAACAACACTAAAGGAAAACTTACGAAAATTATGAACTGTATTATAAAAAATTAAATAAAACTACCCACGATAACCTTACGACGAAAGTCTGTTTTAATAAAACTGAGTATCTGTACACAAGCGTGCCTCTATCGTCACGAATTGGTGAAATACTACTTACTCAGATTTTGATTGGGTCTGTGTTTAATTGGTATGCTGTGTCATACTCAAGATGTATGCAAATGTGGCATTTCAAAAATGAAGTTATGTATTCCTAGAAACCCAAAATTTACTTGACAGCAGCGGAAAGAGCCGTTACCTGTTGTACAGCATTGTAAGATTTTCACGATGAGCCGAAAGTATTTTCTTGAGATTTCCGTAGCGATGTTTGATCTGACTGCTTGTAGCTCTTTCACAGAAGGGATAAAAACACCACACTCAGTGAGACTGGAACTGCGAACCATAACAGAGGCTTTCTCTCAGGTGAGCACGTTACCACAGAGCTGACGAAGAAGTATGTGTCTTAGATTCCACTTACGAGATCAATAGTGGCTAGAACTCGTAAACCGCTATTTGAAGGACAAGATTAGTTGCGATTTCCACGTGCAACGACTTTCCTGGGCTGAAAACCGTAAATTTACAATCTTTTGTTACACTTCAAGCGATAATAACTCAGATTATTAAATGGAAATAACAGGTAAAATCAAGCGAACTTTGAGGCTTAATTCCGTGCACACCAGGAAGTAACTCGTCGATCACAGAGTTGTCAAACATACATTGCCTTGCTGCCAAATCTCAGTCACAATACCAGCAGGAAGAAGACGAACCGATGTGATCTTACAGCAGGCTGGGAAGTGACCACAGCTGGTGTCTCCAAGTCGCGGCTGCTACGGCCTGGAATACGTAAAGAGTCTGATTCGCATTTCTGTAACTAGGTTTAGGGACTGAAGCGTAATTACTAATAATACTCAGAACTGACTGCAAAATAAGCAACATAAATCAGTAACTCTCATAGTTGTTTTTATATTTCTTTCGTAAGTGTACCCAAAACTAAGAAACTCATTCACAGACGTTTTCGTGCATCGCCGATCGTCGAGCACAACAAAGAAACAAAAATAAAATAAATAATGTGTATGTGTGTGTGTGTGTGTGTGTGTGTGTGTGTGTGTGTGTGTGTGTGACAGAGAGAGAGAGAGAGAGAGAGAGAAATCAAAAAGAATGAGAGAGAGAGAGAGTAAAAAATTGTGTAAAGAAATTGAATCATGGTATGTAAAGAAATCTTTCATTAAAATGACACGTTCCACATCATTACGAGATATCGTATTCATGATCTATGAAACAAGAATTAATCTAATGTAATGTAATCTAATCATATCATATTAATGACTAGCCATGAAGAGTCATGAATTACCGAAATTTTTGCCAATACCAGTAACCAAATCTAAACTTGAAAATAAAAGACGACAACTTTTGTAATAAACCGGGACTTCTGTCAAGACCCTTTCGTCCCTGTTAATTGCAGGCGAATCAGGTGAAATGCAATTCAGGTCGTTCGGATACTTTTGAGCACGACTGTTCGTCAGAGATAGCGAAATCCGCGCTGTGTGGTGGGTGATCGAACGTCTCATCAAAAATGCTCCAGGGGCGTCCTCACTGCCCCTGCAATGTCCGGCCGAGAATTGCCATGAAGAGGAAAATGCGTGACAGGTACTTTATGTGGGTCGTATGAAATGTATGAACTGTAGAGGACTGGCTGTTTGTGAGGGCGAACAGAATGTATCAAATAAAGGCCGTTGAGTGTACAAAGCCTTTGTAGATATCAGAGGAACATTAAAACTCGTAATCACAGTATTATTAATTTCTTCGTCTGTCCTTATATATATAATTAATATCGAATCGATCGATGACAGGGAGGAAAATGCGAGTGTGGAGAGTTCGGAACACCAGAGGATATAGTATCTGAAGATCCGTGATACCAAGAGGACAGCAATGAAGATGATCATACTGTGTAAAGTTTTTAAGTTAGCGATGTGAACTTCGAATTTTCATTGGATGTGTCGTATTTTATAGTAGCACACTAAACATGTTTCAAACAGTAGTTTTCGACAGTCGGTTTGGTACGTCACGAAGGTTCCGAGTAGAAGCACAGTGATCCTTGGCTGTCAGTAGCATTATCGTTGCAGTGGGCATTCTAAGAGCAGCTAGTGAGAGAGTCGGATGTTGGCTATGATACGGGGTGGAAGGAAATAACTTGCAGAAGATAGAAATAAAGATACAGAGAAGAATGAATTGCCTATTAAGATTGGATAATGATTTATAGGACAAGTGAGGACTATGAGGTAAACTTGTTGCTGTATTGCTTGATTGAGTGTAATTTAATATGTGATTGAAAAACGGAAGATTTTAGCGAATCTTTTTATTGTTTCGAGTTAATCACTTTTATTTTTCAGACATAAGTAAAGTTATTTGTTCACATGGCTTTCACTCAGCGGTTGTAGATCTCACCACTCCTTTACCATATTCAGAGATTAATTACTTGGCAGAGTAAAATTTGTTATGGAGGATAAATTTTTGTAAAGTTCATTGTAGTAGTAAGAGGATGACTTCATTATTCACAATATAGTTTTTTAAGGTCAATTCTTTTAATTATTTGGCATGTTCAAACTCCACCACCGTGCCCTCACGGAAGAACGTTACATTTGCTGATTATGTGTGTTGCAGCATTGCACATTGTGGAACACAGTGGCTAAAACTTCCTTGCATTGCAGTGGTGCAAGGACTATCTTTTATTTCAACTGCTTTCTGCTGCGCTGTATATTTTATGTTCATCACTTTGAGAAGTAGAGAGCTCCCGTTGCCTCAGGCAAGCTACAAAAATTGGTAAAGGCCAGATGTGGAACACTAAGAACAAGATAAGAACATTCAGAGTTACGTGCTATTGAGAATTGATTATCAAGCCAGCTTAAGGAAGGTTCTGTTCAGATTTAATTTCTTATGCAGGCAGTTTTATTTTCACGGTGAAGTGTCACATTTGCGAGTACATTACGCTATGTTCGGAAGTTTTTTTAGGCAGACTCTATACGTAGGGCATTATTATGGAAACATTTTGGTGATTTATTCTTTCAAAATCTGATTAGTAATTCTATAGAGCATTTCTGTTAACTTTGTATTTTGGAGTTACAAGTCACATACTCTGACGTCACGCGTTGTAGCACTGTTCACAACTGTTCCTTTTGGTTTTCTAATTAGTCCTGCAAAGGTAATTAAAATACAATCAAGCAATTTCAGTTTTGGCAGCCGTTTATCAGACAGCATTTCCGTAACCATATGGCTTGTAATCTTCAGGATTAAAATACAGATACAAGAGTTATAGGATAATACCAGGTCAGTTTACTCCAGCTTATGTTCACAAGATTAAACGTAGAAAATTTACAATTGTTTTCCGAAAACATTAACTTTTGACGCAGTATCGTGGCAGCAGGTTAACTTCACTGCAGACTGTATCTCAAGACACATTCTGCGATACTGCTGATGTGGGATCGTGGACGACAGGATAAGTGAGACGACTCAGTTACTGTGAGTAAACCTGAAAAATATCATTGTGTCTGAAGCTGAGAGACAAGCTGACGTTCTCAGTGAGACAGGCGTATCTTTTCCCCATATTGATAGTATCAGCAGCTGTTAGGAACACTTTTAGAATAGTCATTACCAACGACCCGATGCAGCAAACATAGGAGTAGCCGTTACCCAGACAGCACACTGAAACAGACTAACATTCATTTAAGTGTTAATTACGCATATCTGGTAGTTGTTAATGTGACGATAAATGTATATGAATTATAAATGTAGTTGAAGTGGTTTATAAATCACACAGGAAATCCATTTGCAGGAGATAAATTACACTAGTGGGACTCTGACTCTACAGAAAAATAGAAGCACAGTTATTCTGGACAGTTAGAAACTTGATGTTATTGCATGGCACTCATTAAATCAGCGGACTACGAACTGAATTTACAAATTTGTAACAATTAATCCTTTCTTGACATTATTATTATTATAGCAGTAAACACATCAGATGAGAACACTTGTAAGTAGCATGTCTATATGTTTGTATGTTGGCAGCGCTATGTAGCGTTCTGCATTAATAACTCTGACAGCGCTGTGCGCACTCTCTAAGAGACTCTATTGCTGATCGGACTAGCAGTTGGAAGTTAACAGTCATCAGTGATGGAAGTTGGAGGTGAACGTCCAGCAGTGATGGAAGTTGGTAATAGTAGTCAGCATCGTGGATGTTAGATGTTAATAATTAGCAGTGTTGGAGGTTTGCAGTATTAGCGCGAGAGGACGGTCTAAATGCATATCCGTCATTGAGATTTACTACTGATGGTTGAATATTTTTTGAACTGATTGTCGCATTCTTAAGGTAAATACATTGCTTGCTCTGTAACAAAATCTTTCCTTTGCTATCCACATGCCTATTAGTAGTTAGAGCCTTCAGAAGTTAGAATCTTTTATTTAGCTGGCTGTATTGGCGCTTGCTGTACCACAGTAGGTCGTATAATGAAGATTTTTGTGAGATAAGTGACTTATGAAATGTCTAGGTTATTGTTAGGATTTCAGCTTATTCAGGGTCATTCTTTTGAGTTAATTTTAAAGCAGTCAGATCGCGTTATCCTTGAATATTGTAATTAATGAATTGAATAAGTCTGAGCTGTATTAGTCAAGGCAAATTCTGTAGGTAAGTGTTGAAATGATAAGAATAAGTAAATAGAAAGTAGGCTCAGTACGTTTCAGAATTAAATAAATTAAGAAGTTTCATCTTCTCCATGATTTCTATTTAAGTAAAATTTTATTAAAGAAGTTTCACACTATGCTGGATTTCGTATTTTATGACTAGTCGGATACTTGTCTTGGGTCTAGGAGTGCATGATGTATCGGTGGATAATTGGTGCAGATCACAGTAAAGCGGCTCTTTATATCCAGTAGTCGATTTTTTTGTCTGTGATAATGGTTTTGAGGTGCCTACTGAGCTATTTTGGCACTACTTGTAGTATGCCAAGAATCACCTCGGTCTCTTTGATTGGTTTATGTCTCAATCGCTGTAGTGTGATTTCCAAGTCCTTGTATCTGCAAATTTTTTACGCCCTTTCTCTTAGAGTCTGCTATCATTTACAATGGAAACGTCGATGATCCACACTCTGTTTTCCTCCACCGTTGTGGAGGGTGACATATAATGTTCCTCCATTCCACCTGTCTTATAAGTTGCAAATCCTACAGTGATTTGATACGCTCATTATTGGCAACTTTTTCTAGTTTTTTGACATAAGTTCCAATATATCATTTATGTCACATTATTATTATTATTTCATTCCTATTCAGTAATTAACTCAATCAGTTTATCTATTGTTCAGTTCAGTAGCTATTTTAGAAGCTGTACAATTCTCTGCACGAAATACCGAGTGTTAACACTTGAATAGATATTGCATCCATACGGTGCTCTATGAAACACTAGATGGTGGATCAAATGCAGTAGTGGCGAAATAATACAAGTCTTACATGGCTTATCAGTCTCTTGCATTATGGAGAAAATCTGAATGCTCTGAAAGGTATTTGCTGGATGGTCACAACAAAAAATGAATTACCCTACAACTTCGTTCAAACGGTTATATATCGAAATAAATACATGGAATGCTTGCACCAAAAACATCTGCACACGTGCAGTGTCCGTCTCTCTTTTTTGCCCGTGACGTTCTTCGTCTTGCCGCTGAAAAACCAGGTGGCCCTGTTAATTCCTTCGCTGGAAGCATTTACATTCTAGAACCACTCTCTTCTCGCGCTAATTCCACGGTCGTGAAGCTTTCCACTCACTAAAGAGCTGTTAATGGCTCTTAAGCGGCGAGTCGGCGGGGTTTCCGTTGCCGGCAAAGCGTCCAGCGGGAGCTGCGACGCATGGAGGTACGTCTGGCGCTGCCTGCCCACGGTGTGCTCCGGTCATTCGTAGTGGAATTACTGCGACCTCACGCGGGGTGTCAAGTGGGTAATTCCCTTAATAGCTCGGTGGGCCTCGAGTATTGTATTAGGAGCTGTTCCTGCACTGGTTTTACGTATACAATATTGTTAATCGCTGCGTCCTTAAAAAGAGATGCTGCATAGAAAAATTGTTGAGGATATCTTACTTCTTTGTAAGTATGAATAGGTCTTTACAAGGGAACGTCAAAGACAACCACCGGCAGTTGTCATCAGGTACTTGAACTGAAACTCTTTATTGACCTTGCACAATGTGAGTATTTATAATTTATGGTTAAGTGCAAAACTTGGTAATAGCAATGTTGTTAAAGGGAGACTATCAATTGTAGACGTCATGAGAGCGTGATCTCCATACTTTAAGTCATTCTAATCAGTGGCGTGATTCATCATTATTGTAAAGAGTGTCAGAATCACTAGTATAAAGCCATTTATAAATCCTTCCGTTATTTCTTCTTCCGTTCTTCGTCCCTGTGGGCTACAATCCTAATACATTAGTACTCAACTATTTTCAATTCTCATCGCATTTTTTTTCAGTTATGTTGGCGATTTATTCCTTTCTCATTTATACCAGATAATCCTAACTATTATTTAATATTATGAGATTTTTTCTCTTCATGGCGTACGTATACAGCAACAAATTTCAGAAAAAAAATTTCTGCGCTTTCAACACGCAATAATTTTCATTTTGTTGTGTTCACATCAGACTCCTGTTAACGCAACAATGTATCAGCACTGTTTCCGGTTTACAAGTAATGATACCGTTCCTGTTGCTGAATTTTTGCATTTGATATACAGCGCTATTTCATCAGCGTATCAAGAAAATCGAAATGGTTAACCTGTTCCATAGTTTTAAAGTTCATCAAAATTTTTCTATATATGCAATTCTTTATGTTACTAGCTTTTGCTTGTTAGTCATAATTTTTATTTCTTTTTTATTTTGGTATTCAACACTACGCAAATTACAATTGTCCCTCCATTCCGTATACAGGTCGCCTGAAAAATGTTGTCATGAGACATAGCGTCTATAATATACACTGAGATCATACTTGTGTAAAACATTTCTTCATTTGATCATACTTTCCTCTATCTATTTGCTTAATAGTACTCTAAATTAACTGCATTCCAGTTTTACGTCATAATAGTGTATACCTTTTTACTGTCTCTATTATCAGTTATTAAAATTCGGGAGCTTTTATTAAATGTGGGAGAAATACTTTTGCAATATGTCGAAAATATTTTCTTATTTTACTAGATTAAATGTTTTCATATAAGTTATGAATACAATGTGAGTTTCTCTGTTATTATCTTCTTAGTTGCATATGTCTGTCACGTTATATAACTATATAGCTCCGCTCATTTATGAAACCCATTGTTCTCCTCTCATGATGGCTTCTAGTATGATAAAAAAAATTTGGTTAGATATCTTTGAATATTTTTTTCAATTTTAATATATATATAGTGTTTCATACTAAAATGTCGTGTTCCCAGTTTGGCATAGCTTTGCCACAGGAAACACGAAAGCGGTCGAAGACGTCCGTCTTCTGGTCGGCTCCTGATCGTTGTCAGAAGGAGGCTAGTTTTTGATTACGCAATGGCTTCTATTATTTGGAAACGAACAACCCGGATTTCTTTACGTAACCAGTATGAAATTTATAATCACCTAAGGGACCTTTAACAATGAACAATAAAAAAAATTGCATTTGCAAATGAAACCATTAATAAATGGGGCAGCTATGAGTCGTATAGAAGACAAGGAGCGGCCTTCCGTCTACGACCAGATTGCCGCAGTATTCTCTGCTGTAGTAAAGGCTGTTTGATATTTACAAAAATGACATGGAGGTAAAAAAAATACAGGAAAAGAACAGAATAAGAAATCTGGTAAACACTAAATATATTCAAACAGTTCTCACTAGCAAATTAGGGCTTATTTATAAACAGTATAACTTACATAAGTACTTTTCTAACTGTATGGTGCGATCAGATTTCAGCCTGCCCTGTGCTGTCTCCTTGGTTCACGTTTTTGTCACAAATTACAGTCATTACTTTTCTCCTTCGTTAAAGACAATTCTTGCACTGTTCAACACCTCAATAACAATAACTTGCCGATTTACAGTTTCGAACATAAATTACTTGAATTTTATTAATTAATAATGTTGTCTGCATGCTGGCAAAACCGCTCACTTTTATGGCTTAAAGACGACCTTATTTGCGCTTTCACATTACAAGCAGAAGTACATCAAAATCTGAAGATCTAAAAAAGTTTTTTACTGTCATCCTTTATTTAGATCGAAGCGGAACGTCAGTTCAGCTTCTGTTAAACTGTTTCTTTGGCTGCGCAATAGATGTATTACCGTCCGAGCTAGATGCACATCTTTACAGTTACGTAAATTATATGAAACAAATGTCTTTCAAAGAATAGGTCTCATCTCATAAGTTGATCATTTAATATACAGATAGGTGAATGCCTTTCGAAGGGTACTCACAGCTTTCATACTACGGAAATCCCAATAATATTACAGGCTCTACCTATTTCACCCATCTTTTTTGCCACTACTTTTGACTATACTTTATAGTAAGCGCTTAACAGACTGAAATCAGTATATCTATTATGACCAGACCGATTTCCTTTTTAAATGTGGGGAAAACTGTATTGTTACTAATCAGAAATGACTGATTTTATTCTCTAACATATATTTATAAATCTGACGAACTTCTCTGCCACCATAAGAGGCATGTAGCAATTAGAACAGTTCTCTATTTATTTAGACTGATTCTGTAGGTTGTGGATCTTGTGACTAATTTATTCTCCGATTTAAGTTTCATCCCAGTTTCCCTTCTTTCGCGTTTTTCTATTATCATCGTCTTTCTTTGCTTGTGTTGTTCCACAGTGAAAGAGTAACATTAGTCAATTTAAGACATATAGAGATCGGCCAAAATATTATGGTCACCTGAATACTAGCGTCTTGGTCCCCAGTGGAATGCAATACGGCGGCGAACCTGTGGTACGTTTCCAGATGTATGTCATACCGGATGTTTATGCACGGTTCAGGCATCTCTTGTAAATTAAGGGCCGACGGTTTGTAGGAAGAGAGTTTGCGCCCGATAGCGTCCCAGCTGTTTTCCAACTGGTTTAATTCACGTGAATTTTATGGACGTGTGCTGTGTCTCGAGCCTACAAGGAACAACGCCGAGCCGCCTACGACTCCGGCACAACTAACTAGGGCTATGTGTCTCGCGACTCGGTAGGAGACTCACTTTGCGGATCAAGGAGCCGTGTACTTCAAGACCGGCCGCACTGAGCGCTATGCGATTAAGATACTCGCATGGCGAGTCGGTAAAGGATCAGTCGTGCTGGTTCTTCCTGATAAATATTGATGATTACTTCATTTCGTTAGGCTCTTCTCTACCATGAATGAAGAACCATTAATAATCGTAATTTTCAAATGATAATGGCTTTTTTCGGTAATAGCCATGAGAAGGATATAAAACGCTCTTATAGTCATTTGTAAAGATCCAAAAAATTGTCTTGAACTTCCGGAAGTTTTTATGTTCAACATTGACACTGCGATTTATCGTAGCGCCGCCCGTCCGTATTCAATCCCGTGGTGGTCAGTGGTCAGAGTGTATTCGTTCGTAAGTGTGTTTTCCGTTTAGTCTAGAAAATTTTCGCTATACGGTCGCGTGATCTTCACGTTGCTCATGGTGGAGTGGTTGAGTTGCTACTCCTAGAGTAGTTAAACTTCTTCGAGAGCTGTTGATTACATGTTAATTGTAATCCAACTTTCCAGCTGCGAGCTATGGTCTAGTTTTATCTTCTGATCCGGTTTTCACCCAATTACTAATTACTTTCAAGTCGTATTAAATATTGAAGGTAAGGACGGCAAGGTCATATAATCAAAAGGGTATGTTCTGTGGGCATATGCCGGTGTCAGTTTCAGTAAAAACTGGCCTCATATTTCTCTCTTCCTTTGCCAAGAACTTTTATCTTAGCATTTATCTCCAACTTCTTTAATTTAAACCTGAAATTTGTAAACAGAAATTATAAAAATACAGTTCCTATAAATTATTTGTAGCGATTATTTTCATTTTCTTCTTTCAGTATGCAAACACGAAAGCACATGTTGATGCAGTAACAGTCGTCGGGGTGCAACAAGTTTAATCCCTACTGATCGAAGACATGTTAATGAACAAAATTCTGCCAGTAATTGGTAGAGACGTGTTGTAAATTTGATCGCTAGATATGTGCAGTAGTTACTGATCACATCCTACATTTCACCAGGGTCTCGTCGATGTAGAACATACGTCAGAAGGTGTAATTAAGCTCACCAGCTCCCTTGGTTCTATTCGACAGCAGTAGGTTCTCTATTCTCTTTCATTATTAATTACACAAACACAAGTCCACACGCACTCACCATAGCCATCAACACGGAGACAGAACACCCTCGAGCCGAAAGGCTTCGATCAGCGTTACCAAACGAATTTACGATGATGCAAAATTACATTGATAATTCACCGAGGCTGAAAACTTCTGTTCCGAGGATATCAGTAAGTCCACTTTTGACTTTGAGCCTTTTGACCTTGAGCTTAGGTAACACAGCTTTCAGTTTTCGGAAAAATGAGAAATAAAGATTCAGCCTTGAAAACTTTCTCCAGTACGATTGTGTAGCTTTTCCAGAGCAAAATGCACAGAAAACACGTTGCAAACACTTCATCATAATGATGAAAAGAATTTATCTTGAGGGGAAAACTTTTTGTAATGGACGATAAGAGTATTGCACATGTGGTTAAGACACAAGGACATCAATGAAATAAGCGTACAGTAATGTGAACAATGATCCTTGCCATCACCTACCGCTATGAATTTTTCTTAGGTCAGGGGTATATATTCTTCAAACAGGATTTGTTTCACATCTTATGCCACGTTTCAGTTTGTACGCAGTCACATAGCATGAATATTTGATGTTGCAATTGCTGAATTTTACTGAGTATGGACAGAGCGACATGGTAATAGCATAACTGGAAGGAGCAGGCAAATGTACCAGGAGAGTTCTTACTTTTCTACGAACTTCCAGCATGCTCGAGTAGCTTGCGTCAGCAACTTCTGTTAATCAGTAGAACGAAAAAGCAGACCAAGTTGCAAATTATAACTTTTTATTCATTCGATAACTAGTTTCGGGCCGAGACCTATTTTAAAACCATCCGAAGATGTAAAAACTATGCAGTAAACATTTACAGTGCAAGTGGACGTTTGTTTTCTTCTTTGGCGTTACTCTGGAAATTCGGGCTTTCAACCTACTCAGTTCCGTCCTTTAGCTTTAGGAACCACAGGTGCAATAGGCGCCAAGACATCCAAAAGAAGCACATCTTACGTATCCCAGAAGACTGTGCACATAACTTTTCCCAAAGATATCTGTGACTTGAACTTTTTTAATGGAGAGTTAACATGCTCACGGACTGCGTTTTGAATTCTGCTTCGTAGTGGTGACACTACTTCCAGACTGGTGATATAGTGTTCATAAAATTTCCACCTTCCACGTTACGTTAGTCCAGCAGCTTCTGACAAGTTTACATTCAATGATTCTTTTGGTGCCAACTTGAAAACTGCGATAACCAAGATTAAGTAAAATCTTGGTAAGACATTACTGCCGACATTCAGCTGTGCCCACAATGGCTTGGGTATAGCAGCACATCATCACGGAAGGGTTGATCGAAGCGGCGTTTATAGAGACGGATGGCAGCTGGAATGGCTTGTCGTGCAAATCCTTTTTACCACTACTGAAATTCAGTACCTAGCAGCTCACATGATTCACACCTACTGTATCATCCCCATATATCTTCAGCGAAGTGTTTATGGAATTGGCAGAGTTTATATAACAGTGAGGAATGTAGTGACACATTTATGTTTTATGCATTTCTCGATGTAAGACGCTATTTTGCAACACTCCCTGCTGCCGATATTTGTCCCAGCAGACTGAAATCAACAGGTAATGATCGGTAATGATTTGGGGTGGACGGGCAAACTAAATACAGAAAAACAGGAAGCTTTTTTTTCGGAATGAATCTTGTAGGGGCTGGCGGGTTCGCGACGACAGATAGCGGAATAAAAAGGAACCCGGATGAATGCGGTCTGGAGAGTAGGCTATAGTATAGGCTGTCAGATTACAATCAGACGTAGTGCACTGGTGGAATGTAGTATGTACCAAGCAAGACGGAGATTAGAACTTAGCTCGCAGATCATTGGCCGGTAAGTCTTATCTATATGAAGGCAGAGGCAGTGGTAGTGGCGACAGTTGGCGAGTCTTGGAAGGCGAGAACGGTACTATACTTGTGAATGGTTTCAGAGTTATCACAATGAAAAAAAAAAAAAACAACTTGAGCATTTAATTTTGCAGATGAGGAAATATAGCCATTTGAAAGAACTGAACAACGGAATTAAGCACATGTGAAGTCCTACTCAGTAGGTGTCGGTTAGTGGTACAGGAAGGCGCGTCCTAATTACGACAACTGAAAATATTTTAATGGTTTATGAGATTGCAACAAAGTGTCACCACGGACGTTATCGATTAAGACTGCTCATTTATTTAACTATACTCAATTTTAATTAAAAGTTGAAAACCATGTTACGACTACTAATGAAGAAGAACAGTATCAGTCACGACAGCATATTATAGAAAATATGAAGGTTGACCTGAAGACATACATTTGCTCCAAGAAGTGGATTAGCTGAGGCCCCCTCAATTTTTTTTAACGCAGCCAATAATTAGTGAATAATTTCTAAATTAAATGTCCTATGTAGAAACAAAGACTGGCACGTGAAAGCTGAAGTAAATGAAATTAAAGTGAAATCCAGACGATTAGCTGCTTACAGGCGTTGATAAATATCAACGGGGACAGTTGAAAATCTGTGCCCCGAACGGGACTTGTGCCCGGGATCTCCTGCTCACATGGCAGCTGTTCTATCCGACTGAGCTATCGAAGACACAGATGATAGTGCTATTGCAGGGACATATCTCTGGCACGCTCCCGCGAGAGCCACACTTCCAGCTTACTGTCCACACACTACATTTGTAGTGCCCCTGCACACTATACTCATTACTCGCGGCAGTCAATCTACCGATTCCCGTAAGAGTTTGAGCAATGTGAGTATATCTGCACCGAAGAAGATCATTGGCCGGTAAGCCTTATCAACATGAAGATACCATTAGTGATCTTGCAGCCCTCGAAGAATGTAATCAAGAGATCCCGGGTTCGAGTCCTGGTCAGAGCACACATTTTCAACTGTCCCCGTTGACATTTATCAACGCCTGTATACAGCTAAAGGTCTGGATTTCATTGTAATTTCTTTCTTACAGGGCAATGATGCTCTTCAGTGTGGATGCACACACATTGCTCAAACTCTTACGGGGATCGGTGGATTGCGGCGAGCAATGAGTATAGTGCGCAGTGGCACTACAATTGTAGTGTGTGGGCAGTAAGTTGTAAGTGTGGGTCTCACGGGGAGCGTGCTAGATATAAGACCCCGCAGTAGCGTTATCCTTTGTGTACTCGATGGCTCACTAGGATAGAGTGTCTGCCCTGTGAGCAGGAGATTCCGGGTTCGAGTCCCGGTCGGGGCACACATTTTCAACTGTCCCCGTTTATATTTATCAACGCCTGTAAGCAGCTAATGATCTGGATTTAATTGTAATTTTATTCTGCGAGAGCTGCAAGATGACTTGTCCGAAAGATCAGATACCATCTTCATATTCATACAGAAGAAGTGGGGTTGCATATGGGATTGTGTTAGCAACAGATTTTAGTCTCGCTTTCATTCGTAGTATGATTCGTAGTTAATGTTGCACCACTACTTATTATGCAAAAGTACGATGTCAAATGAAACAGTGTTTCATCATACACGTAACGAAGCAATTAAAATAAAGGTTAGAAGATGAGTAGGATGCACTGCAAGCTGCACAGTAATAAGAAAATGACTTGCGTGACGACAGCCTCCTGTTGAGAACAGGCTGCAGATAGGGGCAGCAGCTGTAAAAGAGATGCGTCTGGTATGAACAATCAACGTGGCACATCACGATCGGTTGTAAGGCTGGTTGAATGTGTGGCACAAAGCTTCTGTGTATGGGCCGTTCGCCTTAGTACCAGCAACCCTTCACACACCAGCGTCATGCGTCTGGCCTACACCAAGTTCAAAATGGTTCAAATGGCTCTGAGCACTATGAGAGTCAACATCTGAGGTCATCATTCCCCTAGAACTTAGAACTACTTAAACCTAACTAACCTAAGGACATCACACACATCCATGCCCGAGGCAGGATTCGAACCTGCGACCGTAGCAGTCGCGCGGTTCCAGACTGAAGCGCCTAGAACCGCTCGGCCACTCTGGCCTTCCCTACACCAAGTCACAGTGGCCACACGACAGATAAAAGTTCGAGCACGCTTACCGGGCTGGCGGGCTGCATTGAGAGCGGCAGAAGAGGTCACTAGCCTCAGTGAGCTACGTGGTTCCGCGAGTCACGTGGCTACGAACAGATCCAGATACATCTTTCGAGTCCTCTGCGCCAGCTGCCAATCACTGTGGTTGTCCATCAATCAGAGCTCTCGCTAAGGAGAACACTGGAATCAGCAGTAGTCACTGCCACGCGTGACTCTATGGGGTATAGCCAGGAAGTGGTCCCTACGCCTGAGACTGTTAAAGGATTTGTTACTGGCCGTCGTCATCATCTTACATTGTAACTGTTCTACTGCAGAATGAAGTCTGATGCTGAGTTTATTCATTATTGTGGCCGTATGCCCATTTAAGAACTTTAATTAAATTCTAGGATTCCCATGAAATACTACAAACAGTTCCTGTAACTGACTTACTTCAGGAAGGAGATTTTTTATATATACTTATTAATAGACTTGTTCTGCATTATTTATCTGGGCTATGTTCTCATTGCGCCTCAACCAGAACAGGACGCGTCAGAAGCGTTTGCACTTCGAAGGAAGAGAAACGCACACAATGCCACAATATTGGGACCATCATTTTTCGAACAATGAAGTTAAATATATTTTGGAAGTGGATGTTCCGAACTGGCTCTGAACGGTACTGTTCTGTCACAGACATTGAATGTTTTGTGGAAGATTTGGTATGATTGTGGCAATGAATTTACTTGGTCCTTCATGGAATTTAAAATTGGATGCCGACCTGTGTGTATCCGGAGAAACATGTCATCAGTTATCGGCTTACAGAAATTTGTGGCATTCGTATTGGGTTTCCAGCAGGAAGATATCGTCATCTTGACAGAATATTTCGGCGGTCTACCTGGTCGCCATCGTCAGGTGAGTAAGCCGTTGCACTAACTCGACGGAACTGAAATCAAACCGCAGCGGCGGCTCCTTTATATACAGCTTGTAGGTCCTTCGCGCGTGCGCGAACGCAGCTGCCCTCTAGCGCAATGGTTCCCAATCTTTTTTGGATCATTACCCCTGAGTGTAATCAGACATTAGCTAGTACCTAGTACCCCCGCCCCCTACCCCTTCCTGTCATCCCCCTCATTATCAATAACTTTAGCACCTCACTAAACTGTAGAATGAAATTCTATTGTCGGAATACTTTTATTTTTGAAATGAAAATTAATGATATTTTGTGTGTGTGTGTGTGTGTGTGTGTGTGTGTGTGTGTGTGTGTGTGTGTGTGTGTTTGTTTGTGTGTGTGCGTGCGTGAGATTGTATGAGAATGAATGACGCAGGAATTCGTGGTGCATCGCAAATGCTACCCACAACACCTTCTCAGAAAAGAAACCTAACTATCCACAGTGCCCGCATCTCGTGGTCGTGCGGTAGCGTTCTCGCTTCCCACGCCCGGGTTCCCGGGTTCGATTCCCGGCGGGGTCAGGGATTTTCTCTGCCTCGTGATGGCTGGGTGTTGTGTGCTGTCCTTAGGTTAGTTACGTTTAAGTAGTTCTAAGTTCTAGGGGACTTATGACCACAGCAGTTGAGTCCCATAGTGCTCAGAGCCATTTTTCTATCCGCAGTGAGGGTACTCACTTGTTACAAAACATTACTCGTCTCCATTTCGCACTTGCTTGGGCAGTACACTGCAACGCCATTTAAAGTCAAACAAGTTCAGATGTCTTCGTAAATCACTTCATTGCTGCACTCCTTACGTCTGAACTGGCAGAGATTGGATACTTCAGGTGGTTAACGCTTCGTGTCTAATCACTCTAATAATTATAATACTGTTTACAGCAATATAGAAGCACTTTGTAGTTACTGCCGTATCGTGGTGTCAATTAATTCATTTACATGTTTCGAAACGAGTACTGAAGCAATTTCTGGACTACTGCACGTACTATCTGCACCTTGCAGAACATATTTTCTTGAGTCATTTAGGCTTTGTTACGTATATGCCTCACATTTATCATCAGTAAAGTACGTGACAAAGCACAACGTACTTGTGTAATGGGTGGACTACGTGAGGAATCTGTAACCTCTACCGCTTTAATTATTGATAACTTATGTAATCAGTATTAGAGTCTTACAAAATTGAGATAATAACAATGATATTTTGAAAGTAATTTAGTTTAGTGACTGAAACAGATTCGAATCGTTTAGTTTTTACCCCTCAGAAAACTTCATTTCATCCCTCCCAGGTTGTGAACCATTGCTCTGCTCTAGCGCAAAGTACGATAGCCCACCGGCGGCGAAAACTCGCGGAAACGATAAATCGAAATCAAGCACTGTTGACAGTTTTTGGTGAGCGAAACATGGACCGTTGTTTTTTAATGTCAAACACAACAAGGTTTGAACACTTACTTAAAGGATACCGTTTATCTCTGTTAATAATATTATGAGGTAGCCGGATTTCAATAGCTCCTTTCACCCAATAAAGCGACGTAGGGGCAACCACTTGCGTCTCATCGTACATTGTTAATCCAATACAGGCTTTCCCTTGATGGCAGGGAATTTTGTAGACACCGGTCTTCCTCAAAGCCAAAGCATCCATCACAATGCCAAGCAGCTCTCTATTCTTAGCTTGCGGACGGAAAACACTTCTGATATCAGATATCTTTACGGAGCCACATACAGAAATTTGAGATGACAAACAGTTTTAGAGAAAACTTTTCTTGCCTGAGCAGGAGGTATTAACTGGGACCGATTAAGTGAGCAATTAAACGAATACTTCCCTACCCCAACACAACAGGCAAATGATATATTAAAAAAAAAAAAGTGACCTATTCGATCGCCCAATGGTAAACTCACAGACCACAGCCTTTTTCTTCCAATGAATGATCATTCTATGGTTATCAACAAAATACTTCGGCGGAACTGCATTACTTACTGATATTGACAATACACGCGTCTCATGACCTATATGTTTCTTTTTACTATTGAAGCTGGGCGGAAGTGAGGATTATTTCATTGGGTAGCATAGTTGTCACGTACTCACTACGTATAGGTAGTGTAATGGCTATAGGAAAGCGCACTTGGAAAGCGGAAAGTACCAGAAAAGGTATTGTAAACTCTTAAAAGTTAAAGGAATGGCAAGTTAATACAAGCTGAACAAGACAGGAGCACTGTAAACCAGAAGAAGCTTCTGAAGTACGTGCTTCAGGTACGCATGGGCGCTTTACTTCACTAAGACTTCAAAATGTGTTTTACGATATGTAACGTCGAGTTGTAATCACGAAAAGTGAAAAAGAAACCAAACTCCATTTCAATTTTTATCTGTTTGCCTGAGGTATATTGCAATGAACGAAAGAAACATTTTGTGAGAATACTCCGGAAGTAAGATCACACCAAATGGAAACTGAATGAAACTGCCTCTTTAAGGAAATGATAACAGATAGAAACACAGATAGAAGATTACCTGAAACAAGTATAAAGAACCTTCCAAATAATAGTGTGGAACAATAACGTAAATAAAGTGATTGTCTCTGGTCTGCAGAAAACATAAATGCACAGGGTGAACTGGCAGGTAAGAGAGAAACAACACGTTAGCGTAGGGTTTATATGCAGTAGAGATACACTACTGGCCATTAAAATTGTACACCACGAAGATGGCGTGCTACAGACACGAAATTTAAGCGATAGGAAGAAGATGCTGTGATATGCAAATGATTAGCTTTTCAGAGCATTCACACGAGGTTGGCGCCGGTGGCGACACCTACAACGTGCTGACATGAAGAAAGTTTCCAACCGATTTCTCATACACAAACAGCAGTTGACCAGAGTTGCCTGGTGAAACGTTGTTGTGATGCCTCGTGTAGGGAGGAGAAATGCGTACCATCACGTTTCCGACTTTGATAAAGGTCGGATTGTAGCCTATCGCGATTGTGGTTTATCGTATCGAGACATTGCTGCTCGCGTTGGTCGAGATCCCATGACTGTTAGCAGAATATGGAATAGGTGGGTTCTGGAGGGTAATACGGAACGCCGTGCTGGACTCCAACGGCTTCGTATCACTAGCAGTAGAGATGACAGGCGTCTTATCCTCATGGCTGTAACGGATCGTGTAGCCACGTCTCGATCCCTGAGTCAACAGATGGGGACGTTTGCAAGGCAACAACAATCTGCACGAACAGTTCGACGACCTTCGCAGCAGCATGGACTATCAGCTCGGAGACCATCGCTGCGGTTACCCTTGCCGCTGCATCACAGACAGGAGCGCCAGCGATGGTGTACTCAACGACGAACCTGGGTGCATGAATGGCAAAACGCCATTTTTTCGGATGAATCCAGGTTCTGTTTACAGCATCATGATGGTCGCATCCGTCTTTGGCGACATCGCGGTCAACGCACATTGGAAGCGTGTATTCGTCGTCACCATAATGGCGTATCCCCCAGCGTGATGGTATGGGGTGCCATTGGTTACACGTCTCGGTCACCTCTTGTTCGCATTGATGGCATTTTGAATAGTGGTCGTTACATTTCAGATGAGTACGACCTGTGGCTCTACCCTTCATTCGATCCCTGCGAAATCCTACATTTCAGCAGAGTGATGCACGACCGCATGTTATAGGTCCTGTACGGGCCTTTCTGGATACAGAAAATCGTCGACTGCTGCCCTGGCCAGCAAATTCTACAGATCTCTTACCAACTGAAAACGTCTGGTCATTGGTGGTCGAGCTACTGGCTCGTGACAATACGCCAGTCACTTCTCTTGATGAATTGTGGTATCTTGTTGAAGCTGCATGGGTAGCTGTACCCGTACACGCCATCCAAGCTCGGTTGGACTCAATGCCCAGGTATCAAGGCCGTTATTACGGCCAGAGGTGGTTGTTCTGGGTACTGATTTCTCAGGATCTATGCACCTAAACTGCGTGAAAATGTAATCACATGTCAGTTCTAGTATAATATATTTATCCAGTGAATACCCGTTTATCATCTGCATTTATTCTTTGTGTAACAATTATAATGGCCAGTTGTGTATTTCAGAGAATTATCAATAACTGTAATGTATGCTTACTACATGTCTAAAACGCCTGACTGAAAGTTACGTATAGAGACTGAGGTATGAAGAACTGATCCCTGCGTGCAGAATAGTTGTAGTAAGATTATAATGCCGCAGTGTAAACACATAAGCACGTGCCTGTTGTTGTAACTCTGCACAATGTTATACAGAATTGCTATAATATAAATTCCCAGTCAACGTGTACCTTTACTTACAACTGAAAGCAAACAGGGCCGAAAGATCTGCGGAGGATTTACAACATGAGGACGGACGAATACAATGGTGTATTCGCCTACGTGGTCAGAAACGTGTCGATGGGGACGCTGTGTCAGTTGTCAGGGAGAATATTTGATTGTATCCCGGACGATACCATTGGTCGCCAATGGGAATGACATAATTCAGCGGTGAGAGTTGTAGTGATATAAGTGTCATTTTTGTTCCAAGAAAACTGTAGGATGCATCGAGAGTAGACCGTCACCGCAATGGGCAATATTCTCAAAGTTTCAATTAACATACAAAATCGTGAATACATCATTCTAAAATAGTTTTAAATGTGTTTCCTGAACAAGGTCAGTCCGTATTAAAATTAGGTATTGGATGGCTGCGAAAGCGACAAGTGTAGAAAGAACGCAGTGGTATATGAACGCGAGAGAGCTAAGGAATAGGTGTTAATCATCTTGCAGGATGAAGAATATTTTAGATGCAAAACTCGTTAATCAATTTGATTTACTTATTATCTCCCAGATACTAAGCATTTACATCACTTATGAGCATGTGGTACAAAACGCATTACATGCAATGAGAGCAGGAATTATGGCTAAATTTTATTCAGGTGCTATGAGAACGGCACACAGTTTTAATCTGCCAGGAAGTTTCATTATCAGCGCACACTCCTCTGCAGAGTGATAATCTCATTCTGGGTACAGTAATAATCTAATGACAAAATAACAGAATGCAGCCGGCTGCTGTGGCCGAGTGGATCTAGGCGCTTCAGTCTGGAACCGCGCGACCGCTACGGTCGCAGGTTCGAATCCTGCCTCGGGCATGGATGTGTGTGATGTCCTTAGGTTAGTTAGGTTTAAGTAGTTCTAAGTAGTTAATTCCAAAGCATCCTTCCGAAAGATAATCCTTACTAACTTAGTCAGTTAGATGAATGTTTCCTCTGTTTGAGGTATCTTAGTGAACTAACGTTTGTTCATGGTGTAATGATAGTTATTCCGTATAGAAGTGGACTTTATGTACGAAATGGCGATTTTATTGTAGCTGATCTCCTGTTTCGGCACTACGCTCTCGTTAGTATATAGTATGTATGCAGTAATCACGCTTTTCATCCCACAACAAGCATTGTCATAGGAAGACTACGTGAGAGCTTTGTTGGGTTTCGAAATGAGTAATGAATCCTTAAAGAAACGATCGCTACTGTACCCTTGTGTGCTTCTTCTTTTTCTTGTGGCTTTGTCCCACACGATCGCATGGTTACTTTACTCGGTGGTCGGATGCCCATCCTATCGCCACCCCGTTATCCCCCAGGACGGAACACGTGTGCCCCCAGTTTGCGTGTAGTGTTATCCAAGTGAAAGTGAGCGAAGGTTTTCTAGTTGTTTGTGTATCACGTAAGTTAGGTGGAGTTGGGAACCAATCCGGTATTCACCTAGTGGGACCTGGGAAATCCCCTAACAACCACATCCACACTGACCGGCGCACCAACACCCGTCTTAAATCCACTGGGCCGATTCAATCCAGGACCGGCGCTCCTCCACGTCCTGGAAGCGGCTGTTTAACACGCATGGCTATCCCGACGGGCAGTGCGCGCCTTACTGTTCTAATTATCAGTTCAACTAGGCCTTAATCTATCACCTAAATGTTGGTTCAGTATGACCATGCATATGCGGTGAGTGACGATTCTAGTTAAGTAAGAGTAACAGAAATTATCTCATCACGGTTGTCTTAATAATCTCAGTAATAGAATAAAATACATTTGATATGGTGGAAGAGGAGACTCCCTAGGAATCGTAGTCGAACATTGCTAAAGAGTAGGAGCGTAAGTCAGGCTCGCCAGGTTAGGATTAAGTGAGTGAAAGTGGCTTGGGGATATTTTTAACTTCCCAATCTTTACTGATTCGGCTTCGAAAAGCAACAGACCTCTCTTAGAGCAATCAACTTAGTCCTGTTAAGAAGCGTCAACAATCGCATCACAGTGTCCCATTTGCTTAAACATGACGTTATTGAAAAGTAATATAACATTGACTTTGACGCTCATGTGTTAACACCGAACAGGTATACGTGGTTCCGTAACTCGTCCACTTGGTGTAGCTGACAGAACAGAAACAGAAACACAAGAAAAGTGCACACCGGTCACTCAATCAACCGTCTTCATTTAGGGGTACAACGTTCACTAACGAAGGGAAACCAGAAGTGCAACATATCGTTTCATAGTACAATAGTACTGTACTTTATGCTCCTGTATTGTAAGAAGAAAAAGTTATTGCAACTAGTGTTCTGCTGACATTATATACTTCATAAACGAGTATCGTTTCTAATTTCTCTTCGTTCGTGTAAATGGTTCTCATACGAACCTTCAACTGAAGAGATTTGGCTTCATAGCCAGTGTAAATTTCCCATCGGTTTCCATTTGTTTATTGTCACTTGCAGCAAGTGGTCAAACCACGTTCACCGTATACATGAACTATGCTGGTGCAAAAGAAGCAATTTTTAGATACGTTAGTATCCAAGCAACATTTGCTTGATTCATTTTATGATTTTGATTCTTTACAAAAAGTTATTTTGAGTGGTCAAGACAAGCAGGACACGCAGTATACACGAGAGCGAGCTGAAAATGCCTCCGAAGTTTTCATTCTGTTCTCAGTAACGGTTGACGTATTACATGTCATTCGTATTACTCTGTCGATTTTCCCGCTTCGCTGAAGCAAGTTACGACCCTCTGCCGTTAGAACGGTCAGAACTGTAGTGTGTAACATGGCGGTGTCTAACGTAATTATGTCAATGCGTCAGAGACAGCGTGGTGTAATCGAGTTTCGAGGAGTTCTTCCACACATGGAGTACCCACTCCTTCAGCATGAAAATACCAGACCACAGAGGAGCGCTACAAAATCTGCAGTGTTCCGACGCCTTGGGTTCACTGTCATCGACCATCCTCCATACTGTACGGACTTGGCCCCATCCGATTGTCATCTGTTTCTAAAAGTTTCCAGAACACTTTGCAGGAATCTGGAAGCTCTGTAAGCAGAGGTGAGATTGTGGCTCCGTTAACAAAGTCAATCATTCTACACTGACGTTTTCAACAAACTGAATAACCACGTTATTAAATAAATGTGTAGAAATGAAGAAAAAGATTTAGGATGTTAATAAAGTTTGTTGCATTAAAAAAGTCTATGAGTTTTCACATTAAAATTCGAAGACATTACTTTTCAGCAAGCCATCGAAATACAAGATTTACATACAACATAATTCTGCTCTACAACATGTACACTTGACAGTACTATTGCTAATGAAATTAAATAGGGAGAAATTAATGAATTCGACAGACTTCCGTCTTGTCAGGAACAATTCTTTGAAACTCTCGTCTTTAAGTATTAAATATATTAAATTAAATTTTTGACATATTTATACTTTTCGAATTTCGGCATTGGTACTGGTGAACAAAGAAAAACACATAGATGTTGAAGGAATCTCAAAACAATAGCACAAAAGACGTTTCACGTAAATCATTCGTTCTTGATGAGGAGATAGACGTCTGCCTTGTGGCACAGAAAGCGATAAATGGTAGCACATCATGTTGTGGGCTGACAATGCAAGATTTTAGAGTGAAGGTAGAAAAAGGGATGATCATTGTTCAGTGAAAGTATCTGTAATCACTACAGAAACTAAAAGTTCATCATTCAAAAGAATTTGCAGGTAGTTGTTAGCACTATTATCTAATAAAAAGCACGGACTAGGAAAGGACCAAATAGGAGTAACAAATTGCCCATATTTTACAATAATGAACAAATTGTGCAGGATACGAGGATCCTAAATTACTGAACAATTTCAAGTTGCCGTAGGTCGATGAAGGGAAGAAACAATACACAGCCAGGACGAAATAAACTCATGAATGTCAGAAATTCAGATTTCGAAATTTATTTAACAATAGGACGCTATAGCAAATTAAATTAGGCAAATACACCATTAAATTATAAAAAATGGAAATTATGCAGACATAGACGAAATGGGTAATTACTTAACAAATGCACTCAGGAAAACGACAAAACGTTTTTCTGGTGTAAAGTAAGAAAAAGAAAACGGAATTTCAATGCTGGTTTAAACAAAACTATTCGGAAATATATTCAAAACGATAAAGAAGAACAAACAGAAAGGTTAGTGATCACACTTCGTTTCACTTATTACAACCAGCACACTGAAAAAAAATCGAACGATTTAACAATAAATTTTCACACCAGCTGATGATGTTTTTGAATTTAGGGCAGCTAAAGACAAGACTGAGGGAAAGAAATGATATAAATATTGGCGTTCTGAATTTTTTTTTTTTTTGGTAAATGAAATATAATTTTCATAAACAAAATCTGATGGATGATCTGTAGTGTCTAAGACTTGACATATTGCTGCAATTTTGCTTTAACCCTGTGGTGTATGATTTTACCTTCCGTGGACAGCTTTTAGTGGCCACT
The DNA here is from genome assembly GCF_023864345.2 of Schistocerca serialis cubense. Lineage (NCBI taxonomy): Eukaryota > Metazoa > Arthropoda > Insecta > Orthoptera > Acrididae > Schistocerca > Schistocerca serialis. The sequence goes on from NC_064638.1 coordinate 837,912,801, forward strand.
TTTCTCGCGTTTTAAATCAGTCATGAGGTTGCAATTGCTTGCAGGGTACAACACCACCAGAGTGTGCTCATTGGAGTAAGCGACGATTAGCAGCTGTCAACTGTAGAGGACAGTATGCGCCACACGTGAGTATACCTATCCGCCAAGAAAAATAATGAAAACCATTTGTAGTGTGAGAAATGAACATAATTCGGGACTATGTGTATGAAAAACTTGTCATCTGACTATTTTTGTCGTTTTGCCTGTTCACCGTTCACGAACGTGCTTAAATAAAATGGTGAACAGAAAAAAAAATCATACTGTAAATGTTCAAATGGTTCAAATCGGAGGTCATCAGTGCCCTAGATTTAGAACTACTTAAACCTAACTAACCTAAGAACATCACACACATCCATGCCCGAGGCAGGATTCGAACCTGCGACCGGAGCAGCAGCGCGGTTCCGTACTGAAGCGCCTAGAACCGCTCGGCCACAGCGGCCGACTCTGGGGCAGCACATTTACAAAATTACTGCTGTTTGTCTGCTGGCACTTTTCGTAGCCTCATATGTGCCTCCAACAGAAGGCAAGTTACAGTATCGGCGCTGTGGTACGCCTGATGGCATCGCCGCTGGACCGGCCTCGGTGCTCACCTGTAGGGCGCGTCCACATAGCCCCGAAGCGCGGGGCCTTTATCGAGCACTTCTGCCCCAGTGAGAAACGATAACGCAGCATTGTGAGATAGTCACTCGGCTGCGAAAATAAGAGAGGACCTCTACAAATGCCAGACGCGCGCCGCTCGCCGCTCGCCGCGCCCAGTCGCCTGCCGAACTTTCCATTATCCCGCCGCCCTTTCAAAGGATTCTCCCCAAAGCCGTGTGCCGTCCGTCCCATTATCGGTCTGCGCGACTCCAGCTGCATTTTCAGTCACGTGTCCCATCCGTTCCATACTCCCACTCAGTTTTACTTCCCTTTCGATATTCGTTGCCTTCTTCTTTGTCCCCACCCCTACACGTCTGTCGCACAACATCACAGTCATCCTGTTTAAAATGTTAGAAAACTATCCTCACCGTCTATGACGATAAAAATTGGTTACTTATTAAGAGTATCGCGAATCACGATATCGATAAACTGAATAATACAGTGTTGATGGCGTGATTTACTGCTTATAATCGCACTATTATTTACAGTGTCATAATGTTTTCACCATAAATATCGTCATCAGGTTGCTTGTGAGGCCAAACATTGTAACACGTGGAACCTCATAAATTCAGAAAAAAATCAGACTATAATATAAAATAAACAGTCACAATAGCCTACGCATGACGAAATCTCGCAACCTAATTTGTTAAGTGAAATGAAATATACCATTTAACAGCCTATACTGTTTGCTTATTATAGCTAGTATAACAGTTTCCCATTCACATATCATTTACTACTCCCTCCCAAATATCACTCTCTTTTTTCTGCCTGTTTATCGTGTTCACCAGTTATCTTGTCCATATAGGACAGTACGAATATTCACGTGCGTACTGTTTCGGCCTTTACATTCTTATTCTTTTGATCTCTGAGAATAACGTAATATAAGATTTGTTTGTTCATAGCTTCTTTGGGTATTTCAGTCAGCTTCTGTTTTTCTTCTAGATACACAATCGTATAGCCTGAATTAGAAAGAAGAACGAAATACAAAAGTATTATTGTGGAACATCAATACTGTGTCATTTTTAACTGTGATGTGTATACGAAACAATCGATCAATCAGTGATAATACCTTTAATAGCTAACAATTCCTAAAACTCAACACAAGTAGTTATCGGTCCATATTTGCTCTAAGGAAGTAGGAACAAGATATTCAATTAGTGTTCATGCACCACTAGAGATTGTAGTCTTATCGTTACTAGTGCGCTCTCCAGCTCTGTACGAGGAGAGTTGTAGAAGCAGAGCGTTAGTCTTCAGATGGCTCCATCAATCACTGCTAAATGGTCACGTTCCTCGAGGAGTGGCCTGGAAAGCAACGTGCTGGTTTGCACGTGAAATCCATCTCCTGTCTAGAAGTACGTACAACTTTGGCTGTAACCAGTAAGCTGTGTCACGAAACCGGAAAACGTTATTAGCACGTCAAAAAGCTAGCAATAGACAATGTGCTGTTCCTGTCATCAGATCAACATCATGACTATAGTTTACAACGACATGAAATGGTGCAAATGGCTCTGAGCACTATGGGACTTAACATCTATGGTCATCAGTCCCCTAGAACTTAGAACCTTCCATAGACCGTACTTTACCGACTGTTAACTACTGGCAACAAGTGAGAGGTTTCAAGCAAAGAAAGATACTCCCTGCATCTGAATCATTGTAGACTATAGAATGAGAATCAGACGGCATTATCTATATTCTTGATTGAACATACCATTATACATAGCATTCAGGTTAAAAAGGTGCAAATATTTTCTCTAACACTGAATAGAAAATCATTATATCTTGTACGCTACATACAACGGAAGGCAATAAATAACAGTTGTGAACGAACTCTTGCAAAGAACTCTTGTGAGAACTCGGAACAATGTATAGGGACTTGGCTCTGAGCAATATGGGACTCAACTGCTGAGGTCATTAGTCCCCTAGAACTTAGAACTAGTTAAACCTAACTAACCTAAGGACAACACAAACATCCATGCCCGAGGCAGGATTCGAAACTGCGACCGTAGTGGTCTTGCGGTTCCAGACTGCAGCGCCTTTAACAATTTATAGGGGTTACGTTCCTAGTCTACAGAGAACATTAAGCTAAGCAGAAAGCTCAGCATACCAAATTGTTAAGTATTCATAAGACACTGCATAGCAAATGCTCTAATTCGACAATAGGCACTGAAAGATGACATATTAAGAAGAAATATTTCATTTCATTTACCCAAAACAGCTGTATTTATATTGTTATATGATCACAAACAACCAAGTTTATTTTGGTTCTTAAGTTTCGTGATTGGCTAGATGCAAACCATGAACCTCATCATCTTAGAGGAGCACGTACGATGAACATACTCAAATACAGTGTGGCAGTTATGCCCCGTGTCGATCAGTGTTTTATTAGGTTTCATCTTACATTTCCGAAGAGCTTATGCTTCTGAAACCACACAAGCAGAGAGGATCAGTAGCAATCCCCATCCCATAAAACGACGGGTGGTTATGGAGCTTGAGAACGAAGACGCGAGCAGAAGCCGTGTCGTAGTGAAGCATACAGAGAATACTGTGACTCACACTGCGAGGCTTGGAGGCAAATGCATGCATGACTTCGTTTATAGCTATTAACTGTTTAAATGTCATCATAGACGCAATGACAGCTCCCTAACCACGAAGCGCCGGACGGTATGGCCGAGCGGTTCTAGGCGCTTCGGTCTAGAACCGCGCGACCGCTATTGTCGCAGGTTCGAATCCTGCCTCGGGCATGGATGTGTGTGATGTCCTTAGGTTAGTTAGGTTTAAGTAGTTCTAAGTTCTAGGGGACTGATGACCTCAGATGTTAAGTCCCATAGTACTCAGAGCCATTTGAACCATTTTTAACCACGATGCCAGTAACTCCAAAATCAAGCTCACATTTCAATTAGAATTTTATTTAACAGTGTCAAAAAAATAGCTCTGAGCACTATGTGACTTAACTTATGTGGTCATCAGTCCCCTAGAACTTAGAACTATTTAAACCTAACTAACCTAAGGACACCACACACAGTCATGCCCGAGGCAGGATTCGAACCTGCCACCGTAGTTGTGGCGCGGTTCCAGACTGTAGCGCCTAGAACCGCTCGGCCACCCCGGCCCTGCTAACAGTGTCAATCATTGGCAGATTAAATCAGCAAATCAGAAACCGCCCTCTGCAGGCAGGCTTGAAACACCGAAGTTAGCTAGTTAGACGGTCTTCAACTAGTTTTCGGACAGGTATGACGTATTTTTAGTGGAACAAGTATGTTTAATTTGGTGACTTAAAGGTGCCTTGGAGAACGTTTATTTACGACTTTGGGAGTGTGCGGCTTCGAACGGTTATTAAATATGTGTGAAAATAATTTTATGAAGTTAAAATGATGCTCGATAAGCTAAGATCAAACTCTGCGATCTTTTGATCTAACATTATCGTCAGAGTGGCTTCAAAGACAGTTTTTTCCTTATTTTTTTTTTTATGAAAAAGCGAGGTGGCATCTTATTTCGACACTTCCAGTTAAGTAGCATTGAAATACCCTTGCTTGGCATTCCATTATTCACAGTCGACTGCGTTCTGGTATGGAGTCACGAACGGCGGAAAAGAAGGCCAACTGAGACATCGAGACAACTTTACGAGGCACGAGGTAACTTGACCTCTTAATGGCGGGTCTTCTCATTACGAGTTTCTCGGGGTAATCCTCCACATAAAACAGTCACCAAGGAACAACCTACATTGTTAGCATGTCCGACGCACTAACGTGTCACGGTAGGAACACTGCTTGTCTTGCCCTAATTATATGATTAGTTAGGCAGTGCTGCAGTCTGTTGTGCACATTCCCGATATATTCGAATCTCCGTCTTACCTTACAGACGTCCGCCCCTGGTAGCTGAGTGGTCAGTGCGACGGAATGTCATACCTAACGGTCCGAGTTCGGTTCCCGGCTGCGTCGGAGATTTTCTCCGCTCAGGCACTGTGTGTTGTGTTGCCCTTATCATCATCATTTCATTCCCATCGACACGCAAGTCACCGAAGTGGCGTCAACTCGAAAGACTTGCACTAGGCGAACGGTCTACCCCTTGGGAGGCCCTAGCCACACGGCATTTTTATTTACCTTACAGGCCGTTGTGACCTCTAGAACCATTTATGGTCCTTGACGCTTTATATCCTATTATTCTGTCCTTTATTGTCGCCAGTTTTTCGCATATTACTTTCTTTGGCATTCTGCGGAGAATTTCCTGACTTATCATCTTACCAGTCCATTCAATTTTAGTATCCTTCTATAGCGCCACATCTCAAACGATTCGATTCTCTTTTTTTCCCGGCTCTCCCGGTGTCCCTGATTAACGTCTATACACTGCTGTGCTTCAGGCGTATGTCTTCCGCAGACAAAGCCCTGTGTGTGATACGAATGGACTTGTTTTGGTGAGGAATGCTGAACCCACCACGTTGAACAATAGAGGAGAAAGACGTCCTCCTTGCTTACTCATAGTTAGTCCGAGTACTAGCCTGTTTTTGAAAACTTATGATTCTTTTTTGGTTCTCGTAAGTATTTATTGGTCCCTATGTTTCCTTGAATATCTTCTTCCAATGATCTAACTGTCCCGACTTCTTCAGATTTTATCTGCAGCCTTATCACTCTATCTACTATGTACTACCTATTGACTTCATTTTTAAGTAACTGATACAGTCATATTTCTTTTATTTTTTTGTAAATTTTTGTATTTGTTTCTTGGCTAATTTCTTAACATATTGAAGTGCTGCTGTTACTGCGGAGTTACTTCTTATATATCTATATCTGTATGAACAAGGTTTATGCCCTTTTTACGGTTATGTATTCCTCCCCAAATGAACTATCTATTGTGGTAACCACTATCGCAGCCTCTATAGCCTGAGGGAACTTCCAACGCTTGTCAGTACTGTTTTAATCATCTTCATTGTACGTTAATTCCTCTTAACGATCCTTTCACCCATCAGTCTACTTTTCGTCGTCAACAAATTATGATTTTAGCCTCTATCTGCTCCTGTAAAGGCTTCATAGGACACAGCACAAAATATTATTCCAAAAACTCCTCACCATGGTGTAATGAAGTTGGCATCGTCTTTTGTCTGCTGGTCCTCTCCAAATTTACCGTCTTCTCCCGTGATTTTCGAACAGAGTATCTACTTTTTTACCACCTGTCCCTTTTTATTGGCAGTTTTCCCATATATTTGTTCTGAGCCGTGCGTGGCTCGTGTTCCCGCCATCATGTATTTTACACCCTGTTTTTAACATACTTCCACCTCAATACGTTAATTTAAATTACTACAGTCACTGAGTTGCTGCTTTGCCTGACCGTGACCGGCGCTGGCAGCGCGTGTCGATATATCCCCTCTCGTAGTATCTTTGCTCGACCGCTATTCCGTTGTCTGTCGTAAGTGAGTTCGGGTCGCGAGTTCGGGCTGCCAGTCAGTTGGAACGCGTCGGGAGCGCAGTCCGGGCCTGCCAGTCGGGGAGTTGCAATGCGGCACTAGTGCATTCGTGTTGGAGCAGTGAGGTCTGCGTCGACATGACTCACCCGACCATTGCTGTCACGCATCACCTGAGCTGGCCCACGGTCTTGGTGGTTCGTCGGTTGGTCGTCCTACCGGATGAAGCGGTTTGGCTCGCCGATCGTTCATGAGTCGGCTGTGTGTGTGTGTGTGTGTGTGTGTGTATGTGTGTGTGTGTGTGTGTGTGTGTGTGCATCGACTCCCGATTTGTCTTCGTGCGTGCATAGTTACTGTTGGGTATCGTTCAGGTCTTCGTGCAAGTGTTTGTCCCGTTTGTCACGTTGTGTGTATAGTTGGCGTTATTTCCACTGACGACTATTTTAGACCTTGCCAGCATTCTGAGAGGATTCTGTCGGTTGCTGCGGACCAGGGAAGTTATGTCTGTGCGGTGGAGTCGGCCAGGTCCGTTGGCGCTCCCTGCGCAGTGTCGGAGGGCGTGTGGAGTTGTCCATCGCTATGAGCTTCGTGGTTAATCGATCCAGGACGTCAAAGCAGAGTAGTGGTTTCAAGTACCCAAGCCACGTACAGTCACGTTGTGTGGTTCGTTTCGGTGGTTCGCTGATGGGGAGGTATTCCTGTGAGCAACACCGAGTGTTTTTATTGTTTAAGTTTAGCCGCCATGCGATGTAATTAACTATATTGGTTGACTGCGAATTCAAGTGCACCAGTGGAATTTTCTGCCTTGTGTCCGTTAGTGCTCCAGTTACCTTCCCTTGCCACTAACATAATTTCAGGCAGTGTCCTTTTCTCACCTGTTGTCGCTGTTCAACACAGTGTGTAGTTTTGACAGCTTAATACATATACATATTTGATTGTGGATAATTATGCCCATAACATGTTGTGTTTGAGTTCTCGTGTACCGATTGGTGGCAAGCAAGTCGTTTGTAAGTCGGTCCGTGGCTGTCCCTTGGTTGGGTTCCGACGGATCAAGTGTAGTTGGGATCACCACCTGTCTCACCTAAGTGTACGAGGACAGACCGATGCCCTGGAGGCTTCTGAGCGTTGTTGTTGTTACTGTCTTTCTCACCGATGTTTAATTATCTGTTTTTAATCTATCATACAAAATGATAAAAAATATTCTCGGTTTTACCGTGTTTTATGTAAGTAAAGTCCATGAACCATGGACCTTGCCGTTGGCGGGGAGGCTTGCGTGCCTCAGCGATACAGATGGCCGTACCGTAGGTGCAACCACAATGGAGGGGTATCTGTTGAGAGGCCAGACAAACGTGTGGTTTCTGAAGAGGGGCAGCAACCTTTTCAGTAGTTACAGGGGCAACAGTCTCGATGATTGACTGATCTGGCCTTGTAACACGAACTAAAACGGCCTTGCTCTGCTGGTACTGCGAACGGCTGAAAGCAAGGGGAAACTACAGCCGAAATTTTTCACGAGGGCATGCAGCTTTACTGTGTGGTTAAATGATGATGGCGTCCTCTTGGGTAAAATATTCCGGAGGTAAAGTAGTCCCCATCTCCGGGCGGGGACTACTCAGGAGGACGTCGTTATCAGGAGAAAGAAAACTGGCGTTCTACGGATCGGTGCGTGGAATGTCAAATCCCTTAATAGGGCAGGTAGGTTAGAAAATTTAAAAAGGAAAATGGATAGATTAAAGTTAGATATAGTGGTAATTAGTGAAGTTCGGTGGCAGGAGGAACAAGAATTTTGGTCAGGTGTATACAGGGTTATAAATACAAACTCAAATAGCGGTAATGCAGGAGTAGGTTTAATAATGAATAAAAAAATAGGAGTGCGGGTAAGCTACTACAAACTGCATAGTGAACGCATTATTGTGGCCAAGATAGACATGAAGCCCATGGCTACTACAGTAGTACAAGTTTATATGCCAACTAGCTCTGCAGATGATGAAGAAATTGATGAAATGTATGAAGAGATAAAAAAAAAATTATTCTGGTAGTGAAGGGAGACGAAAATTTAATAGTCATGGGTGACTGGAATATGAGAGTTGGAGAAGGGAGAGAAGGAAACACAGTAGGTGAATATGGATAGGGGGTAAGAAATGAATGAGGAAGCCATCTGGTAGAATTTTGCACAGAGCATAACTTAATTATAGCTAACACTTGGTTCAAAATTCATAAAAGAAGGTTGTATACATGGAAGAATCCTAGAGATACTAAAATGTATCAGATAGATTATATAATGGTAAGACAGAGATTTAGGAACCAGGTTTTAAACTGTAAGACATTTCCAGGGGCAGATGTGGACTCTGACCACAATCTATTGGTTACGACATGTAGATTAAAACTGAAGAAACTGCAGTAAGGTGGGAATTTAAGGAGATGGGATATGGATAAACTGAAAGATCCAGACGTTGTAAAGACTTTCAGGGAGAGCATAAGGGAACAATTGACAGGAATGTGGGAAAGAAATACAGTAGAAGAAGAATGGGTAGCTCTGAGGGATGAAGTAGTGAAGGCAGCAGAGGATCAAGTAGGTAAAAAGATGAGGGCTAGTAGAAATCCTTGCGTAACAGAAGAAATATTGAATTTAATTGATGAAAGGGGAAAATATAAAAATGCAGTAAATGAAGCAGGCAAAAAGGAATACAAACTTCTCAAAAATGAGATTGACAGGAAGTGCAAAACGGGTAAGCAGGGATGGCTAGTGGACAAATGTAAGGATGTAGAGGCTTATCTCACTAGCGGCAAGATAGATACTGCCTACAGGAAAATTAGAGAGGCCTTTGGAGAAAAGAAAGCCACTTGCATGAATATCAAGAGCTCAGATGGAAACCCAGTTCTAAGCAAAGAAGGGAAAGCAGAAAGGTGGAAGGAGACAACATATACAAGGGCGATGTACTTGAGGACAATATTATGGAAATGGAAAAGGATGTAGATGAAGATGAAATGGGAGATATGATACTGCGTGAAGAGTTTGACAGAGCACTGAAGGACCTGAGTCGAAACAGGGCCCCGGGAGTAGACAACATTCCATTAGAAATACTGACGGCCTTGGGAGAGCTAGTCCTGACGAAACTCTACCAACTGGTGAGCAAGATGCATGAGACAGGCGAAATACCAAAAGACTTCAAGAAGAATATAATAATTCCAACCCCAAAGAAATCAGGTGTTGACAGATGTGAAAATTACCGAAATATCAGTTTAACAAATCAAAGCTGCAAAATACTAACGCGAATTCTTTACAGACGAATGGAAAAACTGATAGAAGCCGAACTCGAGGAAGATCAGTTTGGATTCCGTGGAAATGTTGGAACACGTGAGGCAATACTGACCTTACGACATATCTTAGAAGAAAGATTAAGTAAAGGCAAACCTACGTTTCTAGCATTTGTAAACTTAGAGAAAGCTTTTGACAATGTTGACTGGAATACTGTCTCTTAAATTCTAAAGGTGGCAGGGGTAAAATACAGGGAGCGAAAGGCTATTTACAATTTGTACAGAAAGCAGATGGCAGTTATAAGAGGCGAGGGACACGAAAGAGAAGCAGTGGTTGGGAAGGGTGTGAGACAGGGTTGTAGCCCCTCCCTGATTTTATTCAATCTGTATATTGAACAAGCAGTAAAGGAAACAAATGAAAATTCGGTGTAGGTATTAAAATCCGTGGAGAATAAACAAAAACTGTGAGGTTCTCTGACGACATTGTAGTTCTGCCAGAGACAGCAAAGGACTTGGAAGAGCAGCTGAGTGGAATGGACAGTGTCTTGAAAGGAGGATATAAGACGAACATCAACAAATGCAAAACGAGGATAATGGAATGTAGTCGAATTTACTCGGGTGATGCTGAGGGAATTAGATTAGGAAATGAGACACTTAAAGTAGTAAAGGAGTTTTGCTATTTGGGGAGTAAAATAACTGATGATGGTCGAAGTAGAGAGGATATAAAATGTAGACTGGCAATGGCAAGGAAAGCGTTTCTGAAGAAGAGAAATTTGTTAACATCGAGTATAGGTTTAAGTGTTAGGAAGTCGTTTCTGAAAGTATTTGTATTGAGTGTAGCCATGTATGGAAGTGAAACATGGACGATAAATAGTTTGGACAATGTGGTGCTACAGAAGATTGCTGAAGATTTGATGGGTAGATCACTTAACTAATGAGGAGGTATTGAATAGATTTGGGGAGAAGAGGAGTTTGTATCACAACTTGACAAGAAGAACGGTCCGGTTGGTAGGACATGTTCTGAGGCATCAGGGGATCACAAATTTAGCATTGTAGGTCAGTGTGGAGGGTAAAACTCGAAGAGATGAATACACTAAGCAGATTCAGAAGGACGTAGGTTGCAATAAGTACTGGGAGATGAAGAAGATTGCACAGGATAGAATAGCATGGAGAGCTGCATCAAACCAGTCTCAGTGCTGAAGACCACAACAACAACAACAATATAAGTAAGTTTGAATTCTGGCAAGTGGATATTTGCTGAAAGGTTATTGCCGTTGTGTTGTCTTTTCTTTTAGTCTGGTTTCAACTACTTAAAACTTAAGGCTTATGGTCATAAATTTTTTTTAATTTTGGAAAATTATTTGTGGGCCTTCAGCCTTGGAATCTTATTCTTAAAATTACCTTTCAAGCTAAAACATTGCGGCCTTCTGCCTTTGAAAGGTTATGGTAATTTATATTAAAATCTTGAAAATTTTACTGTGGGCCTTCAGCCGTTCGTATTGCACCTTGTTTATGTTTGTCTATCCACCGTTTCCTTGAGGCTTTCAGTTTAGCTGTCATATACATATTTTAATTATTTCATTTGCTATTTTAACTGCATTTTTATGTTGTTGATTTTTAAGATTTCTTGTTTGGAGGCCTTCAACCGTGAAAGAATTGCATTTAGAAACTCGTTGTTTTAAAAGTTTGGCTATGTGCCGCTTTGGTTGTAAACGTGTTATTAAATTATAATAAATTACAATTTTAAGGTGAAACTGACCCGAACCATTTTGGCCCTTTCCACAACCCTGATCACTTGTTCTACCCAGCGTGTTCACCGGGCGTTTCATGTTCCCTAGCTCATGCTGCAGAAACTCTCAATATTAACTGACACCTACCTTTCACCATACTTCTGTAGCACCATATTTCAAACGCTTATATTCTCTTTTTTTCCGGTGTCTCCACCATCCATTATACACTTACACTCAATTCTGCGCTGAAGCCGTACATTTCTAAAATCTCTTTCTCAATTGTAGGCCGATGTTGAATACTATAGCAGCCACCACGAAAATAGGCACCTAAACGTCATCTCACCGTCCTACCGCATTGCCAGTTAGTTATAATTTCAAATGTTAGAAATTTTTTTTAAATATTAGACATCTGTGTTTTTAGTCAATAATATGACAGCTGCTAGGAAAAGAATCTAAAGTTACAAGAAATTTTGAAGAAAAATATTTTTTACATCAACCTGTTAAAAGAAAATAACACTCACATATTTGGAATAAAAATTGTATATGAAAATCCTCAAGGTTTGTAGATCAGTAAAAAAATCCTCAATACGTTTGATATGATAGTATTAGTTGTTTTCGAATGTGTTGTCGCCCTTTACTCACACCAACTTGTGTGGGCCCCTGCTGCCGCATTACTCTTACTACCAAATACACGTCACTGCAGCACTTCATGGTAGATTGAAACCACTCAGGAACACATAATATCACAAGAAAACACTGAACATTTGGGTGGTGCTGACCTACTCTTCTCTTAGTGCATGTGCTAACAACGCTATGAGGCTGGAGAATTGCAGCACTTGGTGCCTTCGGGCTAGAGGGAGTGGGTATGAGACTGAAGTGTTAAATTAGTTACGGACACTCTAGTAACTTTCTTAGTCAGTAACGTCCTCTTTGTGTGTGGTAGTCTGCTTTGTATATCCTCCTTGTTTCGTCCATTATAAGGTACTTTAATTCCAAGGTAGAAGAACTTTTTCACTCCATCTATTTCGTGGTTCCCAATTTTGATGGAAGGTTTCCCATCCATTTCATTTCTGCTGCTCTTCATTGATTTCGTCTTTCTTCAGTTTACTCTCCATCCATATCCTGCACTCAGTAGACTGCTAATTCCATTTAGAATGTCCTGGAATTGTTCCATGCTTTGCCTGAGTGTAGCAATATCATGAACGAACATTTAATTTACATTCTTTAACTCTGAATTTTAGTCCCAATCCTAAATATACGTTTCCTTTCCTTTGGACAGTAAGGAAGAAAGAATGCATACCTCACTTTCGCTTTTTCTAATCCTAGCACTAGTGTCTTTCTCTTCATCCTTACTCTTCCTTCCTCGTTTTTGTACTAGTTATATATACCTGTCTTTCCCTACTTCGACGATCTAGCACCATTATACATTGTCGAAAGCTTTTTCCGTTTCGGCAAGCCCTGTGAATGTATCCTAATATTTTTAAACCCTTCCTCCATTATCAAGCACGTCAAGGATGCCTCTTTGATGTATTTATCTTTCATAAAATCAGTCATCATCCAAGAGACCCACAATATTCTTATCCATCCTTCTCTATATTATTCTGTTCAGCAAGTTGGATGCATGAGCTGTTATCCCGAATGTGCGACATTTTTTTCATTTTCTTGCCCTTCGTATCTTCGTGTGTGACAAAAGTGATGGGATACCTCCTAGCATCATGTTGGACATTGTTTTTCCCTGCGTAGTGCAGCAGCTCGGCGTGGTATGGACTCAACAAGTCGCTGGAAGTCCTCTGAAGAAATATTAAGCCATGCTGCCTCCATAATGGCCCATAATTGTGAAAGCGTTGCCGGAGCAGGGTTTGGTGGATGAACTGACCTTTCGCTTATGTTCGCTGGCATTCATGTTGGGCGATGTGCTTGGTCAAATCATTCGCTCGAACTGTTCAGGACGCTCTTCAAATGAGTCACCAACAACTGTGCCTGGTGACACGGCACATTGTTACCCATAAAAAACTCCATCGCTGTTAGGGAAAATAAAGGCCATGAATGGCTACAAATGGTTCCGCAGTAGCCAAACAGAGCCATTCCCAGTCACTGTCTCATGTAAGCACAGCCCACACCAATACGGAACCACCACCAACTTGAACGGTGCCTCGTTGATAAGTTGTGTCCATGGCTTCGTGGGGCCTGCGCCCCACTTGAACCCCACCATCAGCTCTTACTAAATGAAATCGGGACTTATCGGGCCAATCGTCTAGGATCCATCTGATATGGTCACGAGCCCAGGAGACGAGCTGCAGGAGATGTCGTACTGCTGTCATAACGGATACGTTGGTTGTACGTCCCACATTGGTTTATGCAGTTATTTAATACAGTGTTCCTTGTCTGTCAGTACTGACAAATCCATGGCAAGGACGGTGCTCTCGGTCGTTAAGAGATGGGTGTCGGTCACTGTGTTGTCCATGGTGAGAGGTATTCTCGGCACACTCTTGACACTGTAAAATTCAGAATATTGAATTCCCTAACGCTTTCCAAAATGCAATGTCGCGTACCTCTAGCTCCAACTACTATTCCGCGATCGAAGTGCGTTAATCCTTGTAATGCGGTCATAATCACGTCGAAACATTTTCACGTTAATCACCTCAGTACACATTGTAGCTCCGCCAGTGATGCGGACCGCCACTAATTCCTCTCCTGCGCTAACCTCTTCACCTCAGAATAGTACTTGCAACCTACATCCTCAATTATTTACTGGATATATTCCAATCTCTGTCTTCCTCTAGTTTTTACCCTCTACAGCTACCTCTACTGCCATGGAAGTCATTCCTCGATGCCTTAACAGATGTTCTATCATCCTGCCCTTCTCCTTGTCAATGTTTTCCACATATTCCTTTCCTTTCCAATTCTGCGCAAAATTACCTAATTCCTTACCTTATAATTCCAGCTAATTTTCAGTATTCGTCTGTAACACCTCATCTCAAATGCTTCGATTCTCTTCTGTTCCTGTTTTCTCACAGTCCATGTTTCACTACCATACAATGCAGTGCTCCAACGTAAATTCTCATAAATTGCTTCCTCAAATCAAGGCCTATGTTTAAAATATACTTGGTCAGGAATGCCGTTTTTACCATTGCTAGTCTGCTTTTGATGTCCTCCGAGCTCCGTCCGTCATTGGTTATTTTTCTCACTGGATAGCAGAATTCCTTAAATTCATCTATTTCGTAACCCTCAATCCTGATGTTAAGTTTGTCGTTGTTCTCATTTTTTCTACTTCTCATTACTTTTGTCATTCTTGGGATTTAATCTCAATCCATACTCTGCACTCATTATATTGTCCATTCCATTTAGCAGATCCTGTAATTCTTCTTCACTTTCATTCAGGATAGCAACTTCATCAGCGAATCGTATCATTAATCCCACTCCTGAACCTTTCTTTTATTTCCATCACTGATTTTTCGATATGCAGATTGAACAGTAGTGGTGAAAGACTACATACTGTCTTACACTCTCTATAATCCGAGCACTTCGTTGTTGGTCGTTCATTCTTATTATTCCCTCTTGGATCTTGTACATACTGTATATTATCCGTCTCTTCTTAGAGCTTACCCATATTTTTCCCAGAATTTCGAACATCTTGCACCATTTTACAATGTCTAACGCTTTTCCAGGTCGGCAAGTCTTACGAATGTGTCTCGATTTTCCTTTAGTCTTGTTTCCATTATCTACCAAAACATCAGAATTTTTGGTGCGTTTACCTTTCCTAAAGTCAAACTGATAGCCGTCCAAAACATCCTCAGTTTTCTTTTCCATTCTTCTGTATATTATTATAGTCAGCAACTTGGATGCATGAGCTTCCAAGCTGACTGTACGATAGTTCTCGTACTTTTCAGCTCTTGCAATCTTCGGAATTGTATGGATGATATTTTTCTGAGAGTCATACGGTTTGTCTTCAGAATCATACATTCTCCACACCAATGTGAATAGTCGTTTTGTTGCTATTTTCCCCAATGGTTTTACAAATTCTGATGGCATGTTATCCATCCCTTCTGCCTTATTTGATCTTAAGTCCTCCAAATTTCTTTTCAATTCTGATTCTAATACTGAATCCCCCATCTCTTCTGAATCGACTCCTGTTCCTTCCTCTATCACATCAGAAAAATCTTCCCCTTCATTCTGTTTGAACATGAAAGACGTGTGTATCGCAAAGAGCAATTGCTGCTTCCGTAAGTAGTAGTTTGGATCTGAACCTTTCAAGTTGCGCAAGCTACGTCCCAGAAAATAATTTGGCGACGCTATCCGACTTGTATAGTATAATAGACATAGTTACTCACTCACAGGCACACACACACACTCACACACACAGGGACTAATGATATATCATAATTTAGCGCAAGTGGAAAAAATGCCCTTGCATGACTACTACGTGAATACTACACAGTGAGCAATGATTCGTCAAGTCAGTAATCCAAATGTGAAGAAGTGTTAGCTTTCTGCTTATAGCTGTCAGCTATGCAGTAAGAATGTTTCCACAGTTTTGTAATCATTGATTTCAAATAGAAACAGTAAATCCTCAGCACTGAAATATGACTTGTGAATGTCGGTTTCATACGACTTCACCTGCAAATTGTGAGACTTCATCATAATGCGTGATATCACTACGTAAATTTTATACAAATATCAGTTTTCCAAACAACACCTGTCGATCTACTTCATCTGCACCTAAAACGTGACAGCATTCAAAGAAAGTATACTTGTTACTAATATTTTGCGGCTGCAACTCAGTGTGAGGTTTCCAGTACACCAGAATATTTAAGTACGCGGACAATATTAGCAGTAACCTCAGACGTTTTGTAGATGATACTGTTATCTATAATGAAATCAAGTCTGAAAGAAACTACATAAATATTCAGTCATGTTTTGGCAAGATTTCAATGTGGTGCAAATATTAGGTAATTGCTTTAAAGGTTCAGAAATGTAAAATTATGCACTTGAGTAAACGAAAGAAACGTAGTACAATATCACTGAATTGCAGTTGTAATCTATAAACTCATACAAGTATTTCAGTGTAACACTTTGTAGGGACATGACTTGGAACGATCTCATGGGCTCAGTCATGGGGGTAGTAGCAGGGTAGCAGACTTCGGTTCACTGGTAGAGTATTAGGGAAATGCGATTAGTCTACAAAGTTTGCATACAGATCGCTTGTATGATCCATCCAGCAATACTGCTCAAGTTTTTGGGATCCACACCAGGTAGGACTGACAGAAGACATGGAATGTACACAGAGTAGGGCAACACGAATGATGCTAGAGAGTGTCACAGAGATGATGAAAGAACTCAAATGGCAGAGTCTGGAAGTTAGACGTAAAATGTTCCGAGAAAGCCCACTTATAAAGTTACAGGAGGCGGCTTTGAATGATAACTCTAGTAACATACTACAACTCCCTACGTATCATTCCCATAGGGATCACGAGAACAAGATCACATTACAGTGTACATGTTGTTGTTGTTGTGATCCTCAGTCCAGAGACTGGTTTGATACAGCTCTCCATGCTACTCTATCCTGTGCAAGCCTCTACATCTCTGAATAACTATAATACTGCAACGTATATCCTTCTGAATCTGCTTAGTGTATTCATCTCTTGTTCTCCCTATACGATTTTTACCCTCCACGCTTTCCTCCAATACTGAATTAGTGATCCCTTGATGCCTCAGAACGTGTCCTACCAACCGCTCTCTTCTTATAGTCAAGTTGTGTCACAAATTCCTTTTCTCCACAGTTCTGTTCAGTATGTCCTCACTAATTACGTGATCTATCCATCTAATTTTCAGCATTTTTCTGTAGCACCACGTTCCGAAAGCTTCTATTCTCTTCTTATCTAAAATGTTTATTGTCAATGTTCCACTTACATATATAGCTTCACTCCATACAAATACTTTCACAAAAGACTTCCTGACACTTAAATGTACACTCGATGTTAACAAATTTATCTTCTTCAGAAACGCTCTGCTCGCCATAGCCAATCTACATTTTATATCCTCTGTACTTCGACCGTCCAGTTCTTTTGCTGCCCAAATAAAAAAACTGATCTACTAGTTTAAGTGTCTCATATCCTAATCTAATTCCCTCAGCATCAAATGATTTAACTCGACTACATTCTGTTACCCCCATTTTGCTTTTGTTGATGTTCATCTTATATCCTCCTTTCAGGACACTGTCCATTCAGTCAAGCTGCTCTTCCAGGTCCTTTGCTGTCTCTGACAGAATTACAAAGTCATTGGAAAACCTCAAAGTTATTATTTCTTCTCCATGGATTTTAATTCCTACTCCAAAGTTTTCTTTTGTTTCCATGCTCAATACATAAATTGAATAACACTGGGGATAGGCTACAACCCTGTCTCACTCCCTTCTCAAAGAGTGCTTCCCTTTCCTGCCCCTCCACTCTCATAACTGCTATCCGGGTTTTGTACAAATGGTAAATAGCTTTTCGCTTCCTGTATTTTACTCCTGCCACCTTCAAAATTTGAAAGAGAGTATTACGGTCAACATTGTTAAAAGCTTTCTCTAAGTCTACAAATGCTAGAAACGTAGGTGTGTCTTGCCTTAACCTATCTTCTAAGGTAAGTGGCACAGTCAATACTGCCTCGTTGTTCCAACATTTGTACGGAACCCAAACTGATCTTCCTGGAGGTCGGCTTCTAGTAGTTTTTCCATTCGTCTGTAGAGAATTCATGTTAGTATTTTGCAACGATTATTAAACTTATAGGTCGGAAATTTCAGCAGCAAACATAGAGGTATTTAAACAATCATTCTCCTTGCAGTTCATCTGGGAATGGAACAGGGAAAGGCCCTTATAAGTGGTACAGTGAGGTATACCCTCAGCCATACACTTCACAGTGGTTTACAAAGTATGACTGTAGATGTAAATGTAGACTACTGTATGTGGAGAATCTACGATATACCAGAAGATGGCGGCGACGCTGCGTGGCACTAGGTTAAACATTAGTATTACGGAATGATGTAGTTTACATAGAAAAAATTCCGATGTAAGTAGATTGTTAAACGTATTTTGGTACTAAACACAGATCAATGATTTGGGGACCCACATAGGCTCCAAAGCAACAGAAACTAAATTCAGATTCACGACAAGTAATCCCAGCGTCTCGAACGAAATAATACTTATTTCATGATGTAGGAGAGGGTGTCGTCTTTATTTTCACAGCACAACAAACTGAAAGAATAATACACGTCACTATAACCACCTTCCGTTCAATCAAGTATGAACAACATACGAATTTTAATTTTACCACGAGAAAGTACACTGCTGCCTCCCTTATTATGAAGTAATAATGACCAAGCTATGTCGAAACAACAAAACCACTTTAACTAAGCATTGCTATTGCAAATTACTGAAATCACTGTCAGTCCATCGTGGCCAGGGGACATCGGCTGGTTAAGTAATTGTAAATGTCAATAAAATTCATCAAAAGCCTTCTACTTTGAGATATTATTTTATTTTATTGTGAAGGCTAGCAATTTCAGCATTTCATTATGCCATCTTCAGGCCCCATATTAATCTATCCAAATAAACGAACTTTTCGTGTAGCGCCATAAATCTCTGGATATCACGAGTTCGATCGTTACAATATTGCTTCATTGGAAGATGTAATAGCAACAGAGTATGGGGCCTGAACATGGCTTAAGGAAATGCTGAAACTGGTAGCCTTCCCAATAAAATAATATCTTAAAGTACACGGTTGTTGATGAATATTGTTGACATTGACAATAGTTAAAATGGTCCCACTCAGTTCTTTCGTTGTCGTACATTCCGCATATCAGACATAGGCAGTCTTCCTCCTGAGGTGAAACACATAACAGCACTCCTCCAAACGTAGCACCAATACCAGAAGAGAGGCAAATGCTCTTTCAAACCACGCCTGTCTCATGGCTTCCAACCCGTCAATGGTTCCCACCGCCAGCTCCTCAGAAATGCAAAATCACATACAGCAATCAAATAAAATGTTTGCTCACAGTACTGATATCAATTAATTGAGCAATAAGCGGAAAGTATCGCAAAGATAAATGACGTAATGTACTAAAACTAAACTACAATTGGATGAAATGGAACTGCCAAATAAACAGAAACTTTACATTTTAGAAAAAAATTTGAAATTTGGTGTGGAGAAGACGACCAGAGGATACTGCAAAAATAGTATCTCACATACTAAAATGTTTTCACTAATAAGATTAATGAAAGCGAGTGTTAAATGAAAAATAAACTAGGGTAGCCTCATGGTAATGCCTTTCGGCTTAACTTTGCACACTCTTACGCCATGGTTCGCAAAATCGAAGCTTGATGATTTTAATACGTCATCACGGCAGGACCTATAGGCGATGTTTCTATGCTATATTTGAACGTTGTATTTAAAAACCGATTGCTCTGGCATTAAGAAAAATTACACTTGAACATTGGATCATTTTGCTTTTAGTAGTTACATTTAACCAAACTAACCTGATTAACATTAAAAGGAATAATTCTAAAGATCTGTGTCAGCTTCAAGTGCTGAGTAAAGTATGTTTTTAAACCCTTGATATCGCTCCCTCGCATGAGCTCATTCGCTGAGCTAATAGTTGGAAAGCTAACTGTTTTTGAGCACCAGTGCCGGTAGGTACTGATTATGCATGAAGCTGCCAACGCTTCTGACAAATGCTGCATTCTCCTGAGTGTTTCGAGTAACTCTAAAGCGCCACGATTTTAGATTTTTATCTTTCATCTAGAAATTTATCCAGGCATTGAAGGGTTAAAGCTTAACAACAAATATGGAAATATGTCATGTCTATGAACGGAATAAATAGTAAGAGAAACATATCAGATATCCTACAAGCTTAGTGTTAAGTGAAAAGAATTCGAAAATTAAAATCATGTATCAATATCAGTTGATATTATGTTCTGCACATGAGTTGTACAAGTGCATGTATACACCAATGTTACTGAAATGTTGATACTTACATTAAATAACTTGAGGAGGACCAGCTCCATACTGTAATATTTACTTAAAAGTGTCTTTTAAACTGGTACATATATTCCTACTTACATAACGTTAGTAAGAAGTTCTCAAATAATAACTGAGTTGATTCTCAAACAACGATTGTAAAAAAGAAGCAAGAAAAAAGAGAGAGAAAATGCTTTAAAAGATCCATAGTTATCTCCACACGGGAAGTTAATAATAAATAATGTCTTCAAGACCTGAAATGATTAATTTACTATCTTGTCTGCACTACTATAAATCTCAAGTTTTATAGTACATGCAGTACCTTTTCCTAAATTCGTCATAAGATTGATACCACATATAAGACATATGTCTTATTCTGGGTGAATAAGACGGCGAAATAAATATTTGTCAGGAAGGCAAAATTCTTTTGGGCACCATTTTATGGATTCATTCAGTCCCACCAACATACACACATTGTATATCATGTTCTCATCTCACAATTATTGGATTAAGAACATGGTTTTGTTACCTGTGCTGGATATGAAGCTACTGGTTGTGGATGTTGCTGTCTGCAAAGCAGTTCTTGACATGCTTCATGTACTGCACATTTCCTGAATTTTTATGGAGAGACTGAGGGCCACGTCCTCCATATTTCAGTCAGTCAATAACGCAGCTAGCCACTCGTCAGGGCTGCCAAATGCGTATTACATGATGAGTTCGGATCTCCTTGGCACAATCATTGTCCTCTATGCTCCTCAGTAAGGCGAGTCACCTGCGACCTCATACAACAGCTGATCTGCCATCCTGTACACCTTGTAGTAGTCTCTCTATGTCCTGCCATCCAACCCAAAGCTCGATCCATAAAAATACACAGAAGATTTAGTCTAATGACCTCATATGACACATCAACATACATATATATCATTTACACATATCATCTCTCAAAAAGAACTTCTCAGATTTCCAAAAATGGTTACACTATCCCTTTATAGCTTGATAAATTCTTTTCATTGATTTCACTGTTAACCTAAGTAAAGAATATTACGAGATGGTACTCAAATGAAAACAAAATAACATTAATAAAGATTCATAATTGGTACTAAGGTATTATGTCACACAAAACAATAAATAACATCTACGTCATAAATGATTGATTCATGGACCCATATCCTGAAACCCACCACAAATGTCATTAGTGCCACAAGAAATCTATCTAAGTCACAACTACTTCGACACTATAAAAATACTAAGATTACCTCCATCTAATTGCAGCACGAACTACAACGCATTTGTTCTACTTCGTTTGGCACTTAGAAACTTGAAGCTGTAAATCAAATAAAACGAGAACATTACAAAATGTTAAAACTCTGCCAGAAGAGCACAGATTCTTCTCTTAAACTTAAATTAGCAAACCCATGTCATCAGTACACTCTGTCTGTAATGAAAATTGAATTAAAACACATATAATACACATCATTGTTGCTGTCCTGCAGCTCTACTGTTTGTCTGAAGACATTCAATAATAACTATTTACCATAAAATCCATATAAATCCTGAAGAACTTTAACACATTTCAAAGAAAATGTCTCACCTCTTATTACTCAAATCCCTGTCTCGTCTCAAAATGGTTATAGTCACTCAACAAAATACAGGGACGAGGAAAGTAAAAATTCCAGAATTTTTACCCTTGAGCTTAGGTCTCAACTGATTCCCACCATTCAGCTGAAAATAAAACTGTCATTTAACTATTCCAGTGGTGTGTAGACCAATTAAAAATGTAGCAGGTCCCATAACGGCAGGGGCCTACATAGTACCTTCCAAATGAGGCCACTCTCACACCAGACAAACAGTGCACACTTTAAACAATGCACGAAGGATAGCAGAAGGTTTAATCGGCTATGTTATCCCGAAAAATGATCTTGATCTGATCTTGAAAATTATCACTGGCCCAAATTTGTCGGAATCTCTGTTATGGCTCACACTAATGGTTTCCGAAATAAACAAGCCATTGAAATAAAAATCACTGACAATGCCCTTAATAGAGCTGCAAGCCTGCTACTTAGCATAGCGTGGGATCGAACGATCACGAGGTCAGGTATTGTCACTACCTATATTTATGTTTCGCCTTTTGAATTCTACAAAATTTTGTAGAGTTCTTGTATTGACTGTTCCACTTTCTGTCTATTGTTAGTACCATTTAACATATTAACTGATGAAAAGTGATTATCCATATCCGTTTTACTCTATTCTGACATTGTTCCAAACTGTTTCATTTACCAAATTCTAATTATTTCAGACATCCTCTTGAACTAACCTCTGAATAATTCTGTTAATTTAGCTTTTTTTATCGTATATTGGCTCAATATGCTTAAATTAATTCTAGTAATGGTTTTAACTTTATAGCCTTACATTTTTCCTGTTGATCGTACTAGTTTGTTCTCATGGAATTTCGAAAGTGATATAGTACAGCCACAACCCACAATTTTCTTCAGTTTTTTGGAAGACACAGTGACTTTCATTTTAGGTTCCATTTATAGATAGACTGTAGCCTAACATATCACATTTGACGCTATTTAACTTGTCTTCCAACCCTAGTAACGTTTGTTCTACCAGATTTCAAGTGGCAGCCCTTCATTTTGCAGATAAAATTACTTAGGGAGTTACTTAAATACGATTAATCAATCAAAATAAGCATTATTTCAATATACGTAATACGTAATTCGGGTCATATAGGCTGCTATTTTGACTTCTAATTAGTACTGCCATTATCGTACTTATTTTTCAAATTCTCATCATCATCACCACCACCACCTTCCCCTTCCTTTCATGGATTAGGCTGCTGCTTGTTCCAACTCACAGACAAACAAAATCATTCCAATCTTTCTCGAGCTCTTTCGATATCTCTATTCCAATCCGGTTCGTAGTTCAAGATGTTCTGTGACCTGGTATCCTCGTGAGGTGTCTCCAACCATGACGATATTGTTTAGAGTGCAGGAAACTGTGGAGATTAATGCAGGACGTTCGTCCATAGTGTAGTGATATTGAGCTGCACTTCACCACGTCTCTACATACTGCTGAGAAGCTTCTTCCGTTTCAAAATACCTAACATTCGAGCAGGTTAGAACAGAATAATGCCCCGCCGGTTGTTACCATCCTGTCTTTGGTGAAGAGTTATCCTTTAGTCGTATGAGATTTTTTGGAAATACATTATTTCCTCAGAGCGTGGAATCTGCCTTCTCAACGGAGGATGACTAAAAACCTCAATTTTAGGGCGGGTGTATCATGATCCGTAGCGTATTCGTATTTCACAGCGGTGTTCAACCTTGACTGGTGGTCAAAGTGGTGTGTGAGAATTACAACAGAACGTCGTTCATGACAGACAATGCCTAGTAAAAGTTTAAGCCTTTCCATACTATAGGTTTCAGTCTGCTGCTTGTGCGAATCAAAAGGAATGGAGCATTTAGCGTCCCGTCGGCGTCAAGGCCATTACACACGGCCGTCGGGGTAGCCACACGATCTTGGGCGCCTTGTCACGGTCCGCGCGGCTCCCCACGTCGGAGATTCGAGTCCTCTCTCGGGCATGGGTGTGCGTGTTGTTAGCCTAAGTTAGTTTAAGAAATGCTTAAGCTTAGGGACCGATGACCTCAACAGTTCGTTCCCATAAGACCTTACCACAAATTTCGAATTTTTCCATTACACACGGAGCAGAATATCGGATTGCTTCAAGGATTGGGCAAGAGAGCAGCGTTTCATTTCGAAGGAACCATCCAAACATTATTCTGGAGGGATCTAGGGAAATCAAGGAAAACCTAGATTTGGATGGCCAGACGCGAATTTGGAATGTCGCCTACCGGAATGCGAGCCCAGTGTGCTAACTACTCCGTCACATCGCTCGGTGGTTGTGCGGTGGACTAGTGGTTGACTATGGTCGACGTTGGTAGATGCAGTGACATTACAGGAGTATTAATTTCTTTACGTTGTGGTCTGTGAATAGTTACACGATCTGTAGACTACCACAGTAGATACATCTAATTTTTGCCTGAAATACTTTAGACATGGTAAGATTTCCTGAAATCGATTATATTGAGTGGAAGAGACTTCTATCCCCCCCCCCCCCCCCGCCTCCCCCCCCCCCACCCCGACCCCCTACTTCCATCCCCCGAGTGAAGTCACCAGTCTGAGGAGCCAATTAAGTCAGACAATATAGGGAAACGCTCGCCGCCTTTATTCTACAACGGTTATACATGAACAGAAGTGTACCCTAGGAGCTGTAGCGTACAGGTAACTGGAAATAGGAGCGCGTCGTGTCCGGGACACCAGGCAGAGGTTCGCCTTTAAGGCCGTGGAGGCGGGTGCAGCCATCGTGAAGATTTAATGAGCGGCCGATCCGCAGCTGCTCGCCGGTGCACGCCGAAAAATTTGCTCAAGGAGGCGGTGCTGGCAAACTTGCCGGAAACACTGATCACTGAGAAAGAGTTTAAAATCCACCCGTCTGTTTCAATAAACACGGAAAGTCTCTGGAGCACTGGGCGGAAGAGACCTTGAAGTTTTGTGGAAAAAAAAAGGAATGAAAAGTTTGAAGCTTCGAAACACGGAAAGCTAGTGGAGGTGGAGAAAATTTAAGTCTAATCAATTAAACTTGGACCAACAGAGCTGCATCTTAAGTTAATGCACCTTATTAACGGGATGATGTGTTAAAATAAAATAGATACCATTGTTACAAAATCACGGAAACTAAGTGTTATGTACGCAAAGCAAATAAAAATGAATAGCAAAGAGGTCAGACGCATTAGGATAGAAAACGGCTCTCAGAAATATTTATTTTTCAAGTAGAGGTAGATAACAGAAAGGAAATTTATTTGCAGGTCCACGTCGCTTCTATTGGCTTTCAGAAGGATTGTATAAATAAAGAAAGCGACGTACCGTAGTGAGAAAATTACTATAAAATTGTCCCACAGTTCTTTTCAGTCGTCGGCTTCATTATGCATTGCAGTGTTCCCATAGTACGAATTTCCAAGACGATCATACAGATCTGAAAAATCTAATACATAAAAAATACATGTGTATGAAATAATTCCACAGGCAAAAATTGTAATGTGGACAATTTTCAGCACAACTTTTGCCCTATGAAACTATAAATAACAGATGCATAAAAATACAAAGCAAACAATCACCGTCCGAACAGGCCTTGATGGCCCAACGGCACCGACCGGCCGCCGTATCATTCTCAGCCCTTAGGCGTCACCGGAGGGGCATGTTGATAGCACACAGCTCTCCCGGCCGTTGTCAGTTATCGTGGCCAGTGCCGCTACTTCAAATCAAGTAGTTTCTCAATCGGCCTTACAAGAGCTAAGAACACGCCACTTGGCAACAGCATTTGGCAGACCCCGACGATGACCCATCCAAGTGCTACCCAAGGTTGACAGCGTAATACACTACTGAGCATTAAAATTGATACACCACGAAGATGACGTGCTACAGAATCGACATTTAACCGACAGGAAGAAGATGCTGTGATATGCAAATGATTAGCTTCTCAGAGCATTCACTGTAGGTTCGTCCGCAGCTCGTGGTCGTGCGGTAGCGTTCTCGCTTCCCGCGCCCGGATTCGATTCCCGGCGGGGTCAGGGATTTTCTCTGCCTCATGATGACTGGGTGTTGTGTGATGTCCTTTGGTTAGTTAGGTTTAAGTAGTTCTAAGTTCTAGGGGATTGATGACCATAGATGTTAAGTCCCATAGTGCTCACAAGGGAACCTCCCCATCGCACCCCCGTCAGATTTAGGTATAAGTTGGCACAGTGGATAGACCTCGAAAAACTGAGCACAGATAAATCGAGAAAACAGGAAGAAGTTGTGTGGAACTATGAAAAAATTAGTAAAATATACAAACTGAGTAGGCCAAGCGAAGATAGGCACATCAAGGACAGTGGGAGTCAACGTGCGCCGTGGTCCCGTGGTTAGTGAGAGCAGCTACGGAACGAGAGGTCCTAGGTTCAAGTTTTCCTTCGAGCGAAAAGTTTAAATTTTTATTTTCAGTTTATGTGACAGACTCTTATGTTTTAATCACTATTTTCGGAGTGCTTATCACATCTACAAGAAAACCTAAATCGGGCAAGGTAGAAGAATCTTTCTACCCATTCGCTAAGTGTACAAGTTAGGTGGGTCGACAACATATTCCTGTCATGTGACGCCATCACCAGTGTCGTATAGAATATATCAGACGTGTTTTTCCGTGGAGGAATCGGTTGACCTATGACCTTGCGATCAAATGTTTTCGGTTCCTATTGTAGAGGCACGTCCTTTCGTCTACTAATCGCACGGTTTTGCGGTGCGGTCGCAAAACACAGACACTAAACTTATTGCAGTGAACAAAAACCTCAATGAACGAACGGACAGATCATAACTTTGCAAAATAAAGAAAGTAAAATTTTCAGTTGAGTGATGGCTTGAACCAAGGACCTCTCGTTCTGCAGCTATTCACGCTAACCACGGGACCACGGCGCTGCTGAGCTCGCATTCTCCTTGATGTTGCCTATCTTGCACATGGACTACTCAGTTTGTACATTTCACTAATTTTTTTCACGGTTCCACACAACTTCTTCCTGTTTTCTCGATTGATCTGTGTTCAGTTTTTCAAGGCCTATCCACTGTGCCAACTTATAACTAAATCTGAGGGGGGTGCGATGGGGAGGTTCCCTTGTCAGAGCCATTTGAACCATTTGAACTCTAGGTTCGCACTGGTGGCAACACCTACAACGTGGTGACATGAGGAAAGTTTCCAACCCATTTCTCATACACAAACAGCAGTTGACCGGAGTTGCCTGGTGAACCGTTGATGTGATGCCTCGTGTAGGGAGGAGAAATGCGTAACATCACGTTTCCGACTTTGATAAAGGTCGGATTGTAGCCTCATTGCGGTTCATCGTGTCGCGACGTTGCTGCTCGCGTTGGTCGAGGTGCAGTGACTGTTAGCAGAATATGGATTCTGTGGGTTCAGGAGAGTAATACGGAACGCCGTGCTGGATCCCAACGGCCTCGTATCACTAACAGTCCATATGACAGGCATCTTATCCGCATGGCTGTAACGGATCGTGCAGCCACGTCTCGATCCCTGAGTCAACAGATGGGGACGTTTGCAAGACAACAACCGTCTGCACGAACAGTTCGACCACGTTTTCAGTAGCGTGGACTATCAGCTTGGAGACCAAGGCTGCGGTTACCGTTGATGCTGCATCACAGACAGGAGCGCCTGCGATGGTGTACTCAACGACGTACCTGGGTGTACGAAAGGCAAAACGTCATTTTTTCGGATGAATCCAGGTTCTGTTTACAGCATCATGATGGTCGCATCCGTGTTTGGCGACATCACGGTGAACGCACATTGGAAGCGTGTATTCCTCATCGCCATACTGGCGTATTACCCAGCGTGATGGTATGGGGTGCCATTGGCTACACGTTTCGGTCTCCACTTGTTCACATTGACGGCACTTTGAACAGTGGACGTTACACACCATACAAGCTCTGTTTGACTCAATGCCCAGGCGTATCAAGACCGTTATTACGGCCAGAGGTGGTTCTTCTGGGAACTGATTTCTCAGGATCTATGCACTTAAATTGCGTGAAAAACTAACCACATGTCACTTCTAGTATAATATATTTGTCCGATGAATACCCGTTTATCATCTGCATTTCTTCTTAGTATAGCAATTTTAATGGCTAGCAGTGTAAAAGAAAGTTAAATAGTTGTAGTACTGAAATATATACGCAGAACACCAAATTTTATACCAGATGGAGAAATCAAGAGTTAATACAACATTAACTGAATTCTCCGTCGGTACTTGGCAGATCACGATAGTAGTAACGAAAATAAAAACACTCCCATGAGATTCAGCTGTCAGTATATAAGATTAGAATATCAAGCATCGTTTTCCTTTTTTTCTTCTAATCACCTTATTAATAAAAGTGGAAGAATTTCTCTGATCTGTGTAAAGCTCGGTGCGGCTTTTTAACGATTAAGAATAATCAAATTTGCATGGCCTATTTTCATTAAGGTTCTTTTGGACAGTTAACGTTACCAAATTAAACAAATGATGAAACAACGCAAATGGTACATTTATAAAACTTGAAGTGAAATAAAAGGAAATAACCAGTCTAAGTCCGAAGCTAGAGAGAGCACATTGATAATCAGACCCTAAAAGCTCCACTGGAAGTAGGTAGTCTGTCCCAGGGCATTAAAATATAGACAGTGCGTTAATGTCGTACTTTCGTTCAGTGTCAGAAGTATACAACAAAGAAATTTTATTTTCAGAGGAGGCACGAGAGCGGGAACCGACCAGCATGGGTATGCCGATGCGTACATCTCTGTTATTGAGAACTGGATGCGTCGAGGATCGCAAATTCCGACTACCGTTTTCTTCGCTAAACAGCTGATTAATGTCAGCCTAGAGAATATTGCACAAACCAATCATCAATCGTGGTAAATCACCAGAAAAGAATTTTATTTGCAGTTCATGTTCAGATAGTAAACGAGCACTATATTTCGAGGCGACAGAACTCCATTTTTTTGGTTCTTCTGTTCTCCAGGAATAGCTGATATAGACAACTGTTGGCTAGTTAATTTGTAACATATTCCATAGATAACACGAACGACACAAATTATCTTGTCAACACAGAAAATACGTACCTACGTCGTGTAGACATTTTAACTTCGATGTCCCTGGATTACTAGTATCACAACTTTAATTTCGGCTAACAGAATGAAGATAACATTATTATCTTTTTAACACCATTTGCTGCTTGCAAAAACGGGTGTAGCGTCGGCCAAGCCTCGACGCGCAAGTGTTATCCCTCAGGACATCGCCGAACGAAGCACGTGAAGTTACCGACTTCAGTGTTCCTAAATCTGGATCTGTTCTTATGGTAACAGCAGCTAAACATAAAAGTTTGAGTCACACTGTTAAATAGCTGGTTGCTAACGGAAATTTCAAACGACTTGATCTCGAGACATTTGTGGCTCACAAGAACAAGAGACAGGATGACAGTTGTTAAGTTTTTAGACGGAACTGCAGAGGGAAAAATCCGTAGTGGCATTTTCTCAAAAATAATTGAAGACGCTGTGTGCGTTACTCTAGATGAAGAAGTTGGTGCTGGAGAGGAATCATTGGCTGCCGTTTGAAGAAACGACACAATTCACCAATTTGGTGGTTAACTTCCAATGTAAAGTTATGAACGTTACCAGTGGATATAAGGTCAGATATTTTTCAGAACTTTCGCGGTACATTTAATTACACACATAAAATATGTTACTCTGCGGTGTCTTACTGTAAACTACGCTGTAACATTTAACTGGAATACACAAATTATAATGTTGGATATTAATTCACATGTAGAAAATTTGCCTCAGTGTTTCAACAACGGCATCAACAAGGTGAATAACTGAACGACCCACATCGAATATTCGACTGGTTTAAGCACCGAGAATGTAGAATGTTAAAGGTTTCTTTTAACTTTCAAACAATTCCCTTAATGCAGAGAAGAAACTTCCACTTGCTTAATTTTGCACTGAAGTAGTGCAGCAGAAATGCTCCAGTCGTGAGCGGTTATTACGAGGAGTGGTGGTCTCCGTATCTTGATTAAGTTCTTTGAGGGTTTCGAAATGTTATTACATAGTACTGAAAAGTTCCTTACGCAAAGTAAGTGTCAGCTCCCTCGCTTGCCGTCCAGACTGGGTCGAGAGTATATCTAACATTACAAAACGCAGTGCTGAAAGAATGGGATGAAATGTTTCCTTCATTCTGTTACTCTAAATTACAACTGCACACTAATAATAGAGAAAATTGTGGTGGCGAACATTTAAGATGATGTAAACTAAGGGATATACATGATTTGGGTACGTAATTATGTTTAAAGATCGACGTTATAAAATGCCTTATTCATTTCCTTACTTCGACGATTTTTACTTGCAAGTCCCATCTTTCACTGTATGTGTCTGACAAATAGAAGCGCAGAGGTTGTTTTATTATGATTCTGTAGTATTTAGAAAAGTATCATCGTTCTTCTTTGGATATTGAAGCTCTTCTTGCTTTCCATAGTTGCAAAGTAAAACAACTGATAACTTCCTTCTTATCCAAGACGCAGTTGTTTTTCTTTTCCACATAAATGTTTCAGTCCTGTACTTATTTTTCAGTAGGCACAAAATACATCATCGGCAATAAGAAACACTGCGTTATCACGATACAATATGAGTTTAACTGTTAATAGGGCGAAAGTGAACAAAATAAGTGCTTTAGCACATCACATACAAGGAAAATAAGATTACAGAACCAAACACCTCGACATGTAACACCACCAGCACTAAATAATTCGTAGCTGTATGTGAGACGGATAAAATGCCGAAGGTAGCATATACAGTGTTCTCCAATCTCACTGCTGATTACATGTAGCCAAATTCACAACTAAGGCAAAAAATAGCCACTTGATACCAATATGACGACCGTTTGTGGGGATACGAGAAAAAATATTTTTAGTATCGTTGGAGCACAGAATGGTAATGGATTCAGACAACTTGATTACATATCTAAACTTAAAGTTTAGAAGCACGCGATGTGGATGCAACGCAGCAGATTAAGTTATCGGCATCCTAGTACGCGTAGCCAGATTTATGGGGAAATACAGGATAATTATGTAAACAGAACGAAACGTTCATATAATGATTTTTGTAAACCTATTCATCGGTACTGTATGAGTGTTTGGAAACCTGGACAGGTTCGTCATGAGTGTGGATCGAGGACGGTCTGAGATGTGCTACCAGTACTGTACCTGGTGAGCTGTGTCAGGATGATAGAGTCAGAGACAAGCGTTTGAAAGGAAGACGATCTCATTTTCAAGAAACGCTGCTGTGAAAACGTGCGGCGGGAAGACGGAGAAACAACTGCGCTACAGTCAACTCAGACGACGACAGTACGAAGAAGGTCCGACAGAGTAAGGCATGTATAAACGTATACGTTTCCTCACAGGAGGCAAGTGTCTGACAAGCGGTGGTACGAAGCTGGCTGAAACACACACTGCACGGTGATTTTTTTTTTTGGGAGGGGGGGGGGGAGGGGGCGGTCTATGTGGACACATGTGGAATGAGACAATTCTTGATACAGACGTTGATTTTCCTTCGAAAGCAGTGCAGCTTGTCTTTTGGTTCTGCGTGCATTACGTTAAACATATGTCAACATATTAAAAGTGTCCATGAACTAAATTAACTACATAAAATTTCAGATAATGAATTAATAGTTACGTTAATGAACCAAATTAATGTTATCATCATCCTGAGTAATGTGAAGTTATTAATACTGAAAACTAAGCTATAAATCAACTATAAATCGTTGAGATTCAAGGAATACACCAACTAAGACACATATACTACGATGACACCAACAAGTTTCGTGTTGCAAGTGATGAATCTGTTAGATGAGGTATTGTGCTAACACATTTTATATTTTATGTAAATGTACCTTGCGTTACATAAATAATTTTATGTACAACGTATGTTCTGTTTTACCATCTAGATAACGGACCGGAAGAAAACAGCAAATAAATAGTGTAGGCAATGACTACTAACAGCTTGTGAAAGCGGACCAACGAAGAAACAGGCCAACGAAGAAACATAAATAGTGTTAAGCTGCAAGGTTAGCCAAATGGGGGAGGGGAGGAGGGGAAGGATGTTCTGTTTGTAATACTTGTTCTCTGTATAGCATCACATCTAAATATTCTCCACTAGAACATATAGTAAGATAGTAAGATATTACTTATCTACAGTAAAGCTACATATTTAGAAAACAAAGAGAACAGCACAAGAGCAAATGCATTTTAACTATTGCTACTGGAAAGTGAGGTATGCATTTGTATTTAAAACTGTGATGGAACGCAGTAAATATTGTTACGGATCTGGTACTAACCGAATGAGATATTTGAAAATGTGGTATGTATGGGTGACCAATTTAATATACCAAATATCACTCTTCACAACAGACTTCCATTGTGTGCGAGGCCATGTGCATTTGATTGAAAATAATCCACCGTTTTGAACTCAGTCCAGCAGCAGTCTGGCGTAGCGTGAATTCTACACGTCCTTCATAGTTTCGTGGATGTGTATGGCACCAGGTGACAGTGTATAAGACACACCATTTCCACTCATTATGGACTGACGGTATGTGTATCCATCCGTGCCCAGACCCGTCCCACCCAGGTTCAGATCAGGCGGATTTGGCGGCCAAGACATCAACCTGAGTTCATTATGTCCCTGAAACCACTGCAGCTCGGTTCTGGCCATATAACACAGACAGGTATCCTGCTGGAAGACGCCAGGGCCGTCGGAGAAGACATCAAGCATGAAGGGACGCGTGTGGTGCGCAATCGCTTTCACGTAGTCCTCAGCTGGCATGGTTCCTTTGATTACTACCACAGGAACTCTTGATGGTTAGGAGAATCTCTCCCAAAGCATAAAGCCGGCGTCGTGGTACAGAGCATGTTTCTAGGAACAGTTCACCTGATTGGTAGTATACCCGGATGCGACTGAGGATTTGGTATAACAAGAAAAGTGATTCATAGTGACGCTTGACAAACTCAGGGACGAGATGGCACTTTTAAATAAACTTATGAAATAATGTTTATAGTTTAAAAAACTTTTAATGCCTTGACCACAATTTTTTCCTTCTCAAATGAAACACGCCTACTAGCTTCCGTTGTTTTCTTGGTCCAAACCGTAAAAAAGCGTTGAATGTGGGGTAAAAGCTACTATCCTTAGCTTTAGTAATGCAGTTGTATGCATTTGTATATTGGTCCAACTACATTATGTAGTTACAAACTTCATCGTGAACGAGTCTCCCAATGCGACGATAAGAAGGCGAATGGTCAGTTGCATTCTTCTTTATTACTGCCATCTTGCGAGACTATTGTCTACAACCTGTCTTGTTGGGCCACAATACGAATGCATGTAATTGCATGAATACAGTTAATGATGAAAGTTTTTACTTCATATTGAAGGTTTTTTTACGGTTTGGACGATCTGAAGATGGTTGTAGAAAATAACATGGACTAGCTATCGTGGTTTATTTTAAAAGGCAAAAAAACTAGCGGTAAAGGTATCAAAAAGAGTTTTAAATTATGAAAAAGCTATATATTTGTTAAAAGCGATTCATCCGGGTAGGCGACAGTGTTCATTAATCCGTGTTTCAACCTGGATGATCTCTTTCCCATTACGATAGTCATTGGCGATGTTGGAACAGGCTGTTTCCTGCGTGGCTTTGTTTCATAGTATACGCACCTGCACGCCAAGACTCGAGTCGCTCGTTTCCTCAGAGAAGTTCTGGCACATCCTGCGTTTCCAGGTGATCAGTATTCAATAATTTTGGAGTAAATTTCGGGACGATCAATGTTCAGAATTGTTCATAACACGCAGCCTTTAAATTTTCAAACCGTGGTGAGTTTTTAATGTCATTGTGCCAACACGGGAAAATGTAGGGGTCATCTACTGCGGAAACCCACGTTCAGTTATGAGCACCGACCGGCGTGCTCTGAAACACTTACTACTACACCTGTCGTCAGATCCGCCACATACCTCCGCTTATCCTGCTATATTAAACGTGGGAGCCCCTGGCCACGTTTTGGGGTGAGACCTTCATTTCCAAGACCTTATCGCCAACTCGTCGTCTCACCATCCTTCACCACATTCCGTAGATTCTCACGACAGAAGCACGCGAAGAGTCGACCAGCCTCGCTCTTTCAGAGATGTTTGCATCTGTCAAAATCATCCATATCAGTCGATTTTCCATCCCGCATCGTTGGTAAAATGTGTCCTCACTCTCTTGTGCTCAACTTCTACATCTACATCTACACAGATACTCCACAAGCACAGAGGCTACCCTGTACCACTGCTAGTCATTTCCTTGATGGATGTCCTGCGCATAATATTTATTGCTGCAAAATGACAACTAGAGGCACAATTAATGGTAATACACTTGGTTTCACGTTTCTAAACCCTATAAGTTATGAAATACGTGGCTTGTAAAGAATAGCAATGGCGTCACACTTTCTGACAAAATTACATGTAGTGCTGTGCTCAGAGCAGGGGTTGCCTGCACCGCCTGTATCCTGCCATAAATACACCAAGATTACCACAGTACGCTCTACCTTCAGTGTACAAGTGTCGAACCAGCGACCTGCCGTGGACTGGAATGCTGGTGCCCCACTTCCTGCTGCATGTAGCGGGTGGTGTGACACGCCACGCCGCCCAGGAGAGCTGTCACACTTGAATGCCTTGTTAGTGAACCGGCGCCTATTTATACGATGCTGTGTGCCTCTGCTTTGCTAACGCACGGTTCTGTGTCATGTACTCATAACACCAGGGTTGGGCCAGTGGGCCTCTTCTGCCTGTAACTTGCGCCATGCAAACTGCTGAATTTACTCTTTTCAGCATGTCTATGGCCCTTTGGCCTCCATTTTACTTCGCAACCGCTGGTAGCATAGCTTACTGTAAACAGGCCCGAGCCCGGGTGTAACTTGTGCGCTAAGAAATATTGCACGGAAGCTAAAGTTTCCCACTTTAAATGGTGGTGCCGCTATATTATTCCCCACTTCGGAAAGACCCGGTCCCTGGGTCGACCTCTAACTATTCTTAAACTCGTTTGGGTCAGCACATACTTAGGTCATATATACTACTACTATTAGAAAACTTAGATGTGGTCTAGTCCTTTTAAAAAACATGACAAGAGACAAAACGTAAAATTTCCTTACTGCATGACCACTTCACTTAATGCTCGATCAACCCGTCTTATGCCCTTGGTATCCAATCCACTGGGATTTGGAGTACCGTCGGTTCCCTCTTGGAATTGTGTCTATGCCTGATCAGAATGAAAACAACACAACAAAGTTAAGGATGCAATGGCACTTGGCACACAGGTGCTCAAAATAATTGTTACTTGTCATTGCCTTTCACTGTACTGAGCGACATACTGCTCAAGCTGTTCGGCTGATATGCGCCCCTCTTGCTCTGAAATGAACTGGTTTACGGATCACAACGAACCTGACTCCAGGGTTCTATTTATAAAGGTCAGATTCTGCCTTGGCAAACCTGTAAAGTTGCTTCTGGCCGGTACAGCTGTGGCTGTGTAACATTCAATTGAGTGACTCCTGAAATTGACGCTGGAAAATGGAAGGTTAGTCCTACTATGTTACACTTAGTTCCATTGATTAAAATTCCGCTCCCATCGAGCTCTACACGTTTCGATTTGGCAAATAGTCCCTGCTCATAACAACTTGCTACTACTATTAATTTTTCACAGGTAGAGAAGATCCAATGCATCCCGACCATTTGCAAGCTCAGTTTTGGCTCCATGATGTCCCTTGGACAGTCTACTTCTTCCCTCCTGGTTAAAAATAACTGCACTATGCACGTGTCCAGATCGGTGCTTATCACTCTGGCTGGACATACTGTTATCTTCCCTCTATGGCAGCCAAGTAATTCCTCTCTTGTAATCTCGGCGTACTGGCTGTTAACTGCCGAAATCAGCAACACCTTCTCAATTTTCACTTCTACAAACTTGCTCAATGCTCCCCACTTCACTGGATACGGGTGGACCGTGTAACATTGAAACCTTGCGTTTTTCCCCATAACTGGTAATTGGATCAAAATATACACTCGTGCGCAGTTTGTCGTTAGCTTTACTGTTGCAACATGGTAGAGAAAGGGCAAATTTCACTCGCTGGGCCCCCTTATTAAATATAAACCTGACGGCAGTTCCTTCTGCGCCTTGCGCAACCCTCGTAAATATTGGTCCGGCGGTAACAAATCGGTACTTATCTGGAGTCGCAAAGCGTAATGCAGAGCTTCTTGCAGATTCGTTATGACTTCCTGTACATCCCACACACTGTCAGCTACGCCCTGCTGAAGTATAGTTAACACCACCCTGCTATCTAGGACTTGTAGGCGCGTCTGTAAGGTTCGTGGGTTACGATTTATTACCTCTTCTGACGCCTTAGCGTATTCCAATACCTGCCCTGCTAATGATGGGAGCAACTGTGTGTTGTTCAGGACTACCTCTTCCAATGTCCCTAACTGGGTTGCGTGCGAGGCTTCCACTGCTCTTTTCCCCTCTGGATGTTGCCCCAACCCTTCCACCGTGTTGTTCATCTCTATTATAATGCTTTCGTCCGCAGTTCCAAAGACTGTTTTCAATATTTTCCCCCCTGCGTTCAAAATGGTTCAAATGGCTCTAAGCACTATGGGACAACATCTGAGGTCATCAGTCCCCTACATTTAGAACTACTTAAACCTCACTAACCTAAGGACATCACACACATCCACGCCCAAGGCAGGATTCGAATCTGTGATCGTAGCAGCAGCGCGGTTCCGGACTCACTGCGTTCATCCACCATCGTTTCTGTCTTACTGGTGGCACCGCTTCCTCCATTCATCCCACCAGCTTTTGTAGCGTCTCATAAGTCTCATGCAATTTCTTATACTCCCCGGCTACTTCCTTCAGCATTCCTTGCTCTCTGCACATTACCTAAGCTCCTCAAAAACTTCCTCAAGCTTCCACATTTCCCATACATTCCATACCAATCTTAACGCCCACTGGTGACTTCACACCACCACATA
Source organism: Schistocerca serialis cubense (assembly GCF_023864345.2). Classification (NCBI taxonomy): domain Eukaryota; kingdom Metazoa; phylum Arthropoda; class Insecta; order Orthoptera; family Acrididae; genus Schistocerca; species Schistocerca serialis. The sequence continues at coordinate 837,949,501 of NC_064638.1, forward strand.
TTCTTGTCTCGATTACCAACCAACACTCCCCCTCTCAGTGACCTGAGGACACGGATCACCATCACCCATGCTCCCTCTTCAAAAAGACTGCTGTCCTTAGCAGGCTCACAATACTCGAAAACACATACAACATATGAAAATACAATTCCTAATTAATCTACGTAAACCCAATGATACATAACAAGAAAACAAAACAAAAAAGAACTACAAATACTCCAATACTTTCTGGGTTGCAAAGCATACGGTACATCATGCTGTACTCTATCTTCCTGGTTTCCTCTGTGCTGAACACCTCTCTTCACTCTGGCTTTATTCCTCATCCATTCCTGTGACATGCCTGGAATCACATTCGGACAACCCTTAAATGGCCGCAACCGCCCAGTGAGTACTATAATTGTTTTAGTTGGCATCTGAAGTTTAACATTAACGGGGGATGTGGTTTCAACTAATTCGTATGGCCCTTCATATCTCGTGACGAACTTCGTTGTTTTCCCTTTTGATGTATAAGGGCTGGATAGCATTACCCATCACCCTACTCTATAATGCTGTAAACTTCCTTTCCGCTTCCTGTGTGTTCCTGCCTTTCCAATGCCTTCGTATTCGCCTTTTGTACCTGTTTCCAAACATCCCGAATTGTTCTTGCAATCTGACGTACAGATTCACCGGTCCTTCTTTCGTGTAGCTTCACTAAATCAAACGGTGACGGCATTTTTCGCCCATACACTACCCCATACAGAGACAAACCGTTATTGGTATGGACTTTTGCATCAGGACAGTGGCATAACGGAGGTAATTGGCATAGAAAGGAGAACCAGAAATACTGTTACCGAAATAGGAACGGTGATGGACACTCATACAGTGGTGGATATGGGTTTAGGAATCAGAATGCCAACGTTCAAGGCTACTTTGAAAGAGGTCACGATGTCAGAAACAGCAACTGGCGAGACCCAGGCGCGAATAATTACAAAGGAAATTATGGTCCACAGAGACAAGAGCAACACAGCAAAGGGAAACCAGAAGTAGAAGTTATGCCACCGAATACTGCAAAACCTAAAGATCGACGTGAAAAATGCGGAGGAGGTTAGGAAAACTAACGTCCACTCTATCTTATACTAACCACTAAATAAAAGTTAAATTAACAGATCAACATAACAACATAATTAAAAGATAAAAGGGACTCAAAACAGACTAAAAATCTTTTGTAGTATCCTGCAACATGCACACAAACAAGAAATGACACACAACCCATAAAAGGATGAAGAAGTGATAGGACATAATTAGAATAAAGAAAAATATCAATCTAATAATTTTTGCCTCTATCAGGAAATTTTTGCATTATATAAAATCAGAGTTTTTCTGTAAATAAAAATAACAAATATATGTAAAACAAAAATTGTAAATATTTCTATGCATCAGAGGGACATTGCCGCCAACATCAATAGCCAGCTCCCTCAACACCAGATGCTTCGAGATAGAATGGAGAGGGCACAGACATGTTGAGAAAGCACTTATGGTAATAACAACAACATGAAGACTAACGCCACACTGGAAATGCAGTTTGCAACTAGGTTGGACTTCAGAAGAAAAACGCGCAGCATGGACATTTCATATGCAACGATACTGCTACTTCATGGACAAGTGTAGAGAGAATCAGGATACGACGAGACTACAAAGAAGGTACAAGAAATAAACTCATCAACTTATATTTGGAAAGGCAGTCAGATCCGACAAATCCTATATGTCTCCTACATTATAATTCACATATTCCTAGCCGAAGAGTAACAGAAGAATGCAAGAAAGAAGAGAAGAACAGAAGATGCAAGACGAAGAAGGGCAGAAGACAGCAAGATACCCTTCTCTACAATCCTACAAAGAAAATTGTTACAAACGTCTTTCCATGAACTTCGAAGCATGGTAACTACTACAACCACCTTTCCAAAAATAAACCTGGAGTAGTCAAACAAATACAAACGAACGTCAAGCAGAATATTAAGTGGTACCAACAAACATTATGCAGGAATGGATTCAGCAAAATGAACATCATTCTCCCTACCACATCACCAAATTGCCATACCGTACCAGGTGTGGAGTAGCAAGACATCACGGCACATGTATTAGGTGACGATCGTCAGTAATTACCAACTTCTACAATCATGGAACAGCCATACCCCCCAGGTGTGACAGCAAAGGAGTACAAAGACATACTCAATAAACCCCAGTCATCATCATCAGTTAAAAATACCACTTTGTGATGACAACATCAACAAATGATACCCGGCATCGCATACTAGAGTGCTTCTCACATGATTTGTGACACCCATATAAATGAGTCGACTCCTTCCAGCACTTCCTTGGGGATCATCGAACAAAGAAACGGACAGAGTAAATACAACCAGCGTAGATTATAAAAATTAGATATATACAAATAATACTTACCTTCTTATTTGTAAAAGTAATTATTTTATTACACTTGTAAAGTCCCTAATTTATACATACCTAAAATTTTTTGAGAAAGAAACTAAATTAGGATAGTCATACAATCTCTTATTTTCTTTATATGTGGAATTAGGAAAAGAATTATGTAGATTTTCCTTCTGTAAAGAATGTTCATAAATACATTTTTGTTGCAATCATAACATTAGTACTGAGGATAGAATTAAGAGAAAAGATTCTTCATTCTTTAAAAAGAAAAACAGTGGCACATAAAAGATACAAATAAATGAAACAAAGTAACACAACAGAGCTTTTGCGAACATTCACGCAAGTCTTAACTAAAGAATAGAAATAACCAGACTAAGATATGATACACTATACACTAACAAGTTTAGAACAATTAATATTGTAAAAGCAACTTTTGGAAATGAAAAAGCAAAACAGAGACATGTAATGGCAAGAACAATTTATGCCTGACTTTGTCAATGTTTTCCTCAGCGTTGACAAATCCCAGACAAAAATTTTGTCAAAAGGGTGGGGGGGGGGGAGGGGGGGAGGGAAGGGGATATGTAAGGTGGCGTGGTCTCCTGACCTTCATTTCTTACATATTCCGTCCACACAATCGTATTCTGCACATCATGTTGCTTCATTAGAACCCAAACTCAATAAGGTACAGCCAATTTTGTATGAATTTATGTAAGCAATATGAAAATCTAATAAGTAAATCGCAAGTGCGCACCGAGGTTGAAAAAAGTCGAGGCTGGCGTACACAACATGACGGCCACAGGAATTTTCGTTCTAAAGAGGAAACCAGCCCGCTGGGAAGACCATCCCTTCAGAGGGCTGCGTCAACAACATACCTACTTCGGCCAAAGCGACCACCCAGAGAGACAGCTTTTGCCGGAGAGAAGGGATAATGATCCCCGTGTTCGACTTTAAAGCAAATTCCGCTACATTGTGTGGGAGCGCCCAGAAGACGCATTTTTCATGGACCGAGCGTGTAGTTACGGAGTTCTCACAGAAGGACAGTATACACCTAACGGAGATGCTACAGATTTCCGCGTTGGTCGACTCAAACGAAACGTCACTCTCCCATTTAAAAGAGCAACGCTGATTGGCGGAATATTTCTGACGCAAACAGCCAGAGGAGTGAGGGAAGACAGTGAATGGTATATTCCCTTGCAAATTTTCCAGAAAAAGGGGCCGTTCCGTTGTCACTCTTGGAGCGGGAACAAGTAACGAGAGCGAGTGCGCTCGTACATGTACGCAAAGAGTGAGGAACAAAGTCTCTCCTCAGTACTTCACATGGAGAGCACCTCTGTCGTTAGCGAACTGGAGTGACACTCTACATTGAGTCGCTCTCGATTAAGCGTTGTTCACTTTGTTGGCCGCCACATTTATTGTACGGTGCGAACGCGGACAGAGTACTAGCTAAATGCCTGCGAGCGAGTATTGGGTTGTATCACGGTGGACTGGTTATCTGACCAGTGTACCATGCCAGTACTTAGACTAGGGGTGGACAGGAGTCCTTGACTTCATCAAAGTGTAGGGAGAGTTTGATTGGCGAAGGTCAATCTAGATAGAAAGAGATAGTTGTGTTATTTGTCAGCAGCGAGCGACGCAGGCAGCAGTCATCGCAGCTCACGGTATTGTGCACTACAGCGTATGCGAGCCCCATCTGTCCTCCATAACAGTACACTCCATAACATTTCTCACACGACTGCCTTCACCGTACCTAGAAAAGTTATTCATGTTGTGTAGGCGCGGCTCTCAGCCATTCTGCCGAGTAAATAACAAGGGAGAAAAGAGCCTTTCCATACTTTGTAGAATAATAGCATTCCTATCAACAAGAATCAATGTACTGTTCCGAAAAGAACCCGGAAATTTGTTAATTTTCTATAAGAAAAAATTTCACTTTATTTCTCAGAGTTATTTTGTAATAAATAACATTTTTCTTTCGTTTAATGTTTTTCTTACACTAACTAGCAATACTCCTGTACCCAACCTTTACACTAGTTACGTAAGAATATATAGAATAATTTTGTGTCTTTTCCTTTCAGCGGACGACTCCAGATGATATTTGTTGTTGAATGTTTTTCAAGCATTCTTGTTGCACATTAGGAGCGTCTGTCTGACTTCTGTAGTAGTGTGAGGTGGAAATTGTTTCTTGCGGGAGCCAGAGGGTACTTGTTGGATCAATCCATTGCGCAACTTGACAAAATAAAACTCACACACTCAGAAGATGATAGGACAAATGTTAAGATACCAGTCAATAACCTTCTTCGTAGACAGTAAAAACTGCAGGGGAAAACAGAGATAGGAATACATCCAGCAGATAACTAAGGACGTGGGGTGCAAGTACTACCCTGCAATGAAGAGATTGGCGCAGAAGTGGAACTCGTAGAGAGGCGCAAGCCAGTCATAAGACTGATGACAAAAAGAGAATGAAATAACAGATAGGAATTGTAATTAAGTTAATCAGCGACACCTGGTCAACAAATAGGCCATGTTTTACAGTTGTGCTTCCTGCTATAGGGTAGAAAAGAAAAGTTCAGTGTGGTGACGGACGTACACTAACGAGCACCCTCTAGCGAGTATCATACACGGTTGTGTGTCATCAACGAACGCTCCCCACGATGCGAGTCAAGTAGGAAGGTATCACGGCAGCATAAGCACTGCCTTCGGATATATACGGCATCAATCTGCTAGAGGAACAATTGCGCGAAGGGAACTCTTAACTCGTTGAATGTTTCCCATGCAAGTAATTTTTATTCGTACTGATCGTTTGAGAACCAAAATTTTGATCTTCATTATAAGACTTATCGCACAGTATTCGCTATTTGTTTGTAGCATTAGTTATTACAGTGTAATATATTTGCGGCGTGCTTTAAGTTTTCGCACAGTTGTCTTCTGACACTCCAGAAGTGCAGGGTGATCATAATTAAAGTTAAACTTTCAAACCGCTGTAGCCGGCCGGGGTGGCCGAGCGGTTCTAGGCGCTACAGTCTGGAACTGCGCGACCGCTACGGTCGCAGGTTCGAATCCTGCCTCGGGCATGACTGTGTGAGATGTCCTTAGGTTAGTTAGGTTTAAGTAGTTCTAAGTTCTAGGGGACTGATGACCTCAGCAGTTAAGTCCCATAGTGCTGAGAGCCACTTGAACCATCAACCCGCAGTAGAAATAACACCACTGGTCAGAATGACGTCAAATTGCATCGGAATATCAGAGATGGGGGAAAACGTACAGCAGAATAAAAATAAATAGGTACAAAATGTACGAAAAGATGGCGTTGTAAGCATCATAATTTAATAGTGGCCCCTACAAATGACAAAGGAGTCGTACAATAATACGTAAAGTGTACATCTGACTCAAACAAACTGTACTACTCAGTGTGCATGGGTGTACAGGTGTGATATTGTTAGTTATGTAAGCCCATCCGCCACGGCAAGGTCATATCACATCAGATGGGATAAATCGGTTTCTAATTGTCCTGAGGCCAAAACCGCATAAAAAGCATCAATCAGAATCAAATCGGATTATTAATTTCATGTTCGATATGCTCTCCACCGTTTGCTGCAAAAAGTTGAAATCGAGAAACGGCATGTTCCACAACTCATCGAAGTGTTTCCGCGGTCACGTTCAGAATGTGTTGCCCAATCTGTACCTTCAATGCAGATAAGTTGGCAATCGGAACATTGAACACAACATCTTTCAGATAGCCACGCAACCAGAATCCCACGGTTTTTAAGATCAGGTGATCGGAACGGCTACGCTGTAGGGAAATGGCGGCTGATAATTCTAGAATTTACGAAATGGCGCTTCAACAGCTGCTTAACTGGATTTGCATGTGCGGAGGTGCGCCTTCTTGCATAAAAATGATCTCATCCACACATCCACGCTGTTGGAGAGCTGAAATGACGTGGTTGCGCAAAACACTCGTAGCGCCTACCAGTGAAAGGTACAGGAAACAGGACCGGAAGCACCTGCCCCTTGGATAAAATATGGCCCTATGATAAATGATGCCGTAAACCCGCACCGCACGGTGAATTATTCAGGATGAATTCGTACTGGTTGCTTTGTGTGTGATTTTCCGTCGCCCATATTCGAGGATTCTGTGTATTGACATATCCTGTCAGGTGGAAGTGGGCTTTGTCTGTCCACAAAATCTTCCACGGCCAACCATTGTCCACTTCCATGCGAGCAAGTACTTCTAAAGCACAGGTCTCTCTTGCTGACAGGTCAACAGGAAGAAACTCGTGCACATGGGTAATTTTGAATGGATAGCCAAGAAGGATGTTTCGTAGAATTTCACGCACAGTGCTCATGGGTATGTCCAATGTTTTTGCAATTCTCCGTGCACTAAGCCTTTGCACACCACCACTGTCTCCTCCTGCATTTCTGTAGGCACTGCTTCCACTGACATGGAATCAATTCGCTTCCTCCCTCCATCAGGTTGTACACCAAAAGAACCCGTCCTTTCGAATTTCCGAATCATTTTCTCCAAACCCACGGCAGTCATCGGACCAACCCTTTTTTCAAACCGACATGTGCACAGTCATCATTCTTGTAATACAGCTTTACAAGCAGAGCGCGCTGCTGCATTGGGACAGTCAAAGCGAACGTCGCAGACGCGAAAGGAGGACACTTCAGCGTCATCTATAGATCAATTTTCTCACTGTTTTTTCTGCCATACTTTTTTCTCCTCCTCCGATGATATTCCATTGCAATTCCACGTCATCCTGACCAGTTGTGTTATTTCTACAGCGTTTCGAAAGTTTAGCTTTAGTTGTAATCACCCTGTGCTTTTGAATAACGAAGTAATGTTGTTAAGAAGATCCTTCAGTGTAAAATGACTATCAATCTATTTTATGACGAGTGTTTTCTACCAACGTTTAGGTAAATGAACGACGCAACAATTGATCTGAATAACGGGCACAAGTGCAGGTCTTTGTGAGGTGTATTTGTTACTGTGAGAAGTTTAAGACGCCGAAGTAACTGAAAAGGTATTAATAGCTATTTTGAAATATTTGTGCTTCAGGACTAATCTGTCTGAATCGTTTTATTTTATTGCAGATCGTTTCAGGTAAATTGAAAAACACTATTTACTTCGTTGCCAACGGTCTTGTCTCGTTGAACATACAAGTGCTCGTCAGATCACCGAAGTTACGCAACGTCTGGGACAGGCAGTGCTTGGATGAGTAACTGCCTAGGTAAGCCACGTGCTGTTGGCCGCTTGACCTTTGTCTTTACGGCAAGGGGGAGCAGGGATAGTGGCGTAAAGTTCCTGATCACTGGACTTTGCGCCAATGTCCTGGCTTAAATTTCAAACCTCTCCGCAATGTCTGATGAAGTGAGGGCATGTGACACTGTTGATAATGATCCATCCCTCGGATGGGAAAGTTATGATCGGCGGCCCCTCTGGTGCTATTCGAGAGGAGTAAGCTATACGCCAGTAATTTTTTCAGCCTCTTCCTCCTATCGTCATCATGACGTAACACTAACGTAAAACTACAATAAACACACATCCATTACAGTCGCCTACAGTTATTTCAAACACTTAAAAACACAACTCCCACACGTCCTGAGGGAAAGGTATTTTGTGCGCGAAGGACAGGAAAGCTTTTTCAGTTAGTAGGGTGAAGCTGTCTTTCGGGTCACCCAAACAACAATGCCATACAACTTTATTTATTTCATTCTTCAATTCTACTGATTTCTGATAGCTTGACAGCCGCTGAAGTTTGAATTCTGTATTGGTTGAATGTAATATTTTTATCATTCGATAGGAATACATTCTGAGAGAATTTTTATCTCATAAAATTTAACCATTTCTCCTCCTAGCGACAAAAATTTCCGAAGTCACTCACATACATGCTTCCAACGTATTCCGAGTTTACCTTACCTTCGATATAAGACTAATCACTGATGAAGCGTCGATCAAAAAATATTCGTTTCTTACTTATTTTTATTATTAGCAGACTTGCAGATTATTTCCTCGATGCATTCGTTTCTTTACTCTACGGTAGACTGAATATTGGAGTGCAAAAGGATGGGGGTGATCTGTACCCTGGTATTTCGCATAGGAAAGCAATGCAAAAAAAGGTGCCTGCCAGTCTGTTCTCAGGCGCAAAGAGGCGCGATAGCGAAAGCTTCATTATTCATTCCAGAAGTTATTTCAGAGGGCGATGAAAGAGAAGTAGAGAACTCGAGTCCTAAGTTTTTTAGTGGGTTCGATTCGTGCGAGGAAATATCAATAGATTAAATGTGTCTTGCAAGAGTAATGCGCAACCTTACTACACTGAAATGGGAATGAGTCTGATACAGGCTGAAGAAATGGTTTTAGAGTCTAACACTTTTTAACAGTGGAATAATAGAATGCAATTTCTAGAAATAATTATTCCTCGAGAACAGCAGGAAAGTAAGAGTGTTCTCAAAACACTGAAGATTTATGAACACTGTGTGCCGAACCCAGTTTCCAAGACAGCCCCACGTCTAGCCTTCGCGAAAGATTACTTTCTATATTGCTTTGCCGATCCCATAAATTTTAATTTATCAGAAGTTTCGTTCGAGAGTACAGTTAACTGATTACAAGAGTAGCTCATGACTAACTACCTGACGCACTTGGATTATGTTAAGCAAAAGCCATATAATGTCCACCAATGACTGGAAAACATTTGTGATATAAATGAACTTTTTTAATTCATGTGGTACATTCCTGACTAGTTTCGGCCTGCGGCCATTTTCAAATGCTGCTGCGTCAGTTAATTGTTTGCCGTTGTAGTTTTAAGTATAATGGCACACATTTCAGCTGCACAATTGCATCTGAAAATCTCCACAGGCCGAATCTGACCAGTAAGTCCGCGAGAGTTGGACTTCTTTTTCTTCAGCATAAAATGTGTGCGTTTTTCAATTTTTTATTATAAATCCGGGATGAACAATTTTCACTGGTTTTGTTCAAGAATTAGCCTATCTTCCTTTCACCATAGCCACGCGGGTTGGCCGTGTGGTCTCAGGCGCCTTGCCACGGTTCGCGCGGCTGCCCCCGTCGAAGGTTCGAGTCCTCCCTTGGGCATGGGTGTGTGTATTGTCCTTAACGTAAGTTAGTTTAAGTTATATTAACTGGTGCGTAAGCCTAGGGACCGATGACCTCAGAAGTTTGATTCCATAGTGACTTACCACAAATTTCCAAAGAAAAAATTTCTCACCACTGCAATTGAATGTATTAATAAATGCTGAACAACTTTCAGGTGACAGTCGTGAAGAGGAAACATACTGAATTCAGTCGTCTTTTTTATTCGTTTTGTAATAGATTTCATCACATTCAACACATACTTCTTAATCCCATTTATCGAAGTTATTTTCATCATCCTCTACAACTTCTGCATCTGATAAACACAGTGAGCTATTTGCAGTACTTTTCTTTTTAAACTTTCCCTTCTTGCTCCTCTTTTTCTTTTTAGAATTTCAGTAGTTTCAGCAGAAAATAGCCCTTTGAATATAGTTGCTTCCTTCCTCCTAAAATTCATGGGTTGATCAATAGAAGTAACAGGTAATATTTCATCCAGAAGTTTTGTCTGTGATTGTTTAGGAGTAATCAGTTTCGAAGTGGTAACCTCTGAAGTTGCAGGTTTAGTTGAAGGGAGTCAAAGTTGTGTCCGTAGCTCGTGATCTTGCGGTCGCGTTCTCGCTTCCCGAGCACGGGATCTCACGTCCGATTACCGGCGGAGTCAGGGATTTTCACCTGCCTTGAGATGACTTGGTGTTTGTGTTGTCCTCATCATTTCATCATCATTCCTGAAACTAGCGAGACTGGACTGCGCAAAGGATGGTAATTTGTACGGGTGCTGATACAGCGCAGTTGGGCGACCCACATCATCATCCTCATCATCCAGAGTTGTGTCAGTGAAGGAATTTGATTTGCACAGATAACTCTGCTGTTTCGACGTGCCTGGCGTCTCTAGGTTTTTTGATGATGTTTGCTGACCTGTGTACGAGAGTCTCCTCTTCCACATGTTGGCACAGACGTATTTTCCAAAAAATAAGAAAAGTCTAGGCCTACAGCCATTTTCAGCGGGATTATTGCACATGCTTTGAAGCAAAATTCAGTAGTGTTCCACCTCTCCCGCATTAAAACAAGTGGCGCATCTCTCCAAAATAACAGTGGTCCACCTCTCCTGATTGTCTGGCAGAGATGGACCACCTAGACTTCCGTCTCCAGGTAGGGAACTCGGTGACCATTTTAGATTAGTTCCATGTCTACACATCTGTCAAGCTCACAAAAAAAAAGAAAAAAAAAACGCATCAATATTGTGCAAGCTAAGCCTTTATCCCAAAATTATGAAATTAGATGATAAAACTTGTCGCAATATAAGAACAGAGAATGTGATTTTTCTCCAGAAGTAGCACTAAAATAAGAGCAACACCTTTGCACCTCTTTTGTTAAAGAAAAAAAAAGAGTTTTCTCAGAAGGAGCTGCTCTCTAGCTACGCATCTGTGAAATACGCCACCGATTGGTCTCACAAAATGATCCGAGTCTCCCGCATTTTATTTCCAATAAAGTTAAATTGTGTAACGAATTTCTTACAGCCAACGGTGGACTTATAAGTGGTTTCTGCGTTCAGAAACCACATCGAGGCTATTGACCCACACATGTGGAATTTATGAGAAAAATTTATGTTAAGTCTTCACCGTCCGTAGCAAATGCTACGGTATGTTTTCCTTTCAAAAACATCTACGATCTTCGCTCCTCTAGTCTGCTCGTCTGGGTAGAATGGTTGTTTAGTAACTAATATTTACATCCATTCGACAGAACACATTAGGGAGGACGACGGTTCAATCCCGCATCCGGCCATCCTGATTTAGGTTTTCCGTGATTTCCCTAAATCGCTCAAGGCAAATGCCGGGATGGTTCCCTTGAAAGGGCACGGCCGACTTCCTTCCCCGTCCTTCCCTAATCCGATGAGACCGATGACCTCGCTGGTTGGTCTCTTCCCACAAACAACCCAACGCATTCGACAGAAAGCCCCTCCCCTCCCATATACAAATGTTGCACTGACAATCATGCAAAGACTTTCTAAACCATCGAAGTGTGTGAAAGAAACGATCCATATTATTGAACGGTTAAGCCGGTTCATGGTTCATGGTTCCCGGTTGATGGTGCACACGGCCAGTTGAAGGTTGGCTTCCATGCAAAAAAATTTGATTTTCACTATTTCTAATAATTATTTTGTGAATTTAAAAATTTAAAGTGCTGTCATAATCTTCCCATTAAGAGGTGTAATCTTATGTTCAAAGTAAGTAGTAAAGGACTGCGTATATGTCTTACGGCTGAATAACTCACTGCGTGCAAATTCTCTGATTTTATTCATCCAGTATTTGAGAATGAGAGCAGTTAGCGACTTCAGACAAACTTTACATGAAATTTTAAAGTTTTTAAAACTTCTTCTCGTTGAATGTTTAACATATTAACTCATTTGTTAAGTATTCAGAAATTTGATGCTCTTATATGCATCACAAGTCGATTGTTTAAAAAATCGAGGTTTACTGTTTTCCTTTATAAAGCTAGAGGGGGCAGGGAGGAGGAAGATCATTCAATACCTGGGAGGTTCTGAGGCTCAAATGTCTCCCTGTTAATGAGTAAGCTAGCCCTAAATGTAGTGCACATGATATTCAAAGCATGTCGACAAACCGCTCAGCGAGAAGTTTCAGAAGACATATCCTAAGTAAAGTATAATTAATCGTGTGTAACCACTTGGTGGCTGGAAAACATATAAGGAGGTATTTCTTCGTGTACGTACAGAAAGAGGCTAATTACGTAATTCATGGAGTCATCCTCACTCTGCCAATGCCACTGTAAGAGACAGCGGAGGGTAGGATAGAGGTTTAGGACAATCACTTACCATTGGAATGGGAAACTATCCCCATAGGTGGAATAATCAGTAATGATCAACGTTAATGACACGCAGTGTTTACCGATAGAATACCTGACTTGATGATTCGTCGGTTGCAAAAGATACCGGACTAGTCCCCGACTGGATCGCCGGAAGATGACTTCCAAGTGGAAAATGACAATGAGAAACATATTGAAAAACTAGCGAAACAGTAAAATTTCACAAGCTGGAGTATGGAAGTTCAGAATTAATGAGGTGGGGAACCCATAAAATTCAAAAAGGAAAATGCAGAGGCACAGTCTAAATACAGTAGGAGCTTATGAAGGCAAATGGGAAGATTAGTCACATGAATATGTGGCAGCAAAAAACTATATATAGGGACTGGAATTCGTTGCTATTATTTAGGCAGAGTCCTGGGCAGACATGGTATGCGGTCCACTCCCCGACCGCCAAAAAAGTTAAAGAGATGCTGCAGTCACTAAAATGAAAGCTTCGTCTCGGTGTGTCTGGAATTTCCAAAATACCTCTTGAATGTGATGGCAGTCACACTGGTCAATCAATACGAACGATTTCAGAACGTTGCACGAAGCACCAATGTCACGTTGAATATTGTGATTTCAAAAGATCTGCTGTTTCCGAACACATCCTCACGAACAAACAAGCTATTCTATTTCATAAAGTGGAAAATACTGTCTCACATACTTACCTGCAGCAACGCTGTCATCAAAGAGGCTGCAGAGGTCACAATGTCTGACAGCAATTTTAAAAGGGACACAGGTTACGCACTTAATGGTGCATGGAAACGGCCTCTTAATGCTGAAAGGTAAAAGAGAAATAAGCTCAGTTATCTATTGTTTAACAAAATTAGGATGGATAGCAATTTTCTGCAGTCATATACATACACATGATTTCAGGTAGCATAGGTAAGTTCCGTAAAGTCATGACGTAACCATAATATAATTTGGCCAGTAAATAAAGTTGGTAAAGGCATTCTGAATTCTCATGATGATGACGACTGAGGAAGTCATCGGAAACTTGAGACAGAATACAAATCTAACGCAGCAAGAACTTCAGGAAACATTTATTCGTGTTCACTGATGCACTCACTATCATCAGAATGACCAGCAAACCAATGCCGGAAACAACAGTTTACGTATACATGACGACATTACAAGGAGGAGAAGAGGTAGAGGTAATTCAGCGTGTAGAGGGTGATGAATCATTAGATGGCTCTGAGCACTATGGGACTCAACTGCTGTGGTCATAAGTCCCCTAGAACTTAGAACTACTTAAACCTAACTAACCTAAGGACATCACACACATCCATGCCCGAGGCAGGATTCGAACCTGCGACCGTAGCGGTTGTGCGGTTCCGGACTGTAGCGCCTTTAACCGCTCGGCCACTCCGGCCGGCCGATGAACATTAGAAATTGAGACACTAGCGTAGAGGAATAAATATAAAACCGGGTTGCGGAAGAATACTGTCTCGAAAGTGGGAATAAGGAATGCGAAATGAGAAATACTGCTTGAGTTATTATAGTAATGGCAAATACACTGCACAAGAATCGCAAGAGAAAGCGGTTTATTTCGGAATGGTCGCAAGCATGGTAAGACGCCATTTTTTAAAAAATAATTATGAGACAGAGAGTCAGAAATCAGCTATTGAATTGTAAGGCTACCCAATAGGATATGTAGCTTCGTATCACAATTTAGTACTGATGAGGATTAGACAGAAGCTAAAGACAATCGTCACAATCAAACAATGCATAAGGAAGAGAGACCGTCAAGTACTGCGGAACAATGTTATACAGTCGAATTTCTCTGAGGCTATGGATATGGCCATAATGAGTGACACAGTAGGCAGTACAGGTGAAGGGGAATGGACATCGATAAAAAGGGCAATCACAGGAGTTATCAGACAAATATAGGTATAAGGTATGTAACTACAAATAAATCTTGGGTTACAGGCGAAATACTTCGAATGATCAACGAATGTTGAAGAAATAAAAAAAATACAGCAATATCAGTCCTTTAGAATTCAATCAATAGGAAGTACAGGAAAACTAAAGCGAAGTGCCTGCAGAAGGAATTCCATTGTTAAACGTAAAGGAAACAGTGGCTGCACGGAAAGATTATAGTGAGAGCTACAGTGTTATGCTACTGTGCACAACCTACAGTTCTGTCAATAATTGTTCTTTGTGTTGTCCTCATTCTTCGTTGAAAACATACTGCATTTTGAAACGCACAGTATAATAGATCTATGTACTAATTTTTTCCTTCGAATATGAAATAGTTGATTTGTAACAAACGGAAGTTTCCATATAGTACCTTCGAATCTAAAATACTATGTTTTGTGATCAATTTTACAAGAAGACCAACAAGAGCCTCTCTGAGTGGGAGGAACAGACGTGAGTAGAGGAGAAGTGGCAGTCGACTTGGAAGACATAGGTGGTCCTGTATTAGTGTCAGAGTTTAGAGGAACTTTGGAAGGCTTTTCATCAAACAGAAAGGATGGATAATACTTCATCATAATTTCGAAAATCAATTACGTTAGTCACATCCAAACGATTATTCAAGTTAGTGTATAGAATCTGTAATACTGGAGAGGTACCATCGGGCTTTTGGAAGAATACACAATACCGATGATAAGAATGGTCTACAAATGCGGCAAAATATCGCGCAATCTATTTAATAGCTCATACATCCCAGTCGCTCACCAAAAAAATATACAGAACAACAGAAAAGAAATTTCAAGAACTGTTTGGTGACAATCAGTTTGGTTTCAGATATAGGCACTTGAAAGGCAGCTCTGGCGTATTTGACAGTAAAAGCAAGACCCAGAAAATCAAGACATTTCCATAGCATTTGTCTGCCTAGAAGAGACGTTTGTCAACGCAAAATGGTGACATATGTTGCAGTTTATCAAAAACATACATGTACCAAACCCAAGTGAAAACAATAAAAATGTAGGACGAATAGAGTGTTGTTGGGATTCAAAAGATGTAAGACAGCGACGGGGTTTTTCTACCGCTGTTTGAGCTGTACATCGGAATAAAGTTTTGAAAATTCTTAAAATTCAGTGTGATTGGATATCAATGATGAGTTTTGATGACATAACTAACCTCAGTCAAAGGAAGAATTGCAGGACCTGCTGAAAGCACTGAACTATCTACCTGACACAGAATGTGGACTATAAGTAACCCACAGAAAGATGAAAGTAATGAGGAGCAACAGAAACACGATTAACGAAACAAAAACCTGGGATTCACGTAGAAGACGAAGTGAAGGAAGACTGCTACTTTTTTATTAAAATCGAAAATGATGGACAAAGCAAGGCGGAGATAAGAAATTACTAGCACAGGAAAAGGTGACATTTCTAAATAAAATAAATCTTCTAGTATCAAAATTAGCCTTTGATATGAGGAAGAAATTTCTGAGATTCTTCAATTTTATTGGCTTTTGAGTACCCGTGGAAATCTTGTGAGTGATAAACATCTAAAGGAAAGGGCTTTAATTTTGACTTTTGTTGACTAGAAACCACTCCTTAGGAAACCACTAGCGAACAGCTTTTTTTGCGCAAATATTAGGCACGGCGTAAGGTGCACCGAAAATTTCATTTATGGAAAGTAAATCAAAATTAATCCGAGAGAAAGTGTTCGAATCATAATTCCGGAAAAACGGAAAGACAGAAATTCATAATTTCTGTAAAGTGACTAACTTTGAACAATTCTTTGAAGTAGTTTCAATTATTTCCTTGAGATGGGATTTGGTGGTAGCTCAAGAGTTAATATTATAACATTACAGTTACGCGAATTTCTTCTCAAGTCATAGAATATGAGATAATTTTTCAGTAAAACTTTAACATTAAATATGGTTTCTAACCTTAACTGAGCAAAATATTTTTAATAATAACGTATCCTACATTGTCACAGAAAATATTAATTGAAATTTTGTTAGAAAAATAGTTTAAATATTTCACGACAGACTCCCAGATAGTATTTGTGGCTGATCGAATTCTGCGGCGCTACGTGTCATTGTTTTGTGAAACAGCCGAGGCGATTCCTGGACTACAACGACGATTTACATGAATCTTCCGGTCTGTATGGGCTTAGTCAAAGAAAATGTTTGATTCATAACGTTTCGTCCACAGCTGCGCTAAACATCTTCGGATGTGCGCCTGGCGACGCTGAGTCTTGTCAGCTGACGAGTGGGCGTGATCGAGTATACACGTGATCAACAAACTCAGACGTAAAACTTAACTACCGACTGTCGCCTGTCAAGGATGAAACCGAATCTGTAGAGCCACTGTCCATATATCATTGAGCTTCATGGTTTCTTCTTTTCTGTTAAAATTATAGTAATACTTATATATTTCGATGGTTTCTCTGCATGGTCTTGGATAATAATTTGTCAAGGTAGATAAAATTTAAGTTTCGGAAAACTTTGCTTCTTGATTTCCTGACAGAAGGTAATGCTCTCTTACAGCTGAGTTTTTTGCTTTCCCTAGTAAACAAAGACTTCTATGTTCTTTCAATCTTCTATTCACGCTTCTCCTGGTAGTTCTAATGTAGAGTTTTGTACAAGCACACAGTATCTTACATAATCAACCTGCTGACAGAAGAGTGCGTTTGTCCTCTGCAGATCGGAGCGCTTGACATATTTCCCTAGTTATTCTAAAAACCACTTTCATGTCACATTTCTGTAAAATCTGGCAGATCTGATCAGTTATTTTTTTGATAAAAGGGAAAAATATCGGGTACTTCCATCGCTGTGTTTTATCGCTGCCCTTATCTAAATTAAGGAAGAGATAGGGAGGAAATGACTGGAACTGGATTACACGAGGGGACAGGTAGAAATAGTTTCTAGAATAACTGCTGAGATAAAGCAAAACAAGGTCACGTGACTAGTGTATCTGAATATTACAGGGAGGGAGGTATTTCAGATCGTTGTACGAGAGATCAAGGCCGAATGGCTGGGTTATGTACGACACTTACGAATTTAGAAAAGTTACTGTCATTTGTTAGAATGCAGAATGACTTATTGGGAAAAGTACTAACAGTGGTACACCTAGTAATAGCGAGGTTAGTAAAATCATTAACTTGATACGTGAACGTTAGATTTCTTCGAACAGCCAGACGCTGGTGGAATCCCGACTAGGGAGTATCAGTCATCTATGAAAACGTTCTCCCAGTTTCAAACCAGAGAGGACAGTACTGTCAATTATTTTTCTAAGCGCCTTTGAGTATGCATTATTTACCTTAAAGGACAGTAATAAGAAAATAATCTTTACCATCGAATACTTGGAAGGATAAGCCACAGATGAGGGAGTGCTGCATGCTAAAGATTTCCAAAATTGGGATGACTTTAGCAGGTAATTGGAAGATTAATATTGATCTAACTAGGAGGAAAGTTTTGACGAACCTATTAACAAAAGGAATCCTCTTATGGTGTACATTAGTCATATGATTGCCCATACTAGGGTGAAAATGATTGGCATAGAATGAAGTAAAGTCAACACCGTTCTTAACTCTCTCAAGCAGTTCTATATTTTAAATAAAACTAGGGACGACGAAATATCTAGATTTCGTGAAGACAATTTTCCCGAAAGGTAATGAAAATTTTAGAAGAGAAGGGAAATAGGAACTAGTCAGTGTTGTCAACTTAAGCGACGTGAATAATGAACCACACTGGAAAAATAATACGAAGTTCCTTATATTGCAGAATAATATTTTTTCTGGGAATAATGAATGTCCTATCGGTACAGTTACTATTCATCACATAGAAAACGACGGAGGTCTTTCCGTACAGGCCGCACCGAGAGACCCATAAGAACTAATCACATCCCCAAATACTTAGGCATAATCAACTTGGAGGAACTAGGCTTCTTATGTGATGACCTCTTGGAGGAAGAACTACCTACTAGTGAGTCTACTAGTTCGAAACCCACTGTTCTAGGAAAAGTTCATGGAGAAATGGTTTACATTATTGTGGGTTCAGGTAGTGACATATAGTTCTAGGTCAAATCTTTTTAGAAACCTAGAGAGAAATGTGGAAGTAGCCGGTGCTGCCCGTTACTGGAGTCATTACAGTAAGTATCTCTGGAAATGTAAGAAAAAATTTAAAAGAAAAAGTGCTGTTTCCTTACGTTTGGTTGTTTTAAGATGTTATCGTATTTTTTTGGTGGTACCAAATATGAACATTTCCTTATTATTAGCATTAAATTGGCTAACTCACCATGGAATCTCTTTGGATTTCAAGAGGCATACCAGGTTATGTCAAGTGTTGGGCGATTATTCATATATTCCTTTTGTGAATCCTGTCCGAAACGAAGTACATCTAGAGGAAGAGGTACGTGTATATGTGTGTGCTACCACGCGAACATCTCAAAGTGTACAACAACATAATGCCGATAACGTACAAGAAGTGGTAGGAAAGGATCCGTTTACCACTAAACTAGATGAAAATGTAAACCTCATATCCAATGAGAGCAATCCTCCACAGTATATAAGTAATCAAACTAGCGCCCATTCAACAGTTAGCAATACACCCTGAGGAAGGCGTCTTGCAATAGTAACTGAAACGGTGGAATTTTATAGTTGAAAATGTGGTCACAAACCCAGAAGAATTTTATTGCCTGGATGAAAATGGTCTGCTGGCCTCAAAGAAAAATGGAGAACTGCTAGAATTATTAATCAGACACAAAGATATTTTTTCTGATAAACTAGAGCGCACAGCAGTATATGAATGTAAACTGATGATTAAGGATGGTAAACCATTCTTTACAAACTCTTATCCTATTCCAACGCCGTTCAAACCAGCTGCTACATTAGAAATTAAAAAAAAACAAAAAAAAAAAAACGATGGAACCAGGTGTCACTGAAAGATCTCATAGTGAATATCATAACCCTCTTTTCATAGAGGATAGTTTTAGAAGTGAAAAAAACTTTAAATCAAATCGTAGCAATGGAAAAAGACAGACCTTTACCAAGACTCCTAGCGTGATTAAATAGTGCATTATATATTAGTTGTACGGATCTTACTGTTGGTTACCGACAGGCAACAAGTCATCCACAATCACGATCTTACACAGCATTTTTGTGTCAGTGTGTCAGTTTCTGTATTTATGTGAACATTAGATATACTGTAGATCTAGCCAACAAATTATTACAATAAGAATATGGTATATGTCGATGACTTGCTCATAATTTCCAAGACTTGTGGTGAGTTGCCATAGGAAGCTATTAATAAGTTAAAGCGAAAGGTGTTACTATAAAACTAGTCAATTCTTCATATCGTAAGAAAGAAGTAAAACCTCTCGCTCATCAAAGAATGCGTCCCTAAACACTGGGAAGCTACTCCTATCACACCAATACCCAAGAGAGGAAATAGGAATAATTCGCTGCTTTAAAGACCCGCATCGCTAACATCGATTTTCAGTAGGATTTTGAAACATACACTATGTTCGAACACAGAAAGAAACGGTTTATTGACTAACAGCCAACACCGCTTTAGAAAATATGGCTTTTGCAAAATACAACTAGCTCTTTATTCCCACGAAGTAATGAGTATTTTAAACAGTAAATGTCAAACTGATTCCCTATTTTTAGATTTCAAGAAAGTTTTTGACACCGTTCCTCACTAGCGGCCTCAAATTAAATTCCGTGTCCGTAGAATATAATCTGTTGTGCAACTGGATTCGTGATTTCCCATCATAAAGGTCAGAGTTCGTAGTAACTGCCGGAAAGTCATCTGGTAAAACAGAAGTAATATCTGAAATTGCCTAAGGAATGGTCCTTTACTGTTCCTGATCTACATAAAAGATTTAGAAGACAATCTGACCAGCGCTTGTAGACTGTTTGAAAATGATGCTGTGAGTTTCGTCTTATAAGGTCATCAGATGATCGAAACATATTGCAAAACGATTAAGAAAATATATCTCTATGGTGTGAAAATTGGCACTGCTCTAATTAATGAAAAATGTGAAGTCATCCACAAGAATACCAAAAGGAATACGCTAAATTTCGGTTGCAGGACAAAACACACAAATCTAAAAGCTGTAAATTCAACTAAATGCTTACCGATTACAATTACAAATAACTTAAAATCGGAATGATCACGTAGATAATGCTCTGGGGAAAGCAAACCAAAGAAAGCGATTTGCTGGCAGAACACTTAGAAAATGCAACAAGTCTACTGAAAAGACACCCTACACAACGCTTGTCCGTCCTCTTTTGGAGTACTGCTGCGCAATTTTGGATCCTCACTAGACAGGATTAACAGAGTACATCGAGAAAGTTCATAGAAGGGCAGCACATTTTTTACCATCAAGAAATAGAGGAAAAATTGTCACGGACATTATACAGGATTTTTGGTGAACATAATTAAAACAAAGGCGTTTCTCGTTGCGGCGCGATGTTCTTACGAAGTTTCAATCAGCAAATTTCTCCTCCGAATATGAAAATATTTTGTTGATGCTGACCTACTTAGAGAGGAATGATCATCATAATAAAATAAGGGAAATTAGTGCAGGCAAGAAAAAATAAAGGTGTTGGTTTTTTTCCTCGTGCTGTTCGAGAGTGGAATAATAGAGAAATGTTGTGATAGTGGTTCGATGGACCTTTAAGTGTGGTTTCTGGAGTATCCGTGAGATGTAGAAGTAGATGAATGAATAGGGGAGAGAGAGCCACGGATGTGGTGTGTGAACTGTGATGCAAATCATTAAAACAAAGTCGTTTTTTATTGCGGCAGAATCTTTTCATGAAATTTCAGTCACAAAGTTTGTCCTCAGTATGTGAAAATACTTTACTTGGCTTTCACCTACACAGGAAGGCGTGATCATCGTAATAATGTAAGAAAAATCGCAACCCTCACGGGAAGATTTAAGTATTCGTTTTTTCCGTGCGCTTTTCGAAAGTGGAACGGCAGAGAAATAGCTTGAAGACGGGTCTATGAACCCTTTGTCCGGAAGATAATTGTTTATCGCAGATTAATCACGTAGATGTAGATGTATGAGTAGATCTAGAAATTTCTAGAAAGCTTGTGGGTGCTAGAGGAATTCGACGCGTCTTACAATGGGTAGACGCTATCACCAAATCTCCTTATCCTTAGAACAAGAATCACTTGAAAACACTCCTAGGAAAAATCTAACAGAAGACCATTTGACAAACCCTACTATTACACAAATGTTAATGCAGCAGCTCATTGACGCAGCGGTAGAGAAGAGAACTAGTCTTTCGATAATATTACAGAGAATTTGTTACAACCTCAGACACTGTACGATCCAAATTTAAGCGAGGTATTTAAGTTATCAGCTGACGCCTCGGAGTGCTGTTTCGCTTGCGTGGTATTCCAAGGAGATTTATCTAAGCAAAAAGATAATCATCACAGCATATCTTTCGCCAGCAGAATTTTGAAAAAGCACGAGAGAAATTATTCTAGCATGGAAAGCATTGGTACGTCTTAATAGGAAACAAAGCACTAGTGTATACCGATCATCACGCACTTAATGTTTCAGTAAACAGCATATTTTTATATCATAAACTGGTACGCTTGGTATTGTTTCTTCAGTAATTAGGTGGTCTAATATGATTCATTGAAGGAATGAAAGACGTAGTACATGACATATTATCCAGATTATCTGTAGGATTTGAAAAGAATAAAGCTACTTATCAGCCATCTACCAAGTTTCGAATTTATTTTATAAAAGAAGGTCAACATAGTAAAGGTGTAGAGAAATTAGCACAAATGATGATGGAACAGGACGCTGAATTAAATTAGGTTATTAGAAACGTACAGTCAGGTATTCCATGCCACAATGATAATCTAAAGTGATTAATGTACAATGACATATCGTATTGGAGTAATGAAGTAATGATGAGACTAGTGAAAGGTGGAGGATTGTGTAAACCTACTCATGTTACCAACCAGTTAATCGAGTACATTCAATTAGTGTACGGACACTTTAGCCTTAAAAATCCTTAAAACATGTAATTAAACATTATTATTTCAAGAATATGGAATAAGAATTGTAACTAGTGCTTGCCAGTTGAGTCAAAAAGTGAAAGAAACATTCAGCTTTCGTTAAATATAAGATGTTTCCTGTAATACCTATGGATTTTGCGATCTAGCTGTGGTCGATCTGTATGGTCAACTACCCAAGGGAAGGAATGGATGGCAATATATGTTTGTAGTACTAGAATGTTGGTCGAAATGTGTCTGACTGCAACTACTGAGAGTACCGAACACCAGCAGTGTCTTAATATGTTTGGAAAGAGATTAATTAATTAGCACTGTGATTCCTAAACGTCCCCTGTCAAATAATGGCAGCCAATTCAGTAGTAAATACTTCACAATTATACTGTCGAACTATAACATACAAAATGTTATCCTTAAAGCAACGCTGCAGGGAGGATAATGAAAAGAACTGGGTCGACGTTGACGACCTACTGTTCAGAGAGAGACAGTAAGTGGGTGTGCTTTCTGAGTTTGAGAAAATGTTTTACGAATTACCCCACATCAGTACAGGTACCAGTGAAAGTTCTAGCCATACTTTTATATGACCCAGAGAGTCAATCGATAAAAGGGGTAGATAATGCACCACACATGCGAAGTATCGTGAACACAGTTTGAAAGATAAGTATTTGTGAAACAATGCAAATAAAATAAAGACCAAAACATGATAGTAAAGCCGTTTTCTATGTTTTTGTAGGTCCCTTATTGTTCGGTAGTAGTAAGGAAAAATACTCAGTTTTAAATGTTATTTTTAGTCTGACAAGGGAAAGATGCAACAAGTATCACTAGTGGATGCTGAATGTATATAGAAATATTTCGGTGCTGTGATAGAAAAGACTTACGTCACCCATTCTGCAGGAAGACGGACAACACTCTTTTGCACTGCAGGAACAACCCCTATCTTTAGAGGGTATTGATAGGTTGGTGGGTGGGATGGGTCACGTATCATTAGGGACTATTTTCTTTTTTTAATTTCCAACAACCTTGACTTAATCCTATTTCTTGACTTCTCTGTCAGTCAATTTAGAAACAGAACTTTAAACTCTCTTTTTACACAAACAAACTTATAGTTAGGACCCTTCATATTTTTCGTACTTTTAACAGTACTGTATACAACTAAGCAGCAGGCTAGTTGACTACTCCAAACCGTTTTCAGATGTATGGTAGGAGAGATCTATGGGATTCCATCACTGGTCTATGGAATGATGAAGTACGAATGATTAAATTCTAAGAGTTGTTTCCAGTGCTTAAGAGACAATTATAATTTGATGCTTGCTGGGATGTGAAAAGAAATGATTAATACACAGTTTATAATAATCTAGGTGAAAGTTGTATAGAAATAAAATAAAAATGGTTCAGGTATCAATGTGCGTGGAAAGAAGCAAGCTTGCTAGTACCGTCATTCTCTGATGGTTAGGGAAATAACTCCATCAGTATCAATGTTGTATGTGTAGTGTACGTGGTCCACTAAATGAGATTCTTTATGTACCACATCCCACTTAGCTAAGTGATTGGCATGCAGGTCACCACTAACCTCAACTAACGCAGTTAGTATTTATGTGTCACACTACTTGAAGTGTTGCACGGAGGCAATCTCCACAATGGTCGTCACCTGGGGACCAAAGTTGGCAAGTTGACTGGATATGAACGTTTAGGAAAAAGGTCGAGCTAATCCAGTTAAGTGCCTGAGCCGCTCATTAAGGTTCTCTAAGTAACTAATATTTTACGTCACTGTACAATTAGGATTTATACTGTAAAAGAGTTTTGTCAAAGGTGCAGGACGAAACAGTACCTCCAAATTGTACTAACTATGATCTTAAACAGAAACCATTCTAACAAACCCAGAATGTTCACGGTCACAGAATGTATCTTTAAAGTTTTCTCAGACCAGTTCTCGATTTAAGGAGAAAATAAATAATGAAATAGTCATCTCTGATTGTGTAACTACTGGTGAGGTGATAGCCAGACATACATTTTAAACAGTCAGAATACATCGTCAAAGTGTTTTAAAAAAGAAAAAAACTTTATCCCAAATCGGGAATTCCTAGTAACAACAACCGTATGTTAAAGGGCAAGCTTAATTGCAAAAATGGTACGGTAGTAGTCCATTCGCGTGGTAAAAATACAATCACTATGCTACGGGAATGTAGGTCAATTTATGCTATCAGTAGCGGAGTGCTACGGTGTGGACAAAAGCTAATAGTTTTCACACTTACTGTTCGAAGTATAGTAAAGGGAAAGAACCAGTGACAGAACATAAGTATAACCACGATTCTATGGTCTGAATAGCAAGGTGAAGTTCTGGAACCCACTAACGATTAGATATACTTACTTAATACATATAACGGTACATACGGTAAAGATATTACAAAGCAGTTTATTAATAAGGAATTCAAAGGTCTAAACTAGGTGGCTAGATTTCGTTATTCGATTATGAAATCAGAACGAGAACGTATATAAACAGATAACTTGGTGATAGCAATTGCTAGAGTCCTACCATGCAGTGGAAGCATGAAATGAGAATCTGTGACAATGAGCGAGATGTACAAATCATTGTAACCGCAATGTATAGGAGCACTAATTATCGAAAGTAAAAATAGCTCAACACTAATAGGGAGTAAACACAGGCAGAACTGATGCGAAATAATTATGATTCTTAAACTACTGACATAGACATCATTTATTTAACATTTTAATAATTTTGTTATGTGAATTCAGAAGTATTCCTAAAGTGAAGTGACTAGTAGTATCCAATGGAACGCGAAGGATAAATTATATTAAGCATACTTAGTGTCGAGTTCTACAAAACATAGTTTTATGAGACTTATACGTTTATTTAGACGATATTACTAAGTATATTTTAATAAAAGTGCATAAATGCTCGAAAGTAAGTGAGAAATGCACGCTACATATTTATCACTACAATTAATGTAAAGGGCACGAATTTACAAAACCACTAATAATGGAGACTCTGTCAGTCCTCAGTCCTCGGTGAGAGTAAAGTCAGTTTCGTTAACAGGGGAATTATATCTTCGTTCCTAAAAGCATAGAATAAAACACACACACACGCACAAACACACACACATACACACACACATACACACACACACACACACACACACACACACACACACACACACACATACACAGAGTACACTCCTGGAAATTGAAATAAGAACACCGTGAATTCATTGTCCCAGGAAGGGGAAACTTTATTGACACATTCCTGGGGTCAGATACGTCACATGATCACACTGACAGAACCACAGGCACATAGACACAGGCAACAGAGCATGCACAATGTCGGCACTAGTACATTGTATATCCACCTTTCGCAGCAATGCAGGCTGCTATTCTCCCATGGAGACGATCGTAGAGATGCTGGATGTAGTCCTGTGGAACGGCTTGCCATGCCATTTCCACCTGGCGCCTCAGTTGGACCAGCGTTCGTGCTGGACGTGCAGACCGCGTGAGACGACGCTTCATCCAGTCCCAAACATACTCAATGGGGGACAGATCCGGAGATCTTGCTGGCCGGGGTAGTTGACTTACACCTTCTAGAGCACGTTGGGTGGCACGGGATACATGCGGACGTGCATTATCCTGTTGGAACAACAAGTTCCATTGCCGGTCTAGGAATGGTAGAACGATGGGTTCGATGACGGTTTGGATGTACCGTGCACTATTCAGTGTCCCCTCGACGATCACCAGTGGTGTACGGCCAGTGTAGGAGATCACTCCCCACACCATGATGCCGGGTGTTGGCCCTGTGTGCCTCGGTCGTATGCAGTCCTGATTGTGGCGCTCACCTGCACGGCGCCAAACACGCATACGACCATCATTGGCACCAAGGCAGAAGCGACTCTCATCGCTGAAGACGACACGTCTCCATTCGTCCCTCCATTCACGCCTGTCGCGACACCACTGGAGGCGGGCTGCACGATGTTGGGGCGTGAGCGGAAGACGGCCTAACGGTGTGCGGGACCGTAGCCCAGCTTCATGGAGACGGTTGTGAATGGTCCTCGCCGATACCCCAGGAGCAACAGTGTCCCTAATTTGCTGGGAAGCGGCGGTGCGGTCCCCTACGGCACTGCGTAGGATCCTACGGTCTTGGCGTGCATCCGTGCGTCGCTGCGGTCCGGTCCCAGGTCGACGGGCACGTGCACCTTCCGCCGACCACTGGCGACAACATCGATGTACTGTGGAGACCTCACGCCCCACGTGTTGAGCGATTCGGCGGTACGTCCTCCTGGCCTCCCACATGCCCACTATACGCCCTCGCTCAAAGTCCGTCAACTGCACATACGGTTCACGCCCACGCTGTCGCGGCATGCTACCAGTGTTAAAGACTGCGATGGAGCTCCGTATGCCACGGCAAACTGGCTGACACT
Organism: Schistocerca serialis cubense; assembly: GCF_023864345.2. NCBI lineage: Eukaryota > Metazoa > Arthropoda > Insecta > Orthoptera > Acrididae > Schistocerca > Schistocerca serialis. Next base: position 837,976,223 of record NC_064638.1, read on the forward strand.
GACGGCGGCGGTGCACAAATGCTGCGCAGCTAGCGCCATTCGACGGCCAACACCGCGGTTCCTGGTGTGTCCGCTGTGCCGTGAGTGTGATCATTGCTTGTACAGCCCTCTCGCAGTGTCCGGAGCAAGTATGGTGGGTCTGACACACCGGTGTCAATGTGTTCTTTTTTCCATTTCCAGAAGTGTATATGTCATGTATCTCGTGTACGATTCTTGTACTAAAAAATATTGTTTTCTTTTTGTGTTTCTCTTTGGTTTACATCGCACGGGGAAGATACTGACAAAGTTATCCAACGGCAAATAAAATGGCGTGCGACGAGGGCCTCCCGTCGTTTAGACCACTCGCCTGGTGCAAGTCTTTCGATTTGACGCCACTTCGGCGAACTGCGCGTCGATGGGATGAAATGATGATGATGATGAGGATAACACAACACCCAGTCCCTGAGCGGAGAAAATGTCCGACCCAGCCGGGAATCGAACCCGAGCCATTAGGATTGACAGTCTGTCGCGCTGACCACTTTTTTTTTTTTATCTCATTTTGTTGGCTTTTGTTCGTTGCATCTGCTCGGGGCGGACGTCGTAAGACATCCGTTTGAAGTTCGTTGTTAATCGATTAACTCGGTTTTTTGTTACAGAGGGCAGTTGAACCCTCTGACCGAACACGCTGAGCTACCGTGCCGGCGTCGAAAGTAAGTGAGAATTTTTTTTTGTTCGTTTTCGTCATTTGCATCTGCTCGGGGCGGACGTCCCAAGACACCCGTTTCAGTTCGTCAATGATCCGTTAACTCAGTTTTTTATTACAGAGGGCAGCTAACCCTCTGACCGAACACGCTGAGCTACCGTGCCGGCACCACTCAGCTACCGTGGGCGGACAATTCCAAATCCAACGGTGTTCTACCAACACAGCAGTCGGCAGAGAGGGTCGCTAAACGAAAGGGCGGCGACATTTCGCGACGGTGTGAACATCGTCCCATCATTGTGAAATCTTCTCTGCACATTCTTATTAAATGGATTAGTTCACGAGACACCTTTTAACATGTAATGATCACTATATTATATAAACGTGTTATTAATGAAAATCGTTCATTTAAATGTGCGTCGACTACGTATGCTCAGTAGCGCAGTGACCCTACCAACAAGCAGGAAGGAGATTTTTAAATTTTACTGACTTTCGAGTAACCACGAAAAAACTGCGAGTGATATGTATTTAATTATGTATTTAAGGAAAGGATTATAATTTTTACTTTTGCTGACGTGTTATCGCTCTTTTAGAAGCCATTAGCGAGCAGGCTGTGTTGTAAAATATTAGGCACGTCCCAAAATGTATTGAAAATACCGACAATGGACAGTACCTCAAAACTAATTTGAGAAAACTCTCTGATGCATAATCCTGGAAAAGCAGAAACAGGGAAACCTTAATTTCTTTAAAGTGACCAATTTTGAAAAATCTGCTGAGGTCATCAGTCCCCTAGAACTTAGAACTACTTAAACCTAACTCACCTAAGGACATCATACACATCCATGCCCGAGGCAGGATTCGAACCTGCGACCGTAGTGGTGACGCGGTTCCAGACTGTAGCACCTAGAACCGCACGGCCACTCCAGCCGGCTGTCCTGCGCTTCAGTGAACATTTTTTTTATCCCTTCTGCCAATTCTACCTATTGTGGATCCTATACCCCGCAGAAATACTCCAGCAGAGAATAGACGGGCACAGTATTATCAATCTTTTTAGTATATTTGTTGCATCGAGTTACAGTTTCGGCATAACACGCTCTTTTCTGTTCGTCTTTCCCACAAAATGTTCTGCTTGATGGTACCAATTTAAGTTGTTCCAAATTTTAATCCTTGGATATTCAGCTGAAGTGACACTCTTTACGTTTATATTCCTTATCGGGTATCGAAATGTAATTTATTTTGTTAGCAGTCATGTGGGAGACCTCACACTTTGTATTGTTCGTGGTTAACTGCCAATTTTTGTACAATGCAGATCTCTTCTGTAAATCATTTTGTAATTCATACAGATCACTTGATGACTTTACTAGCCACTAAACGACAACATCCCTGCGAACGATTTAAGAAGGTTGCTCAGATTGTCTCCTGTGTTGTTTATGTACGGTACATTGGGAACAGCAGGGGGCTTATAACTCTTCCTTGGGGTACGCGAGTTATCGCTTCTGTTGCGCTCAGTGACATCTCTGTGCAGTTACTAAGAAATGTGGTCTTTCTGACAGGAAATCGTGAATCCACTCACATAACTGAGACAATGTCCCATATACACACAATTTTATTGGAGCCGCTTATGATATATGATGTCAAAAACCTTCTGGAAATCTAGAAACAAGGAAGTAACTTCAGCTCTCAAGAGAACTTATTTCTTCGTGTGAATAAAGAGCCAATTACGTTTGACAGGATATTTTCTGAAACCGTGCAGACTATCTGTAAATCGATCGTTTCCTTCGAAGTATTTCAGTATTTTCGACCACACTACATACTTCAAAATCCGACTGAAAATTTATGTCCACTACGTGGGTCTAATATTCAGTGTACGGTATTACTTCTATTTCCTTTCTTGTGCGCTGGTGTGACATGTGCAGATTTCTAGTCTCTAGATAGGGATCTTCCGTCGAGTGAGCGGACGTATATTAATGCTGAAAATGTTTCATAAGCATAAATCGAAAAAAACGTAATCAGTATACCGCTCAGAGCCATTTGAACCATTTTTGAAGTGCAGCCCATTTTTTAACATTGCCTAATAAAGAAGGCAATGTCACAGATATAACTTGCCAGTTCGGATGGCAATCGTTAAAGGTATTTCGCTTTGCGGCAAGATGTTTTCATTAAATTTCAGTTGCTAATTTTCTCCTCCAAATGAAATTGAAATGTCGTGTGACGAGGGCCTCCCGTCGGGTAGACCGCTCGCCTGGTGCAAATCTTTCGATTTGACGCCGCTTCGGCGACTTGCGCGTCGATGGGGATGAAATGATGATGATTAGGACAACACAACACCCAGTCCCTGAGCGGAGAAAATTTCCGACCCAGCCGGGAATCGAACCTGGGGCCTTAGGCTTGACAGTCTGTCGCGCTGACCACTCAGCTACAGGGGGCGGACCCCTGCAAATGTGAATACACGAGGATTGCCAAAAAGTAATGCGCTGCATTTTTTCTTCAATAGTTCTTTATTGAACATGATGAGAATTACACACACAAAAGAATGGTGTTTTACCTACACATCGTATTTTTCCATGTAATCTCCATCCCGTTCTACGGTCTTCCTCCAGCGCGAAACAAGGGCCTGTATGCCCTGTCGGTAGCAGTCCTCGTCCTGGCGGCGGAGCCAGTGCTTCACTGTGTGAATCACCTCCTCATCGTCCTCAAAATTTCTCCCACTAATGGCATTCTCTAATGGTTCAAGCAAGTGGAAGCTCGCTGCAACATGATGTCAGGTGTGACAGCTGTGGATGTTCTCCCCGACCGCTGCAAATCGTGGAGCTCCACCGAACCGCCTTCTGATGACCTCACCCTCGGTGCCCAGCAACTAACTGTCCTCCTGGCGACAGCAGATGCACAATAGACTATGCACAATTCTTTCTGAATATCCTTCACAGTATCTTTCTCTGCAGTGATAAATTCAATAACGGCACGTTTCTTGTACATCATCTACAATTTTGAAACTGTCCTGCAGCTATTCTATCTGTCGGAAGTAACGGAAACACGGAAACATGGCGTGCTCACTCAGGAGACTTCAAATAACACATACGTAGCGTTTCTCATTCGTAGCATTGTTTTCTACTGAGAGAAAAAAATGCGCTACATTACTTTCTGGGCAACCACTGTATTATGTTCATTCCCACCTACGGGGGGTACGTAAAATACGAGAAAGTAGGTTTATGTGATTATTTTTCCATCGTGCTGTTTGAGAGTATAACGATCGAGAAATTCACTTTTGTTTCAAAAAAGTAAAACACTCAGAAGGAATGGCCTGCAACACCCGACTATAAGAGGACATATAGGACAGCGGAACCATAATATGTGATTTAATGACCGAGAGCTGGTATGCATGTAGGCTCAACAGCGTGTGACTGGACAGGTCGTTGTCAAGCAACGCTCAGTCAGTGTCGACCTACCATACGAGATGGAAACGCTTAATCAATTGCCATTATGCCTCGCCGACATAACGGCGGATAATGATTGGTGGACAATGACTAGTCTCCAAAAGGGAGGTCGGTTGTCCCACGACGTTGCGGTTCGTACAGGGCACGCTGCTTCAACAGAGAACCAATGGGAAAAAGGGAGCCGCACACAACCCCGATAATGTACTGTACGATACAATGTGACCACAGTGTGAGATGACTGCCATCTTTCCCGCATGGCCGTAACGGACGGAACAGCATCTTCCACAGCATTGGCGTGACCTTGGAGCACTGCAGAGGATGTGGACATGCCTGCGTCGATGGTTCGTTGCCATCTTCTCCGGGCTGGACTGGTGACATGCATGCCACAGCGTCAGCTTCCACTGTCCAGAGCCCACCAACAGTGAGGACCGCAGTGAGCAAGTGAATGTCGACACTGGCATGTTGAGTGCTAAAAAGTGGTGTTTTCGGTTGAGTACCGTTAAATTGCCCTACAGTGAAGGCCGTATAATCGCATGACGCCGCCATGGTGAACGCAATCGGGTGGACTGGGTTGTTGAGCGGCGTAGCGGACAAACGCCAGGTTGATGGTTTTGGGCGCCATTTCTTCCAACTCGCGATCTCGCTTCCTTGAGGGCAGTCTGAACAGCCACCGCTAGATCAGGGAGATTTCACAGCCTGAGACACTGCCCCTTTTCGAGATGCCATACTTCATCAGGACAGAGCCTGGCTGCATGTGGCCAGGAATGTGTTACACTTCTTTGAAGAACGAGGCGTACCATTGCTGTCTTGGCCTGCCCGTTTGTCTGACACATCGCCCATCGAACATATGTGGGATATGGTCAGTCGGCAACTTGTTTATTCAAGTCCTCCTGTAGCCACAGTTGACGCTTTGTGAAAGTGCCTACAAACTGCTTGGTAGAGTATTTCCCAGACATTCAAGTGCTCTTTCATTCCATGCCACGACATCTAGCAGCTCTGATTGCAGCACCTGGTGGCGCTACTCCGTACTGAATTTTCTCAATCACAGGTCCCTAATGCTAATCATTTGTGTAGTGACATGTCCCTAATCAGTGGCACGAATTTCATTCTTGTCTTTCACTTGCTCCAAATGGTAGTGTAGTCTGAAAGTGCTTCTATGATGATCATGCAGATGTGTATGAATGTGCACATGAACATGGTGGCGTTTATTGAACTATATGAAATAAAATCGCCTTATCTTCTGAACGGTTTGCGTTAGGATGTTCAAACTCCACGGTTGTGCGGGAAGCATGATGGGAATCAGTGTGCTGTATGTGGTTTGGTTTCGCGACGGAGGCCCGTTTCAAAAATGGTTCAAATGGCTCTGAGCACTATCTGAGGTCATCACTCCCCTAGAACTCAGAATTACTTAAACCTAACTAACCTAAGGAGATCACACACATCCATGCCCGAGGCAAGATTCGAACCTGCGACCGTAGCAGTCGCGCGGTTGGGCCCGTTTCATTCCGATGGATTCGTCAAGAATAGAAACTGGCGCTCATGGGGGACTGAGAATACGCATTTCGGGATCGAGAAGCCTCTTCACCCTCAACGGGTGACTGTGTGGTGTGCAGGACCCAGTCACGGAATTATCGTTGCGATATTGCTTGATGGCACCGTGCCTACCAAATGGAACGTAAAGGTTTTAGAAGACGGGTTCATCCCTATTTTTTCGATAAAAAGTGACCCTGATTTCGACAAGAGATGATTCGACCCCTTCCAAGTAGGCGGGTGTTTCATGTCCTGGAGGAACACTTTGGGGACCCCATTCGGGCTCTAGGGAACCCAGAGGCCACTGGCAAGGGCCTCGATTGATCGCCGTATTCTCCGGATCTGAATAAATGCGATTTTTTTTGTGAGGCTATGTTAGGGACAAGGTATACAGAAATAACCCCAAAAGCAATGCTGAGCTGAAAACAGCCATTCGACGGCATCGATGATCGGACACTACAGCGGGTCATGCAAAATTTCGCTATTCGTATGCGCCACATTATCGCCAATGATGGAAAGCATATCGAACATTTTTTTTTCTTTTTTTTGGTCATCAGTCTACTGACTGGTTTGATGTGGTCCGCCACGAATTCCTTTCCTGTGCTAACCTCTTCATCTCAGAGTAGCACTTGCAACCTACGTCCTCAATTATTTGCTTGACGTATTCCAATCTCTGTCTTCCTCTACAGTTTTTGCCCTCTATAGCTCCCTCTAGTACCATGGAAGTCATTCCCTCATGTCTTAGCAGATGTCCTATCATCCTGTCCCTTCTCCTTATCAGTGTTTTCCACATATTCCTTTCCTCTCTGCGTAGAACCTCCTCATTCCTTACCTTATCAGTCCACCTAATTTTCAACATTCGTCTATAGCACCACATCTCAAATGCTTCGATTCTCTTCTGTTCCGGTTTTCCCATACTCCATGTTTCACTACCATACAATGCTGTACTCCAGACGTACATCCTCAGAAATTTCTTCCTCAAATTAAGGCCGGTATTTGATATTAGTAGACTTCTCTTGGCCACAAATGCCTTTTTTGCCATAGCGAGTCTGCTTTTGATGTCCTCCTTGCTCCGTCCGTCATTGGTTATTTTGCTGCCTAGGTAGCAGAATTCTTTAACTTCATTGACTTCGTGACCATCAATCCTGTTGTTAAGTTTCTCGCTGTTCTCATTTCTAATACTTCTCATTATCTTCGTCTTTCTCCGATTTACTCTCAAACCATACTGTATACTCATTAGACTGTTCATTCCGTTCAACAGATCATTTAATTCTTCTTCACTTTCACTCAGGATAGCAATGTCATCAGCGAATCGTATCATTGATATCCTTTCATCTTGTATTTTAATTCCACTCCTGAATCTTTCTTTTATTTCCATCATTGCTTCCTCGATGTACAGATTGAAGAGTAGGGGCGAAAGGCTACAGCCTTGTCTTACACCCTTCTTAATATGAGCACTTCGTTCATGATCGTCCACTCTTATTATTCCCTCTTGGTTGTTGTACATATTGTATATGACCCGTCTCTCCCTATAGCTTACCCCTACTTTTTTCAGAATCCCGAACAGCTTGCACCATTTTATAATGTCGAACGCTTTTTCCAAGTCGAAAAATCCTATGAAAGTGTCTTGATTTTTCTTTAGCCTTGCTTCCATTATTAGCCGTAAAGTCAGAATTGCCTCTCTCGTCCCTTTACTTTTCCTAAAGCCAAACTGATCTTCACCTAGCGCATTCTCAATTTTCTTTTCCATTCTTCTGTATATTATTCTTGTAAGCAGCTTCGATGCATGAGTTGTTAAGCTGATTGTGCGATAATTCTCGCACTTGTCAGCTCTTGCCGTCTTCGGTATGGTGTGGATGATGCTTTTCCGAAAGTCAGATGGTATATCGCCAGACTCATATATTCTACACATCAACGTGAATAGTCGTTTTGTTGCCACTTCCCCCAATGATTTTAGAAATTCTGATGGAATGTTATCCATCCCTTCCGCCTTATTTGACCGTAAGTCCTCCAAAGCTCTTTTAAATTCCGATTCCAATACTGGATCTTCCAATACTGGATCCTCTATCTCTTCTATATCGACTCCTGTTTCTTCTTCTATCACATCAGACAAATCTTCACCCTCATAGAGGCTTTCAATGTATTCTTTCCACCTATCTGCTCTCTCCTCTGCATTTAACAGTGGAATTCCCGTTGCACTCTTAATGTTACCACCGTTGATTTTAATGTCACCAAAGGTTGTTTTGACTTTCCTGTATGCTGAGTCTGTCCTTCCGACAATCATATCTTTTTCGATGTGTTCACATTTTTCCTGCGGCCATTTCGTCTTAGCTTCCCTGCACTTCCTATGTACACTCCTGGAAATTGAAATAAGAACACCGTGAATTCATTGTCCCAGGAAGGGGAAACTTGATTGACACATTCCTGGGGTCAGATACATCACATGATCACACTGACAGAACCACAGGCACATAGACACAGGCAACAGAGCATGCACAATGTCGGCACTAGTACAGTGTATATCCACCTTTCGCAGCAATGCGGGCTGCTATTCTCCCATGGAGACGATCGTAGAGATGCTGGATGTAGTCCTGTGGAACGGCTTGCCATGCCATTTCCACCTGGCGCCTCAGTTGGACCAGCGTTCCTGCTGGACGTGCAGACCGCGTGAGACGACGCTTCATCCAGTCCCAAACATGCTCAATGGGGGACAGATCCGGAGATCTTGTTGGCCAGGGTAGTTGACTTACACCTTCTAGAGCACGTTGGGTGGCACGGGATACATGCGGACGTGCATTGTCCTGTTGGAACAGCAAGTTCCCTTGCCGGTCTAGGAATGGTAGAACGATGGGTTCGATGACGGTTTGGATGTACCGTGCACTATTCAGTGTCCCCTCGACGATCACCAGTGGTGTACGACCAGTGTAGGAGATCGCTCCCCACACCATGATGCCGGGTGTTGGCCCTGTGTGCCTCGGTCGTATGCAGTCCTGATTGTGGCGCTCACCTGCACGGCGCCAAACACGCATACGACCATCATTGGCACCAAGGCAGAAGCGACTCTCATCGCTGAAGACGACACGTCTCCATTCGTCCCTCCATTCACGCCTGTCGCGACACCACTGGAGGCGGGCTGCACGATGTTGGGGCGTGAGCGGAAGACGGCCTAACGGTGTGCGGGACCGTAGCCCAGTTTCATGGAGACGGTTGCGAATGGTCCTCGCCGATACCCCAGGAGCAACAGTGTCCCTAATTTGCTGGGAAGTGGCGGTGCGGCCCCCTACGGCACTGCGTAGGATCCTACGGTCTTGGCGTGCATCCGTGCGTCGCTGCGGTCCGGTCCCAGGTCGACGGGCACGTGCACCTTCCGCCGACCACTGGCGACAACATCGATGTACTGTGGAGACCTCACGCCCCACGTGTTGAGCAATTCGGCGGTACGTCCACCCGGTCTCCCGCATGCCCACTATACGCCCTCGCTCAAAGTCCATCAACTGCACATACGGTTCACGTCCACGCTGTCGCGGCATGCTACCAGTGTTAAAGACAGCGATGGAGCTCCGTATGCCACGGCAAACTGGCCGACACTGACGGCGGCGGTGCACAAATGCTGCGCAGCTAGCGCCATTCGACGGCCAACACCGCGGTTCCTGGTTCAAATGGCTCTGAGCACTATGCGACTTAACTTCTGAGGTCATCAGTCGCCTAGAACTTAGAACTAATTAAACCTAACTAACCTAAGGACATCACACACATCCATGCCCGAGGCAGGATTCGAACCTGCGACCGTAGCGGTCACGCGGTTCCAGACTGAAGCGCCTTTAACCGCACGGCCACACCGGCCGGCTTGCGGTTCCTGGTGTGTCCGCTGTGCCGTGCGTGTGATCATTGCTTGTACAGCCCTCTCGCAGTGTCCGGAGCAAGTATGGTGGGTAAGACACACCGGTGTCAATGTGTTCTTTTTTCCATTTCCAGGAGTGTATTTCATTCCTCAGCGACTTGTATTTCTGTATTCCTGATTTTCCCAGAACATGCTTGTACTTCCTCCTTTCATCAATCAACTGAAGTATTTCTTCTGTTACCCTTGGTTTCTTCGCAGCTACCTTCTTTGTACCTATGTTTTCCTTCCCAACTTCTGTGATGGCCGTTTTTCGAGATGTCCAAGCCTCTTCAACTGTACTGCCTACTGCGCTATTCCTTATTGCTGTATCTAAAGCGTTAGAGAACTTCAAACGTATCTCGTCATTCCTTAGTACTTCCGTATCCCACTTCATTGCGTATTGATTCTTCCTGACTAATGTCTTGAACTTCAGCCGACTCTTCATCACTACTATATTGTGATCTGAGTCTATATCTGCTCCTGGATACGCCTTACAATCCAGTATCTGATTTCGGAATCTCTGTCTGACCACGATGTTATCTAACTGAAATCTTCCTGTATCTCCCGGCCTTTTCCAAGTATACCTCCTCCTCTTGTGATTCTTGAATAGGGTATTCGCTATTACTAGCTGAAACTTGTTACAGAACTCAATTAGTCTTTCTCCTCTTTCATTCCTTGTCCCAAGCCCATATTCTCCTGTAACCTTTTCTTCTACTCCTTCCCCTACAACTGAATTCCAGTCGCCCATGACTATTAGATTTTCGTCCCCCTTTACATACTGCATTACCCTTTCAATATCCTCATACACTTTTTCTATCTGTTCATCTTCTGCTTGCGACGTCGGCATGTATGCCTGAACTATCGTTGTCGGTGTTGGTCTGCTGTCGATTCTGATTAGAACAACCCGGTCACTGAACTGTTCACAGTAACACACCCTATGCCCTACCTTCCTGTTCATAACGATTCCTACACTTGTTATACCATTTTCTGCTGCTGTTGATATTACCCGACACTCATCTGACCAGAAATCCTTGTCTTCCTCCCACTTCACTTCACTGACCCCTACTATATCTAGATTGAGCCTTTGCATTTCCCTTTTCAGATTTTCTAGTTTCCCTACCACGTTCAAGCTTCTGACATTCCATATCACAACCTAAATCCGAATATCTGTAGTGACATTTACGTGTCGAATACAGTGTGTGCATGCCGTAGTTTGTAACTAATGTACGTTTCTTTACATGTAGTTCAATAATTGTCACCCTGTATGTGTACCGCTGGCCGTGGGTGCTGTTATCTGTACTCTAAAGAAGATACTGAAGGGCAGTAACCCCTCCGCCGACTTAAGGGCAATGAAACAAAGAATCCGCGATACAGAAACTTTATTGTGGAGTAAACATTGAATCGGTCAAATTTTTCTGGAAACGCAACGGGTGGATGCGAACGAAAAAACGAGACCAGCTGCAGTGGCGTCCCCCACTCCAGCACCCTCACACTCGGCCACAACCCCCGGCTTCCACATTCCGGGAACATCATTTGCCGTTCAATTTGGCTGGCCAGGCCGCGGGCCGCTATCGATCCCCTGACCCCGCTCGCCGTGGCCCCCACCCACCCTCCCGCCCTCACGCGTCACACATCTCACTACGCGGATGGGGTGGCCACTCGCGGCCCACTGGATTCGCATCGCTGGCGTAGGGACAGCCGGAGGCAGACTTACATCCGCGTTTGTTCTGTGGCTCTCTCCAAAGTCCGTCCGATTTTATGGGCAGTCTGCCCTCTGTTCTGCCACGCATTACATTCTAATAGCACGGCTACTTCCGAGTCGTCGACGCATCGAAAAAAAGAGAACGCCTCTTTCCCACCCCTACTAACTTGTGAGCCCAATCGGCCCTTCCCTTCTCTTTAAAACCTGCTGCTTCTACTCCCTGCTTCTTCGAGTCATTTAATGGCCAAAATTTAAATCTCATTGGCCTTCTTTGTATTGTGAGGAGTTCTAAAATCTCCCACATACAGAAATTCCGAATTTCAACTTTGAAAATCTTACATTTTGCAGAAATGAATCTATCAGGCTCTTCTAAAGGAAACGAAGCTTTCTACAGAGTTCGATTTCCCAAGCAGCCGACAAACATGGAGGTATACAGGTGTTCGTTTTATTTAGCTAGTAATATGTTCCTTACAATAACCTCATGAACTACACATGATACTGACGAGCAACAAGTAGACTTACTTGTGAAGCTGTTATTAAAATTCTGCTTTATGCGTGGATATACGGTAGCTAATAGGAGTGTGTGCATCATGGAAAAATCCTTAGATATGCAATTGTGTTTGGAATTGATGTCTAATACATTCTACTGATCAGTAAATTAAACTTCCCCTAGGGATGGAAGAAGTCATAATTGGGGAGAAACTCAAGTTTTATTTTCGAAGGTAAATAATGAATTTTGTGACAGAGGCGGCGCAAGGGATGCCTTATAAAGGGTATTTTCTTAGAGCTTAATTGTCGACATCAGTATATTTGTTGATCTTTGGAGGATTAATTACGACATGCTACTTAAGAGACTAAATCCACTCCAGAGCTGTAGTTAAAATTCATCTTCAAGGTTTGGTTAACATGTTCTATCGTAACAGATACTCATATTATTTTTTCACAACATCATTGCACAGTAAAAGCATCATTCATAAGCTATGAAACCGCAGCATATTATTCCACGATTCAGACTTTAAAGTGGCAGACAAACGTATCTAAAAACTTGTTTTGGGGATATTTCATACCAACTCCAAATTTTAACGCAACCCTATTGGCGCATCTCTAGAAATACGTGCCACATGTAGATTTTTGAACCCCATGGCGAGTTAAATGCTTGCAATACGAATGTTCACCTAAAGTTTGGAACTAAATAGTGTTGGCCGATAAATAATAATAGTGTTTCATCCCACAAATGTACACTGTTCCCAGAGTCATAGGAGACCTGCAGTGTATGACCAACACACAGATGTTCCTTTCAAGAAAATAAAAATCTTAACTCGGTGAGCAAGGAGATGCTCTGAGTACTAATGAAAATGCGAGGGTTGGAACTTAAATAGTAGCAACTATTTATTCACAACCGATAAGGCTCTGAGCACTATGGGACTCAACTGCTGTGGTCATAAGTCCCCTAGAACTTAGAACTACTTAAACCTAACTAACCTAAGGACAGCACACAACACCCAGCCATCACGAGGTAGAGAAAATCCCTGACTCCGCCGGGAATCGAACCCGGGAACCCGGGCGTGGGAAGCGAGAACGCTACCGCACGACCACGAGATGCGGGCACACAACCGATAAGAAAGAGTTACATATTTGCACCTTCTACTGTCCTTCAGAGTAGTCACCAGCGTTGTGTAGAACCAGTTGCCAGCGATGTGGAAGGCGGAGTATACCGTTAGCAGAGCCTGTTCTGTTGCTGGTGCGAACGGAGCGGTCTACTGCCTGTCGAATCTCTGGAACAGTTCGGAAGCGAATGCCACGAAGCGGTCACTTCATCTTCGGAATCAAATCAAAGTCACAAGGAGTTAAGTCCGGGGAGTATGGTAGATGGTACATTACTTCCCAATCCCATCGACCTAACAGAGCAGTTACACCTTGCGCTGTATGCACCCACGCATTGTCGTGTAAAATGATGGGTGGGTGTAGCAGAAAGTGTCGCCGCTTCTTTCGCAAAGCTAGCCTCAGGTGATGCTCCAAAACCGAACAGTAATACTGTGCATTGACGGTCTGCCGTGGAGGAACGTAATGCGTTAGGATAACACCATCACAGTCGTACACGATAATCACTATAGTTTGGCTCTGACGTAATTTCGATTTTCGCGGCGACACACAATGACGCCATTCGTTGGATTGGTGTTTCAGTTTTGGCTCGTACGATGTGGCCCAAGTCTCATCCAGTGTTACGATACGGCGTAAGGAAACCTCTCCTTCGCACTCGAAGCGCGTCAGGTGCGTCTGAGCAGCGTCGTAACGCATCCATTTCTACATATCCATCGTGTCAAGCGGAACCCGTCGTGATGCAATTTTCCGCATGCCCAGGCGTTCCTTCAGGATGAGAAGCACAGTCGTATGCGCTAATCCGTTTTCGTGGGCGAGCTCAAAAATCGTATGGAGTCGATCACTGTCCACTAATGCGGCAACAGCATGCTCGTCTTCTTCAGAGACGCTAGGACGACCTGCCCGATGCATGTCTGCCACAGTTTACCGACCTTCGTTGAAGGCTATTACCCAACATGCTACTGTTCTGTACGGCGATGCTGATCCCCCGCACGCCTCTTGAAGACCTTAATGACTCTGTTGTGCACGTTCAATCTTGATCCAACTCCGTTGTCCCTGCTTCTGAAACATAGTGACACCGTTATGTTAGACCGCTCGCTCACAAGAGACTGTGTTTCCCTCGATTGTGCGCACACCGGTGACGAGGGACGGGCGAGTCTATTTGCTCGGAGATAAGGTAAGTATGTCAACAACGTGTGCTATCAGCAACAATAGTAGATTCCATTGCATAGGATCTCCACAGCAGTGTTGCCACTATTTCAGCTCCAACATACTTATGTACAGGGTATTTGCATCACAGGTTAGCTCATGGAGAGTCACGTCAACTTGGAATACAACAGTAAAAATTATATAGAAAGTAGCAGCGCAGTGTTTTATTTGTAGACATAGTGTACATCTTGCAATGTTTCGATGTAGATTGCTATGCCATTTGTTAATACAGAAGAAATCACAGAGGTGGAAGACCTTGAACATGCCGTGAGGTGTGAGAGTTTCCAGATCGGATTTCTGTTGCTGTTTGACCTATATCACAATTCAGTGTAACTAAGAGAATGAAAATTAAATATACTCACTAACATTATGCTTTTCGTTGGGTATGCTACGGATCTGCACGACTGAATTAATGGCATTGGTATACACAGTTTCGGAAACCGAGTACTTTACTGATGTAAACATAAATACAGTGTAGATGAATTCTTTCCAAACCTTCTTAAGAACTATGTTGCTCATTCACATCTGACTAGCCCAAACACAGAAACTGTTTTGCTCTGTTATATATTTAAATAATGAAGACATCTGTCGTTAAAGTATTAGTTATTAGTAATGTATGCAATACTACGGTAGACACTCTTTACCTGTTACTACAAAAGCACGAACGACATTAGGATCAAGCTAGATGAAATATGTAAACTGTTTTTTATTTTGTGATGTATTTAAACAACGGAGACAAGTGTCATAAAACATTAGCTTGCAGAACTCATATGATAGTAAGCACTCTTTTATCTAAAATTACATAAACATGAACGACATTAGCCCTTATCAGGAGAGAAAAAATATTTCATGGCTACAGCCCATCAGTGACGTCATTATCACCTACTTCAGTAGCTGAGTCAGTGGAAGGAGCAGCAGCAGCGGCAGCAGCAGCAGCAGCAGCCATATGACATCAACCGCTGCACAGACGGCTCTAGACTTTTTCATGCGTTACGGTCTTCAACAACAGACATCCATGTTGCTTCAGCATATATTTTGATGTTCGCCGATCGTCGAGGGCCAGCGCCTCCACTAATCTTGCTATTCGTGGCTATTCACAGAGAGACGGTCTGCTGCTTCGTTTTCTTCACGCAGACTTGTTTAACCATATTGGAATTTTCTGCGTCCCTAAACCACTGTGTAGTTGTATGGTGCATTACACTTAGCCGAATATGTTACACTGCTGCCTTTACAAACCGGCATTCCTAAGTTGTGACCAGACAGCGTGGAAGGCTCCCTACCTCATTCTGCAGTAGAAGCTGGGAGGTTCTGAGCTGTCGTGACGGATGCCGTCATTCTGTCATGGGAGCGATCTCATTTACCACACACCGGGTCCCGCAGATTACTGCTAAGTGCGGAGAAGTTAAGGCAAAACGGCTGCAGAAAAAATTTGAGGAAATCGAAAAAGATATGATTGTAGGAAGGGCAGACTCATCATACAGAAAAGTCACAACAACTTTCGTTGAAATTAAAAGCAAAGGTGGAATTATTAAGAGCGCAATGCGAATTCCGCTGTTAAATACAGACGAGAGAACGAATAGCTGGAAAGAGTACACAGAATGCCTATATGGAGAGGGCGGAGAGGTGGTTAATATACAGTATGTTCAAATATCATGAAGTTCTAATGGTTCTAAGCACTATGGGACTTAACATCTGAGGTCATCAGTCCCCTAGACTTGAACTTCTTAAACCTAACGAACCTAAGTACATCACACACATCCATGTCCAAGGCATTCGAACCTGGGACCGTAGAAGCAGCGCGGTTCCGGACTGAAGCGCCTAGAACCGCTCTGCCACAGCTGCCGGCTTACCAAGAGGAAAGAGTAAAAACAGTAAGACTGGAACACCAAGAATGAAGTGATGGGTTCAAAAAGAGTATAAAACAGGGATGGAGTCATTCGCCCGTTCTGTTCAATTTATACATCGAAGAAGAGGAACTATGAGATTCGTTGCACGGAATGAATAGTCTAATGAGAACAGAAAATGAGATAAGAGTAAGCTGTGAAAAGACAAAGGTCGTAGTAGAAATGAGAATAGCTAGAAGCTTAATGTCAACAATGGGTATTACGTAGTAGGTGAAGTTGGGCAATTACGCCACCTTGGTAGCAAAATAACCAATGACGAACGAAGAAAAGAGATAAAAAAACAGATTAGCAAAGGCAAAGAGGGCACTCCTGGTTAAGAGAAGTCTACTAGTATCAAAGACAGACCTTAATTTGTGGTGGAAATTTCCGAGAAAGTGCTTTTGGAGCACAACACTGTATGGTAGTGAAACATGACTGTGAGAAAACCAGAACAGAAGAGCATGAAAGTATTTGAGATGTTGTTCTACATAAGAATGTTGAAAATTCAGAGGAGTGATAATGTAAGGAATGAGAAGGTTCTCCGAAGAATGAGTGAGGAAAGGAATATGCGGAAAGCATTAGCAAGAAGAAGGGCAGAATGATAGAATATTTGTTGAAACCTCATGGAAAAACTACCATGGTACTGGAGGGAGCCGTATAGGGTAAAAGCTGTAGAGAAGACAGAGATTGGAACAACCCCAAAAAATAATTGAGGCTGTAGTCTGCAAGTGGCACTCTGAGATGAAAGGGATGGCTCCCTAACCCCAAGTGAGGCATAGAAAGAGGGCCTATTTAAGGCACTACCTGAAACGGATATTGCCACAGCACCCTCTGATTACCGACCTATTTGCATTGTACCTGCAATGTCAAGACCTTAGAATATGTAATAAACAACCAGCTAACAAACTCCAAGACTCAGGTCTCCGTAAACATTGCAGCACAACAACTGCCTTATAAAGGTAAATGATGTGAACCCTGCCATGGACGCACAAGAGATGATTATCATTTGGTTCTTAGAGTTCAGCAAAGTCTTTGACAATGTCGACTTCGACATTTTACTTGTCAAACTTAGCAGCCTAAATATCTCGCACCCCGCAGCGCATTGCTTCTCCTCATACCTGACGTCTCGCCAGCGGTAATTTCTAATGACAAATGGTACAACCAATTATCATGAAGACAAATTTTTTATTGACAATCTATAATTGTGTTGCATAAAGATGTAGGGGAAAATTAAGATGTATATCACTAAGGAAGGCAAAGGGTTTTAATTAAAATAAAAATTCTTCATCTTCGTTTATCTTCTGTATCTGTTCCGCGATCTCGCATAAATTGCACACCTGTCTGAATAGTTCATCAAAAAAGTTGCGTATTTTATAGAAATACACTTAAAGATTTGGAATATCGTCTCCTTAAGTCACTTGAACACAAGTATACAAATATAAATCAGTGACGGAACAGAAGAAACCGCGGCTAAAACGTCCGATCGCCTTCCATTGGAATTGCTCAAAAATGGTTCAAATGGCTCTGAGCACTGTGGGACTTAATTTCTGAGGTCATCAGTCCCCTAGAACTTAGAACTACTTAAACCTAACTAACCTAAAGACATCACACACATCCATGCCCGAGGCAGGATTCTAACCTGCGACCGTAGCGGTTGCGCGGTTCCAGACTGTAGAGTCTAGAACCGTTCGGCCACACCGGCCGGCTTAGAATTGCACATGGCATACAATTATTATCGGAAGAAAGGTAATATCTGCCAGCTCCAGGGAAAAGAAAAACCTCGAAAAGGTAATCTTTAAACGATTCCAGTTATAATTGTGGCTACGTGATGTGTGAAAATACAGCAAGGTGTGTTAAATCCAGCTTCAAAGGCAACTGTAAAAAGTAAGTAAATAAATAAACAAATAAATAAATAAATTTATGTCCTTATAATATTACATTTCACTGTATAGAAAGCCGCTTCTTTTTCTCCACACGTAATAGAAATGTATAAATAAATGTCAGTAAACTTCACTATATGAGTAAATAATTGAAAAATACCTGCTTGTTTAAGCAATAATTGAAGTAAATTTCTCTTCTGCTTACATTTCATGACAGAAAAAGTTAGATAAAAAAGGGAGACATGGGATAAGTAAGGATATTTTACAGAATTTAACCTGAATGAATATATAAAAGTGACGCATAATCGGCAATAAATTAAGACAGGTCACAATAATTTTTCGCCTTTCTTTAAGCACATTGTAGCTAGGTTAAACAGTATTAGATATTTTTCTGGGTAGTTGATCTAGTAAAATGTTTTCAGTAAATTTTAGCCTTCTGTAATGGTGCCGTTTGTGCCCACCCTGATATTCTAGTAGAGATCGTTGCTGTCTGTTTCCCACAAAAGAAGTAGCCATTTTATAGTACATGAGTTACGTACTAGAAATTTCTTTCACGTTAAGAAAAGCGCAACTTACAGTAACATTACTGCTAGCGAACATAGTTCATACAAGCAGTAAAATGGGACAGATAGAGGATAAAGAAGTTCACCGAAGTATTCCAAGCTGTCAGAAACAGGAAACAAATACACGAACAGAAACAACTGGCATTGAACATCATCAAAATGACATTACTGTAAATTATAGTTACGACCCAAATTGGACGCAGGACTCAAGTGAAGTGATTTTTCCAGATATTTTTATGCAAACGGTAGATTGAATTACCATTGCATTTAACACCATGAAGTACTTTTACTCAAAGAAGTTTGGATGGAGGTACTGCAAAAGAATTCGGACTTTGACCGTTCAGTGCCACGAGAGAAAAGTTTTTGCAGGTGAACGGGCATCACATATGCCGGGAAATCGTTCATCTGAGAAAAGCGACGCGAAAGAAATGATTCAATTAAAAACAAAATGCTTAGAAATACGTCAAATGAGTTCGATCAGAAATTTTCACAGTTACTCGAACAACAAAAGTAAACTACATGTGTGTTAGATGAAGTGACCGAAAAGTAAAACAATTTGCAAACTGCGCATGACGAGTTAGCTCAGACCGTATCTAAAATTCATGCAGATGTTTAAGAACTGCAGTCATCTTGCAACAAATTCTAAGTCGATGTGAAAAAACTGTCGGAAGAGACTGGGCTTACGAAACTGGAACAAGAACCTTTTGACACTAACGTAAAGAATGTGAACGACCACGCGGAGGTCGGGGCGTTCACCACTGTCACCACACTCGCGAAAATGTTTGTACTGTGTAACGACAACTGTACATATAATAATTTTTTTTTCTTTATGAATTTAGATAAATTAATGTAAGCAATGTTTTGAACTTTTTTTTTCGGTTCGTATCGTTATGTTAAAGAGACTGTGAGCAACTTTTGAAATGAATATTATTATTTATGTTAGATTCCAAATGATGTGGTAATCAAAGGAAAGTGTATTTAATGTTAAAACTATTGTAAGATGTGAAAATTGTAATTTATACACTTGGTCCATACGTAGGTAATGCATTAGGATATGTATAGTAGAAAACCTGTGGTGAATACCCTACCTGTAGGGGAGCGGGAAAAGGTGGAGGCAGGCGAGGCGGGAAAAACGCACACTGGCGCGGTTCGGCACAACGGACGCAGTATAACAGTCGGAGGCGAGCAACAGTCGGAAGTACACGTACTGTACCGAGGAGGCTACCCAGGAAAAGTGGATTCCACTGAGCCTCGGATGAACCGATTCCGACGACTACTTGGCATGGCTATATTCTGAGGCACAAAATTGGAAAGATTACGACGCTAAGAAGATGGAAAGTGCCGATGTTGTGTGAGTCTTAGCCGTGCTTGTATGTGTGCCGTGCTGCCCGCTATCTCGCTGCCCGCCATCCGCCGCACCGACTTGTACAGGTCAAACATTTATTTCATCTTTAGAAGTGTATCTGTGTGGACCAGTGTCGAAACTATTTCTAACTGTTCAATAATAACGTGACTTTTACCAGAATTGCTTTAGCCATGACTTATCCTGATCACTGACCTAGACAGGATCCTTACCTCGTATTGTGCAACCCGAGTATCCTGAACTGAAAGTTTAAGGTTAGTGTTAACGAAAATTATCAGCAGATTAATCTATGCTATAAAGAAGTTTAAAATCCTATGTGTTATTGCAAATGTTGAGAAAGAACAAAAGTATGACTAAATTGGAAGAGAGTTTTTTTTTTTGAATTGAGTTAGCGATGTTATTTAATTAATTTGAGACAGAAATAATGACAGTTAAATTATTCAGAAGTAAGACAAAAGAGTAGTTATCCATAGATTGATAATTTTGAGTGTTAACTTGCCTTCTGTACTTAATAGTTTCAGTTTAACGACCATAACAGTTTCAGGGCCCCCCCTTTTCTCTTGTCCATTCTTTCAAACCTTGATGTGTACTGACCAGATTTGACCTGTAAAGCTAAGTTCTATATTAAACCTAAGTGTATAAGTGTTTTTCCATCCTTAATAGTGACATTGTGTGTATACTTTCAAGATTGTCGATGCTAGGGCAATCTATGCCCGATTTCGGTCTGATCAATATACAAAATGCAGTTCGTAGTAATCATTACTGTGTGGTGTTGTGTAAATTTAGCTCGTCCAAATTAGTACTAAAGGAGAAAACCTTAGTTCAGTGGATTTTTCCGGTTCCAAACTTTGCCATATAACACATCATTACTACGTGTTACTATGCTTGTACATGCACCCACTTGTACAAGGAAATACTCACTCATTGCCTAAGTAGGCTGGCGACCGAATTGTTAATCATAGGTAGCATCTACTGTGTGTACTTCTTGTCCATGCGAAAGAGTAATTATACTTTACATTTGCTTGATGCATCACTGTAGTTATTGACTGAATATAAGTCCGATCTTGCTTCTATTAGGTACACGCGGTCAACTTATGTACTAAAATCCTTGTTTATAAGGTGAAGCCCGTGAACATATTGCAGTACAGGCTTTATAGATATAACGTACGTCCGAGCAGGGCGGTAGCGTTACAACTGCAGCATCAAACTTATGTAGACGAAGTATGTCCGCAAAGAAAAGTAAAAATTGATGCCAAAGTAGAGGCGGTCATCAAAGCTGCTGTACAACGAATTCATTCAGAAAGTATCACTGGCAAAGTTAGCTCGACTTCGCTGAGATCTTGAACGTTGCTAATACTGGGGATGATCGTTATCAGGTCTTAGAGCAATATACTTAGAAACTTCATGGTAATGTGCCAAACAAAATCATTTGTTTCGCTGATGGGATGGTGAAGCAGCTATTGCTAATGGCTCGACCAATTTACAGCTCAAAACATGCGGTGTCTGGCTAATATAAAGAAACTTAGGTAGATTCGACGCCAGTTTGCTCCGTTTCGCTGTACTTGTGTATACGAGGCATTTTCCCATATTTGTACTCCTGGAAAGCATATCCCATGTGACGAGAACAGTTTAATTTACCTTTTCTAGAGAATAGTTCATCGGTTGCGGCTCTCAAAACTTATGTTCTTTAATGCAGCGCCTTAATATATCGTGAGAACACGAGTTTATAAACATTTGTAACTAGTGAAACTGCACGATTATATAATAAATCTCTCAAATACAGGTTATTGCTACACTAGGCTTATCCTTCAAGCCGCAGCTTACGATAAAGTTGCTCTAGCTTTCCTTCACTCCCATACTTCTACACATATCAAAAAATGTTTTGCATCAGCCCGGTTGCCAGAACTCCTGAAGATAGACTTTGGCTGTGGATATTGTATCACAGACACAGCGTCTTTGACTTTTCAGAGATGTCACTAACCCCCTTCCCCCCTCCCTTAAGATGTAAACAACCGTGCATGAACAGCGTCTGTTAGACGGAGGGGTTCCGACAGCCGATCAGTTCCAGTCATTCCACCAGGAAGAAGATACACGGCTCGTCTTGTCTGTAGTTCAGCCATGCCTAGACGGTCAATACCAAGGAAGGGGACTCAAAAAGAGAAGTGTCCCGGCATCTCGGAGTAAACCAAAGCAATGTTGTTCGGATATGGAGGAGATACAGAGAGACATTCGATGACATGCCTCGCTCAGGCCGCCCAAGGGCTACTTTTGCAGTGGATGTCCGCTACCTACGGATTATTGCTCAGAGTAACCCTGAAAGCAACGCCACCATGTTGAATAATGCTTTTCGTGCAGCTACAGGATGTCGTGTTACGATTAAAACTGTGCACAGTAGGCTGCATATTGCGCAACTTAACTTCTGACGTCCATGGCGAGGTCCATCTTTGCAACCGCGACACCATGCAACGCGGTACAGATGGGCCCAACAACATGCTGAATGGACCGCTCAGGATTGGCATCACGTACTTTTCACGGATGAGTGTCACATATGCCTTCAACCACACAATCGTCGGAAACGTCTTTTGAGGCAACCCGGTCAGGCTGAACGCCTTAGATACACTGTCCAGCGAGTGCAGCGAGGTGGAGTTTCCCTGATGGTTTGGGGTAGCATTATGTGGGGCCGACGTAAGCCACTGGTGGCCATGGAAGGCGCCGTAACGGCTGTACAATACGTGAATACCATTCGACCGATAGTGCAGCCACATCGGCAGCATATTGGCGAGCCATCTGTCTTCATGGACGACAATTCGCGCCCCCATCGTGCATATCTTGTGAATGACTTCCTTCAGGATAGCGACATCGCTCGACTAGAGTGGCCAGCAAGTCCTCCAGCCATGAACCCTATCGAACATGCCTGGGATAGAGTGAAAAGGGCTGTTTATGGACGACGTGACCCATCAACCACTCTGAGGGATCTATGCCGAATCTCCGTTGAGGAGCGGGACAATCTGGACCAAAAGTGCCATGATGAACTTGTGGATAGTATGCCACGACGAATACAGGCATGGGGCAAGAGGATGTGCTACTGGAAATTAGAGGTAACGATGTGTGCAGCACTTTGGGTCATCACCTCTAAGAGTCTCGCTGTATGGTGGTACAACATGCAATGTGTGGTTTTCATGAACAATGAAAAGGGCAGAAATGATGTTTATGTTGTGCTCTATTCCAATTTTCTGTACAGGTTCCGTTACTCTCGGAACCGAGGTGATACAAAAATTTTTTTGATGTGTGTGTGTAAGCTCAGGAAACGGAATTAGATTTTATAAGGAATTATTGTCAAGTTAGCTAGTGAAAGAAATAATGGGCTCTACAACCTTTGACCACCAATCCGAAAAATCCCGTAACGTTCCTGACTGTTATATGTTCAAATGAATGTCTGATGACGTTACTGTTTCCTTGCATGTTCAGCCATGAACGCTTCGTTCTTCTGATACTAGATAGAAAAGCAACTGAGCTGGCATATCAGAGTTACCTGTACTTGACGACCCTTTTCGCGTTCGGTTCGTGGTATGATCAAAATCCATCGGCAGAATTGCAACGAACGTGGAAGCTATACTGTTATTGCGTTCAGCAGATTGTTATGACGCAGCGTCTAGCGTTATAATTTATGATTCGCTGTTTGAGATCCCCACAAATCGTTCCACAAACGTCACTGTGTTCCCCAGAGCCGTGTTAATTAACTTCACATGCTCACAAACGTAGCGAATCAGCACAGCAGCTGATACCCACCAACGGTTATTTCATTAACCGTTTAATTAGGTATTGATTTATTCGCCTAATTAACAATAAGCGATTAAATTTCGTTTAGAGATTCCGAAACAACGAAAGGAGGAATTAATTTACAAAATGTTTTCTCTTGAGTGTAGCACTTGTCACTGGTGTGTATTTTGAAACGTGCAGTTTTCATTTAAAAACGTAGGCTTCCGCGGCCAATGTCACATTCAATAAAAATTTTCTGGGTCTGTGTCCACATTGTCAATGTATATAAAACTATTGACGTCTCGGTCCCTATTACAAGCGACCTTCTTGCACCCTGAAGAAGGTCGCTTGCAGTAGGGACCGAAACGTTTGTAGTTTTACATATATTGACAATGCGTTCACAAACCCAGAAAACTCAGACCCTGAAGTAGGTCGCTTGCAATAGCGACCGAAACGTCGGTAGTTTTACATATATTGACAATGCGGTAACAAACACAGAAAAAATGTATTGAAATCGTTTTCAATGGTACAGTTCGTCTAATAAACCTCTACAGGAGTGCCGCCAGTAGGAATTCCGTTCGGACTATGTCAGCGTGACTTAGTTATCATCAGCAATTGAGTATAGTACGTTAATTGTTTTCCAAATTGCCATTGTCATCACATAAATATGTCCTATATAGTGAGCATCTTTGAGGACATGGCGGTTATCAGTACCGAAACTGAATATCGTAGCACCCAAATTCACAAAAAAGTAATCGCAAAATATAGTTTAAATACAGTAGATAAGAATTCACTTTATATCTTCATACGAGACAGCCTCCATGCCTTCTAAGCTAGGTAAGCGTAGACCAAATACGCCTAACATTTCGAGAAGCGCTATTGACGGCTGCATTACACATCCATATCACTGAAGTAGATTTGTACCAGGATTTTGGAGCATATACTGTGTTCTAACGTTATGATTTACCTCGAACAAGACTACTTATTGACATATCGTCATGACGGATTCAGAAAAATGGTTGTTCTGAAAAACAACTGGCTCTTTATTCACGCGATATAATGACTGATATCGACAAGCGACCTCAAATTTACTCCATATTTCTAGACTTCCACAAAGTTTTCGAAACTTTTCCTCACAAGCACCTTCTACAGAAAGTGCAACTGGGTGCATGATTTCTTGTCGAAAGATCAAAATTTGCAGCAAATGGCGGAACGCGGAACATCTACTAAAACAAGTGACATCTGGTGTTCTCCTAAATGTATGATAGGTCCTCTGGTGTCTCTGATATATATATATATATATATATATATATATATATATATATATATATATATATATACGATTGAGGCCACAATGAGAGCAACGCTCTTAGATTATTTGCAGATGTTACTAACGTTTATCGTCTAATAAGGTTGCAACCAATTTCAAAATGGCTTACAGGGAAACCACCTGTCTATCGGATTTTTGTAGTTTTTTATATTTTTGTCATTATTTTTTCGTGTTTGTCTTTCCAGATTTAATACCTTCTTCATTTAAATATAAAATTCATAAAATATGAGATAACTAACACATATCTAGTTGTTATCTATTATGAAAAAGCACGTCTTGTTATTTCGCACAAAAAATATAAATTCTCAATTACCGATCTTTCATAAAAAATGTTAATAAAGTGTGTCGGATGCAAGGTGCGCCAATTATGCAAAACACCGTTTTTTCTAAGTGGAATAACTAACGGGCCTTACGTCCAACAAGTTTAACTGCAAACAAGGAAAATACAAGAGCTGCAAACAAATGTTGAAGTGTGTGTGAAATCTTATGCGACTTACCCGCTAAGGTCATCAGTCCCTAAGCCTACGCACTACTTAACCTAAGTTATCCTAAGGACAAACACACACACTCAAGCGCGAGGGAGGACTCGAACCTCCTCCGGGACCAGCCGCACAGTCCATGACTGCAGTGCCTTAGGCCGCTCGGCCAATCCCGCTGCAAACCCTAATGATGATTAAAAAATAGTGTTTAATCTCCAAAATATTACAAATTAATTTTTTTCATTTTTATGTATATTATGTTTCGTGGGAACGCTTGTAGAAAATGCAGCATTTTTTGGAAATCTGCATCCGGCGGGAATCGCAACCAGGCCGCTTGTGTTGAAGGCGAGCATCTTACCACAGAACCATATGGTGCATCGAAAATCGGCCGTGTATTCTGAATTAAAGGTGCTTGGAAAATTTCAAACCCGATTTTCTCTAGAATTTTTGAGAGTTAATAGTCCTATTTGGGGTTATTCAGATTTGAGTTGTGCACTTCATATACCATATATACACAAAGAATTACAAAAACTCACTTTCCGTGTGATTTCCTTGTTCCACAAGATATCTGTATGATGTGAAAAGTGAAAATTGTCTCTGAACAATAAAAACGTGTGAGTTCATCCACGTGAGTTCTAAGAGGAATCTGTCAAATTTCGGTTACACAATAATTCGCACACATTTAAAGGCTGACGATACAACAATATCGGTGTTGAAAGTAGGATGATAGCAGAGAGATTCCCATCCACATTCTACCAATTGAGAGTCAATGGTATGTACCTCGCAGATTCTACGTAGTTTCATCGTGGGAAGAGACAGACGTGCTGTACTCTAGTCATACGAATGCACGCCACCGGACAAATGCGTTGCACACCCGTACCGAGCTTCAGCAATGCAGGAATATTGAATTTCGGTCTGATCCCATTACCTCACGCTCCCTATTCAATTTAAGCTGACGTCACTCAGTTCGTTCTGTGGGAGTGGCGTCCGCTGTTCGAACCAAGCGAACGCTGATAAATGGAAAGTAGCAATATCCCGAACACATTCTATGGTGGGATGAGCACGATATATGCTGGGGGCATGCTGAGAACGCCAAAAACGGTTCCTGTGTGAAAAAGAACCCATTTTCCATTCCTGTTCCACGAAAAAGTTGCAAATCAGACTGATTTCTTCATTTTGATGCCCAACAGTTTTGTCCAATCGGATTGATCGACACTTGTTTTATGAACTCGCCAGAGATCAAATAGGAGCAGTCAAAATAGAAACAGAAGGATCCTAATCTTCCTAGTCGACAATATTTCGAACTCCTTTGCGATGTCAGTACTGTTTTCCCACATCTACGTTTATCTCATTTTCTCTGTATTTGTTCCCTACGATACTAACATTGATCTGTAATAAAAGGTGCTATTATTGCCCACTACAGATTTTAGTTTCCCCTGTAGAGTTAACACCTCCCTAACGCTGCTCTATATTTTTTTATGTGTACACTTAATCTTAAATATTTCTCCATTGCATCACATTTCATTTGGTTGCATTTCCTCTATTTCCGATTCTTATAGAATGCACTTAATTCTCATACAGTACGTCATCCAAATAAAAGCTTCGAAACTTTTTCTGATATATATATATATATATATATATATATATATATATATATATATATCCCCCAAACTTCCTCTCTGTCCATCTTCTCTCGCCTTCTATCTGTCCTCCACCTCCCCTCATCTCTCTCTGTCACTGTACTCCTTCACCTCTGTCTATCCGTTCTTTCCTCCTCTGTCCATCTCCTCCTCCCTCTCATTCTGTCCATCTGCATCCATCCTGTGTCCATCGCGTCCTTCACCGTCACTGTCTGTCCCTATCCTCGTCATCCCTTTTCTCTTCACAATATCACACTCGCCCCAACAGAAGGCTACAGCATTTCTTTCCAGAATGTAACTAATATGTGTACCAAATTTGATTGAAATCGCCCCAGGGGTCGAGGATGAGCTTTGACACCTGGCTTTCCTTGCATGCGCTTATGTCAAATATATTTAACATATTCCACTCGTATTTGTACACATATTTCTTCTTTATATCTAGCGATTTTTGCCCTGCAATTTCTTTTCAAACAGCTCAATATGTATTACGTCTTATCTCCTGAGCTGTGGTCTGTACAATGATATAAGTTTGCAGGTACATCCACTAGTATATGTGCCTGCTGCCTGCGAAACGTGTTGTGAACAGAGTTAGTATTAAAGAAGTAATAAATTGAAACGTCATATATAATTCAGCAGTTCCTATGGCATTGTATCTTGTGTAGCAGGTGTTTTAAAATGATATATTTTTCTAGGCTCTTTCAGTAGCGTATCTGGATATTGTCTGTGAAATATGTTGCGAATAGAGTCAGTAGCAAAAAAGTAAAAAATAGAAACGGCATGCATCATGCGGAAGTTCCAAACACATCTCCGTGTTTATAACGTCATATCTCCTTTACTATGTTCGTACAATGATATACGTTTCTTTGCGGTCAGCGTATATGTGGATACTGTCTGCGAAATGTTACACTTCTTGCTTTTCACACATTCATTGTTTACGGCGTCATGTGTAATTAACAAAGTTCGTTCAATGATGTGGTTTTTCCGATTCGTTATACGTGAATACTGTCTGAAAAATGTATCACGCATACAGACAGTAGTAAAGAAGCTATAAATTAATACATGTGTCACGTGAATAGTTTGTAGTAAAGAAGTTATAAATCAAAACGTCGTGCTTCATGTGACAGTTCTACTGCATGAGAAGCGAAAATGTACTAACGATAAAGTATTTTCCTTTCATCATTTTGTGGAGTAGTCAACGACGAAAAGTTTCTTAAAGGTTTGAAATCGTATGTTAAGTTTCTTGCAAGTGTCTAAGTGCTCTCATTCTCAAACATTGGATGACTAAAATATGGGTATTCTCGTGTCGTGGCCTACACTGCTTTTTCTTGCCCACCCCCACCCCTTTGATAGGTTTGTGATTTTCACCCTCACATTGGTTGCTTCCAGACAGTGTTGCAAGTTTGGCTGTAACCGGTTAGGTGGCTTAGGAGGAGGTATGGAACATACGTTCATACGTTCGTACGGAAGTACATCCTTGTATGGGGTGCCTCATCTAGAGTCGTCACGAGCGTTTTCTCTGGGGTTTCGGCAGATATTTGTAATTTCGTTTTTGCAAATGGCGTCAGCCCAAACAGTTACTGCTTTTCACACCTTTCAGTGGTCGCCAAGGGCAAGAAATAGCGTCGTTTTTTTTCTCAATACAAACAAAATTATTTTTGAATCGGAATTTTACGTGCCCAGTCGACAGAGCTCCCCCCTAATTTGTCTAGTCCACATTCACTCTATTGATATGTATTAACAAGAACAGTAAACCACGAAGAAGCCGGCCAGAGTGGCCGAGCGGTTCTAGGCGCTACAGTCTGGAATCGCGCGATCGCTACGGTTGCAGGTTCGAATCCTGCCTCGGGCATGGATGTGTGTGATGTCCTTAGGTTAGTTAGGTTTAAGTAGTTCTAAGTTCTAGGGGACTGATGACCTCAGAAGTTAAGTTCCATAGTGCTCAGAGCCATTTTTGAAACCACGAAGAATAAACAGATATCCAGCAGCAACTCTGCAGCGCTGGACGCTCGGTGGTAGCAGTCAGCGCGGTCCAAGACAGTGCTGTCACTGCTGGAGTACTTGTAATTTACTGTCTCTGTCAATACACATTGGTAAAACGAATATCGGACTAGACTAATCTGGGACCGCTCTATTGAATGGACATTTAAAACTCCGCTTTAAAAATTATTTTGTTTCTAACGGGAAACAAATCTACGCTTTCCGTCGACACAGGATTTCTCATAGCGGACATGATGAGCACTGTCTGTTTGGGCTGACTCCAGCTTCACAGTGTGAAAATGAAACTCCAAATATCCGCTCAAACACCAAAGAAAATGCGACTGCCGACTCTTAGGAGAGTCAAACAAACAAACACCAGCCGAAACATGCCTTGAAGGTCCAACGGCAACGACCGGCCGTCGTGTCGTCCTCACCCTTGTGCGTCGCCGGATGCCGATACGGAGGCGCGTGGGTCAGCGCATCGTTCTCCGGGCTGTTGTCAGTTTTCGTGACCGGTGTCGCTACGTCTCAATCAAGTAGCTCCTTATTTGGCCCCACAAGGGCTGAGTGCACACCGTTTGCTAACTGCACCCGGCAGACCCGGATGGTGACCCATCTAAGTGCCAACCAAGCCCCGAAAGTGCGTGACTTCCGTGATCTGACGGGAACCGGTGTTAGCACTGCGGCAAGGCCGTTGGCTCGTAGGAAAGACGCCCTGCATATTTATATTTTCTAATCCTATTCTACATAACCTTACTCTTCCTTTTATTATTAACGTGTAGGTTTATATTTCAATTGAGCTTTTATAGTCACGTATAAATTTTCCCTTCATATCCAGTGATACCTCTGAACAAGTGGTATGGCGTTAGTAAACGACAAATTGACTCCATACTTGTGTCTGATTAAAGACTAGTTCCTAAATCTTAAAGTTTGCTGCAGTCCATTTGTTATATTGCAGTGTCTTCAAGTTTTTTTTTGACCAAAATTGCTTTCCACTTTGAAGAATGGTTATATACGATTCTGGATTCCGTACGGTTATGAGATGAACACCAACTTAGGTGCATTTCTTATAGCGATTTATTCTTTCCTCTATTCTCCTGTGTGATAAAATTATGAGATGAATACCTATTTAAATGCCTTTCTTGTAGTTCTTCCCTCTATTCCACTGCATTTTACTAAAGGTCTTAAAGGTTGTAGATTCTTTTATTTAACCTGCATTTGGAATAGCACTAATAGGTTTCCATTTTCAGGTCACAAAAGTTTGCAACATCTAAATGTAGCATTCATGTATCTCTATCAAAATTAAAATTATGGAATCCGTTACAGAAAACATCAGCTTCAGTCACATACCCCCCCATCAACTGGAGATACATTTACTAGGGTTATCTTTTGGTCGAGATTAAGGCCGCTTCCACTAGAAAAACACGTTTGTGTGTTAATGACGCCTTTACGCCAAATTTGTTCCAGTGCAGTCAACAGTTGCTAATTTATACACTTTTAAAGTCAGCATTCTACTCGCAGAGCAAGACGTTGTTCTGACCCTCAATATTGTAGTAATATTGATCGAGCCCCACAATGAGCTCCAAAATTGTGATGAATGTGAATTTCAAGTGGGAATATAGGGAAAAAATAATTTCTGGCTTGCAGGGGGCAGGTTTGATCATAATTAATCAGATTAAAAGTCATCTCTTCAGTAGATGTGAGCAAAACATCGGAATTGCTGGGAATAATACACTGAAGCGCCAAAGAAACTGGTATTGGCATGCGTATTCAAATACACAAATATGTAGACAGTCAGCATACAGTTTTGTGTTCGGCGACGCCTATATAAGAGAAGAAGTGTCTGGCTCAGTTGTTAGATCTGTCACTGATGCTACAATGGCAGATTATCAAGATTTAATTGTGTCTGAACGTGGTGTTATAGTCGGTGCACGACCAATGGGACACAGTATCTCCGAGGTAGCGATGAAGTGGGGAAATCCCCGTATGTCCCTACCACGTATGTACCGTGAATATCAGGAATCCAGTAAAACATAAAATCTCCGCCATCGTTGCAGCCAGAAAAAGAGCCTGCAATAAAGGGAATAACGCCGACTGAAGAGAATCGTCCAATGTGACAGAAGTGCAACCCTTTCGCACACAGCTGCAGATTTCAATGTTGGACCATCAACACGTATCAGCGTGCGAACCAGTCAACGAAACATTATCGATATGGGCTTTCGGACCCAAGGGCCCACTCGTGTACTCTTGATGACTGCACGACACAAACCATTGCACCATACCTGGGCACGTCAACACCGACGTTAAACTGTTGATGACTGGAGACATGTTGCCTGGTCGGACGAGTCTCGTTTCAAATTGTATCGAGTGGATAATCGTGCACGGATATGTAGACAACCTCATGAATCCCGCACCCTGCATATGGTCTGATACGTCTAGGGAAGTGACACGTACATAAGCATCCTGTCTGATCACCTGCATCCATTCGTGCCCATTGTGCATTCCGACGGACTTGGGCAATTCCAGAAGGGCAATGTGACACCCCACACATCCGGCATTGCTACACAGTGACTTCCGGAACACTTTTCTGAGTTTAAACATACCCGGTGGCCCCCAGACTCCCCAGACATGAACATTGCTGAACATATCTTGGATGTCTTGCAACGTGCTGTTCAGAAGATAACAGGGTCCATGGCACGTCGTGTTGCGGCACTTCTGCATTCTCGCGAGGGCCCTACACAATATTAAGGACGTGTACCAGTTTCTGTGGTTCTTTTGCGTATAAGGCAATATAACAACAATTTATTAAAACAACAACCGAAAGCAAGATGCACTAAACATAATGTCTCCGAGTACTTGGACTGGGTGGAGAAAACACAGATCGGTTCTCTGGTGAGCTGGCTTGTCAGTTCGATTTCACCGAAGCCTTGCATCGGCCATCGGCAGTGCAGACTTGGATGTCGACTGCAAACTGATCTGTGATGACATGTGTCTTTGGACTGTTGCCTTGTCCATCTCTGCGAGAGGAGAGTGTGTGGCTGATTGTCGGCAGCTGACGGAGCTTTAATGGCCTATTCCCTTTCTGCACGCCGAGGGGATTGCCGCCGCAGTCTGCTGGCGGAGGTGGCACGTCTGGCGATTCGGTATTCAGGTGGTCGATTACGAGGTCTTGGCTCTCGGAACGGTATGACGTTTTGCCTGAGGAAGTATTACGGAAGTGGCAACGCAATTCAACTGCGTGTCGATTGCCTCCAGAATTACTCGTTGGGAGCAAAATCAAAACTCGGATCAGCATTCTAATCAAAATGGAAAACCATCACTGGGTTGACTGTGAAGGCTTGCTTTAGGAATGAAAACAAAGTGAAATACTCGTTAGAAAAAGGGTAACACTGGAATTTAATCGAGCTAGGACTGGAATGGAAATATGAACGACATGGAGCAGACTGAAGTCATCAAGGGGTTGGGCCAGTAGCAAGGAGAAGTGCAGACCCAATCTTAAATACCAAGTCTTAAGAAGAAATCCCAATTCGAAGTCTGTCGGCGTCTCACTCGTCACTCGATGTCTCCAGCAAAAAGTCCACCGAATGTCGCTATTTTGCCAAAAGGAAAGAACCGGAATCGGTAGCTCAGTTGGTAGAGCACTTGCCCGCGAAAGGCAAAGGTCCCGAGTTCGAGTCTCGATCGGGCATACAGTTTTAATCTGCCAGGAAGTTTCAGGACAGTACCGGTTTCTCCACTCTCCAACTCAGCGGTTCTTGTTCAAGCTCCTCCATCCCTTGCGCTTCTAGAGTTTTGAGATATTGTCTCAAACCTTATCACTTGCTGACATAATATTAGTCTCAGCCAACAAACGATTCCCCCAGTGCAGTTGTCCTCCTCTTTGCAATGTTTTGGACGTACACACGTCCAGCAAGCGTTCTCACGATTTGGTCCCACAGGGTCATAGTGTAACACACCACGTATGGGAGGGGTCGATAAAAATGTTGAGTAATACACATATTCTAGTCTCCTGCGTTTATATCCACATCAAAAGTCGGACAGTAATTAGGGTAAAATGATATTCAGGCACTTCCACTGACAATTAATACTTCACCCACAATAACGGCAAAAACGTCAAGGTCAGGGAGGAAACTGAGAAACATCGTGCAAGTGATTATCGTGAAATGGGTTAACGCAGAATAGAACTATTGAAGGTAGTATGTGGAACCGTCGTAGGTAATACATCATACCTCTTGCGGACTTTCGACGCAAACTATTCATTGCTTCACAAGGCAAATCTTCGGAGCGATGCTCTGAGATTGTAAAATTATGAATTGACTTGAAATTCCTTACGTCTGAGCGGTAGTGGCTCTGTCTCACCATAATGCACCTGTCCGTGACTGAAGAACTGTGACCTCAATCACTGGCAGCGCCAGCGGCCCTCTCCTGCAGCTAACTCTAGAAGAGCCCAAAAATTGTCTATGTCCCCAAAATTTTCGGATCAGCTGCTCACTGCAGCTGTCAAAGATGAGAGAGCGCTCCTAAGCAAAGTACTCAGTGAAGCGGATTACGAGACGAGAAGAGAGAGTCGAGAAAACTTAAGTAATCTCTGTGCGAATGCGTCGGACAAGGAACTTCGCTTTGCTGCGTTTTTCGTTATATTCGTAATTCGATAGGCTGGGTTCTCAATCTTCTGAGCTCTGACCGATAAAAATGCTCATTAGAGAGCGAAGATTCCCTTCTCTGGGCTACCTTAGGTAACCAATGATTTCCGTTCTACTATTCTCCTCTGAAGAAACTCCTGTCTCTCTCACTCTCCCCGTGCCCAGTGTAGCAGCTTTCCATCATCATTGTCGTGCTTCCCTGTCTCTCCGGAAAAAGTTTAGATGAAAGAATGTTTCTTGTGAGGGCTACGAAGTCTGCGACGTCTCACGGTTTTCAAAGGCCTAGCTCGGGGTTCTCTTACCACCCGCAAGATATCATCTCCGACATCCATCCCAAAAGTCGGCTTTCTGCTCTCAGCTGACACTAGTGTCTTTTGCTTAAAATTCTTCATCTCTCCACCTCGTAAAAACATTTGCACAAGCGGTCGCTTCAAGATGTCCTAGCTGTTATCTATCTACATTGGCGGCACCCTGTGTTGTTACAAAGGTGTACGTGGGTCCCGTCTTTGACAATGACCGGCTTCCCCTCGATAGCCTTACGAGTTCAGCAGGTTTCCAGACTGTTCCGACACTCGGATCTGCGCCCATAGCGGCCGCTGTACCTCCAAAACAATCCTTTAGTTCCAACCAGCATACAATTGTGTTTTAGATTGCTATAGAAGCTGACAGTCAGTTGTACATTTATAAATACACGACACTGTCTGCTGGAGAGCGGTCACTTAATTCAGTGTCAAGAAAGCATTTATTATGAAGTTTTTTATTGCCTTGATTGGGTATATGCGCGATTGATTACTAGTTTCTACAGGACAATGCTGCCATCTTCAGATCCACAGAATACAAGTTATGAAATCATGCTGTGCGATAAGCCGCGCGTTTGTTTTTGTACTCATTATTATGAGCCCGTTTCCATGGTTTCAAAACGAACATCCGGTTCATTGCATGATTTCATGACCTGTGCACTGTGGATCTTAAGATGGTAGCTTAGTGCTTTAGAAATTAGTAATCCATTGTATATACACATGATCAAGGCATTGAAAAACTTCGTATCGTTCTTTACACTCATACGTCATTAAGATCAGTTAATTCATCCAATCGCAATTAACTATTCGGGTGAGGGTGGATCTCTAATATGAATTTATCTGAGTTTACATATGTCGTGTTCCTGTTCCATAAAACTATTCCGTAACAAGGGCTCACAGCATGTTGCCATAAATGTTTCTTCCTTGAGGAGACTTCCGGTTGCTGCAGGGTCAGCTCCTCTGTTTTGTTTCTCACAGGTTAAACGAAGAATTGTATTTCTCTAGTGCAGATATCTGCTTGGTGTCCCCTCTCTTAATCGTAACCTTTTCGCACTACGGTCTCTCCAGTAGGATATACACTCCTGGAAATGGAAAAAAGAACACATTGACACCGGTGTGTCAGACCCACCATACTTGCTCCGGACACTGCGAGAGGGCTGTACAAGCGATGATCACACGCGCGGCACAGCGGACACACCAGGAACCGCGGTGTTGGCCGTCGAATGGCGCTAGCTGCGCAGCATTTGTGCACCGCCGCCGTCAGTGTCAGCCAGTTTGCCGTGGCATACGGAGCTCCATCGCAGTCTTTAACACTAGTAGCATGCCGCGACAGCGTGGACGTGAACCGTATGTGCAGTTGACGGACTTTGAGCGAGGGCGTATAGTGGGCATGCGGGGGCCGGCTGGACGTACCGCCGAATTGCTCAACACGTGGGGCGTGAGGTCTCCACAGTACATCGATGTTGTCGCCAGTGGTCGGCGGAAGGTGCACGTGCCCGTCGACCTGGGACCGGACCGCAGCGACGCACGGATGCACACCAAGACCGTAGGATCCTACGCAGTGCCGTAGGGGACCGCACCGCCACTTCACAGCAAATTAGGGACACTGTTGCTCCTGGGGTATCGGCGAGGACCATTCTCAACCCTCTCCATGAAGCTGGGCTACGGTCCCGCACACCGTTAGGCCGTCTTCCGCTCACGCCCCAACATCGTGCAGTCCGCCTCCAGTGGTGTCGCGACAGGCGTGAATGGAGGGACGAATGGAGACGTGTCGTCTTCAGCGATGAGAGTCGCTTCTGCCTTGGTGCCAATGATGGTCGTATGCGTGTTTGGCGCCGTGCACGTGAGCGCCACAATCAGCACTGCATACGACCAAGGCACACAGGGCCAACACCCGGCATCATGGTGTGGGGAGCGATCTCCTACACTGGCCGTACACCGCTGGTGATCGTCGAGGGGACACTGAATAGTGCACGGTACATCCAAACCGTCATCGAACCCATCGTTCTACCATTCCTAGACCGGCAAGGGAACTTGCTGTTCCAACAGGACAATGCACGTCCGCATGTATCCCGTGCCACCCAACGTGCTCTAGAAGGTGTAAGTCAACTACCCTGGCCAACAAGATCTCCGGATCTGTCCCCCATTGAGCATGTTTGGGACTGGATGAAGCGTCGTCTCACGCGGTCTGCACGTCCAGCACGAACGCTGGTCCAACTGTGGCGCCAGTTGGAAATGGCATGGCAAGCCGTTCCACAGGACTACATCCAGCATCTCTACGATCGTCTCCATGGGAGAATAGCAGCCTGCATTGCTGCGAAAGGTGGATATACACTGTACTAGTGCCGACATTGTGCATGCTCTGTTGCCTGTGTCTATGTGTCTGTGGTTCTGTCAGTGTGATCATGTGATGTATCTGACCCCAGGAATGTGTCAATAAAGTTTCCCCTTCCTGGGACAATGAATTCACGGTGTTCTTATTTCAATTTCCAGGAGTGTAGTACTCTTCTCGGCAGGTCGGTATTAGCAATTTGGAGATCAACGATAAGTTCTCAGTAGTACCTACATTTGGTAACTGAAGCTGGTGTGTCTGAGTCACACGCTATATTTTATGTTTCGGCACTGACCACAGTCTCTGCCATCGTTGCAACTACTTTTTCAATGCAAATTTCTTAAAAATATCGCCAATCGTACCCGTTCTTAATTTTGACGATAATTTACTCTTTAAAACAGACAACAGTCCCAGTTGTGCATTTTTATACAGAATGGCTAGTTTGCATCTGCCTGGATCACCTTGAGTTGTATGTAGCTGCATCAGCAACCTGTCGTGCCTGTATCGGAACTACATATCATTATCTTAACGACTTAGCGAAATACTGCAAAAATGAATCACGTTTTTTGGTGAAGTCGTTCAGAGCACCACCGTTTACAAGGTGAATTAAAGGAGTAGTCGAATATCATTAGTAATAGTCATCTGTTGATGTCGCAACCATTGGGTAGAAAAATGTTTCAAGATTCTGTACTGAAAAAGAATATCCCCTTCACAATAAATCGGATTCGGGTCAACTATTTCTCTACTTAGTCGCCACTCCGACTCACATATTTGTCGTAGCGCTGTTGTAACTTTCCAGAGAAATCGTCATATAAGGCAGCCTACTGTGGTTACCACACGTTTCCTAGTCTGTAGCTTGTTTGTGCCGAAATTCTGTCCTCGTGCCCAGCGGTTCATGTGAGCAATTAGGTGAAAATCAGAGGGAGCCGAATCCAGGCTACATGGTGAGTTATCAAACACGTCCCACAGAAAACACTGCAGGTGCGTCTTCGTTGCATCCACAGTGTGCAGCCGAGAATTGTCACGAAAAAGAGAAAGCATGGCAGCTATGTTATATGGGCTAAGTGAAATCACATGAAATCTATTAGCAGGACTTCACACTTACCGGGATACACTATTTTCTAGACATCTTTACGTGCTCGCTGCGCGGTCAGAACTGAAAAGTGTGACGTCACGCGACAGGTAGCTGTACTGGAAATATTCCAAAACATATTTTCTTTAAGTTTCACTAGGTTTTCACTGCGGTCTCAATTTCGCAACCGGTCGAAGGTTGCGAAGAGAATAGGTATCGTATCTGACCAGTAAATGAACCTGTGCAATGTCGTCAATACGTTGCGAGTGTGACAGAAGAGTTTTCTGTATAGTTCTAAGTGCATTATGTCGGAGCTAGGAGAATTCGAATGTGGGCAAACTGTTGATGCTCGTATCGTAGGTGCTTTCGAACTGTTTGGTGTTTCAAGAGGCACCACATTGATTATTTTTGCCGCTTGCAGTGGAAACGGAAAAGATCTTGCCTTGAGTCACAACGCGGACAGAAGTGTGTGTGTTCAGTGATCGTGTCAGACGGTCATTGAAGACGACTGTGAAGAAAAACAAGTGTATGAAAGATCCTAAAGTCACCGCAGAACTGATTATAGCACTAGCGAACCATGTTACCATATTAAGAACACAAAGGGAGTTCAATACGCAGCCAGTTGCTGGCCGAGCATGAATTCCAAAACCACTATTTAGTTATGCACGCGACAAGGAAACATGGTACCGAAGCCACAAAACCTGTACTATGGAGCCATAGAAGGAAAGTAGTTAGTCGGATGAGTATTGTTCCACAGTGTTTACAACTTGTGGCCAAGTTTTTTGAGAGTGAAATATGTCGGGGGTTTGGTGATGATCTGGGCAGCTATATCGTTGTTGTCCATGGCTCCATGGTTACTCTGAATTTTCGCATTACTTCTAAGGATTAAATAACGTTTTGGACCCTTGAAGTCCAACCCATGGTACAGTTTTTATACCCATTAGTGATGCCGTTTTGCAAGACGACAGCGTCCCAGCTTACACAGCCCGCATTGTCCAGGACTGGTTTTGTGAGAAACCAGTCACTAGATATTAATATTGTTGCGCCTTTGCGGTGTAAGTTTGAGAGAAAGGTGCGAGGTCGCTATATACACCGCCATTGTTACCTGAACTTACCTATCTATCACAAGAGGAACGGTATAAGATGCCCTTGAAAACCGTACAGGGCCTGTATTTATCCATTCCGAAACAAATGGAAGTTGTTTTGGAAGCCAAAAGTTTCGATACACCGTATTAGATATCACATTGCATTGTAGTTTTGGTGTGTCCACATGTTTGTCCACCGAATATATAAGTCAATACGATAGTGCAGTAGCGCTCAGGACTGAATTTCACTGTTCGCAGCATCAGAATAGGTGCCACCGTGGCTTATTGGTAAAGTATTACGGCTAGTGTTTTATATTCTATTTTCGGAGATTAATCGCATTCAAACAGCGAACTGTTTAGCATGAAACTATTTTTTCCCCCAACTTGAAGGATACGCTGGTGCTCGGCCTGAAATTGGTTTGCGGCATTGCCTTTTTCGCTAACTACATGCCCCGAAGCTTGCTTTCCCCGTGTCACAGAGGCGGTCCCCGTTTACGGCCGCAGGCCGTCTCGGAGCTTAATAAGGACTCGGCAGGCGCGGCAGCCTAATGGAGGCCTGGACCGCGGGCCGCTGGAGGAAGTAATCTTACACGATTACCGCCCCGGGGCTAATGGCAGTCGCCGGAGCCGACCGCCGCCTGCGGGGTTGGCGGTCCTGCTGCGGAACAGGCTCCAGGCAAGTTCTTCTGCCAGGTCACGTATTGAGTTCACTCGGAAATTAATATTCTCCTAGAAAGAACCCTACCCTCCTCCAAGAGGCATCAGGGTATCTAGAGTCTTCTAAAATCTGTAGGAAATAATGTAGACTAGACACACTGAATGGATGCAGTTGTCATCTAGAATCGCAGAATCAATTACATTGTGGAGCACAATTAGAGGATCACTTCTTCAGAATCCAATAACTGTCTCCCATTGCGACACAGAAGTTTGAAATTTCGTTCAGAGGTGCACACAGTCTTCCTGTGTAATGACGCAAAATTATGGAGCCGTGCCCCATCACCTGGGCTCGACGACGCCTCAGACATCAAGGTGTCGACACATACGAAAGAAAGCCAGAACTCAGAAGTCCGTGTGACGTGTAAGATGAGTTAATGATGTCACATTCGTGCCAAACTTCAATTCTGCCGAACGCTACTGTTGACGTGTTACACTTTGGGAACTTCATCACACTCCCTCTCACCTACATTTCACCCCTTCTTTTGATGCCTCTGTGGTGGATGTCAGACTTGTCAGGCCCCAACGTTGAAGTAATGTGATTTTCTTATAAGTGACCGAGCAAAATATTTCAGACACTCGGAATCGACACGAAAAAAGCATAAAGGCATCAGTGAAACCACCCCTTTCTTTGGGGTGTCGATTGCCACACATTTCGCGGTGGTAAACGTCAGTCAGAGGAACAGAACGACGTTTCTGACAACAAGATGCGAGACGGTCGCGAATGAAACAGTGACCCGAATATAGAAGAAAATGTCTTTACATTACGTCGGTGGTCACAAATTTATTTGTTATTAGACTACCGGTTTCGGTCTATAGTGATCATTGAGCATTGACCATTTGACGATGCCCCTACGGCTACAGTACATTAGGACATGTTTGTATAGAACAGACCTGAAGATGTTCATTATAGAGCGAAACCGATAGT
Organism: Schistocerca serialis cubense; assembly: GCF_023864345.2. Taxonomy (NCBI): domain Eukaryota; kingdom Metazoa; phylum Arthropoda; class Insecta; order Orthoptera; family Acrididae; genus Schistocerca; species Schistocerca serialis. Next base: position 838,016,203 of record NC_064638.1, read on the forward strand.
CTGATCGTAAAAACAAATTGTTACCACAGATGTAAGGCAAACTAAATTTGTTTCTGACAACCATTGACATGCTGAGACCCCGCAAATTTCGACCTTTCTCTCCCCATTGAATGTGATCGTATCCCTGTGGAGTGCAGCGCGAGAGCAATACTTGGTGCTCAGGTTCGAGCCACTAGGGACCGTTCAAAACCATTTGACTAAATTTGAAAGCAGCAAAGTGTGTTATACATTTTCAACCCTCCAGCTTCACGCCCTGCTTTGGTGTTACTATGGGGGCGCAACGGAGGAAGCGGGAACGTTGGTACATTCTTGAATAAAATGGCAAAGTGTCCCTCTAAGACCACCAAGTTCGGCAATACCGTCCATAACATCAGTCCTAGTTTACCAAGAATTTTAAGAATGAACCTGTACAGAGACGACCTGTAAAGTAATCCTAGGCGCCTGCAGTCAGATAACCCCTTGACACCCCTCTGATTATAGAAGCCTGCCTGCAGGCGCCTAAGACTACTTCGCAGGTTGCCTCTGCAGTCACTCATTTTTAATATCCTGAATAAAGCGATTTATATATATTAGGGAAAGACGTATGTACAATATGTATACTGTGAGGGTGTAGAATTTTTACAAAATTCAATTCCGAATTTTTTTTCCCAAAAGTCAAATGAGAATTTTTCTGTACTCTCACGGTTTATAAATGAATAAACGTGTCGTTTATTAATTTATGTTAATGTTTATACACCTTAAACAGTAAATAATTAAAGGTGTTGCTTATTAATGATATGTTAAGTGTATACACTTTAAACAGTAATGCTATGTATTGCATTTTTTCCTTCATTTGATATTAGACGTTAGTATAATTCCTTTTTTCTTTTTTTTTTTTTTTTTTGGTTTTTTTCGGGGGTCTTGGTGTTCCGTTCGTACTTCAGCTACGAACTTGGGGTAAAATGTTTTTCGCTTAGCTTAGATCAGTGGCTATTCGTATCGCTATTGGAACATCTGTCTTGCTATAGCTGTGTTACAGTATTCTAAGCAAGGTTTGAACGACGAACCGGAAACTGACGCCTACGCAATTTGTGCGAATCGATTAATTCTTTTTGCGAAAGATTTTGATTGGGATGAAATTAATGCTTAACTAATGGCAACATTTCTGTCTGCTTTGTTCCACTGTTTGGATATTACTTGTGAAATCACTCACCTTAAATAACTTCGCACTGGAAACGACACTGATGGTTCAGCCCACCAGTTAAACAGACCTTGTCTAAGACAAGTTTTAACTGATTCAAAAAATATTACTTTGTTTGGATTTGACATCCAAAAAGGTCGTTTTTCTGCGAGGTTTCCTTACCACGCCACTTCTATACTTAAATCTGTACGAATCGATTCAAAGTTTGCACAGAGACAAATAAATGGACAAAGTTAAAACGAATCTTTTCAGACAATAATCTTTATCAATAATCGAGATACGGTGGTTTAAAGTCGAGCTAAATGTAACAAGTAAAATCCGTTCTTACGTGAATTGAATGCGCGAAAACGGTTCAGAGGAAATCAGATCAATAAAAAGTGCATTATTAGGATAAAATTGAAAAATTGCTTTCAAAAATGTACCTTTATTTGGATTTTACGTGCAAAAATTACGTTTTTTGTGAGTTCATTTACCCGCGCTAATTATGTGTTTCAACTTCCGCGAACTGATTTACATTTTGTAAGGAGACAGAGAAATATATATAATTAACGCTCGTCCCGTAGTTTTATGAATGTGTTACCCGTTGCCACGATATAAGCAACGTGAATTGAAAGACAATAAAAAAACCGCCTGGAGCTGCTCTAACCTAAGTAGAATGAAATCTACATTAGTTGCTGCGCTATGGCAATCTATACGACCTGGGAACCAGAATGGGAAGTGCTTCTATCGTAGCACAAAAAAAGGCGAAAATGTCCTGGGCAGAGTTAAGGGTATAAATATAAAATAGAGGAACTAGCTTTTAGGCTCGTCTGGCAGCGTAAAAGACAATTATATCAAAACATCTTAAATATTCGAGCTTTTTACGAGTTTATCCTACCTCCCGAGTGCAGTGACCTCTCTTAGACACACTCCTAGTTATGTGTGTGGCGATGGGTGTAAGAACAAATAGAAAAAAATTTATGTGTTTCGAAAAAGGGGATGCACCTTCAATAAAAAGTATTACGAATCAAGTATCCCAGCGCAAGTATGTCAAGATATTTCATTAAAATGCTTTTGAAGCTGCCAGAGAAGTGGAAAAACTGGGATTCTTGTACATCCCTAATTCTGCCCAGAATGTATTCGCTTTTTTTCTGCTGTTTTAGGAGCATTATTCATTCTTTTTCTTATTTATTCGGGGCATTACTTGGGCGATATGCAGCGCTTTGAGTTCGTCAGCAAATGCCTTTCTGTCGCAACAAGTACGACATGAAGCTTCCAACTTCACACCGACTGTTCAAGGCGAATCTTCAAGCATGAACATTCATCAACAGTTTATATTTAGAAGGTATTGTAAAATATCTGAAAATCATTTTAATATAATTCTGATATCCACACTGAAAGAACGTTTTATATCATAATGTAATATACACGGTAGTATCATCCAGTAGAGACTTATTGAAAGCATGCAGAAGGAAATTTAAGTAACTAATATATTGAAGTTCTAGACCATTCTATACGATTTTTTCTCTCTCAGGTGTAACGACTATGGAATAATATACGAATCTGGAAGGAGAAAAATTCGAATTCAGAATTACAACAGAAGACTAAAATAAGGAAGAAAAATTTTACTACAAGAATTTACATCGCTTCGTTCTTGGTTAGCTCATTTCCTTAATGTGAATAAGTTGCATTCGAAAAATAAGGCAGAAGGTGCGATTTACAAAAAGAAGAATAAAGCATTATTCTCAGCTGGCCTTTGATCCTACTATAAGATTTACTGAAAAATATTTTCATTGAGACTGAGTTTATCATGACTGAAGAAAGCTCCATTGTGTGTGGAACGCAGTTAACGAGTGCAAATAACATGATTATGTGTGTGGGAGCATTAGCGCAGTGAACAAGGACAGCTGGCGACTGTAGAAAACTAAAAATTAATAAATAAAATCAGAAATAAAAGTGAAATAAAACTGAAAAATGAAAACTGAAAAATACAGGCGAAAATTGGATATAACGTCTCATGTGGTGTGGAGTAAGAGATAACTCGACATTAATATCGAAATCTGTGACAAGGTGGTGCGATTTATTTGAATACAAATTTACACCACAGAAGAACAAACAGTAATCGAAAGTGATGAAGATGATCATTTATTGCTTCAAAAAGAAACCTGTGGGAAGATTAATTCAAAAATGCTACGGCATAGTATGCAGTAGACAGTCTCTTCTAACTCTATGTCAACTGGTAGCATGAATTCTGCTGTCGGTAACTACTACACTACATGATCAGATGGAGCTCTAAGCAGTCAACGCAGCATATGTGAGCTATGGGGCGACACAGACATCAACCAGCAACGGCAAAGAGGGGGTGCATAACAACAACAGATGACAGACGCGGTCGGAACCTCGCATTCTACATCCACCGGAGACCACTTTAAATTCAAAGGCTTTTGTTCGTTAAAGTTTCAATATTCTGTGAAATTATTTTTCAGTTGCAACTAAGTTAGTACACATGTGACGTTACAGCGTCACACCGAGCGGCAGTTGTCTACCAGCGACGAAAGAGGGCGCCGTGGTGGATGACGAGAGGCCTCTTCCGCGCTCGGCTGGCAGGAGCTGATTAGAATTCCGGTCGTCGTCCTGAAAGGAATAAATGGTCCCTGCACACTGACGTGAGGCGAACGGAGGACGTGTGCGGACATTGGCTGTGGCGGTGCGGATCATTGACATGTGGCGGCAAATGGTCGGTACAGAGGATAGGGCAGAGTGATGTTGGAATTGGTTGGAGTGAAAAGTATCATTTTCTGCAGGCAGTCTTCTGTTCGCTTTGGATGAAATATTGTGTATCCTGTAAGCACTCTGTCTTGGGTACTGAAGTTCTGTGTCTTAACACTTTGTCCTGGGCGCTGAGGGTTTTGTGAATTCGCTGTGTATTGACAAGCTTGTCTGTTGCGATAGTTCAAGTGTTCTGAGCTTGTAGGGCTTTCTTGCCGATGGTGTTCCGCCGCACCTCTCTTTATACATGCGTGGAAAAAGGGAACTTTGCACTGCACTGAAAATAAAAGTGAAGCCTTTAAGATCCCAGTCAATTGCGCCTAAGCCATGACTTAATGGACAGAAATAGTCTACAAATGTGTTAACTGATTAGGTTGTTATTTTAATTTAGCTTTCTATTTAAGTTAACGAGCTGTTGTGGTCTTCTCATGTGTCGCTTGGTGACCACTTATAGTTGTTTATCCTTTAGTGTACGGTTCATAAGAAGTTATACTTGTCCTTGATAACTGCACAAGAGTTGAAGATCTGAAGTATAGAATGTCTGTTTGTAATGACCTTATTTTAGATTTGACGTTAGTAACCATTTGCAATAGGCTTCAGAAAAATATGTTAAGTTTAGTTGTCAAGATACGTTGAAACTGTTCTTGAGTTCTACAGCTGTGCTACAGATCTTACACTGTGACACTGTGACATGTATTTTAATATTTTTCTAATTCATGCCCGAAGTTTCTAAATTCTAGTACCTGTTGATTTCTAAAAAGGAAAACTAGTAACTGCTACTTAATTGCTATCCTGGATGTGCATTGGCATTATGTATTTTATTTCTTATGTTTGAATTATTGCAATTATTTCAAATAGTGGTTTTACTTCTGGACTATGAGCCCAGCAAGCTTCCACCAATAGTGAAGCAAAGACAGGCTTGCAGTTGGTGTAGGTGGTGCTGGGTTGAGAGGACTCTGCATACTCCAGAAACATTCATTTATTTTCTTTTGACAACCTTGCCTTCCAGGAAGGCGTGAGACATAGACAGAATACGCTACTACTAACGTCAATTTTTTTTTCTAATTGCACCTTAACCACTGAACGGCCGAACAACAAACACATGAAATAAGCTCTAACCGCCCAAGTCAAGTCATGTGCTAAGGGAACGTAAATTCACAATTTCGTTGATCAAACTAGACAGGGGAAGTTCTACAATAGTAGTAACCCAGTTAAACGTGTTTAACTTCACCCAACCACCAAGGACACAAGGACGTGAGAATAAAAACTTATGATATACCACACGCTAAGGGGTAGACGCTATGTCTGCTGCAAGTCGCAGCGTGGGGACCCCCATGTTCAAATCGAGATTTAAGGTGTAAATCAATCGAAAATTTTAATTTTTGTAACATTTATTTCTTATATTATTTAAGTGGTTGATTTATTTAAGTTGTTGATTTTAATGTTATAAATTAAGTTATCTTATAGCTATCTTATTTTACCTTTTATCAGACAAATTCACATACTTTTGGGCGTTTCTTTTTTAACTGTGTATCTAAACAAATTATTGGAGAACTAAACGTTACGTTCTTACAAATCATAGTATGTGTGTAGGAAGTGAATTTTAACATAAAACTAAATTCAATGGTTTAAAATTGCAATTAAAAATTGCACGCGATGGATGCAAAAAGGAAGTCTGCAAAGCTGACATTCAGTGCTGGGATCTACATTTTTCTTTAGCAGTGTGCTGAACGCATCCGATTTTATCCAATACTTTAAGCATTTGTTAGGAACACAGAAGAAAAGAGTATTTTGAAAGTTTTGCTGAATACTTAATGCATTGGTGTTTCACACCTGGAGCTCAGAACACAACTTTCTTGGAGCACTCAAGACAAACAGAAATTCTGTTTTCTTCCTTTGCTTAGGCTTACAAATTTTACACGTCTTCATCTTGTCAAGACAGTCATCTGCTGAATCCACTGATACAGTTTCTGTACTATCTCTTGGAACTCTCCAAATACAAGCTTCCACTTCACTTGTAAGGTGAATACCCTGAATTCTTCTTTCCGTCTCAGGAGTAACACACTGCTTTGGAAGTTTCTTCATAAAACTAAGACAGCTTACAAGCTCATTATCTACGCAGCTTTTGTACAATGCTTTTGCAGTGGCAACTAACTTCTACGATCCTATGAGCCAGTGATGAATTGTCCTTCTTGAACTACAAACATAACAGTTTTCACCAAGGTTATCTCCTGTTTCTTTAGATCCATTATAAAATTGAATAACCTCAAGCGTCTTTGTTTCCTCATTTGTGTCCGCCTCATGCTACATACTGGAGAGCAGCACATCAGCTCTGTTTTAGTTTATAACGGACAAATTTAGTGTCTTTTTTCTTTGGGGGGGGGGGGGGGAGAAGCCATATTGATTGGAGCCTACAGGAAGTCTTCTATTACATGAAAATTCCTCGGCTATTTTCCTTTTGGTTTCACACATTATACCATCAACAGTCGGCACATTCTTTTCAATTTCTTGGGCAAGTTCCACAGAAGAATACCAGTTATAGGGCGTCACATTTGGATGCATTCTTTTGATTTCTGTAAGAAGTTGAATGTATGCTTAAGTGTTGAGTGAATATTTGTCACCATTTGCTGCGAGAATGCTTCCATCAGAATCCTTGCTTGTGTAAATGTAATCATTAAAAACATATTTTTGGAGTCAACTATGCTCTGAATTTATATTCCTTATCTGCAAGGTTTCTTGTGAACGTAGACCTTGAATCTACACATCCCCACACTAGCATTTCGTCTATGGTAGCACATGCACAGGTAGTGTAAAACCTCTGTCATTTTTTTTTACAAATTTCGCAAAAATATTAGATCTAGCTGTCGATGGCTCAGCTGTCATTCGTTCAGGTCTATCTTGAGTCATTTAAAGAGAAGTTCCAAAGGAATGTGTCTATTCTGTTTCGGCTCATGAAGCACTGAAAATTGTCCCTTCCTGTCCCATCTGTTTCCAAAATAGCAAAAGTGTCCTCATGATTCGATTTAAAATCAGATGCATAGATGAAATTAAAGAACGCCTTGAATTCAGTCATATTCATATCTCTCACATCTGTGGCTTTGCACTTTCCCACTGTATTCGTTTACATTCCGCTTTGAGGTTTGTGAATCGGCCCAGATAACGCACGAGAGCTCAGGCTGCAGGACGAAGACCCTGCTGCTGCAAGGCAGTATTCTGTCTCAATTTCCTTGAAAATTGATTTCGAAGAGGATCCCTTGACTACCTGAAACCATTCTTGTCCTCTTTCTGTGTGTCAGAAGAAACGGAAAGGTCCCATTCACTATTGTCTCGAAGTTCTTCCTGTGAATCACACTCTTGATCACTATCAGAACTCTGACTAATGCCGATCGCAAAGTCATCGCCTATTGTTTGATCTATAAAACGTTCCTGTAGTTCTGTTTTGTACTATAATGAGGATAACAGTAAAGTAGTTCACAATGCGCTGTCTAGCAAACCACAACAAGCGACAGCAAAAAAAGAAGGGAATAGCGCAACCGACGTTAAAACATTGTTGGGTTTGCGATTTAAGGAATCTATAGAACCACTCCGCTCGACCTGACCTTGGAGAGCGACTTGGAAAGTTCCTGCGTCGTTTCAGAGACCACGCTACATGAGTTGAAGGATGATTATGAATTCTACTGCCTAGTGGTGTAAGGACTTTTGTGCTCTAGCTGGGTGGCAGCAGCAATAAGGATATATTACACTGTATCTTAAAATATGAAAACTAATGAGGAATTGTAGCATTAACTTCCACTTTGGTCCAAGAACCAATTTTCTTTTATCTTTCAAAGGGTGAGCATCATCGTAGTATATTTCAACGTAGCAAAGAGTCTACCAGTAATTAACTTGATGCTGGCCGGAGTGGCCGAGCGGTTCTAGGCGCTACAGTCGGGAACCGCGCGACCGCTACGGTCGCAGGTTCGAATCCTGCCTCGGGCATGGATTTGTGTGATGTCCTTAGGTTAGTTAGGTTTAAGTAGATCTAAGTTCTAGGGGACTGATGACCTCAGAAGTTAAGTCCCATAGTGCTCACAGCCATTTGAACCAATTAATGTGATCTCAGTTCCATTAGTCCTCTGGGTAAGGGAAAACTCTATCTTTCCTAGCTACAGGGAAGTACCATTTCATTGGTAAGTACCATGGTCTGTATCCTTTGTATCCAATGCAATGATAAGTAATGGATGATGGTTTTATGGAGCATAATTTAATGTATTTCATACTGGTTTTATGTATTTAATTTATTAAATAATAATATCAGGTGGTGGTTTTTCCGATTTCTTACTGAGTGGCAAAATAACTAGTATGTTGAGAATTTATTTAATGCTACAGTTGGGTTCATATTTCTTTTAGACAGATTTGTTTAATTTAGCATAAGTAGACAAAATAGTTGCTTATAATGACTTACCTACAAGATTTCAGTTTAAGAAAGACGCGTCATTGGGTCATGAGCCCATTTTGTGTTTTAGTCCGCATACCAGACGAAATACTTAAGTAGCTTCTGAATGAAACATTCTAACCTCTTAGCACCAAAAGGAATTTATGTCTTATGAATTTATTTTGAAACAAATAAGTAATGAAATGATATATAAAACATGGATGACGATGATGTATATGGTAAAGGGTCAATAAACTATACCCTTATAATAAGTAAAGGACTGTAGTAGGTCAGATGTGACAGCTTTCCCACATTAGTATCTATTTGCATTGGTATTCTTTAATTTTCGATGATGAACTAAGAATAATAATAAGTGAATATATATATATATATATATATATATATATATATATATATATATATATATGGTGAGTCACCTAACGTTACCGCTGGATATATTTCGTAAACCACATCAAATACTGACGAATCGATTCCATAGACCGAACGTGAGGACAGAGGCTAGTGTAATTGTTTAATACAAACCATACAAAAATGCACGGAAGTATGTTTTTTAACACAAACCTACGTTTTTTTAAATGGAACCACGTTAGTTTTGTTAGCACATCTGAATATATAAACAAATACGTATTCAATGCCGTTTGTTGCATTGCAAAATGTTAATTACATCCGGAGATATTGTAACCTAAAGTTGACGCTTGAAACCTCCGACGGGCGTTTCATAGGACGTGGAGGACGCATAAATTGGCCAGCCCGTTCTCCTTATCTTACACCTCTGGACTTCTTTCTGTGGGGTACGTTAAAGGAGAATGTGTACCGTGATGTGCCTACAACCCCAGCGGATATGAAACACCGTATGCGGCAGCCTGCGGCGCCATTACACCAGATGTACTGTGGCGTGTACGACATTCATTACGCCAGAGACTGCAATTGTGTGCAGCAAATGATGGCCACCACGTTGAACATCTATTGGCCTGACATGTCGGGACACACTCTATTCCACTCCGTAACTGAAAACGGAAACCACGTGTGTACGTGTACCTCACCCCTCATGGTAATGTACATGTGCGTGAGTGAAAAAGACCAATAAAAAGGTGTTAGTATGTGGACGTAATGTGCTGTTCCAGTCTCTTCTGTATCTAAGGTCCATCACCGTTCCCTTTGGATCCCTTTGTAATTCGGTGCTCTCCGATACACACGATCGAACAGCGGAGGAGTGGTACTCAAGCGTCAACTTTGGGTTACAATATCTCCGGATGTAATTAACATTTTACAATTCAACAAATGGCTCTGATTACTATTTGTTTATATGTTCATATGTGCAAACAAAACTACCGTGGTTCCATTTAAAAAAACGTAGATTTGTGTTAAAAACATACTTCCGTGCACTTTTTTATGGTTTGTATTAGCCAGTTACACTAGCCCCTCTCCTCAAGTTCCGTCTGTGGAATCGATTCGTCAGTATTTGATGTGGTTTACGAAATATATCCAGCGGTAATGTTAGGTGACTCACCCTATATATTCCAGACTGCATCTGGATCCACTGCCAGTACTACGACAGTTAGGAGGGACGTGAGAAAATTTGGATTTAATGGTCGAGCGGCTGCACATAAGCCACACACCAAGCCGGTAAATACGTTTTTCACATTAGGTGCATTGTGTTGATACCCACTCTCAGGTACTCCGTATCAGCGACCTCAGTAGTCATTAGACATCGTGAAAGTGCAGAATGGGGCGCTCCGCGGAACTCACAGACTTCGAACGTAGTCAGATGATTGGGTGTCCCTTGTGCCATACATCTGTACGCGACATTTCCACACTCCTAAACATCCCTAGGCCCACTGTTTCCGATGTGATAGTGAAGTGGAAACGTGAAGGGACACTTACAGCACAAAAGCGTACAGGCCGACCTCGTCTGTTGACTGACAGAGACCACCGACAGTTGAAGACGGTCGTAATGTGTAATAGACAGACAGCTACGCGCACCATCACACAGGAATTCCAGACTGCATCTGGATCCACTGCCAGCACTACGACAGTTAGGAGGGACGTGAGAAAATTTGGATTTAATGGTCGAGCGGCTGCTCATAAGCCACACATCAAGCCGGTAAATGCCAGTCGACACCTCGCTTCTTGTAAGGAGCGTAAACATTGGAAGACTGAACCGTGGACAAATGTTGTGTGGAGTGACGAATCACTTTACACTATGTGGCGATCCGATGGCAGGGTGTGGATATGACGAATGCCCGGTGAACGTTGTCTGCTAGCGTGTGTAGTGGCAACAGTAAAATTCGGAGGCGGTGGTGTTATGGTGTGGTCGTATTTCCCATGGAGGGGGCTTGCAGCGCTTGTTGCTTTGGATGGCACTATCACAGCACAGGCATACACTGATGTTTTAAACATCTTCTTGCTCCCACTGTTGAAGAGCATTTAGGAGATGGCGACTGTATCTTTCAACACGATCGAGCACCTGTTCACAATGAACGGTCTGTGGCGGAGTGGTTACACTACCATAACATCCCTGTAATGGACTGTCCTGCACAGAGTACTTACGTGAATCTTACAGAACACCTTTGGTATGTTTTGGAAAGCCGACTTCGTGTCAGGCCTCACCGACCGACATCCATACCTCTCCTCCATGCAGCACTTCGTGAAGAATGGGCTGTCATTCCCCAAGAAACCTTCCAGCACCTGACTGAACGTATGCCTGCGAGAGTGGAAGCGTCATCAAGGCTAAGGGTGGGTCAACACCATATTGAATTCCAGCATTACCGATGGAGGGCGCCACGAACTTGTAAGTCATTTTCAGCCAGGTGTCCGGATACTTTTGATCACATAGTGTGTATATAATATTGTAATATAGTGGATGATTATATGACAGTATTACCATATTAATAGGACTGAATTGACAAAACAGTTTTTTTTTACGTCTCTACTCTAATTCGACTCGAAAAGAGACGTGAAAAATGAAAATAATGATAAATGGTAATACAAAAAAGATATTGTTGTGCCGCAAGTAAGTGCAGGCGTGGATCTTGGGAATTCTTGTAAATTTTACGTAGCTATGGCTGGAAGGCAATAGTTAAGGGACTGATTGGCAAATCGGACAATGCTGATATTCAGCAAACCATTCTGCAGGGCAGCTTTACGAGACTACTCACATGCGGGAAGGAGGTCCCGGCAGCCACTGCATACAAGTGTGACGTATTCAGGGCAGCAGAGGGCTTTGACGTGCTGTGAAGAAACCATACGTTGCAGGTACAACAGCGACTAGTAGCCTGTGTGTAGACGGGCTAGGAGATCTGGCGTTGTAATTACTAAAGAGCACTCCAGAAGAACTACATCAGAGGCGCAGCGAAAAGACGCGTAAATAAGCTTCCAATTCCACACGGACTGCTGAAGGAGTCCCTCTGAATAAGCAACGCTAACATTCTTCAAGGAGGACCATTCGTCTTCAATATATACTTACACCGTTTTGTAAAATATCTCCAAATCATTTTAATATAATTTCCAAAGTTACACTCGACGTAATGAAAGTAATTATATAATCCAGTGGATAATCATTTAATGTATACGGAAGGAAAACTAAAAAGTAATGTACTGATACTACATAATACTGCAAGACTACTTTTACAATTTTTCCACCCAAATACCCTTGCATCAAGAACACTAAAGGAACAATTAGAATGGAAGAACAAGGCAGAAGTGCAAGGTTTAAGAGAGCTTAAAGCATGGATACTGTCTCTCTCCAGCACTCTTCGACCTCTGCATTGAAGGATCAAATGGAGAACATAAAGAATGTTTAAGAATTCTTTTGATGATGTTGCTATTCCCTGCGAGAGTGGATGAACTGATGATCATTTTCATGAAGTCACACAAGTGGTCAACAAGGATGACATTTAGTAACTATGGACACATTTCAGTACAATGCTGTGATTCCGAAAAAGGCTCACACCATACCCTATGGGTGACAGGGTACTGCGTAATGTGGTTCTGTGTACAGAGAGCCAGTACATTATGACGGTTGACATCAAATATGAGCAAACTGATTCGTAGATTGGAGTAAATGTCATTACCCGACAGAAAAACAGGTATTTCCTACGTCGCTAACTCTACTATTTTCCGCCTCAGTGGCCGAGAAAATTTTCGTTGCCAGTATTTCCTTACCAATGCTGACGATATGGGGATATAAATTTCGATTCTTCAGACTTTGTGCCAATATACATGGTTCAATCTCAAATATCGCATTGTACTCGTATCGTAGGGGGAGATCCCGTGTCACTGTTGATCCGTTCATTGGAGTAGACGACTCCGTGGTATTATTTGAATAGATTAGAGTTCGTGCTATAATATACCTGTTACTGATGTAATCATCGGAGAAGATTTTAATCATCCAACACTCAGTGTGATTAGAGCTTCCTTGGTGATGGTCGTGACAAGCCATCCTGAAACACATTACTAGTCACTTTCTCTGAAAACTACCTAGGCAGATAGTTCGTAACCCGTTCATGATGTAAATATATTTGATCTAACGGCACAAACAAACCTAAACTCTTTAAGGTTGTCTACACTGAAAATGGCATCAGAGACCACGAGGCAGTTATTACAGCAATGAATACCTCGGTACAAAGGGCAACTAAAACGAATAGAAAATTTTACTTTCAGAAAACTAGATAAAAGGCCACTTGAGTCATATCTCAACGAGTAACTTGAAACTTGTTGCTCAGGACAGGAGGATGTTGATGAACTATGGTTCAAGTTTAAAAGAAAATTTACCATAGAAGGGACAGATATGTACCTAGTAGAACAGTTCAAGATGTAAAGGACGCTCCATGATATAGAGTCGCTTTAAAGAAACCTATACGGAAACAGAGCCTACTGCGTAATAGATGTAAAACATATGTCTGGAGATAGAAAGACATCACTGAGGGCACTATGGGAAGTCTTCAGTAACTATCGAAGCAGAGCATTATCTAAAGATCTCTCACAAAACCCGAAGAAATTACAGTACTATTTAGACGGTATCAGTGGTATCAACATTAGTATCAAGACACTCATGGGTGTGACAGGAACTGAATCTGAGAGCAGCGAAGCAAAAGCCGATATACTTAATTCAGTTTCCAAATTTTCCTTTAAAAAGAAAAATCCAGGAGTATTGCCCCAGATGATTTCACGAACCATACCAAATCGATCGGAATAGATTTTAGTATCATTGGCGATAAAAAAACAGCTGAAATCCTAAAACTAAATAAAATTGCAGAGCCTCATGGAATCCCTATCAGATTCTTTACTGAATTTGCGGATGAGGTAGCCCATTTTATGGCCATAAAACGCCTAAGATCAGTTGAGCAAATAGCTGCGCCCAGTGGTTACTGAAAAACAGCCATCTACAAAAAGGCCAATCGAAGTGATCCACAAAACTACTGTCAAATATCCTTGATTTTGATTTGTTGTAGAATCTTAGAACATATTCCAAGCTCAGGTGTATTGAGGTACCTCGAACAGAATGACCTCCTCTGTGTCAACCGGCATGAATTCCGAAAACATCATGATGTGAAACCCAAGTTGCGCTTTGGTCACATGACATCATGAAAGTCACAGATAACGGCAACTAGATGTAGTGTTTCTTGACTTTCGAAAAGTACAATCATATGGGGTATCAAGCGAGATCTGGGAGTGAAATGAGGATTTCTTGGTGGGAAGGAAGCAGCATGTTATCTTTGGCGGAAAGCCATTGACATATGTGGAAGTAACTGGAGATGATTTCCATGGAAGTGTCTTGTGATCCTTGTTGTTCATGTTTTGTGTTAATAAAGAGGTTTAAAAAACAGGCAACCAGTTGCAAATAAAGGTTTATTAGCCCTTGACCACAGTTTTGGTATCTGTAAAAATATCTTCTTCAGAAGTTGTGTCCGTAAAATGTATACAGCAGTTACAAAATTGTTTTCACAAACGTAATAAAATATTAATAGAAAAATATTTGTAAAGTAAACTTACCCACTTATTACATCACACGATGGCACAATAGATTGGATGAATGCCACCAGCTCTTGTCATGAACAAAATTGATGAAACAGGGATTATTGCAAGCCATGGCTTTAGATTCTGCCAGATTACATGTGTCGTATTTCATAATGAATACTCATTAGTAAATACCCACAGGCAGAGGCTCTTGTCAACATAAAATTGTAATAGACGTCACAGTATAAAATATTTGTGTAAGTTACATCTGCCTTATTCCAGAGACTAAGGCCACCTGCTATAAATATACAGGCTCAAGCGACCAGGAAAAACTGGGCTACAGAGGGCGCTAAATGCACATCCTGTTCCACTCTCCATGAACAACAGCCCAATGGGTCTTACGGAGTATGTCAACTAACTCGGAGTCAGCGACGTAAAATTGAATAGCACTTGTACCTTGTTTAACAGGAGAGAACATAGTCTTATTCTCGACTATCATTACGTTATAGTGTTTTAGCAGCTAGTAGTCCCGTGGTTCCTTCTTCATGGTCGTCAGAGCCTTTTCCGCGTCGTAGGCTAACTTTTGGTATCTGATTTCGGTTAGGAAACACAGTATTTAGTAGCACTGGCTCCTACGTGAGATAATTCATCACAGAACAATCGTTGCATGTAACAAGGCGTAATCCCCGTCTTGGCACTTCACTCGTTGCCAACATGGTGATACAAGAACGACTGGAAAGGATGATGGGAGGGTGTCTGTGGAACTTCAGTCGGATGCTATACATTGGAGAACTAGTATGGCAACATCCATGGCGTGGCAGCTGAACGTAGTACAACAATATGCTGTCTCCGCAACCATTAAAAAGCGACCCACCCGAAAGCACCACATACAGTGGTGGCGAAAAAAAAAAAAAAAAGACGGGCTTAGGCGTATTTTATATCTTGCCAGAAATATACAATTCCTAGACAATGCATAAAATATCAACTTTTTCATACTTTGACGTTCAATTTTAGGCGTTCTAAACTTTACCTAGGCATTCTATAGAACGCAGGATTTTACACTATTTCGGTAACATAAATACCAGCATTTTGTAAATGTCGCTTAAAAAATAGCTCCAAGGCGGTGTTGTAGCTATTAGCTGGATTTTAAGGCTGATTCGCGAACATATTTAAGGGTGGAATTAAAAAGAAGCGATGTCGTGGTATAAAAAACTTACCTCTTATTCTTTCGTTTGTGTTTTGCAATTTTCTTCCTTGTATTTCGGTAAGGAGGTAATTAAGAAAAACCAGATGTTAATTAATGATTAAACAATGAAACAAGTATTCTTAATTATTTACATACCTTTAGGAACAACTTCGACTTTAAAAAATGTAGGTTTGATTTCGTTGGACAAAAATATTTTATCCGAACGAAGGAGCTCTTTTCCAGTCCGGTTATCTCAGCACGCGGCTCTCAAATGAATGCACCGTTGGACCTGAAATTCAACTTTCGGCAAAAATAGCTGTTTACTTCTGAGACCCGGATTCAAAAGCCCTAGCGTTCCTCGAGCCCACCTGTTAAACGAAACTTCTTAATGACGAACTTTTTTTATTTATTTTAGGCTAGTTTTCGGGATCCTGACACATTGTGGCACGGTGCCACTGCCTGTACATTGAATACTCTGTGCCGGCCGGGGTGGCAGAGCTGTTAAAGGCGCTACAGTCTGGAACCGCACTGCTGCTACGGTCGCAGGTTCGAAACCTGCCTCGGGCATGGATGTGTGTGATGTCCTTAG
Organism: Schistocerca serialis cubense; assembly: GCF_023864345.2. NCBI lineage: Eukaryota > Metazoa > Arthropoda > Insecta > Orthoptera > Acrididae > Schistocerca > Schistocerca serialis. The sequence continues at coordinate 838,032,299 of NC_064638.1, forward strand.
GTTAGTTAGGTCTAAGTAGTTCTAAGTTCTAGGGGACTGATGACCATAGCAGTTAAGTCCCATACTGCTCAGAGCCATTTTTTTAATACTCTGTTTTCAAGTCCCTGCTCTCACATCCACTTTGTTCTGAGTCTTTGCTGCCTGGACTTCTCAGACCTGACACCAGTGTGACCAATGAACCTAACCTAACCTGACCTTGACTCTAAATCTACATCTACATAGACATACATACTCCACAATCCACCATACGGTGCGTGGTGGAGGGTACCTCGTACCACAACTAACATCTTCTCTCCCTGTTCCACTCCCAAACAGAACGAGGGAAAAATGACTGTCTATATGCCTCTGTACGGGCACTAATCTCTCTTATCTCATCTTTGTATTTTTTCCGCGAAATGTAAGTTGGCGGCAGTAAAACTGTACTGCAGTCAGCCTCAAATGCTGGTTCTCTAAATTTCCTCAGTAGCGATTCACGAAAAGGACGCCTCCTTTCCTCTAGAGACTCCCACCCGAGTTCCTTAAGCATTTCCGTAACACTCGCATGATGATCAAACCTACCAGTAACAAATCTAGCAGCCCGTCTCTGAACTGCTTCTATGTCCTCCCTCAATCCGACCTGAAAGGTATCCCAAACGCTCGAGCAGTACTCAAGAATAGGTCGTATTAGTGTTTTATAAGCGGTCTCCTTTACATATGAACCTCATCTTCCCAAAATTCTACCAATGAATCAAAGACGACTATCCGCCTTCCCCACAACTGCCATTACATGCTTGTCCCACTTCATATCGCTCTGCAATGTTACGCCCAAATATTTAATCGACGTGACTGTATCAAACGCTACACTACTAATGGAGTATTCAAACATTACAGGATTCTTTTTCCTATTCATCTGCATTAATTTACATTTATCTATATTTAGAGTTAGCTGCCATTCTTTACACCAATCACAAATCCTGTCCAAGTCATGTTGTATCCTCCTACAGTCACTCAACGACGACACCTTCCCGTACACCACAGCATCATCAGCAAACAGCCGCACGTTGCTATCCACCCTATCCAAAAGATCATTTATGTAGACAGAAAACAACAGCGGACCTACCACACTGCCCTGGGGCACTCCAGATGATACCCTCACCTCCGATGAACACTCACCATCGAGGGAAACGTACTGGGTTCTATTGCTTAAGAAGTCTTCGAGCCACTCACGTACTTCGGAACCAATCCCATATGCTCGTACCTTAGTTAGGAGTCTGCAGTGGGGCACCGAGTCAAACGCTTTCCGGAAGTCAAGGAATATGGCATCCGTCTGATACCCTTCATCCACGGTTCGCAAGATATCATGTGAAAAAAGGGCGAGTTGCGTTTCGCAGGAGCGATGCTTTCTAATGCCGTGCTGATGCATGGAGAGCAACTTCTCTGTCTCAAGAAAATTCATTATATTCGAACAGAGAATATGTTCGAGAATCCTGCCACAAACCGATGCTATGGATATTGGTTTGTAATTTTGAGGATCCGTCCTTCTACCCTTCTTATATACAGGCGTCACCTGCGCTTTTTTCCAGTCGCTCGGGACTTTACGTTGGCGAAGAGATTTGCGATAAATGCAAGCTAAGTAAGGAGCCAATGCAGTAGAGTACTCTCTGTAAAACCGATTTTGAATTCCATCAGTACCTGACAATTTATTTATTTTCAACCCATTCAGCTGCTTTTCAACCCCAGGGATGTCTATCATTATGTCCTCCATGCGGGAATATGTACGAGACTCAAACGGCGGTGTGGTTGTACGATCCTCCTGCGTGAAAGATTTCTCAAACGCTAGATTTAAAATTTCAGCTTTCGTTTTGCTGTCTTCCGTCGCCAGGCCACACTGATCAGTGAGTGACTGGTTGGAAGCCTTCGACCCGCTTATCGATTGTACATAAGACCTGAATTTCCTTGGGTTGTCAGCAAGATCTTTTGCTAAGGTATGACGATGGTAGTGGTTTAAGGCTTCGCGCATCTCTCTTTTTACAGCAGCGCGAATTTCTACTAACTTTTGCCTGTCCTCATTCTCCCGATCTTTCTTGTACCGCGAGTGCAACTGCCTCTGCTTCCTGTGCATTCTCCGAATTGCGCTGTTACACCACGGTGGGTCTTTTCCGTCCGTAACCCACTTTTGCGGCACATACTTGTCCAATACGTGATTTAAAATGTGTTTAAAATTTGCCCATAATTCTTCCACGTCCATCGTACCGGAAGTAAATGACGTCGATTCATTTACTAAGTGGGATGCTAACAACTGCTTATCTGCTCTTTCTAGTAAGATTGCTCTCGTAACCTTCTTGACCGACTTTTTAACTTTCGTAACCATAGTCATAATGACAACATCATGATCACCAATCCCTGTCTCAACACTGACACCGTCGATAAGGTCTGGTCTGTTCGTGGCTACCAGATTTAAAATATTTCCATTACATGTTGGCTGTCGATTTAGCTGCTCAAGACAGTTTTCGGATAATGTGTTCAAAAGTAATTCACACGACGGCTTGTCTGTACCACCTGTAATGTATCCATAGACATCCCAGTCTATACTAGGTAGGTTGAAGTCGCCTCCGACTAATATAGCAAGATCCGGGTACTTCGGTACATAGTATAGACTCCCTTTGAATGATTCTAGAACTGTCACGGTGGAACCTTGTGGCCGGTAATAACACCCTACAATTAACTTTGTTTCCTGTAGCCCTGTTAAACGTGTCCAGATAACTTCACAATCACACTCTACTTCGACCTCAGTAGACACAATAGGCCGGCCGGTGTGGCCGTGCGGTTCTAGGCGCTTCAGTCTGGAACCGCGTGACCGCTACGGTCGCAGGTTCGAATCCTGCCTCGGGCATGGATGTGTGTGATGTCCTTAGGTTAGTTAGGTTTAAGTAGTTCTAAGTTCTAGGGGACTGATGACCACAGATGTTAAGTCCCATAGTACTCAGAGCCATTTGAACCATTTAGACACAATATTTTTGTCAACTGCAATGAAGACACCACCTCCTACGGTGTCTAATCTGTCTTTCCGATACACGTTCCAGCCCTCACTAAATATTTCAGAACTTCCTATCTCAGGGTTCACCAAGGTCTCAGTCCGGAGAATAATTTGCGCGCCACACGCTTCCTGGAGGGCAGTATATTCAGGAACTTTATTCCGAACACTCTGAAAATTTACTGCTAATATCTTGATAGCTGAAGTGTCTTTACACTGAGCGAGTCCTGATTCCCCTGCCTGCTCGTCGACTGGTGGGTGTTCATTAGGACATCTCGCACTACTGCCTAGCCTAAAAAACCCCCATGTGCACGCCACAAGTACTCTGCTACCCGAGTAGCCGCTTCCTTTGTGTAGTGCACCCATGACCTATCTACGGGCGTCCTACAATTCCCCACCCAATAGCGTAAGTCTCGAAATCTGCAGCCAAGACCGTCACAGAGAAGACGAAGCTTCTGGTTGAGACCCTCCTCTTGGCTCCAAACCAAAGGACCCCGATCCACTCTGGGAGCGATGCTGCAAATAGAGAGCTCTGCTTGCACCCCGCGTGCGAGGCCAGCTGTCTTCACCAAATCCGCCAGCCGCCTGTACGAACTGAGGACCGCCTCAGAACCCAAAAGACAGGCATCATTGGTGCCAACGTGAGCAACTACTTGCAGACGACTGCACCCCGTACGCTCGATAGCCGCAGGCAAGGCCGCCTCCACATCTTGGATGAGGCCCCCCAGCATACAAACTGAGTGCACGTTGGCCCTGTACGCTATTTCCCTAAGGGGTTCCATCACCCATCTAACATTGGAGCTCCCAACAAGCCTTTGCCCCCGTGAGCCTGCTCTGAAGGAGCGGCCACCTGCCCACTTACAGGACGAATGGGTGAGGCCAGCCGGACAGCCTCCACATTGGCCCTCCGCCTCGAGCGACGCGAACGCGTTGCAGTCCGCCACTCACCCTGAGGTGAGGGCGGCCCCAACACGCCGGGTAGACTAGAAGGTGCCTCGGTGGCTTAGTCAGCGGACGCAGAAAGCGACACCTTGGGTGTCTCAAGCGACTCGCCAGACCCTCCGCCGTCGCTGCACCTCGAGGCAGCAGCCTGAAGGCGGCTGACCGTGGCCAACAGCACGTTCAGCTGCTCGCGAACCGCGGCCAGCTCCTCCAGCGCCTGCACACAGCACGCACACACCCTATCCATCCTACTGCTAATATCTAACGACTCCGCGAATTTATACTCTACAGCTATCAATAAGCAATATTACTTCTCTGAAATAGGAGAATTCGCAAGGATTTTATGTAATTAAATATGCAAGCGCACAAACACTCGGAAAGAAATTAAGAATCAAACTACAAAACTAATATGAAAGCTAAATATGCGACTCTCTACTGCACTACTGCTGCACTACTGCTGCACTGATACTTCACCAGCGGCTGCTAAAGATTCTCGGAAGTTAGGCGTCGAGTTGACTGGAAGATTTTCAACCGAAGTAGTGGAAGAAAAAGTAATCATGTCCCATACTCGTCAGCACGTCAGAAGCATAATGGAATACTAAATCAACGGCGAAGCCCGCTAAAAATGAAACTTTTGAAGTAACAAAAAAGTCATCGATAATAACGGCACAATAGTTTGTACCATACAAAGTACTGTCAAAAATCTCGACACACGTTAACTTAGCCACTCCTTGAACATAGGATATTTGTACCACACTAATTTACTGTTACTTTTAACATTCCTATACCCGACTATTTAATGGAGCGCCGTAAATGAGGAACATGTTTAATGAAAAACCTGTTTACATGACCTTTTCGTTCCGATTACTGCTATCATTTAAGGTACGAGGGGAGCTATATCTAGAAACATTCTGAATGAAGAACATGTATACATGATATTTCCCTTCCAAGTACTGCTAATATTTGACGTACGTTTTGTTCTATTGAAAATTCCTAGAATTTTCAGAAGTATGAAGTGCTACTTATACTGAAATACGTTAATTCGACTGCTAGACTCGGAATGATCTTTCAGCATTGTGAATATTGTCCTTTACCCCACTTGATACTTTGATCTGTGATAACGGGTGAAAAAAGGAAAAAGAGTAAAGTAAATACAAGAGAGGAAATAGTAGCACGATTATGAACAGTGTTCGTGATCATCATTTGCTTCTGAGGATTACGTATTGTGTAGTCTGTTGTTTCTGTCTCTATCATGCGTTTCTCTGCCTCGTGATGACTGGGTGTTGTGTGATGTCCTTAGGTTAGTTAGGTTTAAGTAGTTCTAAGTTCTAGGGGACTGATGACCATAGATGTTAAGTCCCATAGTGCTCAGAGCCATTTGAACAATTTTTATATCATGTGAACAAAGTTACGCTAAGAAATGTTCACCAACATTGCCTTGCCCTAGATGAATTAGATGAATTAAACACAATACCGTTGAAAAATGTGTATAAAAAAAGTCAGTGTGCTTTGATGGTTATTATCTCATTTTTGTTAAATTTTATACACGTGTACTGGGACAACTGGACACATTTATACGAATGTTTTAGCTCGAAATCATCCGTTCTCTGAAGCAATCTTTATGCAGAATTTCAACAACATTGACAACGGGGAAAATATATGCATCAATAGCTCCCATTTCAAGGTAAGTCATTGATTCTATCTCGTATCTTATTGCTACAGGACGACGGACCGTTACGTCGAGCACGCTATTCACTGCTACGTTATGAAAGCATAACGCCGTCAGAGGCGACGTGAATAGACGTCGCAGTTGCGGAGACTGCCACTGAAGCGGCAGGGGTGCACGCGTCTCAGAACTTCCAGGAATTACGACAGACGGCCAAAGCAAAGCAGCCGGGAGAAAAGGTCGGCGTGCGACCCCTCACCCCAACCACAACCCCTCACCCGTCGACGCCCCGCAACAGTCTGTCACTCAGCGTTCTAAGAACCAGCTGAATATGAAACACACGGTGGCTCTAGTACTTGTGCATCTGTCTGCTACGATTGTGTTAGTGTACTTCAAGGCGCTGTCGATGGCGTACTGTAGAACACACATTAACAACGCAGCCATTTCGTAAGCTGGGAGTTCCACTGATTAAACGTACGTTTCGCGTGTATAAAACTCCATACAACTTTCTTTCCATAACATAAATTTGTCAATTAATCTCTGCAAAATTCACACGTGCTATTTTTCTATCTGTTGTGTGAATTTTGCATTTAATGAAACATTGCGATTATTTACCGAACTGGAAAATTAAGAAAGAACAATACTGACATATCAAAAGTGTTTTTAATGGAATTAGATACAAAATTTTATTCACGCTACTGTTCACAGCATCAATATATCGATTGAAATGCATGATCAACATGCTTGATGAACATCACCCATTGGGATATTTTGTAATCTCTCAAAGGCTTCTGATTCTGTGAATCATGAAATTCTTCTAGGTAATTCTGGTATGAGTGGCACAGTGCACAAATGGTATAAGTCATATTTAACTGTAAGAACGCAGAGGGTTGAAATTAACGGTACAGATAGTCTGCAGAAAACAGCAGAGTCCTCTAACTGTGGAGTATCAAGAATGGTGTACCACAGGGTTCAGTTTTGAGTCCCTTATTGTTCTCAATATAATTGGTGATTAAAAAGTCAGTATAGGTTGGTTGGTTGGTTTGGGGAAGGAGACCAGACAGCATGGTCATCGGTCTCATCGGATTAAGGAAGGATTGGGAAGGAAGTCGGCCGTGCCCTTTCAGAGGAACCATCCCGGCATTTGCCTGGAGTGATTTTAGGGAAATCACGGAAAACCTAAATCAGGATGGCTGGATGCGGGATTGAACCGTCGTCCTCCCGAATTCGAGTCCAGTGTCTAACCACTGCGCCACCCTGCTCGGTAAAAAGTCAGTATAAATTTGAAAATTTAATAAACCACGGAATAATGTAGATAGAGAGGTAAAGACTGACACACATGCTTGGAATTGCATGGGGTTTTATTAGAACAAAAAAAAAGACAAAGTTCACAAAATGTCCGACAACTGGCGCTGGACAGCAGAACGTCAGTGACTGCGCATGACAATCGTGTGTAAAAGAAGCTGTAATGAGAGAGAGAATCAGAGGCACCAGCTGACGCAGCATGTTGACCTTACCTGAAAAGGGGCTTTTAGTGAAGCTGTGTTATCAGGTGGAGAATGTGCTAGTTCAGCCTTACGATCCTAACGCCATAGGAAGGGGATTCGAACGGGTAAAGGTCCGTTGACAAATGCAGCTGTGGCGGGAATGATTTCGAAGTTCGAAGCCACGGGTTGTTTAGACGATAGACCCCGTAGTGGCCGACCGAGCGCAAGGCGTAATGCTGCCGAGACAGTTCAGGAAGAAATGGAGACTGTAACGGGTTCGTCTATGCACGGGGAAGTCAGCGCTCGTGCAGTCGCACGTAGCACCGGCATTCCATACACTACTGTTTGGTTGACACTGAGGCGTACCCGCCGATGCTATCCATACAAAATCCATCGGCATCATGAACTGTTACCTGGCGGTTTAGTGAAGCGGAGGGCATTTGCGGCGTGGGCGTTTCAAAAGATAGCGAAATATGACGATTGGTTGAGTAACGTGTTGTGGACCGACGAAGCTCATTTCACTCTCCGAGGGTCTGTCAACTCCCACAACTGCAGAATTTGGGCTACCGAAAATCCTAGAACTGTCGTGGAAACTCCATTGCAAGACGAGAAAGTCACGGTTTGAGGTGGATTTACCACATCTACTGTTATTGGGTCTTTTTTCTTCGAAGAAGTGCGTGATTCTGGTTTTGTAACTGCTACCGTGACGTCGATATGTTACAGAATCGCATCATCCCCAGCCTGGCTGATAAACACCTGCTGGAACGTACGATGTTTATGCAGGATGGCGCTCCACCCCATATTGCTAGACACGTGAAAGATCTCTTACGCGCGTCGTTTGGTGATGATCGTGTGCTCAGCCGCCACATTCGTCATGCTTGGCCTCCCAGGTCCCACAGACCTCAGTCCGTGCGATTATTGGCTTTGGGGTTACCTGAAGTCGCAGGTGTACCGTGATCGACCGACATCTCTAGGGATGCTGAAAGACAACGTCCGACGCCAATGCCTCACCATAACTCCGGACATGCTTTACAGTGCTGTTCACAACATTATTCCTCGACTACAGCTATTGTTGAGGAATGATGGTGGACATATTTAGCATTTCCTGTAAAGAACATCATCTTTGCTTTGTCTTACTTTGTTATGCTAATTATTGCTATTCTGATCAGATGAATCGCCATCTGTCGGACATTTTTTGAACTTTTGTATTTTTTTGGTTCTAATAAAACCCCATGTCATTCCAAGCATGTGTGTCAATTTGTACCTCTCTATCTACATTATTCCGTCATTTATTCAGTTTTCAAATTTATACTGACTTTTTGATCACCTGGTATGTTAAGGACTTGCCACTCTATATTCATGAAGATGCAAAACTAGTTCTTTTTGCTGAGGATACTAGGATAGTAATCACACCCAACAAACAAGAATTACCTGAGGAAATTGTAAATAATACTTTAAGAAAATTGTTAAGTGGTTCTTTGCAAATGGACTCTCACAAAATTTTGAGAAAACACAGTTAATACAATTCTGAACAGTAAATGGCATAACATCACTGATAAATATAGACTATGAACAGAAGTCTGTTGGTAAGGCAGACTATTCGAAATTTCTGGGTGTGTGCACTGATGAGAAATTAAACTGGAAGAAACATATCGATGATTTGCTGAAACGGTTAGGTTCAACTACTTATAAGGGTTACTACAAATTTTGGTGATAAACCTATCAGTAAATTAGCCTACTATGCCCATTTTCATTCACTGCTTTCACAAGACATGATATTTTGGGTCAATTCTTCATTAAGAGAGAAAGTATTCATTGTACAAAAGCGTGTAACCATAATAATAGCTGGAGCCCACCCAACATCACATTGCAGGTATTCATTTAAGGAACTGGGGATATTCGGAGTACTTTCACCATACATATATTCACTTATGAAATTTGTTATTAATAACCCTTCCCAATTCAAAAATAACACTATAAAAAAGGATGATCTTCATTGTTCAGGATTAGATCTCACTTTGGCACAGAAAGGAGTGAATTATGCTGACACAAAAATCTTTGTTCATTTGCCAAATAGCATTAAAAGTCTGACAGATACCCAACCAACATTTTAAAGCAAATTAAAAGAATGTCTGAATGACAGCTCCTTCTGCTCAATACATGAAGTTTTAGATATGAAGTTATTGTTGTTGTGGTCTTCAGTCCAGAGACTGGTTTGATGCAGCTCTCCATGCTGTTCTATCCCCTGCAAGGTTCTTCATCTCCCAGTACCTACTGCAACCTACATCCTTCTGAATCTGTTTATTGTATTCATCTATTGGTCTCCCTCTGCGATTTTTACCCTCCACGCTGCCCTCCAGTACTAAATTTGTGATCCCTTGATGCCTCAGAATATGCCCTACCAACCGATCTCTTCTTTTAGTCAAGTTGTGCCACAAATTTCTCTTCTCTCCAATTCTGTTATGTGATCTACCCATCTAATATTGAGCATTTTTCCGTAGCACCACATTTCGAAAGCTTCTATTCTCTTCTTGTCTATTTATCGTTCATGTTTCACTTCCAGACATGGCTTCATTCCATACAAACACTTTCCGAAGGAAGTAGTAACTGTAAAAAAATGAATGAATTATTTTGTGTAAAGAAAACTTACATTAAAGTGGCACGTTCCACATCATTACGATATGTCGTATTCATGATCTACGGAACAAGTATGTATGTATGTAAAACAATGCTGTCTTGTAACTCAGTTATTCGCGACCGCTTTCAGTCATAAGACCATTTTCACAGTGATGTACACATAAAACTAAATCAACAGAAAAAGTGAACTTTAAAATCGGAATACAGTTTACACAGGAAACCGTAAGGGAAGATTTTAAACAATTACGGAAGGTATCTTTTACAAAGAAAGCATCACATCTCTTTTACTCTTTTGACACGTGACTTGAAGGACATTCAATGACTTGAAAAACATAAGAACCAAAGTATTCAGCATTACAACACTGACTCAGACAACAAAAAGCCGGCTACTGATAGGAGGAAGTTTGGGTTTAGCGCCCCGACGACATCGAAGTCATTAGAGACAGAGCCCAAGCTCGGACTGTGTCAAGGTTGGGGAAGGAAATCGTCTGTGCCATTTCAAAGGAACAGTCCCGGCATCCGCCTGGAGCGATTTAGCAAAATCACGGAAAACCTAAATTTGAATGGTCGGACGGGGGTTTGAACAGTCATCCTCCCGAAAGCTAGTCCAGTCTGCGCCACTCGCTTGGCGACTACTGATAGTCCAGGTTACATGTCCAATTTAAGAGTTCACAAAGCTAAGCCAATGATAATATGGCCAAAGACAATCTAAGAATAAAGTGAGGTGTAATTGTAATTCCTTACATTTTTATACATCATTAAATAAAAGTCAAAATAAGTTTAATAGAAATGTTACAAAAATACAAAAATTATTTCATAACGACAATACGTCTTACTCCTGTAAAAAGTCTGGAAAATAGTTTCAGCTGTAATGTAAAATCTGGTTCTGTTACCTCATGTACGCTTAGGTCTAGTAATAGGAAAAATAATCAGACAAGGAAGCCAATAAGGTATGACTTCGTATGAAAGTCTTATCAAATAGTAAAAGCATAAAACGGACTATACAGAATGTATCACGAAATGCTACTCGTTACGAAGTCCACTCAAGTTGCAATCTCTTAAAATAAGCAGGCGATCAAGAGGTAGCAAAATCTGCTCATCTTTCACATGACTGTTGTACTTACATGAAGCAACTGTTTCTGTCGTACGATGCCAAATCTTTTCGAGAAAAGTTATCTTATTGCATATTTTTCCGTACTACGCTTTCTTGAGGTTGGTGCTTCCCACATAGTCGTTTCCACGTAGTTTCTTCAGAGGACCACCTAGTTTCTTATCTTGTCATTCTACATAATTTTCACACTTTTTCTGTTACTCGACTCCTTAACGCATTGGCTTTCTTCCTTAGCAGGTTTCGTTACCGTTCAGGATTCAACATACTAGTGGTGATTCAACATCGCAGTCTTATCGTTTATAATTTCGTGCTGATAGTCTGTAAACAACGATCATTCTACCGAAGCTTCTGTGTTACAAATATCTTTACAATTGGACCTATTCTCTGACGAACATCTTCTGGAGAAGTTGCCAGTAAAGCGAATTATAAATGAGGCCTTCTGCTCCTGTTGGTTGCGATAAGCGTTACTTCTAGGCCCCTAACACTTTTTAGTCAACTGGTTTATGCTTCCTTGCCCTTACGTAAATTCATAACAAGCATCCTTGAGTAAAGGCCTGTCTGTCACTGATTGGTTGCAGTGCTGGGAAGGAAGGATGGAGCATAGAAACTGCATTCTTGCCAATCATCATGTCATTAGAAAAGCACCTCAAATTCGAATTCAACGAGGACTGAGTGCTGTATGTCCCGTCTCCGATTCCCAGGAAAATAAAGAAAACATAAAGGATACTAAAATGAATCGTAGAATATCGTTGACTTACCACTGTGCTATAAGGGTACTGTGGATGACAACCAAAGGTATCCCCTGCTATGAAAAACAGTGACACCCCAGACCATCACTCCTGGTTGTCGCGCTGTACGGTGGGCGACACTGAGGTCGGTAACATACCACTGACCAAGACGTCTTCAGACACGACTTCGACCTGGAATCTCATTGACAAGAGTAGACTGACTTCAGTGATGTGTTCGGCTTAGAAATGAGCCCTGATGCCCAACGAAGGCGTGTCTGACGACGCCCCAGACATCGATGGGTTACCAACCTAACTGTAGCCCGCCACGCGGCCCGAAAAACAGGAGTGATGGTATGAGGTGGCACTACTTGTCACATCAGGACCCTTTTGGTTGTCATTTACTGCATCCTTACTGCACACCGGTACGTCGACAGTGTTATACACCCAATTTTGTTACTCTACATGGGTTTACCTTTCAGGAAGATGATGTCCACCTGTACATGGCGAGAGATTCTACTGCTTGTTTTCGTCCTTGTCAAACACTACCTTGGCCAACAAGGTCGCAAAAGCTGTCCCCAATTGAGAACCTTTGGAGCATTATCAATACGATCCTTGAACCAGGATGATCAAACGCTCCAGATGGACAGAATTTAGTACGATATCCCTTAGGAGGACATCCAAAAGCTCTGTCAATTAAAGCCTAATAACTGCTTGCATAAGAGTCAGAGATGGACCAACGTATTATTGAATTTCTCTAAAATTGCAGTCATTTGTTTGTCTCTACATGTACATCACATCAACCGATTTCCGATACATTCGGTGCACAGTCTTTCTTGCATTAAAGTTATCCACTTATTCGCTTTTACTGGTTTGTAATAACCACCGAAAACCTATAACTGGACTGCGCGGCAGGGATTTTAACTATGCTGTTCCCATTTGCAAAGAAGGAAAATTGTAAATTGAGCACGTGCTTGGAGGGAAAAACGGAGAAGGAAATCGACCATTTCTATTTCAAAGGCAGCTTCCAATAATTTGGCTTAAATTATTTAGGGAAACGACTCAAAACCTAAGTCTCTATGGCTGGAAAGCATTGGAATCGCTGTTGTCCCAAATGCGAATGTTTTATAACTGCTCCACCTCACTCAACCCGAACCACGAAATAAGATCTTAACAAATAAGTGTGTTGTAAGTTATCATGACTGTGCTGTAAGTTGTACTAGATTCGACCCGCGATTTCGTCCTCGTGCATCTGGAATCAGCATGAATTTTGAAAAATCCTGAATCAGTGTCAACTTGACAAACTTATCAGCTGTAATAGATTTGCAGTGTCAACTCTACAAACTTACCAACGATGATACATTTGTAGTGCATCTCGACAAACATATCAACGATAAAAGATCTGTAGTGAAAATCGACAAACTTATCAACGATGATAGTTGCAACGATACAAGAATGAATTGAAGAATGAGTTGCAACGATACAAGAATGAATTGAAGAATGTCTGTGGATAACAGGACTAAATTTACAACATTATTATTATGGTGATAAAACGCTCCGAAATACTGCTTTTTACTGATTCTATCCATTCTATCCTGGTTTTTGCTGTCTCTACTTAATTCTTCCAGCATAATGAAATGAACCGTAAATGAAACTGAGTCGATACACACAAGAAAAATTATCAATTTTACACATATTCATGGAAAACTCACGCTTGACGAAATATATGATTAGGGTAACTGCTTTTGCGAAGAAACACCTAACAATTCCAGAAAACAGTCTATTTGTACAGATAACTTGGCTTCTACGCGGCGTATCAAGATGAAACATGTAGCAGATTTTACGTTCGACCTGCAACAATACAGCTGTGAAAACTGCATCCTGTTTCGTGTTGTAGTTTTTGCGTGATGCGCGTGCAGACATGCGGACAGACAGACGGACAGAGACACAATGAGACACACGAATAAAAATTCTAAAAATAATCTTTTAGGCCTCTGTTCCTGTTACAAAGACCCGTCATATTAAGTTTTCTTAAACATCTTACGTTTACAGATATCGGCCACTTACAATTTTATTATATGTATAGAATACAGATGTTGGGGAAACAGTGACACAACTGAAACCAGGTATCTGAACAGGATTGGAAGAGATTCACCAACGTTCGTATTTACTGTTGATTTCTACGCCATAACCTGCCCCTTCTCCTCCCCTCCCTATTCCCACCTCTTGCACTAACTCTGGCGAGGAGTGTAGTGGAGGGAAGAGAGAAGGGGGAGGGGGGCAGCAATGGGGTGTAAATAATGTCATGTAAGCTGCAGGCAGTGCCGAAACAGAAGTGTAATGCTTTGTCAGCAAGGCCTAAGACAAATCGAGACTTGCTCACGGGCTCAAACTTGCATGTGGCTTATTTCTCATACTACAGAGACTTGGACTTCACATGTACATTCAGGGCATCGTAGGTTGAGGTTTAGCATTGGGGAGGGTGTACTTTCTCCCCCCTTCTCCTCTCTCTCGCCCTCTCTCTCACCCCCACGTTCACTCTCATTCACTCCCTCTCCCCCCTCCATATGTGTGTGTGTGTGTGTGTGTGTGTGTGTGTGTGTGTGTGTGTGTGTGTACGCGTGCGCGTGCACTTTACCTTTTACGTGCTTGTTTTAAGGTTCAATATTTTTTGCTACTTTTTTTTTGATTCATGGTAAGTTGTTAATTAGGGAGAATATTGTTTTTCTGTTATTGCTTTTTTGGGTAGTGACCAAATTTTCATTTTTCTTTATGATGTTACGTATGAGATACTCTTCCTGGAGAGCGAAAATTCCCTTTATTTTTGTTATAGCCCATGTTTTCGTCTCAATCTGGTGGTGGGTTTCTATTATTAGATTTTCTACTTATGCGAAGTCGGTGCAGTCACTCTTCATTGCTCTTATACGATGTTTGCACCTCATTTTAAAATGTCTTACTGTCATCTCAAAATATTTAGAGGCGCAGCTATTACGTTTCAGTAGAAACATTCCTGAAATATTGTATTTAAGTTATTCTTCTGTAACAGTTTCCAGTTTCTTCTGCGTTGTGCTGTTTTACTTTTTCTTATATTGATGTGGTTCCACAACAGACGGTAAAATAAAGGTTTTTTTGCAGATATATTAAAAACTTAGCCTAAAGATGGCGCAATGTAGCGTAAAAACTGGTTGCTCAAATAAAACAACACCTAGAAATTTAGGTGGCTGTAAGGTTTTTTGATCCGATCTTCTATATCGGACAGCCGAGGTCACGCAACCATCTGTATAGAGGTAGACGTACACAGATTAAAAACTTGTGTTATTAACCTTTACACATTAGTCGTTTTGTCAAAGTAAAGTTAATAGGTTTGTGTATATGATACATTATTAACATATACAACTGAATTGTTTGACTAAGTATCCCTGCCGGAGTGGCCGAGCGGTTCTAGGCGCCACCATCTGGAACCACGCGACCTCTACGGTCGCAGGTTCGAATCCTGCCTCGGGCATGGATGTGTGTGATGTTCTTAGGTTAGGTAGGTTTACGTACTTCTAAGTTCTAGGGAATGATGACCTCAGAAGTTAAGTTCCATAGTGCTCAGAGCCATTTGAATCATTTGAAATCATTTGACTAAGTATCGAAAAATCCAAATTTACGTTAAATTAACAATGAGCATGAAATTTTCTCTGCAGCAGAATTTGTTTAAAGCTATGAGATATTACGCACTGTTCAGGATGAGTTTTAATTCCACTGTCGTACTGTAAAGAGATTATAATAATTCCATAAACTGTCTCGTTTGTGGCTGAAGTAACAAGGTCCACGAAATGCAAACAGTAAATTTTAACTTGACATTAAATGAGTAAATGTCAAAAACTAAACACTCACATATGAACGAAAAAATGCGTGTCATCGGTAAGAATCACCAACTTTCTCCTCTGAATGCGAAAATATTTTGTTGACACCGACCTACATAGGGAGAAACGATAACCACGAATCAGAGCTGGCACGGAAAGCTATAGGTGTTCGTTCTTTCCGCGCGTTATACGAGATTGGAGTAATAGAGAATTGTGAAGGCAGTCCCATGAACCCTCTGCTAGGCACTTAAATGTGGTTTTCAAAGTATCCATACAGATGTAGATGTAATAGTATCAAATATAAAGGCATACATTAACTAGAATTTTAAACCCGCTACGTGCTGTTCGAAAGGCTACAAAAGAAAATTTCATTCTCACTTGATTTGGAACGTCGGCCAATATAAATGGTGGTTCAGTGTGCCATACAATTACTTTTTAGGAAACTATTCATTAGATATTTCTCTGATTAAATACAAGAAGATTTCTGAGATACCTGTAAGTGCTCTCATCAGTTTGCCTAAAAAGCAATTTCACCCCGGCCGCAGCGTTTCCGAGAAGAAGTGCGTGTCCAGTAGAACTGGAGCACCGAGTACAGATAATACATATGAACGCTATTTAAGGAAGATGATTCTTTGCGTTTTAAAACTGTCTAAAGTCAGGAATGTTCCATAATGTACAGAAGTCAATAGGTGATTTTTTTAATAGACTGGAGATATAATACTCTCCTAGGCCTTATTAACTCATTATGCTGCATGATCTTGTCATCATTGGCATCATTATTCTGTAAGAGGAAGAATTTTTCTAGAGAGATCGTTTTCACGTATGGAAATTACTATAAATTTCCAGAAGAGTGGTGTGGTTTTCTAGATATGTTTCTTTCAGTTTCCTCACTTAATCTACAAGATGAAAACGTATATGTGGATGCTTCTCAGTATAATCGTCTGCTTATTTTGCTTCAGATAAGGAGTGAACTTTAATTCTCTGAATTTTCTTTGATTTCCGTTGATGGAAATTGTTGAAGTGTACGTTAACGTCAAGTAACTCGTCGTATGACAGTGTAAAGGGTGTAAAGAGTATACGGGCATATTATTTTTATATGCTGTGCCTTAATATTTACATACATCATGGTTAACTGTATTTTCTTTGCGTCGATCAGTCTTTCCGCAAACACATCATAAAACTTACGACTTGATGTTTACCGCACGGACGTAACTACACCACTAAGTGGACTACACACGCAAGTGTAGACTGTTTTGCGTCCACGTGTCCACACTGCAGCACCTGACCTGGTGCCCACCGAAAATAAACATTCGTGGCTGCTGTTGCCACATGTACTTGGAGGTACTAACCAAGATATAAACATAATACTACTAACAGCTATAATTATTAGTTACGTAAATGCTGATGAAATGCTGTTCAGTACAGCGACCTCAGTCACCAGTGGGAATACCTGCACTTAGACCCATTACACACTGTATGTGGGAAAGCGTGTACTTTTCTGTGATGGATGTGGAGACGGTTCTGCTGTTGTGAACCTCTTACTTTTGAAACCTCGCGAATGCAGACGTTTTGCTACCTGCTTTTGTGTCATAACTGGCATACTGCATTTCATTCAAAAGAGTACCTTATTCTAAACACTATTTGCAGGGGCTGGACGATTTTTAAAGATTTTGTGTCTGAATAATAGAAGTGTTGAGAGAAGCAGTGCCTATGAATTTCCTAGCGGCATAGCAAGTGTAAAAATCCATAGCCCCTGAGAAGACTGTAATATCATATTGGGTGTTACGACATCTTTCATACTTGCTTTCCGTCTTTTTCTGAATCCTGGTCCATTACATTGCTTTAAATGTTCTCCAACTCTTGCTATCTTCTGTTAATAACTGAGTTGTGCAATATAATTTCATAGATCCATCGCCTTTTATGTGTCATTTGCTTATACACATAAAGATCGAATCTCGGTTCTAGGTTGGTAACACAGCGATTCCTGCAAACTAGCTCAGTGGTCTTCCAGCACTGCACTGCTTTAAATATCCTGCAGCTCTTGCTATCTTCTGTTAATAACTTCGTTGTGCAATATAATTTCATAGATCCATCGCCTTCTACGTGTAATTCGCTTCTGCCCATAAAGATTGATTGTCGGCTCTAGGTTGGTAACAGAGCGATTCCTGCAAACTAGCTCTATGGTCTTCCAGCAAAGCTCTTCACCTAATATTAGTTGGTTATGATGTAACTTTCACTTCATACACTTTTACTCTGTTGTATTTCAAAATAATAGGCCAGATTCACCTTTTCGTGTCCTTTCTTGATAACATGCCTTTTGTTCCAGTTATGTATTTCGAGAAGCCAGTTTTGTTCAGTCAGATATATTCTGCAGGCGGATTCTATAAGCTAGTCATACTAAAAGTGAAACACAAAAGTACTATGGGAAATATTTTTGTAAACGATACTTTGATTTTGCTACCTCAGTCGAAGAACACAGTGGAAATGAGAACCTCAACTGGGAGCACTAGCTTCACTCAAAAAGTCAATTTTTAATTAATGTGAAATAATTAAAATATCAACTCAAAACTTTGATTACTTACTAAGTAGCGTTTCTAGATAAAGATTCGTGTTGCGGCTACCAATTTTCATCCATGTATCAACAGTATTTTAGGCAGTTTGAAATTTTAGTACATACTGCTATTAAGTTTTATTCTGTCAACCACACCAACATCTTAAAATTCTCTATTAAAACATTATTTTATCAACATGATTTGCTGTCAAAGAGAACAATCACCATACAAAGAACATCCTCTGCTACTGAAACATGTTAATTTAACGTTGAACTTCTGATAAAATTAATCACATATCAGTTGCCTGGAGACACTTTTAATTTCTCTAACATAACATTGTGAGACATATGAACAGCTAAATTGTATAACTAAAAAAATAATAATTTGCCTGCTAAAACTGGATAGCTTGCTATTTCTTATGCTGTTCGTTTAAGGCTGATGTACGAATGAGAAGTTGTAAATACCATAAACTCTACAGAAGAATTCACAATCATTCAGTGCATGCAACTGTAATGTATTATCATTGGCATTTATGAACTCCAAAACCTTCACCTTTACATAATGTAGTTAAACGCCACCAGCATGAGACAACCCATAGTGCCATAAGAGAGTAAGCTGTACAAAAGGAGAAAGATGTGGGTAGCAGCAAATCGATACACCATAATAGCCAATATATGAACTTCATTACATGATTTGGGTACTTTAATGTTTGTCTGTCCCTATAATTTTCTCATTGAATTGCTTATTCTACTAATTCTAATACCAAGTTTCCAGTACCTATGTACATTAACACACCTCACTGTAATCTGTTACTTCTACCAACATGAAAATTCCACGTAATTCCTTCTTCACTAGTTACATGCAGTACCTCCTGATTTTGTATTTCCTGTGGTACTTTATTTCGAAAAGTCTATATTGCAACACATTCTAAATTCTTTAAGTTTTCTCTTCTCTTGCTTTTCCTCGTTACACTTTTCACTTCAATACAGTACTGTTTTCGAGACGTTCAGTGTATCAAACATTTCTCCTCGATTCTAGATTAATATTTAATATCAGTTTAGCCCTTTTGTTGAAAACACTTATTTCCTATGACTGTCTTCTAATGTGTAAATTTAATTTCCAGCTATCGATAGGTTACCGTTATCCAGTTTTTCGCCAATTTTATTATTTATCAATTAGATATACTTTATGTATTGTTTTTAATCATTTTTGTCTTCTATATTTTCAGAAACTTAACTTGCTAAGCAACCTCTACTCATCATGCAAGCCAAGACACACCTTAATTAAGGAAAATTGTATGATTTACTAAGGTGATATTAAGATACATTTCATTTGAATTCTTATATGTATTCTGAAACGTTCATTATATTTATTCATTGATCCTTTTGCCAAAATATAAACATCATTATCAATAAACTACAGAACTGCGTTATATCTTCCTTACAATAATATTCTTTCTGTTTCTTACCCACTTTCTGTTCTTACCTGGTTTTTATAGATTAGTCATGTGGGTGTTTATTATGTTTCAAATCTCCCTATAATATTCACCATATTATTACAACTTACATTCTCAAAAGCTTTTTCCAAATCCAAAAAATCCAATGATATATCCTTACATTCGTTCCCCTATTTACTTTTGAGAATATATTCTGTGTTGCTTTCCTGAAACCATCAAAATTCTAAAAAAAATTATATTTCTTTCATGTAGTATTACTAAGTCACAAGTTCATATATTGGATATGTCAGACTATAGGCAAATAGGATAATCAGGTGATATCTTGTGGTTCAATAGCAATTCTTGTCTGCCATTAACACGTACTGATATAAGAATGTATGCTTTCCCAGCCATCGCTTATTATGTTAAATTTCAGTTAATCGTATCGCATGCACCGTCAGCTTCTCCTTCGTTCGTATTTTGCTCATGTTCCTGATATGTATCTGTTACTCAGTTTTTACCTCTCGAATTCACTTGTAAGCAATTACTTTAATGCCTATGTCAGCTTTCAGTTCCTGTGTTTCCTTCACTTGTCCATAAATTACAATATTTCTTGTGTTATCCGCGGCATTTCCGGCGTTACATTTCATGTACACATAATAGTCTTACATATTTCCCTTTTTCTTATTTCGCTGCTTGACAGCCAATAACCGGTCTGGGTAGCTATATTATCATTGTCTGGTAAAACTTCTCCATCTTCTCAGTACTTGTTAACTGTTAAAGTTACCATTTGTTCTTACACTCCTCTCTTGTGATTATTTTCTCGATCCTGAATATGCTTTCTAGTCTAATCGGTATTTTTGAGGTATCCGTTTCGCGTTTTTCATTTTGGAAGAGAATGTTCTCTGCAAGGTTTTAAAACCTGTAACACAACGCCTATCCAATTATATTTCTAAGTTGGCGTTGGCATTTGGATGCTAGGGGAAATTAGTAAAGTGAAATGCGGAGAGAACTGAGATTCTGAACAGGTGACTGAAAGGTCAAATCATCTGCATCACGAAGTAGACCAACTGTAACTCCTTATAGCTTTTAAAATATAAGAGTCAGTAACAGAATGTTCCCAGGATTTTATCAAAACTATCTCTACTGATCAATATCAAATATGAATGATGGAAGGTAAAAATTCAGAGCTAACTGCAGAATGGTTGGAATACGAGAAGGGTGATAAACCACTGACAGTCACATGAAGATGACATTGCACCAGGATATACGAGGGTCCCCAATTCTTTATTGAACATAATGAAACTTACACACACGAAACAATGATATTTAATCTACATACCGTATTTTTCCACGTAATCTCCGTCCCGTTCTATGGCCTTCTTCCAGTGTGAAACAAGAGCGTGTATGCCTTGTCGGTACCAATCCTTGTTTAGTGCTTCACTGTGCGAGTCACCTCCTCATCAACCTCAGAAATCTTCCACGAATGGCATCCTTTAATGGCCCAGGCAAGTGGAAGTCAAAGGGGCTAGGTCAGGTGTGTTTACAGGTGTGACAGCCGTGGATGGTCTGCCCGACCACTGCAGATCGTGGAGCTCCGCCGGACCGCCTGATGACCTCATCATCCGTACCCAACAACTAGATGTACATTTGTCGATATCAGATGCTCCATAGACTTTTCACAAGCATTTGTGAATATTCCGCTGAGTTTCTTTCTCTGCAGTGAGAAATTCAATGATGTTGCTTGTAACGTACATCACCTACAGACGTCATTTTGAAACTGTCCTGCAGCTACACTATCTAACGGAAGTGAAGGAAACTTGGAGCGCTCACTCAGGAGACTTCAATTATACGTTCGTAACGTTTCGCATTTGTAGCATTGTTTTCGGGTGGGAAAAAAATGTGGTGCATTACTTTCTGGGCAACCCTCGTAGTAAATTTATTACAGTGGTCCAATACTTTGTGCTTCGTCAGAACAGTACATGATCACATAAAAGAAAGGAAACTACTCTTATTAGAACATATTTCAGCAATAATCTCCTAAACAAGGGACGCACTACATATAGATGGTTATTGTAGAGTATCCAGAACGCTTTTCCCTTACCGCGCGTTAGTCAACGCTTTAGTGTATCTGGCCCACTTGGCAGCTTCAACGGAACTGAATTGCATGAGCCCAGGGTGTTAAACTGGAGACGACCATCTAAAGTTTCCACTGCCTCCAGTCATTCTGCCAACCTAATCTTAACCTTAATGGCGTTGGAGAACATCCAAGTTGCTGCGAAATGAGCTGAGGAACTTCGTACGCACCCTTGCGTCTGTAACACGAAATCAGAATTGGAGACTGGCTGAATGCCAGCCATTTGTGCCTGATTATATTGGCGATGCCTTCAAATACGTCCGCGAAATAACCAACCACTGCTGTAATGCTTATCATCAGTCGCATATATAGGCTTTCTTGAAATTAAAGATATTTTTTTTTAAATTTCTTACTTCTGCAGTGGTAAGTCTGCCCTTCTTTAGTAAGGCGAATACCCGAAGTTAGACATAACGATGTCCATTTCTTCCAAGTGACATGAACTTAAAATTGTTGTTACTGTAAATGATTCCTGAATGCCGGCCTGTGTGGCCGAGATGTTCTAGGCGCTTCAGTCTGAAATCGCGCGACCGCTACGGTCGCAGGTTCGAATCCTGCCTCGGTCACGGATGTGTGTGGTGTCCTTAGGTTAGTTAAGTTTAAGTAGTTCTAATTTCTAGGGGACTGATGACCTCAGATGTTAAGTCCCATAGTGCTCAGAGCCATTTGAACCATATGATTCCTGAACAGCTGATGTTGGATGGATGGAGAGTGAACTGATACGAAACATCGACTGCGTACGTCAACAAAACCTAAACAACTGACAATAGAGTTGCGTCGTGAAAATTCACTAAGCAATCAAGATTCAAACAAAGATGTGGCTCCTTACTTTTGGAAGAGTGAATTTAAGTGGGTAACACCAATGACTTACTAAGAGTACCACCCAAAGCTTTCGAGAGTGGTAGCTACCAGTTAGCAGTAATTGGGAAACAGATCATACGAGCTGCTATCCTGTCCATTCGTAAAAGACGGACCTGAAGGACAGACAATTGCACATATTTCCTTGTTGGTTAACAATGATTTCTGACACATGAGTCTTGTGACAGCCAGAGCGAGAGCACCAGCAGCAGCGAGTACTGTTTGTATAAAGCGTTTATTTTGCATTTTGTTTACGACCTTCCACTAAGGAAGGGATTCTATTTGTGTTTATCTGCTCTGCATAGTAACTAACAGTTCTTGATAAAACTTTACGTAGTTTTCGTGTTAGATTTCTTAGTGTTTTCTTGATCGTTTAGAACAGAATGCGCCCTAAAACCGTCTTTTGTTTGTTTCGCGGCCGTTAGCCACTAGTCACTTGAATCAGCAGTTGTCTTGTGACAGCCAGAGCGAGAGCACCAGCAGCAGCGAGTACTGTTTGTATAAAGCGTTTATTTTGCAATTTGTTTACGACCTTCCACTAAGAAAGGGATTCTATTTGTGTTTATCTGCTCTGCATAGTAACTAACAGTTCTTGAAAAAACTTTACGTAGTTTTCGTGTTAGATTTCTTAGTGTTTTCTTGATCGTTTAAAACAGAAAGCGCCCTAAAACCGTCTTTTGTTTCGCGGCCGTTAGCCACTAGTCACTTGAATCAGCAGTTGTCTTGTGACAGCCAGAGCGAGAGCACCAGCAGCAGCGAGTACTGTTTGTATAAAGCGTTTATTTTGCAATTTGTTTACGACCTTCCACTAAGGAAGGGATTCTATTTGTGTTTATCTGCTCTGCATAGTAACTAACAGTTCTTGATAAAACTTTACGTAGTTTAAGTGTTAGATTTCTTAGTGTTTTCTTGATCGTTTAAAACAGAAAGCGCCCTAAAACCGTCTTTTGTTTCGCGGCCGTTAGCCACTAGTCACTTGAATCAGCAGTTGTCTTGTGACAGCCAGAGCGAGAGCACCAGCAGCAGCGAGTACTGTTTGTATAAAGCGTTTATTTTGCAATTTGTTTACGACCTTCCACTAAGGAAGGGATTCTATTTGTGTTTATCTGCTCTGCATAGTAACTAACAGTTCTTGATAAAACTTTACGTAGTTTTCGTGTTAGATTTCTTAGTGTTTTCTTGATCGTTTGGAACAGAAAGCGCCCTAAAACCGTCTTCTGTTTGTTTCGCGGCCGTTAGCCACTAGTCACTTGAATCAGCAGTTGTCTTGTGACAGCCAGAGCGAGAGCACCAGCAGCAGCGAGTACTGTTTGTATAAAGCGTTTTTGTACTTATTTGCTGCGCTTAGCTTTTAAATAGTTTCTCTGGGAAAACCTAGCGTAGTTTTCGCGTCTCGTATTTCAGTGAGTGTTTCTTGATTATCAGAGTAGCTCATCAGAAGATTATCTTGGGAATTTGTCACCGTATAGAGTAGGGTAAACATAGTCATGTGTAGGGACTGTGGTTGTTGTGAGCGGACGCAAGGAGAATTGGCCACTCTTCGGGGGCAGGTGGAGGCTTTGTCTGTTAGGCTCATCGAGCTCGAGGTGCAGGCGTCGGCTCGTAGTGGCGTTGGGGCAACTGTGGTGAGACCTATGCCTACTTCGGTGGCCTTGGAATCACATGGAACCCCTGATGTCGCTGCGTCTTCCGGCAGTGAGCATCTTACCGGTCAGCCATCACTCCAGGGTGAATGGCGGACAGTGGTGGGCTCGCGCGTGCCTGGCCGAAAGGCGAAGGTGGGATCTGGCCGCGTGGCAGCTGCCTTACCCCTTTCCAACAGGTACGGGGTGCTTCTTAGTGGTGATGACATAGTTTCCGAGCCACCACAGGATGCCTCGCCTGTTGGGCCAGTGGCCGATTCTCCGGCAAGGTCCCGACAGTCACAGAGGGCGGTCCTATTAGTTATAGGGAGCTCCAACGTTAGGCGGGTTATGGAGCCCCTCAGGAAAATAGCGGGTAGGTCGGGGAAGAATGCCAGTGTGCACTCGGTGTGCTTGCCGGGGGTCTCGTCCGTAATGTGGAGGAGGCCCTTCCGGCAGCTATTGAACGCACTGGGTGTGACCGGCTGCAGATAGTAGCACATGTCGGAACGAAAGACGCCTGCCGCTTGGGTTCTGAGGCCATCCTTGGTTCCTTCCGGCGGCTGGCTGATTTGGTGAAGACAACCAGCATCGCACGTGGAGTGCAAGCTGAGCTTAATATCTGCAGCATAGTGCCCAGAGTCGATCGCGGTCCTCTGGTTTGGAGCCGTGTGGAGGGTCTAAACCAGAGGCTCAGACGACTCTGCGACTATAATGGTTGCAAATTCATCGACCTCCGTTATTGGGTGGAGAACTGTAGGGCCCCCCTAGACAGGTCAGGCGTGCACTACACACCGGAAGCAGCTACTAGGGTAGCAGAGTACGTGTGGCGTGCACACGGGTTTTTTTTAGGTTAGAGGGACCCCCCCCTTGGGCGAAACGATAAAATACCTGACGGCTTACCAGAGAGGACATTATCATCGTTGATAAAGAACGTCCGTCCTCAGAGACCAAAAACAGGAAAAGTTAACGTAATATTGGTAAACTGCAGGAGTATCCAGGGCAAGGTTCCTGAATTAGTATCTCTTATTGAAGGAAATAGTGCGCATATAGTATTAGGAACGGAAAGTTGGTTAAAACCGGAAGTGAACAGTAACGAAATCCTAGACACAGAATGGAATATATACCGCAAGGATAGGATAAACGCCAATGGTGGAGGAGTATTTATAGCAGTAAAGAATTCAATAATATCCAGTGAAGTTAGTAGCGAATGCGAATGTGAAATAATCTGGGTTAAGTTAAGTATCAAAGGTGGGTCAGATATGATAGTCGGATGCTTCTATAGACCACCTGCATCAGCAACCGTAGTAGTTGAGCGCCTCAGAGAGAACCTGCAGAACTTCGTGAAGAAGTTTCGTGATCATACTATTGTAATAGGGGGAGACTTCAATCTACCAGGTATAGAATGGGATAGTCACACAATCAGAACTGGAGCCAGGGACAGAGACTCTTGTGACATTATCCTGACTGCCTTGTCCGAGAATTACTTCGAGCAGATAGTTAGAGAACCAACTCGTGAAGCTAACGTTTTAGACCTCATAGCAACAAATAGACCGGAACTTTTCGACTCCGTGAATGTAGAAGAGGGTATCAGTGATCATAAGTCAGTGGTTGCATCAATGACTACAAGTGTAATAAGAAATGCCAAGAAAGGAAGGAAAATATATTTGCTTAACAAGAGTGATAGGGCACAAATCTCAGAATATCTGAGTGACCACCATCAAACGTTCATTTCTGAGGAAGAGGATGTGGAACAAAAATGGAAAAAATTCAGAAACATCGTCCAGTACGCCTTAGATAAGTTCGTACCGACTAAGGTCCAAAGCGAGGGGAAAGATCCACCGTGGTATAACAATCATGTACGAAAGGTACTACGGAAACAAAGAAAGCTTCATCATAGGTTTAAGAGTAGTCGAATCATAGCTGATAAGGAAAAGCTGAACGAAGCGAAAAAGAGCGTAAAGAGAGCAATGAGAGAAGCATTCAACGAATTCGAACATAAAACATTGGCAAACAATCTAAACAAGAACCCTAAAAAGTTTTGGTCATATGTAAAATCGGTAAGCGGATCTAAATCCCCTATTCAGTCACTCGTTGACCACGATGGCACCGAAACAGAGGACGACCGAAGAAAGGCAGAAATACTGAATTCAGTGTTCCGAAACTGTTTCACTGCGGAAAATCGTAACACGGTCACTGACTTCAGCCGTCGCACGGACGCCAAAATGGAAAATATTGAAATAAACGATATCGGAATTGAAAAACAACTGCTATCACTTAGTAGCGGAAAAGCATCCGGACCAGACGAGATACCCTTAAGATTCTACAGTGATTATGCTAAAGAACTTGCCCCCTTTCTATCAGCAATTTATCGTAGATCGCTGGAAGAACGTAAAGTACCTAGCGACTGGAAGAAAGCGCAGGTCGTTCCCATTTTCAAGAAGGGTCATAAATCAGATGCGAATAATTATAGGCCTATTTCGCTTACGTCAATCTGTTGTAGAATAATGGAACATGTTTTGTGTTCTCGTATTATGACGTTCTTAGATAATACAAATCTCCTTCATCATAACCAACATGGATTCCGCAAACAGAGATCATGTGAAACTCAGCTCGCCCTATTTGCCCAAGAAATTCACAGTGCCGTAGACACTGGCGAGCAGATTGATGCCGTATTCCTGGACTTCAGGAAGGCATTTGATACGGTTCCGCACTTACGTTTAGTGAAAAAAATACGAGCTTACGGAATATCGGACCAGGTTTGTGATTGGATTCAGGATTTCCTAGAAGAAAGAACACAACATGTCATTCTTAACGGTTCAAAATCTGCAGATGTAGAGGTAATTTCGGGAGTACCGCAGGGAAGCGTGATAGGACCTTTATTGCTTACAATATACATAAATGACTTAGTTGACAACATCGGTAGCTCCGTGAGGCTATTTGCAGATGACACGGTTGTCTACAAGAAAGTAGCAACATCAGAAGACTCGTACGTACTCCAGGAGGACCTGCAGAGGATTAATGCATGGTGCGACAGCTGGCAGCTTTCCCTAAACGTAGATAAATGTAATATAATGCGCATACATAGGGGCAGAAATCCATTCCAGTACGATTATGCCATAGGTGGTAAATCATTGGAAACGGTAACGACCGTAAAATACTTAGGAGTTACTATCCGGAGCGATCTGAAGTGGAATGATCACATAAAACAAATAGTGGGAAAAGCAGGCGCCAGGTTGAGATTCATAGGAAGAATTCTAAGAAAATGTGACTCATCGACGAAAGAAGTAGCTTACAAAACGCTTGTTCGTCCGATTCTTGAGTATTGCTCATCAGTATGGGACCCTTACCAGGTTGGATTAATAGAAGAGATAGACATGATCCAGCGAAAAGCAGCGCGATTCGTCATGGGGACATTTAGTCAGCGCGAGAGCGTTACGGAGATGCTGAACAAGCTCCAGTGGCGGACACTTCAAGAAAGGCGTTACGCAATACGGAGAGGTTTATTATCGAAATTACGAGAGAGCACATTCCGGGAAGAGATGGGCAACATATTACTACCGCCCACATATATCTCGCGTAATGATCACAACGAAAAGATCCGAGAAATTAGAGCAAATACGGAGACTTACAAGCAGTCGTTCTTCCCACGCACAATTCGTGAATGGAACAGGGAAGGGGGGATCAGATAGTGGTACAATAAGTACCCTCCGCCACACACCGTAAGGTGGCTCGCGGAGTATAGATGTAGATGTAGATGAGTCATATACTTGTCTAAGAAGTTCGTATGTCAGCAGAAAGAGAAAGAATTGCACTCAGTCTCTCGTGGATGCACCTAGTGCTGAGACTGTCAGCAGAGGGAAAGTAGAGATATTAAATTCCGCATTTAAAAATGTATTCAACCCTCGAGGATTCTAACGTAACAAAGTTGCACTCCCGCACAGACCCACAGTTGCCACATATCTATTCTGTTGAGTAAAATTAACGTGACCGCCTGTCAAAAGCCAGAATAACGACCTTTTACAGAGCGGACCGCTGCGACGTCCACGAAGAGAGTCACTGAGGTTCTGAAATGTGGTGGCAGGAGTCTAGAGCCATGCCGACTCTAGCTCCACTGCCAGCTGATCTAAGTTTTTCAGTCGAGAAAGCATGGCGCGGGCAGCCCTATCGAGGTGGCTCCACAAACACTAGCATAAATCAAGAAGTTTGTGGCGAGTGGATTACGGTAAACTTATTTTGGTGCTCTTCAAATCACGCACGTTCGAAGTCAGATGCGTGACACGTTGCATTTTCCTGATCCTAGATGTCATCGTGCCGCGGAGAAACGAAGTATATTAGGGGTGGACATGGCCCCCAAGAGTATATTTATGTTGATACTTTGCGACTTCCAGAATAAGGAAACCGACCACGCAATGCCATGAGAACATTCTACGGCTATATAATTGTTGTAATGTGTTTGGTTTCAGCCGCTCCACGCCGTACACGCTAACGGTCATCTGTCCGATGGAGCATAAAACGTGATTCATGTGAAAAGGACACCTGTTGCCACTCAGTGGACCACCCGTTGCGTTATTTGCTTGCAAATTCCAACCTTCATATCCAATGTACAGCAGTAAGCACGAGTGCATGAAACAGG
Source organism: Schistocerca serialis cubense (assembly GCF_023864345.2). Lineage (NCBI taxonomy): Eukaryota > Metazoa > Arthropoda > Insecta > Orthoptera > Acrididae > Schistocerca > Schistocerca serialis. Next base: position 838,060,968 of record NC_064638.1, read on the forward strand.
TGCCTGGTACGCAGGCCTATAAGCAGCAACGTTCGTTGAGGACACTGCTGGCAACCACCTTGGTTGTTCTTGGCGATCAGCTGCTCAACAGTGGCATGTCTACACGACCGTGTACATCTCTGCAGCAGTCGTTGAACCCTTTAATCTATGGCCCGTTGTGCACCACATTTGACTCGGCACAAGGTTTGTGATATCGCCATTTTGCCGTGCTTGAAATATTTTAACCGAGGTGGCACATGAACAGTTTACAAACTTAGCCATTTCGGAAAGGCTTCCACCCTTTGTCCGGAAGCCAATGATCAGGCCTATTCGGACGTCAGAGAAGTCGCTCTGTTTTCGCATTACGACTATGGCTGCACTGTTTACCACCTCTCCCGGACACACTTTATATCTCCTTCACGATTAGTGACGCCAACTGCTGTGTGTGAGTCGTTATTGCAGGTTGACGTCGAATAAAGGCTGTGGTCACATTAATGTGACTGGAATGTGTATATTAGCATTCGACATTGAAAGCCAATTGTTGTTGTTGCGGTCTTCAGTCCTGAGACTGATTTGATGCAGCTCTCCATGCTGCTCTATCCTGTGCAAGCTTCATCTCCTAGTACCTACTGCAACCTACATCATTCTGAATTTGCTTAGTGTATTCATCTCTTGGTCTGCCTCTACGGTTTTTACCCTCCACGCTACCCTCCAATACTAAATTGCCTCAGAACATGTCCTACCAACCGATCCCTTCTTCTACTCAAGCTGTGCCACAAACTCCTCCCCAATTCTATTCAGTACTTCCTCATTAGTTACGTGATCTATCCACCTAATCTTCAGCATTCTTCTGTAGCACCACATTTCGAAAGCTTCTATTCTCTTCCTATCCAAACTATTTATCGTCCACGTTTCACTTCCATACATGGCTACACTCCATACAAATACTTTCAGAAACGACTTCGTGACACTTAAATCTATATTCGATGTTAACAAATTTCTCTTCTTCAGAAACGCTTTCCTTGCCATTGTCAGTCTACATTTTATATCTCCTCTAATTCGACTGTCTTCAGTTATTTTTCTCCCCAAGTAGCAAAACTCATTTACTACTTTAAGTGTCTCATTTCCTATTCAAATTCATTCAGCATCACCTGATTTAAATCGACTACACTCCATTATCCTTGTTTTGCTTTTGTTGACTTTCATGCTATATCCTCCTTACAAGACACTGTCCATTCCGTTCAACTGATCTTCCAAGTCCTTTGCTGTCTCTGACAGAATTACAGTGTCGTCGGCGAACATAAAATATTTTATTTCTTCTCCATCGATTTTAATACCTACTCCGAATTTTTCTTTTGTTTTCTTTACTGCTTGCTCAATATACAAATTGTATAGCATCGGGGAGAGGCTACAACTCTGTCTCACTTCCTTCCCAACCACTGCTTCCCTTTCATGCCCCTCGACTCTTATAACTGGTTTCTGTACAAACTATAAATAGCCTTTCGCTCCCTGTATTTTACCCCTGCCCCTTCAGAAATTGAAAGAGAGTATTCCAGTCAACATTGTCAAAAGCTTTCTCTACGTCTACAAATGCTAGAAACGTAGGGTTGCCCTTCCTTAATCTAGCTTCTAAGATAAGTCGTAGGGTCAGTATTGTCTCACGTGTTCCAACATTTCTACAGAATCCAAACTTATCTTCCCCAAGATCGGCTACTACTAGTTTTTCCCTTCGTCTGTAAAGAATTCGCGTTATTATTTTGCAGCTGTGACTTATTAAACTGCTAGTTTGATAATTTTCACATCTGTCAACACCTGCTTTCTTTGGGATTGGAATTATTACAATCTTCTTGAAGTCTGAGGGTATTTCGCCTGTTTCATACATCTTGCTCACCAGATGGTAGAGTTTTGTCAGAACTGGCTCTCCAAAGCCTGTCAGTAGTTCTAATGGAATGTTGTCTACTCCCGGGACCTTGTTTCGACTTAGGTCTTTCAGTGCTCTGTCAAACTCTTCACGCAGTGTCATATCTCCCATTTCATCTTCATCTACATCCTCTTCCATTTCCATAATATTGTCCTTAAGTACACCGCACTTGTATAGATCCTCTGGCCAATTAAGAACACCTAAAAACCTGACAAAATTACAGTTACATTCTTCACTGAATGCGGCAAGTAATAAATATCTTTCCTAGGGCATATACCGCGAATCTATTTCTCAGCTAGCAGTCCCGGCGGCTAGAACAGAGCGAAGGAGAGGGGTGTATACTGGACGGAAAAAAAGAACCCCTCAGACTATCAGCATGTACACTCCGAGACAAAAGGAAAAAAAAAACTCGCGGCAAAGGAATTAAAGTAATTATCCGAATGGGATGTAAATCAATGGATATGACGAACTATCACGCTGAAAAGTATCCGAACCATCTAAACTGCGTTTCGCTTGATTAGCATGCGGCGCACATAGCGTAACTGGCTTGTAGGTCCTCTAACGTCGTTTTGGTACAGTCACTTGACAATAAAAAGTTGTTATCACAAGTGACCTCCAGAAAGTACTACTCTGTTTGGCGACAGCGCCAGATATAAATTAACACTAGGATACCGCAGATATCAGAGAACACCTGAGACAGTCCCTACCGCTGGTAAATAAATTTATGACTAGAAGTGATATATAAAGTGTTAAGACTCATTTGTACCTAACATAAATAGAGACCGTAATTGTTAAGACATCACTCATTCTTGAAATCTGGTTCTCTAAAGGAATCTCCAGCCACCTATTGAACGTCGTTCACTTGGCGAGTGCTTTTGCATAAACTAAGTAATGAACTAACCAATTAGAAAAATCAAGCGCTCTATCGAAACCTCACCATCAACAAAGTATTCCTAGTAATTTCACTGTCTTCAGATGGCACGTTGACCAATGTGCAGTTCGAAAATCACCTATCGTACTTGTTATCTAACACAATGTGACATTAAAGAAGTTTGACATTCATGTGCTCTGAGACTCGACCACCACACTAACCGCCGTTGATGACTAACCATGAAGAGATGTGATACAACATATTTTTAGTCGGTATCAGTTAGAGAAACTGGTCTTTAAATTACACGAACAAAACTTTTTACTGTATCGGGACAACAATCCAGAAGCTCTTGTACCTCTTAACTAACCACGAAAGATGTTAAATATGGTTTCCTTCCCAAGTAACAAATTTGAAATGACGTAATGTATGTGTTGGATGGCGATTCGAAAGCAGCACCAAATACCATTGTTATGTAAGCACAGACAATGACCAGATATCGAATTTTCTCAGCTTTGGCGAGATGTTTGGAACTGCAGCAGCAAGAAAATTAATAATGACTGCCTACCTCGCATTAGAACCCGTTTTCTAATGCCGTTGTTTTGTAACCACGAATGAACATTAAATATAGGTTTCTTTCGACATGAACATACCTTGTGTATGTTTGAACTTGAAATGACGTGACGAAAAATACAGCGATGGCTGGGATTCGAACCACGCAAATATCACTGTCGACTAAACACGGGGAAGCGGTAACTATCGACTTCTTTTCTACCACAGCAAGGAGAAGTACGTTTAGGCCGGTGTGTACTCCATTTAGAAAGAACCCCCAAGACGCACTACGAAAGAATTAATTCAACAACACAAGGAATCAATACACAAAGTGCACAAACTTAAAGGAACCCTGTGGAAGGGAATGTGACACTCCTCTAAACAAAATCTAAGCGTGTAATGAACCTTCATTTACCCATTTTGAGCCATAGTCCAAAAGAAAGCATGGAACAATATTCGTGGGAAAGTGGCTCAAGCAGCAAGAAAAAAGAATTCTTTGAATCAGTTGTGAAAATCTAATTGATTGTTAGGAGAAGTGTATTAATTTTTGTAGTGATTACACTGAGAAGCAGGAAAAGTTTAGTTTTGTAAAAATGCATAGTTTTTTTACTACATCAGTATGTTTCGTTATTTATTGGATGTCCCTCGTATTAAACGGTCTAGTCGGTTTTAATCACAAACCATAGGTTCGGCTCAAGTAATTCCAATCTTAATTGAGACCCAATATTCAGTCCCAAATAATGTGGTACATCACTATATATTAAGTCCTTTCATATGACGTAGTTATGGCTAACATTGCCCGAAGCGCATAAACAAATAAATATTTGAAAAGGAATTATCGTTGTTAGCGATCTAATAATATGGTGGGAAGCTAATTATGAGTATTACATACCGGCACGAATATGTCGCAATCGATACTCTTTAATCACAGCAGTATGCCATGTGGGTACACCTTCCTATAGACATCTTCGTATATCCATAGTTGATATGGAGGACAGTGGGACGTAAGTTGGTATTAATTTATATCAAAAGTGAACAAAATTCCTCCAGCTGTATGTAAGGTGTCGATTTTATTTTGCCAACTAGCTTCAACGCTGTAACAACGTCATCTTCAGGCCCATACACTTCTTGACGTCAACTGCGTGCGACTGATACTAGAAGTCAGTGGTGAAATATGGACGTGCTCCGTGTGGAAGGTGGGTAGTGACCAGTTACTACCCACATTCCACACGTAGCACGTCCGTATTTCACCACAGACTTCTAGTATCAGCCATATGCAGTTGACGTCAACAAGTGTATCGGCCTGAAGATGACATTGTTACAACGTTGAAACTAGTTGCCAAAATAAAATCGACACCTTACATACAGCTGGAGGAATTTCTTCACTTTTGATAAAATTCCTATAGACAGTTCAATTATCTTTCAAAGCAGATTTCCACTGCGTTGAGGGTGATACGAGTATCCGTTTATCACATTACTGAGAGCCCTCCCTACTCCCCTCCACAATTCGACTGTGGATTTCTCATAAATTATGATTCACAATGCAAAGTAATATCCGTTATGTGCATATACAGTGAAGCGCCAAAGAAACTGTTTTAAGAATGCTTATTCAATTACAGAGATATGTAAACAGGCAGAATACGGCGCTGCTGTCGACAACATCCTATATAAGACAGTAAGGTGCAGTTGTTTGATCGGTTACTGCTGCTACAATGGCAGGTCCTAAAGACTTATTTGAGTTTGGAGTTATAGTCGGTGCAAGAGCGATGGGGGACAGCTTCTCCGAGGAAGCGATGATGTGCGGATTTCCCACTTCACAAGTGTACCGTGAACATAAGAAATCCGGTAAAACATCAAATCTCCGACATTGCTGCGGTCGGAGAAAGGTCCTGCAAGAAGGGGACCAACGACAACTGAAGAGAAGCGTTCAGCGTGACAGAGTGCAACCCTTCCGCAAGTTGCTGCAAATTCCAATGCTCGGCCACCAACAAGTGTCAGTGTGCGAACTATTCAACAAAACATCATCGATAGGTACTTTTGGAGCCGAAAGCCTACTTCTGTACCCTTAATGATTGCACGAGACAAAGGTTTACGCCTCGCTTGGAACCGTCAACACCGACATTGGACCGTTGATTACTGGAAACACGTTGCCTGGTCGGACGAGTCTCGTTTCAAATTGTATCGAGGGGATGGACATGTTCGGGTGTGGAGACAACCGCACGAATGCATGGACCCAGCACGTCAACACGGGATTGTTCAAGCTGGTGGTGGATCTGTAATGGCGTGGGGGGCATGTGCAGTTGGAGTGATACGGGACCCATGATACGTCTAACACGACTCTGGCAGGTGACACATTTGTATGCATCCTGATAACCTGCATACATGTCCATTGTGCATCCTGTCGGAGTTCGGCAATTCCAGTAGGACAATGCCATACCTCCACACGTCCATAATTGTTACAGAGCGGCTCCAGGAACACCCTTACAACTTTAAACACTCCCGCTGTCCACCAAATTCTCCAGACATGAACATCATTGAGCATATCTGGGATTCCTAGCGACCTGCAGTTCTGAAGAGATCTCCACCGCTTCGCACTCTTACGGATTTAAGGACAGCCCTGCGAGATTCATGGTGTCACTTCCCTCCAGCACTACTTCAGACATTAGTCCAGTCCACGCCACGTCGTGCTGCGGCACTTCTACGTGATCTCGGGGACCATATACGATACTAGGCAGGTGTACCAGTTTCTTTGACTCTACAGTGCTACCCCGTTTTAGCTTGGGAGAAAAGATGTCGTAAAGAAGGCTTGTCACTGATTGATAAAGAAAACTTTCGTTTTCAACCCCTGAAGTGTTGCACGTGTCCAAAATCAGTCAAATGTCTACAGATATTATTGCTCAGATTAATTTTAATTGAAAAGTTGGGGTGCCAGAAGTAGGCAAAACGAGAACGAGAAATAGACGGACCAACTAATATCCCCCCAGGCACTTGATCGCTCTTGGAGACATATTTTGGAAGCTTGGGGTCGCGGTCAGTCGTGTTGAAAAATGGTTCAAATGGCTCTAAGCACTATAGGACTTAACATCTGAGGTCACCAGCCCCCTAGTCTTGGTACTTAAACGTAACTAACCTATGGACATCATACAAATCCATTCCCGAGGCAGGATTCGAACCTGTGACCGCAGCAGCAGCGCAGTTCCGGACTGAAGCGCCTGGAACCTCTCGGCCACAGCTGCCGGTAGTGTTGAAGAAAGTCGTGGTGTGAAATGTGCACCCGCTGCTGCAGTATCAGTAGACTATCCAGGTGCTGCCTATTATCGCTACAAAACTGCTGAAACATTTTTACTTTAAACACTCCTGCTGTTGCTGTTCAGTTTGAAGTAAGCACTGTACTGCATAGTACATTCTTCAACACTGAGTGGAGACCAACTCTACCACACGAGTACGGTTTTTCATATAAATAAGGATTTATACGCACTTTATGTCACAAACAATAATTTTGTATGATGAATGACAAGTATTGCTCGCACTGAAATTAAGTCTTTTGTCGCTGTTTGCAGAATACCACAAAAGGTGAATTTCCAATGACGTCTCTGCAAGAGAGCATCAAATTGAATAACCTGACAAAGTGAACGCGAATCTCAATTCTTGTGCTGTAAATACGATTAAAATTACAACAGAATTCATTATTGTGGTAAGTATGTCAAATTTAGTGTTGTCTTTTTGAAGATAACGATTTATCTGCAAAGATCGCAAGGAAATATACTTCCACATCCAGTTTTAACCAGTAATAATAGGAAGCAGCATCTCAATAGACTACTAAAATACAACGATTTGTCAACAATTTTTGACTTTGAGATTGTAAAAACGATTGCGACCAAGCGTCTTGCTTATATATTCGAAGTAGACATTGATTTTATTATGTGATCTGAAGACAGCGATTTAATTTGCCGAATCTAACAATCGATGTATCTCAGCAAGTAAAAAATTCGAATAAAGACGACTACAACTCTGTTTAAAGATTGCCTCCTATAAAACTGATAATGTCAGGTAATTTTAATATGTCAGATTTGTAGATATTTCCCAAACAAATCGTTTCGTAATCTATCAACTGAAATAAGAGTCACTGCTCAGATTGTTGTTGTTGTTGTGGTGGTCTTCAATTCAGAGACTGGTTTGATGCAGCTCTCCATTCTACTCTATCCTGTGCAATCCGCTTTATCTCCGAATAACTACATCCTTCTGAATCTAGTTAGTGTATTCATCTCTTGGTCTACTTCTATGATTTATAACCTCCATGCTTCCCTTCAATACTAAATTGGTAATCCTTTATTGCCTCAGATCGTGCCCTACCAACCGATCCCTCCTCCTACTCAAGTTGTGCCACAAATTCCTCTTCTCGTCAACTTTATTCAGTACCTTCTCAAAGTTACGTGATCTACCCATCTAATCTTCAGCGTTCTTCTGTAGCACTACATTTCGAAAGTTTCTATTCCCTACTTGTCTACATTGTTTATCGTCCATGTTTCACTTCCAGACGTGGCTACACTCCATACAAATACTTTCATAAAAGACTTCCTGACACTTAACTCTATAGGCGATGTTAACAAATTCCTATGAAACGCCTTCCTTGCCACAGCCTGTCTATATTTTATATCTTCTCTACTTCGACTGTCTTCAGTTATTTTTCTCCCCAAATAGCAAAACTCATTTACTACTTTAAGTGTCTCATTTCCTAATCAGCATCACCTGATTTAATTCGACTACACTCCATTATCCTTGTTTTGCTATTGCTGACGTTCATCCTATATCCTTCTTTCAATACACTGTCCATTCCGTTCAGCTGCTCTTCCAGGTCCTTTGCTGTCTCTCTCAGAATTAAAATGTCCTCGTCAAAATCAAAGTTTTTATTGACATCTTGGGTTGTCGGGTGTTCTGCCGGATATCAGCGTCGTACTTGCACGATATTTCGGCCACGTAGCTCGTGACCTTCATCAGGTGCGAGACTTCTCCTCGAGTGGACCTGGTCCAGTATTTATGCCTATGGCCTTCCCCCTCCACCAACGGCTGCAGGCGCTTCCTCTGTGGTCCGCGCCCATTCCCTGCGACCTTCTGGAGCGTTGCCGCTCCGTTTTCCGTCCTCTGCGGTTCTAGGTGTTCCCTCTGCGGTCCGCGCCCACCAAACCCGCTCCTGGGGGTTTCATCTACGGTCTGGGATACCAAGGGTTCCCCCTGCGGTCCGCGCCCGCTCACCACGACTGGACCAGGTCCACCCGAGGAGCAGTCTCAGGTCGCACTGATGAAGGTCACGAGCTACGTGACCGAAATATCGTGCAAGTACGACGCTGATATCCGGCAGAACACCCGACAACCCAAGATGTCATTAGATCGCCGGGAAAGCCTGAAGAGTTACATCAAAGTTTTTATTTCTTCTCCATGTATTTTAATTCCTACTCCAAATTTTTCTTTTGTTGCTGTTACTGCTTGCTCAATATACAGATTGAATAACACTGGAGACAGGCTACAACCCTGTCTCTCTCCTTTGTCAATCACCGCTTCTCCTTCTTCCCCCTCGACTGTTATAACTGCCATCTGTTATTTGTACAAATTGTAAATAGTCCTACGCTCTCTTTATGTTATATCTGTCACCCTTAGAATTTGAAAGAGTGTATTCCAGTAAGCACTGTCAAAAACTTGTTTTAAGTCTACAAACGTTAGAAACGTAGTTTTGCCTTTCCTTAACCTACCTTCTAAGATGAATCGTTGGGTCAGTGTTGCCTCGCGTGTTCCAACACGTGTACAGAATCCAAACTGATCTTTCCCGAGGTCGGCTTCTACCAGTTCTTCCATTTGTTTGTAAAGAATTCCTGTTAGTATTTTGCAACCATAACTTATTAAACTGGTAGTTCGGAAATTGTCACACCTGTCGAAACCTGATTTATTTGAGATTTGAGTTACTATGTTCTTCTTGAAGTCTGGAGGTATTTCTCCTGCCTTATACATCTTGATCGCCAGATGGAAGAGTTTTGTCATGGATGGCTCCCCCAAGGCTATCAGTAGTACTAATGGAATGTTTTCTTGTCCCTTGACCTTTTTTTCAACTTAGGTCTTTCAGTCCTCTGTCAAATTCTTCTAGTTTTATCATATCTCCCATTTCAACTTAATCTACCTCCTATTCCATTTTCATAATATTGCTCTCAAGTACATCGCTAAAAAAAGACCCTCTATGTACTCCTTACACCTTTTTGCTTTCCCTTCTTTGATTATCTGCGCTCTCGATATTCATAAAAGTGGTCCTCTTTTCTCCAAAGGTCTCAATAATTTCGCTATGGGCAGTATCTATCTTATTCCTAGTGATACATGCTTCAACATCCTTACTTTTGTCCTCTAGCCATCCCTGCTTAGCCATTTCTCACTTCCTGTCGATCTCATTTTTGAAACGTCTGTACTTCTTTTCACCTGCTTCATCTACTGCATTTTTATATTTTCTTCTTTCATCAGTTACATTCAATATCTGTTCTGTTACCCAAAGATTTCTATAAGCCCTCATCTTTTTACCTACTTGATCCTCTGCTGTCTTCACTATTTTATTTCTCACAGTTACTCAGTTTCTTCTATTGTGTTTCTTTCCCCTGTTCTTGTCAATCGTTCCCTAATGCTCTCTCTGAAACTCTCTACAACCTCCGGTTGTTTCAGTTTATCCAGGTCATATCTCGTTGAATTCCTACCTTTTCCAGTTTCTTCAGTTTTATTCTCATTCCATAACCAATAATCTGTGATCAGAATCCGCATCTACTCTGTAAATGTCTTACAATTTAGAACCTGCTTCCTAAATCTCTGTCTTACCATCATATAATCCATCTGGAACGTTCCATTCCCTCCAGGCCTTTTCCACCTATTTGAATTTCTTTCATGATTCTTATACCAAGTGTTAGCCTTAATTAAGTTATACTCTGTGCAAAATTCCTTACCCCAGTCCATATTCACCTACTACTTTTCCTCCTCTTCCTTTTCCTACAATCGTATTCCAGTCCCCAATGGCTGTTAAATTTTCGTCTTCTTTAGCCATCTGAATAATTTCTTTTATCGCATCATAAATTTCTTCAACTTCTTCATCATCTCCGGAGCTAGTTGGCTTATAAACTTGTACTACTACCTTTGGCGTGGGATTCATGTCTATCGTGGCTACAATAATGCGTTCACTATGCTGTTCGTAGTAGCTTATCCGCGTTCCTATTTTTTTATTCATTATTAAACCTACTACTGCATTACCGTTAATTGGTTTTGTTTTTATACCCGTATTCACCTGACCAGAGGTCTTGTTCCTTCTGCCTTCGAACTTCACTAAATTGCACTCTTTCTAATTTTAACCTATTCATTTCCATTTTGAAATTTTCTAAACTACCTGCCCGATTAAAGGCTCTGACATTCCACGCTCCGGTCCGTAGGGTGACAGTTTAGTCTCTCCTGGATACGACGATCTGTTGGGTAGTCACCTCACGGAGATCCAAATGGGGGACTATTTTACCTCCGGAATATTTCACCCAAGAGGACGCCATCATCATTTAACCATACAGTAAAGCTGCATGCCCTCTGGAAAAATTACGACTGCAGTTTCCCCTTGTTTTCAGCCGTTCGCAGTGCCAGCACAGCAAGGCCGTTTTGGTTGATGTTACAAGGCCAGATCAGTCATTCATGCAGACTGTTGCCCCTGCAACTACTGAAAAAGCTGTTGCCCCTCTTCAGGAACCACATGTTTGTCTGGCCTCTCAACAGAGACTCCTCGATTGTGGTTGCACCTACTGTGCGGACACCTGTATTGCTGATGTACGCAAGTCTCCTCACCAACGGCAAGGTCCATGGTTCATGGGTGGAGGTTTCTAAGTGTTACGATAAGTTTAATAATCAGTTTACTGCAATTTTTACGCTGTTCTGTATTTTACTGACCAGTATTTACTCGAATGGGCAGCTAGTTTTCACTGCTCTGACATTTACTACCTAGTAGTTTCAATGAACAAATGTTGCACTTTGATTTATGTCAATTTTTACTTGGGGTTGTGGCGTCACAAACCAGTGACTGAAGATACGACACACAGATGTCAAAAATAATTTTCGCAACTAAGCCACTTGATGACTTAGAGTTCTAGTAGTTTTTTACAAAATTAGGTAAGTTACATCTGATGACTACTGTTTCAAAAAACGAAACAATGTTGACAGTTGATAGATTGCATGTGCATCCGTTTCTTCTAAAATGAGTAATTTTTAGCTGCTGCAGTAAGATGACAGAGGAAATGTATCCCCAGTAATTCTTGAATACCAATGTGTTTACAGTAACTGACATGTTGGTGTTTAATTTTTACTGTTTGTTCATACTTTGTGAACTTTTCCAATACTGTGGTGCAATTAGTACGGTTCTTTTCTTTCTGTGGTCCATTTGTGTTTCTTAGCAAAACTGCCAAAAGCCAAGATGCTTGCCGATTACGATGCTTTCCAATCCGGGAAAAGTGGCTAAGCGACACTCAGCATTAGTGTGGTTCATTCCAAAAATTTTATATAAGAGCTTTCATATCTGACAACTACCATGAGGCAACTATATCTTAATTACACAGTTACACATATAAACGTATAATAATACAGTGACATAAATCAAAGGATGCTTTATTTAGATCTATAATATTTCCATGGTATAACTGTAATTATCAAGTAGATTCGATGTGAACTGAGTGACGAATTCTGTGCGTGGGCTGAATGGAAGCGCTCAATGTGATGTGTGGTAGCTCAGACATCTAGCAAGATTTGGGTAGCAGCACAAGCTTGAGATTTTGACCGGCATCCAAAAAATAGGTTCCTGCTGTTTCAAAAGCTGAGACTTGGAAATTTCACAAGATATATTTGGCAACACCGTTATTTGGCAACAGCGTGATCGTCGACTTACTTTTGGAAATAGAGCTGAATTATCTTTCCAGATCCGTTGGACATTTTCTTGTAATTTTGAAGAAACTTTTCATACTTAGTGACAACGAGAAATTTAATTTTGTGACTGTAAGAAAGTTATTTAGCTCGTGAATGGCTAGAATTTTTCTTATTTTTCGCTTTGTGAACAGTATGCTAATCTTGCCGCCTTAGCTGCCACTGCAGAAGTGAGAGAATGTTCTACACATGGATGGTTCACTAACTCTGTGAAATCGCATTTCTTTGCTGACGCGAATACAACTTTTACCGTAGAGTATTTTCCCGTCTCTAATGCAGCTGGAAACGACCAGAATGAAACGCAGTAACGTCTTCTTAAGAAAACCTCTGACTTCGTACTGCAGTTTGTGTAGGCTGCACAGGTGACCTTATATAATCATCAGCTGAATCTTGGAAGGTGACGAACTTAATTATTATCAAAATATTATTATTATTGTTATTTGTTCGCTTTTAGAAAATCTTAAGTCGCTTGTTTTCGCAATTTTTTTAATGTTGTGTTGGAAACATTGAAGCATTTGTGACATTTTCCTTTACCTCTGCTGTTCACTTAATTTTCAGAGTAAAAGGAGAATATCCCAGAATTTCACTCATGTTGTCATTTCGTTTCATTCTTAGAATATGTCGTAAAGAGCAATCTCTGGTAGTGGGATCGTCCTACCTAGGCCTTCTACGAGCAATTAATGTCAGAAAAGTTAAGCTTGCTAAATAGGAAGAGTTGTCATTCCAGTCCCCTAATAAATTAAAGTTCTTGATAAGTTGTTCTCTTTCGTGGGGTTTTATATGTTTGAAACACTCAAACAACGTCTCATGAGTGAGAATTTGCCCTAAGGTCCCTACAGACATAACCCATTCTGTCATAACTTTTTCTCTTTTTAGCTGGTTGATTAATACACGGCTTGTCACCTCCACCTTCTGATAACCAACGCATTTTAAAGATCCTAGGAGGATCATACGCTTGAAACTAATCGGTATTTCAATAAGGAAACAAGTAGGAGTGAAGAACTCAACCGGTAATGTTTGCAGCCGAAACCAGAGTAAAAGATGTCTAGCAAGCATTTGAAGAAAACCTTGAACTTTCCCACTCTTTCCATGAGAAGATCGACTTCGAACGTTCTTTCTGTTACCACTAAAAGTAAAACTCTTTACATCTTGGTACTTTTCCATGTTATCTGAAAGTCATTTTTATTGCCTTGTAGTACTGACAGCTGGCCATCAGAATGTGCCATAAACTCATTTTCTGCTTAAATGAACTTACACCGTTTTTTTCCGTCAACTGTGATTGGTAACGACTACACTGCATATCACAGAAAAGGGGGATGTCAGATGTCGGTTTTCTTTAAACTCTGCCTTCGCAAAGAAAAGAAAGCATGGAAACAGATTCCAACTGTTTTTGTAAAACACACAGTGTTGCATTCTTTTTCGTTCTATCATGTTTTGATTCTATAGCGCCGTCAATTTTTATTGACCGAATTTCACCTTCTGTGATATTTTGGCTTTTACGTAGCCGGGAGAAAAAGATTTCATCTATTGTATGAGAGGAGAGTACCTGACGTAAGGTCGTTTCGATTTTGTTTCACAGTGTGTTTACAAATGATTTTCGTTTTCCGGTTGTTTGCTTTGTACCTGGCGACTGTCAGTTGGTTTCATTTCTCTGTTTCTCTGTGTCTGTCTCTTTCTCTCTCTCTCTCTTTCTGTTTCTTCCAGTACCCCTGCGTGTGTGTACGTACGTGTGTGCGCCCGTGAGTGTGTATGTTTCTGTGTATTTTAGAGGTAGATGTGAACGTGCCACAGCGCAACTCTGTATGTCCGTTTACAACATCGATTTCTGTTACTGCTCTCCTCACTAAGTGATTATTTTCTTGACGACCCAGTCTTGTAGCATGTATAGTATTACTCCTCTGCGGCGTGGTACAGAGGTTAATCTGTAATTGCTCCATTTCTTTCTCCAACGATTAACAGCGAAAATTATGGTCACGTCATCTGTCAGGACGACGATGATGCTGTATGTTTAGGAAGCCTTTGCATAGCTGGAATGGTTGAAGGATGTACACTAGTCTGCAAAACTTACGGGCGAGAGTAATTTTAAAAAGATATGCCACTGCCAACTAACGGAGCTCGATGAAACTAGTACCGAACATTGAAAGAACTGCTACAGCGTAGTACAGAAGATGGTTGTTGTTGTTGTTGTTGTTGTTGCTGCTGCTGTTGTTGTTGATGTGGTCTTCAGTCTGGTTTGATGCGGCTTTCCCTGCTCCTCTATCCTGTGCAAGACTCTTCATTTCCGAATACAGTAGAGATGCATTCCTTCCGGAAAAATTAGGGCTTTAATTCCCCCTTGCTCTCAACCTTTCGCAGTAGGAGCGCAGCAAGACCGTTTTGGTTGATGTTTCAAGCCCAGATCAATGAATCATCTCTACTGTCGCCCGCGTAAATACTGAAATGGCTGCTGCCCCTCTCCGAGAGCCACAATTTTGTCTGACCGCTCAACAGATAACCATCCGTTGTTGTTGTTGCACCTACGGTACGGCTATCTGTAATGCTGAGTCACGCAAACCACCCCACCGACGGCAAGGTCATGGTTAATGGGGGAAGTACGGAAGGTAACTATTTCTTTCAGTACACAAGTTAAGTGAAAGAAATGCGCAATGTGCCTCGCAGATACTGAAGTCGCCGCGATTCATCATGGTCCCGTGGACATCATAAAAGGAGGGACATGGTTCTTAATAGGTTGTGAGATCACCAAGGAGAACAATGCACGCTTTGCGCCGTGATCTCAGATTTATAAGGCGTTCTTGTGGTAGGGCGATCCGTTTTTCTACCACCCCGGTAGACAACTGCCAGATGATCGTTGGTGCACGTGGGTGTACTACAGTAGGTCTCCCCATTGTATTCCACAAGTCCTCTATGGCATTTTGGTAGGGGGAATGACTGGCCGGTCCATTCACGGCATATCCTCTAGTTTCAATAGCTCTTCCATATAAATGAAGTCAGGGCCGAATGCATCCCCGAAAAGATGCACATAGGGAGTGATTACAGTATCAGAGTGTTCCAGTATTTGGAGGTCAGCACGCCTCTGCAAAATTATGCCACCTTACACCATAACATCTGGATCACCAGAACGATCATTTTTGAGAATGTTCCAAGGTGCATTACGTGTTTCCACCTCTTACCATGCAAGGGTGCATAATGCACACTCCTCCCTTTTCATCAATCCTAGGAGGATCTATCCTCCTCAAATGGTTCAAATGGCTCTGAGAACTATGGGACTTAACATCTTAGATCATCAGTCCCCTAGAACGTAGAACTACTTAAACCTAACTAACCTAAGGACATCTCACACATCCATGCTCGAGGCAGGATTCGAACCTGCGACCGTAGCACTCGCGCGGTTCCGGATTGAAGCGCCTAGAACCGCTCGGCCACCGAGGCCGGCTATCCTCATCCCCCCGTTGCTGGGGTCCCATTAATTCTCGGCGACATGTACCTCATTTGTAGAGATCCACAAACAAAGACAGCAGAGCATTGATGGAAAGAGATTTAATTCCTTTCCACGTTTTTACTGTGAAAAATCTAGATGGCCACACCAGTATTTGCTTACACATTGAAATTAACAGTTTGGGCTCATAATAATGGTTTGACTTCCAGTATTGCGGTCAAATCTAGCACTGGGTACCATTTAGAGTCCCAGCGGACATGCCTTGCGCAGCTTATCGAGCCACTATAGATGCGAAATATCAGAATCATAATGATTTCCTGGTTGCGGTTCGTATTGGGTAAAGACTGGTGATTTATCTACTGGACTGGACTAGAGCTGACAGATACTAGCCCTATCTAGGTTCAAAGGTTCTTCCTTTACGCCACCATGTACCCTTTTCTGGCATTCGCTTGCCCAAATAACGTTTTGTGTCACTACTTCTGTTCTTCGGTGAACTTTGGACTAACGATAGAGCCGCAAGAAGTTCCAAGGGTAGAGTAAACTCAAAATAATTCCTGATATTTGACAGGACAAGTTCCAACACTGTTAAGATCCTTCATGTTGCGTTTCGAAAATTGTATGATGCGTATTTTGAAGCTAAGAGCAACTGTTTGTGTCAACAGATGGTGCGGAATGATGTATATTTACGGGCAACTGGCTGTGGAGTCTATCTGAAACAAACAGAACATTAGCTGCAACAGCTTCACCACTCAAACTACCATGCCCTTTAAAGACGTCCACCCCAGACACTAGAGCGATACCAATTACAGCACAAAATATTAAAACAACATACTCCAGAAAACACAACACAGTGTCTATAGTCCGATTAAAATTAGTTGACAGTTGACATCTGTCATATGCCACTACAATGTTGCTACATCGGCTGCTTTTACCGCGCAGTTGTAGGTGACTCACACACACGGCGGCTCACTTCACAAAAACTGTTAATGTGTAACATGAGGCGTTGCTGGAAGCGGCCGCCGTGAGGTATGACGGAATTGCAAATTGCTGTGTCGACATTTGATTTTAAATGACCAATGACAGAACTGCGGCGGACCCTCGCTATGTAACCCGGAAATTAAACTCATGTGCTAACCTAACCACAGCCTCGTGACGAGCAATATATCCGAGCAAAAACAGCGGTTAGGATTGCTTTGTTCAAGATGGTTAAAGCTAACCTCTAGAAGCAAACGCAAGACAGAAAAAAAATCATTTTCAGCTTTAAAAGCAAACTGTAATTTCTCCGCATCGTTGATTAAATGGTTCAAATGGCTCTGAGCACTATGGGACTCAACTGCTCAGGTCATTAGTCCCCTAGAACTTAGAACTAGTTAAACCTAACTAACCTAAGGACATCACAAACATCCATGCCCGAGGCAGGATTCGAACCTGCGACCGTAGCGGTCTTGCGGTTCCAGACTGCAGTGCCTTTAACCGCACGGCCACTTCGGCCGGCCTATCGTTGGTTACCTGAAACTATCCTTACACTGGTTTATACGAGCTGCCGCATTACCAACCGATAAGCAGCTCTGGTTGGCACTTGGGTGCAGGTTATGGGTGACACAGGCAGATTCCAAACGAAAAAAGAATGGTTGGAAGAAAAATAACAGCAAATAAAGAAGTCAGTACAATGAAAATGACGTGGCAAAACATCGGAAATAAAAAAAAACATGCATTTAAATCAATTAACATTAACAACAAATTCATTTTACGAGATTCGAAGCGATGACCTTCTACACGTCAACCTTCTACACGCCACGTTTATACTATAACCACGGCTTCTTTCTTTTTTTAAAGGTCCTCCCTCCTCCCCTCACAGCCCTTGCTTACTCTTTCCAAAGGTGCCTTCATCGGCGAACCTTAATGCTTTAGTCAAATGAAACGGAAATGTGATGTTTTGACAAAGGGTGATTCAAAAAATACTCACCTTTACACCAATAACAACGAAAAAATTGAGAAATAAGTAGTACGAAATGAAATTACAAATGTTCCTCAAAGTCCATGTGCCGGGACGAAACTTCCTTGGGGTTGAGCTGAAGTTCGTGATATACAGCAAAACAGAAACTGCATTTCTTCATGCGTCAAATTTTAGAAACACGAAAGGGCAGACGCAAAAATGAAGCATTCAGTAGATGCTGTACAAAAATAACAATCGTTCTCGAAATACTTCGTCGCTAACAAGATAATCGTTTTCTAAATCGAAAAACAGCTGAAAAAATACTGAAAACAAATTAGCATAGCCTGGCAGCAGACATCCTTGCTAACAGGCGAAGTAAATGTAGCCTCCAGAGGTTACATACTGTTTTAAAATAAAATAAAATAAAATAAAATGTACCTTAAGTAAAGGAAGTAAAAGTTTCTTCCAGCTTTCTACAGGTCCAGTCATAGGCAGTGTCATTTGGTACAGAAGCCGCCTACCCCCGACACACAGGAGACATGTATTGGAGCGTGCACCACACTTAGCAAGTCCAAACACCCTTGAGACAAGGTAGTCTACGTCCGTTTTTCTTTTAGTGCTCTTCCAACAGAGTGCTACATTACGAAAAATCTCAGCACAAGCAGCATAGAAAAGTAAATAAGGACTTTGAACAGCACAGTAAATCAAAACGTTACGCCAAATGAAGAAAAAAGATAACACAAAAGAAGAGGAAGAAGAAATAAGTTGCAGTTCCCTATCACCGTGCGATTTCTGCAATGTTATCTTCAGAAAATTTGCAAAGGTGTCAGTATATTTCTTCCGTGTTTGTCCTTTACCTTGGTCGTTCCACAAATATTCCAGGAAGTCCAATTTATCAGACTTTATAAGGAGAATATTGCCTAACTTGTGAGTCCCGTAATCCAGGTCGTAGCATATTTCTTTGTTTTGGGATAGGGGTTCGATTGTGCTGTGATGGCATCTTACACCGTGATGTGAATAATAGCGACTCTGTTTACCTGTCAGTCGCAGCATTTCTCTTGCCGTATCCCAGATGATATGAAATTTGCGGCACATGAAGCGATGTTCGATTGCGTCCCCTTCCACGCACATGTCACAGTCACCGGATCGGAGTAGGTGAATTGAATAAACTTTGGAGCTTGTTGGAAAAGCGCGATTGACTACCTTGTACCACAATGCCAGATAGAACCTTGGAGGCTAGGTTATGCCACTCAGTGTGCAGGTTTTGCCACACAATGTCCCACTTCTGTTGTGGCACTTGCAGTTCCCAATTATTCCATACTGGATATCCACGCCTCTATTCCCTCTCAGGTCACTATGTAGAAGGTAACTAGTGTCGAGGTAAGACCGACGCACGAAGTCCAGTGCATAGGAGATGCTGCTGATTTGGGTGGAGTCTTCCAGTGATTGTGGCCGGAGTTTACGAAATGATGTTTCTGTTGGACTGCAAGAACATTTGTTAATCACAACATTGGTGAGTTTGATGAAAAGCGGAGCACATTTGGCGTGGAAGTAGTAACCCCAGACCGCCATCTTCAACACTCAGGGTGCAAGTATGCACAGGGACCTAGAAGATGTGCCCCTCCACAACATTCAATATATGGTCTGTTTAATTGCAGGCATTATTTGTTTGGGCACTGACAGAACTTGAGCCAGGTGTCAGTCTTTCCTTAAGATGTGGGTGTTAATGATCTCCACCCTTTCATGAAGGTCCAAGGCCCTGACTTAGTATATTCTAGCTACCGCTCCCTTTTTATGTAGTATGGTACGCCAGTTGAGCGCCTGCATTCTCTACAGGTTATTTGTCATGGGGACTCCGAGGACCTTGCTGTGTGCGGATAAAGAACCAACTTCGGTATATGTACCACCCGGGACATGTGAGGGAAGTAACACTGTCTTTGTAGGACTGCCATTCGGCCCTGTTGCCTTCCCAAGCTGGCGGAGTACAGTGTATAGTGTATCCACGTCTGATGGCTGTCCCACGAAAACTCCGAGGTCATCGGCATAAGCCCTGCAAATCAGCAGTTTGTTGCCTAGTGTGATCCCCCGGCATCCCTTGGATATATGTCGGAGGAGCGGTCCGAATGCTATAGCGTACAAAGCCACCGACAGTGGGCGTCCTTGCGGTACTGACCTTGTGATCGGGATATTATCACTCAGAAAACCATTGATGATGACCCACGAAGTGGCGTTTCCAAGGATGTTCTGAATGACAGTCATTAATTTGTCCCAAATACCATTATGATCATTATCTTCTGTGAAGTGCGTTTTGGATTACATTGGCAATACGGATAAATATGTGAGGATGTTAAAATATTTAGCATAAAATTCAACAGGAATCCCGTCAAGTCCTGGGGACTTCCCCTGGGACTCCCTTCTCTACAGAGAACATTTACCAGCCTTCGGAAGCTACGTCGGTGACACAAAAAAAAAGTTCAAAGTACCTGCAAATTTCTCGCCGTATCTCCGTCATGTCACGGGTTTTCCGACCGTCCTGTCTCCTCCAGTGTTTTATGTGCAATTTTGCGCGATGCCTGCGTTCCCTGTACATTAAAGACTGGTTGGCTCCTTGTCACAGTACCCTCACTTCTGGATCTCAAATACTTTAAAAGTTGAGCTTTATATCTCTTAAAGATCGGAAGCAGGTCCGGTTGTCCCGTAACCAGCTGAGATAGATCTTTAAACAGCTCCGATGAAACTGCGTCGTTGTCGTGCGATAGTAACCTTTCTGTCGACTGTAGCTGATCAGAAACAGCTTCGCTGTAGTTACCCACCATTCAAGCCTATTCCTCGCAGTATGTTGCTCCTGGTGTAATTTTTGCTGTAAGTTTTTAAATCTTCAGCTTAAAGGGCATCTTCCGAAAGACTGCAGTTGAACGTTCAAGTGTTTTCGCGAGGTGGCGGGTCGATCATGAGGGCAAGTTATTTGGCAGAAGTAACTGCAATGATCTGGAAAGATGACGGGTAGGACGTCCGTGCTGTTTATGTGTACCGTAAGTGTAGGCGACACATATATCCTACCTACGCGACTACGGCCTGTGTTATAAAAATAGGTGTAGTGTATTTTGTCTGGATTCAGGACAAACCAAATGTCTTTAAGCTGGAAACTGTCGACTAGAACACGAAGTTCTGGAGATCTGTTTGGCCGTGGCATGTGGTCTATATCACTGAGCACTGCATTAAAACCACCACCAATGTCAATGGTGACGGAGTTCCTGACTATAAAAGTGCCATCCTGCCGCTTTTTCGCTAGAAGAGGCGTAAACGTTGGCAAAGGCAATGTTGTTTATTGTGCAAGTAATCGCGTGACCATTCGGCAAAGAACGCCCCGTCTCTGACATCAGTATCTGGCCGATTTAAAATAGTAATGACTGTCTCCATTCCTGGGCCTACATTCCCGATAACAGTAAAATCAGTGATAAAATCAAGGGCTTCATGGATCATTTCTGGTAGGAATGCGCTGTGAGATTATCCAGTAAGAAATTATTCAGTGCCAATGTACTATTGCCACTGCGCATTTTGTTAACATTTATAGCACAAACACACTGAAGAGCAAAAGAAACTGGTACACCTGCCTAATATCGTGCCGGGCTCCCGCGAGCTCGCAGAAGTGCCTCAACACGACGTGGCATGGACACGACTAATGTCTGAAGTAGTGCTGGAGGGATTTGACCCCATGAATCCTGCACGATTGTCCATAAATTCGTAAGAGTCCAAGGGGGTGGAGCTCTCTTCTGAACAGCAAGGTATCCCAGATATGCTCAATAATATTCATGTATGGGGAGTTTGGTGGCCAGCGGAACTGTATAAACTCAGAAGAGTGTTCCTGGAGCCACCCTGTAGCAAT
Source organism: Schistocerca serialis cubense (assembly GCF_023864345.2). Taxonomy (NCBI): domain Eukaryota; kingdom Metazoa; phylum Arthropoda; class Insecta; order Orthoptera; family Acrididae; genus Schistocerca; species Schistocerca serialis. The sequence goes on from NC_064638.1 coordinate 838,082,516, forward strand.
TCTAGATCTGTGCGGTGTCGCATTGTCATGATGGAATTGCCCAAGGCGATTGTAGTGCACAAAGGACATGAATGGTTGCAGGTGATCAGACAGGATGCTTAGGAACACGTCACCTGTCAGAGTCGAATCTAGATGTACTGGAGGTCCATATCACTGCAACTGCACACTCTCCACGTAATTACAGAGCCTCCACCAGCTTGAACAATCCCCTGCAGCCCCCACGGATTCATGAGGTTGTCTCCATGCCCGTACATGTCCATCCGCTCGATACAAATTGGAAGGAGACTCGTCCGACCAGGCAACATATTTCCAGTCGTCAAAAGTCCAATGTCGCTGTTGATGTGCTCAGGCGAGGCGTACGGTTTAGTGTCGTGCAGTCATCCGGGGTACACGAATGGCCCTTCGACCCCGAAAGGCCATATAGAGGATGTTTCCTTGAATGGTTCTCTCGCTGACACTTGATGACCGAGCATTGAAATCTGCAGCAATTGACGGAAAGGTAGCACTTCTGTCACGTTGAACGATTCTCTTCAGTCGTCGTTGGTCCCGTTCTTGCAGGATCTTTCTCCGGACGTAGCGATGTCGGAGATTTGATGTTTTGCCGGATTGCTGATATTCAGGGTACACTCGTGAAATGGTCGTACACGAAAATCCACATTTCATCGTTACCCTGGAGATACTGTGCCCCATCGCTCGTGCACCTACTACAATACCACGTTCAAACTCACTTAAATCTTGATAAACTTCCGTTGTAGCAGCAGTAACCGATCTAACAATTGCAAAGACACTTATCTTATATAGACGTTGGCGATCGCAGCACCATATTCTGCCTGTTTACGTATCTCTGTATTTAAATACCCATCCGTATACCAGTTTATTTGGCGTTTCAATGTATTAAAGAAACAGTTATCAGGCGCCATATTCCGTAGTTTTCTTTGTTGGTTTACCTGTCTGTGTGATTTCCTCGTCCGTTCCGTGAACATCTGCACTTTTTCTTTGGCAACAAATGACGGTGACAGCTCCTCAGTCCCCTTTTTCAAGCGACGCATCTGTTGTTGCAGGGGGTGGGGGCAGATCTTCTTTAGTCGAGAAGTTTATCTTTCCACGTTGCCTGTCTGATGCGGGACATTGTGGAAACGATTCCTGGGACAAGTTACTTTCTGAGCCACTACGAGTAACTGTAGCCAGCGGTTGTATGGCTGGTACTTTGCGAAAACTCCCGTTGTCTGCAGTGACTGTCCGTGGCTTATTTTGAATGGGGAATTCATTAGCTGACTATGCACCGTGCTTTCGCTTTCCCGAGAAAAGTTCGCTTAAGGGAATGGCTCTAGTGAGGCAGACTTCACGTCGCGAGTGTGCCCGGTACCTTTTGTTTAAGATCACTGCTTATCTGAGCCGGGGTCCATGGCGGCGGAGGCGGTGGCGGCGGCGGTGGCGGCTTCTCCGCGGGGACAGAAACTTCCACAACAAGTATCTCTGGTGTGTCTTGGGATTTAGACACAGTACCAGCCACTGTCTCACTGAGTATCGGTGCCTATCAACGTTGGAGAACAAGGATTCCCTAGGTAACTGCGCAGGCCTTCGCGACTGTACGGCACAAAAGCTTGGTAACCTTCAATGTAAAAGTAAGAAAGAATATGCTTCTGAACTTCCATTCTGACTAAACGAACATCTCTGTCCACGTGGTACACGTACGCACTTGACCAGAATTCTCTTGAAACAGAATATACTTTTCCTTATAATTCCAACGTTTTCGCGGTCGTTACTACGGTAGGCGACTACCTAAGTAAATCGTTACTACGGTAGGCGACTACCTAAGTAAATGAGGAAACTGTATGGAAGTGTGGGAAGAGCATCGGGTATCGAAGGACACGGTGAGGTGCTGGATGAGAAGGGGTGACGGACGGTCGCAGGAAATACTTGGAGAGTGTTGAGCAGTTTACGCGTGGTCGTGGGAGATAAAAATATTTATTAGTGCCGACTTGTACACTTGTGAGATTTCCATGGCTTCTACAGTGAAGACGTAGTATGTGTTTAGGAGCGAATATCTCGCGAGCAATGTTGTTGCTCATAGCTAATTACGTAAAGTAGGAATCTATTGTTTCCCTGTTATTCAACTTATATTTTATCTAATTGCTGGACCATCGACACCAATAAGTGTTTTGCAGTAATAAACGGCATTCTTAGAGGTACTTCTGCTATTGTACTCAGCATTTAAAGTTGTTAAAATAGTACCTGCAGATTTTATTTAATTGCAGTCTTTCATTTATAAATTTCTATGTTACATTCAAAACTCGCAATTGCTGAGTGATAGGAACCTTCGACCATTCGATTCATGTGTATAGTCATGTTGTGTACTGTAGACTCAGCATTATTTGGCTTGTAATGCGGAAGCTACGTATCCCAGTCCACGAAACCAGCCAAAACATTTAATATTTCAGCTCTGAGTCTGAGGGTATGTAGTTGAGGGTCAAATTTTTTTGAAAGCTCGCAATCTCCGCGATTCAAAAATTTTACAAGTTTTGGAAAACCATGCACTCCGCTTCGCTAACCTTGTCTGCCTTCCAACTCATACATACATCCTTACCAGTTGGTAAAATTCCTCCTACCCTCCCTCCTCAAATATATTCGCAAATCCTATGCATCGCCTAAGCTCGAAGATAAAAGCCCCATTTACTCCCCAATGCTGAGCTGCAGGCGCGCCTGTACTAACACGTTCCACCTTCCCTCGTCTTCACATCGCTATAGCCAATCCCATGGCAGCTTTAAAAGGTTTCATCTTCCTGAACCAGAAATCGGTGCTGACCTCCACCTATCCAGCAGGTATAGTGTTGACCACACATCTGGCTACGCCAGGGCTCCCATATTTCTCGCAGCCTCCTGCTTCACCCTCCATTTACACATCCATACATTCCATTTCGCAGTACAACATCATCTGCCGGCTTCGTCGCAGTGATAGTGCCTCTTTTATCTGCATCCTCGTGTTGCTCCCCTTATCTGCGTTATTATTTCGCTTCCAGTTGCACAGAATTTACTGATGCGACGTCAAGTTACTTTTTCATACGTGTTATCGTAATTGCCAGCATCAGCCTTATGGGAGAAAACTATTCTCGATATGACTTGCTACAGAAATGTTGTCAAATGGAACATTTATTCTAGCTGGATTTGTATATATTTTATGTCGATGAATTGGTTATTTACAGTGACTACCTTTCGAGTCCTTATGACAACGCTGCTTAGCACCCAACAATCTTGAATACATCCACCTGCCAAATTGTGTCATGAGGAAAACACCACAATATGTTGCCAACAAACAAGCGCACTATCACACCACAATTGCGTTGCCACAAAGGAGACAGACATTACATCTCCTGGTTAGCTACAGCGGTTGGACAAAAATATGGAAACACCGCGGGCAATGCATGCTTCAGCATAAAGGCAAATGCAGCCAAGCCTGAACAGCATCCTCAAAAGGTTGCAAGTGTCAGTCGTGGTCATAACAGTGCTCTGTGTTTTTGCGAGTGCATTATGTTGGAGCTAAGTGCATTGGAACGTGAGAAAATTGTCGGTGCCGGCCGCGGTGGTCTAGCGGTTCTAGGCGCTCAGTCAGGAACCGCGCGACTGCTACGGTCGCAGGTTCGAGTCCTGCCTCGGGCATGGATGTTTGTGATGTCCTTAGGTTAGTTAGGTTTAAGTAGTTCTAAGTTCTCGGGGACTTATGACCACAGATGTTGAGTCCCATAGTGCTCAGAGCCATTTGAACCATTTGAACCAAAATGGTCGGTGTTCGTATGATGGGTGTTTCATTAATCGAGTTAGCGGAAATGTTTGGTGTTTCAAGAGGAATAACATCATCCGCTATGTCACAACGCCAACGAAACTGTGTTTTGAGTGACTGGGCTTTCTAGAGGCTTGTGACAAAAAATAATAGGACGACAGCAGTAAAGATCACGGCAAGAATGAATGTTGCCCCCGCGAATCCTGCCAGCACCAACACAACATGACTGGAGTTCCTTAATAAGAGAATTGAAGGTCTAGCTGGAATTCAAAAACCACTCATGAGTAATGCAAAAACAGGGAATCGTGGTACCGAAGCCATAAAACTTTAACTGTGGATCAACGGAAGAAAGTCATTTGGCGGCATGAGTCTTGTTTCACACTGTTTCCAACTTTAGCCGATTTTACGTCCCACGAGTAAAAGATGGAGGGTGTTCGATGATGATTTAGGGAGCCATATCGTGGTATTCCATTGGTCCCATGATTACTCTACCAAGGAATGTGTGACCATTCCGTCTGATTCGGTTAATCCAACGGTACAAAGATTGTTCCTCAGTGGTGATGCTGCGTTCTCAGAAGGCAGGCCGCTGTTCGCACAGCTCGCATCGTCCATGGCTGGTGGACTGGTTCTGTAGGCACGAGGATGTAATGTCGCCACTCCCCTGGCTAGTAAGCACGCTTGATGGGTGTCAATCTCCATCGTCTTTACCTGAACTTGCCGCTATTTTGCAGGAGTGATGTAATATTCCCCTGAAGCCCATACAAGGTATGTATTTATTCATTCTGAGACTACTGGAAGTTTACATCGGTGTTTATGCACCGAATTAGGGTCGGTAATGTGCTGCCATATTTTTGTTAACTCCCTGCAACTTGGCAGTGCTCTGAACCTGTTCCTCATGTATGTGGTGCATTCGAAGAAACTAACACCACGGGGTATTGTCACTGGACTACAAGGAGATTTTTTATGCATAACAGCTCCTTCAAGAATGTCTGACATTTCTGGTTACTTGCAAGCTCGCTTGGATGATCATTTTTGAGGCATGTGTGACTTGCTACAGTTACTCAAATGTAACAATTTAGTTATTTATTATACTGGTTTCAAAATTTTGTACAGAATGTTAGTAATAATAGCAGCACGCTGCAGTGGATGTCAGAGAGCGAAGGGGTGATGGGGGGGGGGGGGGGGGGAGGAAGAACATTGGAGTAGCGAAAGATGTAAAAGAAGAAAGAAGAAAGGGGTGATTTGCCATAGACGGGGTCTTCATAGCGTAAACACTTGCAACATCATATTATGCTACAGGGGTTGAGATAGTTTCTCTTTTTTCTTTTCATTTTCTCCTTAAGATTAAGAAACCTTTATAATGCGTTTCACGAACAGATCGCTGGAGTGAGTGTCCGTAAGTCTTCCTTCAATAGTCTTCCATGGTTCTCTCTCTGTAAGTTGTTGTGAATGGCATTATAGTACTAGGGAAGTTATTTCATCTGTGAATCGTATACGAAAGAGGTCATGAAGAAACATTTTCGACCAATCAATAAAATCGTGACGTTAAGGTACAAAACGCATATACGGTTCTGAATGTACGCTGCCTGCTAAGAAGGTGAAACACATACACTGTCGGACGTCAGAGTAACTTCATACGCACGCAGCATCGGCGGATTTGTAAGTCATTCGGGTTACAATTGTCTATGACAGATGAAGCGGGGCTGCCAGAGTGTGTTAGATGCATGAAATGAATTCGCAGTGGTGAATATTGACAACCAGCAACTGCATAATGGAACGACGACAGTGAAAATGTGTGTTGGACCGGGACCTGAACCGGCATATCTCGCTTATCGTGAGCGGTCGCATTACCACTTGGCTGTGCGAACACGGCTCACCGCCAGACCAAAACTTCCATATGTCGTCAACCATGTCTATGCAACCTGTACTTGTACATCCATTATATATATTCCCGTACAGGGGAGACATTTTACTTGATAGTTGTTCGCCTGGTGTTGGCGGATAAGTACAATATTGCAGTGCGTGTGTTACTCCGAATTACGATTCAGCGTTCCTTTGGACATGCTTGCGGAGTCTATAAGGAACGCGAACAGCGTCAGATGTTGAGTGACTACTGCGAAGGACACGGAGGCGCCATGTTCTCGTGTGGGACAGTGAGTTTTAGTGGAGCCTCCCTGTGGGTCTCCATTTGGCTGGGTGGGCGAGTCGTGCAATATGAAGCTTGTGGGTCATTCGGAAGTGACAGTGGTCTGTTGTTGCACGGTAGGGGAACATGTAGGCCGAGACACTCGAGGCCAATGTTCAGGCCGAACACGTTTAACCATCATAGGATCGCCGTATTGTACACCAAGCTCGCCGTAACCCCTTCACATCTGCGGGTGCCATCCGAGAATGGGTAATTGGAACATTGTGTGTCATCCCACACCATTGGTTGGATACTAGCAACAACTGGATTATAGAATTACCGTCCAGTGAGTAGGCTGACGTTGACACGCAAATTAAACGGCTACCTTTGGACTGGTGCCGTGACCGGGATTTTCAGCGACGAATGGTGGTCGGCTAGTGTGGCGACCAAGTGGGGAGAAGTCTCATTCTTCCAATGTCTTGAAGATGCATGGCGTTGTTAGTTGTGACGTCATGGTGTTGGTACCCATCAGATGTGATTTCCGGTCACGGCTGATAGTGACTGGGTGAAATATGACGTTACAACACTACAACACGGACATCGTGCGTGCTCATGTTACCTCTCATGCTATAGTATTGTGGTGCAGCTTTTCAACAGGACAGTGTTCGGTCTCACATGGCACGTTTCTCTATGAACTGTCTATGTGATATTGAGGTACTTCTGTGGGCAGCTAGATCCCCAGATCCGCCAGAATAGAACGTATTTGAGGCTATCTCGGTTGTTAACGCCGTCGCAGTTGGATACAAAAGACCTGTTGCAAAAGTTGGGGACGACTTACCACAGGCGGGATACAGAGTGTTTTGGCACGCTTCAAAACCGAATGACTGTGTGCATCCAAGCCAGAGGTGGTGTAACGTCATACTAATAATCGGCTTATACTGCTAGTTCCTTGTAAAGTTGACTCTGTATTGTAATCATTGAAATAACATCAAATACTCTCTCAACTCATGGTGTTTTATTCTTTTTCTGTCTCCTCTTTTTGTCGTACGAAATTTGTTCACCTCTTTTTCCATCCAGTAGGTAACACTCTTGGTAAACAACTCTAGCTTGTAATGTCGCCAGCTATAGCCACCGAACCTCTTTGATGGAATGAAAACATTTTGCAACTACAAGCTTCATTAATTGTAGGAATAATTAGAAGTCAGAGTAATGTAACAAGTTCATATTTCAAAACCGTCATTTTCTATAGTCAAAGCAGCTGTACGAACGAATGGCAGATCTCGAAGTAACAATTTCTTTTCTCTACGCAATCCACACCTGTCACGCAGTGGTTACCAGTTACAACTCTGCTCTTTTCGAAGTAAAGACAGATAACCAAATTCTCGTCCAAGAACATGATGGCCAGACTGCCCCACCAGATGAAGAGGTTTAATATTAAACTTCCTGACAGATTAAAACTGTGTGCCGGACCGAGACTCGAACTCGGGACCTTTTCGCGGGCAAGTGCTCTACCAACTGAGCTACCCAAGCACGACTCACGCCCCGTCCTCACAGCTTTACTTCTGCCAGTATCTCGTCTCCTACCTTCCCGAGTTCGAGTCTCGATCTGGCACACAGTTTTAATCTGCCAGGAAGTTTCATATCAGCGCACATTCCGCTGCAGAGTGAACATCTCATTCCCGGTTTAGTATTGTTTCCTGCAGATCAACACGTTTCCTCAGGCTGCGTTGATAGGTGTAGTGGAGAAATTGTATCTAATTCGCAGTAACAAATCGATACACAGACTTAGTTGGATTCTGGTGAATATGGTCCAGAACGTGCTGATTGTGCTAATATTACACTGCACACGTTCTCTGTATTGACACCTATGGTCACAGTTTCGAGAATTCTCCCCAGGGACCATGTTCAAAACATTCCGCCCTAACAGGCCACGGAATGCCCAACATTACCACCAACCACCGTGTCAGGAGCAACTTAATGCAGATGTGAAGGTGTGTCTGCTCAGCACACAGCTCTCCCTGCTGTTGTCAGCTTTCCTGACCAGAGCCGCTGTTCCTCAGTTAAGTAATTCCTCAATTGGCCTCACAAAGGCTGAGTGCACCCCAAATGTCAACAGTGGTCAACAGTACTCAGGAGACACAGACGAAGACCCATCAATGTGCTAGCCAAGCCCGGCAGCGTTTATCTGATCTGAAAGTAAGAACCGTCTTTCTAGCTCTGTTTTAATAAAAAAGAAAAGCGTTGTCCAAACCACTGATAAACAGGAGGAACAGTTCTTATAAAGCTTCGGCAGCTGTGGATTCCATTCCACAATGAACAATTGTGAACAGTCTATTTTACGACAAACGCTCTCCAACATGTCCGTTTGAAAGGAACATCAGCCACAAGTTATCTGCAAAAAGTCATAGACGCTAAATTATTCACAGAGCAGCATCACCGTCGCTGAGGAATATCCTCCTTGCAGCGGTACTCATCCACAGAGACACGTGTCACGCTGGCGGAAGCGTGCCCTCGCCCCCCCCCCCCCCCCCCCCCTTTGCCACCGCCGCGGCGCGTGGGCGGTGTCAGGCTGTCTGCTGGGTGCCAGCGGGCACTTTGCGCATGCGCGCCCCCCTTCTGGGGGGAGGGCGGTAAGAGCAAGCTGACGCGCGCTCGTGGGCCGCATTGCTTGCTAGGCATCCCGTGACAGCAGACATGGGCCACCCAGCTCCATACGCGAAAGCCAGGGCTTTGCGGCGGATCCTGATGCTGCTGATGCTGCTGCTGCTGATGCTCACACTAGCTACCCAATCAGCTGTCAGCGCAGGAGTAGGTGAGAACTTGACTGCTTCATAATTCTAGCGTAACGCATGTTTAACATTTTACGTATTATGTTTAGAAAGCTGTAAAGTAAAACAAGAAAACAGAAAACCTTGCTACTCCTTAGGTCAAACACACAGTATCTATTACTGATTTGTTAGTACGCTTTATGTAAAATATAAGTAGCAAACGTGAATAATGGCAACGATTGGTTCGCAGAAAGTAACCGGAGTTTGTCTAAGTTGCACCTGGAACAGCTACCTTATAACACATATAATTTCGGCAGCAAAAATTCGATGCCTGTATACTGTATTCAGTATTTATTATTGACATGTGATGCTTTGGTACGCTTACATAAATAAATTTATTCGCTTCTGATATTCAGTTTGTCAGTTACCTTGAGTCTACATTTATTAGTTTGCTCTCTTGATGACCTTAGCTAGCATATCCTAGTAAGACAAGCATGTAATGAAGAATAGATGGCCCCAGTTTGTGCTCCAGTAGACTTTGCATGAGTTACCAGCCTTTTTTTTTAGAACGATATATGTGTGGAAGAATGTTATTAATTGATAACTGTACAATAACATAAAATTCATGAAAATGTAATCAACGTAAACGCTGTGCCTCATGTTGAGACAAGAGACATAATGGGAAGACTTTGAGATTATTATTAGACAAGTTAAAATCCCAATTTGTTCAAATTTAGTTTGATATTCTGTCAGATACATTACGATAATAAACTCACATAGTTCAGGAGGCTACGATAAATAATATACTTTACTCTGTCTTCCAACAGTATTTCTCAATAGAGCTGGGTCGTTCACAAGCGAACATGTTCAAAGGAACATTTCGCTGAAGTGAACGAAAGGATCTAGGAACGACTTCTAAGAAACACTTATTCATCATTCACATCGGTCGCGGTCAGTCTCGTTCCTGAGGACGGTCGTTTACAGTGCACTGTGGTCGTAGCAGACCTCTTTCCAGGAATGGTCGTTCACAGTTCACTTCGGCTAGTCTAGTTCTTCCGTTCCTCGATCTAGCTCGGCTGGTTGCGTTCTTTTTTATACAGTCTCTAGTTCCATTTCAACTTATGTTAAATTTTATGAAAATTAAGTTCTATGTCATACATATATATTTTTCAGGCAACAAAAAAAATACAGTTATCGCTTTGTCATTCATTAATACAAGTAAAGTTATTTTTTATTGTTTGACGAATTAATGGGGCAGCCATTCCATTTCTTATTTACAGACTAAGTTTCATCTGCCTTATTTAACGACTAGCTTTTAAGATAACTTTTAATATTTTTTTTAATTGTAGCGTCAGAAAATTTACATAAAACTTGAGATTTTTCGCATTAAAATAAACTAAAACCTCACAGTTAGTGAGGTTCTTATTATTCAGGTTTGATTTCTTTGCACAAGAAAGTAGTTGTGCATGATTGTAGCTCAATGGGATAAGGGAAAGCGACGCCTCTCCATTTGAAAAATATGACAACGGCGTAAAATATTACTTACTTTTAATATCAAAATCTGTCGTTCTGCAGTTGCTTTTTAACGAAATATTTTCCTTTCCCTTCAACCTGACAATGAAATATGCGTTTGGCTAGGGTCTCCCGTCGATCAGACTGATCGCATAGAGCAAGTCTTTTTAGTTGACGCCACGTCGGCGGCTTGCGTGTCAATGAGGTTGAAAAGATGATGAGCACAACGCAACACGCAGTCTCAGAGCGGAGAAAATCTCCGACGCGGCCGGAAATCAAACTCGGGCCCCCCTGATTATATTCTCTCGCATTGACTACTCAGCTACACAACGGACTGCTTTCAGTTTAATTATTAATAGCGTATTACTGCATTAACATTAACAATACAACCAATTAACATACTTTTTACTAATTGCGTGGAGTAAATGTAACGAGAAAATCTCATTTTATTTTCAGCATTATTAATCTAAGATAATTTTTTAAAAAATACTCTAAATTATTAGAAAGTAATTTTTCAGTCACATTAGTCATAATTTTTGAGATTTAATTAATTACAGCTTGAATCCTTACGTAATTTCCTCTGTTGGTTCTGCTTAACGATTTAATGTAGTGACTGTTTTAATTTTGATTCAGGCAGGAACAATAAACGATTTTGCAGTTTTTGTAAAGCCACAAGCGGGTTATCACTATCGACAATTTGATATATGTATACAAAGTTTTGAAAGAATTCTAAAATCGAAATACGGTGCCTTGGCTTCTGAAGCGGCACAAGATCATACTTCGACTTACACACTGACAAGCAAAATACGACTAGAGCAAAGTTCAGTCGTTTATTGTGGCCGTAATTGAACTTCATCACGGACAAAAACTTCTGCAACAGATATGTGGCTTGCACCATCCACCTCGCAGGGCGAATCCCCTTGGAGCACGGTAAGATAGTCCATGGGATGGTTAATTTCGAAGAGAAGTTGCAGTTAACTAAAAATCATCGATGTAATCATCTCATATCTCTTATACCTTACAAGGTAAATACAGGAGACCTTTTTCAAAAATATTTTAATAAAAACACACGCACCTCAAAAAGTGATCATATCTCACGCGAAAAAACTGATAATTCAACTAAGAAGCCATTCAGCGCAAGTTTCGTGGACAACTTTTTCCTGTTCTTTTGTATAGGAAGTTATAGCCGACATATGCTTACAATTGTCAGCTTTGAACTAGTAGTGACCTTTGATTTTCTTTTATTTTCAAATACTTTAATATGTAAAATTTATTGTTAAATACATTTATACGTATTTAATGAATTGTTGAGTTTCGTGTTCATTTCACCTCCGTTTGTTAATGGTTGCCTGCGCTCGCTGAGAAGTTATCTTTCTCAAGTGACTGATGACTGAGTCGATGCATGAAACTTAGCGCCCCTTTCAGCTGGTGACTGATCAAAAGCTTGTTTTATTTTTCTGCTGTAAATATCTCAAAGAAATGTTGTGCTATGCCTTGACGGTATAAAAAGAGAGGGTCTTGTTTCTTTTCACTTAGAAAGTTTCGGCGATCTCCAAGCATAATTATGTAGTTGCCCCCGTTGCTGACATAAAGCTAATAATTTTATTAAACAGTTTCTCTGCTCCTGTATCGGAACTCACGATTTCTTCCAAATAAATTTACACTCCGTACACAGATATTGTCGCACTTTGTTATGTGGTTAATTTACACATCAGCGATATGTAAAAGAAAACTGTTAATGTTGGATTGACAGATGGCAGTTCATTTTCAATTACTTCATGCCAGTTAAGTAGAAATGAGTATATATTATTTTCTGTGAACGAATAAAAAACGAATTTATTGTACTTGCTTCAAGTATCAGCTATATGTCAATGAATTTAACAACCAGAAGTGATAGCTGTACTTAACTCGCCACGGTAGCCGAGTGCGCTAATGCGCTGCTTCCTGGACTCGGGTAGGCGCGCCGGTCCCGGATCGAATCCGCCCGGCGTATTAACGTCGAGGGCCAGTATGGCGGCCAGCCTTGATATGGTTTTTAGGCGGTTTTCCACATCCCACTAGGTGAATACCGGATTGGTTCCCAAGTTCCGCCTCAGTTACACGACTCACAGACATTTGGAAAATGTTCGCACTATCTCATGACTTACACTAGACTCAGACAGCTGGGGTACACTGATTCCGTCCCGGGGGTTCAGCGTGGCGTCAGGAAGGGTATCCGGCGACCCTCTGCAATTAACACTGCCAAATCCGTAATAACAAAGCCGACCCCGCATTCGAGCTGGGCAAAGGCCCCTAGAAAGAAAAGTGATAGCTGTACTTATTTGATATTTTTCCTGGAAATTTATCTAAAATGCATGTGGCATGAATAATTATATAAGAAACGAAAGCTGAACTAGTAAACATGAACGGTTCCCAAATGGAACGATGACCACTGAAGCAGTTCCAGAGCATGAACGATTTTGTCCATCTATAGTTCTCATTTGGTTTCAGAACCGCCGGCAGAAATAGGAGATCAAATCCGTCAGGATACGCTAATTCTGACTCGAGTAATATACCGGTTGAGTGGCATTCCCTTCATAAAGTTTTATTTCAATGATTGCATAACACTACGTTCTGAAAGCATCTTAGAAAACAGTTGTCTGGTTCGTTTCAAATTGTAGTTCTCCTGCGCGTTGGCTTCAAAACGTTGTGTGCAAATGATTCTTTTCGCCGCGCGGAGTGGCCTCGCGGTTTGAGGCGTCACGTCACGGACTGCGTGGGCCCTCCCGCCGCAGGTTCGAGTCCTCCTTCGGGCTTGCGTGTGTGTGTTTTTCTTAGCATAAGTTAGTTTAAATAGAGTGTATGTGTAGGGACCGATGACCTAAGCAGTTTCGTCCCTTAGGAATTCACACACATTTAAATATTTTTTGATTCTTTTCAATGGATTAAAAATTCAAAACCGTCAATAAAATTGGCACAGAAAACGTAATGCTTTCCATCCACTGTTTCATTAGTAATATTTGAAAGTAAGCTTTACTTGGACGCACATGAAGCCAACTCTACATGTTGGCTACGAGAGCATGCGGCACCCGCTTTGGACTCTTTCAGCGAGGGGCGCATTAATCCTCGCAATACAAAGGGGAGGGAGCACTTTGTGCTCACCTTTTGAAAAAAATTATAATCTAGTCGATCACTTTAAATTTTAGAATTTTGAAAAATTTTGTTTTTGTTTTTAATGAGTTCTTCTAGCAGATTCCAGAAATGTTTTAAATGTTTCAATTAAACTTACCCGAAAATTTAAGTCTCAGTAGGAGGTGTCACTTTCCCCATGGCTGCCGTATTGAATATTTCGAGGTTCAGGCCCTTACTTACACAACAACATCTCTTTTAAAGTATGTTGAGAGTAAAAGTCTACAACAACGACAGTAGACATTACAGAAAGGACGTTGATATTTCTAAGAGTGTGGCAAAAGGCATCTTCAGGTGATGGACCCTACTTTCACGTTAGTACCTCTTTAAAAACTGTATTGTTAATATAATCCAACAACAATTAAAGATCTTTTTTAGTGTTTTTGGGTGGGCATAATGTTAACACCCCTTCTCCCTTGCTAATGTGCCTTACGGAAAATGCCTTTCTATTGGTGGGACTAAGCTACTATTCTCTTGAGCATGATCTATTTTTTTCAACATGTAGTCTATCGTCGAGAATGCTTTCCTGGGGTAAACCGTTGTAGTCGTTCTATACCGGACGACCGCCAGATGAATCTGACGAGAATAGTTTATTAAATGTACTCCATTTAATTGTTTTTGAAATATCGATAAGATATATAAACGTAAATGAGATTACCTCCCTGCATCGTTTTCCTTAGCAGGGGATGTAAATCTTTTCGAAACTGAAACACTTTGAAAAATTCATACTGAGAGCCTAAATTCTCTTCAGGTATCAGTTACTGGCACTAGATGCACGCCTTAAGTGTAGGCAACACGTTATCCGAAGGCACAACTCTGTGCAGTCTCGCCGCAATTCGAGAGTAGTAGTTCGCTGATGCTTCGTAATGAATCAGTGGATGACAATGAACGTCGGATGAGGTGTACAGGCCAAGCTCCCTGCATTACTTGTGTCTGCGGCCATACATCGATGTTTCATGCAGCATTAGGTATTTTGGTTCTTTGAAGAAAGGAAAACCCCCTTACTCATTACCATCTCGCTATCAGATATGTAGACTCGCAGCAGATAGAAGATAAATACATTTAGCTCCCACAGTGTGAACAGATTTGTCATTCTGTAATGTATATAACTCCACACGACTCAAACGAAATAACGTAACTTACTAAAGGCATGACAACGAAACACTCCTTTCTCACGGTTCAAAACACGGGTATTTTCGTTAATTAGAGCACAGAATATTGCCTACTTCAGTATTATTCAGCGAAACCATTACTAGATCACGCTTGATCTATGCAGGATACATTACTCTAATGATCAGTAGATCGTTTAGTTTGCTGCGTAATTGAGGTACTCCAAACGAGTAATTGTCCGCGTAGCATGTTGCTAAGAGAGCCGCTTGCACTAATTATCTTTTGGAAATGCTTGTCCATTCCCAGTCTGATTACTCAACCGCGAACAAGATCGATGTGACTCAGAAACTGTGGAAGTACGGACCAGTTTCGAATCTCCGTTCATCTACATCCACCTATATATTCCGTCAGCCATCATAGAGCGAATGGCAGGGGAAAAATTGTAGCACTACGTAATTTCCATTCCTATTACACTCGCAATGGGGCGAGAGCGAAGCGACTGATTATGTGGCTTCGCATGAGCCATAATTCCTCTCATCTTCGTGGTCCTTAAGCGAAATGTACCTCGTCAGCAGTGGAATCGTTCTATAATCAGCCGGAAATGTTGGTTCTTTAAATTTTCGCAGTAATGTTTTGCGGAAAGAACACCATCTTCCTTCAGAGATTCTCATTTGAGTTCCCGAAGAATTTCCGTAATATTCGCGTATTGATCAAACCTACAGTCACAAATGTGACAGTCATCCTCTGAATTGCATTAAATTCCTTTAATGTCTTTCCTTATTCAGACATGTTCGTAGTCCCAGACACTCTAACGCTACCCATGAATGGATGACAAAAGTTTTCTGAATGCTCTCCTATGTAAATGACATACCTTTTACAAAAAATTTTCCCAATATTCATTAGCTCACCATTCAGTGTTCTTACTTCTTCTTTCCATTTCATATCACTTTAAAACGTTATGCCTAGAGACAATCGACGATTGGTCCATGGTCAGACGTAGCGTCTTAGACTAATAATCAGAACGTCTTCGGCTCTGGGTTCGAACCTTGTCACTGCTTAAATTTTGAATATAAATTATTAGCAATGGTGACCGAAAACTTCCACATACAAAGTCATCCTCATTCTAACAATGGACTTGTCAAAGAGGACGGGGCAGCATGTAGAGGTACAGGGAGGTTTCTTGCATTTGGGATGTAAGCCTGCCCTAAAAAGAGAAAGAGGTAGCAATGACAATCTCAGGAGGATACAGACGGCAATGGAAACCACTGCATTAAAGACACATAAGGTAGATCTACAGGACTTGTGGCCTGCAATTGAAAAGAAGTATCATGACGATCTCTCCATTGGCAAACGATTTCTTATTAATCCCCCGTTTAGATCTCTGGGAGGGGATTGCCAAGGGGGAGGTGACTATGAAAAAAAAAAATGGAATAATCAACTAAATGGCAACATTCTACGAGTCGGAGCGTGGATTGTCGGAAGTTTGGACGCGGAAGGAGAGCTAGAAAATCTGAAAAGGGAAATTCAAAAGCTCAGACCAGATAAAGTGTTGGTCGGTGAAATTAAATGTAAAGAAGATAAATATTTTTGGTCAGACGAATCTAGCAGCAATTGCAGCAGAAAATGGTATAATGAGAATACGGCCGGACGGTGTGGCCGAGCGGTTCTAGGAGCTACAGTCTGGAACCGCGTGACTGCTACGGTCGCAGGTTCGAATCCTGCCTCGGGCATGGATGTGTGTGATGTCCTTAGGTTAGTTAGGTTTAAATAGTTCTAAGTTCTAGGGGACTGATGACCTCAGGAGTTAAGTTCCATAGTGCTCAGAGCCATTTGAACCATTTGAGAGTACGATTCGTTATCAATACCAATGTCTGGCAGAAAGTGAGCTAATGTGAACAGTTCAATTATAGCTCCATTAAGTTTCGGGAATGCAGCCGCATAAATTCTGCTTCTTCTTCTAATATTTCGGCTGTATATCTTTCAGCCATCTTCAGAGAGAGCCGTACGACTCTCTCTGAAGATGGCTGAAAGATACACAGCCGAAATATTAGAAGAAGAAGCAGAATTTATGCGGCTGCATTCCCGAAACTCAATGGAGCAGTCTTGGCGCCGCGAAAACCTGAAGATTCAGTTCAATTATAGTGTTGTAGCCATTAGATTCGACAGCAAGACAAAGCTCACAATAATAGTTCAGGTACACATGCCGACGCAGGAAACAGAAAATTTTGAGACAGAGAAAGTATATGAGTATGTTAAGTGGGTAATTCAGTATGTAAAGTGAGGGAGAAATGCAATAACCACGAGAGGTTGGGATGCAGTTCTAGAGGAAGGAGCAGAATAAAAGTTACGCGAGAATATAAGCTTAGCAGTGAGAATGACCGAGGAGAAAGACTAATTGCGTTCTGCCATAAACTTAAGCTAGTAATAGCAATTACTCTGTTCAAGCTACGGTGTGATATACTTGGAAAAGTTCCGAAGACGCGACAAGATATCAGTTGGGTTTCATTCTGCTCAAAGAGAGACTCTGAAACCGGGTGTGGTTTGTAAGGCGCACTCGGGTCACAGCCAATTATCAGTGATGAAGAACAGAATAAAGTTTAAGAGAATCATCTGGAAGAATCAGTTGGGAAAGAAGTGGGATAAAGAAATAAGGAGGACTGATGAGACGCCTTTACAGTTCGCTAAAAATGATGGTACTGCTACAAGGAGTACCACAGTAGGCAACTCAAATGTAGAAGAGGACATTTCTGAAGAGAGAAATCCCAGCTGTTGGACATATAATCATAGGTAGAAGGAAAACTTGGGTAGTAGACGACACATCTGCATTGCTCACAAAAGAAGGACTTACGAATACACGGAAGCGGCAAAGAAACTCGTATTGGCAAGCGTATTCATATACAGAGATACGTAGACAGGCAGAATACGCCTATATAAGACAACAAGTGTCTGGCGCAGTTGTTAGATCGGTTGCTGCTGCTACAAAGAAGGGTTATTTTATAGTCGGCGCACGAGCGATGGGACACAACATTACTGAAGTAGTGAAGAAGTGGGGATTTTCCTGTACGACCATTTTACCAGTGTACCGTGAATATCAGAATTCCGGTGAAACATCAAATCCGCGACATCGTTGCAGCCGTGAAAGGTTCCTGCAAGAACGGGACCAACAACGAATGAAGCGAATCGTTCAGCGTGACAAAAGTGCAATCCTTCCGCAAAATGCAGCAGATTTCAATTCTGGGCCATCAACAAGTGTCAATGTCCGAACCATTCAACGAAACATCATCGATATGGGCTATCGGAGCCGATGGCCCGCTCATGTACCCTTGATGACTGCACGACACAAAGCTTTACTCCTCGCCTCGGCCCGTCAACACCGACGTTGGACTATTGTTGACTGGAAACATATTGCCTGGTCGGACAAGCCTCGTTTCAAATCGTATCGAGTGGATGGACGTGTACAGGTATGGAGACAACCTCATGAATCCATGGACCATGCATTTGGGCAGGGGAATGTTGAAGCTAGTGGAGGCTCTGTAATGGTGTGCGGCGCGTGCAGTTGGAGTGATGTGGGACCCCTGATACGTCTAGATACGACTCTGGTAGGTGACACGTAAGCATCCTGTCTGATCACCTGCATCCATTGTTGACCATTGTGCATTCTGACGGACTTGGTCAATTCTAGCGGGACAATGCGACATCCCACACGTCCAGAATTGGTACATAGTGGCTCCAGAAACACTCTTCTGAGTTTAAACAGTTCCGCTGGTCACCAGACTACCCAGACATGGACATCATTGAGCATATCTGGGATGCCTTGCAACGTGTTGTTCAGAAGAGATCTCCACCCCGTCGCACTCTTATAGATTTATGGACAGCTCGGCAGGATTCATGAATTCCCTCCAGCGCTATTTCGGACATTAGCTGAGTCCATACCACGACCTGTTGCGGCACTTCTGCGTGCTCGCGTGGGTCCTATATAATATTAGGCAATAGTATCAGTTTCTTTGACTCTTCAGTGTGTTTTCAAGGAAATTCAGGAATATACCCGTATAAGTCACTTAGGAATGGAAGAAATAGGAAATACAGAGAATCCAAGAAGAAATGGCTCCAAGAAATTAAAAGCAGGGGCGGTAACATAAAGAGTGTAACTGCAATTCCAAAGTTAAACTCAGGGCGCATAAATTTAATGATTCTACGACAGAAAGGAATTGTCTCCTAAAGTGATAGAAGAAGAAATGGAGGTCGATATGGAAGATATATTGGATCCATTATAAAAGTCGAAGTTCAACAGAATTTTTGAAGCGTCATGACCTATTAAGACAGAAGGGACATAAAGTACTTCTTATGACTTTCTAAAACAATTGGGGGAAGTGCCAACCGCAAGACTGTGGAAGTCGATGGTTAGATGCTATGAAACTGGAGACATACCATCAGACTTTCGAAAAGATATCATGCTCTGAATTCTGAAGATATCAAAACACATAACTTAGAGAACTATTGCACAGTTAGGTGAACAGTTCCTGCATTCAAGAATAATAAAGAGATGAATGGAAAAGAAAATTGAGGATGTGTTAGACGAGGATCAGTTTGGCTCTAGAGAAGGTAAAGCACCATTGAGGTAGTCTTGACGTCGTGCTTGATAATGGAAGAAAGACATAAGAAAAATCAAGAGCTGTTCATTGGATACGTCGATCTGGAAAAGATATTCGACCATGTAAAATGATGCAAAATGTTCGAAATTGTGAGAAAAAGAGAAACAAGTTATAGTGAAAAGTGTGGTGTAGTGTACAATAAGTACAAGAACTAAGAGGGAACAATAATAGTGGAAGACCAAGAACGAAGCACTCGTATTAAAAAGGGTCTAAGACACGGATATAGTCTTCCACCCCTGGAATCTATACTTCGAAAAAGCAGTTACTGAAATAAAATAAAAGTTCAAGATTGGGAATAAAATTCAGGGTGAAATGATATCGATGATAAGATTCGTTGAAGACATTGCTACCCTCAGTGATGGTAAAGAAGAGTTACAGGATCAACTGAACGGAGAGGGTATAGTATATGGAGTGAGAGTAAAGCGGTAGAAGACAAACGTAATGAAAAGTAGCAGGAATGACAATGCCGTGGAACTTAACATCAAAGGTGGTTATCACGAATTTAAGGACTTCTGCTACCTTGGTGACAAAATAACCCATGACAGACGAAGCAAGCAGGAGACAAAAAGCAGACTGGCGCAAACAAAGACTGCATTCCTCTTCAAGAGGTTGGCACATCAAAGGAATTAATGTCCAAGCAATTCGAATCAGTTTCTTGTTTCTTTTTTTATTTTCTTTTGCTTTTTTATTTTTTATAGATATTATGACTCTGTCATTCATCGAAATCGCTTTTCCGTATAGTACAACGTCATCAGCAAACAGTCGCTCGAACGTTGTTGCTTATCCTGTTCGTCGGGTTATTTATTTATATGTAAAACAAGTATGGTTCTACCACACTTCCCAGGAGCACTCCTGACGATGATGATGATGTTCGATTTGTGGGGCGCTCAACTGCGTGGTCATCAGCACCCGTGCACATTCCCAATCTGCACACAGTTCAATCTAGCTACTTTCGTGAGTGACGATGGTATGATGAGGACAACACAAACACCCAGTCCCTGGGCAGAGAAAATCCCCACTCCGGACGGGAATCGAACCCGGGACCTCGTGATCCAGAGGTAGCAAGCTAGCCAGTAGACCACGATCCTGACAATATCCTTGTTTCTGATGAACATTCGTCGTCCAGGAAAACGTACTGGGTTGCTTTACTTGAGAAGTCTTCGAGCCACTCACATGTCTGGGCACCTATTGCATATGCTTGGACCTTCGTTAACAGTCTGAACTGAGCAACTGTGTCAAACGCTTTCAAGACATAGAGAAACATGGAATATTCCTTCCATGGCTCGCAGGATATCATGTGTTATAAGGGAAAATTGAGCCTCTCATGACTGGTGCTCTCTAAATGTGTGCTGGTTTATGGACAGTAACTTTTCGGTCCCAAGAGCATTTATTATATTAGAACGGAGAATATGCTCAAGCCTTTTTAGCAGACCAATGTTAACTATACTGATCTATAATTTTGCGTTTTTACATTGAAGCGCCAAAGAAACTGATGTAGGCATGCATATTCAAATACAGAGATCTGTAAAAAGGCAGAATACGTCACTGCGGTTCGCAACGCCTAAATAAGATAACAAGTGTCTGGTGGACTTGCAAGATCGGTTACTGCTCCTACAATAGCAGGTTATCAAGATTTAAGCGAGTTTGAACGTGGTGTTATAGGCGGCACACAAGCGATGGGACACACCATCTCCGAGGTTGCGGTGAAGTGGGGAGTTTCTCATACGACCATTACAGGACTGTATTGTGAATATCAGAAATCTGGTAAAACATCAATTTCCGACATCGCGTCGGCTGGAAAAAAATCCTGCAAGAACGGGCCCAACGACGACTGAAGAGAATCGTTCAACGTGACAGAAATGCAACTCTTCCGCAAATTGTTGCAGATTTCGATGCTGGGTCATTAACAAGTGTGAGCGTGCGAACCATTCATCGATACATCATCGAAGTCCCACCCGTGTACCCTTGATGACTGCACGACACAAGAGCTTTACGCCTCGCCTTGGCAATTCAACACTGACATTGGACTGTTGATGTGTCGGACATATCTCGTTTCAAATTGTATCAAGCGGATGGACGTGTACGGGTGTGGAGACAACCTTATGAATCCATGGACCCTGCAGGGGACTGTTCATGCTGGTGGAAGCTCTGTACCCTGTCTGATCACCTGCATCCGACAGACTTGGGAAATTCCATTAGGACAATGCGACATCCCACACGAGCAGAACTGCTACAGAGTGGCTCTAGGAACATTCTTCTGAGTTTAAACACTTCTTCTGGCCATATAACTCGCCAGACATGAACATTATTGAACATATCTGGGATGCCTTCCAACGTGCTGTTAGAAGAGATCTCCACCCCCTTATTTATGGACAGCCCTGCGGGATTCATAATGCGAATTCCCTCCAGCACTACTTCAGATATTAATCGTGACATCTCATGTCGTGTTGCGGCACTTCTGCGTGCTCGTAGGGGGTGGGGGGGGGGGGGAGGAGGCTACACGATATTAGGCAGGTGTACCAGTTCCTTTGGCTCCTCAGTGTATAAAGAAGTGTCTCCTCTGCTCCAGTGGCTAGAAGATCGCATTCGATTCTGCGCCTAAGTTATTAAATTCTTGAGGCAGTCGGATCTTCAGGACACGATACGGGAAAACGACAGAGTAACCAACGGAGTCCTCCTGCTCAAACCCACCCGCCAAGACAGATACAGCTGCTCATATAAAACATGTGAAAATATCGAATCAGAAACAGAAGACGGAGTGCTATCTCTCCTGTACTGCACTAAATCTAAAATGACGCTGGGCCTCTGCAGTAGCCAGGGCGGCAGACGGTTAAAACCCTGGATTTGGGTTTGTACTTGCTCAACAGCGAGTGACTCCAGCACACGCTGCACGCGGATCCCAAACGGCATTGTGGCTCGTGGGTGGTTGAAGAAGAGGCGTTTCAGAGGCGTGAAGAGCAGCTAACAGCATGGTGTGAAGATTAAGTGGAAGTTGCGAGGATCATACATGCCTGATGCACTGTGAGGAGCTGCCACCTAATGGTGGCCTCAGCACAGAGGTTGAGTAAGGGAGTGGTCTTGTAAGCACCCGTGACCACCAAATCCCCTCGAGTAAGAAGGCAGTGTCTCCAAGTAATGTCATATGCCTTACTGATTTCGAAGAAAATACCGATTGTAACGTCGCGAGTCAATACGCAATAGCATTTATTGCACTACTTTGCAGTACGGCTCGTAGCTTAGGAGCCGTTGGCGATGATAGAAGCAGCCGCTTGTATCTTAGCGTGACTCATTCGCACCTGTCGTTAGCCTAGCCTTGGGATCGAGTGACGGAGTATTCAAGCCCCGAAGAATCTAAATAAAACTATACTGAATATTATTCAGTTCAGTTAAAAGTCAATGTACTGACATTTGTTATTAAAAAGAAAATTGTGTATGAATCTCAGCTTTCTAGCTGGCATACTTTCAGAGTTAGTGAAAATCACCTAAAACACCTCAAACCGACTCTTGTAAGATTAAAGTCAGTTAGGATTCATAACAGTTTGTCTTTTAATATCATTTGGAATCATTACTGAAGTTCACAAAATGGCAGAACAATTTATTTAGATTTTCATAGTTAAAAAACGTTAACTACTTTTCATTTTTCGTAAGATAAAATTCAGAAAAGATTATTATTTAGTTAATTTGGTTTTGTGTGAGTCAATGAGAATGAGTGAGAGTGTGTTTGTGGAACATACATAAATATTCAATATTATATTGTGTACAACGTTACGTAACTGTGTCATGGGAAAGCCGTGGTATGCCCACCTTGCTGATGACGTATGTCCAAAGGTACTTGCTTTTGTAAGAAGGCAGCCAGAAAAGTTGTTTGTAGAGTAATGGTTTTCTAAAGTTATTTCAAGATTAGTTTTCGTTTTGTTTGGTTTTGTTAAACATTATATTAATACTTGCATGTTTAAATGACGTAAATGTAGCTGGGAATAGGGACTGCCGTGGGACAGTTATGGCGCGAGAATAATCTCGAAGGATTGTTCTAATTGGCTGGTCGTTTTGACCAACTAATCAGAGTTAAGCAGTTCCCGCGCACTGCCAAGTAGTTATACTGGGATAGAAGCAGACCGAACAGGGGTCGCTGGCTAATAATCGGACGTACAGGTCGTGTTGGACGTGTCCGTCTACATTATGAGTAAAAAGAAGATGTTACTGGTTTCTCTCACCCAGATTGTATTGCCGTGAAAGCAGTTGCATTTACGGAAAGATTGTGAAAATCTGAGTATTGTGAAGTGATCTGTTTGATAGAAAAACGCGTGGGAACTTTCGGCCTTTTTTAGAATTCCGCGTGGCATGTTTCATACCCGTTTATGGAATGGTTGTCGACCAGTTTCTTCATTAGAAATCCACTGTAAAGGACCGAATGTGAAACTCGTTTATTGTAGCAGATTAATGACTGTAAATTGCGTAATAATTCGATTCGGACTTAAGCGCATCTCTGGCTGCCTTGCGTGTGTACTGAGTTGTCTGAACAGTGAACTGAGGACAATGATATTACTCGTTAATTAAATATGGGCTGATGGCAAGTGTTTATTCTGAAACGGAAAAATAAAAGAACTCGTTTACCGAATTTTGACAATTTTCTAAAGAGATGAAGCAATCACCATCCACCCGAAATTTGTTATAAGGTATTACAGGATAGCTTGCTACCGGAGTTTACACCGACTTTGCAGACGTAAGTATTGAGATGTTTTTTTTTTCAACGCTGTTTTTAACATCATCTGGACAGTATCTACGTATGGAGAGAAACAGGCTGGTGATCAGACGCCGTACTGAGGAAGGTGGAACTTTGGTAGTGCAACGTACGACGAGAGACAGTGATCAAACAAGTACTCCACCCTACTAAACCCGCCCCGCCGCACGATATAGTGATGGTTGCATAGGAAAGACTGCTTATCCATACATAGTGCACCCATAGTCCAGCCACAAACGCACGGAAGCCCTATAAAACTGGAGAAGGCGCGCCCTGTCCGCTCCCAAGACTTGTGGCTAAGGCTCTTTAAGAGATTCAGTGCCTTAAGGGATACGCCTTTCACGTCTCTCAGGTGTGGTAGCCACGACAGTTTCGAGTCAAACATGAGAACCAGAAACCGCACTGGTCTCTAAAATGTCAAATGAGATCCCTCATACGCTAGGAACCAATATTAAAAATACGACGAGAACGAGTAAATTGAACACACAGACATTTACCTGCAGAAAATTGAAAACCCGTCTTTGCAGCCCACTCCTCCGCGCTGTAAGTTGCAACTGACGGTTTGCTGTTTGTAACACTGAAGAAGGAACAGAAAACTGCAAAATCGTCCACAAATACGGAGCAGTGTACCGGACGCCTCACTGTAGAAGTTATACTGTTTATAGCTACGGCGAAGAGGGTAACAGATAAAACACTGCTCTGAGGGACACCGTTCTCCTGCTCAAAACGATCAGACAGCGAGTCATCACTCGAATCTGAAAGCACTACCGATCTTGAGCGTACGGAAGAAAATTCATTGTACAGAAGATTTATTGTATGTACTCATTCCAAACCCTTGAAATGGTCGGTGCATATAAGTGATCCATCATCAAAATTAATGAAATTCGGGATTAAACTGGCGTAATACGATCTTGAGATAATATACAAAAAGGGAACGCAAAAAATAATAGCATGTGGATTGTAATGGGTACTAGGAGACGCATCTGCATCCACTAGGAAGAGATCGACAATGAAGAAGAAGACGGCCAGAAACCAGTGATTGGCGAAGACGAAAAGTGAGCTATTCCGAAGCAGTTTCACGATTTGCCGATAGGTAGACACAAAGGAATCATTCACATGTACGACCGTATTAAAAGTTATAGATCGTGGATAATTATGAAGAAAGACATAGAAGAGTACATTCGATGTCCTGAGAGTTATCAGAAGAACAAGATCACACAGAATAAGGTGAAGATGTCCATAGTGCTGACCGAAATACTTACAGGGTATTCGCTCTTTATATTATCGATGTAGTTCGTTTGCTTCAGATAACAGAAAAAGAGAAAAGATAAATCCTAAGGTTTCGGGATGACCTCACGAAAATTGTGGTAGCAAAGCCTATCTCACAATAGGATGCGGACTCATTAGCGAGTCTTGTACAGAGAGTAATTTGAAATTACGGAATAGCGTCCGTATTGAGTGACTAAGGAATAAACTTCCTAATTGACGTCTCAAAGAGGGTTTGTCGCTTACTGAAGATCGAAGCGATTTAAGCTTGTGCACGCCATCCTTTAATGAACGGAGCACTGAACACAAACAGAATATCTATGTCGTCATGTGGGAACGAAGTAGGAAAACTGGGATGAATGGGTACATTTTGCCACTTTCGTATATAAAACCACAACGCATTCATGAACTGGGTTGACTCCATTGGAGTTGTTTTAGGGGAGAATTTGCAACAAACCTGGGATCCTACAATGACATCCGGCCATTAAAATCGCTGCACCAATTCATTGGACAAATATATTGTACTAGAACTGACATGTGATTACATTTTCACCCAATTTGGGTGCATAGATCCTGAGAAATCAGTACCCAGAACAACCACCTCTGGCCGTAATAACGGCCGTGATACGCCTGGGCATTGAGGCAAACAGAGCTTGGATAGCGTGTACAGGTACAGCTACCCATGCAGCTTCAACACGATACCACAGTTCATCAAGAGTCATGACTGGCGTATTGTGACGAGCCAGTTGCTAGGCCACCATTGACCAGACGTTTTCAGTTGGTGAGAGATCTAGAGAATGTGCTGGCCAGGGCAGCAGTCGAACATTTTCTGTATCCAGAAAGGCCCGTACAGGACCTGCAACATGCGGTCGTGCATTATCCTGCTGAAATGTAGGATTTCGCAGGGCTCGAATGAATGGTAGAGCCACGGGTCGTAACACATCTGAAATGTAACGTCCACTGTGTCTGTTGACACAGGAATCGTGAAGTAGCTGAACGATCCGTTACAGCCATGCGGATAATGTGCCTGTCATCTCGACTGACAGTGATACGAGGCCGTTGGGATCCAGCACAGCGGTCCCTATTACCCTCCTGAACCCACCGATTCCATATTCTACTAACAGTCATTGGATCTCGACCAACGCGAGCAGCAATGTCGCGATACAATAAACCGCAATTGCGACAGGCTACAATCCGACCTTTATCAAAGTCGGAATCGTGATGGTACGCATTTCTCCTCCTTACACAAGGCATCACAACAACGTTTCACTACGGAACGCCGGTCAACTGCTGTTTGTGTATGAGAAATCGGTTGGAAACTTTCCCCATGTCAGCACGTTGTAGGTGTCGCCACCGGCGCCAACATTGTGTGAATGCTCTGAAAAGCTAATCATTTGCATATCACAACATCTTCTTCCAGTCGGTTAAATTTCGCGTCTGTAGCACGTCATCTTCGTGGTGTAGCAATTTTAATGTCCAGTAGTGTATAATACAACTACGATGACTACGTAACGTAACTGAAGGAAGGGATGAGGCAGGTAAATCAAATGGCAAGGAATTTTAGTACGTAATGTAAAGAAAAGAACAAGGAATATTATGATCATACTCTAAAGCCCACGGAACTCTAGGAAGAAGACAAATATTATTGCGTGTGAAAATGTGAGAAGAGAGCAGTCAAAGAAGTAAACAAGGCTATGGAGAGGACCGTTGCGTGTTGTAAGGGACTCGTGGACCAAATGTAGTACTCCAATTAACGAATAATAATTTCATAACAGTACAAGCGAACAGCTTAAGCGGTTCATAACTTTCGATATGTGAGGTTGCGATAAATTTGAGTTGATTTGTTCCGAAATATTCTACCTTAAAATGTATTACAGAGGGATAGGAAGTCAAAACGTGCAGATGTGGGAGGCGTAATGATCAGTTCTCAGGGACGACATCCGGTCACTTTGCCTCTATTCGCCTCAAACCTGACAACGGTAGCAGGCACAAAGAAAGGTCGGAGGAGGGAGACATCAGCGAGAAACCTAAAACGAACATTTAGATATATCATTCGCAACATCGTGTACTGAAAGAGAAAAGAAGTGTTACGAACCATATGCATGTCAGGGTGACATAGCTGATGGAAAAATCTCACTACCGCTGAGTGAAATTATTCCTAACCCCAGAGCTTCGTAACCGGATACACAAGACTGCAGATGCAGAATTGACAAGATGTTATTACTTATTTGTGTGCCAAGAAAATGTCAATGACAACGTATGTATATTTGTATGTAAAAATAAAAGAGAAACCCATGTATTTATGTATGTATATGTACACACCAATGTAACATGCAAAAGAACGAGGAATAAAATTAATGTTTAGGATTCGACTGTGAACCTTCTGTCAATTAGGGAGGTGTAATCACTGAACCATCGAAGGGTGCCAGAAAAAATAGAAAACTAATCCGATCATGAATATTAGCTGTAAATCTCGTAACTTTCGTAGAGGACCACAGTACAACTTGCTTTCGTAAGTCCATTAACAGGTCATAAGCATTGAGAAACAGCTGACTTCACGCACAGTGAGTCCAGGTTGGAGGTAAAAAGCGACGCAGTCACGTTCCATCTCTTGGCAAACATCATCAAACGCCGTATTTTGATGCCCCGAAACGCCAAGCAAGGTACAGATAGAGAGTTAGAGTTCAACAAAGTTCCAGAGTTCGAGAGTTCCAAGGAAAACTTCCTCGGTTGGACGAGCCTACAGCAGATGCTACGTGAGTCAGCAGTCAGATAACTTCTTAATGGGTTAGTTACAGGTTACGTTACGTTCTCATTCATTGAAAGAGACCGTAACATTTCCATTAACAAAAAACGGCTTTTTACCTGCGTATTGAAATTACGTGACGCTACGTATATTTAAGACGCATTTACTAAATGGCTCTGAGCACTATGGGACTTAACATCTGTGGTCATCAGTCCCCAGAACTTAGAACTACTTAATCCTAACTAACCTAAGGACATCACACACATCCATGCCCTTGGCAGGAGTCGAACCTGCGACCGTAGCGGTCACGCGGTTCCAGACTGAAGCGCCTAGAACCGCACGGCCACACCTGCCGGCAGCATTTACTCACTCTCAAAACATACATGGCGTTCCAAAAACAATATTCAGAGTTTCAACTGCTACTGTGCATTACCATCATTTCAGGTTGCGACCGTCGCCTGCGCACGTATTTCAAACCACACGTAGCGATCTACACTGACATACGAAATAACTAAAGTAATACTACAACACAACAATTAGGCAGAAAGGAGGTAATGGTACAACATCCACGACGGCATTGGGCAGAGCTGTAGTGAACTTTGGCGCCAATACGACATCATCAACCAACGTTGGACTTCATATGAACTTCTGAGCTCTGTTCTTCTTTTGCATGAGTCGAAACCATGGTGTCTGAAGTGTCGATCCCGAGGATGACGTCACAGGATGCGACTCTTTCTCACTGTTATACAGGAATGTTGAAGGCACTTTTGAGTCAAATTTGAAACTTATGGGCAGGAACAGGAGACAATTAAGGAGTTTCGAGAACGTCAGTCTTTACCTGTGTGCGCATTGCGTAATACTTTCGTCGTTATGCGGTACAACCGCTACAACGCTATAGTTACTTCATTACCATTGTCTGTATAGCACAGTATTTGTCCGAAAGCAGCCCTGTAAAGAAATCACAATCCTTTTCCTAGCGGCTGCTGAACACAACAATGCATCGACATTGATTATGCGCCCTGCATCTGTTGCTTTACGTTAGACCGTCTCTTTTCGAAACTGATACAGTAAGAGAAAATTAAAAAATTAAAAAACGTGAAAATCTATATTCTAAAACGAGTAATATGAATATCCCTTTACAGTGTCCCTTAGAGAAAAAGAAACGCTTCGGTAGTTACTAGGCGATTGACAGGCATTTGTATAGTAGGAGTACGACGGTTTAGCGTGACGGTAACGTAAGGACCGTTAGACACAAAGCACAATATTCGAGTCGTGTGCGATGGAGAAGAAAATCAGTCGCAAACTTCTTGAAGGTGCAAGCCTGTCGTTGGCTTCACGTGTTTCAGGGAAACGGTAGAAAATCTAAACCAGTATGATCCTCCCAAATTCAATTCTAATTTCCTAAGCACTGTACTATGTCGTTTTGTGGAGATTTTGCACCTGGAGGGAAGACGACGTGCTTTTGACGAGGAACTGTTGCGGATATTTAGAGAACCGACATTTGAAGCTGACTGCAGATCGATTCTGCCGCTAACAACATGCATTTCACGTAAGGACCACGGAGATAAAATGAGAGAAGTTACAGCTCTTAAGGAGGCTTGTAGACAATTTTTCCCTGGTCTTGTTTGCGAATGGAATAGGAAAGGACCGACAGTGGTACGTTGTATCCTCCGCCATGCACGGTACGTTGGCTTGCGGGGTACGTATGTAGACGTAGATGTAGAGAGAAGTAACATTTTTTAAAACGTTATTTACCTCTTTCATTCTCTACTCTTGTGGGTGAGGTGTATCGTTATGGAGCTCTTGGGTCATTTTTACTCAAATCCAGGTAAGTGAAGAGTTAGTTACTTGCTTCATAGATCACTTAAACTATTCATATATCGAGAAGATGTGGTACGAGTCCGTTTACAGGATATATACACATGATTAGTGCTAACATTAATGAACATATTATCATTTTATTCCTACCCATGCAACTTTTTAACTGGCTAGCAAGTTTGAAGTAGAAATTCTTCAATGGAATAGAAAGGATTGCCCAGAAGAAATGGTTTTGAATTAGATGTACAACTTGCTTCTCTACCTGTCAGACATTTCATGTTAGAAAATGATCAAAAAGTTTTTATTGCTACATATTGAACTCCTCTCTGAGTCAGTGACAGCGTTAACAATGGTTAACAAAGGTCTAGGTATGTACATCATTATTCTTCTCACATTGTGAGTGATTATTTATGACAAACTTCAATAGGGAAAATGCGTATCCTAACGATAGAGGTAAAATGCCTAGACCCTTCAGAAGGTACCTACATGTCGTCTGTGGGTAAATAGCACATATTATTCTTACTGCTCGATTTTGAGCAATTAGTACTTTCTTTCCAAGTGTTGAGTTACCCCAGAAAATTAATATGAACGACGTTACTGGCTAAAATATGCAAAACATGTCAAGAGGCTGATAATTTTGTTTCCTACGTCAGCATTTACGAAGAGCAAAAGTAGCTGGACTTAGTTATTTGAGAAGCTCAATAATATGCTTCTTGCAGTTCAAGTTTTCGTCAATACGTACACCCCCCCAAAAATGATGCATTTTAGCTTTCTTACTGACTGCTACTCATGTGCTACATCATTTGTTATTACGATTCTGTTTCTTGTGCGGAACTGAATGTAGTGTGTTTCTTTTTTCAGAATTGGGGGCGTCCTTTTTCTGAGAACGACTAAATAATTCTTCGGAAAATATCATTTATTAACTCTTCTGTTGCTTTTTCTCTAACGGAATTTGTTATAACACCAGTATCTTCTGCAAAAAGAACGTATTTGGTCGTTCACGCATAGAAGGGGATAGATTGGACACAAAATTGAGTCCTGTTTGACTGTCTTTGTGGTTTTACCCCAGTCACTACAATTTTCTAACTTTCCGACATTGGCTGAATTATTCAGCACAACCTTTTGCATTAGTATTGTCGAAACCACCATACTAAACCACTAAACCACTATTTCCATAAACCTTGAGTTTTTCTATGAGAGTGTCATGATGTACACAATAGAAAGCCTTGGAGAGATCACATAAAATATCAGCTGTCGATACATTATTCTTTAAGGCTTGTACTATTTGTAGCATTTTCAGTCGAGCAATTTTCTTGAAATCCACGTTGTGATATGCTAAATAAATTGTTTACACCTCAGTGTGTGACTACTCTTGAGTACTTTACTTTTTCGATTAATCTGGAAAAAGGAGCCACGAAGAAAATTGGTGGATAATTATTTAATTCTGTTTCGCCACCTTTCTTACGAAGTAGTTTAATAATTGCATAATTTAACTTGTCTGGGAAAATTCCATGTGCAAGTGATGCATGACATCCATCACGAAGGACATTACTTATTAAGTTGGAAAAACTTTTCAGAATTCTGTTTGAAATTCCATCAGCCCCACAATAGCTTTTACTTTTTAGAATTTTTTGATTGTTTTCATTTCAGTGACGGATGTTGGTAGTACTTCTAGTTGCTTTGAGTTTTGTGGACTAGCATATTTACTATATTCTCTTGTTCCTTCAACTGAACCATTTAATCCTATATATGCTGCTACTCAGAAAGTAGTTATTAAAAGTACTTGCAACTTGTGAATTATCAAACGCATCATAGTTACGTATCTTAATTTTTAAGGAATCTTTTACACTGATTGGCCATCCTGTCTCCCGTCTGACAATTTCCCATGTAATTTTAATGTTAGTATTCGGATTTTTTGTTTTTGTCAGGACATATGAGCACATACTTCAGGACATTTTAGTAACTTTCCTTAAGAAAATTTTCCAGATTCGTCACTCCGGAGTGGGAACAACGACTGGGCCTGGAGGCTGTTGTGTTGGCATGCCTCTTCTCGTTCTGGAATAGATTCAAAGCAGAGGTTTCGAGAGACGGGTTGCTTGTTCACTCACAACAAAGGACGGAGCTTTTTTTAAGTATGCCAGATATAACAGACTGCAAATAACAGACTGTTCTTCCGAGCTGCTGCGGGTCCGGTTTGTAAGGCTGTACTTTCGGAGGTAGCGGGCAGACAGGTGCCTTCTGTGTGGAGCTGGAGATGGGGAGAGTGGCCGCCCATCGAAGCGAGGTTATTACAGGGGCCGCCACTGCTGCCGTCTGACGGCGCGCCGCCGCCCTACTCTTGGATGACGACCACATCCCTGCTGTCGCAACGCTCAAAGACGGCCGCTCTCACTACACAGTTCCCTTCGGCTCCGATTGCTTGTAATGGCAGAAAGGTTTCTTGCACAACGACACGGTCCATTAGCTAACAATGTCAAAGAAAATTTCTCAGAAGAGCAGCAACTCGCGTCCGACGAGCGTCCAGTCGATGGAGAAACGGTTAAAGGAAAAATAGTCTTTGACAATGATCATGTCATTATGCAAGAAATAACCCTACCATTTATCGCCAGGGGGATATTATTTTTGTTGGACGTATTTAGCTGAGACATAAAACACAGACACTAACAACCTCATTAAATGAATGCCCAACCGTGCTTATGTCATGTGTTGTGCTCTTCAGTCCAAAGACTGATTTGATACAGGTCCTATGCTACCCTATCCTGTGCAAGCCTTTTCATCCCTCGAGTAACTACTGTAACCTACGTCCTTCTCAACCTGCTTAGTGTATTCATCTCTTGGCCCCCCCTCTACAATTTTTACCCTCCACGCTTCCTTCCAATAGCAAATTGCCTCAGAACGTGTTCTACCAACCGATTCCTTCTTCTACTCAAGTTGTACCACAAATTCATTTTCTTCCCAATTCAGTTCTCTTCAGTAACGTCACCTACCCATCTAATATTCAACATTCTTCCTTTATCATTTAGTTACAATATAGTAGGTCAGCAACTGGAAGCAGTTAATTCCATAAATTATCTCGGTGTAGGCATTAGGAGTGATTTAAAATGGAAATGATTATATGAAGTTGATCGTCGGTAAAGCAGATGCCAGACAGATTCATTGGAAGAATCATAAGGAAATGCAATCCGAAAACAAAGGAAGTAGGTTACAGTACACGTGTTCGCCCACTGCTTGAATATTGTTCAGCAGTGTGGGATCCGTACCAGATAAGGTTGATAAGAGATAGAGAAGATCCAACGGAGAGCAGCGCGCTTCGTTACTGGATCATTTAGTAATCGTGAAAGCGTTACGGAGGTGATAGATAAACTCCAGTGGAAGACTTTGAAGGAGAGACGCTCAGTAGCTCGGTACGGGCTTTTGTTGAAGTTTAGAGAACATACCTTCACCGAGGAGTCAAGCAGTATATTGCTCTCTCCTACGTATATCTCGCGAAGAGACCATGAGGATAAAGTCAGAGAGATTACAACCAACACAGAGGCATACCGACAATCTTTCTTTCCACGAACAATACGAGACTGGAATAGAAGGGAGAACCGATAGAAGTACACAAAGTACCCTCCGCCTCAAACCATCAGGTGGCTTGCGGAGTATGGATGTAGATGGAGATGTAGATGTAGCACCACGATTCAAAGGCTGCTATTCTCTTTTTGTCTAAACTGTTCGTCGTCCATATTTAACTTCCATACATGGGTACATTCCCTACAAAAACTTTTAGAAAAGACTTCCTAACACTTAAATCTATGTTCGATGTCAGCAAATTTATCTTCTTCAGAAACTATTTCCTTGCTTTCGACAGACTACATTTTACATCCTCTCTCCTTGGACTATCTTCAGTTATTTTGCAGCTGAAATAGAAAAACTCATCTACTACTTTAAGTGTCTCATTTCCTAACTTAATTCCCTCAGCATCATTTGATTTAATTCGACTAAATTCCAATATCCTCGTTTTGCTTTTGTTGTTGTTCATCTTGTATCCTAATATAAAGACACTGTCCACTCCGTTCAACTGTTCTTCCAAGTCTTTTGCTGTCTCTGACAGAATGACAATGTCATCGGAAAACCTGAAGGTTTTTACATCTTCAGCCTGGATTTTAATTCCTACTCCGAAGATTTCTTTTGTTTTCTTAAACGTAGGTTTGCCTTTCCTTAAACTGTCTTCTAACATAAGTTGTAGGGCCGCTATTGCCTCGCGTGTTCCTCCATTTGTACGGAATCCCAACTGATCTTCCCCGAGGATGGCTTCTACGTTTTTCCATTCGTTTGTAAATAATTCGTGTTAATATTTTGCAACTGTGACTTATTAAACTGATAGTTCGGTAATTTTCACACCTGTCAGCACCTACTTTCTTTGGAATTGGAATTCTTATATTCCTGTTGAAGAAATAGTTTAACAAGTATTGCCGCACTCAACGCTATTTTATCCTGAGGAAGGCTCTACTTCTCACCGTAGGTACTGCAACCTACATCCACTTCCACCTCTTTACTGTAGGAAAGCCTTCGCATCCCTCGACAGTTTCTACCCCCACCCAATCCATCCTCATGTTTTGTGTGGCTTACCTCTACTTGCCCTTGGGGTCTGGTTTTGGAGACCCTCATGACCTCTCACGAGCTATGTATTCTAAACACAGGTTCTCACACTCATTTCTGTACTGCTACTAGCATCTCAGCCATCGACCACTCTTTCTGTTCTTGAGCCCTTGCAGACTCTGTTCAGTAAGAGATCAATGATGACCTCCATTCGCCGGACGGAGTGGCCGAGCGGTTCTAGGCGCTATAGTCTGGAACCGCACGACCGCTACGGTCGCAGGTTCGAATCCTGCCTCGGGAATGGATGTGTGTGATGTCCTTAGGTTAGTTAGGTTTAAGTAGTTATAAGTTCTAGGGGACTGATGACCTTAGAAGTTAAGTCCCATAGTGCTCAGAGCCATTTGACCTCCATTCCAGTAATCACTTCCCACTCACCTAGTGGAATGAGAACTACATGGAAAGAAGCCAGCTACATGGATGGTCAGCAGAGCTAACTAGACCCTGTTCAGCCAGACAGCTCTGTTTGAGCACTGCAGGAATGGGTGGCCCATATCATGCAAATGCCCCATCATGTCGCTGAGTTATTCATCCCAAAGTCCCCAGGTCATCTTCGGAGGCGACCTGAAAGTAGGTGGACTCTCTACAGCACCCTCTAGTACGACGGAACATTTTCTCACACATGCCCTATCGTCTTGTCCCTTCTTGTCGTCAGTGTTTTCCACAAATTCCACTCCTCGATGATTCTGAAGAAAACCTCGATTCCCATCAGTACATTCAATTTCCAACATCCTTCTGTATTACCACATACCAGTCACTTAAATTCTCTTTCCTGGTTTTCCCACAGTTCACGATTCACTTCGCTGAAAGATAGTTACAAGATGCAATGAGTTCGCAACATGTGTAGCTCTTTATAATTCACGTTCACATATCGATATGAAAAGGTCTTTTCTTCTCGCCCAATCAGTGTATGAAGAGCTGGGATTTTTTTGGGACAGCAGTTAAAATATTTCGGCAGCTTCGCTTCGGCTGTAAGCCATGGAGGTGCCGTAAACTTCTATTGACAATTTCGCAGGCAGTCTTTGATTCTTTCCAAAGGAAGAAGCCGTCTACAGTGCATTAGGTTGGCTGCGTTCAGTGCATGGTGTTTGGTAACGAAAACTTTCGCTGTTTATTATTCAAATTCCAGAAGGCCTTCCATATTTCCTGAGTTTCTCTTAGTCATGTAATATGCTCATTAGGCTATTCATTCCATTACGCAGGTCTAGTAATTCTTCCTCACTCTCGCTGAGGATAGAAATGTCACTAGTGGATCTTATTACTGACATCCTCTCATTCTGAATGTTACATCCACTTCTGAAACTTTACGTTTGATATCTAGCGAATGTAAATAGCCCAAAGACAGACGCTAGTTTTGATGTTTGTAGCGAGAGTTCTCACATCAATGATGTATTACATACTCTCCCACTGCCTAATTGTTGAAAGTGTGTGTAAGGATACCAGCTTACATGGTTGTCTTCTGACATCAGCGTCACTGGTATTAACTTGAGGGTAAGCGTGAACGCCAAGTTTCATCTCGTCGTTAACTGTAGGACGTGATACATACAGAGGGGTTCAGTATACTGATAAAGCAGTGTACCGAAACTCGGAACAGCTTACTACATAGAGTAACTATGCGTCTCGATCTGTCATTCTGTGTTCAGATTTCGATAGTTCAAAAGGCAAATTTCTCATTTACCACTTGCAATGGAAATGCTATTTCGTAAAAGTCTGCCGCTTGCTCAAATTTTAATATCAAATAACAGTGAGTCTTTATCGTTTCATTTAAGTTCGTTGGCATTTGGACCACAGCCGAAGATATTTCGAGATAAATTTCTCGGCGCCCTGCATCTTTACGATGCAGTTGGCCTGCACAATGTTTAAAAGAATGATCTAGTCTTCACCATTGCTCTTAATGGTCTTTCATGTTCCACAATGGCATGAGCATCTGGTATTAAGAGGCACTAATTAAATTTCTATAGTATATATCTCATCTGTATGGATGGGAATGTAACACACTGTATGCCATGCTGCTGTAATGGGCAGTCGACCCTTCCAGTGATCGGGCTTGCATACAGCAGACGTGTGAAGTACTTTACCGAGCGAGGTGGCGCAGTGGTTAGCACACTGGACTCGCATTCGGGAGGACGACGGTTTAATCCTGTCTCCAGCCATCCTGATTTAGGTTTTCCGTGATTTCCCTAAATCGTTTCAGGCAAATGCCGGGATGGTTCCTTTGAAAGGGCACGGCCGATTTCCTTCCCCATCCTTCTCTAACCCGAGCTTGCGCTCCGTCTCTAATGACCTCGTTGTCGACGGGACGTTAAAACAACACTAACCTAACCTAACCCACTGTACTTTTCTCGATCAAAATCTTTTGCAAAGGCATTGTTCATGTAAGCTGAGTCCACTAGATTTGTCGATACCAGTATCTCCTATGGTGTGAAATTGTTCGAAGGTATACTTCTTGGCTGAGAGTTTGGTTACCTGAATGCGTGCTGTTTATATTGACTAGGACCACAGTATCGCATAGTCGAACAGCTGGATTGTGATGTGATACAGGGATGAAGGCTGTAAACTTTCTGTTTGTATCGTTGGCCTTCACAGTACGATGGATTGAGTTTAGGTGTTCCAGGAAGTCTTGAATTTTTTCCTCGCTTGATGCGACCGCAAGAATTATGTCGTAACGCCATTGCTGAAAAGTTAACTCACTCGTCACAGCACAATATCCCCATGGCGTCATCGCAGTAAAACTGACTGAATCTGAATCGACACGGCACATTCTGCAAACGGCAAGAGGGCGGACGTGGGGAGTTGAGGGTGCTGGTCGTTTAACTGGGCATAAATTTTACGTAATATTGGCAAACAGACAATCAACGTATTACACATGACGATAAAAGCAGTCACACAGCCGTTGACTGTAACACAGTTTAATATCCAGGTGCATTTCATCACATTTGCAATAAAATAACTAAATAAATAAAGAAAAATCCTAAAAAATTTTGCAATTCAGATTTAGATTTCATTCCAAGACATTCTTCTACACACAATTCTAAAATCATATGTCAGTTGACTTCACTTACATTAAACTCTTCATGTAGTCTTGGATCCACTAGTGCGTTAAACCGCGACGCAGTAATTTTCACATATATTTCAAGGTCTGTCATGCTACCACTGCAGTAAATATTTAAAGCAAGCAAATGGCAGCACTCTTCATACATTAAACTTGCAATAGAAAATAAGACTCTTTTACGTTACTTAAAAGAAACATAGGTACAAATTATGTAATTAATAAAAACCAGAATTAATAGTAAATTTACACAAGGGACGAACGAGGAAAATTCTAGGCACCCAAAACAAAGCCTCACTTATATTAGAGAAAATACACTAACATATAAAGTGTAACAAGAGCCTAGCCCATGCTAGTATCCAGCACAAAAACGATGCAATGCATGACACAAACATGTAGGAAAAGGCATACCTAAAAGAACAACGCCACAATAAACCACAATGACAAGTTTAAGCAACATCGCTCGTACGGGACTGATCAATCACACTGTCAAACAACGTCACTCAAAAGCTAATCAATGACAATGAATGCAAAACAAAGTCAGTCGAACACCGACGAACGACAGACAGTTCATGTATGCATCATATTGCTGTACCAGCACTCAGCAATAAAGAGGAAAACAAACTAAATAGCCCCTGCCAGAACAGAACAAACGGTGAACGACTAGCAGGCAGTAACTTCACTCCGGCGATTACTCAAGTGGCGACTATCTGTTCTATTGCAGTCATAGCTGAGCACCATAATAACACGATCTCATCACTTTTGCACCAACACCTGTCAAAACGTGAGAGGCACAGCAACTACCCGGGTGCCGTACTGTACGCACGGCAGCGAGAAGATGGCAGGCAGAACACTGTACTTTTTGTCTGTAGGTTGGTACTGCTATCATTGTTCAGTGGTCTCGCTTCTGTGTCTGCGGTACAGAAACTGGCTCCACCCTAACGCACTCTGACAATATCTACATTGCCTTATCTCTAGCCAGACTCTGAGGTTCTGCACCAGCCGTCAGTGGTTGGACTTTTACTTATCCACAGATAGTACCAGTCTCATTTCACTTACCGCAAGAATTTGACATCGAATCGGAAAGTTATTCCTGGACCCCCTCAATTCCGATAGGCTGAGGTGGACGTTACAGGGTTCGTATCCAAACTCTTGAGCAATCACTGAATCACCATAGTCACTTCACCTCTTTCTGCATTTGTGATGGTACACTTGTTCCAAATGCATTCGGGACATCCGCTTGGTAAGAAATAGAGTGTGTCTAATCTTTCAAA
Organism: Schistocerca serialis cubense; assembly: GCF_023864345.2. NCBI lineage: Eukaryota > Metazoa > Arthropoda > Insecta > Orthoptera > Acrididae > Schistocerca > Schistocerca serialis. The sequence continues at coordinate 838,121,164 of NC_064638.1, forward strand.
AGTGCAGGAAGTCTGACCTGGCAAAGTATATGCCTCTTTCAGGAAATCACTAGTTAACTGCTACATCCCCTTCATAAACACAATGTCGCTCAGCCAAATGCACAGCTAAGCTTTGACTAATATCATCACTTTACTGGGGAGGCTTTGTAAACATTAACATTTTACACTGAGCTGGACACCACATGGATTCTCTGAGAGTATTGGGTTCTGTGGTGCTGACATCTTCTCAGTCAGCTCACAGTTGCGTGTAATATGTGTGATTTTGTATTAGACAGACTGAAAATTTTCCAGTGGACACTTAGCATTGTGTTGTTGTCTGTCATGACACATCATTAACCATCCAAGCTCTGTTTGACTCAATGTCCAAGCGTATCAAGGCCGTTAATAGGGCCACAGGTGGTTGTTCTGGGTACTGATTTCTCCGGATCTATGCACCCAAATAGTGTGACAATGTAATCAAATGTCAGTTCTAGTATAATATATTTGTCTAATGAATACCCGTTTATCACATGAATTTCTTCTTTGTGTAGCAATTTAAATGGCCAGAAGTGTATATATATCGACTTTATGAGAATGGATCCCAAACACATAATGAAATAAATAAGAAACTCCTCCAGATAAAAACCTGATTCTGCTTTTTAATGTCGAATTTAAATGCTGGTGCTACGTAACTTATAATAATTTCACTACAAAAACTGATTTTCCACCTGGCGAGGATGTATTTACAGTTTCAGCGACGTGTAACATCATCCACTTAAAGATTTATCTGTCACCTTACTGCCACCGGCGTGGACGAGCGGTTCTAGGCGCTACAATCTGGAACCGCGCGACCGCTACGGTCGCAGCTTCAAATCCTACTTCGGGCATGGATGTGTGTGACGTCCTTAGGTTAATTAGGTTTAAGTATTTCTAAGTTCTAGGGGACTGATGACCGCAGCAGTTAAGTCCCATAGTGCTCGGAGCCATTTGAACCATTTTGTCACACTACTGACCCGTAAAGACGTGGCTATTATGCGTTCGTAGTTGCGACTTTCAGAACTCAGCAATTCATGCATGTGATATATAGTGATGTCCACAGATGAGTGTGATTCTCCTGCGTATACCTGAAGGGCAACAGCAAAAGTGTACGGAAAGAAACGCTTTACTCAGGAAAGCAGTTTTTGTGTGGGATAACAATAATGTAGTTCACGATGACTTTGTCTATTAAAGTATTGCTGTTGCAGATAGGAAATTAACAGAAACTGTGAATATCATTGCTTCTTAAGCTGCTATTTGTTTCGCTATGCACGAATTGCTCCGTCAGTTCCTTCCAAGGTCCAAAAATAAACAGTGCTGCCCCCTCTGTCAGGTATGTACGTTTGTTTCTGTTGTGAAATAAAATGTAACTGAGCTGAAGATATTAACAAGATGTGGAACTGTCACACGAGAAACTACAGGACTTCGTGTTCTTATACACTTCATGAATGATATGCATCGTGGTACTGTAAGACTTTCACCGCTTCAGGGCACGTTTCCACGTTTGAGACTAACCGTTTACTATGTGAAACAAGCAGGTTTCGTCTGTAATAGAATGTTATTGTGTTCAAATCTATTCTGCAAATGTATAACGAAAGTAGTGGCAAAATGTAAGTAACATCCTCAAACATCAGTTTGTAACTGTAACGATTTTCAGTGCTAAATTAGTTTACTCCAAATTAATGTTTGATTAATGCAGTTTTAAGATGAGAAGGATATTGTGAAGAAAGGTTTCATACAGCTGAGCCCACAACTGATTGCGAACTATAGTTACTGGTATTTCTTAGAGAACTGCTGTAATGTTTTCGTGAACAGAGCGCCTCAGCTAGCACGTGAAGATTGAAAATGTGATCATTTCGACTTGAACCACAGGTCTAGAGAGTGACGAGACAAGGGAACATTTCAAAAGCGAGAATCACTAGTGGCAACACGTGATGAATCGCTTGCTCCAAAATCATTTAAGTGTGGGCCATGCGCCATAATGGTGGAAAACACTAGTTTTTGAAGCTGGCCATCCAACAATTTGCGTTGAGTTCGCATATAATGCTTATTACTCACAGGTACTGTAATCCCATTCTTTACTGAAACTATGGCAATTCATAAGGAGCCTTCGCAGCCAAAGTTCGCGTATACACATAACGATCCAAAATGTAAATGTGTCACAATGCTCATTCTCACCACAGCATTAACGGATGCAGTAGTCTGAAGCATTTGGTCAAAAAAGTACTTACGCTGGAAAAATGTCTTTCACACAGCTGTTGAAAGGTCATAACTTCAGCTAGTAATATACAAGCGGCGCTCAATTAGTAATGTAGCACACCGCTTTTCTGAAGTTGGTTTTATTCAGGATTCAAATACACCATGTCGTTGTTGTTGTTGTGGGCTTCAGTCCTGAGACTGGTTTGATGCAGCTCTCCATGCTACTTTATCCTGTGCAAGCTTCTTCATCTCCCAGTACCTACTGCAACCTACATCTTTCTGAATCTGCTTAGTGTATTCATCTCTTGGTCTCCCTCTACGATTTTTACCCTCCACGCTGCCCTCCAGTACTAAATTTGTGATCCCTTGATACCTCAGAACATGTCCTGCCAACCGATCCCTTCTTCTAGTCAATTTGTGCCACAAACATCTCTTCTGCCCAAGCCTATTCAATACTTCCTCACTAGTTATATGATCTACCCATCTAATCTTAATCATTCTTCTGTAGCACCACATTTCGAAAGCTTCTATTCTCTTCTTGTCCAAACTAGTTATCGTCCATGTTTCACTTCCATACATGGCTACACTCCATACAAATACTTTCAGAAACGACTTCCTGATACTTAAATCTATACTCGATGTTAACAAATTTCTCTTCTTCAGAAACGATTTCTGTGCCATTGCCAGTCTACATTTTATATCATCTCTACTTCGACCATCATCAGTTATTTTGCTCCCCAAATAGCAAAACTCCTTTACTATTTTAAGTGTCTCATTTCCTAATCTCATTCCCTCAGTATCACCCGACTTAATTCGACTACATTCCATTATCCTCGTTTTGCTTTTGTTGATGTTCATTTTGTACCCTTGTTTCAAGACACTGTCCATTCCGTTCAGCTGCTCTTCCAAGTCCTTTGCTGTGTCTGACAGAATTACAATGTCATCGACGAACCTCAAAGTTTTTATTTCTTCTCCATGGATTTTAGTACCTACTCCGAATTTTTGTTTTGTTTCCTTCACTGCTTGCTCAATATACAGATTGAAGGGGGAGAGGCTACAACCCTGTCTCACTCCCTTCCCAACCACTGCTTCCCTTTCATGTCCATCGACTATTATAACTGCCATCTGGTTTCTATACAAATTGTAAATAGCCTTTCGCTCCCTGTATTTTACCCCTTCCATCTTCAGAATTTGAAAGAGAGTATTCCAGTCAACATTGTCAAAAGCTTTCTCTGATTCCTTAATCTAGCTTCTAAGATACGTCTTAGGATCAGTATTGCCTCACGTGTTTCAATATTTCTACGGAATCCAAACTGATCTTCCCCGAGTTCGGCTTCTACCAGTCTTTCCATTCGTCTGTAAAGTATTCGCGTTAGTATTTTGCATCCATGGCTTACTAAACTGATTGTTCGGTAATTTTCACATCTGTTAGCACCTGCTTTCTTTGGGACTGCAATTATTATATTCTTCTGGAAGTCTGAGGGTATTTCGCCGGTCTCATACATCTTGCTCACCAGATGGTAGAGTTTTGTCAGGACTGGCTCTCCCAAGGCCATCAATGGAATATTGTCTACTCCCGGGGCCTTGTTTCAACTTAGATCTTTCAGTGCTCTATCAAACTCTTCATGCAGTATCGTATCTCCCATTTCATCTTCATCTACATCCTCTTCCTTTTCCATAATTTTGTCCTGAAGTACATCGCCCTTGTATAGACACTCTATATACTCCTTCCACCTTTCTGGTTTGTCTTTTTTGCTTAGAACTGGGTTTCCATCTGAGCTCTTGATATTCATACAAGTGGTTCTCTTTTCTCCAAAGGTCTCTTTAATTTTCCTGTAGGCAGCATCTATCTTACCCCTAGTGAGATAAGCGTCTACATCCTTACATTTGTCCTCTAGCCATCCCTGCTTAGCCATTTTGCACTTCCTGTCGATCTCATTTTTGAGCCGTTTGTATTCCTTTTTGCCTGCTTCGTTTACTGCATTTTTATATTTTCTCCTTTAATCTATTAAATTCAATATTTCTTCTGTTACCCAAGGATTTCTACTAGCCCTCGTCTTTTTACCTACTTGATCCTCTGCTGCTTTCACTACTTCATCTCTCAAAGCTACCCATTCTTCTTCTACTGTATTTCTTTCCCCCACTCCTGTCAATTACACATTACTGTCAATACACCATATTACTCCCCAAACTTTTGGCTACAAAACCATATTTTTTGACATAATCTCCGATCAACGCGACGGTCTTGCGCTACCTTACTGTTAGAATCTGTACGTCCACATGATACCACTCTACCACTCTATCGATTGACGACCGAGCATCGGTGCTCCACCACGTGAATCCGCACAGCTGGTCCTTCGTTGCTGTTTACGGTCTACTGTTAGGCGGCGATGAACCCAGCGGGAACACACCTTCGAGCACTGCAACGGGCGGACGAGTGTGTCAGCACTGCCAACAGAGACGTCCAGATGCGGAGTGAGGAATTTCACTGTCATCTATAGACCACCTCGAAAGAGAGTGTTCGCACCTTGCGACATTGCAGGCATCTTCGGGCAGGTTTACTGCTTCCCTTGTCGCGAAGATGATAGCTACCTCTACCAACGACACACCGTGCTTTTTCTCACGCCAGATATCAGTAGACATACTGAAAGCGCCTATGAATACCTACGGTGCTCTCGCTTTCCACCCAAGGAAACTCAGTGACAGCCGGCCGGGGTGGCCGAGCGGTTCTAGGCGTTACAGTCTGGAACCGCGCGACCGCTACGGCCGCAGTTTCGAATCCTGCCACGGGCATGGATGTGTGTGATGTCCTTAGGTTAGTTTGGTTTAAGTAGTTCTAAGTTCTAGGGGACTGATGACAAGTTCAGTCTCATAGTGCTCAGAGCCATTTTTTTGAAACTCAGTGACATCTCTCCCTGTGGAAGTCAGCTCCGTTACAGACGCGATTTTGAAGGCTATGTACAGTGCCGCCACCTGTCAGAACTTCACAAAACTATAGCGGATGAAGAAGGAATATTCCACTACGTCCCACCTCGCATTTTCTCATCCGAAACTGGGCGAGAAAAGTATGTGTTGCATTACTTATTGAACGACCGTCGTAGGATAAGACGAAGCCATCAACGACACTATTTTTTAGTCCTTAGTGTACGAGGATGTCCAGTTGGTTTCCTCTTTATAACTGAGGAAAATGGGGCACTGGAATCTGATTCTGGAGAACGACAGCTCAAGTCATCGCCCAACCAATCACATTTACCTTTTTCTCTAAATCACTCAAGGCAAATACCAGAATACTTCCTTCGAAAAGGACCTGGCTTACTTCATTCTCCATCTCAGATCACGTAGTCATCGATTGAACTTTAAACCGTAATCTTCATCCGGCCCTCGATTCAATTAAAAGACTCGTATGTTAGAGTAGTGGAACACCCCTTTTCGTGTAATATTAATCCTTAACGTAATTATTGTTCCGTCTTAGTTGCACATTTTTAATTGGATCACATGTTTTGATCACTTAGATCATCTTTGGATCTAGTTAATTGCGTCAGCACCCCGTCTTGTATACTCAGAACCACCTATCAGTCTACTTACATCTGAAACTTATCCAAACTGATCAAAACTCGAAAAATGTAATCTAATTAAAAATATGCAGATGAACCGGAACAATAAATGAGAGTTATCTTAAATAGCTATGTAGTTGCTGAATCCCTGAAGTCGATTATGTCGACCAGAGTGATAATACAGACGACTAAAATCCATTGAATATTAGCAGTGGAACATTGTTTCTAAAATACCGCTCGCTGGAAGATGTAAACACCATATTTTTCTGTTTCTAATGAAACATTGGGTTTCGAGTCTGCACACTTTAAACTACTTCCTTAAAGAGGTTGTATTTCATTCCTCATTTCTGAAGCACTACCCACATGAAAACTGTGTTCTCACTTCACGCCTCAATTGCGCGCAAACAAAATAAAAAGTAAGTAGTGATAGGAAAGCTCCGCCGCCGAATTAATTTCTTCACCGCACGTGTTTCAGGGAGACTAGCTTTCATAATCAGTTATTCTCGCAAATTAATAACAAATGTTGCCAGTAGAGCCAATTTTTATACGGAAACGTAAGGGCAAAAGACATTGACCCTGTACGAGGAGTCAGATTTTATGCGTTCCATATTCCCATCGAAAAATACCTCAAATAATATGACACTAAAACAAAACTCATGCACACGGACAGTCAACGTGGTAGAGGGAAACCACCCGTGCTAGGGAGGATGAAGTATTTCTGCATTGCGACACACGATTTCCAGCGCGAGAGAACACGGACTGTTAGCGTATGTCGCAGAGCAGGGGCGTATTCCATTAGCCTGGCTGGGACTGCACTAATTGTCACACCGGCCGCGCGCGCAAATAGCCCGCCCTGAGGCGCCGTATTTTGTCATTAGGCCGTGCCCAGGGGAGGAGCCGCAGTCTTACCAACTCCGTCGGCTAACTGCCAGAACTAATTTCAAACGACAGAACCATATATATCGTTGCACATACCTCTGAAGAGTACACAAAGTAATATAAAGTTTTTTTTACTCTTAATCTGAATCTAGAGGATCTTTCTAGCACATTAAAGCTCTGGTACTAATTTCCTCACTTCTCGCTCTATCTTCCGTCTCTCATTTTCTGTTTACAGTGGTACGCAAGCAACAAATACTGGAACTGTTCGCCTTCATGATTATCTTTTAATACTGGTGATGTGACTAGTTTACTAATTTACCTTCCGGACATAGGCAGTATATCCGCTGTGTACAGGATGGGTGTGGAGGTAACAACGCTGAAAGATTAATGCTGCAAACTAAATTTAGCGCCTCTTCTTTACCCTCCTCGTCTCTGTGGTACGGTCACTTTATTGGAGGAATCAAATTATGCACAATGTAGGAAAATGAGAGTGTTACACCAGACTCCTCGACCGAATCGTTATTCCAGTACCATACTTCCAGGCTGTGACTGAAATTGCTGTCCTGCGAGAATACGTGGAGGTGACTAAAGTCGTGTCATAGCGGTATGCGGATCGACAGATGGCGGTAGTTCCGCGTACACGAGGTATAAAAGGGCAGTGTATCGGTGGCGCTGTCGTTTGTAGTCGGGCGATTCATGTGAAAAAGTTGTGTCCGAACAACGGGAATTAACAGACTTTCAACGCGGAATGCTTGTTGGAGCTGAACTAAAATTCCTTTTCAGTAATCGTGAAGGAAAATAATATTCCGAGATCCACATTGTCAAGAGTGTGCCGAGAATACCAAATTTCGGGCATTACGTTTCACCAAGGACAACGCAGTGGCCGAAGGTCTTCATTTTGCGAGGTCCCAGGGTGGAGAAGAGTTTGTACGTCTTTAATTCTGACGAATTTTGCATGAGGAGGAGACATGCACTTGACGCCCTCCTTACCTACCACCTAATTAATTATGCACACAACGGTAACGAAAGGAAATGATGGTGGGCCCTGCTAGTTGGTAAAATAAGGAGGGCACACTCACTATAATTTGATAAAAATCGCAATCTACTCAGAGAAAAAAAAGAGAACTTTATCGTAACAAACAAGAGGAAATGGGCTTCTGCATATATCTACGAAGCCATATGCGGATTAAATATTTATTATACATCATAATATAAAGGCACATAATTGTCGACAGTAGGTTAAAGGATAGGGTATACTGAACTATTATGAGAATAAGAGTTGGTTAGAGAACAAGGGTCTCCTATTCTCTGTGATGAAATAGGTCGACGATAATGGCTGGAGGTCCTAATGAATCAAATATTACTCTCCCGACTATATTCCAGCATCACGATTAGTAGCGAGAGCTCAAATGGGATCACATGGAGAAACAAGCAATGTGGGCTTGTAGCAAAGGGAGCACGAGTGCTGCTGATGGATTCAGTATAAAATTGATAAGGTTCTACAATGCCGGAGCCGCAAAATACTGTACCAGTCCTGAATTCTGCGGCACGTCGTCGTTAGGCAGCGTTCTGATGATGTAGGCGCCGACTTCTGCTGTGCAGCAACTATGTTTTAACCCCTGGCCTCGAAAGCTGTCCCAGAATTCTAAGTTCTGCCGGAAAAGTGCGACTAAGTCCCAAGACCGTCCGATTCAGACGAAGATCAGATCCCAAATTCCAGCACCTGCGCATCGCAAGAAGTGAAGCCAACATTGCTCAACCCCCTACCATCCTCGAACACCGCCAATCAGCATTCAGTGCTGATTTCAAAATTCCCTCAAACTGTCTCAGAACATCATTCGTGGCAGTAGCGATCGTTTCCTCCAATTTCGAGCAGGGCTTTATGACGTCAACTAGCCTCAGTTTAAGTTGACCAATCATGCCTCTGTAATTCAGCTGAGGGAACTGAACTTACAGTTTGACCAGCTACGAAAACAACACGCCTAGACAACCGGCCATCCGGCGCCAGGCAGTCACGCCCAGCAAGGCACGGTCCACAAGTGTTCTCAGAATCTTGAGGACAATGCGACCAATTGGTGCCAGCAGTCTTCGTTCCAGACGCGACGGAACGGTAAACACATAAACTGTGGCGACACTCAGCCGTCTCGCAGGTCGTTTCGTCATGCATACAATAGGCGAAACTCGACCGACGTCAGTCGTTCCGCCAGGCGCTTAAGCCCATTGATGTACAACCCTCTCAGATTTCGCAGAAGTGCAGTCGCCAATGGGAAACGTAGTGTGCCGCGTTTTCTGGCGCTCGCCTCGCACGTGCCACCCAGGGAAGTAACATGCATAGGAATCAAGTGAAAAGTATTTTGAGTTCTCAGTACAAATACTCTCACTAAAATAACCTTATTCGGCCTATTACCACCGTGCAATGGCATAAAACATTAATAAAACTGATGAAAATGAGAGGCGCCGTGCAAAAGAGAGCATGCAACCTCTCAATTTAACGTCCGAGAGCAATGGCGTTTGCACAGAGTAGTCAGTACCAACAGACAAGCAACACTGTGTGATACAACTGCAGAAACCTATGTGCGACCTACAACGAACGTATCCATCAGGACAGTGGGGCAGATTTGTCGTTAATGGACTGCGGCAGCAGATGGCAGATGTGAGACTATTGCTGACAACACGACATCGCCTGCAGCACTTCTCCTGGCCTCGTGGCCATATTGGTTGGACTCTAGACGACTGGAAAACCATGGCCTGGTCAAAAGAGTCCAGACTGCAACGGCTAAGAGCTGCTGGTAGGACTTGTGTGTGACAGACACCATGAAGCCATCGACCGAAGTTGTTGCTATGACAGTTGGTGGTGGCTCCACAATGGTGTGGGCTGTGTTTACATGGAAAGGACTCAGTCTTCTCGTCCAATTGAATCGATCGTTGACCAAAAATGGTTATCTTCAGGTACTTGGATACCATTTTTAGCAACCAACGATGGAACTTTTATGGATGACAATGCGCCATGTTACCTGGCCAGAGTTGTTCGTTATACGTTTGAAGAAAATTCTGGGCAATTCTAGGGAATGGTTTGGCCACCCATGTCGCCCGAGATGAATTCCATCGAACATTTATTGGACATAATCAAGAGGTAAGTCTGTGTGCAACATACTGCACTGGCAACACATTCGCGGATACGGATGGTTATAGAGGCAGCATGGCTCGACGACTTGTTAAGTTCATGCCGCATCGAGTTGCTACTCTATATTGGGCAAAATAAGGTGAATAATGGTGTGAATGCGTGTGTGTGTGTGTGTGTGTGTGTGTGTGTGTGTGTGTGTGTGTGTGTGTGTGTGTGTGTGTGTGTATCTACAGTTACTAGAACTATTCAGGAGGAGGTCTCAGCATACCCAGAGGACATTCACTTACAGCTCACCACCACAGTGTGATTGATAGTGGTGGAATTATCAGCACAGAGGACGTGGACGTATCATAACAACAGATCGCAGGATCGCAAGAAAACAGTTTGCTGTAGCACAATGAGTGAAGAAGGAGTGCTAACGAGGTGAGACAATGTTACAAGTAGATTAAGCTTAGGTCCTTCCTGAAGAACTATTTGAGAACAGGATCTTAGGATTGTTTGAGTGGCTATGGTTAATAGACGGACAACAGAAGTAGGAATCTGGGAACAGGATACAGATAGAGTGTTACTAGTAACCATTGACTGCTGGAAGTTAGGTTGATATCTCGAGTTTACATGCAGCATTTACTGCTGACACCACACCATGGACAACAGATACTCACTTGTTGTAGAGCAGTGGCAGCCAAGATTTTGGCTCAAATGCTATGCCCTGATACGAGTGCCACAGCGCTCAGCCTCGCTACACACTTCCCCCACCACCACTGTGTGCTGTCTGAGAGTGACGAAGGGAAATAGAGGAAAACTGTGAACGCACTGCATTTAAATTGCAGCGCAGTCGCAGTGCACAGGACTTGGTTCTAAATTTCACATTTCTCAACAACACAGGGAACAAGCAAAACAAATTTTCAACACTGATTATTTTCGACATATTCCGCATATGGACACATACAGGCAATTTCACACATTTTTGCACTCAAGTTCTCATGTAATGGTGACTTTTTTAGTTTTGTAACTGAAGAAAGGTCTTTCATAGAAATATGTCAATTGAAGTACTGTAGCATATTTGCAACCTCATTACAGAAATGTGTAAACTCTACCTGAGGAAAGCAGTGTAGACGTCCTGGACAGTTTCAACGTGAAAGGATTTGTAATTAAAATGGGAAGTACTTTGCACGTCAGTAAGTTACATCTGCACATACACAGTGGTGCTTTTAACTGAAACGGCAAATGTTTTCGTAAACAGCTCGAAAAAGTAAGACTGACAGTGCCTTCAAAACTTTTAGAAAACTATCCTTGTAATTCTTTCAAAGTCACAATTAATTCTTCAAACCTTTCGTTACCTTTAACGGCGTTGAGAGTAGGGAACTGGGCTGAGTTCGTCAGAATGTGTCTCTTCTAAAAATGGTTCAAATGGCTCTAAGCACTATGGGACTTAACATCTGAGGTCATCGGTCCCCTAGAACTTAGAACTACTGAAACCTAACTAACCTAAGGACACCACACACATCCATGCCCGCTGCAGGATTCGAAGCTGGGGCCATAGCAGCAGTGCGGTTCCGGACTGAAGCGCCTAGAACTGCTCGGCCACAGCGGCCGGCTTTCTTCTACAACGAGATTTTCTTTTTAAATGCATTCCCAAGAAATCAGAAAGAAGCTATTTCTCACCTTGCAGTGTCTTATTTGGGAAAATGTTCAGTTAAGTGCACTTAGAGTGAGAATTCTATAGTCCATTCCAGATGTTTAAATTGTCGTTTCTGCACTCATTTTTCCTTCGCAAATTCAACAATAGTAAGTTTTACATCAAGAAATCTTCCCGAGCACACCCCTTGACTTAACCAACGTACTTTGCGTAATTCAGAAAGTCTCTTTTCTCTTCGTTCAACTGCTTCGAAAAATATTGCAAGTTACTGGAACTAAGCATGCGACTTTATAAATTCTACTATTCATATCGGCAGTTTCTTCAGTAGCTGCATGCCTGAAAATGCAGAACAAAGTGCTTTTGATGTACTGAACAACGTAGATTGTTGTAAGTTTTCGCTCTGTCGTTTTAAACTAAATCTTTAAATTCTTTCTCCATTGTATTGTAATACCGTTTCACAGCACTTTTGCAGTAGTCCTCGCTTATGCGGACTTCATAATAGAATTTTCATCCTTCTCTTCTGTCATTCCCATTCCTTTTTAAACGCTTGTGACGTTACGTCGCTAGACTGTTTCTTTTTGTGCAAACGTCCAGTGAACCATCACACATCCTCCATACCATGAACAAACAGCGAGTGATGGACAGGGCTGACACGACGATTCTGCCGAACTGAAAACAATGCACCAGCCAAGTACTGAATGAAACGTCGCGCAGCACAAAGTACTTCTGGGAAGTTACGAATGAAGCAGAGGCGTCCGAGCCGTGGCTTGCTCGCGGGGGCGCCAAGTTCATGTTCTTTGAAGAAAAAACCTTGTTTCACAAGGCGCCCAGCATCCAGCGCACGTTTGTCTATCGATTATTCATATGATGTTGAAACGCATTCCTGTTAGTTTTTCAATATTTTTGAACGTATTCTAAGTTGATTTCTGAACTAATCGTAAGTTTATTTTCGAACGCGTGCGTAGTTTACGTGTTGTCTCCGCCAGGGGAATTCCCGTCGCATCTAGAAATAAATAACTTTTCCGCAGACAAAAAGGAAATGGGGCTGTACGACCTGAGCCGAATAAACCCTAACTGGTGAGTGCAAATCGCTGTTTGTTTATGTGGTTGACTGGGTGTGCAAACGATAATGGTTATTATTATTACTAGCGAAAACCATAGATTCAGACAACCAGAGTGTACATAAACGACTAACAGCAATAACAAGTAAGAAAGATTATCTTCTAGGTGTATCGTGGAAAATGAAGTTTTGAAAGAAAATTTTTGCCATATCGCCAGACTACAGTTTCCGCTTAGCAGCCGCCTAAGTTCTATGCTCGGAATAGCGCTTAGACGCGTAGTACGAACATGTAATAATGCCTAACTGGGGAACAACCGCGGGATAACTGAATCGGTGATTCTGGCAGGGTTAACGATGTTAACCGGGGTATAAGTTTTGACAATGGCAGGAACGGTTACAGAACTGGTGATGACAAGATTGTTTGTTATAAAGAGGAAAAAGGAGAATTATATGGAAGAATATGGCGATTCCAAATTCATATAAAATTTTCGTACTACGACTACTTATCGATATCATGCTTCAGAAACTGGAGTATATGAAAGAAATGTGAAATTATTTTCCTAACATAAAACTTTTTGCTTGTAGTAGGCATAACAGGCATTTGATATTGGTACGTCGTGAATTATATTCTGTCACGGTAATTAAGTAACTGAGGTACACAAAAATGACCATTTGTGCCAAATCAATCACTCTTATTTTGCGTGTGTTACAACTGCTGCAATATTAGAAAGACCTATTTCGTTTTATCTAGCAGAAAGTGACAAAACAGACGTAATAAAATCGAAAAACCACTTGGATACCATTCGTATTAACTGCTTTTTCAGTATTAGACAATGACATTATGGGCCAGCCGCAGTGGCCGAGCGGTTCTAGGCGCTTCAGTCTGGAACCGCGCGACCGCTACGGTCGCAGGTTCGAATCCTGCCTCGGCCATGGATGTGTGTGACGTCCTCAGGTTAGTTAGGTTTAAGTAATTCTAAGTTCAAGGGTACTGAAGACCTCAGATGTTAAGTCTCATAGGGCTCAGAGCCATTTGAACCAATGACATTATGATTTTTTGTGTAGCAAAACGTTAGACGAACTTTGACGAGGTAACAGATTCTTTCGCAGAAAGGAAAGTACACTGTGGAAAGCTGCAGCAAGATGACAGAGAAAAGAAATTCTGGATCTAAGGATTGAAGAAATATGTACTGTTTGTCTCTTATCTTTACTGGTTTTGTGTTCCTTATATTCAATTTTATGTCTCTCGAAAGAGAAAGTTATTAGCTAATATACGATAAAGAACGCAAATTTTCTGAAGAGTTCTTATTCTCCCGGTCACAAATAATGCCACCTGGTATTAACTGTGAGTTTTTCTTAAAGGGGGGTGGGATATAAAACCGGCAGCCAAGAAACAGTAGCGCCACCACAGGACACTTTAATTTCCACTGTCCTGAATGTGGGTTTGATGACTTCCATTACAAAATATATACGTTTGACTTGCACAAAGCGAAATACAGTGACGTGTGATAGACGAATGCTGTGTGAAGAGGCGTGGCACTGCAGTTCGGCACACTTACGACCAAATAACATGTCTTACATTTCCTCGAACACACATGTTTTGTATATCAATCTCTTTAGAAAGATGTATACTAAATTGAAATAGTTTTTTAATTATTTTTTTTAATTTTTGACGTTCTATCTCAAACGCTCGAGGGGAAGGGGGGGAGGGGCGACGCCACTATCAGGTTTTTGCCACATTTCGGAAATACCGCAGACCGGAACTGTCGGTAATGGGTAATAATATCGAAAAAAGTTCCGAGGACCCCCAGGAACATCATCTTAAGAATATTAGGTAAAAATTCCGACGATTTTCCATGAGTGGCAACTATAGAAGTGGTCATCTCCACAATTGGTACTTTTGATACTCAAGAACCATGGTTTTTTGTGCATGTCTTGATAACAGATACAGATTTTCGAAACTCAGAAAATGGTTATCTAAGTGAAAGTTTATGGAATCTACAGTTGAAGTTTGAGCGACTCGCTACGGTTAGTTATTTAGATAATTGCGGCCTACTGAACAAAAACGGCTAGAAACAGGTTTTTGCGGTTTCTGCATAAGTACGGTGTCTTTGAAACTCTAGATCTCATTAACGGATGACGATATCGAACTAAGTTTCGAAGTTATCCGAGAAAATCATTTTGAGAACAAATGGTAAAAATTTCGACTATATGCCATGAAATGAAATTATAGAAGTGGCCGTCCCCCAGTTGGTACTTTCTGAACACAAAAATAATGTTTATCGGGATTTTCTCGTGAGCCGCCCATGACCTCATGCCCAACTCGTTCTTTTATAAGCCAACTAAGGTCCACCGTACACCCCACCTAATACAAAAGAACCAACCGATTTTCTCTATTTGTACTGGTTGAAGGAAGTGTGTAATATATATACTACGAATGTAGTGCGGGACAATACGTTGAGAATGTGGGGTTCGCGGGGGGCGTGCCAAGAGATAAATCCCTGCAGTCGCGCTATCCTCTGTGTCCTCGGTGGCTCAGATGGACAGAGCGTCTGCCATATAAGCAGGAGATCCCGGGTTTGAGTCCCAGACGGGGCACACATTTCCATCTGTCCCCGTTGACGTATGTCAACGCCTGTAAGCGGCAAAGAGTGTTCCTTTCATTGGAAGTGCGTAATGTTTAAATTTTGACCTTGTACTGATGGATAGCTACAGTGTGCCCGTCTTCCCAATAGGTATGAAAATGGTCAACAGGCCAAAAGCAAACCAAGACACTTGACCGCTCATGTCTGTGATCAGTATAAGCCGAGATGTGACCCCTGAAAACTCGCATTTTCCCTCGCGGCTTTTTGAAACATATTGGTTTTGTGCACGACGCATGACGGGTGTGTCATTAGCGTACTCTCCTCTGCTACTGATATCAATTTCTCGATAATCTTTTCCTCTTTTCGTTTTAATTAATCTTTTCGAAGTCTCTTACCGATATGCTCCCTGGTTTTTCATTAGGCATTCACTCTGTGAACATATGGCTACACTACAGACATTCGTTAATCGGATTTACATGGCAATCAGTCTGCGCTATCTCGAACGTGAAAAATGGCAGTACGTTTATAATATTAACGGCGTCCAAGGGACGTTAAAAATAATTTCACATGGATACCGCGTGCAATCGTGAAAAAAGACATGAAACATAGAGACAAAAGAAGAATAAAGAGAAACAGAGCGCGTAAACCGATTCCCGCAACTCGCGCAACATAGCAATCATTTTTGCGTTTATTCGACATTGATGTATTTCGCTTGTGTGAGGGATGTATTCAATAACTCATCAGCGAATCGACAGCTATCGGCAAATAATAGTTTTCGGAAGGATGAAATTGAATATTGTTTCTGCACAGTACTTTTCCCCTTTGCTGACAGCTGATATCTTTTTCAGGACGACAGCGGGTGAAGGACGGCACGGCTCCGAAAACCTGGCTACGTTTGAAGTAAGTACAGTGCAACTCTTTTTCGCTATGGTTTCCTATTTATAATCATAAAACAGACATCGTTTTCTGAGTGTTGTTAATGGCTAAAATATACGAGAACGTATTTTAATAGGTAGCAGTGTCCTTCACTGTGTTTAGCAATTTTTATCTTTTGAGTCGTGTACTATTTAAGGACATAAAATTTTATTTACTTATTTGTTCAATTCTATAATATCCTGCTACATAAAACCTTATTCTATGCCTTCAATTTTGTTTCTACGTTCACTTTACGTTAGATAATAACAACCGTATGGTTAAAACTAAACATTAATGTTGCTACCGTTATGCTATAACCATACATATCAGCTACATATGTCTACGTGCAACACAATTATTCACACTGTTACCATGATGGTTATCACATAACATTCTCTGTCCCTACAGTGCTTGACTGCAAGTTATTTAATAATTTTAGCAACGCAAATTCCTAAGTCACGCAGCGATACTCTTTTCCCGAAGGTGCACTGCTACCCAACTCAATGAGCATTGCAGATAACATTGTGCGAAAATCTGAGTTCAGCGTCCATTTCCGTGCGGATAGCAGAGTTTAAGTGCACAGTTTTCACCTGTGCGTCTTGCTTGCAGTCGATATTCCTTTAGCCTCAAAGTGCGTCTTCAGTGACTTTGCTCTTCCAGTATCATGGTGGGAATTAGTTACTTCAAACGTTATGTCTCTCAATGACCAATCTCAACAGCACCTCTAAAGAACATCAACTATCCTTTAACTATCCTTCAACAATGTGGTCTAGGTTTATCATGCTGACTTTTACATAATCACCTAAACCTGGACACAAAAAATAAATAGGTTCAATTTATTCTAATCTATATTATTGTTCCTCACGATCGAATTACTTCAACGAAATATTTTATGTGCTCTTCTGTTTGACAAAAAGGATCGAACCGATGACTTTCTACAACAGATAGTCACTAAACTTAGCAACATGTTTACAATGATTTCACGCGTCTCCCACTGAGAATCTAAATCAAGGTATAATTCAGCTACAGTAAAAGCTGCATATTATGGCCTTCTGTCACAAAAGCTCGCACGTTATGCTCGAAGTAACGCTAGTTATACTCGCAGTAACGCTACGTTAATCCCAAAATATAATAGTCCACAGTCTCTTCTTTTGCTCTGTCGTTAGTTCTTAAGAGCAGAAAGTAATATTTCAATTTAAGCCATGCGACTGACTTCATGCAGCAGACTTCTGGGGAATAAACCACCACGAGACAAACTGCACATCTATAGCGGGTTCAAATTTAGAAATTATTTAATCATTCTCTGTGAGATTTTCTCAGTACCTTCTCTTCAGCATGGTTCGTGCTAGGTTCATCTACATCTACATCTACATTGATACTCCGCAAGCCACCCAACGGTGTGTGGCGGAGGGCACTTTACGTGCCACTGTCATTACCTCCCTTTCCTGTTCCAGTCGCGTATGGTTCGCGGGAAGAACGACTGTCTGAAAGCCTCCGTGCGCGCTCTAATCTCTCTAATTTTACATTCGTGATCTCCTCGGGAAGTATAAGTATGGGGAAGCAATATATTCGATACCTCATCCAGAAACGCACCCTCTCGAAACCTGGCGAGCAAGCTACACCGCGATGCAGAGCGCCTCTCTTGCAGAGTCTGCCACTTGAGTTTATTAAACATCTCCGTAACGCTATCACGGTTACCAAATAACCCAGTGACGAAACGCGCCGCTCTTCTTTGGATCTTCTCTATCTCCTCCGTCAACCCGACCTGGTACGGATCCCACACTGATGAGCAATACTCAAGTATAGGTCGAACGAGTGTTTTGTAAGCCACCTCCTTTGTTGATGGACTACATTTTCTAAGCACTCTCCCAATGAATCTCAACCTGGTACCCGCCTTACCAACAATTAGTTTTATATGATCATTCCACTTCAAATCGTTCCGTACGCATACTCCCAGATATTTTACAGAAGTAACTGCTACCAGTGTTTGTTCCGCTATCATATAATCATACAATAAAGGATCCTTCTTTCTATGTATTCGCAATACATTACATTTGTCTATGTTAAGGGTCAGTTGCCACTCCCTGCACCAAGTGCCTATCCGCTGCAGATCTTCCTGTATTTCGCTACAATTTTCTAATGCAGCAACTTCTCTGTATACTACAGAATCATCCGCGAAAAGCCGCATGGAACTTCCGACACTACCTACTAAGTCATTTATATATATTGTGAAAAGCAATGGTCCCATAACACTCCCCTGTGGCACGCCAGAGGTTACTTTAACGTCTGTAGACGTCTCTCCATTGATAACAACATGCTGTGTTCTGTTTGCTAAAAACTCTTCAATCCAGCCACACAGCTGGTCTGATATTCCGTAGGCTCTTACTTTGTTTATCAGGCGACAGTGCGGAACTGTATCGAACGCCTTCCGGAAGTCAAGAAAAATAGCATCTACCTGGGAGCCTGTATCTAATATTTTCTGGGTCTCATGAACAAATAAGGCGAGTTGGGTCTCACACGATCGCTGTTTCCGGAATCCATGTTGATTCCTACATAGTAGATTCTGGGTTTCCAGAAATGACATGATACGCGAGCAAAAAACATGTTCTAAAATTCTACAAGAGATCGACGTAAGAGATATAGGTCTATAGTTTTGCGCATCTGCTCGACGACCCTTCTTGAAGACTGGGACTATCTGTGCTCTTTTCCAATCATTTGGAACCCTCCGTTCCTCTAGAGACTTGCGGTACACGGCTGTTAGAAGGGGGGCAAGTTCTTTCGCGTACTCTGTGTAGAATCGAATTGGTATCCCGTCAGGTCCAGTGGACTTTCCTCTATTGAGTGATTCCAGTTGCTTTTCTATTCCTTGGACACTTATTTCGATGTCAGCCATTTTTTCGTTTGTGCGAGGATTTAGAGAAGGAACTGCAGTGCGGTCTTCCTCTGTGAAACAGCTTTGGAAAAAGGTGTTTAGTATTTCAGCTTTACGCGTGTCATCCTCTGTTTCAATGCCATCATCATCCCGTAGTGTCTGGATATGCTGTTTCGAGCCACTTACTGATTTAACGTAAGACCAGAACTTCCTAGGATTTTCTGTCAAGTCGGTACAAAGAATTTTACTTTCGAATTCAATGAACGCTTCATGCAAAGCCCTCCTTACGCTAACTTTGACATCGTTTAGCTTCTGTTTGTCTGAGAGGTTTTGGCTGCGTTTAAACTTGGAGTGGAGCTCTCTTTGCTTTCGCAGTAGTTTCCTAACTTTGTTGTTGTACCACGGTGGGTTTTTCCCGTCCCTCACAGTTTTACTCGGCACGTACCTGTCTAAAACGCCTTTTACGATTGCCTTGAACTTTTTCCATAAACACTCAACATTGTCAGTGTAGGAACAGAAATTTTCGTTTTGATCTGTTAGGTAGTCTGAAATCTGCCTTCTATTACTCTTGCTAAACAGATAAACCTTCCTCCCTTTTTTTATATTCCTATTAACTTCCATATTCAGGGATGCTGCAACGGCCTTATGATCACTGATTCCCTGTTCTGTACATACAGATTCGAAAAGTTCGGGTCTGTTTGTTATCAGTAGGTCCAAGATGTTATCTCCACGAGTCGGTTCTCTGTTTAATTGCTCGAGGTAATTTTCGGATAGTGCACTCAGTATAATGTCACTCGATGCTCTGTCCCTACCACCCGTCCTAAACATCTGAGTGTCCCAGTCTATATCTGGTAAATTGAAATCTCCACCTAAGACTATAACATGCTGAGAAAATTTATGTGAAATGTATTCCAAATTTTCTCTCAGTTGTTCTGCCACTAATGCTGGTGAGTCGGGAGGTCGGTAAAAGGAGCCAATTATTAACCTAGTTCGGTTGTTTAGTGTAACCTCCACCCATAATAATTCACAGGAACTATCCACTTCTACTTCACTACAGGATCTACTACTACTAACAGCGATGAACACTCCACCACCGGTTGCATGCAATCTATCCTTTCTAAACACCGTCTGTACCTTTGTAAAAATTTCGGCAGAATTTATCTCTGGCTTAAGCCAGCTTTCTGTGCCTATAACGATTTCAGCTTCGGTGCTTTCTATCAGCGCTTGAAGTTCCGGTACTTTACCAACGCAGCTTCGACAGTTGACAATTAGAATACCGATTGCTGCTTGTTCCCCGCATGTCCTGACTTTGCCCCGCACCCGTTGAGGCTGTTGCCCTTTCTGTACTTGCCCAAGGCCATCTAACCTAAAAAACCGCCCAGCCCACGCCACACAACCCCTGCTACCCGTGTAGCCGCTTGTTGCGTGTAGTGGACTCCTGACCTATCCAGCGGAACCCGAAACCCCACCACCCTATGGCGCAAGTCGAGGAATCTGCAGCCCACACGGTCGCAGAACCGTCTCAGCCTCTGATTCAGACCCTCCACTCGGCTCTGTACCAAAGGTCCGCAGTCAGTCCTGTCGACGATGCTGCAGATGGTGAGCTCTGCTTTCATCCCGCTAGCGAGACTGGCAGTCTTCACCAAATCAGATAGCCGCCGGAAGCTAGAGAGGATTTCCTCCGATCCATAGCGCCACACATCATTGGTGCCGACATGAGCGACCACCTGCAGATGGGTGCACCCTGTACCCTTCATGGCATCCGGAAGGACCCTTTCCACATCTGGAATGACTCCCCCCGGTATGCACATGGAGTGCACATTGGTTTTCTTCCCCTCTCTTGCTGCCATTTCCCTAAGGGGCCCCATTACGCGCCTGACGTTGGAGCTCCCAACTACCAGTAAGCCCACCCTCTGCGACTGCCCGGATCTTGCAGACTGAGGGGCAACCTCTGGAACAGGACAAGCAGCCATGTCAGGCCGAAGATCAGTATCAGCCTGAGACAGAGCCTGAAACCGGTTCGTCAGACAAACTGGAGAGGCTTTCCGTTCAGCCCTCCGGAATGTCTTTCGCCCCCTGCCACACCTTGAAACGACCTCCCACTCTACCACAGGTGAGGGATCAGCCTCAATGCGGGCAGTATCCCGGGCAACCACAGTCGTAGTCCGATCAGGGGATGCGTGGGACGAGCTGGCCGTCCCCGACAAACCCCCATCCCGACCCCCACAGTGATGCCCATTGGCAACAGCCTCAAGCTGTGTGACCGAAGCCAACACTGCCTGGAGCTGGGAGCGAAGGGATGCCAACTCAGCCTGCATCCGAACACAGCATTTGCAGTCCCTATCCATGCTAAAAACTGTTTTGCTAAGAACGTCTGAACTAATCTACAGAGAGCGCAAACAAATCGACAAAATTTAAACGGTTATTAAAATAGAAGATTGCCTAGTAAATGCAGTAATGCTGCTACTTGCGCACTGCTGACACTGCTCGGCGGCGGAAGGAGACTAAGCGAAATTACACTATTCAGGTACTAAAACACGATGCTACACTCTCAAATACTATAATACGCCCGAAATTTATGAATTAAACAATGAAAGAACCAAAAACACGCAAAGAAATTAAGAATTAAACTATGTAACAAATGAGTGAGCTAGGAGTATACGACTTGCTGCTCAGCTGCTTATCCAACGGCGGCAGGGAGCACACTGACTGCGACCAACCGACACTGGCCGTTCAAAACAAAACAAAAGACAAACGTCTACGCGAATTTACACTATTCAGGTACTAAAACGCGATGCTACAACTCTCAAATACTATAATACGCCCGAAATTTATGAATTAAACAATGCAAGAACCAAATACACGCAAAGAAATTAAGAATTAAACTATGCAACAAATGAGTGAGCTAGGAGTATACGACTTGCTGCTCAGCTGCTTATCCAACGGCGGCAGGGAGCACACTGACTGCGACCCACCGACACTGGCCGTTCAAAACAAAACAGTAGACAAACGACTACGCGAATTTACACTATTCAGGTACTAAAACGCGATGCTACAACTCTCAAATACTATAATACGCCCGAAATTTATGAATTAAACAATGCAAGAACCAAAAACACGCAAAGAAATTAAGAATTAAACTATGTAACAAATGAGTGAGCTAGGAGTATACGACTTGCTGCTCAGCTGCTTATCCAACGGCGGCAGGTTCGTTAGCTACTACCGAATCACAGCCTTCAGGAGTCTTGAATAGGACTTCTTTCTTGAGGATGTCAACACAGATGCTTCATCTATACGGTGGACGTGTAGTTCACTATTAAAACATATACACAGTGAATCGTTTCATTTGGTATTAAAAGCACCTGAAAACGAAGAAGAAATAACTTTTTTAGCTGTTGTGGTTTCAGCCGCAGTTCACTTTCTTTCTGCATGGTAACGTAAATACAACCATCTCGTTCTTCCAATTAATCTGAATGTCGCGCTACAGTAACCAATTCGTTCGACCATACGCCTCTATGTTTTCTCGTGTTTACAACTATACGTCCTGGGATTCCTTAGATCAAAATACCTTCTGGATTACTGTGGTTCGGATCGGATATTCCAAGTCGCAATTTTGCGTCTGTCAGCCTATACAGAGCTGTTAGGAATTTCTCAGTGTACTTTCAGTGCCACCCAAACAAACTAAAAATAAATTAGTTAGTGTTATTTCCTCGTGGATGATGATGGTAACTTAAGTTTTAGATTCCATTACACTGTCCAAAAGGAACGGTGGGACCGGTTTGCGGTGTTGGCATACAATCAGGCCGCATCTAAGGGGACGTGACTAACAAGAGGATTACTCCAGCTTGAACGGATGAACCGAATCAAATATATTTTATAATATGTGTATGTGTCTCCCTTACAATTCATTTTTCATGTGCATTTCTGTGTAAAGCTCTCCATTTGTGTGGAATCGATATTTGGAAGGTAATTGATCTAACCTACAAACGTACAAATGGTTGAAGAAACAATACTATGTATCAAACAGTTACGATCAGTCATAAATTACATATTTTCTGATGAAAATCTATGTGCTCTAAGACAAAAGGAAAAAATACGACGCACCACCAAATAACTATTCGAATGGGACGGAAATCTGTAGGTGTGATGTACCGGCAAGAAAATTATTAAAATTTCCTAAAAATTGAATAATTTATTCAAAAGAAAGGACTTCACAAACTGAGCAAATGAACAACGTATTGGTTCACCTCTGGCACTTGGAATTGATTGACAGAGTGGTTGGATATCCTCCAGAGCGATATCGTGCCAAGTTCTGTCCGGCTGGTGGACTAGATCGTCAAAATCCCGAGTTTGCTGGAGAGCTCTGCCCTTAAAGCTACAAACGCTCTCAGTCTGGAAGAATCCGGCGACCTTTCTTCGTCAATGTATGGTCTGACAACCACGAAGACAAACAGTAGAAATTCTCGCCCTGTGGGGGCGGGCATTATTTTCCTGAAATGCAACCAACGGAAAGCTTGTATGAAGGGCAACAAAACGGGGCATACATATCGTCGACGTACAACCTTGTTGTAACGGTGCGACGGATGTCAGCTAACCGCGTTCTGCTATGAAATGAAATGGCATCATTCCAGATCATCACTCATGGTTGACAGGACTAAGACGAGCGAGAGTCAGGTTGCTATCCCATCACTGGCCGGTGAGTCTCCGGGCACATTTTCAGCCAGGAATTTGATTGACCGGAGGAGAATTGTCTGCAGTAATGAGTCCGTTTCGAAGTGAGCGTCGATTACCAGTTCCAAATTTCAGGTGTCGTTTCTCTCCACATACATTGTCGTCGACCTATTTAGCGCAAAATAGAACTTTTCTTCCACAAAAATACACTAATTTCTCTCCTAACAAATTGCCATGTCCTCTCTGTCCATCTTCCAGACACGTGTCGGACAGCTGTGAGATATCAACCTGCCCGGCGTCCGCAATACGTCCCGACAACTAAAGTGATGCTCTGGGGTGACGTTTCATTTCGCAGCAGGATCCCCTTGGTCATCATCCACTGTACCCTTACATGTCGACGTTATTCTACGTCCTGCGTTGTTACTATTCACGGCAATCAGCCTAGAATTACATTTCAGCAAGATATTGCCCGTCTGCACATGGCGAGAGTTCGAACTGCTTGCCTCTGTGCTTGTGAAACCGTGCCATGGCCAGCAAGGTCCCCGGACCTCTCCCCAGCTAAGAACATTAGGAACATTATGGGCAGAGCCCTCTAACCAGCTCCGAGTTTCGACAGTTTATCGCGCCAATTGGACGACGACATCCAACAACTCTGTCAACCAATGTCAAGCGATGTAACCGCTTGCGTAAGGGCCACATATGGACAAACCCGTCAGTGACTTGCTGAATTTGTGAAGAACTAGGGGGCGAGCAACATCGGTAACCCAGCGTCGACCAGATGTAGGATTTTTCAAAGGTCCACTAAAGACGCAGCAAGAGCCCGATGAAAGAACAGACTCCACTTGGTACACCATGGGTCAGCTAGAAATCAGCGATGGTGGCATATTACATGCAGCCTGCAATAGCTGTGTTGTTGTGAACTGTCAGCTGCAGCCTTTGATCACTTAATGACGCGGTCTGCTGGACCCAAGCGGTCTTTACTGCGAGCTGTGTTCTGTATGGTGAATTCATAGCGCTGGTCGGTGCTGTCTCTATGTTCAAACGCTGGAGTCCGTTGTGGACATGCTGGAATCGTGAACTGAAAGTTACCTGGCTGTAAGACTAAAAGAAGTTCATAAATCGCAATTTTGCACAAATGATTACACTAAATTCTTAACTATTTTTTCTTAAATGAGGTCGTTAGTCAAGAGAAAGAAGAAGTTGTTATATGCTGCAGAAAATAAGCTTAACGGTCCATATATACACTGAAGCGCCAAAGAAATTCGTATAGGCATGCGTATTCAAACACATGAACATGCAAACAGGCAGAATACGGGGCTGAGGTCGACAACGCCTATATAAGACAACAACTGACTGGCGCAGTTGTTAGATCGGTTACTGCCGCTTTAATGGTAGGTTACCAAGATTTAAGTGAGATTGAACGCGGTGTAATAGTCGCTGCTCGATCGATGGGACATAGCATCTCCGAGGTAGCGCTTAAGTGGGAATTTTCTCGTACGACTGTTTCGCGAGTGTGCCATGAATATCAGGAACCCGGCAAAACATATATTGCTGCGGCTGGGAGAAGATACTGCAAGAACGGGACCAATGGCTACTGAAGAGAATCGTTCAAGGGACAGTAGCGCAACCCTTCCGCAAATTGCCGCAGATTTCAATGCTGGGCCATCAACAAGTGTCAGCGTGCGAATCATTCAACGAAACGTAATCGATATGGGCTTTCGGAGCCGATGGCCTACTCGTGTACCCTTGATAGCAGCACGACAAAGCCTGCACGACACAAAGCTTTACGCCTCGCCTGGGCACGTCAACGCTGACATTGGATTGTTGATGACTGGAAACATGTTGCCTGGTCGGATCAGTTTCGTTTCAGATTGTATCGAGCGAATGGACGTGTACGGGTACGTAGGCAAGCTCATAAATCCACGGACCCTGCATGTCAGCAGGGGAGTGGTCCAGCTAGTGGTGGCTTTCTAGGCTCCGATTGAGCGAGAGTGTGTCAAGACGGTTCCCCTACGCTTTCCGTGTCGCGTGTAGCCATGAAGGGCCAAAACCATCGTGTCATCAGAGTGTGAGGGCCTGTTACACAATATGATGCTTCCGTGATTGCAGGGCGTGTGCAGTTGGAGAGACATGGGGCCTCTGATACGTCTAAGTACGACTCTGACAGGTGACACGTACGTACGCATTCTTTATAATCATCTGCATCCATTCATGTCCACTGTGATTCTGACGGTCTTGGGAAATTCCAGTAGGACAATGAGATATCCCACACGTCCAGAATTTCTACAGAGTGGCTCCAGGAACACTCTTCTGAGTTTAAACACTTCCGCTAGCCACTAAACTCCCCAGAAATGAACATTATTAAGCATATCTGGGATGCCCTGCAACGCGCCGTTCAGAAAAGATCTCCACCACCTCGTACTCTTACGAATTTATGAATAGCCCTGCAGGATTAATGGTGTCAATTCCCTCCAACACTACTTCAGACATTAGTCGAGTCCAGGCCACGACGTGTTGTACTTTTGCGTGTTCGTGGGGGCCTTACACGTTATTACGCAGGTGTACCAGTTTCATTGGGTCTTCAGTGTATGATATGCTGATGGAAACAGTTATTGTGATTCTCATCACAATCCAATTTTGTTGTTGTTTCTGTACTCTCCTTATATGTAACTACTTTCATAAAATATTTCCTGTCTTTATAAAGTATGTTATTTATTGGATTCGATTTACTAGGTGGCTCCTTTAAAACTTTATCTTCTTTCGTAAAAGTGTAGTCAGTCGCTCCAGCCTGACCGTTGACTTTAGTAAGGCATTTGTGACCATCACAGATATGGAGTCTTTCAGTGACAACCACTGAGGATTCATCTTCATTGTGTCATGATCCATGTCTACGAGCGGTAGTCGTAAATTTTAACTATCGCCTTGAAAAATTAAAAATACGCAATTTTTTATTTGCTTGTTTGTCTGCAGCCACACGTCTGGAGACGTATCATACATTCTAACGACGTGACGCTATTACTCAGCATGCAGCTTGAACAGTCAAAGCGGTGCGTAATATTTATAAAGTAGGAAAGATGGGATGCCCCATTTTGTTTTAGCTGTTGAGACGGAGTGCTAGGGAACAGTGTCGCAGCGATTTCAAAGTATGCCAGGACAGCAGACGAGTACCTGTTGAAAACCAAAGGAATAGTTGTGTAACTTTATTTTTTCACGGAGATAATTTCAGCATTATGTCTACCTCCCTGAGTCGTGCTGCGGCTCGCGTTGGTGCTGTTTGTAGATTTACGCCGTCTCTTGGAGGACAGACGGTATCGTTTGGTTGGCATGGTTGCGGTTGTTTGTTCTCTTCTCGAGTTTACTGGCGCCACTTGGTTTCGCAAGCGTGTCCTGTCCGCTAGTGGCCGCAGCGGCGGTTATCGGTATGTAGTAACACTAGCCCTATCTTTGGGGCGACGTCGTTGTTTTCCTGGGTCGTGTGAGTGTACCAGTTCGGATGGTGATTCAGGAGGAGCCAAGTCCGCGAAGTGCGGAAACACGCCGGAATCGCTGGCTGCACTCTTGGACTGCCGGATGGAAGGGCTGTGGTCACGAGAGTGCACGACCTCGTCGTGAACCGGATCCTGCAGGCTTTAAGATGAGAGCATTTCAATCCAAGTAGAGAAACCTCCAGCATTGTGATATCTCGCGATTCTCCAGTAGCTTGGGTTCGTGTCGCTGCTCATAGTGTCGCCGAGGCGATGAGTAGCAAGTGGAGTGCTTGGGGAAGGCGGATTTGGTTAGATTTCCTCGACTTCTTATTACTATTTATTGCGTTCAACTTGTTACAATTTTTTAAGTTCAACCAGCGGTAATTTTTCTTGCCTGGTGGCCACCGATTGGTGATCCTTCTACTCTGGTGGTAGTGATTCCTTTCTTGTTCCAGGCGGTCTAAGCACAGTATTCTGGGGACGTAGCGCAGACCGCCAGTTCTGACTTTGGCGAATTGTTCCATCGTTGTATTTGGTTTATCGGACGTCAGGTAGCTTCAGCAAGATTATCATTAGTCATTCGTTAGACTGTCACTAGTCTGAATTACATCTTGTGAAGTGAATGCAGCTCTTGGCTGCCTATCTCATCGCTCGGGAAAGTGTTTGTTGCCCGACCTCCTCAGAGGTCGATTCCTGGAGCACCTTCGGTGGCCCCTTGGTTCTTGTAAGACATGTGTGTTCTAAAAGAAGGTCTGATGGCCAGTAGTTCAGTGTAATGCTCTTTCAGTCCACGCCTTCTGCGGGTATACTCTGCCTCAGTACCCTTTCAGAAACTTATGTACTGGTCCTTATGTTTTACTATTGTATTATTTATTACAATACCTTGTAATGCCTGCATTAAAGGTTATATGTGTCTAGTTAACAGTTCTGGTCACCTTCTGGAATGAATCTAGCAGTATAGTGCTCAGTGGATGTTAAGGGTTGCGTTACAAAGGTTACCATCATCTTATTTCACCCGTTTATTGATCAGTATGGAATTGCTGGTCTAAAGTAAATTGTGTGTAATTGTGAAAGGCAAACAATAGTAACTGATTACGGCTCCGAATCCTGCCTTCCCAAGACTACCAGGTTTCAACTCGATTTTTCTTCTGTTTCTTTTTTTTTGTGTCCTTACCTGAGAGGTGTAACAGACAGTACTGAAATGAACATTGTCCAATATAAGCTGTTTCTTTATTAACAAAAACTAAACTAAGTACTTCTTCTGGGGCCGTTGACAACTGGTATGTCGATCCTTAGCGATGCCTAGATTGTGCTACGTCCATGAGCGTCGAAGTGGCGAGTGGCAGGGAGGATAAGCAGTGACATCGTCCTGCAAGACGGGGGATTATGGACAGTCCAAACGCAGATCCAGAGGAGCGAAGTACTCGGGAGTGGGTGACAGCGAGGCGAGAATACCTTGCGATCGGCAGCAGCGGAGGCAGGCATTGGGTCCTTAACGGAGAGGCGTGTCAAATGGTGCTCGTTAGGGGCCAGGAGCCCGGAGCGTAAGTTGACACCTGGTAGTCAAGAGAAGGCAGGATTCGAGTACGAATGTGGTCGGTGCCGTAATCAGTTACTATTGGTTGCCTTTCACAGTTACACTCAATTTACTTTAAACCAGTAATTCCACACTCAACAATAAATAAAAATACCACACGTCATTAATGAAGGAATAAACAACTGTGTAAGTAATAGTGTTTTCAGATAGTTGCAATTTAGCAAACAGGCATTAAATACAGATACAGCATATAATGTTTTAAAAGCAAACAACTGTGATCTGGGCAGAAGGCCTTACACGCCAGGAATGGCAATAAACTAAGAATTGTTTAAAACTCGCTGCAACTTACAATTTAGGTATTGAAATGTTAAAGGCAAGTCGTCACAAACACAGCAGAAGGTATCAGACGCCAGAAATGGCAGTAAATAAGGTTTTAAGGCTTACTTCTAAAATACAAATACCAAATTAAAATTTTAAAGCAAATGACCACAGCTACTGCTGAAGGCCTTTCACACCAGGATCGGCAATAACATAAAACATTTAGAAACCTGCTGTAAACCAGCAAATACAATAGCAAATGCTAATTAAAAAAAACAAGCAACTGATCACCAAATGGGTGAAATAAGATGATGGTAACCTTTGTAACGCAACCCTTAACATCCACTGAGCACTACACTGCTAGATTTATTCCAGAAGATCAGAACTGTTAACTAGACACATATAACCTTTAATGCACGCATTACAAGGTAGTGTAATAAATAATACAATAGTAAAACACAAGGACCAGTACATAAGTTCCTTAGCCCGCATCTCGTGGTCGTGCGGTAGCGTTCTCGCTTCCCACGCCCGGGTTCCCGGGTTCGATTCCCGGCGGGGTCAGGGATTTTCTCTGCCTCGTGATGGCTGGGTGTTGTGTGCTGTCCTTAGGTTAGTTAGGTTTAAGTAGTTCTAAGTTCTAGGGGACTGATGACCATAGATGTTAAGTCCCATAGTGCTCAGAGCCATTTGAACCATTTTGAACATAAGTTCCTTAAAGGGTACTATGGCAGATTATACCCGCAGAAGGCGTGGACTGAAGGAGCGTTACACTGAACTAATGACCATCAGACTTTCTTTTAGAACACACATGTCTTACAAGAACCAAGGTGCCACCGACGGTGCTCCAACAATCGAAATCTGAGAAGGTCTGGCAACAAAAACTTTTGCGAGCGATGAGATAGGCGGCCAAGAGTTGAATTCAGTTCACAGGATGGTAACTCAGACTAGTGGCAATCTAACGAATGACTAATGACAATCTTGCTGAAACTACTTGACGTCCGATAAACCAAATGCAACGATGGAACAATTCGCCAAAGTCAGAACTGGCGGTCTGCACTACAACCCCAGAATATTTTCCTTAGACTGACTGGAACAAGAAAGGAATCACTACTACCAGAGCCAGCCGTAGTGGCCGTGCGGTTCTAGGCGCTACAGTCTGGAACCGAGGGACCATTACGGTCGCAGGTTCTTATCCTGCCTCGGGCTTGGATGTGTGTGTTGTCCTTAGGTTAGTTAGGTTTAATTAGTTCTAAGTTCTAGGCGACTGATGACCTCAGAAGTTAAGTTGCATAGTGCTCAGAGCGATATGAACCATTTGAACTACTACTAGAGTATAAGGATCACCAATCGGCGGCCACCAGGCAAGAAAAATTACCGCTGGTTGAACTTAAAAACTTGTAACAAGTTGAACGCAATAAATAGTAAGAAGAAGTCGAGGAAATTTAACCAAATCCGCCTTCCCCAAGCACTCCACTTGCTACTCTTCGCCTCGGCGACACTATGAGCAGCAACACGAACCCAAGCCACTGGAGAATCGCGAGATATCACAATGGAGGAGGTTTCTCTACTTGGATTGAACTGCACTCATCTTAAAGCTTGGTGGATCCGGTTCACGACGAGGTCGTGCACCCTCGTGACCACAGCCCTTCCATCCGGCGGTCCACGCGTGCAGCAAGCGGTCTCGGCGTGTTGCCGCACTTCGTGGACCTCGTTCCTCCTGAGTCACCAACCGAACTGGTACACTCACACGATCCAGGAAAACAACGACGTCGTCCCAAAGATAAGGCAACTGTTACTACATACCGATAGCCGCCGCTGCTGCCACTAGCGGACAGGACACGCTTGCGAAACCGAGTGGCGCCAGTAAACACGAGAAGAAGACAAACAACTGCAACCATGCCAACTAAACGATACCTTCCGTCCTCCAAGAGAGGGCAAAAATCTACAAACAGCACCAACGCGAGCCGCAGCACGTCTCACTCCCGTAAATGAACTTATGCGGAAATGACTTCTGCCACCATTGAAGATCTGATCTCATAACATGATTTAGGCCGTTATGTTGTTTTGCAGAATGTAAGAGACGCGAAACGTTGAAGGCCACAACTTACACTGTACGAATCGTCTTATTAATTACAATCACAGAAGCACTGTTTACACTCTTGAGTAATCGTGTTGAAGCCACATATCTGCTAAAGTGTAACAACCCCTCCCAGTCTGATGATACTTTGGTTTTGCCCCACATGCCTATTAGCGTGTAACAGATTCTCCCACTGTGATGACACGTTGGTTTTGCCCCGTAGCATGACTCCACGCGACACCGAAAGCGTTGGGGAACCGTCTTGCGCACGCTCGCTCAACCTCAGTCTACAGTTGAGGTGGAATGGTCCAGTCTGGGTCTACGGTGCCCACATTTTACTCTACTGCTTCTCAGATATTCTCAGCGGAATTACTGTTAGGTAACAAGAGTGCAGGAGAAGATCGGGGCCTCGGGAGGAAGGTGCACAGATGGCCGTGCAGTGCCCTTAAACTATTCTGACATTATTCGGAAACGGTGAGATGTAATTTAGCTAGATATATTCACTTTGGCCACAACGATTCTCTAGGGGAAAAAGGGATATACATATTCGGTTAGCAGGTTCCCATATCGTTCACATGCGAGAGACGAGGGCTGTTGTGGTAGACGTTCGGTTTAATCTACTTTAATATTCCTTCACTTGAGAGTACCTCCATCACCGGGTTAGCTCACAAGCCTAAGTTGGTTTCATCATACTGATACTCCACCATCGGTGTGCACCAGAGTGTACCCATAGTGGTCAGTCCTTGCTACGATGTTCTATTTTCAGCAGTGTAGTGACATGTGATGGACAGTGATGGGAATCACTCAGCTGCTGCAGTCAAGGGTTTGAATGTGTAACTCATCTGTCTGCGTCTAGAGTTGGTCCTATGTGCAAATGGGAACCGTTTCCTAAATGTTTGCGTAACGTGTATCTCCTGCAGGGCAAGCCCTCCAGCCCGGTATTTAGCTAGCTGGCTGTGAAAAGCGGACTGAAAATCACTTTCACGTTGTCCAGCTCGCCAGCCATCCTCAATGTCACGCTCGCCTATCCGAGTCCCAGAAGTGGTGCGTCAACGTACTCGGTTATACGGGCGATTAGGAATGCATATTATAGGTGTGGCTTTGGTGTACGATAGTGGCCAGATGCTTATGATTGGTGTATATCCCAATCTGCAGTTGTACTGAAGTTGCGAGCTACAATCGACGATAGTCGACGGCAACACTTGCCATCAAAACTATCACCCAGAACATTTGATACTGGCAGTGCCGGTTTTCCCGAATCGAAGTGTTGATGTTGCATCTTTCATAACCTTTAAAATGTGTTTATGTTAGCCGTGTTAGTGACGGCAGTGCTTAAATTAAATCGTTAATTTTGGACTCCACTGTGCTGGCTGGGCCTACTCGATCTAGCTGGCACCAGACGGTCTGATGTCGCACAACTATCACGGTCTACGGGCGCTACTTCTGTAAACAAAGTGAACTCTTTCATTCACCGTTGCAGCAGTAACACAGCAGTTATTTGTAATTCCATTGCACCTGACTGCATATACTGATATGACAAAAGTCGTGGGATACGTTCTAATATTGTGAGGACCTCCGTTTGCCCGGCGTAGCGCAGCAACTCGACGTTGCGTGGACTCAACAAGTCTTTGGAAGTTCCCTACAGAAATATATAGCCATGCTGACTCTACAGGCGTCCATAATTGCGAAAGCTTTGCCGGTGTAGGATTTTGTGCAGTGACTGACCTCTCTAATATGTCCCATGAATGTTCGACGGGATTCATGTCGGGCGATCTGCGTGCCAAAATCATTCGCTCGAACAGTCTAGAAAATGTGCTTCAAACCTACTGCGGAAAACTGTGACCCGGTGACATAGCACATTTTCATCCATAAAAATTCGATCTTTCTTTGGGAACATGAAGTCCAAGAATGGCACCAAATGGTCTCCAAGTAGCCAGACATGAATATTTCCAATCAGTATTCCATGTAAGCACAGCCCATAACAATGCGGAACCAGGACCAGTTTGGACAGTGCCTTCTTGACAACTTGGGTCCACGACCTATATCTAAATCTTCATCTACATTTATACTCCGCAAGCTACCCAACGGTGTGTGGGGGAGGGCACTTTACGTGCCACTGTCACTACCTCCCTTTCCTGTTCCAGTCGCGTATGGTTCGCGGGAAGGACGACTGCCGGAAAGCCTCCGTGTGCGCTCGAATCTGTCTAATTTTACATTCGTGATCTCCTCGGGAGGTGTAAGTAGGGGGAAGCAATATATTCGATACCTCATCCAGAAACGCACCCTCTCTAAACCTGGACAGCAAGCTACACCGCGATGCACAGCGCCTCTCTTGCAGAGTCTGCCACTTGAGTTTGCTAAACATCTCGGGAACGCAATCACGCATACCACATAACCTTGTGACGAAACGCGCCGCTCTTCTTTGGATCTTCTCTATCTCCTCTGTCAACCCTACTTGGTACGGATGCCACACTGATGAGCAATACTCAAGTATGCCGAACGAGTGTTTTGTAAGCCACCTCCTTTGTTGATGGACTACATTTTCTAAGGACTCTACGAACGAATCTCAACGTGGCACACGCCCTAACAACCATTAATTTTATATGATCGTTCCACTTCAAATCGTTCCGCATGCATACTACCAGATATTTTACAGAAGTAACTGCTACCAGTGTTTGTTCCGCTGTCATATAATCATACAGTAAAGGTTCCTTCCTTCTATGTATTCGCAATACATTACATTTGTCTATGTTAAGGTCAGTTGCCATTCCCTGCACTAAGTGCCTATCCGCTGCAGACCTTCCTGCATTTCGCTGCAACTTCTCTGTATACTACAGCATCATCCGCGAAAAGCCGCATGGAACTTCCGACACTATCTACTGGGTCATTTATATATATTATGAAAAGCAATGGTCCCATAACACTCCCCTCTGGCACGCCAGAGATTACTTTAACGTCTGTAGACGTCTCTCCATTGAGAACAACATGCTGTGTTCTGTTTGCTAAAAACTCTTCAATCCAGCTACACAGCTAGTCTGATATTCCGTAGGCTCTTACTTTGTTTATCAGGCGACAGTGCGGAACTGTATCGAATGCCTTCCGGAAGTCAAGGAAAATGGCATCTACCTGGGAGCCTGTATCTAATATTTTCTGGGTCTCATGAACGAATAAAGCGAGTTGGGTCTCATACGATCGCTGTTTCCGGAATCCATGTTGATTCCTACAGAGTAGACTCCGGGTTTCCAGATATGACATGATACGCCTCTTAGGGTTCGCGCCACTCTAGAATCCTATCATCAGCTCTTACCAACTGAAATCGTGAGTCATCTGACCACGCCACAGTTTTCTCCAACCAATATGGTCACGAGCCCAGGAGAGAGGCTGGGGATGACGTGCTGTTAACAAAGACCTTCACATCGGTCTCCTGCTGCCATAGCCCATTAATGCCAAATTTCGCAGCACTGTCTTAACGGATACGTACGTCTTATGTTCTACATTGATCTCTGCTAGGTATTCTACGCATCGCTGCTTGTCTGTTAGCATTGACAATTCTACGGGAACGCCGCTGTTCTAGGTCGTTAAGTGAAGGCCGTCGGCCACTGCGTTGTTCGTGGTGAGAGTTAGTGCCTGAAATTTGATATTCTCAGCCCTCTCTCGGACACTGTTGATCACGGAACATTGAATTTCCTAATGATTTCCGAAGCGGAATATCCCATGCGTCCAGCTCCAACTACTAATCCGCGTTCAAAGTCTGTTAACTCCCGCCGTGCGGCCATAATCACGTCGAAAACTTTTCCTCGTGTATCAGCTGATTACAAATGACAGCTCAGCCAATGCACTGCATTTTTGAAAACTTCTGAACGCGACGCTACTATCTGCATGTGAGCATATCGGTGTCCCACTACGTTTGTCACCTCTATTTATATTCCAGCAATGTGCTTCTCAGTTTGTTAAGACTGGTAGTATAAAAACTGCTTAAACTTATTCACGACTTTTCAAATGGCGAATTTGTAAGAGGGGCTGTAGTAATAATTGCTGTTACAGGCGAGAAGAAGCTGAGCATGATGTTGACGGAACTGACAACCACCACCAAAACCCTTCTACTGACAAAGAGACACCTGCTGGCAACCGTGAGGGAAATGAAGGCGATGAAGGGACAGCTGACAAGCTGCACGTGGACAACAGCAAGAGCCGCACTGCAGGTACTTCACGGACGCTTTATTAAAGGGTGTACAACGTTAGCAATTAGCCGTAGCCTGCTGTGATCTCCTTCATTGCGCAGACACTTCTCTGATCTATTTTAAATGTTTGTTCTGTGACAGAACAAGTCACTTAACTCTCGCCTAAACCATGCGTGCGATTATTTACCAACCGTACTCAAAAGGAACATGAATCACACCCTTTCTCGTGGTTTTGCTAAATAAGATAAAGCGAAGAGTTGGACAGTATCTTAGAAAAAGGCACGACCGAGTTCCTTCCTTTTCCTTTAATAGGGACTCCTTCCCTTTCTATAATGAGCTCAACTTATCGTAAACATTCTTTCTTTTGGATAGTGACTGTCCACATGAAATTTTAATGAACAACACTTCTGCAAAAGAGCATTATATAGACTGATACTGTCCAGCACTGCCTACCCATATCGTAAACAAAGCCGACATTGAAATCAGCCCAATTTATAGCATATATACTTATTCACTATTACAGGCAATAACAGCGTATTCATTCTGTATTTACAAACAGTAAATAACCATACTTTCTTCAAATCTTTGTGCATTACGATTATACTGAAAAAAAGCTTGTAGTACGTGTTTTGTGATTGTTTTCATTGTGTACAAATTCGGTAATACCTTGCGCAAAATTTGTCACGTATCTTCTGCTTGTATACTATCGATGGCCCGGAAGGAAATATTAATCGTTTTTGACTGGTATTTTATGATGTCAAAGATTACAGATTTTCCTCAGGCTGCACTGTATTGATATTGATTATTCATACAACATATATGATGGATTTTGGAATATACATTCCATCATTATACTCATCAGAAAAGGATGTGATTAGTTTCCCAAATAGATCTAGTGATCTTTGTTGACCTATCATGGACGCGAGACAGCTGCTGGTCAAACATCTATAAAAGAAAATCTTCACACAGACGTACCTTTCGAGAAGTTATTTTATTTTGAGAACCAGGTTCAGCATTTCAGTATGCCATCTTCAGATCCCACATGCACTTCATGTACAGACATTTAGATGTATCGATATTGTCATACTGGATTCTGCCAATATCGGTACATAAGAATGTCTATACATGAAGGGCACATGGGGGTTGAAGATGGGATACTGAAATGCCGAAACTGGTTATCAAAATAAAATAAAATTTCTCTAAATTTGAGGCTGTATTACGATTTTCCTTGGTAAACATGTAATGATGGTATGTGAGTTACGAAATCGATCACGAATGTTGCATAAATAATCAGCATCGATAAAGAGAAGCCTGAGGAGGTTTGTAATATATCAAATAATAAAATACACTGGTGTGGAAAACTTAAGAAAGAAAGTAATTTTCGTCAGCCAAGTAACACAGCTCGATGAAACTTGGTCCATACATAGAAACAAGTACTACAATATACTACAAAAGTTAACTAAAAAATGCCAAATGAGACGAACAGAAATGAGACTTTTATTGAAAGACAATTATTACTCTGAAGTCACTGCGATTAATGATGCCTGGAAATGACAAGTAGTGGGATATGGCTATGAACGGAGTGTGTTATCACCATGCATGACAGTGCATACTCTGCAGCGTCCTCCCATGCTGGCAACAATGTTGGTTAAGAGTTCTTGTATGTGCTTCCACTCCTGCATCTACGCTGTTGACAATTATAGGAGCGTTGTTGGTGCATGTGGACGGGCTGCGATATGTCTGCGTAACGCGACAATTAGTTCTGCTTTAGGAAAGGTAAAGGCACCAGTGAGGCAATTCTGAGCTTGCGGTTGATAACGGAAGCGAGACTAAAGAAAAATCAAGACATGTTCATCGGATTTGGCGACCTGGAAAAGGCATTCGACAAAATGGTGCAAAATGTTCAAAATTCTGAGAAAAATAGGGGTAAGCTATAGGGAGAGCCGGGTAATATGCATCATCTACAAGACCCAAGAGGGAATGATAAGAGTGGACTACTAAGAACTACGTGCTCCGATTAGAAAGGGTGTAAGACAGGATCTGTTAAGATGTCAGGGAATGACTGCCATGGTACTAGAGGGAGCTGTAGAGGGCAAAAAGTGTAGAGGAAGACAGCGATTGGAATACATCCAGCAAATAATTCACTCCTGTTTATTAATTATTTCTGTTATCAAACTACTCATGCTTGGCTCTCAGAATAAGTAACTTCGTCAATCAGTGCACCATTCGAAGTCTGTTTTCCACAGCAAAAGAAATCGCTAACAGTCATTTCCTGCTGGTACTGACTATTGTCGCTATAGTTACTGGACCTTTTCTCAGCAAGTCAGAATTAATGGCATCTACTTTCTTCACTCATTGTCCCTTCCCTTGTTCCGTACACCCTACCTTCTTTGACGAAAATTCCCACGATTCTTGTCCTTGCATTGTCTTGACACCTTTGTTCCTAATGGCCTTTTGAGTCGATAAATGTTAGTACATTTTTCTCCCTCTGTCACCTTGTTCTGATCTTCAGTTCTTGTTCTACTCCTTCAGGGTCTGAATAGTTTGTGGGTGGAATATTTCGTACTGAAATTGCAATAACATGTTCACCAATAACACTATGGTGAGTCTCCAACATATTCTTTAGTACTCACATGATGATTTTCAGAGCATTGTTTCAGTCGTACTGTTTCTTTGAATAGTGCCTCTTTGAAGCTCCAAAACACTCGTCACTGTCCGAATTGGGCTTCAAATAACCTCATTCTTTCCGTAATTACCAAACAAGTAAGCTCCTGCTAACACGACTCCAACAAAACGCACTTTTCACTCCCAGTTCCTGCTTTAAGTTGTCGTCTCTTCCAGACTCTTTGCCGTCGACCTATTTACCATAAAATATAAATTTCCTTCCACAAAAGTACACTGATTTCTCTCTTAACAAGTTTGCCATGTCCTCTTTGTGCATCTTTCTATTATGGACTACCGTCGTCAACTGCTCTCATTCCTCCATAAAATTACAGCAATAATTTTTAACCCATCTAGCCATTTCACGTTCTGATGCATTGATATTACAGAGAATTTTCATTAAATACAACAAAAATACATTTACATATAATATTTATGCTGCAATTCACTTGCGTGCGGGCTTGGGTAGGCAGGATAAAAGGGTGGAAGCGATTGACTCAATCCAGGTTGACATTTGTACACTTTTTGATTTATTAATAGCTTGAGTAAAGACCAATACAAATGTGTAATTGTACTTAAACAGTAAAACTGTTCTAATAACTGAAATCAAATTGAGAACAGCAAAACATTTTGAGCACTCCGACTCAAAAAAATTCTACAGCATTTCGTTCACAATACATTAAGCATAAGCTTTACTATTTGTGGAACAGTTACTTCCAATTTTCACTCAGTTGAAAATGAAATGTTTACAAAAACACAGTAATCCAATTCTTTAAAATGACAAACATAACTTTGCTTCAAAATCCAATATAATTTCAATTTAACTGTATTTCAGGAAATGCCGTGCTCATTTTAACAAATTGTAAAGTGGTCGGCACCAAAACTGAAATTAACATAGAACCATGAGGACAACGGGGTCTTTCCTTGCATAGCCCTCATTCCGTCATAACATGTACTTTAGAGTATGAGCGTCAGACCACTCCAGCACATACAAATGTAAGGAAATGTCATTGACTACCTCAAATAAATCAGTGTTATAAACAGAAAGTCATGGCATCTCAGCGCAGCCAAACACTATAGAAGTTCTATATAGAAGTCCAACAAGCAGGCTGTCCACCAGAACGAGCATTCATACAAAGCCTGTCAATATAGAAAAACATTAAAATGCGGTGACCAATTAGTTTATAGAAACAGCATAACCAGACAACTGCGTATTAACAACGTTCACTATGACAATCTCTACGTACAGTTACACGGAGAAAATGTATGGTCAAATTAATGAACACAGTTTAAATATTCCTGAAGGTATTCTCGTTCCGTCGTCACAACTACAAGAAAAGGCGTGTTTTTCTCACCATAGTAAATAGACTACGGACGTGCAGTCTGTGAGTGGTAACAAGAAAATAGCAATATAGTTACACCAAATCATAGTATCTGTTTTCTCACAAATCTACACGCATTACTGCCGGAATTCACTCCGTACGCCCCACTTGGCTAAACACCCTATAGTCACTGCTTAGATTCAGGCCGCATAGCCTCCAGAGCCCACAATACAGCAGCCGCGCGACCAGTCAGTTTTTGCGGTAGGCTCCATAAACAAACCGCATTCACTGCTGGCTGTGAGGCTCTTCTCAAACGAGTGAGTACCCGCCTTCTCTCGTGGGTACGTACACCGACGGTTGACTGCTATTTTCCCACAGAAGACAGCTAAACACGTCCGCAACCATAGAGAGCAGACCACAAGGCACCAGCAAGTATGGCCAATCTCTGACTGATAGTACTAACCTCGTGAATCATAAATCATGGATAAACGATATTACACAAGCTTGTAATAGAGAAAAATCTCCATCACAACCCCTGAAACGGAACATCTTTTATTCAAGCCTGCATCAGGGTAAAAATCCTCTGATGCCACATCAAGTTAGCGTCTAAAGGAATTTCTATTGAAGCATTTGAGGTTATTAACCCTCCTTTTTTCCAAACTCGGATTCAACATGCTTCACGATGATAGTTCTGGAGATCGTTAGGCATACATATGAATACATGTCCTGCAGCGATAAAGGAAACAGCAATCCCTGACATCGTATAATTTCTGATTATGAAAGATACAGACACCTTTTAGCATCATCTTATAATACACTGGAGAAAATGTGTAAAGTGGAGGCATCTGCCTTACGAGATTTCATTTTGGCAGTAGAAACTCTTAAAACGTGGATGATAATGGGGATACAAACCTGAACCTACGATCACGTCTTAAGTTCAGACGTCAGTCATGAAAATGCAGTGTCACAATCTTGTCAAGATTTTTATCGCTTTTCATGAATAATCATTGTAATTTGTAATCGCTTATTGTCTAGTAACCGTTATAATGAGGGGAACTGGAAGTTAAAGTTTTTGAACAATTGTTTTAATGGAAAAAATGTGACTGGTATGATGTCCTTGATATTCTACACAGCCTCTTTTAACGAAGATCCGGGTGACGAAAAAGCTATTTTAATTGCTGCGAAAGTAATTTAGAAGGAATATTTAAATTGATGTTGAATTAGGTTACTAAATTTTATTATATTTTCGTGTGAAAAACAATGTTTTGATTTGCATCATAATAAAGTAATAAAAAATGCAGTTACTATCATGTAAATGTTTCGAATGCATTCGGCGTGGTTACTTCCGGGCGGTGATTTCCATTTCCAAATAGCCGCATTTCTCTTTTCTTACATAGTATCTTTGATTAATAATATATTGATATCAACTGTGTGATAATTGTACTTAGACTTTTCATGATGAAGAAACAATTAATTCGGTTAGAAACCTAAATGTGTGATTGGTAAGGAATTTTGTTGTAGGCAGATACAAGTTAAATGGGTTGGTGATCTATATACTCTGTGCTCGATACTTATGTTACTCATACAACAAGATAAGGATTCATTTACTGCGATTCCATTCTCGATATTTCTTAGTACCATAGAATTTTACTGTTAATAAGACACAAACTGTTGCGTTGCTTCGAAGAAGGATGACTACGGACAATTTGTGTTTCATTTTTCGTCCTTCTGCGATCGTAGCAGAGTTGCATTCGAGCTGGCTGTGTTCAGTTGTTACTTGATATGGACGATATTTTTCATATACTGCCGGTGGTTTGAAAGCAAGTTCATACTGCGCCTTGTGACATTCCGGTGGTCTGTGCTAGTTCACAAAGTGTGTGGCCAGTATCTGTTCTTTGAGTAGAACGTCATTCAGCATATTCCAGGATAGAACGTCACTGAGACACTTAAATAACAAGAATGCAGTCAGAGAACACTAAAAGCTTCAATATGTCTTCAATAATCCAGTAACTGATGATTCTATAACGATTACAAGTGTAAAAACATGTTTGGCAGGGTGGTCTGATGAAGTGGTTTACTGGCTCGCAAAATTTCTGTAGCAAACATCAAGCTTGATCAGCACTTGCTGTCTTTTGATTGTATTTCACACTACTGCTGTCTCGAATTCGCTTGGCCAACGGTACGGTTTCCGGTACAGGAGATGCCAACACTATCAAAGTGACTTTAAACGCGACGGAATGGAGCTCCATAGTCTCATAGCCGAGTGAAAACTGTACACATCATCTCCGAGACACACTATTAGATCCTATTGCCTGGTACTCAACTGGACTACTGACTGCTATACCAACTACTAACTACTGAGCTGATAACGACTAGAGAGGGGTTACGGACTTTCTAATACCTTTCTTCCACCATCAAGTTTGTCCGCTGACGCTGTCTTAGCCCGTTCTGCTTCTAGTGTACTGCAACTTGTTCTGTGGTTGTCTGATTGCATACCAATTAACGTAGTGCACTTTGTGCCCAAACAGCGGACAAGCGCGTACAAACTCCAGAGTGGTACTCGGTGAAACAAACTATAACCGTAATAGTGACTCTGACGTTGATGGGATCAGTCTTTGGGATTCGTCTACATCTACATCTACATCTACAAACATACTCCGCAATCCACCATACGGTGCGTTGCGGAGGGTACCTCGTACCACAAGTAGCATCTTCTCTCCCTGTTCCACATCCAAACAGAACGAGGGAAAAATGACTGCCTATATGCCTCTGTACGAGCCCTAATCTCTCTTATCTTTGTGGTCTTTCCGCGAAATGTAAGTTGGCGGCAGTAAAATTGTACTGCAGTCAGCCTCAAATGCTGGTTCTCTAAATTTCCTCAGTAGCGATTCACGAAAAGAACGCCTCCTTTCCTCTAGAGTCTCCCACCCGAGTTCCTGAAGCCTCTGGGTTGCTTCTATGTCCTCCTGCAATCTGACCTCATAGGGATCCCAAACTCTCGAGCAGTACTCAAAAATAGGTCGTATTAGTGTTTTATAAGCGGTCTCCTTTACAGATGAAACACATCTTCCCAAAATTCTACCAATGAACTGAAGACGACTATCCGCCTTCCCCACAACTGCCATTACATGCTTGTCCCACTTCATATCGCTCTGCAATGTTACGCCCAAATATTTAATCGACGTGACTGTGTCAAGCGCTACACTACTAATGGAGTACTCAAACATTACAGGGTTCTTTTTCCTATTCATCTGCATTAATTTCCATTTATCTGTATTTAGAGCTAGCTGCCATTCTTTACACGAATCACAAATCCTGTCCAAGTCATCTTGTATCCTCTTGAAGTTACTCAACGACGACACCTTCCCGTACACCACAGCATCATCAGCAAACAGCCGCACATTGTTATCCGCCCTATCCAAAAGATCATTTATGTAGATAGAAAACAACAACGGACCTGCCACACTTCCCTGGGGCACTACAGATGATACCCTCACCTCCGATGAACACTCACCATCTAGGACAACGTACTGGGTTCTATTACTTAAGAAGTCTTAGAGCCACTCACATACTTGGGAACCAATCCCATATGCTCGTACCTTAGTTAGGAGATTACAGTGGGGCACCAAGTCAAACGCTTTCCGGAAGTCAAGGAATAATCTATTCCTTCTAGCTCGACCCACATGACCATATGAATCACTGCAACAAATTATCAAACTGTAGATTCGAACACTTCCTGTTGAACTGATTTAATTATGTAACTTTACATTACCCAGCAAAAGCGCGCCTTCTTCTATGTTTCTGGCTTTTGCCGAAACACAGTGCGCTTACTGGTGTTGTCACCTTTTTCTGCAGTCATCAAAAATATTAGAGTAAAAGTTAGTAAAGATTTCAGCTTAAGTAATTAACACTTGTGGGATGGACATCTTCGGAGCAAAAAAAAAAAATTATGGGAGACTGTTTAACTGTATTATCATCAACCGAAAGCATTGTCCACTACGACTGCTTAAAGAGGAACAAATCATTATTTAAATATTTTTTTAATATAAAACGTTTTTAAAATGGTCAAAAATGTATGAAAAAATTTCTGTTACCCCATAAAGATTCCTAACTCCATACGGATGATCCTGAAAATTTGTGCTTGGAAATTTTATTAATAGGCATGAAAATACTTGTAGAATTTAAAACTGAAAACGAGGGGCGAATGCATGCGCCCATGGTTTCTGATTTAAATTATACAAATATTTACATAGGTATCAAAAATTCAAAAGTACAAGTTTTCCGGACTATTTGTTTGGGATTAAGAATCTGTATTGGCTAGCAGAAATAATTCTATAGGTTTAACACCATTAAAAAAAGTTACATTTAAAAGCTTTTTACACATATTTAAATAATTATTTTCTGCAATGTAGTGAAGTTTTTCAAAAACTTCAGACATTTTGATGACATTATAGCAAGGACTTGTAGTACACTGCAGGATTATGATAGTTTCTCTTCACCTAAGTCAACCAATACATCGCTACCTCGTACGATTATCCCATGAAAACAGCTTGAAGGCAAAAATGAGAGAGAATGGAGCACACGGGGCGATATATCAGCAACCGTTCTTACCGCGAAACAGTGAAAGTAGAGCAGGGAAAGGGGAAAAACAGCAGTAGTTCACAAAGTACCCTCCATTACACACCAGACAAAAAGCAAGTTAATACTGTACTGTCATCCAGTTTTGAACTATGTAGGAAGATTAATGTATCTAGCTCATCTGGAAGTTAGTTTAAAATCAATTGCAATAGTTGTATGGAACGGCCAGACCTAATAAAAACTGTATTAAAAAGTAAATGAAGCAAGGCTAACGTGTTAACAAGCAAATAGACCACGATCACACTTTTACGAAGGCAGTATTCTACGTAATGTTTTGATTTTAGCATAAAGAATAAGAGAAGCTCTGTTTTAACTATGCGTAATTTCTTCTGTCAGTGATCTGCATTTATCGATCGAAGAAAAGAAAATGTCTGTTTGCCTGTGTGTGCTTCGTAGTATATTACTCTTATGACATCTACGGGAGAAATGCAATGGAGGCACCAGACCTCCGCCAAAGTTTTCATGCAATATCAGTTCCCTAATGACCACGTGAAAACAACGTCGCCTTTCTTCCAATGATAACCTACTAGGAAGTGTTGCGCTCTTGAATGGAACTGGAATCTTTATATCTTGCAGACTCACATTATAATTCATAATGAATTAAGTTCCGTTAATTACTCATTATTCAAAATTTCCAAATTAACAGACCAGCGCACGACATATGAAATATATACGTCGTAGAAAGGGTTCTATGTGTACT
Organism: Schistocerca serialis cubense; assembly: GCF_023864345.2. Classification (NCBI taxonomy): domain Eukaryota; kingdom Metazoa; phylum Arthropoda; class Insecta; order Orthoptera; family Acrididae; genus Schistocerca; species Schistocerca serialis. The sequence continues at coordinate 838,165,578 of NC_064638.1, forward strand.
TTACATTTCGTTAGCTTCACGTTTTAAAGAGCTGCTATGCTGTGCACAAAAAATTTCAACATAGCGTTCAAACTGTATCTCTATCATTACAAATATATATGTTTACTATCTACGCTTTCGAGAAGACCAATGGACGCCAGCTGAATGTAGAGATTGCAGGTCGAGAATTCTCATTCGTAAATGCGTTATCCAGTCACATGAGGACACAATGAACATTTACATTTCTTCTACAGCTACTTTCACTTTTACGAATCAGTTGGAATGAGATTTCGTGGTTTACTTATACATTTCGTAATTATTGACTGATGTACATGGATTCATAAACAGAAACAAAGTAAAGGTCTATATTTTCCAAACTATTGTATTTAGAGATATGAATGATGCATGAATAAAACCGTGAACTCGTCAAGATTGGATTTTGCACACTACAAATTTCATCACACATCCAAGAAGTCGTCAAGATCCTACCATAACGTATGTAGCTACATCCAGTCAACGGTTAACATAGCAACATTGATGCATACTATGGGCTATTCCAGTGTTATTGGCGGTGGGGGTACGTCAGCACGGTCGTGAATATGCCCCCAAAGGAAAAAGTCGCAAGGCACTACGTAAAGCAACATGGGGCCAAAGGAACAGCGCCACAACGTGTTCACCACTATGACCAATCCAGCGATGCGAAGTTCTTCGTTTAATTAGCGACCGATGTCGATGATCCAGTGAGGGGTGTCTTGTCTTGTTGGATGATGAAGTTCTCGGAATCGGAAGTCAGTTGTACAACAGCAACTGCAACAAATCGAGGTAAGAGGTACCCATCACAGTCTTTACAGAAGAAAAACGGCTCATACAACTTCGTCTATGACATTGCACAGAAACCAGTAGCCTTCGGCTAATCTCGGTCACTCATAAAACTTTCATTAGTATTTTCGGTGCCCCACACTCTCAAATTGTTGCCATTAGCGTTCCCAGGTAAGTGGAATGTTGCTTCGTAGCTGAATATCAGATTGGAGGTCAAATGTTCATTCTCAAGTGCTTCTTAGTTTGTGATGGAAGGTTGAAGGCGCCGGTCATTACCGTCTGGTTCTAACTGCAGGAGCGGCAGATGGCACGGTCTGCAATATAGCTTCCGCCGCAAAAATTTTCAGACAGTTTGCTGCTGTATGATTATGATTATTATTATTCATTCCTTTCTCAGACGTTATGTCTGGTTAAAAATGGAAAGTGACGCGGACCTTGATCAAGTGTGACTTCCTTTTAACTGTACGTTATATGTTATATTGCATTTAGGAACTTTCGGGTAATTGAACGTGTATCAATAATTACAGATTTCTGTAGTTGTATATATACGTTTGGATGTAGCTGTATTGCGTTTATATACTGGTAGATATTGTGTGGTATGACTCCTGTAGTTGATATTATAATTGGTATAATGTCAACTTTATCCTGATGCCACATGTCCTTAACTTCCTCAACCAGTTGGATGTATTTTTAAATTTTTTCTCCTGTTTTCTTTTGTATATTTGTTGTATTGGGTATGGATATTTCGATTAGTTGTGTTAATTTCTTCTGTTTATTGGTGAGTATGATGTCAGGTTTGTTACATGGTGTTGTTTTATCTGTTATAATGGTTCTGTTCAAGTATAATTTGCATTCATCATTCTCCAGTACATTTTGTGGTGCATACTTGTATGTGGTAATTTGTTGTTTTATTAGTTTATGTTGTATGGCAAGTTGTTGATGTATTACTTTTGCTACTTTGTCATGTCTTCTGGGGTATTCTGTATTTGCTATTATTATTATTTCTTTCTTGTCTCAGACGTTATGTCTGGTTAAAGATGGAATGTGACGAGGACCTTGATCATGCGTGACTTCCTTTTAACTTGATGGTATATGTTACGTTGCATTTAGGAACTTTCGGGTAATTGAACAAGTGTCAATAATTACAGATTTCTGTAGTTGTATATATAAGTTTGGATGTAGCTGTATTGCATTGCTGTACTGGTGGATATTGTGTGGTATGACTCCTGTAGTTGATAGTATAATTGGTATAATGTCAACTTTATCCTGATGCCACATGTCCTTGACTTCCTCAGCCAGTTGGATGTATTTTTAAATTTTTTCTCCTGTTTTCTTTTGTATATTTGTTGTATTGGGTATGGATATTTCGATTAGTTGTGTTAATTTCTTCTTTTTATTGGTGAGTATGATGTCAGGTTTGTTACATGGTGTTGTTTTATCTGTTATAATGGTTCTGTTCCAGTATAATTTGTATTCATCGTTCTCCAGTACATTTTGTGGTGCATACTTGTATGTGGGACCGTGTTGGTTTATTAGTTTATGTTGTATGGCAAATTGTTGATGTGTTATGTTTGCTACATTGTCATGTCTTCTGGTGTATTTTGTATTTGCTAGTATTGTACATCCGCTTGTGATGTGATCTACTGTTTCTATTTGTTGTTTGCAAAGTCTGCATTTATCTGTTGTGGTATTGGGATCTTTAATAATATGCTTGCTGTAATATCTGGTGTTTATTGTTTGATCCTGTATTGCAATCGTGAATCCTTGTGTCTCACTGTATATATTGCCTTTTCTTAGCCATGTGTTGGATGCATCTTGATCGATGTGTGGCTGTGTTAGATGATACGGGTGCTTGCCGTGTAGTGTTTTCTTTTTCCAATTTACTTTCTTCGTATCTGTTGATGTTATGTGATCTAAAGGGTTGTAGAAGTGGTTACGAAATTGCAGTGGTGTGGCTGATGAATTTATATGAGTGACTGCTTTGCGTATTTTGCTAGTTTCTGCTCGTTCTAGAAAGAATTTTCTTAAATTGTCTACCTGTCCATAATGTAGGTTTTTTATGTCGATAAATCCCCTTCCTCCTTCCTTTCTGCTTAATGTGAATCTTTCAGTTGCTGAATGTATGTGATGTATTCTATATTTGTGGCATTGTGATCGTGTAAGTGTATTGAGTGCTTCCAGGTCTGTGTTACTTCATTCCACTACTCCAAATGAGTAGGTCAATATTGGTATAGCATAAGTATTTATAGCATTTGTCTTGTTTCTTGCTGTCAATTCTGTTTTCAGTATTTTTGTTAGTCTTTGTCTGTATTTTTCTTTTAGTTCTTCTTTATATTTGTATTATCTATTCCTATTTGTTGTCTGTATCCTAGATATTTATAGGCATCTGTTTTTTCCATCGCTTCTATGCAGTCGCTGTGGTTATCCAATATGTAATCTTCTTGTTTAGTGTGTATTCCCTTGACTATGCTATTTTTCTTACATTTGTCTCTTCCAAAGCCATATTTATATCATTGCTGAATACTTCTGTTATCTTTAGTGATTGGTTGAGTTGTTGATTGGTTGCTGCCAGTAGTCTCAGATCATCCATGTATAGCAAATGTGTGATTTTGTGTGGGTATGTTCCAGTAATTTTATATCCATAATTTGTATTATTTAGCATGTTGGATAGTGGGTTCAGAGCAAGGCAGAACCAGAAAGGACTTAATGAGTCTTCTTGGTATATTCCACACTTAATCTGTATTGGCTGTGATGTGATATTATCTGAATTTGTTTGGATATTAAGTGTGCTTTACCAGTTTTTCATTACTGTGTTAAGGAACTGTATCAATTTAGGATCTACTTTGTATATTTCCAATATGTGTAGTCACCACGAGAGGGGTACACTATCAAAAGCTTTTTGGTAACCAATGTATGCGTAGTGTAGCGACCTTTGTTTGGTTTTAGCTTGATATGTCACCTCTGCCTCTATTATCAGTTGCTCTTTACATCCTCGTGCTCCTTTGCAGCAGCCTTTTTGTTCTTCATTTATAATTTTGTTCTGTGTTGTATGTATCATTAATTTCTGTGTAATGACTGAAGTTAATGTTTTGTAGATTGTTGGTAGGCATGTTATGGGGCGATATTTCGCTGGGTTTACTGTGTTTGCTTGATCTTTAGGTTTCAGATAAGTTATTCCATGTGTAAGTGTATCAGGGAATGTGTATGGGTCTGCAATGTAACTGTTAAATAATTTAGTTAGATGTGAATGTGTTGAGGTGAACTTCTTTAGCCAGAAATTTGCTATTTTATCATTTCCAGGGGCTTTCCAACTGTGCGTAGAATTAATTGCTCGTAAGACTTCATGTTGCAAAATTATCACTTCAGGCATTTGTGGTATCATCTTGTATGTGTCTGTTTCTGCTTGTATCCACCGTGCATGCCTGTTATGTTGTACCGGGTTTGACCATATGTTGCTCCAGAAGTGTTCCATATCTGTTATGTTTGGTGGATTGTCTATTTTAATGTGTGTGTTATCTATTGTTTGGTCAAATCTCTTTTGGTTTGTAATGAATGTTTGGTTTTGTTTCCTTCTATTTTCACTTTTTTTGTATCTTCTATGTCGTTTGGCCAATGCTTGTAATTTCTGCTTCTTTTCATCTAATTGCTCTATTGCTTCTTGTTGTGAGATTTTACCTAACCATTTCGTTTTTTGTCTGATATTTCATTTCTTATAAATTGTGTTAGCTATCCGATGTCTTTTCTCAGTTTTTCTATTCTGATCTGTAGCCTGTGTTGCCATGCTGGTTTTGTGGGCTTCTTCTGTGTGTTGGTTGGTTCTGATCTCTGCCTAGTGTGTATATTTAGTGTAGTGAGTGCTCCTACATAAACCAGTAGTTGTAACTCTTCCATAGTTGTATTTTCATTTATTTTGTTGTGTATGATTGTGTTGATAGTTGTTATTGTTGTTTCGACTTGTGGGTTATTTGGTGGTCTCTGCAAGATTGGTCTAATGTCTGTATTTGTGTCTTTGTATTCTATATGTCAGCTGAAATTTCTCTTCTACATCTAATATATTATTATTATTATTATTATTATTTTTATTTTTGGACAGCATACTGAACTTCGATTCACTCTCTCCACGATTGCTTGTGCCACACTTGTTCGACCGATATTTTTCTGTTTACAAAGACAACCAGAAGCTTTAATTTGCCAGGAGCAACGCACAATGCTCTGTTTCCATAGTTTATTCTGAATGTACGTTGCAGTTTCGTGATAGATAAATATCTCACATATTCCAACATGCGAAAACTCTTTTCTTCTGTTGTGGCCGTTTTATCACAACGCCAGCTAGTGGGCACATTGCAAAGTCTGCGAGTTAACGGTTCCATTCATGCATAAATTGTATTTGTACAAGTTGTGGTTTGGAAAGTATAGAACTACGAAAACGAATGAATCATTTACAGTAGCCTTGTACTAGAAAACAATGCCCGATAATTCTTGTATTCTAAAATGTTGCAGCTACGGTTTTTCCCTTAAGGTACAACTTAATAACCTGCCTGATGCGTATATTTCTAAGGTGAAGACCAGCCGCCCCACGAGCGCCAGGGAACTGAGTCGGCAGGCGGGAGCTCCGCGTGGCTGAAACACTACATGCGCTCCGCCCACAACTTGAGGCGCCGCGACACCAGCGACGACGACACGTCCGGTCCTAAGGTGAGTGAGCCTAGGGCGCTACTCCCCTCACCTACTACGGTGACTTGCAGCCATGTTAGTTCGGTCTAAGCACGAGAATGCATTGATATGTCTGCTAAATTGTCTGCCCCCTTACCTGAGTGGTAAGTGCCATGTTTGATTCCTGATCCAGGTCGGTGATTTTCTCCGCTCTGTGAGTGGGTGTTGTGTTGTCTTCATCATAATTTCAGCATCACGTCAGCTGCCCAGTGTTGCGTCAGTGTAGCACGTCAGTGGTCGAACTACTCCACGTGTGGACTGCCAGCCGTCAATACCATGCGATCATTTAATTTCAGCCCATTGAATTTCTACTAAACAGAGGGAAATGACTCTTGTTAACAACGATTCTTGTAAACATATTGTCCAAACTTTCAGACTGATACAGAGAGAAGCTCTTTTTGGTAGGTTCCATAAATGATCGCAGTTACACATTCCACAATTTCGAGGAGATACTATTAGCGTACAATGGTAAATCATGTCTACTTAGAAATTATACTTCAATTGTATTGCTAAGCCATAGAGCAGAAAAGGGGAAGAAATTAAAATTTTCTGAAGCACAGACATAAGCGACACTAGGCAGAGGTGGTGATATAGCTACGCAGCAGAAAGAAACAACGTTGTAAGTCAGTCGTGGACGTGAGCACACGTTGCTACATCGGTACCAATCGCCAAGCTGCAGTTACACATTCAGATGAAAGTCAGCTGAGAGAGACAGAGAGAGAGAGAGAGAGAGAGAGAGAGAGAGAGAGAGAGAGAGAGAGAGGAAGACAGAGACAGAGATATGTCTGTTAGCTCTTATTACGTGGAGCAGCAAGCTACATTTTGGGCCCAATAACATCCTTCAGTGGCCTGTAACGAATAGTTAAGCAAACACAGTGGAATGTGAATCACTGAGCACTGGTAAAGAAGTGGGCCACATTTGTTCATTAGGGACAGACCCTCACATCATTGTCTCCCTCCCGCCTCCATCAGTACCATAGTTCTCCAGCTCTGAATTCAACTGGCCGTTAGGATTGACGTTTGTACCGAAGCATTCGCTTCAATTATTATTCTTGTGGTGTAGTGACAACCAAGGGTTTGACGTTCAGGCACTTCTCATGAACATGCTGTTTTCTGTTCCTGAGATCCCATCATCCAAGTAACAACGACCTGCTGCATGGGGGACTTCACAATTGCCACCTACCACATCGCTGGTGTGGAGACTTAGGACCTTCTAACACCAGAACAACTTGCTGCACTGACATCATCGGATGCCTCTGGTCTTGATTATGGTTGTAGGCACTTCCAGGTGTCAGGGCTTACCTGTCTGGTGGGGTCAGGATCAGCCGATTACACAACTTCCGACAGAGCAGTACACCCTGAGGGGTCACTGTTGGTCATCGTAATCTTCTGGAATGAGACTAAGGATGCTCTGCCAATGAGCGGTGGCATAATCTCTCTGGAATTTCAGCACGCCACTTGCATGTGTCGCCAGCCATGGCTGATCGGAGGAAATCTGAACGAAAAATATTAATTTACTAAGCAAATTTTATTAGCACCGAAGACGACAGACGACCTACAGATTCCACAACATCGTACTGACAATGTAGAGGTTAACACAACTAGGGTTCGGATAGCTTTAAGGGAACCTCATGGAAGGTGAACTCACATACTTCATTTCCTGTTTCATGGAATACACTTTGTTGCTTAACAACAGTATTATCATTAACAAAACCTTGTTAAAGTGATCATAACGCTCGCAATCTTAAAGTAACTTGAACAGACTCAATTCATAAGAACGAATTTTAAAAATTCATACCATTAAAAACAGGGCATGAAACAGGAAGTATAGAGTTCCCAAACACAAGAAAGAAGTCGCACAAACTAGGCGTGGCTGCAAGCAGGTTCAACCAACAATTTTATCTTCAAATGAATTACAATGACAGTCACTGAATGTACTAACAATTTCCAAGCTTGGGTAACCGTTACGCAGATGGGTAACACGCATCCAAAATACAGAAGGGATAACAAGTCACACCACTGATTGTGGCTGTTGGCGAGCACTTAACGATGTACAAGTATTAATAAAATCCTGTAAACAATAAAATACACAGTGTAATGTTGTTGCTTTAATTTGTTCTGAAAGCGGTGCTGATTTTCAAGACCATAAATGTGGGTTAAAAGCTGTGAGCTATCTGTGGAAGTTAACACTGCATTATTGCGCAACTGTTTCACCAGGTATCCAGTCTTGCTTACCAAATTCCCAACCAGACTAACATTAATTATAATCTTTTAGTACTCATCTTACGATAGCCAGTGATACACAAATTTTAACACTAAAAGGCTTTTGTACTCAAACAAATGTCACATATAGTTTCTATATATATATATATATATATATAGACAATTTAAATAAAAAGAAATAAATTGGTTTATATTTGGATATTTATTTTAACATTGATCATTGTTCCGTTAAAATTTCAGCATATCAAACTTGATTCATAACTAAACTGGTGCCTTATTTAGGATTGCGTAAATGTGAGTTTGTAATCTTATGGAACACATCAAATAGGGAGCCAAGATTGGGAGACTACATACAACAATGCATTCATAAAATAACACACAAAGAAAGTTGAAACATATGCAAGAGGAAATTAACCACAACCAACCAATTCAATTTTCACCCAAAGAAGTTACGTTCTTAGCGCAATCCTGTCCGTCATGAAATTACCACACACTGGTATACTAAATTCATACTAACTCTCTGTGAAATCTTCCTGAAAAGAATAGCTGAGGGCTACTTTGATGCTTACACCACATGCTTCACGAGGTCAACTTGGTTTACACAAAGAGTGTAACTCCACAATAATTTTGATAATTAAAATAAATTACATCAAAACCCAGTTTACAAAAGAAAAACCTCGAACTGGGTATTATCGTCTTACTATTAACCTGATGGGTCAAACAATTGTATAAGCACGTGGTACTGGTCTCACAAAGTACACCCCACATGGGTTGAACATAAAGAAAAGTTGCTATATTGGAAAATTTTGTCAAGACAAGACGTTATAATCTCACTCACATTCGCATTTAAGATAGATGATCTTAGTTAGAGTTACGAATCCTCAACATGTGGTTCCACTTTACTCACAAAGTAGTGACAAAGCAACTACTGGAAGATATTCTAAACTTCACACTCGAATTTCACTGCATTGCAATTTAAGACAACATAAGATATTTTAGATCTAAACCTGAAATAAAGGTGATTAAATTTTCAGTCAGGCTGAACTTAAGAAACCCATTGTCCTACGGACTTAGCAGACACACGCTTAGCCGGAGATCTTACCACTTCAGACGCTCACCGTTTACTGACTGACCTGGGCCCTTACCGAGCGTGCTTAAACAGATACAAACGGAAGTGACCAGAGAGGCAGCTTCCTGTACCAACATGACAAGGGACGGACAGGACCATACTAAGAATAGAAACCTCTCTGCTTTTAGAAAGCGTAGTTACCTGTTCCGACGTTGTTCCTACTGCTCTCTAGCAGACAGGCTTGTCTGCATGCAACTAGAAATACATTTGCTCATTCATCCTCTCACACAGAAGGAAAGGGGGATGACAGTATCTTATCGTATACAGTATATAAAAGAAAGCGGATGGGTTCCGTATGAGACTGTGTGACATGAATTTCATATAAACTGTGTTATAAAGTGTAGTAGTGTGACAGATCGTTCTTGTTTATGTGTAAAAGTAACACGTTTCACTGCTCAGTCTCTTCCCAGATAGTCAGAAACACCACAGTAAATTTAGAAGAGGAATTTATGGCGTAAATAACAACAGATTTAAGAAATTAACATGAAAGGAATCCAACACAGACCTTTCAACAGTCCCAAAAATACAGGGAAAGCTGGGATGGCATACAATTTAAATGTGGCTCCCAACTCATACACACCAGCAGAAACGTTGATGGTGACAATTAAAATATAATTGCTCAAAACACACAATACTAGGGGAGGACATGCAGGTTTAAATGTGAATCCCAGAAATGTTGACAACGATAGTTAATGAATATACAATTGCCCAAACTTCAAGGTATGCTGACAAGTACAGCAGACGGGTATCACAGGTAACAAGGAACAAGCAGGAAAGACTCACGATGAGTGGTTCAAAGGAAAGGTGGAATAGTTTGTATTGATAAGTACAGGGGCTTAAACTTAACGCTCAGGCGTAGAAATAAGGGTGATAGGTTTAAACGAGTAGTTAAAGAGAATGAAGGAGGAACTTTGGGATTGCCAACATAATTTAAAGTTAATGAGCTTACTAAATTCACCAAATATGGCAGACAACTGGTTCCCGACTAATTGGCGACTCTCCACCAAGGAACTCATCAAATGATCAATTTTACTTAACTTGAACCAACACGATGCGGCTGCTAGAGGTACTAGATTGTGGGCTAGACCAGACGCTGTGTGAAAAGGGAAGCGCCGCCACTACACAAGGCAAACATCTCTCTTCTCTGGCAAAGCTATCCTGCCAACACACATCACAAGGGAACAGTAATCTGCACAAATAATGCTACACACGAGAATGCCTAAGATGTAGGTAATCTCAACTAATCGCACAAGCTACTACATGTATAAGTTACAAGCTTAACGCTCGTTAAAATTACTTGTTATTTAGAAGGGGAAATATCACTCCCTTCTGATGCAATGATTCAGGCATACTTATCTATAAAGGATGCTTTGCCCCTACACTGCTAATGTTACAAATTTACTTCCGTCCATCGAATTTATGGTAGAGAATACTCGTATACGTGCACGAAAAATTACCAGGAAAACAAACTGTAATCAGTTACACTGCCAAATGACAATACATACTCGTAGGCTCTAACAGGTCCAATTCCACATAACACAGGCAGGGCCTTACAATCTCAAGTACACAATAGTAAGAAAATAGCACTTAAGTCCTCTCAGGTGCGAAGGCGCCGTTTCTTTCAGGATTCCAGCAGTGGTTTATTGCCTCCAGTCCGTACAGGCTGTCTTCGAGGTGCCTTAAAATTTAAGCTAGTGGAGTAGGCAGGGAACTTGCCAACTAGGTTCCGCGCGAAGACCGCTACTCACCCCGCGACTCGGTACCACCAATCCTTAAGGGAGCGAGCAGGGCTTGGCCCCGACCGATTTGACCATTCGCGGCCTTCCGGGGCCCTTGCTGGGCAGCTGGAATCTCCCAAAACAACAACTTGCCAGCCAAGTGTCCTCCAGCCAACTAATTCCCCAGACCCTCGCAAACCAATCACAAACACCTCTAGCAAAATACCCTGGCTCGCGACATACGATCAGATCGATATCGGTAACACTGGTGGTGCCAGCAGAGTGTCACACTTCAAAGGTAAAAGCTGCCACGGCTGTACCTCCATCCTTAAACCATTCCCTCCACCCAACCACCACTCAGAAAAGTAGGGAGGTCAACTAAGCGTTTTAACTTGACTAAGGTAGACTCGGGGGCTCTTGCGGGATCATTGAACAGCAAATTAACTTGCCCCAGAAACTCAACAATGGGACAAGAGTCGACAAAGTGGGGGGATGAACTTGCCAAGTGCAATGCCACCATAGGCTCGTCTGGCGTAGTTTCCAACAAATATCTTATCTCGTACCTTGCCCTGAAAAGGACGTCTACCATGGTAATAGCACTTTGTCTGTCGACGATGAGTTTGTTCGATATTGTTCCTGGCTCAGTGCGAATTTTCCTTAAGGGTACCTGGATAAATAGATACAGAGATCAGAGCACCAGGAGCAGCTTTTGACGTTTCGTGTTGAGGAGAATTAAACACAAGGTTGAGCCAGCGGAGGGTAATATCCTATTTACTCGGGGAGTTATTTGATATATAATCAACGTCGACTATAGATTACGGTTCACTCTTCCAGCAAAGCAACGCTGAGGTTGCTTAATGGCATTGCAAGAACAGAACTGTTTAAACTGCTTAGAAACAAACGCCGTATTCTTAACGCACAACAGAGCCTTAGGAGGGCCAGACCGGGAGAAGATGTTGGTCAGCTGTCCGGTACTAATAACGGCAGTAACCCCTCGGCTAGGAACGAGCGAAACAAATCGCGATAACGCCTCAATGACCACAAGGATATAACGGATTCCTTTCTTAGTAAGGGGAAGGGGTACAACAACATCAATAAAGATTCTATCCACGGGGTACTGTTCACGCTCAGATTGTAATAAGCCGCTCAGCGTTTGTGTTTGTGTTTCCCCTTCTACAAGAGTTGGCTCAAATGGCTCTGAGCACAATGGGATTTAACTTCTGAGGTCATCAGTCCCCTGGAACTTATATCTACTTAAACTTAACTAACCTAAGGACATCACACACATTCATGCCCGAGGCAGGATTCGAACCTGCGACCTTAGCGGTAGCGCGTTTCCAGACTGTATCGCCTAGAACCGCTCGGCTATCTCGGCCGGCTCTAGAAGAGTCACACACCAACCAAACGCTGGATATCCCTGTACAATGACGGCCAGGTGAGATGAGCTCGCTTCTTTTCCAAGGTCCAATGCAGGCCTAGATACCTACCCGCCAACTAACTGTGAAAGTAATGAAAGATGGAGGGAACTATCTTAACAGGCAAGAAAATCTTGAATTACTTGAGTTTGCCCATTTGCTTGCACAATTTATCAATCTTCAAAGAATACCTCAGCTCGTCCTTTCCAAATAAAAATTGCCTACTAAGCATCCCCATAACGGGTCTTGGTCCTGCACAATTTTAAGATCATCAAATAATCGTTGCTCTTCTTTTAGAACAGTACAAGCAAGATGATGGGCTCGAGCTCCCTCAGTGGTATCTTTCTGCTCTAACATGCAACTGAGCGCATTGGCTTCCGGATTTTCAACGACTTTAACGTGGGGTATCTTAAAATGAAACGCTGAAATCCAGACCGCACATCTGGTCAGGACATACTTTAACGCCTGGTATTCAAATAGAACTCCCTATGTTCCAGACAGAACTGAAATATTTTAGGGCGAACAGGACAGCCAGTGCTTCACATACATAGAACGAATAATTCAACTCAGAGCCGGACAGCCTTCTCGTCAAAAAATCTGAAGGGCGTCAGCGTCTTTGACCCTGAATCTCCTTCAGGAGAACTGAAGCAATCCCTATATTGGAGGGGTCGCTCTGTGAAGCAAATCTCTTGTCGAAAAATGGCACATCCAACACTTTGAGGGTCCGTAATGGCCGTTTTAATAGCTTCAAAGGAACACTGTAGACTATCGTCCCATACAAAATTATCCCCCTTCCTGCACAGATTATTAAGAGGGGTAGCAAGCTGAGCAAAACTGGGAACGAACCTGCGGAAATAGTAGGATATTCCAATAAACCTAGGAAGCTCTTTCCCAGTCCTAGATTTGGGGAACATCTTCAATTCTTCGTTGACTCTTGGTTGATACTAGTGCCATCCCTGGTAACCAGATGACCCAAAAATGAATCCTGACGCCTGGCAAGAATAATCTTAGATGGCTTGATGGCTAATCAAACGTCGCGAAGCTTCGGCAACACCTGTCTAAGATGGGAAAGATGTTCCCCAAGTGATCCACTACAAATGACCATGTCATCCAGACATTTAAATACAGAGACAAACATCAAATCCCCCAAGATAAGATCCAATAAGAAAAAGGTTCAGGAGTGGAACTAAAATTCAAGGTGAAAGAATATCAGTGATACGATTTGCTGACGATATTGCTATCCTGAGTGAAAATGAAGAAGAATTACATGATATGCTGAACGGAAGGAACAGTCTTATGAGTACAGAGTATGGACTGAGAGTAAATCAGGAAAGATGAAGGTATGGAGAAGTAGTAGAAATGAGAACAGCGACAAATTAACATCAGGGTTAAAGGTCACGAAATACATGAATTTTAGGAATTCTGCTACCTAGGCAGTAAAATAACGGATGGCCGACTCAGCAAGGAGTACATCAAAAGCAGACTAGCAATGGCAAAAAGGGCATTCCTGGCCAAGAGAAGTCTACTAATATCAAATATCGGCTTTAATTTGAGGAAGTAATTTCTGAGAATGTACGTCTGGAGTACAGCATTGTATGGTAGTGAAACATGGACTGTGGCAAAACCGGAACAGAAGAGGATCGAAGCATTAGAGATATGGTACTACAGACGAATGTTGAAAATTAGGTGGACTGATAAGGTAAGGAATGAGAACGTTCTGCGCAGAATTATAGAGGAAAGGAATATGTGGAAAACAGTGATAAGGAGAAGGGACAGGATGATAGGACATATATTAGGACATGAGGGAATGACTTCCATGGTACTAGAGGGACCTGTAGGGGGCAAAAATTGTAGAGGAAGACAGATATTGGAATACATTCAGCCATGTCCGAGATGAAGAGGTTAGCACAGGAGAGGAATTCATGGCTGGCCTCATTAAATCAGTCGGAAGCCTGATGACAAAAAAAGTCAAGTTTTTGGAAATTTGTGATAAGGTAGTATGGGATCTAACTGCTGAGGATATCGGTCCCTAGACTTTCTCACAACTTAATCTTAGTTAAACTAACTTACGCTGAGGACAACATACACGTGCAAGCCCGAGAAAAGACTCGAACCTCCTGTGGGAGGAGCCGTGCGAACGATGACTAGGCGCCCAAGACCGCTCGGTTATCCCGCGCGGCACTATCGTCAAGTAACGAGACAAAAACAGAAGGGAAGGACGAGCTTGTCACAGGATGAATAAGTACACACCAGTGGTTGACTTTCTCCAACATGGACAACCCCTGCCCCCCCCTCCCCACCCACCCACCCACCCACACACACACACACACACACACACACACACACACACAGTGTTAGCTGTAAGGACTCAGGGCCCGCACAACAAGACACTAAGGTACAAGATGGTCGTGCGCGCCTCAAAGAAAGCAACATCTATATTCGAGTGAATAAAATCTGAGAGACAGTTTGTCGCCCCTGGAAAATGAAGACACCGGTGCCGAACCCGCCAACTACGCTACGTTGCTCATCAGCTAAATTGAAGTCGTTAATAGAGTCCACTAGTTCTTGCAATTCATCAAAGCTGGTGGGACCGCGAGCAAAGACCAAACGTGATGAATTCTCGGACTGCATGCCCTCTAAGATGTTAGAGACACTATCAGGCTCGGTAATGGACATATTGAGGGCTAGCATGGCCATGTGTTTTCGCTCCACGTGTTGGCTCAATGTCCATGACGATGCTTGAACCTGCCAATAATACTTCCACTCGAGCTCATTGGGCATACATTCTGATAACTTCCTGCCTATAATAAGAACCCTGAGTTGCACTGTAAACCCCTCACGTCTTAAGGTTTCCAACACCAACGTACCCAATGTCCCTTTTGCTTAATGGTAAAGCAAGGACGGGATCACGTGATGTGGTATGAGTAAGATATCTACATGAGACTCAAATCGCACAAGTAGCTACAAGATTTTCTGCACCTGATTTAAACTATCCACAAACAATTCTGAAATACCGGTGAGGATACACGTGATTGGGCAACTTAGCAGAGTAATCTGAGGGCAAACTACCTAGACTTCAGGCTTCGGAGCGCTTACTGAGTTGATTACGACTTGAAATTTCCCGTTCCGAGCCCACATCCTCGCATTCTAAAGCCAGGGATGTTGACCTAACCTGCAAGCTCCTTGCCCGATCACTCAGCTGCCTAGCCTTCAGTCTCACGTCATCGTTAAGCTCAACACGTCTCAAGTCCAGATTCCCTAAATGTACTAGATGCTCTTGGAACCTACCGACCTGCCTGCCTATGGATTGGCCATCCTCCAGAAAGGAAAGATTTCGTTGTACATCATCCATCGCAGCTGAAATGATATAGAGAGAGGTACCTAATTCCCTGATCATGTCCGCCGAAACACTCACAGCCCCGTCCAACGACGCACGCAACCTAGTCGCCAATTCCGTGACACAACCTTCGGTTGGACGTTGACTGGTTTTCAAATCGTACTGTAGGAATTCCTTTTACAGATGCGAGATTCTTGGACACCCCTTGGAATCCATGATAAGTAACGGTCCACTAAAAACAATTCCAATCTGTGAGTACAATATCTTGAAAAGGACAAATACATCTACAATAATCACAACAAACAAAATATTATGTCAAAGGGTAGACGACTTTAGCCTTCCCTGCCAAACAGAACGTAACCACGCTCTGCGCACGCTAGCAATTAGGATTGGGTTTGCTGTAATGAAAACATACTTCGCCATTTGTTGCTTCATGGAACAAGAAAATACACTATCCCCCAAAATAAAGATAAAGATGGGAAGGAATATAATTTAAATGTGGTTCCCAACCAGTACGCACCAAGAGAAACATTGACAGTGACCTTTATTAAAATGCAATTACTCAAAACACGAGAGTGACCTTTATTAAAATGCAATTACACAAAACACGAGATAAGTTGGGAGAACGTGCAATTTAAATGGGACCCTAACTGGTAAACACCAGCAGAAACACTGACAATCACCTTCAATGAATATACAATTGCCCAAAATTCAAGGTAAATTGAGAAGTACAGCAGACCGCTATCACAGCAAACAAGGAACAAGCAGATAAGTTTCATAACCCAGACGCCGTCAGAAGACGAAAGTGCCCCCACGGCAGAAGGCAAACACATCTCTATTCCAGGCCGGTATGTTGTAACATTTCCAAGTTAATTAGCATTGAAGTTAACCAATTAGACCACTGCGCATGAAAATTCAAGCTGTCCTTCAGAGATGTTTCTTCATTTGGTTTCCTAAAACCGAAAAAGAGAGAGATTCCAAAACCAGCCACTGGAAGGTAGTAAGGATCGAAACCGAGCCTATGGCTGAGCGATCTCGTGTGGTTTCATCTACAGTATGGGAACAATTGAGGGTAACTGTATCTGTCAGACCGCTTGGATTTGTACGTGCAATTGCCTGATTGTGTTATGACCACAGACACAACCAAAGCTCCATTGCCTTAACTTGCAAACTGTGGAAGTCATGTGTATTTGAGATGGGTAATGGACAAGCATTCCACAGACAGATACAAAGTTCACATCTGTCTCCTGCATGTAACACTTTTAAAGGCAGCCGACCGGCTATGCAGTTGAACTTGGCTGTGAGTTGTTGGATTTACCCCTACAGTATTTGATGTGTCGACACCTTGCACTTACTCAGCCGGCAACCAACAAGGCACTCGGGTTCTGCTGGTATGGAACTTGCAGGGAACAGCTCATCAGATGACATGTAAGGTATGCCGCAATACCCCCACCCCCACCCCCCCGATCGCAAGACCAGCACTTGTCTCTTTACGTAGCCAATGCGCTTGGCTTAAACTTCCTAGCCTCCCTTTGGAACTTTAGTGTTTGCTTATCCTCTCGATACTTTAATTTTGCACATCCCTTCCGCACTTTGTAGCACATATAGCGAATGGACATTGGATTTTGGAGCTTTCAAGTTACTGTGACATTTTCATGCCTTCAGCTCTCAGATATTATTAGTGTACTCTTAATTATTCGCACAGGAAAAATGACCAGACATAGAACGATAGTCTCCGATCCAGGTAGACAAAGTTTTGGCATGTGGTCTTCCTTTTCCGAGTACACTTACTGACACATTGCTTCCATTACGACGATACCGGCGAATGTCTCTGCCTAGGTGTTGTTATTTTGTTGCTGCTAAAGCAGACGCAGACAACCAAAGAACTCTTGAACAAGGAGCTGGCGGGCATCTCCACGTGGTCTGCAGAGCCGTCCAACCGCCTCTACCAGATCGAAGGCATGGTCAAGGGCTTCTGAACTGCGCCACCACATTTCCATCAGTTTGACAAGAAGGTCACTTTTTTACCATGCGATTGTGGTTTCCAGTGTAGCAGTCCTAAGTGTAAGCAGTCATATACAGCTTCCTTTATTCGCGACATGATTCTTGTGGAGATCCCCGTTAAAGGACTACGAACGGATCTGCTTAGAAACTTGTCTCCCAATTGTCAGAGTCTTTGTAGAGTCTGTCAGACCGTCAGCCACCTTTCAGGGCACATCGCAGGTATTCTCCAGATGACCAATGCACCGTCCTCAGACGCAGTCGTACCCCCTCCGCCCCTAAACCACTTCAAATTCGCACAAAGCAGACAAAGACTCAGAGACTTTATTTGTTCATTTTATTTATTTACATGACCAGTTCCATAGGACCAAACTGGCGAGCAAATCTCCAAGATCATGTAACGTGTCAGTACATGAGATTACAACATAAAAGTAATAACAGATAAAAATAAAATGTTTATGAACCCGAAAAAGTCAATCCATAAGTTTAAGTAAACGCAATCAACAATACAATAAGAATCAGCTTAATTTTTTAATTTTTCAAGGAAGTCCTCGACAAAATACAAGGCGTGACCCATGAGGAAACTCTTGAGTTTCGATTTGAAAGCTCGTGTATTACTGCTGAGATTTTTGAATTCGAGTGGTAGCTTATTGAAAATGAATACGGCAGTATACTGCACACCTTTCTGCAAAAGAGTTAAGGAAATCCGATCCAAATGCATGTTTGATTTCTGCCGGGTTGAACTGAGTAAAAGCTGCTTATTCTTGGGAATAAGCTAATATTGTTAACAAGAAATGAAAGTAAGGAATATATACATATTGAGAGGCCAATGTCAAAATACCAAGACTCATGAACAGGGGTCGATAAGAAGTTCGTGGACTTGTACCACTTATTGCCTGAACCACCCGTTTCTGAGCCAAAAATATCCTTTTAGAATGGGAAGAGTTGTAATGCCAGAAATGCATATCCTCCTATTTCCATCCATTGTACTATAAATTTTTTTCTTATTTTGTTACCTGGAGATATGACATTTCGGTGTCATTATATATTGTAATTGTTTTACTGTAGAAACTGAGTCTTACTGTGATTTAGTATTAGTTTATTTTCTAAAAGCCATGAACTTAGATCATGAACTGCACTGTTTGAAACTGAGCCAGTGTTGCACACAACATCCTTTACTATCAAGCTAGTGGCATCAGCAAACAAAAATATTTTTTTGAGTTACCCATAATACTAGAGAGCGTATCATTTATATAAATACGGGACAGGAGAGGCCACAGCACAGATCCTTGGGGCACCCCCACATGACTGTACCACACTCAGACCCCACATCACAGCCATTCTCAACATTGTGAATAATGACCTTTTGCTGTCTGTTGCTAAAGTAAGAGGTGAACGAACTGTCAGGTAATCCACGTATTCCGTAATGGTCCAATTACTGGAGCAATATTTTTTGATTTAACACAATCAGAGCCCTTAATGAAATCCAAAAAAATATGCCTGGGGTTCGAAACCTTTTGTTTAATACATCCAGTACCCCACAGAGAAAAGAGAATAAATCATTTTCAGTTGTTAAACGACTTGTAAAGCCGAACTGTACATTTGATAGCAAATCTTGCGATATAAAATGATCAATCATCCTTACATTTACAGCCTTTTCAATAACTTTAGCAAACACTGATGGCATAGAAATATGTCTAAAACTGCGTACATTATCCCTTTCTCCCTTTTTTATAAAGCAGCATTACTACTGATTACTTAAATCGTTCAGGGAACTGACTATTCCTAAAGTAAAGATTACAAATATGGCTAAATAGAGGCCTAACGCGTGCAGTACAGTACTTTAATATTCTACTAGGCACCCCATCATATCGATGAGGGTCCTTAGTCTTCAGTGATTTAATTATTGACTAAATCTCCCTCTTGTCTGTATCACAGAGGAGTATTTCAGACATCAATCTCGGGAAGCCATTTGCCAAGAAAGTTATATGATTCCCTGAAGAAACTAAATTTTTGTTGAATTCACCATCAATGCTCAGAAAATGATTGTTAAATACTGTACACATATCTGATTTATCAGTAACAGAAATATTTTTACTACGAACTGACTTTATAGCGTCGACCTTGTGCTGCTGAACAGACACTTCTTTCACAACTGTCCATATGGTTTTCATTTTATCATGTGAATTAGCTACTCTATTTGCATACCACTTACTCTTTGCCTACCTAATAATATTTCAAGCACCTTACAATACTGTTTGTAATGGGCTACTGTAACTTGATTGTGACTACTTCTAACATTTTAATATAATTCCCACTTCGTTCTGCATGATATCCTTATCCCACCAGCCAGCCACCAGGGTTGCCTATTACTGCTAGTACCCCGTTTAGAACGTTCTAATGGGAAGCAATTCTCAAAGAGCATGAGAAATGTGTTAAGGAAAGCATTATATTTATCATCTATGTTATTGGCACAATAAACTTCCTACCGCTCTTGTTCCTTGACAAGATTTAAAAAACTCTCCATTGCTGTTGCATTAACTTTCCTACATAGTTTGAAACTATATGTGACATTTGTTTGAGTACAAAAGCCTTTTAGTGTTAAAATTTGTGTATCATGGTCTGAAAGGCCATTCACACTTTTACTAACAGAATGCCCATCTAGTAATGAAGAATGCATAAAAAAATATTGTATATGACTGTGCTGCTGTTCCTCTGCACCCTAGTTGGAAGAAACGCCATCTGCATCAGATCATATGAATTCAGGAGATCTACCAACATCCTTTTTCTTGCACCCATTATGTTCAAAATTTATATTGAAGTCACCATTTGTAACTAATTTCTGGTACTTCCTAAAAAGTGAATCAAGAACCCTCTCTAGATTGAGTAGAAAAGCTCTGAAGCCTGAGTTAGGGGATCTATAAACAACAACAATTAGAATTTGAGTTTCACTAAATTCAACTGCCCCTGCACAATATTCAAATATCTCCTCAGTGAAGTGCCGCGATACGTCTGTGGACTCAAATGGCATACTGCTTTTTACATACGTAGCCACTTCCCCACCACGCAAGGAACTCCTTGAAAAACAGCCAGCTTATCTCCATTCTTGTAAAGGAAGCCTCTCAATTGTAAAATTATTTATGTGGTGCTCTGATATACCAGTAATTTCAGAATCAACATCTACAAGCAGTTCACTAGCTTCATCTCTAACACCTCTTATACTTTGATTAAATGTGCTAATTCTTTCTCTACTTGGAAACATTACGTCCCCTGAAGGTGAGCCCTTCGTTAGAGGGACTTCCTTTAAGCAGGTGCAGCCCTAACACCATCTAGTACAGGAATTTTTCCATGAGTGATCCCACCACCACCCACTATGCTGTCACCTATAAGCTTTGCCAGCCTGTCCTTCCCATACCTATTTAGGTGCAGGCCATGCTTAGTGATACCCGATCTGCTGATAGACCCAGCTGCCCCACTGAAATGCGACCCATGCCATCTGCCATCAGCGCCCTCCCCAGCCCCATGTTAACGCACCTAACAACCGCATTAAGATGAGGTCGATCATGACGTTGAAATAATTGCAAGAAATGCACATTAGTGCCATCAGTTTGAGTAGCTATCTTTACCAGGTCACCAGCTACATCATATTCCCCGTCCCTATCAAGACTATTGCCCGCTCCACCCACTGTCACTACCTTATTCCTAAGTAACTCCCCCACACTGTCAGTCACCTGAGCCAACCCTGCGCTAGGCTACACAGTGCTGGTGACCTGGTACTCCCCAACACTTCCTGCAACTGCTGGCCCACACATCTACCGAGCGAACATCCTAGCAGCTGAACCTTCTTATTTCTGTTAGACTTTGCAGCTGACCTTGGCCTCCTAACTGCTCAGGATTTCTGCATGATCTCTGCATCTACAGATACAAGCCTCCCCTCTCCACTCATCTCTGACAGTTGGTCAAATCTATTGCATATACGTAAAGTATAACTGTCTAAATACTTCCTCTTCCTGGCTGTCATCTTGCCGACTGCCAGTTCCCGTTCCCCACCACTCTTCACCCTCCTCAGCCTATCTAGTTCCTCCTTTGCGCGTGGTAACTGCACCTGAAAGGCAGAGATCTTCTCATGCTCCTCTGTCAACTTATTTCTACTACAGATTCTGCATTCCCAGGAGAGGATCTCACTAGAATGCCCCACTGGCTTCCCCACTGCATCCTCCCCCTCCCCCAATGAAAATATTTTGAACAAATCCCGCACCGTAACCCACCACTCACAAACATACGACAGAGCCCACACTCCTCACTCATGGCAAAATTTTACAGTTACTTAAAAAAAAAAGAAAAAACTGTATGTCTACGTTACCTAACTTCAGTGAGACCAGTAGAACTTGTTATAGAACTATCAATAGCGGTCTCGAAATTCTCTGTCTACTAAGAAAGTAAGTGCTTGTATTAATACTAGTACACCATAGCTAATAACAACACCAACAAAACTTCACAAAATTAGTAACTAAAACCACAAATTCAACCGGCCAATGGAACACTCAATGAAGTTAAAACACTGAATGGTAATTTTACCCAAAAATTTCACTAGAAACAATAGGAGACGTCAGCTGACAACTAAAGCACGAAATTTACTAAACGACTGCAGCGTACAGAAAATACTAAACACACAGCGAGTGAACGTTCCCAGAAGTGTATTAAACCGTTATTTCGCAGCAAACAGCACGAAAACACCGCTGAAAACCATAAAATATAATAACTGTATAACAGTGCACAAATAGCTTTGTCAGTACTCAGCTTTGTAACTACTACAGCTGCAACTGCACGCCGCAAAATGTAAACACACTACTGACAGTAGTCCCCTTCGCTTTTTCCTAGTCACTTCGGGCTTCGCGCTGGGGGAGAGATTCGCGATAAATGCAAGCTAAGTAGGCGGCCAATGCCATAGAGTACTCTTTGTAGCAGCGAATAGGGATTCCATCCTGACCTGGCGGCTATTATTGTCAACACTTTCAGTTGTTTCTCTACTCCATGGATGCTTATTTCTACGTCGTACATAATAGAGTGCTGGATGTCAAACGACGGCATGTATGTACGATTTTTCTGCATGAATGTTTTCTTGAAGTTTTGGCTTTCGTTTTTCTATCTCCAACTGCCATTTCCTAAGAGACAATCTTCATTCCTTCCGAACTGACTATGCAAATGTAGACGAGATGTGGCTCAAATTCAAAGATATAGTAGCAACAGCAATTGAGAGATTCATAACTCATAAATTGGTAAGAGATGGAACTGATCCCCCGTGGTACACAAAACAGGTCCGAACACTGTTGCAGAGGCAACGGAAAAAGCATGCGAAGTTCAGAAGAACGTGAAATCCCGAAGATTGGCTAAAATTTACAGACGCGCGAAATTTGGCACGGACTTCAATGCGAGATGCCTTTAATAGGTTCCACAACGAAACATTGTCTCGAAATTTGGTAGAAAATCCGAAGAAATTCTGGTCGTATGTAAAGTACACAAGCGGCAAGACGCAGTCAATACCTTCGCTGCGCAGTGCCGATGGTACTGTTACCGACGAGTGTGCCGCTAAAGCGGAGTTATTGAACGCAGTTTTCCGAAATTCCTACACCAGGGAAGACGATTGGAATATTCCAGAATTTGAAACACGAACAGCTGCTAGCATGAGTTTCTTAGAAGTAGATTCCTTAGGGGTTGCGAAGCAACTCAAATCGCTTGATACGGGCAAGTCTTCAGGTTCAGATTGTATACCGATTAGGTTCCTTTCAGATTACGCTGATACAATAGCTCCGTGCTTAGTAATCATATACAACCGCTCACTCATCGATAGATCTGTATCTACAGATTGGAAAATTGCGCATATCGCACCAGTGTTTAAGAAGGGTAGTAGGAGTAATCCGTCTAACTACAGACCTATATCATTGACGTCGGTTTGCAGTAGGGTTTTGGAGCATATACTGTAGTCAAACATTATGAATCACCTCGAAGGGAACGATCTATTGATACGTAATCAGCATGGTTTCAGAAAATATCGCTCTTGTGCAACGCAGCTAGCTCTTTATTCGCACGATGTAACGGCCGCTATCGACAGGGGATCTCAGGTTGATTCCGTATTTCTAGATTTCCGGAAAGCTTTTGACACCGTTCCTCACAAACGACTTCTAATCAAGCTGCGGGCCTATGGGGTATCGTCTCAGTTGTGCGACTAGATTCGTGATTTCCTGTCAGGAAGGCCGCAGTTCGTAGTAATAGACGGCAAATTATCGAGTAAAACTGAAGAGAGATCAGGTGTTCCCCAGGGAAGTGTCCTGGGACCTCTGCTGTTCCTCATCTATATAAATGACCTGGGTGACAATCTGGGCACTTCTCTTAGGTTGTTCGCAGATGATGCTGTAATTTACCGTCTAGTAAGGTAATCCGAAGACCAGTATCAGTTGCAAAGCGATTTAGAAAAGATTTTTGTATGGTGTGGCAGGTGGCAGTTGACGCTAAATAACGAAAAGTGTGAGGTGACCCACATGAGTTCCAAAATAAATCCGTTCGAATTCGATTACTCGATAAATAGTACAATTCTCAAGGCTGTCAATTCAGCTAAGTACCTGGGTGTTAAAATTACGAACAACTTCAGTTGGAAAGACCAAATAGATAATATTGTGGGGAAGGCGAGCCAAAAGTTCCGCTTCATTGGCAGGACACTTAGAAGATGCAACAAGTCCACTAAAGAGACAGTTTACACTACACTCGTTCGTCCTCTGCTAGAATACCAGGTGGGATTGACGGAGGACATCGAAAGGGTACAAAAAAGGCAGCTCGTTTTGTATTATCACGTAATAGGGGATAGAGTGTGGGAGATATGATACGCGAATTGGGATGGAAGTCATTACAGCAAAGACGTTTTTCGTCGCGGCGAGATCTATTTACGTAATTTCAGTCACCAACTTTCTCTTCCGAATGCGAAAATATTTTGTTGAGCCCAACCTACATAGGTAGGAATGATCATCAAAATAAAATAAGAGAAATCAGAGCTCGAACAGAAAGGTTTAGGTGTTCGTTTTTCCCGCGCGCTGTTCGGGAGTGGAATGGTAGAGAGATAGTATGATTGTGGTTCGATGAACCATCTGCCAAGCACTTAAATGTGAATTGCAGAGCAGTCATGTAGATGTAGATATGACTGGCCAACGAGTGACTGGATGGAAGCCTTAGGACCACTTAGTGATTTTACATGGAACAAGAATTTGCTCTGCCATATCTGTTGCCTAGGATTGACAGTGGGAACAGTTGTACGCTTCGCGCATAAATCTTTACACAGACGCACGTATCTCAACTGACCATTGAATGTCGTCATTTGCGAGTTCTCTTTTGAACGTAGAGTTCAAATGCCTTTGCTTCCTCTGCATTTTCCGAACTTCGTAGTTAAACCATGATGGGTATTTTCCATCCTTAATCCACTTACGTGGCACATAGGTGCCTAGACGACGATTTACATTCTGTTTAAATTTAGTCTATCTCGTTGGAACTAAATGATGTCAATTCACCGCCAAAGTTTGGTGCTATCAACTGCTTATCTGTACTTTCTAGTAGAAACACTTTCTTAGCCTTCTTTCCTGATTGATTAACTTTCGTAATCACAGTCGCTATGATGACATCAAGATCACTAATCCACTTCTGTATACTGACGCCATCGACAAGGTACGGCCTGTTTGTAGCAACGAGGTCAAAGATACTTACAATGCGTGTGGGCTACCAAACTAGATGCTCAATACAGTTTTCCTAAAACGTATTTAGCAAGACTGTCTGTCTGTACCTACTGCAATGAATCCATAGATGTCCCAGTCTACACTCTGTAGATTAAAGTCGCCTCCAAGTAGTGTTGCATTATCTGGTTATTCGCGCACTACTGACCGCAGATTTTCTTAAAATGACTCTACATCTATCAGAGCGGAATCTAGTGACCGTTAAAAATATCCAGAAACTAACTTGGTTTGATCTCGACCTATTATATGTGGGTAGATAACTTCACTGTAACACTCCACTTCGACCTCAATAGAGAGAATCTTTTTGACAGCTGCAATGAACACTTCCCCTCCTATGGCGTCTAAACTTTCTTTCCGATACACGTTCCAAAAGTCGCTGAAAGTCACAGAGATTTGTACTTTGGATTTCAGCCAGCTCTCGGTCTCAAAAATAATTTGAGCACGGAAAAGTTCCTGGAGGACAGTAAATTTGCCAACTGTGTAACGAATAATTCGACAATTTACTTACAAAATTTTGACAATCTCAGTGTCTTTTCACTGAGCGTGGTCTGACATTATTTCTGTGTATCAACTGGCGAGTGTTCGTCATATTGAAACTTCCTGGCAGATTAAAACTGTGTGCCCGACCGAGACTCGAACTCGGAACCTCTGCTTTTCGCGGGAAAGTGCTCTACGATCTGAGCTACCGAAGCACGACTCACGCCCGGTACTCACAGCATTACTTCTGCCAGTATCTCGTCTCCTACCTTCCAAACTTTACAGAAGCTCTCCTGCGAACCTTGCAGAATATTTAATCTGCCAGGAAGTTTCATATCAGCGCACACTCCGCTGCAGAGTGAAAATCTCATTCTGGAAACATCCCCCAGGCTGTGGCTAAGCCATGTCTCCGCTATATCCTTTCTTTCAGGAGTGCTAGATCTGCAAGGTTCACAAGAGAGCTTCTGTAAAGTTTGGAAGGTAGGAGACGAGGTACTGGCAGAAGTAAAGCTGTGAGGACGGGGCGTGAGTCGTGCTTGGGTAGCTCGGTTGGTAGAGCACTTGCCCGCGAAAGGCAAAGGTCCCGAGTTCGAGTCTCGGTCCGGCACACAGTTTTAATCTGCCAGGAAATTTCATATCAACGCACACTCCGCTGCAGAGTGAAAATCTCATTCTGGTTCATCATATTACCTCGACCTATTGCCTAGCCTAAGAAAAACCCATGTGTAGTCCACTAGTACTCTGCCGTCCGAGTAGCTGCTTCCCTTCTGTAATGCACCCTTGACCTATCAAGGATAATCCTATAGATGTTCCACTCGATAACACAGGTTTTGAAATCTGCAGCCACGACTCTCACAGAGTCGACGAAGCATTTGGTTGAGACTCTCAACTCAGCTGCCAAACAAAGGCTACCGATCACCTCTGGCAACAACGCTACGAATTGCGAGCTCTGCTTCCACCATACACTCAAGACGAGCAGCCTTCGCTACCTCCGCCAACAGCCTGTATGAAATGAAAATGGCCTCAGAACGTATGCGAGAGGCCTCATTATTGCAGACATAGGCCACAACGTGACTGCACCCGACAGGTTCGGTAGCCACAAGCAAGGCCGCCTCTACATCTCGAACGATGCCCCCCAAATGACATATCGAGTGAACATTGGCTTTATTTCCATCCTGAAGGCTATCTTCCTTAGGGGATCCTAAAGTGCCTAACGCTGGAGTTCCCAATAACTAGCGAACCGTTGGCCTTCAGTGCCTGCTCGGACTTTGCTCAAACAAAGGCCACCTGTTCACAGAGCGAATAGGCGAGGTCAGATGGCCACCCTCCGCTTCGAGCGATGCAATCGCGCTACCACCCGCCACGGCAGCAGAGACTGTGGGTAAACCACGTGACACGTAGGGGGGGGGGGTGGAATGGGGGTGTCCGGGGGTGGAATGGGGGTGTCCCATGTGATGCACCAGGTTCTCCGCTACCACTGTATTCTGAGGCAGCAGCCTGAAGGTGTCTGACCATAGCCAAAAGTGCACTCAGCTCTTCGCGTACTTCCACCAGCTCCTCCCGCATCCGCTCAGAAAAAGCATGCATCCTACCCATGCTAGCAAGACTTATCGAGGAAGTAAATTATAATAGCAGTAAAGTATAAAAGCATACGTAACCTCGATATGCAGCTTGCTACCCTGCAGATGTGTCATTAATAGACACTTATTTCTAAATGAGTTGTGTACCTGGGGGTTCATAAGAAATAAAAACTCTGCTACTGAGTGTCTGAATTTACAGTTACTGTTAAAAACACAAGATTAAACCACTTAAACAGAAAAACATGTACGATATTTAAAAAATATATACTAACAGTAAAACGTAGGGAAATCTAAATAGCTTACCGCTCTACAGATATGAACAGGTGGCAGCAGAGGGCTTGACTGATTGTGTTCCTAAACGAACAGATGTTTGCCTTAAGAAAATGGCGTCTTACAGCCTCCATCCAGATATTCAGAGTTGACGCTTGCTTGACTCTACAATACCTATGCCGGGTTAACCATGCTAGCATCAAAGTGATTGCATTTGATTCACGATACAATAATCTGCTTCGTCAGTTTCCTGAAGGCATCTGACAATCGCCTACTCCAGCACCGATATGACAATCAACAATATACCACTTTGTCACCATGCCGAGACCGCCAGTTCATGCATGGCGCCAACGTCTGTATCCAGAACAACTAAAGATACAAAGCAAGAGTTGTCGTCAGCACAAGGAATCTGTCACCCTTCAAATAGTCGCTGGGCTGCTCGAATCTATATTGTCTCGAAGAAGAGTAACAGGTGGCGCCCTTGCGGCGACTATCATCACCTTAACGCTAGAGCGACTTCTGATTGCTGTACCGTACCACATACTGGATAATTTGCAATGTACATTCATGGTAATAAGATTTTCTCCACGATCGACCTCATCCGTACCTTTTATGATACCCCAATCGTACCAGAAGATAAACTCAAAACAGATCTTTGCACTTTGCACTTTAGGAATTTGTGCGAATGCCACTTACACTGTGCAGTTCAGCCAAGATTTTCCAGCACTTCATGGATAAAATAACTACAGACTTAGAGTTCTTTATGTCTACATCGATGACCTCCTTGTAATGCCATCCTCTAAGACAGAATGACCCCCTTGTAATGCCGTCCTTCAAGATAGATCATCTAGCAAACCTACAGCAACTGTTCTCCAGACAACGAGAACGTGGTTTATTGATTAACCCACAGAAATCTCCCTTCAGAGTGACGGAACTAAAATTTTTAGCTTATCTTACAAGTGCTCAAGAAATTCTGCTACGTTAAGATAGGGTGGAAGGTATTTCGCATTTAGCTCAGCTCATTATAATACGTTATTTGCGTGGTTTCTTGGGGTTGACGAACATTTATCGTCGTTTCTTGTGCACTCATGCATTGTTGGCAGCACCTCACGACTAAATGCCGTAAGATTCGCCTAAAACGGAAGACATTCTACAGCCTACTGATGAAAAGAAAGCATTCACGGCCAGAGTGGCAGCTGCTATTGAAGAGGCTATGTTGTTAGCTCATCCTCCTCCTGCCGCACCTGTTGCACGTTGGATATATTATCAACCGCAACTGTAACTGTGTTATAACAACTTATCCATCTTGGCCGCTATCTTTTAGGTTAAATCAGTAAATTAGTCATCGTGTGACCAAGTGCTTTTGTAGCATGTGTCTCAATGAAAACATTTATGCATATGCTTGAAGGTAGACATTTTACGCTTCTCACAGCCTATAAGCTATTAGCGTTCACTTTCTGTCAGAAGCTAGGCAAGGTATTACCACGCTAACTGATGCATTTGAACTTCATTGCCGAATTTACTGAGGATATTCAACACGTCATGGTGAGAAGAATGGACCAGCAGACGCAATATCTCTCATTGACGTCATCGCAAGAGATCACAGCATTTCCCAACGCCCAGAAAAAAGACAACGCATAGAAAGCATGCCTTGAACCATCTTTAGGCTTACAACTCCGACGCATCTAAATACCGAGCTGCCACATAGTGCCCTTTATCTTTGAGTTCCTCTCCAGTGTCAATCTCTTTATCACATAATAGCACCTTCAAACTACGTTCTCATTTATTTTCCTAATGTATTCTACTCTCTGTCTTCCTGTACAGTTTTTACCCTCTCAGCTCCCTCCAGTACCATGTAAGTCGTTCCCTGATTTCATAACAGATGTCCTGTCCCTTCATATTGTCAGTGTTTTCCACATCTTCCTTTCCTCTCCTATTCTGCGCAGAACTTCCTTCCTTGCCATATGAATACACCTGATCTTCAGCATTCATCTGTAGCAACACATCTCAAGTGCTTCAATTCCACTCTGCTGTGGTTTTCCCACGGTCCATGTTTCACTACCAAAAATCCTGTGCCCCAAATGCACATTCTCAGAAACTTATTCCTCAAATTACGACCTACGTTTGATACTTATAAACTTCTCTTGGTGAGGGATACCCTTTTTTCCAGTCCAAGTCTGCTTTTGATGTTCTCCTTCCTCTGTCCGTCACTGGTTATTTTGCTGCCTAAGTTACAGAATTCCGTAACTTCACATACTTCGTGATCATCTATCCTCATGTTAAGTATTTTCATTTCTGCCACTTCTCATTACTTTCGTCTTCCTTAGATTTATTCTCAACCCGTATTGTGTACTCATTAGAAAGTTGATTTCATTGAGCAGATCATGTAATTTTTCGTCACTTTTACTGCGGATACAATACCGCCAGCGAATCGTATCACTGATATCCTTTCACCTCGAATTTTGATTCCACTCCACAACCTTTATTTTGGTTCCTTCATTACTTCTTCGATGTATAGATTAATCAGTAGGGGTGAAAGACTACATCTCTCTCTTAAACGTTTTTAATCCAAGTACTTCGTTCTTCAATTCTTATTACTCCCCATTGGCCCTTGTACATGTTATACATTACCATTCTCCCCCTATAGTTTACCTCTAATTTCTTCCTAAGTTCGAACATCTTGTACAGTTTTACACTGTCGAACGCTTTTTCCAGGTCGACAGATCCTATAAACGTATCTTGATTTTTCTTTTGTCTTGCTTCCATTACCAACCGCAACGTCAGAATTGTCTCTCTCGTGCCTTTACCTGATCTAAAGCCAAATTGTTCGTCATCTAACACATCCTCAGATTTCTTTTCCATTATTTTGTAAATTATTCTTCTCAGCAACTTCGATGCATGAGCTGTTAAGCTGATTGTGTGGTAATTCTCGCACTTGTCAACTTTTGCAGTCTTTGGAATTGTATGGATGACATTTTTCGGAAAGCGAGCTGCTATATGGCCAGCCCCTCACATTCTACACACCAGTGTTAATCGTCGTTTCCTTTCCATTTCCCCCAATGATTTTAGAAATTATGGTGAAATGATATGTATCCTTTCTGTCTTATTTGATCTTAAATCTTCCAAAGCTCTTTTGAATTATGATTCTAAACTGGACCTACTATCTCTTCTTAATCGACTCTTGTTTCTTCTTCTACCACCTCAGGCAAAACGTTCTTTAAGTAGAAGCCTTCAGTGTACTCTATCCATCTATCCGCTCTCTCCAATGCATTTAACAGGGGAATTCCCCTTGTACTCTTAATGTTATCACCCTTGCTTTTGATTTCACCGAATAATGTTTTGACTTTCCTATATGCTGGTTCAGTCCTTCCAACAATTATTTCTTTTTCGATTTCTTCACATTTTTTCATGCAGCCGTTTCGTCTTAGCTTCTCTGCACTTCCTATTTATTTCATTCCTCAGTTACGTGTATTACTGAGTTCCTTAATTTCCCTGAACATTTTTGTACTCCTTTCTTTCATCGATCAACTGAGGTATTTCTTCTGTTGCCACTGGTTTCTTCGCAGTTATCTTCTTTGTGGCTATGATTTTCTTTCCAAGTTCTGTGATTGCCTTTTTTAGAGCTGTCCGTTCCTCTACAACTGTACTACCTGCTGAGCTATTCCTTACTGCAGTATCTATAACCTTAGAAACCTTCAAGCATATCTCATCATACCTTCCTAATTCCGTACCCCACTTCCCTGTGTAT
Organism: Schistocerca serialis cubense; assembly: GCF_023864345.2. Lineage (NCBI taxonomy): Eukaryota > Metazoa > Arthropoda > Insecta > Orthoptera > Acrididae > Schistocerca > Schistocerca serialis. The sequence goes on from NC_064638.1 coordinate 838,196,762, forward strand.
TGATTCTTGTTGAATAATCTCTTAAACTTCATCAGTATTGCACTGTGATTTTGGTCTATATCTGCTGCTGGTTTCTCCTTAAAATCCAGTATCTGATTTCGGGATCTCTGTCTGACCACGATGTAATCTAAGTAAAGTCTTTCCGCATCTTCCTGCCTTTTCCAAGTGTCCCTCACCCCTCTTGTGATTCTTGAACAGAGAGTATTTGCTGTTAATAGCTGAAATTTATTACAGAACTAAATTATTGTTTCTCCTCTCTCATCCGTAGTATCAAGACCATATTGTCCTGTAATCCTTTCTTCTGCTCCTTCCTCTAATATTTGAGAATCTTTTGCCAATGGAGAGATCATTATGACACTTTTCCAATTACAAGCCACGGGACTTGTGGATACCGATTATGTGTCTTTAATTCAGTGGTTGCCGTTGCCTTTTGTGTCCTCATGCCGTTTATCATTACTGACTCTTCCGCCTTTATTGGAAGTTTCCCACCCCCAAGAGATAGAATGTCCTGAACCTAGTGTTCTCCACCGCGCTCCTAACATAGTGCTATGCTGTGACAATTCAGTGTCATAAGTCATTTTGAAAGATTTTCGCAAACAAACAGTTTCCTCTCTTCACATCCTCTCTCATCCAGGAATAAGGACTGCTGTTCATCTTGTTAAGAAGGGATTCATTTCGCCCAAAATCATGGAAAAATGCTAGGTATTTGACTGCCAGTGCAGTGCTTGTTAGAGAAACAAAATAACTCGGACATTACAGCTCCGCTCAGTACTTTTATCTCACTGAGTCAACGATCTGAGCGTGACCACATCTATATCACTGGACCGCAGGACAGCAATACTGGCTGCCACAGAGTGTCCGTTTCTCTTACTGGTTTGCAATCGTCTATGAAAGAATAGCAGTTCCAGCAATAACCTGTTTTCCTTAGTGGATAGGACGCATTGGTGTTCCCTGTGTCACTAACGGAGCAAAGCAATTCGAAACTTACGTTTTTAAAGCACTGTCAGCACTGTTTTGCAGGCGCTGCGTTCGAACCAGCGCCTACTACCCCACGTATAATCGTCTCTTGGAACGGCTCCACCGACAAATAAAGGTCTCCCTTTAGATTCCATGCCACAGAACGTTGGAAAGACAGCCTCCCTGTGTTCCTACTACGCCTCCAGACACTTAACCCTCGAGCAGGCGCACCGATTCTCGTAACATGTGCGGGCGCGCGGCGCACTTTGTACACATGTAGTCAAAAGCTGTTGAAACGTGGCAATGTGCTGTGCACGAATGACCGCGCTTCGGATAAACAATAGTTTTAAGAACTTCATGTGATACCTAAGAATATGAGGTGTCCCCAGAACGAAACCCGGTGGATGTACGGCCAAAAAAACTAATGTTTTAGCCTTTTTAATTAATAGAGCGCCGATTAAAATGCAGCGGGATTGTACACAGACGGCCGGCCGGCCGGCCAGAGAGGAGGTAGCGTGCCGAAGGGTTACGATAAGAGCCGAGTCGGCCGCGGTAGGCCAGGACGGTGACTTAGAAGAACGAGAAGGCGGAAGGACACAGAAAAGCTATGGGTAGCTTAGAAATACGATGCAGCATCCACAGGCGGACACCCCTTGGAGAAGGTGGACTGGTCCGACCAGAGGCTGCCTATGAGTAAAAAAGTAGTTCGTTTGAAAAACTTTAACTTAGAGTAGTGGCCCAGAGTAAAATTTGCAGAAGAGTGTAAATCGAAAGCGTATTTGCCCAGAAAGCCATAGGAAAAGTATAAGGTAAAATGTCTGTGTTTTAAGGGCACAGATGGCGGCTGACGTCACAAGCGGTTTATTGGGGGAGAAGAAGGACTAGCGGTTAGACCAAGGAGCATTACGGATGGCCAGAAATTGCGATCCCGCAATAGTACCAACTAAGTTTTGATTTATGGCTAAATCTGCGTAAGACCCTGACAAAGTAACGTTCGCGTAGGTGGCGAGGTTATTTTGACTGTTCAAAAATGGTTCAAACGGCTCTGAGCACTATGGGACTTAACTTCTGTGGTCATCAGTCCCCTAGAACTTAGAACTACTTAAAACTAACTAACCTAAGAACATCACACACATCCATGCCCGAGGCAGGATTCGAACCTGCGACAGTAGCGGTCGCGCCGTGCCAGACCGTATATTTTGACTGTGAATGAATGTTTATCTTAATATGTGACAATTACTGAGGTACAGACACAAATAGTTAATCGGACGAAGTTTAGTGCATGCAACAACAAGACAGTCATTGAACACGGTATGTCAGGTGCTGTGCTCGCTCCTGCTGTTGCAATTCTTTTTTTATTTTCTGTCAATGATCATTATCACCAATTGGTTATGATCTTGCTTATTTTTATGTGGGGTATCAAATGTAAGTAAAGACTGAGTTCCGTGGCATATAATACAAGATCCTGGCCTTGTGCACTGAAGGACTTGCATGGCAGCTGAGTGAATGGTACTAAAACGATCACAACTGGGATTAGACTGATTGAGACAACAACCAAAGTCAATCCGTCTGACCGCTGTCTGTCTGGATTCTGTAGTGTAAACTACGATTTTGCAACTTGTTTGTAATAAATTGTATCAAATGATTTTTAGGCCAACGGGTCTCTAGAATATAATTGCGTTTATCAGAGCTGCGTTGCGTTATTTAGTAGCACCGGAATTCCTCTCCAAAACCTTGGTTCTACGTATGTACCAAGTCCAGAATCCACAGGGTACCGAATAACTTACGATTGGGTGAACTACAGGTAAAGGCAGGTAAGATTACAGGTCGAGAAAGTGTGGAGGCTGACTACGCTGCCACGACGTAGGTATGTCACAAAGAGGATCCGCCACGCACCTCTGTAAATCTACCTCTTCCCGTACCAGTCAGTCCAAGGGGTCCAGTAGGTTGTAAGTTAGGGTCTGTCATTCCACAGAGGGGATAGGTATGTCACAAAGAGGATCCGCCACGCACATCTGTAAATCTACCTCTTCCCGTACCAGTCAGTCCAAGGGGTCCAGTAGGTTATAAGTTAGGGTCTGTCATTCCACAGAGGGGATGTTACAAAGAGGTATATCGGATTAAGAAATGTTACACAGTCATTATACTACCAAGGGAAACATGTATCCGCTAAATCACAGTTTAATTTTAGTTTACTTAAACAGCAAGACAAGAAACCTATAGTACATCACTAATTTACTATTTGATCGAATAAATAAGAAACTTTCATATCATTCTATTGCCATAGCTGACATATCAATCTATTCCAATACTTTTCAAGCACATACTGAGCAAAAACACTCTTTCATTGCAATATAAAAGGACAAAGGCTTTATATGTTGAAGAAGTATCAGTTATCACAAAGCTCCTTCCATCTACACAGTTAATTGTTTTCGCAGTTTCGGGAAATGCTCTACAAAAATGGTTCAAATGGCTCTGAGCACTATGGGACTTAACATCTATGGTCATCAGTCCCCTAGAACTTGGAACTACTTAAACCTAACTAACGTAAGGACATCACACAACACCCAGTCATCACGAGGCAGAGAAAATCCCTGACCCCGCCGGGAATCGAACCCGGGAACCCGGGCGCGGGAAGCGAGAAGTTCTCACATGTATTCACTGTTTCTATATGTCCTTTGTAAACAAAGCTATGGCATGAGTTACACCTGATGGTAGTAGGTATGTTTCTTGCTCGTCCACATGTCACACACCGACCTCTTTTCTTGGTGGTAGGCTCCTCAGTTCTTTCAAGACGTTTATCTTTGTATTTCACGAGGAAAGTTTCAATGTCAGCAGGAAGTTAAGGAATATTAGCTCTTTCCTCCAGGTGAGGCTTCATAAGAGACAGTGCTAAATCTTTATTCTTCTCTTATTTTTTGGATTTGCCTCATTTGCATAAAAAATGATCGGAGCATTGATTCCTGCTACATCCATTAGAGCATAGAATAAAACCAATGGCCATCTTCTTGTCATCCATGCGACGGAATACACACCTCCCAGTTGATCAACTGTGTCGACTCCTCCCTTTCTTATATTGTAATCCAAAACTATCACTGGTTTAAGTGTAACTTCGTCGATGGTTCAAAAATTGTGCATAGTTGAAAGTAATATAACTGCCTTGTTTTGTTTCGGAACATACGAAACTAGTTTCATATCATTCTAAAAACCAAATAAAAAGGACTGATTAGCCCTACATCTCCCAGGTAAAAATTCTTGCGGAATCTCGCGTTTGTTTTTCCTCAACGTGCTGATGCATGTTAGTCGCTTTTCGAAAAGCGAGTTGCCTAAGTGTATCAAATTATTCATTATAACGTTTCTTCCTGAGCCTTCAGCGTGACTAACTAGCCGTTCTACCTTTTCGTCTTCTGTCACAAATTGTCCTACACTATAAGCATTTTTCCAGTTCACCATAAAGGCATCCAGTATTTGCCTTATTGCAGCAAGTTTATCAGTTACTCTTTTTTCTTGCCTTGTACACTTGTCGTCAAAATTAATACATCGTAAAACGAACAGAAATTTTCTGTAGCTCATCACAGCTCTCGTAATCTCCAAACCAGTACCATCTGCTGTCCACAGTTCAATGATGACAATAATGTGGTTAGCTTTCTTAGTCCCAATCATATACAGCAATCCCAAGAATGCCATTATTTCACACGTTGTTGTTTCCTGAACATATCTTTCTCTCGAACGTTGCACAGATTCTTTCTTAGATTGAATGTATATATGTAGTAACCAAAACCAACTGCGGGAACGTCTTGGGCTGTGGATCGGAGCCGCCGGGCGGGAAAGCCGCCGGCGGTGGAGCACGCACCACCGGGTAAACACAAGGACGAGTCGGACGACAGACCAACGACAACTGACAACAACCGACCACGACCGACACAACAAGGAAGAGATAAACAACGGAGGCTTGTGGGAGCCACAACACCAAACACTAAAAGTAAATCCACTCGGAACCAGAGCCAGGCATATGTCAACAACCAGCGACCAGAACGCAGTACCGCCGAGATAGAAACGAAATCCAGAGCGCGTACCAGACTGACTGGACTAGGTTTTTTCTTTTCTTTTTTTTTTACTTTATTGTTATTTTAAAGCCTGTACAAACAGGCAGGCTGTCAGCAGCACACTACGCTGCTCTTCAGCCATAGAAGACACAAGCAGCAAAAACAGTGAGAAGACACAAGTTACAGAACGGTGGGCAATAAAACAGGAGACACATAGAGACAAACACGGAGCCGCTCACACTCGTCGATAATCCACACTGCTAACTGATGAGACGACGCACGAACACTGAAGATGACGATGGCACTGGTGAACGAGGGAGTGTGACGGTGAACACTGAACACTAAACACGACGGCACACACGAAACACTGATGGCGGTGATCTCCGGCGCGCGAATGTCCATGTAGTGTGTGCGAGTCCGGGGACCTGCCAAGAGGGGAACAGGGGTGAGGTGGGGGAGAGGGGAGAAAAAGGATGCCAATGGCTGAGGAGACGGGGGCAGGAGGAGAAGGACAGGGGAGGGGAGGCCCGGGGGAGGAGGGGGGAGAAAAGGAGGAGGGAGGGAAAAGGGAGAGAAGGGAGGGAGGGTGCCCAGAGGAGCAAACACAGGAGGAGGGCTGGAGGATCAAAGTTGGTAGGAGGGGTAGATGGAGGGGTGGAGGGCATCATCAGGGAGGGGGAGCTGGCGGAAGCCACCTTGGGAGAGGGTAAGGAGGGTGGAGAGATGGAGACCGGGTGGGACGTGGGAATACAGGCGCGGCAGCAGGTGGGGGTGGGAGAGGATCGGGGACACGAGCAGGTGAGGAGGATCGAGTTTGCGGGAGGTGTACAGGATCCGTATCCTTTCAAGGAAAAGGAGGAGATGGTGGAAGGGGATGAGATTGTACAGGATCCGCGTGGGGGAAGGGAGACGGATGCGATAGGCGAGGCGGAGAGCATGACGTTCAAGGGTTTGGAGGGATTTATAAAAGGTAGGGGGGGGGCAGAGACCCAAGCCGGATGGGCATAACAAAGGATAGGGCGGATGAGGGACTTATAGGTGTGGAGGATGGTGGAGGGGTCCAGACCCCACGTACGGCCGGAGAGGAGCTTGAGGAGACTGAGTCGGTAGCGTGTCTTGGCTTGGATTGTCTGGAGGTGGGGAGTCCAGGTGAGGCGACGGTCGAGGGTGACGCCAAGGTACTTAAGGGTGGGAGTGAGGGTGATAGGATGGCCATAGATGGTGAGACAGAAATCAAGGAGGCGAAAGGAAAGGGTGGTTTTGCCTACAATGATCGCCTGGGTTTTGGAGGGATTGACCTTGAGCAACCACTGGTTGCACCAAGTGGTGAACCGGTCAAGATGGGATTGGAGAAGGTGTTGGGAGCGCTGTAGGGTGGGGGCAAGGGCAAGGAAGGCGGTGTCATCGGCAAACTGGAGAAGGTGGACGGGGGCTGACGGCGGCGGCATGTCCGCCGTGTACAAAAGGTACAGAAGGGGGGAGAGGACGGAGCCTTGGGGCACACTGACAGAGGGGAAAAAGGTGTAGGAATCCGTGTTATGGACGGTGACATAGGAAGGACGGTGGGAGAGAAAGGAGCCGATCAGACGGACGTAGTTAATGGGAAGGGCGAAGGTCTGGAGCTTGAAGAGGAGACCGGAATGCCATACGCGGACATAGGCATGTTTGAGGTCCAGGGAGAGGAAGATTGCGGAGCGACGGGAATTAAGCTGTTCGGAAAGGAGATGAGTGAGGTGAATGAGAAGGTCGTCGGAAGAGAAGGATGGCCAAAAGCCACACTGGGTAACGGGAAGGAGGCGGTGCAGGCGGAGACGCTGGTGGATGCGTCGGGTGAGGGTAGATTCCAGGACCTTGCTGAAGACCGAGGTAAGGCTGATGGGACGGTAGGATGAGGCGGTGGACGGCGGTTTGCCAGGTTTAAGGAACATGAGGATATGGGAGGTTTTCCACAGTTCGGGATAGTAACCGGTGGACAGGACTACATTGTAGAGCCTGGTCAGAGTGGAGAGGAAAGAGACAGGAGCTTCACGAAGGTGACGGTAGGTGACACGATCGTGACCAGGAGCAGTGTTGCGTTTTGTGCGGAGTGTATCAATGAGATCCTGTGTAGTGATAGGGGCATTGAGTTCTGTGTGTGTAATGTTGTCCAAGTACTGGAAACAAGGAGCGAGGGGAGGGACAGAGGTGTCAGTTCAATCGCGGACATCCGGGAAGAGGGAGTAATCGAACTGGGGATCATTGGGGATGGAAAATACATCGGAGAGGTAGGAGGCAAAGTGGTTGGCCTTACTAAGGGTGTAAGGGAAGCGGTGATCATCATGGAGAAGAGGAGAGTAGGGGGAGGGTTTAGTTCCGGTAAGGCGACGGAAGGCTGACCAGAACTTGGACGAGTTGATTGGTAGGGTAGCATTTAAACAGGTGCATGTCTGTCGCCAGTCCCGGTGTTTCTTAGCCGCGAGCAAATTACGAATGTGTCGTTGGAGTTGCCGGTGGCGTCGTAGTGTGTCCGGGTCACACGTGTGGAGGAAGGCACGGTAGAGACGGCAGGATTCACGGGGGAGGAGGATGGCCTGTGGGGGTAAGGTAGGACGGTGGGGGTGGATGGCGACAGTAGGGACATGGGCCTCCACGGCCTCAGAGAATGGAGGCAGCATGGGTGACATCATCGGGGTGGTGGTAGGTGAAAGGGTGGCTATCGACCTGGGTGGAGAGGGTATCCCGTTAGGCATTCCAGTTGGCACAGGAATAGTCATGGACGTACTTAGGGGGTGGGTCATTACGAGGGTCGGGTCGGGGCGACGTCCATCTGAAACGATGATGAGGACAGGGAGATGGTTACTACCAATAGGCTCCAGGACATCCACCGTTATGCGACCAAGGAGGTTGGGGGGAGGAGAGAATAACATCAGGAGTGGAGTTGGATTCGGGACAGGTGTGCTGGGGGATGGGGACGAGGTCGCCTTGAAGGGTGGAGAGGAAACGATGCCACCGCCGTAACTGGGCAGCGGAACGACTATGGATGTTGAGGTCAGCGGCGATCACGTAGGAGGAGAAGGTACGGTCGACGTGGGAGAGGAAGTCGAAGGGAAGAGGAGTGTTGGGGCGGACATAGATGGTGGCGCAGGTAACGGTAAGGCCGGGGAAGAAGAGACTAAGGATCAGGTGTTCGGTGGGGTCGGGAAGGAGAGGTTGGAGCTGAACGGGGATCTGGCAGGGGTGACCAATGGCAACTCTGCCACGCGCAATTGGGAGGGGATTATCGGAGCGGTGGAGGAGATTGGGCGAAGTGTGGATGGTGTGGTGGGGTTGGAGGAAGGTTTCATTAAGGAGGAAGGCATCCATGCGGTGGGTGGCAAGGGTGTGCAGGAAGAGGTTCTTGTTGGCGGGAAGGGAGCGGATGTTGTTGAAAAGGAGACGTTGCTGTCGCGCCATGACAGGGATTTAGACGAGGGTGTCAAGGCGGGAGAAGGTGAAATGGGCCTGGTTGTTGGAGTAGGTGGTGTACATCTTGAGTTGGGAGATGGAACGGGCGGCGAGGGAGATCTGCTGGAGGGTGTGGGGGTGCTGAAAGGGATGGACATTCTGGAGGACGATGGTGAGGAACCGGATGATGTCCTCAGCGGTGGGGGGGGGGACGAAGGGAATTTCCAGGAGGGGTGGGGGCGTCCAGAGGACGGACAGGAACGGTGAGTTCAGGAGTGGTCGAAGGGGGTCGAGCATTACACTTTCCGGAGTAGGTGCGATGGGGAAGATGGCAGGTATTACAGGAAGGAGGGGACAGAAGGTTAGGGCACTGCCTGAGGAATTGCGCTTGCCTACAATGCGGGCAGGTGGGGGCCTCGCGGCACTCAGCAGTGGGGTGCGCGTTATAGCGCAGACACCTCTGGCAGCGCAGGGATTGAGGAGGGGAACGGGAGGGGTCGACCCTGTAACGCTGGTTGAAGAGGAGGGCATCCTCCTTCAGGAGACGGTCAATGGAGGCGGTGTCCTCAGAGAAGACCCGCATAAGGCGGGTGGGGCCGGCCAAGTTGAAAATGCGACGGACCGCCCGCACCTCCAGCATGGGGATGCGCCTTGAGCTCCGCCAACACCTCCTCCTCCGTGAGTGACGGACTGAGCCAAGTGATCACGGTGGTGAGGGTGGGCGGGCGATGCGAGGGTTGGGGTTGGTGGGTAGGAGATGGGGAAGGAGCAGGGGTGAGGGAGGCGTTGGGGCCAAACCGGGTGATGGGGAGGCGGGAGAGGATGTCAGTATGGAGGGTGGGGCTGGGGGAGGAGATGAGAATGGAATCCCATCTGGGAGTGAGGAGAGAGATAGGTGCACCAGGGAAGTGTTGGCAGAGGAGGAGGGAGAGATTCCGGGCCTCAAGAAGGGAAGGATCGGGATGGGAGAGGAGGTATTTGTAGTAAGAGGGGGGGAGGAGGAGGAGGAGGAACAGGTGGGGGGAGCAGGGCCAGGTGGGGAGACATCCATGGCACCCTGGGGGGGGGGGAAGGAGGACGGGGCGGGGCCTTTTTGGGGGCGGAGGAGGTGGTGGTGCCACTAGGGCGCTTAACGTCGGCAGAAGGGCTGGTGGTGACAAGAGGGACGGGAGCTATAGGGAGGTGGTGGGAAGGGACAGGTCCCAGCGTGGACGCAGCAGTCGGCGCCGGAGACGGTGACGGAGACAGAGACGGTGACGGTGACGACGACGGCGAGAGCTGGGCATGGACAGTGGCCCGACGGGCCACCACCCTAGCTGGAGCTGCAGTGACAGGCTGGGGGAGTGGGGGGAAAGGATTAGAGCGAGAGGAGCGGGAGGAAGAAGCTGGAGAGGGGGCGACAAAGAGCGAGGGCGAAGGGAGAGTGAGAAGAGGTGGGATGGAAGGAGGGGGGTGGGACTGGGCACACCACGTTATAGTGGTGGAGGCGGCGGAAGGGGAAGTGTAAACTATGGCGGTGGTGGTAGCGGTGGTGGTGGTGGTGGGGGTGGACATGACGTCAGGGAGAAACAATAACGCACAGAACGAAAAGGAAAGGACACAAGCAGGGGACAGACGAAGACAAAGACGGAGGAGGACGAGGACGGAGGAAGACGAAGACGGCCAAAGACCAGGGACCGACGGCGACGGCGGCGGTACCAGGGACGGACGGCGACGGCGGCGGCGGCGGCGGCGGCGGCGGCGGCGGCGAGCACCGGCTGGCGGCGACCAGGCGGCGGCGAACAGACGGACGGACGGCAGGCAGCAGCGGTGACGGACAGCGACGGACGGACGAACAGCTACAGCAGGAAGCGGCGCGCAGACAGACAGACAGACGACGGAAACAATCTTCGAAGACGGTGATTCCAACCTGAGAGTAGCCCAGGCTTTGCAATCTGACGCCTTCGAATGAGGGGATCCAACCCTCTGATCCACTGGACAAGGGCAGAGCGGGTCCCTATATACAAAACCGGCGGGAGCGGCTATTGGCCGCTGTCTGCACGTGGCGTAGCGGTGGCGCCCTCGCTGCGCGAGAGCCGCTGCGCGGAATAGCCGCCGCGGAGGCGGAGCCCTCTATGGGCTGACCACGTCCATTTGTTCTGGCGCGTGTTCGACTTCCGCGGCGGAAGGTACTAGATCTGTTCGTGTACTTTACAATTTCAACCATCATTTCCAGGCTAAGTATTTTCCATAAAGCCTCTGTTTCAGTTGTGACCCCTCTGGCAACACGTTTAAGCCCAGGGAATATTTTGTCGATATTATTTCCTTTTGTTTTCGAAGTCACATTAGGACATAGTTTATTCCATTTACACCCTCTCAATAAAAATACCACCAGTGGAGAGTGGCTCTTCACACTCATAATCTGAATCGTGAACTTGATCAGAATCTGAATCCTGGTCACTTCGTGTGATAAATTCCTCTTCTTCTTTAGAGTCGTCATCGTTTTCGTAGTCTTGTATGGCGCTGTATCCTCGTTGAGTAACCTACGAAGCTTGTTGTCTATCAGCTTTGATCCCACCCTGCACAGTGACATACCCTCTTGTCACGTGTTATCTTTTGATTCGATTAAAAAGGGACGAAATAAAAATGAAGGAAAAATTACTTGCATGACTGGGCGCATGGTGTACTTTGTACATTAAGATGACACGCTCACAGTTTACTTTAAATTACTGTAGCTCACGTGAACCTATGTCAACACAACTTCTCACTGTGCTAGCTGAAACAATAATGCTGGAGTAGGTAGGGGCTTGCTATTGTAAAATAGCAATGGAAATGTGCACGGCAATGTTATTTGTGGTTGGCGCACTTTATACACAGACGCGCCCGCACGAGGGTTGAAGAAACATACCAAACAGTATTATTAAAGCCTCAAACTGTCTGCAACATCTTCGCATGTAGATCCACAGGCTTCGTTCCGCCGTTTCAAAAGAACATGCTACTAGCACCCAGATTTTCTGTGACTTACAGTACAACAAACAGGTTTTCGTCAGACACGATTACATCCGGAAAACGCACCAACCACCATACAATTCTGGTCCTCCAGGTCAAAATATTCGAGACTGATATCAGTGGCTTTCTCTTCACAGAATCATTCGACGGACTCAACCAAGCCTTCATACCAGATGAGACAAACTGATCCAGAGACAGAAGCTAACACCGAAGTGCTACTTACAGTTGATTTCATGGCACCACATTTCCCTTCTTAGTCTTAATGTCCTAACCTGGTAACGAGATTGGCTCTTGTGGTAAAGTGTCCACAGTTAGTTACAAATTTCTGGGGCACCCAGTGACGGAGTCATGAAAGATTGCCAGAAAAATAAATACCATCTAGATATTACCAGTAATTTCTGGTAACTTAGATGGAGTTATAGAGTGTCAGTCGCTTTCTGCAGAACAGTATTTCACGGTCCCTGACTGCGAATTGGACATCTGTTAGCAAACAGCCCCAAACGCAATATATATAAGTCACCAAACGTCAAGTAGGGCAGAATTCCTGCCAGCAGCAGAGTTTGACCTGCATGTCTACCCCACCAGCGGCTCGTATGATCACCAATCGACAGCAGGAACCATGTAAGTGGAAGGTATACCCAGTTAAGATTGAACACTAAAAATAACTTATAATACTTGCCCGTATGTGCCTCTGGACTGTGGATAGTGACTTCCTTTGTATGTTTGCCATATATGTGTATGTATCTGTCTGTCACTTCCATTGTGAGGCTTAACAGAACCTAAGGGATCGTTCAAAGCACCAATAGCTGACTTATTTTCCTTCATAGTCTGAAATTCCATCGTTAGTCGTTAGTTTATACCCTACTCCTATCAGAGAGATACGCTGGTGTGACCATTTGTTGTAGTAGCTGGCTGAAGCAGCTAATAATAGCGTGAGGTTCATAGTCGTGTCTGTGTTTTACATGTATTGCATGGGGGCTTAATTATTATTAATGAAAATACTTTTTATTTTTCGTAGCTGTATGTCCGATTACGCTGTGTCTCGTAAACGGTTGGCCCTGACTAGTATTTGTACGCAATCTGACTGCATAGAATAACAACAAAGAATGAAAGAAAATTTTCGTTAACACAAATAATTAATTAAGTCCCCAGCAACTATAAAACCTACGAACCCAAAGCACAAGTGTAATTGTTCTGTGTGTGGGAGTGTGACTCAACGTACACATCTGGCACGGTTCTTCTTCAACAAGACAAGAAATTTTAAATATCATTTACACTGAAGTAATTAAAAAATAGAAATACTATAATTGCGTAAGAAAACCAGAATTACACTCTAATACAAGAACACAAGCCAGATGCTTTGTTGACTGAACCTGTAATGACGCATGATTCAGGACATTGAAATAATGAGAAAAAAAGAAACGGAGTTTGTTACCTCATTTATATTGATGAAAATCACTCTAATCCTTACAATATATCTCCACACCGACTCTCTACTACCACATCTCAACAAGACTCTTCAGTATCACATCTCAGCAAGCACTGCCTGCTAGCACATCTCAACAAACACTCCTCACTACGATATCTCAGCACAGACTACCCCAAGTCCTCGACAGGCACTGACTACTACGAGCTCTCCCCAAGCACTGTGGAGGCAGCTTAATAATACTCTTTGGCGCAATCTCTGGCGCAGTGGCTCAGTGTAGCCACCTTTCATATGCCCCTCCTCCACAGGCCAGAATTTGATGGTATTTTTGCCAGCATTGGCGGTGAAAATACCACCAAATTCGTCCACAAAAATACAGACAAAAATAAAAGATAATATTAATACCTAAATATCACATAATTAGTTAAAATTTTGGTTTTGCACTGACCTTTCAATAACCTAATATATAAAATACAGTAGGCAATACAAATTCTTTCATACATGTGGCTTTACATAATAGTTTACACAATACACAAAAAATCAGTTTATACAAATGTTCACATAAAATACTTTTAATTATTAAAAAAAAACAAATATTTGATAATTCCAGCCCAGCAATGGTCAACAGGTTCAAACACCAACAAGTGACATCAGTTTAGTAAAAGCAGTTCCATCTGTGGCACCCAGTAGTGTTGAGCAGGTACACATAGCAACAAGTCACATTATTTCAGTAAAAAAACAGGCCATCAGTGGCACCCAGTAATGTAGAGCAGGTACACACAGCAACAAGTGACACTATTTCAGTAGAAGCAGTTCATCAGTGGCACCCAGTAATGTTGATCAGGTGCAGGCACCAACAAGTGACTTCATTTCAATAAAAGTAGTTCCATCAGTTGCACCCAGCAATGTTGAACAGGTGCAGGCACCAACAAGTGACTTCATTTCAGTAGAAGCAGTTCATCAGTGCACCCAGTAATGTTGAGCAGGTGCAGACACCAACAAGTGACATCATTTCAGCAGAAACAGTCCATCAGTTGCACCTAGCAATGATGAGCAGGTCCAGAGAGCAGTCCATAATATTCACTATCACTGATCACACTGTTCATCAGAATTTATTAGCAGAAATTAAACATGTCCTAGTGGCACCAATCACGTAGAAAAAGTACAAGTAACAGTCCATATTATTCACTATCCTAATCACACAGTTCATCAGCAGGAATTAATCATTCCTAAGTGGAACCCATTATGTTGAAAAGTGCAGGTAACAGTTCATAATATTCACTATCACTAATCAGACAGTTCAGGCATGAACAATAGTTTGAATCCACAGACAAATGCTTTTACACTAAACATACAAATCATAACAAACACACAAATGATGTCAGATAATTGTCATATTAACTATTACAAATACTCAAATATCAGTAAACCTATAATATTTATGGGTGTCAGTGCAAGCAACTACAAACAAATAAAATAATATTTAGGAGATAGGTGGGTAGGACTAGGAAAGGAAAACACACAAAACACACTCATTCATCTTTCATCCACATTAAGCACTACTGTGTAATTGAATAGTGTTAACTGTGTAAATGCAATTCTGTCAAAATTTGATGTTCATATTGTGTATCAAGTAGTAGTGGCAGCAATGTATAACAGCCAATAATAGTTAAGTCAACGTCATAGTCATCATGTCAAGACCAATGTTTGCCAAACCAGATCAAAATGTGCGGTTGCTGAACAACTGTCAGTGAGCCAAGATATGCAACTACTTCCTCTCTTCAAAAAAAAGTATGTACTGCTTATTGATTTAACAAGTGGGTGTAGACAATCTTCCTTCTACTTTAGTGTTCTAGTCTGCTATCTTCATCCTCCTTTTTCTATATAGGCCAACAAAAAAAATATGCACCTCACTTACTTTACCTCTTATACACCAAAACTCCAATAATCATCAGCATCACATAATCTCAATACTTCAATAATACCTCTTACGTCGATACATATAAATTTTATCATTAATAGCATTTACCTTACCTCTTGTCCACCAAAACTCCAATAATCATCAACATCACATAATCTCAATAATACCTCAATAATACCTCTTCAATACGTCGATACATATAAACCTTATTACCAATATCATTTCACTTCCATAACAACTCTATACTCTAGTCAGTCTCCTCGAACAAGTACAGATAACATCCTAATGCAAACCTCATCATTCCATACAATCCGAAGACACACGGTCAACACACAACCTCTGTGTAATCCATCTGACCCAAATCTTCTGTCCATCATTAAATAAAAGAAATGCATACGTGACCTCTAACAGACTTAGTTCGAATAACTCTCAGTAATTAAGTACGATTACGGAGTGTGAATGATCATAATATTTCACAGTGTGTACACCACTTCAAGAATTATGGCAAACAGAAGCAAACATGTGGAGTATTTCTTGTGTCAAGTGTCACTTCCTATTTCAATTGCTCACGAAAAATGCAGTGTAATAATTGTTAATGGTCTAAACCTAGTATTGGTATGTCATGTCGTTAGCTTCCTTCCTATTAGCATACATTTATACAGCTTCCATAAAACCTCCAGCTCATGTGACTTCTATGAAGTTTCTTGTACTAATGTCGTTTGTCGAATTATAGCACCTCATTTTCTTATCTTAAAAATATAAGGCACTGAGCGTAAGCAAAACAAGCAATAGCGAGTAAATATACCAGTAGAAAACAGAATGTCAACAAGTGGATGCAGCACAGTTCTTACAACGAGGCTCTCCCAAGCAAACAATCTATAATTAATACAATAGTGTGACCTAAACTCTATGTTTGTACACAGTATATCAGCATTTCTATATACCAAATTAAAGAGTAGTTATGACAACAAACAGAAATGTATAAATATGCAATCCATACGCATAGTAGTAAACATATATCTTACGTAATAAACAGGTCATTAGTATCATATCAGCATAAGCAAATAAATGTTCATATGTCATCTTAATAAGTAAACATGAAGGCGCAAGCAGATAAATCACAAAGTATAACTTACATACATATCAGCACAACTAATCAGGTGACAATTATAATTTAAATAAATAAGCACAGCAGGCACGTAATAAAAAAAAATATGACATCAGTGAAAAGGCAGTGCAGCCAAGCGATGCATAATATACAAATAACAACCCAGTTCATTAATAATCATTGTCAAAATCAGTTAACGTACGCAAGCACGTCGCTTCAAAAGTAATTTCATAGAACATGAAATTAGCACAAAGTCGGAATCACGTAATTGCGAGCAGCAAATTACGTCTAAAGTACGTACCTAAGTGGAAATATGTTACCTGAAAAATGAACTCAATTAATAGTTACCTTTTTAGTTTATTAGTTTCTTCTTGGAAATTACATTCTTTCTGAAATTTTCTCGATAGCAAGTCCTCTTAACGTCGGAGACACACAGAATTTACCTAAAGTTTTTAAATATTTTATAGAACCGTATCCTGAAAAATACTGAACGTTAATAACATAATTCATCAAGTCACTGTAGCTTTATACTGAATTTAGTCGGAGAAATTAGACTGTGTATTTGTTTACGGCTGTCAGTGCATTCGCACTGAGCGCTCGATCAGCTGTAGGCGCGTGACGTAGGAAGCAATTGTTTGCGGTCAACGACTGCCTTGTGCGGCGCGCAGACTTGACTGTTGCTTTGAGTATGTGCCGCCGCCAAAACACAGCGCGGTATCCTTGTATTCTCTGCATGTTTACATCTAGCTGTTAGTTTCTCAAAAGTATGTCATTCCACAAAAAAATTTTTTAAAAGTATATCATTCCACAAAAATTTTGGAAACTACGAACCTCGCGTTTTGTGGCAGGAACAGCATAATTACGAATAGCGTCTAATTTTTCTGGATCAGGAAGAATACCTTCTGTAGAAATAATGTGACCGAGAAATTTCACCTGAGAATGACCAAATTCAGATTTTTCTAAGTTCACTGTAATGCCAACTCTTGCAAAAATACGTAATAATGAATCCAAAATTTTGTTGTGCCCACTCCAAGAACGTTTCGCAATAAGAATATCGGCAACATATAAAGTAATATTGTTACGAAGATAAACAGGTCAAATTTCGTTTAAGCTATGAATGAATGCTGCTGAAGGTACAGTAAGTCCAAACAGTAATTTCCGAAATCTCTTTTGGGTAAAATCTTCATATCTGGTTATTGTTTACTTATTCTCTAGATAGATTGATAGTCGAAGAGTTGTATTGACAGATGCAAAGAATAGTAAAAGAGTAAGCAGCGGTACAGAAAACTAAAAGAGAAATAGCACCACTACAGCTCGGGGCCCTATGCACGCTACGGCACATATTCACTTAGTGTAGTGAATCCCCTGAGGACTTTAATAGCCGCACATAATTTCAAGTTTGTGACTTAGTGGCAAATTTGGCGCTCTCTTATTGCATCCCGTAAATGAAATAAATTACTTTCTTCAAACCCCTCTGCTAAACTAAGACTTGTCAATTTATCTGAGATCTCCTCAACTCTTTCCGATGAGTCACTTAATTGTCCTTTCTGTTTATTTACGTTTTCCGTAAGTGTCGCGACTCGGGTTTCAGTATTGACACATTTGGTAATTAACTGTTCATATTGTTGTGTTATGTTATTTAATCTGTCATCTGATACGGACTCCTCGATTCTCTCAAGTATTTCTTCCTTATCGTGTGCACATTGTAAATTTAACTCTGAAAATTTCTGTACTATCACGCGATCTTTTTCTTCCTGTTCCCTGCCCTGTTCCTCTTGTCTGATTTTTGAAATTAAGCTATTATTGTGAGCCTTCAAAATCGGTTGTACTTCTTCTCTAATTTCTTTATTTGATTCGTCTTTCATGTATTTGAAACATGTCCCTGTTCGTGAGCCTAACTGTGTTTCCATTGTTCCCATATCAGTTTCTAATTCAGATCGTAACTGTGATCCCACTGCTTTCATCTCGGTTTTAATTGATCCTATTTTTGAGCATAACCGTGTTGTCATAGCTTTCATTTCCGTTTTAATTTCAGATCGTAAAGTTCCCATCTCTGTTTCTAAATGTGTTGCCACTGTTTTTAATTCAGATCCCAAATCTAATATTGCACCCATCAACTGCTCCATATTAAATGGTTCAAAATTCTTTTCACCCCGAACATATCCCGCAAAACCAGTTTCCTTCGTCATAGCTGTAAAGCTATCTGTGTTCGATACTATTTCAGAATCTTCTATCGTTAATCTCGTATTCTGTAAATTTTCTAATTGAGAAAAATTTGAAATGGTTCCGGACTGTCTTCCCGACTTATTAAATTGTTTTCAACCCCATTATTCATCATACTGTTGTCCTGTGTTGGCGAGTTCGCCATGTCAACAATTTCGTTATTCTCACTATTCATCATTTTTGCCTTTTTCATTGATCGCGTAATCATTTACAAAACATACAAAACTCGTCACTGTACGAAAATTACACACAATGACTCCTTATCTCCAACAATACCATTCACTCGAAATGTTTCCCTCAAACACGATTAACGAACAATTGAAATAATTGCACTAAATCGTCAAACGTGTATACAAGGCAATAAAAATTACATTTTTAAAAATACCATTAGAAGAATGACAATTACCAAATCTACACATGCAATACAGACTACAATTACTAAACTCAAATTACTACAACAATACTACGGTCTACTATTTTTACAATCAGAAGAATTCCAAGGGACGATCCGAAGCAGCGGTCGCCACGTGCATGGGGGCTTAATTAAATATAAAATGAAAATAATTTTTAGATTTTTAGTAGCTGTCTGTCCGATTACGCAGTTTCGTAAACGGTTGGCCCTGACTAGTATTTGTACGCAATCTGACTGCATAGAATAACAACAAAGAATGAAAGAAAATTTTCGTTAACACAAATAATTAATTAAGTCCCCAGCAACTATAAAACCTACGAACCCAAAGCACAAGTGTAATTGTTCTGTGTGTGGGAGTGTGACTCAACGTACACATCTGGCACGGTTCTTCTTCAACAAGACAAGAAATTTTAAATATCATTTATACTGAAGTAATTAAAAAATAGAAATACTATAATTGCGTAAGAAAACCAGAATTACACTCTAATACAAGAACACAAGCCAGATGCTTTGTTGACTGAACCTGTAATGACGCATGATTCAGGGCATTGAAATAATGAGAAAAAAAGAAACGGAGTTTGTTACCTCATTTATATTGATGAAAATCACTCTAATCCTTACAATATATCTCCACACCGACTCTCTACTACCACATCTCAACAAGACTCTTCAGTATCACATCTCAGCAAGCACTGCCTGCTAGCACATCTCAACAAACACTCCTCACTACGATATCTCAGCACAGACTACCCCGAGTCCTCGACAGGCACTGACTACTACGAGCTCTCCCCAAGCACTGTGGAGGCGGCTTAATAATACTCTTTGGCGCAATCTCTGGCGCAGTGGCTCAGTGTAGCCACCTTTCAGTATGTTACGTCTATCTTAGGACTCAAGTGATAAACGAGTATCTGTGCTCTTCCAAATGTTCATGTGAAGACATGACTAAGCTTTAAAAGTAGACTAAAATCCCGCCCAGAGTCCCACTTCCTTATTACCACGATATCTTTCTCGTTAGCCTGACATCTGAGCAATTTTTTGCTGTGTCTCACAACAGATCTGAAAAATCTCAGCTTGTTGTCCACCATCATCTTTACACCCGCACAAAGCTACTCGTGTTCCTGAGTTGGATGTCCTCAAATATCCCTTCGCTTTCAATCTGATTGTGAGGGTGAAAGCATCTTGTGGTTCACAAATGGCTGCAATACACTTCTATCATAATATCCAGCGACAGACTCAAGCCACCTTATACATCACCTGAGACTTATATTGGTGCAGGGACAATATTTAAAACTGAGGCTCTGCATCTGTGTAATTCCGTGGGGACACTTTTCTCTTCTTACCCTCAACACCCTTCGCTGATAATGACATTGGCACTTGTGATAAAGCATCAGTACTTCTCTTAAATGGCTTGACGCACCCTACATGAGTAATAGAAGATCTTGTTGGTAACTTCAGCTTCATGGATAATCTATGTCTTCGCATGGTCTTTGGTAACAAGTAAGTACCCTTTGATGTGTAGGGATTCAGCAGCATGACCACTGACAAATTCTGTGCTCAGGGAATTTACCAGCACTTCATCCAACTTGCTCTTGACGTTTGAAAACTTTCGTTTTTGCTTTTGTCACCAGTTTCCAAACATCTCATAACGTCTTTCACGAACTTCCTCATTAATTCCCCATTTTTCCAAATTTTAGACATACTCACTTCAAAATACGATGGCAACTTTCTGCCATATACTATCTCGAATGTTGAATGTCCAGTGCTGCTGTGTACTTTATAATTAAATGTGGCTATGATGTCCCAATCATTTGATCCCTCATCACTTAACACTTCCGTGCTGAGATGCCGTGGTCCAAACATAAGACTCTCCCTTGACGTTTCGCCTTCGACTGCGGAAGGCATCCTCCGAGGACAATCAGCAAACTGCAACGAGAGCCCGAGTGAGCGCCGTATATATAAGCCACACAGAGGGCGCCACTGTCAATCACTTGGCGTCGGCTGTACTATGATCTCTGATATTGCCAACTTTCTCAACTGAAATTAATCGATTGTCACGCTGTTGCTGCAATGTTGACATCCATATCCTACCCAGCTTCATGCCTTCATCTTTTCTATAAAAATTCTTGCAGTGTTTGGCAATCTCAATGGCCTCTCTGTACATTCGCGCATAATAATGCGACGCCTTTGCTATGACGGTCGCCTCACTAAACTTTATTTCATGATCACCTTCCTGAAACACACGTTCCACTACAGCCGATTTATCAATACGTCCGAGGCGGCAGTTCCTTTTATGTTCACGCAGACGGGTGTTGACGCTTCTTTTTGTTGTGCCTATTTAGACCTTTCCACAACTGCACGGAATTTTATACACATCTGGTGTGGCTAGAGGATGTCGTTTATCTTTTGCGGATCTTAAACATTCTTTTATTTTCGTGGTGGCTCTGAAAACAGTTTCCACATCGTACTTGCTTAAAATTTTTCCAATGCGATCAATGACCGGACTGATGAATGGTAAGAACACTTTCCCCTTGGGTTGGTGTCGATCCTCGCCCGTCCTGGTTGTCAGTCTTGGACGTAGTGCAAGATCTATCTCTCTGTTCGAATACCCATTCTTCTTGAAGGTCGCTCTAAGGTGTTCAACCTCATCGTTTAAGTAAGCTTGTTCACGATGTTGTGAACCCTATCTATTAATGTTTTAAACACTTCTCTTTTATGTCTTGGGTGGTGGTTAGAATCTTTCTGAAAATAACTACCAGTGTGTGTGTCTTTTCTGATAACCTTACGGCCCAATGATCCGTCCTCTCGTTTCATTACAGTCACATCTAAGAAGTTCAGGTGACCATCGATTTCCTTTTCCATAGTGAATTGAATTCTTGGATTAATATTATTCAAATGTAACTGGAAGGAATCCAGTTCCTCTTCCCCATGGTTCCATATAACAAATATATCGTCTACATAACGATACCATCTGGCTGGTCTTTTTCTAGCTGTTTGCAGCGCCCGTCGTTCAGAGTTCTCCATGAACAAGTTAGCCACAGCACTTCCCATAGCCACCCCGTCAATATGTTCATAAAAAAACATTATTGAAAATAAGTTGCAGTAAGGCAGTGTCTGAATAATGCCAAAATATCACTAGGAACAATATCTGCTACACATGTGATCGCTTCATTCACCGAAATCATGGTAAACAACGACACCACATCAAAAATGACCAGGATATTATTAGGACCCACACTAATTTCCTTAATAGTATCGATGAAGTGATATGAATTTTTAACATGACTGTCAGTTCCACCAACATGAGGTTTCAGCAGCGAGGCAAAGTGTCCATCTAATTCATGGGTGGGAGACCCTATTGCGCTGAATATAGGTAGCCCATAGGATCTGGCGGAGTAAGCTTCTGATTTAAAGAGTTGCTTCTTGCCTACTGAAGAGAGGGAAGACGCTTTCACAAAGTGATTGGTCATTTTTAAAATCCTCGATATCAGATCCTGGATGACCAATCAATTGGTGACAGCATCTTCCCTCTCTTCAGTCGACAAGAAGCAACTCTTTAAAACAGAAGCTTACTTTCAAACACTTACATTTTCCTTTTCAGATTTTCCAGCTTTCCTGCAGCACTGAAGGTTCTCATATTTCAAGCTACATCTCATAGAATGTTATCCTGCCATCGATTATTTGATCTTATTCTCATTGTCACTTTCCATTTGACAATCTCCTTCCAGAGATCTGAATTGTGAGCTAATCTGGAATCTTTAACCAATGGAGAGATCAGTGTAACACTTTATCTATTACAACTCACATGTTCCAGGGATGCACTTACTTGTTTTAGTGCAGCTGTTTCCGTTACTCTCTGCATCCTCGTACCGTCGATCACCTTTCAGTGGCAGTTGCCCACACCGAGGGCAAGAGAATGCTCTGAAACTCTGCCCTTTTCTTTTCTCACTTACACGAGACCGTTAGCACAGCGTGCTGGGAGTCTTGGGGCACCATTGCTGCTCATGATATTTTGTTCAAAATTTAAGCAGTGACAAGGTTCAAATCTGGAACACAGGACTTTTGTTTGCCAGTCGAAGACACTACCCCTAGAACGATACAGGTAACAAAGGAAATAAGTAATACCATAAATGACACTCAACACTTCTTTCTCCATAGCTGAGAAAATCTGGTTGAATTCAGTGTTTCAACATACGTGGTACCGACTGTTCCTCGCCATCTCCATTCTGAGAGAATACATTCGATCACCTAATTGCTTGCATCACAGGTTAGGATACATTTATTCTCACAATTTGTAAATGTTAATAACGGGATGGTCGTTAATGCCACATTCAGTTTCTAAAACATGGCCTTACAGTCAATTTATCACTAGAATTCTGATCTTTTTTCAGCAACTGATTCAATGGTCATACCTTTACGAATTTTCGATGATAATTACACAGGCCTAAAAATTATTGCACTTGTTCTGTTGTGGTGGTAAGGAATCACCAACAACATGTACTCAGCTCGTTTTAGGTCAGCCTTTACACCATCTTCGCTGGTCACATTAGCTAGATAGTTTAGCTCTGGTTGTTCTAATATGCTTTACAGTACATAGCATTAAACATGCCAAATGCAGCGTATGAAACACTTCCTCCAGTTGTTGCACATTCACGTTTAGATCTTTATAAAATATAAAATAATATCATATAAATAGACAGCGTTATAATTTTAATCTCTTAAACACGTCATTCAATAACTTTTGGAATGGGGCTGGAGCACTATAATGACAAAATGGCATCCACTGATACTGATAGTGATCCATGGAAAGGAAAACATGGTCTTTGGGCAGTCTTCTAGAACCAGTTCTAGTCGGTGACATTGATATCCAATCTTCAAATTCATCATACAGAAATACTTACATTGACCTACGTTGTCCAAAGTCTGCGTCATGTCCAGTATAGGATACTGTGATTCTTCTTGATTTAAGTATTGGTACCTGATACAAAACCTGTATTTTTTTGTTCCATCTGATGAGTTCTTTAGAACAATGACGACAACAGTTTCCTATTGACTATCTCTTTCCGCAATAACGTTCTCAGCCAACCACTGATTGAAGGATTCTTCCATTATAGGTTGCAGGTTAATAGGTATTGTGGACAGATTTCTGTAGATTGAGGGGTTATTACCATCAGAGTTCTATGCTGAGTTAGAGGTGTTGCTAGTAATGGTCGACTAAGATTGAGAATCTGTGAATTGTATTAACGAAGTTTCCATGACTGACTTACCCTTCCCTTTGAAATGCTTCATCCCTCCTCATAATGAATTGATGGTCTATTTGCAACACAGGTCTCCGCTCGACATATGCAAATCATCCTCAAGTCAGTCTCCAAACTGTCAGTCCATCTGGAAGATCTACATTGTCAGAGGTGGAGGTGCATGAATTCGACAAAACCATGCTATCATTATCTACTTCTTGAACACGTGCCATGCTCCTAAGCACAAAATAAGGTGAAGTATACAATTTGTCATTGTGTTCCGAAGGCTATATAACAGACACCACATCGCTCAATAGGTCAGTGCCCACACTCACCTAGAGTAACTTTCCTTCACCTCTTGATACTTTATCACCTCAATTTTGCAGTTTATTATTTTTCTCCTTCATTACCTGTGAATTTTGTGGCAATGTAACGCGTACAACAGTCTTTCACAGCTGGAACAACATCTCACAGAGTCTCACAGTATACGGTGAAAGATCAGTGTTAGTGGATTGTTTGTGCGTGACGGAAGTACAATCGACGGTACAACTGTAGGTTGTTTATTTGCTCCAAGATCAGAACGAGAGGAAACTAGAACACGTACAATATTAGTTCAGTTTATTACGAGATAGATAGGAAAATTTACTTTGCTGTTTATAATCAGTTTCCACAAGAATATCCCGAATATTCATAACTGTATCTCAATATTAAAGTAACACTGGATACAGACAATTTTATAAGACTCTTCACTTTGGACTACACAGACAATGTTCACCGTTAATGTTCAGCATCAGACATGAAATACGGTTATACCCTCTCTAAGATGATGATGTCATGTTAACTGTTGATCATGAACTCGTTCCAGGTAGCCCCGACCATTACTCATGGTTCAGAGGTTATAAGTGAGTTTGGTACCCCACCGCTGTCTGGGATGTCTCCAGACACGTTTTCTCTGGTCATGATGGGCTCAGTTCGAAGCAGGACTTACCACAGAAGACAATTCTCACCAACCAGACTGTCGCCCGTCGTACACCCCAACAACCAGTAGTGATGGTCAGGGATAACATCTCTTTTCATAGATGGACCCGTTTGGTTGTGATCCGTGGTACCTGTACAGCACAAGAGCACGTCAATGATAATCTACACCTCGATTTGCTGCCCTTGATGGCAAGCCATTCTGAACTTACATTTCAGCAAGATAATGACCATCCGCAATAAATTTCAGTACAGCCTAGACTGAAAGTGTGAATAAATAGTCTGTGAAAGCTACACATGTTGTCAAGTGGAGAGGGTATCCGCAACAGCTACGACTAATATTATTAGCTGCAGTCAAGTGTTGCAATTGTGTTTGTAATAATTACCGGTTTCGTTCATTTTTAGAACCTCATCAGATCTATTGCAGTTGCAAAGTTACCCATCAGCTATATGTGACGTGCTCAGTCTCCGTAAGTCACTGAAACAAGGAAATTATCGAGTTTGTTCTGCGACTAAAACAGATTAGGAGCTATTCTAAATTTGAACCAAACCGGTAACTATTACAAAAACAAAAGCGACAATAGACTGAGGTAAAAAATACACTCCTGGAAATGGAAAAAAGAACACATTGACACCGGTGTGTCAGACCCACCATACTTGCTCCGGACACTGCGAGAGGGCTGTACAAGCAATGATCACACGCACGGCACAGCGGACACACCAGGAACCGCGGTGTTGGCCGTCGAATGGCGCTAGCTGCGCAACATTTGTGCACCGCCGCCGTCAGTGTCAGCCAGTTTGCCGTGGCATACGGAGCTCCATCGCAGTCTTTAACACTGGTAGCATGCCGCGACAGCGTGGACGTGAACCATATGTGCAGTTGACGGACTTTGAGCGAGGGCGTATAGTGGGCATGCGGGAGGCCGGGTGGACGTACCGCCGAATTGCTCAACACGTGGGGCGTGAGGTCTCCACAGTACATCGATGTTGTCGCCAGTGGTCGGTGGAAGGTGCACGTGCCCGTCGACCTGGGACCGGACCGCAGCGACGCATGGATGCACGCCAAGACCGTAGGATCCTACGCAGTGCCGTAGGGGACCGCACCGCCACTTCCCAGCTAATTAGGGACACTGTTGCTCCTGGGGTATCGGCGAGGACCATTCGCAACCGTCTCCATGAAGCTGGGCTACGGTCCCGCACACCGTTAGGCCGTCTTCCGCTCACGCCCCAACATCGTGCAGCCCGCCTCCAGTGGTGTCGCGACAGGCGTGAATGGAGGGACGAATGGAGACGTGTCGTCTTCAGCGATGAGAGTCGCTTCTGCCTTGGTGCCAATGATGGTCGTATGCGTGTTTGGCGCCGTGCAGGTGAGCGCCACAATCAGGACTGCATACGACCGAGGCACACAGGGCCAACACCCGGCATCATGGTGTGGGGAGCGATCTCCTACACTGGCCGTACACCACTGGTGATCGTCGAGGGGACACTGAATAGTGCACAGTACATCCAAACCGTCATCGAACCCATCGTTCTACCATTCCTAGACCGGCAAGGGAACTTGCTGTTCCAACAGGACAATGCACGTCCGCATGTATCCCGTGCCACCCAACGTGCTCTAGAAGGTGTACGTCAACTACCCTGGCCAGCAAGATCTCCGGATCTGTCCCCCATTGAGCATGTTTGGGACTGGATGAAGCGTCGTCTCACGCGGTCTGCACGTCCAGCACGAACGCTGGTCCAACTGAGGCGCCAGGTGGAAATGGCATGGCAAGCCGTTCCACAGAACTACATCCAGCATCTCTACGATCGTCTCCATGGGAGAATAGCAGCCTGCATTGCTGCGAAAGGTGGATATACACTGTACTAGTGCCGACATTGTGCATGCTCTGTTGCCTGTGTCTATGTAACTGTGGTTCTGTCAGTGTGATCATGTGATGTATCTGACCCCAGGAATGTGTCAATAAAGTTTCCCCTTCCTGGGACAATGAATTCACGGTGTTCTTATTTCAATTTCCAGGAGTGTACTTACATAAGTTCTGTTACGTTGTACAGCTCTATTTATCCGACCATTGACAATTATTTAATATATTGCACTCCTCGAACTCGAGATTTCATACAGTTCATCTCTTCTACTGTTCGCCCATTACTGATCTCTGGAATATCACGTGAAAAATTTAGATTTTCCCTCAGCAAGTCTGTTACGATTGTCAACTATATTACACAAACATTTGTACCCATTAATTTTCTTTTCGTTACACTACACGTTTCAGAGAAGTCCATCTGTGTCAGCACTTATAATGAAACAATTTTGCAGCCTAGCTGTATTTCTGCGTACGACGTTCTGTGCAATATCGCCTTTCAGAGTCCACAGTCTGTTTTCAAAACTGTTTTCACGTTATAAACTTCTGTTTCAAGAAACTGGCACATGTCTAGAATGTTTACTAGAAGGTATTCATTTGAGAATTGTGTAAACAGAACCACGCATATACTCAGTTGTTCCAAATTTCTGCTGATTTCACTCAATTTCTAAGGACTCCAAATAATGAAAAATACCTTTTTCTTTTGCCACATTCTTACATTACTTGAATAAGTAATGCCACACTGTGAAAAATACCTCTTTCTTCTGCCACATTGTTACATTACTTGAATAAGTAATGTCACAATGTGGCAGAAGAAAGAGGTATTTTTCACTATTTAGAGTCCTTAGAAATTGACTGAAATCAGCAGAAATTTGGAACACCTAAGTAGATGCGTGGTTCTGTTTACAATGAAAAATACCTCTTTCTTCTGTCACATTGTAACATATTACAATCATTATAACTACAAAATTGTCTTTAAAAGCAAAAACTTATCTTCCACTGAGTATTTCTTTGTACTTTTCTTAAATTAGTTATGGTAGTGAGCGTTTTGGAACATGTAACACCATTTGCCTCGGGCTAAGATATTTCTTAGTTGTGTTTACTCCTAGGGCACAATAACTTTGAAATAGGTAGTAACTGCTTAGTTAATCGTGTCTCTCTCGTAAAATTTCTCAAGCTCACACATTGTCTCATTACTATAAACACTGTCATTTATTTCAGTGTATGGCGGGCAGATTCTCTTTTAGTTTCTCGATCTCCTTTCCCCTTTTCCCTGTCTGGTAAAGTAGACCACCTGGAGCAAGTGTTTTTGTTTAACGCCATGTCAGCGATTTGCGCGCCAGTGATGATGACGATGTGGTGATGAGGACAACACACACATCGAGTCCTGCGTGGAGAAAATCAGCGAGTGGGCCGGAAATGGAACCCGGGGCCCCGTGAACGAGAGTGTAGAATATATTCTTTCTGTCTTCTAGCAAATATGTCAATTCTGTTAGGAAGTGGCAACAGTGCGGTCAGTTCTTATGTCTATACAAGTAATTTTGGGGGGTTACCCCGTCTTTTGTTATTATATATTGTCATATTTCTTTCAAATGTACATCATTATGTTTAAAAGCATTTCAGCTGTCACTGTATAATTTTGGTTTTGTTTAGATCTCATTTTGACCACAATGCAAAACTGCTCATATTTAAAACTACGTTTTTAGTATTCACGATTTTTCGGCTCCTTAATTATTCCCAAGTGTTCTCCTATATACAAGGAACCGTTTTTGGGACAACAGATGGAAATAATGGAAAGTAATATTATTTTTGAAAATGATGTCTATGAAGAGAATTAACAAAAACTAAAAGACAACCTGTCTACCTACAGCCTAAAACTGATGGTACCGCAAAAGAAGCATCATTATTTTGAGATGCTTCACTGTGAAATGAAATTATATCTTCGGACTTAGAAGTTCCTCCTTAGCTTCTTCTTTGATTCTAAGATACATGCGAGTGATATTGTTGTATGACTGTTCTTCTTTCTTAGTAAGGTCTCTTATTTTCCAGGTTGCTATGTGAAATGTATCTACTTCGTTTCCGATTATCTCTAAATTTTCACTTGTCTTCATTATAGTGGTCCAACTGAAAATGTTATTTCTTATTTCGTATCCTGTAATTTATAAATGTTGGCGTTCGGGTGCTTGTGTGGGTAAGGCTTTTCTTATTGGTAGTGTTTATTACATTGCACTGCGTAGTGGAATGTGTCTAGCTTGCTCATATAAATCGTAATGTTTTCTGTTTGTCCTAGAAATATACAATGAATAATGGTGACTGTATCAAAATGCACGTTCAATTCAGAGTACAGAGTTTCTATGACCTTCTTTTTTCGCAGGGAGAATGCGCCTGTTTGAAGGAATTACTGAGAAACTGTTCTTTACATCAGAAGACGAGAATCCCTATCCAATACGTTGATAATCAAGGCGAATCTTCACGCTTGCTTTATGAAGGCAATATTGACTTGAATGAAATCAGTAAACCGTTCTGTAGTCCAGGCTCTATCGTGATCCTTACTGCATCATTGAAGACACATGGTACGGGCTTCGCTGGAATTCTCCAGGTCAAAATACAGTGTGTTCCAACGATGACGAGTACAGACTTTATCCACAGCCATGAAAGTAGTGATGGCAAAAAAAGTTTCTCCTGGAGTACAAGTAGGAATTTTATGTCTTTCACGGATATAATTCGGATGTACGTTTCCAATGGAAGAAGAAGAAATGGCCCGCAGTGCTGTCCTCCTAACAAAAATGATGCCTCATGTTTAGATTTTGACGAGTCTCGCGACAAAGTATCAAAGAGCAATACTACGAAGAATCTACCCAAAATTGTCAAAGGAATCAAATGCAGGTACGATCTGCTTGAGGGAGCGGTGAGTGACATTGGCCAGAAGACGGCTGCGTGCAAGAAAAATTGCTCAACCGTGGCAGGTCGTACCGTCTGTAGCTGCGCTGACGGCTCGAAGGCAGGCGAAGATGAAGACGACGCCACAGGAGTTGTGAGACACTGTATGCCGCTGGATCCTGGGGCTGGAATGGAGTGTCCGCAGGGGTACGACCTCGACACTGATGTCATGGTGTGCGTGGATATTGACGAGTGCCAAGTAAACAACGGTGGATGTGATCACGAATGCGAGAACACCAACGGGGGTTCCAGATGCAAGTGTCGGCCTGGATTTTTCCTCATGGAGGACCAGAAGAGGTGCGATGATCGGGACGAATGTGCCATCGGCGAGAACGGCCGCCCCCAAGCACCCTGCGCGTACAGGTGCACGAACCTGCCGAACGGATTCATGTGCACCTGTCCTGAAGGGTTCGAAGTCAGCCGGCCAGATATCATGAACTGCATAAACCGGAAAGAAAACATTACCATCACCCAAGAGGGAACGTTTTATTCTAAGCCAACAATTCCTGCTAAAGATGGGAAATGCCCTAAAGGGTTTACGCTAGATGCTAACAACATGACGTGCACAGATATCGACGAATGTCGGCGGAATATATCTGGATGTGCCCACATCTGTAACAACATCTACGGTGGATTCAACTGTCGGTGCCGGGACGGATTTTCGATTATGAGAGACGGCAAGTCGTGCGAAGATGACAACGAGTGCCGCTACCGCTACATATCGAGATGTGAGCACAAGTGTCAAAACACCGAAGGGAGCTACAGATGCACATGCAGGCCTGGTTACAGCCTCGGAGAGGACCAGAAGTCGTGCGAAGACATCGACGAGTGTCGGGACAACACATCTGGCTGTAGTCAACTCTGTGATAATACGGAAGGGAGCTTTAAGTGTTCATGTAGCCACGGTTTCTACATTGTGAACGATATGAAGACGTGTGAAGACTTCAACGAATGTCGACTAAATAGATCTGGCTGCGAACACGAGTGCGAAAACACACAGGGAAGTTTCAGATGCATGTGCCGACCAGGTTACTACCTGGCGGAAGATCAGAAGACGTGCCGAGACATCGACGAGTGCCGACGCAACACATCGGGGTGCGCTCACCAGTGCGAGAACACTGTGGGCGGCTACCGGTGCCTGTGCAGACCCGGCTACTTCCTCATGAAGGACGGGAAGTCGTGCGACGACCGCGACGAGTGTGCCGCGGACCCGCACGGCCACACGCATGCCCAGTGCTCGCACCAATGCATCAATCTGCCGGGCAGCTACACGTGCGCATGTCCAGAAGGCTTCGTGCTCCACGCTCACGTCCCCGGTCTGTGTGTGGAGGACAAGGAACACAGCGTGACCGCACGCGAAGAGGGCGCCGACTTGTCTTGATGGCTTCGTGCTACTCACCAAGGACACGCGGGAGCGGAGGAGCAGGACCACGGGTTATCATAGGGGCTCCTCGTGCTGCTTATCAAGCGGGAGTGAGGTAAGTCGTTCTCAGCACGTAGGCTGGAAATATTAGTTTTATTCCATTTATCAATACAGAGTGGAGAAAAGTAGTCTCAAGATAGGTCAAAGTAGGATGAGGAATCGAGAAACAGTTTCCAAATAACCTTAGGATGGAAAGGGTCCATTTATGGCTTACCAAAACAAAACAAGAGGAATCAATTATGTTTAGCTGCTAATGGGCATTGATTGAATTCAATGACGAAAGTTAAGAATTTATACCGGACTGGGATTCGATCACGGGTCTCTTGCTTACTAGGCAGATGCTCTGACCACTTTTTTTTTATTTTTACAGAGAAAATCCCTGACCCCGCCTGGAATCGAACCCGGGACCCTGTGCGAGGGAAGTGAGAATGCTACCGCAAGACCACTTTTTTTTCGAAAATAAAGAAAGTAAAATTTTCACTCGAGGGAAGACTTGAAGGAATGACCCCCTTTTAAAAAAAAAAAAAATTCTGACCCAGCCGGGAATCGAACCCGGGCCCTTAGGATTGACAGTCTGTCGCGCTGACCACTTTTTTTTTTGCAGACGCTCTATCCATCCTTTTTTTCCCAGCAATCCAATTTTTTTAACCACTTTTATTTTTTATTTTCTATTTTTATTTCTTTTTTATTTTCAGGATGGTCAGGGCGTAGTACACGCCGCACTTGCAGTGGGGTGTCTTCACGGCACTGCCAGTGCGTCGAGGCCCGAACCACTCCCACTCCTATTTTCATGTCCCCTGTTGAGTCATAGCACTAAGTGTGCAGAAATCTTAACACAAAACTCCCATTCTCCGATGTAAGAAAGACAAAGAAACCTCTTCTGTGAGGAGAAACTGAACAATGATAAAACTTAACAATTCTTCTTGAATCACACAAATACTTTGGAAGTCGAACACGAGTATTTCTGAACAAAATGTTTTGAAAAAAAAAAAAAAAAAACTTCGTGTAACATAGAAGTTCCGGAAGCAAGGTAATAGTAAATAATAATAAGAAACAAAGTGACTTTTAATTTTCTTCTGTTCGTTCTCGTTCAAGGTGTTGTAGTGGTTCCACATATTTAACCAAAACCCATTCTTTCAAAAATGATCTTCAGCATGTTGCCGTACTGCTTCTTGTGGTTGCGATACGTGCTGATTTTTGCATATTCTCACTTCATGTAAACGCGGAATTCTATCTCGTTGTCCGACCCAAGTTTGTGGATGACATAACTAACATATTTTCCCAGTAACCAGCTAATGGCGTTGGTTTTTAATTTCGGAAAGTATGTCATGTCTGGTGTCAGGAGGAGCGATGGCGTTATATATTCGGTCAAGGATCTGGTGAGGAAGGCAATTTGTTGCCTGATCCAATTCCAGTTATGCACATTTCCACCACAGGTGAATCTGTGAATGAGTGTATCCACCAGATTGCATTTTCCAAAAAGGTGTGTCTGGTTTAAACCGATCCCATATAGTCTCTCGTTGGTGCTGATGACATTGTGAAGTTTTGTACCATGCGGAAATAGCGTCTGTAGATAGCGCGGCATAGTTGATGTTCCGCCATACAGCTTTCCAGTCATAATTACAACCACTAAGCCATTTGGACACAGTGGTTATCGCAACTGCATGGACCAGCCCATATGCCTCATGTCAGACCCTACTTTTCAACTTATTCACACACCACTGAAGTAGCTCTCTCACCATTATCTTCATTACTCCCGGCGTTTTGATGATTACCGTAAGAGTTCGAGAGTGGCGTGCGTCTGCACTGAAGGGATCACACTGGCCAACCTCGCCTTGATTAAGTCGTGTCTGATCTTTCGGACTCCAACCCATCAGCGACAGGATCACTACTACCATTTCTTACTACACCCCAAGGGACGTTTTGTTATTAACAGTACTAAGATTAAAATTAGTCATTGACTATCCGGGATAGAGCACAGGCCACGCCGTTCAGTTTATTCCTTGCGACACCCACTTAAATGACACTATCCGTTTGTACCTTAATAATACTCTTGAGAAAAATTAAGGAGAGGCTGGCCAAGGATCTCTTGAGTTTAGATACTCACCACGCTCGAACTCTTATGGGAATCGGCGAAACGCCGATAACGGGCAGGTGCACTACATCAGTAGTGCGTCAGTAAGTTTAGAATTTGGGTCTGACGGGATATGTGCTAGGGTAGTCTGTGCAGTTGTGAAGACCACTGTGTTCGGATAGCTTAGTGGTTGCCATGTTAGGTCAGAGGATTGCCTACCCTCTGTCATGTGATGTCCACCCCGACTAAATGCAACAAACAAAATGAGAGCAAAAAAGAAAAAAGCGGTCAGAGCATCCAACTAATAAGCAGCACACTGGGGCACAAATCGCAACCATGCACAAATTTTCAGCTTTGCCCATTGATGTGAATACACTTAAGAGTCAAAGAAACTGGTACACCTGCCTAATATGATCTAGGACCCCCGACAACAGGCAGACGTGCCGCAACACAACGTGGCATTGACTTCACTAATGTCTGAAATACTGCTGCAGACAACTGACGCCATGAATCCTGCAGGGCTGTCCACAAATCCGTAAGAATACGAGGGGGTGGGGATCTCTTCCGAACAGCACGATGCAAGGCATTCCAGATACGCTCAATAATGTTCATGTGCGGGGAGTTTGGTGGCCAGTGGAAGTGTTTAAACTCGGAAGAGTGTTCCTGGAGCCACTCTGTAGCAACTCTGGACGTGTAGGGTATCGCATTGCCTTGCTGGAATTGTCAAAGTCCGTCGGAATGAAAAATGGACACGAATGGATGCAGGTGAACAGACAGGACGCTTACGTACGTGTCACTTGTCAGAGTCATATCTAGACCTATCGGGGACCCCGTATCACTCCAACTGCGCACGCCCCACACCACTACAGACTGTCCACCAGCTTGAACACTCCCCTGCTGACATGCAGGATCCATGGATTCTTGAGGTTCTTTCCACATCCGTACATGTCCAACCACTCGGTGCAATCTGAAACGAGACTCGTCCGATCAAGCAATATGTTTCCAGTCATCAAGAGTCCAATGCCTTTGTTGAAGGACCCAGATGAGGCGTAAAGGTATGTGTCGTGCAGTCATCAAGGTACACGAGTGGGCCTCGGGCTCCGAAAGTGCATGCCGATGACGTTTCGTTGAATGGTTCGCACGCTGACACTTGCTGATGGCCCAGCACTGAAATCTGCGGAAGGGTTGCACTTCCGTCACGTTGAACGATTGTCTTCAGTCGTCGTTGGTACCGTACTTGCAGGATATTTTTTGTCGGTCGCAGCGATGTCGGAGATTTTGTTTTACTGAATTCCTGCTATTCACCAAGGCTAAATGTACGGAAACGCCCCCACTTCATCGCTACTTCGGAGATGCTGCGTCCCATCACTCTTGCGACTGCTGTAACACCACGTTCAAACTCACTTAAATCTTGGTAACCTGCCATTGTAGCAGCAGTAACAAGTCCAATAACTCTACCAGACACTCGTCTTATATAGGCTTTGCCAACCGCAGTGCCGTATTCTGCTTGCTACATATCTCTGTATTTGAATACATGTCCGAAAGAACCGACACCACGTATGTAAAATAAAACAACAACGACCGGAAGTTTGTCGGGTAGGTGAACGTATTTGGGTGTGCGTAGTAGTGGGCAACCTAAGTCTACTTCACAGATGTTATTTATTTATTTCGTCAGCATTTACAACGTAAATACACTCCTGGAGATTGAAATAAGAACACCGTGAATTCATTGTCCCAGGAAGGGGAAACTTTATTGACACATTCCTGGGGTCAGATACATCACATGATCACACTGACAGAACCACAGGCACATAGACACAGGCAACAGAGCATGCACAATGTCGGCACTAGTACAGTGTATATCCACCTTTCGCAGCAATGCAGGCTGCTATTCTCCCATGGAGACGATCGTAGAGATGCTGGATGTAGTCCTGTGGAACGGCTTGCCATGCCATTTCCACCTGGCGCCTCAGTTGGACCAGCGTTCGTGCTGGACGTGCAGACCGTGTGAGACGACGCTTCATCCAGTCCCAAACATGCTCAATGGGGGACAGATCCGGAGATCTTGCTGGCCAGGGTAGTTGACTTACACCTTCTAGAGCACGTTGGGTGGCACGGGATACATGCGGACGTGCATTGTGCTGTTGGAACAGCAAGTTCCCTTGCCGGTCTAGGAATGGTAGAACGATGGGTTCGATGACGGTTTGGATGTACCGTGCACTATTCAGTGTCCCCTCGACGATCACCAGTGGTGTACGGCCAGTGTAGGAGATCGCTCCCCACACCATGATGCCGGGTGTTGGCCCTGTGTGCCTCGGTCGTATGCAGTCCTGATTGTGGCGCTCACCTGCACGGCGAAAACACGCATACGACCATCATTGGCACCAAGGCAGAAGCGACTCTCATCGCTGAAGACGACACGTCTCCATTCGTCCCTCCATTCACGCCTGTCGCGACACCACTGGAGGCGGGCTGCACGATGTTGGGGCGTGAGCGGAAGACGGCCTAACGGTGTGCGGGACCGTAGCCCAGTTTCATGGAGAATGGTCCTCGCCGATACCCCAGGAGCAACAGTGTCCCTAATTTGCTGGGAAGTGGTGGTGCGGTCCCCTACGGCACTGCATAGGATCCTACGGTCTTGGCGTGCATCCGTGCGTCGCTGCGGTCCGGTCCCAGGTCGACGGGCACGTGCACCTTCCGCCGACCACTGGCGGCAACATCGATGTGCTGTGGAGACCTCACGCCCCACGTGTTGAGCAATTCGGCGGTACGTCCACCCGGCCTCCCGCATGCCCACTATACGCCCTCGCTCCAAGTCCGTCAACTGCACATACGGTTGACGTCCACGCTGTCGCGGCATGCTACCAGTGTTAAAGACTGCGATGGAGCTCCGTATGCCACGGCAAACTGGCTGACACTGACGGCGGCGGTGCACAAATGCTGCGCAGCTAGCGCCATTCGACGGCCAACACCGCGGTTCCTGGTGTGTCCGCTGTGCCGTGCGTGTGATCATTGCTTGTACAGCCCTCTCGCAGTGTCCGGAGCAAGTATGGTGGGTCTGACACACCGGTGTCAATGTGTTCTTTTTTCCATTTCCAGGAGTGTATTACATATTGACGACATTGTAGTATTGGAAAATTTGGGAGAGGAATGCAGCTTTTAAACTGAATTAGACAATAATATATTTTTAAGATGGCAGAAAAAAAGCTAAGGCATGGCGTTCCATGATGAATAATGGATATGGAATAAAATTGTAGTTTAAGATCTGATTCTGGAACAAGTTGGACATTTCGATTACCTAGATCTAGGGAGCATTGTTATTTTCAGAGAAGATAAAGATGTAAACATTAAATTACAGAAATATCAGAGTATATGTAGCGCTATTATCAGAACATTAAAAACTACACGAAGAGACACAAAATTTAAATTTTACAAGATGATGGATGTAACTGTTTTACTGTATGCTAATGAAACACGGGTATGAAGCCATGTTCATGTGGCTGAAATGAAATGTTTAATGGAGTCAAACGTTGGATTATGTTAGACAGGATTCCTAATGAATTCATTAACAAAGGCTGAATTTTTTGCTGTAAATGATGAAACAGATGGACGTAAACAAACTTGATGTAACATGTAGAACGAATGGAAGCAATAAGAATTCCAAAGATAACATTATAATACAAACTCAAAAGAAAGTGAGACACAGGACGGACACATAAGAGAAGAAACTGAGGTCGGAACATGTCGTTAGGGCAAAACAGTGTACGGCAGAAGAAAAAGAAGAACCAGGTCAGAGATATTAAGGTATAAATAGCTTCGTTTCATCCTAACTAATCATTGGTGACTGCGGACGTTTGCACATTGACACAAAAAAGTCGCAGCACCAAGAAGGAATTGTGCGACACAAACGAAAGTTAGTAGGCATGTTTCTACATCTGGAAGAAGATGTTTATTAAAATTTCACGCCAGAGTGACGCTAATAGCATCACCATGAGGAGGATACTCTGGCTTGCTTTAACTACAAGCTATAACGGCGTGAGCGTTAGTTAACTTAGAGAGTGGACGTGGTGAACTGATGTTAGTCAGGAATGCCTTTAGACGACAAAGATGCCACATCAGCACCACACTGCGGCTGAACGACGTCGTGTAACACGGCTACAGGAAGCCGGATGTTCCTTCTGCGATACTGCAGAATGTAGCCACTGTGCGTGGTTGCTGGCAGCGGTGCTCACGGGAACGCGCAGTCGCAAGAAGACCAGGTTCCGGACGGCCACGTGACACTACCGACAGGGAGACAGTCGAATTCGGCGTATGGCTCTGGCGCATTGTATTGCATCTGCAGCAGCAATTTCTGCAGCGGTTGACACCACAGTGACACGGCATACGGTTACAAATGGTTACGCTAAGGACATATCCGAGCCACACACCTTGTAGTGTGCATTCCACTGAACCCCAAATCACAGCCATTAGCGATTTCAGTGGTGTCAAGCGAAAGCCCATCCGAGGGCAGGATGAAGGGCTGATTAGTTTGATGATGAAAGCTGGTTCTGCCTCAGTGTCAGTGATGGACGTGTGTCTAGAAAGAGGCCGGTTGAGGATCTGCAACCAACCTGTTTGCGTGCTAGACAAACTGGACTTAAACTTGGAGTTATGGTTGGGAGTGCGATTTTGTACGACGACAGGAGCACTCTTCTAGTTATCCCACCCATCGTGAGTGCAAATTTGTACGTCAGTCTAGTAATTCGACCTGTTGTGCTGCCATTCATGAGCGTAATTCCACAGCGGTCGGCCTGTACCACTGGGTCTTTCGAGATCTGTTCTGACTGAGGAGTGCGAAAGGTACCCCTGCTACGCACCCTACTATGTATTGTAGAAGATAGCTGTAGGTGTAAGCGATGAGTGACCGTTGCTCTCGCGGTATTTGCGGCAAATGGCAAGTGGATCCTAATGTGCACTAGTTGTCAGACAAGATGAAATAAATTTCGCCTAGTACTTCAGTTTTGATGTCATCTTCGGTCATTTGTCACTAGAACTCAGCGTGATATCCTAGTTTTGTGAGTGGAGTTTATAACGTAGGGGATTAGGTAAACAAGCACATTGCAAATGTTTGCGATTGCTCTGTAATACTGACGACTGCAGAGTTCTTAAGGGGAGTACGTACATCCTATACCTACAGTGTTAAATTTGCAATATTGGTAACCAATTACCTCAGAACATTTGACAGAGATCTGAAATTTTCGCGAAGTATAATTTCACTGCTTTTCTGATTACTGAACCAGAATCACAATATACAGACAGTTAATTAGTTAATTATGATTTTTTAAAAATTATGTTAATTTTTTAAAATGCACTTTTGCTTCTGTGAGTAAAAAACCATTATAGGCAGAAATGTTTTGAATGTTCAGCAGCATCAGTATACTGTGAGGTAAGGTAGGCAGTCGAGCAGCGGTCATGTACCAAATAGTTCCATCTTGTGAATTCGGTTTTACATAGCTGATGGAATAGAATGGCCACGAGAGCAGTTCTTTTTTATTTTTTGTGACAATGATTTTATATCAGCTGGTCTACCTCATGTATCGGTATATCCAAATGGTTTATAAATGTTAAGTTACATTCTGATTGCCCGCATCTCGTGGTCGTGCGGTAGCGTTCTCGCTTCCCACGCCCGGGTTCCCGGGTTCGATTCCCGGCGGGGTCAGGGATTTTCTCTGCCTCGTGATGGCTGGGTGTTGGGTGCTGTCCTTAGATTAGTTAGGTTTAAGTAGTTCTAAGTTCTAGGGGACTGATGACCATAGATGTTAAGTCCCATAGTGCTCAGAGCCATTTGAACCATTTTTTTTACATTCCGATCCGATGATAGCACCTTTAGTGTGTTGAAACCGGTTATCCAGTAAACAGTATTTAAGCGATCTTTGCTTTTGAATTATTTCTGAAACAGAGTGATCGCCCCACAACGCACTATGTGTTCGCTGCATTATATCTAATAGTTTGTGAGATAATGGAGCAAATTTTATTTAAAAAAGTCATTTTCAGGAAGCAATCGATCGAATCTTTACGGATTTTAGAACAAAAGTAACAGCCGTATGTTACAAAAAGACTTAGTGAAACGTTGCTGACAATTAGATATATTAGGAGGAGTCGTCGATGAATTCACAAGGTATAACGAAGATGGACGCTCTAAAAGCAGATGGGATCTTAAAAAGAAGTCGTACGAAAGGATTGATTGACTGAAAACAAAAGTAATGTATTTTATGCCAGAAAATAGTAAAATCTTAGTCGATAAGTTTAAGTCAAAGAAAAAAAATTCAAGAGACAGGTAAGGGATTAGCACATCTATAGATTAGCTAACTTTGCTTCGTTTTTTCAGTGGTGGGTTAATACATTTCGCGTAATAGTTAGTTGGGCACTATGTCTCTTCCAAGAGAAGAAATATATTGTACAATCTGTAACTGTTTATATGTTCCAGGTGGACTACTCGTGAGATATCGAAAGGAAAGAGAGGAATTGATGCGTGAACACCTTCTCCTCCTGTACAGTCTCACAGCTAATCTGACGTTCGCACTTCAGGACTACAGCGACGTCGGCTTTGTTTAATTACACCGAGCGTTGACTGCAGAGACGACTTCTGGCATCGCTCATCTCAGAGTGTTTGTTTAGAGGCCGCTTGTCTCACTTCGGTGGCCATGGTGGCAGGACATTGATCGTGGGAAGCGGCCGTGGTGCTCTGTGCTCCACTTTCTGCCGACGTCCAGAGATCGGCTCGGTCATGTGTGTCTCCATACCTTTGTGGTTTCAAAATTATACTTTCCTCCTTTCACCAATGTATCATTCTGTGGTTAATTCACTGTGGC
This sequence comes from Schistocerca serialis cubense, assembly GCF_023864345.2. Classification (NCBI taxonomy): domain Eukaryota; kingdom Metazoa; phylum Arthropoda; class Insecta; order Orthoptera; family Acrididae; genus Schistocerca; species Schistocerca serialis. The sequence continues at coordinate 838,236,622 of NC_064638.1, forward strand.
TGTCAAAATAACCACTAATGAAATATTTAATCTGTGTACATCACCCACCCAAAGGTTTCTGAAATATATCGAAACAACTAAACCCCACGCATCTCATGACAATTTTCCGTAGAAACCAATTCAATCTTTCCTAGCGGCAGTGAAACGAGTTACAGAGGAAGACGTTATTGGTAAGAAGCAATCTCCATTCGTCACAGGTTTGTTTCAGTACTTGTGTGTGTGTGTGTGTGTGTGTGTGTGTGTGTGTGTAATCAGGAGTTACTCTATGTACTAATTACGCGGATGTTTGCTGCTACCTACTATTTATTTCAGTGCCTGATGGAAAATTTGTCTCGTAAGAAAATTATCACGGAAACGCACCGGCGAGTCTTGTATTGAAGCGATGTAAATATAACATGTTGATGGTAATAATTTCTAGAGGTAATGATTCGGCAGTACTGAAACTCTCATCTGAAAAGTGTCTCATACATGTTATGCAGTGGATAACATAGCCCTTCTTACGATTTCATGTTACTTCTCGAGGTGACTTACCTTTGAAAAGAATACAGTAACTGGAAAACTTTTCAATTTATATTTAAAAACAATAATTGTGCAGCCGGCCGCTGTGGCCGAGTGGTTCTAGGCGCTTCACTCCGGAACCGCGCTGCTGCTACGGTCACAGTTTCGAATCCTGCCTCAGGCATGGATGTGTGTGATGTCCTTAGGTTAGTTGGGTTTAAGTAGTTCTAAGACTAGGCGACTGATGACCTCAGATGTTAAGTCCCATAGTGCTTAGAGCCATTTAAACCGTCTGAATAATTGTGCTGAGACAACAGCGACTTGTTAATGTCCCCTGGCCATTATAAAACGCGAGGCACTGTTATTAATGGATCATATGATTACTACGGACAGCAATAAAAGCACTGCCACGAGTTCTCATGTCGGCCACAAAGTAGGTAAGGAGTTCGCGAGGTGGGGCGTTCCAGTCCCCTGCCAGCGCGGATGACGACTACTGCATTCTCATTGGTGCAAGTGGACCTGCTGAGATACGTCCCACCAACGCATCCTACACGTGGTGGATGGCATTTATGTCGCGGGAGGGGGCAGAATACTCCATTCTTCAAATATCCTCCCATTCCATGAGCGCCTCCACTGTTCGATTGTCTTCCATAAAAGTGAAGTGATATGCTTAGTTAGCAGGAGACAAGGGCTGCTGGAATTGAAGCATTTAACACAAGCCTGGGAATATATATATGCAACTCAAGTTAGCAAAGAACAAGATTCCGATATCCATCAACTATTTGCTCAATGATTAGAGGGAACGAAATTTTCACACAGAAAAATAGTGCATGGCATGATGATCACGTGTCGGTCTTCATAATTGGCCTAGGCACCGCATGGAATACACAAACAGCACGAGTTCAACTATACACACAAAATATTAACTACTGCACCACATTCTTACTTATGCTAATCAACAAGCAAGTCTGAACCAAGTGATCACAACTTATCCTTAGTCTTAACACAACGACTAACAAGAGAAAATAAAAAAAAACCGTTAAGTTTAGTTTAAGCCAACGGTTATGAAGACGAGCAGTTCAACTGAGCCACCTTTAAATGGTGAATTGAAACTTTTTCAAAACTTTGATCGAATGTTGATACGAGATAAAAAATTACTCTAGGCCATGTTTAATGAGTGGATTGAAATAGAGAAAAATTTATCCTGAGGCACCTTGAAAGACAAATTAAAAAAACTTGTCGGAAGATAAGGAAATTTTCACAATGGTAAAGCTACACTCGACCCTTCTTTCAGTGGCTCCTTGAAGCTTCAGACTTTAAACAAACGTTCACAATTTGACAGTAAGCAGACTACGCTGTACCGCCTCTAAAGGGACGTTAAAAGCTTTCCTAGTTTTAAACAAAGTTCGCAGTAATAAGGTTACACTGAGCTACCCTCAAACAGTGAACACACACTCTTTCACAGTGCTTTCAGTTCAGGGGTAGAAGTAACCGAATTATAATTTCCAACTATTAATTAGCAAGGAAGAAATTCCGTAGAATGCGACACACTGGTGAGAACTAAGTACGCGGACACAGCCAAGCCAAATCAAATAACAGACATGCTGGCGCAATTTAGGTAAACACAATATACCGTAGGCCAGGTGAGCTGTAACAGCAACCACTAACGGTGAGAAGTGAAGAAACACTTCCAAATCAGTAACGTTCATCTAAAATGGCTCACCTATAAGGGTAATAGCCCGTAGAGCAGCTCACACGGACTCGACACTGCCCTGACGAAACACAGTTCCGCCATACGACCCGCTGCTTCTGCGCACCGTAGCGTTTCGGAAGCAAGTGGCCGCTCCGAAGTCATCACGGCAGCCCAGGCGCACTTCTAGTACACGGAGCCCTGCCGAGCCTCATTGCTACTTCACACAAGCATCAATACCACACACGGCCAGCGCTACTCTCTGTGTCGGTCGTGAACACAGCCTGTCCACCTGCTCCCTCTCCAAGCTCTCCGCACGATTGTGCGATGGCACCCATTTAAGACGCTGCCAACTGCTTAACCAAAGAGTCCCCTGACAGACTGCGTGGTAAAATTTCTGGCAAACGGAATGGGTGCTACTTACGTGGAACGCATATTTCAACCTCCCCCCACCCTATGGCAGAACAAGGGGAGGATAACCGGAACTATATTATCTGACACCTTAGCATTTGCTCTTGATGTGGCTCACATGCTTCCTAGTTCTTTTTCCAGACTTTTAATGCGACAGCATGAAACTGACGAGTGAAAGCCTCTTGAGGACGACATATAACCCACCAAACCTGCGTTATTCCATGGCTTACTTGACTCTGCCCCTAACAACTTTTTAGAAAGACCTGATCACTCACTGTGACGGATACAAAGTGTCTTCCCTTATTGTAACTAGTCCTCTCCTGACGATATGCACGTTTAATGTTGTTTTTCGCTGCCTCTCACTTTTTTAATTTCCTCTTGATCGAATCGCTCAGGCAGAAGGCCATTAAGCGACCGAAGTTTGGTCAAGAGCGAATTCAGTGGGAAGGAACACTAGTAGTCATCTGAGTGTAATGGCTGTCACTAATAAAGGTTGATGACCACTAATTTAAGGACAAATCGCAACGCCTCTGAGAGCCGGAAAGGTGTACCATGAGGGCTGGTTTAAGTTTGCGATTAATTCTCTGGACAAATTATAGTTGATGTTAATAAGGCGTGGTAGTTATATTAGTTATACTGCGGTCAAAACCTCTTAAATTCTTGAGATGTAAGGCAGGAACGTTGTCGCTTACTAACGTCTTTGGAGAGACGAAACTAGCGGCGCTCAGTTCTATGTGTTAGGTGCTTACAGCCGATATCATGCCTCCACCCGTAATCAGTCACACGTACCTTTTTAACGCAACAACGAAAAATATAAAACGATTCCTTCTTTGAGTATGGGGTTCCGGCGCCACACAATCCACGTGCAATTTATCCATAGACTGATACTCAACAATGGCTTAAAGTAATCTCCATTTTGCCCCGTATCAGGCTTGACGACTTTGCACTGGTCGCATTCAGCTACTAACCTACGAATATCCTGATACATCACTTTTCATGTAAGCTGGTCCCTAATCTTGTTCTCGTGTAAATGCAACTCCGCCCCCTCCCCTGTACAGTGACAGATGAAAGTACTGAAACACACCACGAGTTAAACTTCTAGGAACACAAAACTTAGGTCTTCCATCCCATAGGTTTGAAAACATAACATCCCATTTCATAAGGAATACCCTGGGGCTCCCTCATCCTTATCCAGCTTATCACAGAGACTTTCAAACTTCAGATCATGCTGTTTTTGGGCCTTAAGGTTAAAAAAAGTAAACAGTATCTCAATTAAAATCGCCATAGCACTGAACCCTTTCCCTCTTGATTTTGGGTCCTGGTTCGCTCCAGGTTCTTGAAATGTGCTACCCAAGGCGTCAGCAACCTCTGCACTGTAGACAGCCGAAAGAGGACTACGTTACACTTGACGATGTTATAGACCATACAGAACGCCCTAATATGATTGCAGTCTTCCATGAGGGGAATATGACAGTACGCCTGATCCAAATCTAACACCATGGACACCTTGGAACCCGCGAACCAAGTAAAGCAATTACTTTTCTGAGGAAGTGGGACGGAGTCCAAAGTGGTAGTCTGGTATAGGGCAAGGTAGTTGAGAACGCGTGAATCCTCCATCATCAGGTTTGGGAACCAAAAATACTGAGGCCACTTAGAGTGACATTGAAGGGCGAATACCTCATCGGTGAGCAACTGATCAATAATCTTACGTAGTTGCTCCATTTTCAGCGGAGATAACCGGTAAGGTGTGTGACGCACTGGTTTGTGATCCATGAGGTTAATATGACATTTAATTTCGTTGAGGACTCCAAAACTAACAGTAAGAACTTCGGGAAGCTTATCTAAGACATTTGCTAACCAATACGCTTGCGATTCAAGCAAATGTCGAACGTCAGCCCCCGAAATGTGACTGCTAACACTGTATAGCTTCGTTCCTAAATCATGAAAACAAAATTCAAAACCAACGTCCGAGTGAAACTTAAAGTCGAAACAATTACTGTCATAATGTACTACACATCTTGATACCAGCAAGAAATCTCATCCTAACAGAAACTCATCAGAAATCCCTTGGCATCTAAGAAGTCGAGGGGCAGAATAAATCCTTAGATATTCAACTTAAATTGTGCCTGACCCACTACGTTAAGAGGTTTTCCATCGACTGAACAACAAAACTGACTAACAGACTTATGCTTAAGTAACTTGACTACCCGACTGCACGTCTTATAATATTCATAATCGAGCAAGGGCGTATTACTTCCAAAATCAACCAGGACGCATACAGGTTCAGACACAAATAGGGTACAAACATAAGGCAGTCGCTCGCCTTTATCGGCATACGGTCCGAAGATACCTTGCTATTCTATACCGAACGCATCCCCCTCTTCTGGCTTTAGCTGTTAAATCGACTGCTTTTAGGCACCCGACATTATCTCACAAAACTGCAAAGTTTGCCACAGCAAAAATATGTCCCCTCTTTGACAGTGCGAGAATAGTCCAGTTTACAACGTGTAATACTACTCACACTACTCTCACAACAGCTTATGTTTGACTCTCACCGTTTTCCGTCGCCATGATGGAATTCTCGACAGAAACAAGTAATTTATCAAGGAGGGTACAACGTACTAGTTTCGCGCAAAATTAGATGCTAAATTAATCTTCCTCTCGCCTACCTTCGAAAACGCTAGCTACAGCAAAACTTTCTGAAATTTCAACACAAAAAGCTAAAATAGCAAGATGCATTACATTAATCAGCCGACGGCTCATTGCTGCCGTGTACCCGATACACATGTTTATCCACTAATACTTTCTTCTTCCATGTACCAATGCACTTACACAAACATGGTCTTTCGAAAATATCATAGGGTTTCCTAATTTCAAAACACTTCTGCAGCTATTCCAGTCAAACAGCTTATTGCCAACGTATAAATAAGCTGAAGTTCAGCATTATCATCTACTTGCAGTACGTTAGCTTGCTCACGCAGCTTCACCAATAAGCACAATAACTGAAATACTTGATCAGTACTATCCACGGATAAGCACCTAACCCCCGAAAAATGGCAATGAAAGTGTTTTATAACTTTCTGAAAGGACTATTAAATCCCCACAATATCTTTCCTGATTGATATTAAAATCCCTATTGGGTTTTTCGTCCTCCCCAATTCAAAAGTACCATCCGTTTGCAGGACCAAAACTTTCTGGTGCAGCTTCAGAAACTCCAGTAACACTACCGGATTTTACTAAAAGCACAAATACACGTACTCGAGTAGCTAAAGGGTCCAAAAGGCTCTGTAATAGGCAAATTTGCCTTCGGGATGTGGAGGTAACTTCAGTAACGGACACATCTTCCTGGAGATATCCCAGCAGAGCCTTACTCAGAAATGTTTTCACTCCCGCACTGCTCAGCTGAAATATTTACGGACAAGGTCAAGGCAGACCGCAAGCCCTGGCAGAAATTGGCAACGCTCCCTTCCTCGACCTGTTTGCGTATGCAGAGTTCATACTCTAAATATGATTTCCTGAGGCTGGTTACAACTGTCAAATTTCTCGTTCCCATGGTGTCATCTGCTGAAACGCGAAACCAAGGAACAACAACTGCAGTTCAAAACAAAACAGTAATACATTCATTTTAGTCTATGCTGCTACCAGTGTGCATCCTCGTCCCCGTTAAATCCCAATACTAGGCTACTTGCTACCACTGATATGGTAAGGAAGCAGGAGCCGGGATGCTGATGGAAGGACTGAACCCAAGACGAGGATGCGCGAAAAATGTATATATCCTTTTAATTTTCCAGCTTACTTCGGGAAGTATACACTGGTAGTATAATCGGAACAATTAAGCAAAACATGATTTTACAGCCAAGCTCAGTGAACAGTGAGATTTAAAACATTCCGGGCGTACATATTGTTCCACAAAATTTCGGGAGAATTGCCGGATGTTTGTAACTTAGAGCCACAGTATTTCGGCGCAGAGTCTGCTGGCCATCTTCAGGTGATACTGGCAAAAATGCACTTAGCTCTGGTATTTAAGGACCCGTCGGAGCATGCGTGGTGAATTCACTTGGCATTGCGCGTGCGCTACTTGACCGCGTGCGCTTTTGCTGCGACGCGCGCCCTCCGTGGTTAAAATTCGCCTCATCGATATCAGTTCGATTGTCTTCCCGCGGTTCCGTCACAGGACTACGCCGGCTATGGAGGACACGGAGGTTTTCTACTATAGGATTCCATGCCGAATTCAATTGAAAACCACCGTCTCGATTAATAAGAGACTCACTGTCAGACAATCGTATTTCCACGGATTCATTAATAATAGAACTCCATATGTTAGCTGATGGGCCACAATTTTTGTCTCACTGTAATTCATTACATGACCAGTGGAAATACAGTGTACGGCGATGGCAGGCTTACCAGGCTGAAAGAGGCGAGTACGCCGCTGATGTTCTACTATGCAATCTTTCACAGTTCGCGTAGTTTGCCCTATACAAGATTTGCCACATTCGCACGGAATCCTGTAAACGCCTGTCCTTCGCAGTTATAGGTCATCTTTGATAGATTCCAGCAGCGACGAAATTTTTGCAAGAGGGCGAAAGATTGCTTTCACTTTATATTTTCCTACTATTCTGCCTATCTGCGCTGAAATATTACCAATATATGGTAAATAGGAAGTCGTTTTGACCTCTCCCTCTTCTTTGCTCTGTCGTTTATAGGTCTGCAGCGCTCTCTCAACTTGCTGTTATTCTTCAGAATAACAGTCTGCAGGTGCTCCAGTTCCGTTTGCAAACTATCGATGTCAGAGATGACGTGAGCTCGGTGAATCAAGGTCTTCAAAACACCCATCGTTTATGCCGGATGGTGGCAACTAGCGGCTTGCAAGTAAAAGTCTGTGTGAGTGAGCTTTTATAAACTGAATGACCAATTGTGCTACCGATCTTACGTCACACCAAGACGTCTAGAAACGGCAGGTAACCCTCCTTTTCCAACTCCACTGTAAATTTTATGTTTTTGTGTGTGGAGTTCAGATGTTGTTGAAACTCTCGCAGACGATCCAAACCATGAAAAACTAAAACTAATATCCTCGCGGACAGCCCAAGACGGCCCTACGGTACCGACCGGACGCCGCGTTATCCTCAGACCATAGGCGTCACTGGATGTGTACATGGAGGGGCATGTGGTCAGCATACCACTCCCCCTGCCGTATGCCAGTTTCCGAGACCAGAGCCGCTAGCTCTCAATGAAATAGCTCCTCCGTTTGCCTCACAAGGGCTAAGTGTACCCCGCTTGTCAACAGCGCTCGACAGACCGGATGGTCACAAATCCAAAAGCTGACCCAGCCCGACAGCGCTTAACTTCGGTGATCCGACGGGAACCGTGGTCACTATTCCGGCAAGGCCGCTGGCTATCCAAACCATCAGGCCAATCTATAGACGTATCATCAACATATTGCCAAAATACTGTAAGTTTAAAAGTGGCTGAGGCGAGTGCTCTCTCCTCACAATCTTCCATAAAAAGATTGGCCTCGGGGAAGACAAACGGCTCCCCATGTCGACGGCGTCTGATTGCTCATAAAACTTGTTGTAAAATAAAGAATATGTAGAGGAGAGGGTGTGCTCAAACAGCGCTGTAATGTCAGCTCCAAAGCTGTTGCCAATGAGATGTAGTTTTATGAGCAATCAGATGGTGTAGCTGTTGCGATTCTTTGTCTCTCCTGGTGGCCAATGTTTTTATAGAAGATTTTGAGGATCGAACACTCGCCTCAGCCACTTTTAAACCTACAGTATTTTAGCGATATGTTGGATAGTTTTATAGTTTGGCCTCATGGTTTGGACCGTCTGCGAGAGTTCCTACAACATCTGGACTCCATACACGACAACATAAAATGTACTATGGAGTTGGAGGGTTGCCTGACGTTTCTAGACGTCTTGGTGTGACGTAAGAGCGGTAGCGCACTTGGTCATTCAGTAAACAGAAAGACCACTCACACAGACCTTTATCTGCAAGGCGCTAGCTACCACCATCCGACATAAACGATGCGTGTTTTGAAGAATTTGATTCACATAGCCCACGTCATCTCTGACACCGATAGTTTGCAAACAGAACAGGAGCAACTGTAGCCTGTATTTCTGAAGAATGGGTATTCGTCCCAGTAAGTTGAGAGAGCGCTGCAGACCTATAAACGACAGAGCAAAGAAGAGGAAGTGGCCGAAACGACTGCCTATTTACCATATACGAGTATTGGTAATATTTCAGCGCAAATAGGCAGAATATTAGGAACATATAAAGCAAGCTTTCGCCCTCCTGCAAAAATTTCGCCACTGTTGGGATCTGTCAAAGATGACCAAGAGTTGTGCAGGGCAGGTGTTTACAGGATTCCGTGCGAATGCGGCAAATCTGTATAGGGCAAACGACGCGAACTGTGCAAGATTGCATTGTAGAGACGGCGGTTTTCAGTTGAATTCGGCACGGAGTCCAATCGTTGAAGAACTCCGTGTCCTCCGTAGCCGGCGTAGTCCTGCGATGGAAACGCGGGAAGACAATCGAACTGATATCGGGTGGCGAGATTTCACCATAGAGCATGCGCGGCGCAGCAGAATCGAACGCGCTCAAGTAACGCACGCCCAACGCCAAGTGAATCCAGCACGCATGTGGCGACGGGGCCTTAAATACCAGAATTAAGTGCGTTTTCGCCAGAATCACCTGAAGATGACCAGAAGAACCTGCGCCGAAATATTGAGGCAGGAAGTTGTAAACATCCGGCCGTGCTCCAGAAATTTTGTGGTACAAGCTCAGTAGTCTGAGTCGGTAAAACAGAAACAGAAGAAATGGTTAGAGAGACTTTAATTAAAGAAAAATATCACTTGACTTACTACCAAAAATTCTTCATTGTAACAAACCTGGGAAAGTACAAAAAACTAGAGAATATACATGAACACAGGATCCATAATTTTACTGAACCTTCAGTTATACATGGTCGTGTGCAGTACAAACAGTACCAAATTTACGTGCCGACCGTTGTGGCCGAGCGGTTCTAGGCGATTGAGTCCGGAACCGCGCTGCTGCTACTGTCGCAGGTTCGAATCCTGCCTCGGGCATGGATGTGTTTGATGTTCTTAGGTTAGTTCGGTTTAAGAAATTCTACGTCTAGGGGACTGATGACGTCAGATGTTAAGTCCCATAGTGCTTAGAGCCATTTGAACCAAAATTATGTGATTCATCCTGTTGCAAAACAAGATTCCGATATCCTCTTAACTGGCCTAGACAACGGCTTACGCGTCGTGTAACTTCACCAATATTACAGTTTGATTTCATCTAAGTTAACCGAACATAAATTAATACATCACACTCTTTGTTCAGGTAATTAACAAGCTAGTGTGAATCAGTTGATCAAGAATTATGTTTAATCTTAACACAACGACTAACAAGAGCATGAAAGAAAAGATTAAAGTTTAGTTTATACCATTGCTTGCAAAGGAGAACAATTCAATTAAGCCACCTTTAAAGATGGGTTAAAATCTGTTCAAAAATGTGATCCGAATTTCATACTAGGTAAAATTACCCTAAACTAACTCTAAAGAGAAGTTAAAATCTGTTCAAACTTTAAACAAAATTGAAAATAGGTTATACTGCGGTATCCTCAAACTGTGAACACACAATCTTTCAGGTTGTCTTCAGTTCACGGGTAGATGTTCTCTAATTACAATGTCCAACTATTAATTATCAAGAGAGAAGTTCCGTAGAATGTGATTCGCTGGAGGGGCGTAAGGACGCGGGCACAACCAAGTCAAATGGAATAACAGATATGTTGGCGTGGAGTAGAAAACATAGTATACTGCGGGCAGGCGAGCTTTAACAGCAACCACTAATGGCGAAAACCGAAAAACAGTTCCAACCCAGTAAAGTTCGAAGCGGCGCACCAATGAGGATGGTAGACAGAAGGGCAACTCACCCCAAGCGTTTCCGTGAGACTTCACACATTACTCGGACGAATCCAGTTGCACAACAGGATTTTCTACTTCTGTGTACCGTAGCGTTCCGGCAGCGAGGGGCCGCTCCAAAGTCGCCACTGCAGCCGAGGCGCTCTGCGAAGGCTCCCTGCTGCTTCACACAAGCAGCCGTACCGCCGGTGGCCAGCACCAGCCTTTGTGGGTGGATTGTGAACACCGCCTGTCCACCAGCTCCCTCACCAGGCTCTCCTCACAACTGTGCCATGGCTTCCATTTAAGACGGCGCCAAACGAAAGAGCCCCGTAACAGACTGGTGATAAAATTTCTGACCGAAGACACGTACCTGGAACGTACGAATCAACTTCCCCCTGTTATGGCGGATTTGGGGGAGGGCAACTAGAACTACGTTCATCAGGCACCTTAGGACCACCATAGCCGCGCGGGATTAGCCGAGCGGTCTTAGGCACTGCAGTCACGGACCGTGCGGCTGGTCCCGGCGGAGGTTCGAGTCCTCCCTCAGGCATGGGTGTGTGTGTTTGTCCTTCGGATAATTTAGGTTAAGTAGTGTGTAAGCTTAGGGACTGATGACCTTAGCAGTTAAGTCGCATAAGATTACACACACATTTGAACATTTTTGGACCACCATGTGGGCATTTGTTCTTGATCTGACTCAACTATGCTCTAGTATGATGAGGTCAGTGCTGGATTCATCCATGAAAGGAAGTCCATTTTGAAGAAGTACAGTGTCACAATAATGGTGATCCGTGAGTGTACCGTATTTAAAGATCTGGAGATCAATATGCCCAAGAAAACTATACTTACCCATGTAACAACAGGCTCACCAAAGTCATCAAGTTCGACAATATTATCATGTAAGGATCCGTCCAGCAATATCGAACGTTGCCATTTTAGTGGTCGAAGGCTTACGGTGTGAGGACGCACATTGTTGTTGCACGGACGTACCGGTGTACAAATACATAAACACAGTACACTCACTGTTCAACGTTGTACTCCTCGCCCACGTGTGTCTTCTCAGCACTGCATTCAGAACTGATTGCATTTTTATGGATGACAGTGAGTGAGCGCATCGATCTGCGTAGATAGAGGAGCCGTTGGAACAAGAGAATATTCAGTGAATGCTCGTTTCATCGACGTAAATCCGAACCGGCTAGTGTGGGATACGTTGGTGATACATACTGCAACACGTCCACATACACCAACGGCCGTCTAGCAGTTGTCAATCGCACTAGCAGAGAAATGAACGCCCTACCAGAAGAACTGCTCTTCAGCGTCGTGGGTAACATGAGACCACGTTGCAGAGCTTGTGTTAGTGTCCGCGATGGTCACATACCCTATTAAGATTCATGTCTCTCCTTTTGTAACGCCCGATGTACACACATCAAAAAAAGTTGTGCATCACCCCGGTTCCCAGAACTCCTGAAGATAGACATTGACTGTGGGTATTGTATCACACACACAATCCCTTTGATTCTTCAGAGATGTCACTAAACCCAACCAAAGATGTAAATAACCATGCATTAGCAGCGCCTATTAGACGGCGTGGGTCCGACAGCCGATCAGTTCCAGTCATTCCACCAGGAAGGAGGTACACGGCTCGTGTTGTCTGTAGTTGAACCATGCGTAGACGGTCAATACCGCGGTTCTATCGCGTACGCATTGTTACTTTGTGCCAGGAAGGGCTCTCAACAAAGGAACTGTCCAGGCGTCTCGGTGTGAACCAGAGCGATGTTGTTCGGACATGGAGGAGATACAGAGATACAGGAGCTGTCGATGACATGCCTCGCTCAGGCCGCCCAACGGTCTACTGCGGCAGCGGATGACCGCTACCTAAGGATTACGACTCGGAGGAAACCAGACAGCAACGCCACCATATTGAATAGGGCTTTACGTGCACCCACAGGAGGTCATGTTACGACTGAAACCGTGCGCAGTAGGCTACATGATGCGCAACTCCACTCCCGACGTCCATAGGGAGATGAAACTTTGCAACCACGACACTATGCAGCGCTGTACAGATGGTCCCAACACCATTCCGAATGGGCGGCTAAGGATTGGCATCACGTTCTTTTAACCGATGAGTGTCGCATATGCCTTCAACCAGACAATGCCCGGAGACGTGTTTGGAAGCAACCCGGTCAGGTTGAACGCCTTAGACACAGTGTCTAGCGAGTGCAGGAAGGTGGAGGTTCCCTGCTGTTTTGGGGTGGCATTGTGTGGGACCGACGTGCACCGCTGGTGGTCACGGAAAGCACCGTAATGGCTGTACGATACGTGAATGCCATCCTCCGACCGATACTGCAACAATCGGTAGCATATTCGAGAGGCTTTCGTCTTCATGGACGACAATTCGCGCCCCCATCGTGCACATCTTGTGAATGACGTCCTTCAGGATAACGACATCGCTCGACTAGAGTGGCCAGCATATTCTCCAGACATGAACCCTATCGAACATGCCTGGGATAGATTGGAAACGGCTGGTTATGGACGACGTGACCCACCAACCACTCTGAGGGATATACACCGAAATTCGGTTGAGGAGTGGGACAATCTGGACAAACAGTGCCGTGATGAACTTGTGGATAGTATGCTACGACGAGTACAGGCAACATCAATGCAAAAGGACGTGCTACTGAGTATCAGATGCACCGATGTGTACAGCAATCTGCAACCTATAATGTGTGGTTTTCATGAGCAATAAAAGGGGCGGAAATGATGTTTATGTTGATCTCTATTCCAATTTCCTGTACAGGTTCCGGAACTCTCGAAACCGAGGTGATGCAAAACTTTTTTGATGTGTGTATTATCAGTAAGCAGCTTTAAGGTAAGTAAAATGTTCAATACAGACAAACAACAAATAATCGTTTCAGCAGTTCGTCGTAACGCATTGAATATTTCGACCATAATGGACGAAATCACGAGAAGTGTGACAGTTGATAAATACAGATAAGCACCGGCAACATATCTACTCAGTTCCTCTCTTGAAGATGATGGTTTGAACCATGGTAACGCTTGGTGGAAAAATTAGCGTAGGCTGTAACCACATTGTGATGATACGGTAAGTGAACTCGAGAAAAGATTACACTCGAAGTAGAAGTATATCGGTGAGTTGGATAAAAATTTTAGACTTTAATACGTTGTTATCCCAAGCTCTGTTTATTTCTTCTGTTTTCTATAATTTTGTGTACTGTAAAAACATTGCAAGTTGTTGATCACCCATTTCTAAGTCCTGATTGGTCTTCCGATATTAGTTTTCCATTATCCTTTTTTAGTTTTGGTCTCAGGATTTGGCTGAATCCAGGAGGCTTATATCTGTGTAGTTATTACACTTATTTTTATTTCCCTTACTAGACAAAGATGTAAGTATGGCTTTTAGACGGTGTCTTGGTACCTTCTTACTTCTAGAACATTCATTAGAAATGTGTTCAATATTATACCTACTCATTTCATAATATAATATTCTATAGTGTGTAACAGAATATAAGAAACATATTATAATTTGTAGAGTCACGAAATTATGCCGACGTTGCCATCCTATAAACTGACCGCACAATCACAAAGATCTCTGCAGCTACATACACGTTCCTATAACACTGAATAATGATGGATGCTACCTTGTAATACAAGCTGTTCATTCCCTTTCCCGTTCAAGTTAAAAATGGGACGATGGAAAACACTCACTTCCATGCCTTTAAATCTGCCTTATTTTATCTAACGGCCTCGGTGGAATATATAAGAGTTACTTCGAAGTATTGGAACCTTTGTCTTCACAGGAGGAGCTTATTCGTGATCACTTACAGAGCACTTCTGCGTTCAAAGGAACATAAATGATAATTCAAAACGAATTAACTGAATCAGCTACCATAGTCATTAACGATCACATTGAGGGAAATTTACAGTCATTTTAATGTGTTAGAGTTCAAGCAGATGAAATCCTGGAAGTTTCTTGTAAGTCACAAGAGAGGCTTATTTTGTTCACATGACTTCCTTAGAAAGATTTATTGGTTTTCACACTGTTTCTAGTAACGAGCTTGGTCAGGGTTTATCAGAAATTGTACTCAAAGCACTTGATATTTGAAGAGTTATTGACAAAATAGTGAGTCAGACACATCATACAGCCTCAGTAATGGCAGGTAAATATGGATGTATCCAAAATTCGTTAAGCAAAAATGCCCACGAGCTATATATTTGTATTATTATGCTAATAAAAGTGTTACATTGGTCTCAAAATATCAGATCAGTTAAGATTTTCATTTACTACGTTTTAGCATTACATTCTGTTTTTAGCAAGTCGTCAAAGAGTAAAGCACTCTTCGAGAATAAAGGATTTAGATTTCCTGAAACATATACTGCGTGCTGGAATTTCAGTTCGCGAGCTGTTTAGACAATATACCTTAAACGCCATGAGTTGAAAGACGTTTTCCAAAATATCACCACACGTGATGAAGATGACGCAGAGTCGTTCAACAGTGCTACTGGCTGCTTAGTATTCTTAATAAAACTCAATTGCTTTTCCTGATTTGCCTTTACAAAGAAATGTCTGTATGGGTTGGCCACCTCTATGCATTATTTTAGCACAAAACTGCATGTGCTATAAGTACGTGCACTGCTGAAATCAAGAAGACTATCAGTTTGTTACAGGAGCTGAGATCATAAAAAAGTGTGGTCTCAGGTAGTGAAAGATATAACAAGAAATTCCACAGTGAAATAATTGTACTTGAGCGTGACTTCCAGTCTCTTAAGATTTTACGATATCTTAGATAACATGATAGTACAAATCAGAATGCATTTTAGAGATCTTCAGAATATTCAGTTTATAGAGTTTCTTGATAAGAATCAGTTTGAAAGCCATAAACCAAATTTTCCAACAATGAAACTAAACAGCCTTCTCACAAATTACACACTCTTCAACAAAGAACGAATGGAAAATGTCGTGGGAAACGTTTATATTAATAAACATGAATATATACCACCTGCAGACTTTCTTAAATTTGCAATGGGCAACGATCTTCAAAATATTTGTTACGAAGTAACAAAGCTTATCAAATTATTGCTTACGTTCCCAGTTTCTACAGCTTCTCCTGAAAGAGGTATCAAGGTATTAAGATAATTAAAAATTGTCGTTACAATTCGGTGAAAAATGATAGCTTCAGTTCTCACTGCACTATTGCTACGGAAAATAACCTGGTTAAACAATTTACAAGTGATCAGAAATTTGAAGATAACATGATAGCTTTGCTGCCAAGAATAATCGAAGAATGGATCTCCTCTATGTAAAGATTAAAGGTAAGCCTACTCCATTAGCTTCTCCACTGTTACCCTGTACAAAATAAAGGAAGGAAAGCATTCAGAATTCACTATTTCTTTCATAGAGACAGGTTAACTCTCTCAAAAGAGATAAAAATAATGAACGTCAACGACTCTGTTATGGTATCAAACTTCTTTTATGTTTAGGCTCTGTTATCAAATGTTGCTTTTCCACTACTCCTAACGTCCCTTTTGGATGGAATGGTGTCTGCTTTGCTGCGAAGTAAAATAATTTTGTTTTTTTTATACCATCAACAGTTTGAACACTGCATCACGTCTTTGTCATGTCATGTTCTTCTCCGTTTTACAAGAAACAGCATTGTAACTTCCTGGTAGATTAAAACTATCAACCAAACTTGTAATAGAAACAATTAAGCTTTCATGAAACAATTAAGCTTCATGAAACACTACGCAATGTTGGATAATTTCAGGGTGTATTCGTCTCACGGCTAAATATACGGCCTCCTTGTCTATACATCAAATAGCACATCCAATTCTAAAATCGTAGACATTACAAAACAATACTACTAACCAAAGTAACTATTGTGGAAAGACTTATTTCATGACCTCTATGCACAAAAGAATGGCAAGTCGTAAGCATCACTTTCCGACTGCCGTCTGTAGGAGACTGAATGACTTTCATGCTTCATTTAACCATCCGCTTGGAACTGCTTCTTATGCCCAGCTATCTAACTGCATATCTGCCGCTTTTGACCCGTCTGTAGAAGTTATTCATAGAAAATGTCAATAACTGAATTGCGACGAAAAGAGACTAACTTCGTCTTTAAATATTTTTCTCCTTCTGTAGTCAAACCGAGCCTTTAACGTGATACGTCAGTATGGCATGGTCATTTGACTCCACGTGAGAGTTTGTAAAACGCTTGAAGAGGTACCGCCGTATCGCACCTTCAGTACATAAGATACACTGAAATCTGCAGACAGATACAATGTATAGTTACAAAGTATACGGGATATTTCCGTATGGGCGTGCAAAACTTTAACAGAACAATTTGCAATAGGGAACCTGGGATCGGAGAAGCCAGTTGAAGAAGATATGGAAGTGAACTTGTTTACCTATTTGGCTAGCATCACTGTTTTCCAGCTTATTTACAAGTAACATGCTTACACGTTTATAAGTATTGTGCTGTTTATTCACATGTACATTCCTTATTTCCTGCAGTAAACAAGGTGGACGAGCCTGATTGCCAGGCAGTCTTGATACAGGTTTGTTTACTTTATTTGTCCATATGGTGGCTCTGTTCTACTTTATTTACATTGCTCCATGACAAAATTTGCTACAAATCAACGATAGACCAGTTCATTGCTCAGTGCTATTCAGAGACGTACAGTACAATACGATGGAGCAGTACCAGTACAGTATTTCCTGGTCGCTGGATTGGAAGGGAAGGTCCTACTCCATGGCCTGTGAGGTCATCTAACCTGAATTCCCTTGATTATTTCCTATGGGAATATTTAAATTTATTTGTGTATAAGATGGAATTAGTTGCCAGAGTTGTAGCTACCTGTGATGTGATTCGAAACACAACAGGGATAATTGTGACGATGATTCAGAATCTCCTCCGCCGATGTCATGCTTGAATTGAGGTTGATGGCAGTCAGTTTCAGCTCATTTTGTAAGATACTGTACAAATGGTACGTTAATTATGTCAATGGTGGTATTTGCACTTAACTAATGTAAATAAAAAATACACGATAATGTGATTTTATTCCTATTAGCTCCTTCAGCTAGCTTCTTCGACCTCATGTTCCCTTCCTCAAATTGTTCAATTGTTCAGTGGAGCGTCCTCTATGCCCTGTTAAATCTTTGCACTCTCTTACGGACACACCTGTAGATGAAGCCTTGTTATTGGATCATATTGTTATTTATTTATTGATCGTATGGCGGGATCATATTCTTATTTGATGAGATGCTCTATCTATCTCGTCTAGTAAGTAAAAAATCTCTTTTAGTAATGGAACACAATATGACGCTTAGTGGAAGAAGGAAAGAAGAATAGTGTTTAACAGAACTTCTACAGTATGTCAGGTCATTAGAGACGGTGCAATAGTTCCGAAAGGCATGGACAGAGCGGAAAATTAAATGCTTTATTTGTATGCATACTGTCTCAATATTTATCTTAAGCCATTAGGGAAACCAATGGAATCTAAATCTCGATAGCTACCAGGTACTTTCAACTCAGCTCATCTTGAATGAAGCCCATTCATTCACATACTTTTTCCTTTGTTGCTATTTCATCCATTCTCGCCCTATATGGACTGGGTCTTTCACCGATACACTCATCCAGTTCTTCAGCCAATTGACAAGAAAATCCAAATGAGAGGAAAGAATAATAAACCATGAGGTAAGAGGCGTCATTTTTTCACTTTATTTTAAAAAGTGATAATAAAAGATAAAACACATAAATGCAATAAGATTAATTTAAAATATTTAAAAATATTTGAAAAACTTTGATGACAACAGTTATGTTAAGAAGTTGTAGAGGAAAATTTGAGTCGCTGTGGAGAATAGAACAGATATGATATATGGACGGAGGAGACTGGTGCAGATTTATCGATGGGGTAGGAGTGTCCACTATGGTACAGTGGGGGTTGGAGTAGAGGGGCTATTGGTGAGGTTAAAATTTGATGTAAAATAATGAGCTATTGGAAGAAGGGTGGAATGGGAAAAGGGAGGTGGGGAAAATATGGAGAAGGGAGGGAAAGGGAGCCCAACGAGGTATAGCGAGTGGGGTGGGGTTAAATTTGATGGGAAGGGTATATGCAGGAATGGAGTTCATCATCGGGGGGGGGGGGGTGAAGCTGCTTTGGGAGAGTTTGTGGAATGTATGTACTTGCAGGGTTGGTGGGATGTGCTAGTAGAGGTGCAGCAGTATATTAGGATTGGGGAGTAGAGTCTTGTTTACAGATAATGTAGCTTGTTCAAAGTTGGGAGCGGAGGCAGGAACTTGATGTTAAAAAATCGATGTGGAAGAAGTAGTCGGATGCAAAGGCGAGGTGGAGTGGATGGCATTCAAGCATCTGGAGGGATTTAACGAACTTACGAACTTATGGTGTTGGGGGGGGGGGGGGTGAGAGGTGGGTATCTATACTATTCTTTGCATAGTAGAGAATGGGTCTGTTCAAGATTCTGTAGGTGTTGACGACATTGGACAGGTGCAAAACCCCAAGATCAGTTTTAGTAGTTTAAGCATGTTTTGGGCTTTCTGTTGGATGGTTAGTATATGAGGTTTCCACGTTAGCTGCACAGCGATGGTTAGTTCAAGATGTTTTAGTGTATTAGTTAAGTGTTAGTTCATGATATTTTAGTGTCTTTGTTAACTGGATAAGATGGTCATAATTACTAACGTAGAAGTCATGGAGGTGGAAAATGTGAGTGGTACATTCTATAATTACTGCCTGTGTTTTGGAAAGATTGATCTTCAGGAGGTATTTATAGATATTCAGCTGATGGAATGAGAGATGACTGAGGTGTAGGAGCTGGTCATCAAAGGAGAACGTGGGCAGAAGCCACGCTGGTTGATGAGAAGAAGATGTTTCAGGTGTTGATCGATACGTTGGGAGAGGTTGGATTGAAATATCTTGCTGATTACAGAGGTGGGGCACATAGGATGGTACCCTCCTACCAGACCGATATCACTAGGGGTTTTGTGCTATTTGAAGAAAAGTAGGATTTTGGTGGTTTTACACAGCTCTGGATATCAATATGCGGAGAGGATAGCGGTAAAAAGGGTAGTAAATATGTCTAGAAAGGAGAAGGGGCATCCTTTAAGGTGTCGATAGGTGATGCAGTCGTCAGCAGAGGATGTCTTGTGTTTTCTTTGAAATATATTTTTATGCCATGTGCTATGATTTTATTGTTTACTTTTTGTGTTATGGTGCCCAAGTACTGGAAGCTGGAAGTCAGGGGAAAAACAGTGATGTTTGTGGAAGTTGGGGAAGAGAGAGTATCCAAAGTGAGGGTCATCAGGGATTGGAGGAATGGCAGAGAGACAGGACGTAAAGTGGTCCGCTTTGCCCTGATTGCCAGGTAATGATTGAGTAAATTTATGATGTGCCTCTGTATTTCCCAGTGGCATGGGAGTGTATCCTGGTCACGAGTTCTTAGAAAGGCATGAGGCAAGCGATGGGATTCTCGGAGAAGGAAACATGCCCATGGCAGGGGTGAGTACAGATATAATGTGCAACATAGCCTGCTGGAGGAAGAACGTGGGAGGATATTTCTATGGGGTGCATGAGAATGAGGTAATGTGTACGAGATTGTGAGTAGGACAGGAAGGTTGTCGCTTCCAATTGCATTCAGGACTTTGGAGCGAGGGGTCCAAGGCCTTTGGCAGATGCTAGAATGCCGTCTACTGTGGTACTGCTTTCAGGGAAGATGTGCTATGGGACCAGTACAGTGTTACCTTGGAGACAGTCTCTAAGCTGACACCACCATTGTAGATTTTGAGGTCAGTGGCAATAATATAGGTAGGAAACGTATGATAGATGTGGGTGAGGAAATCGTAGGGGAGCGGATGATTAGGTTGGAGGTAGATAATAGCAAAGGTGACAGTTGGGGCTTTGAAGAAAAAGATTTTAATAACCAGGAGTGTGGTGGTTACTGATTATGGGGAAAGACTCTCTGGAGGCTAACAAGAGAAAGGTGGGATCCAAGTTTTCATAGACATGGCGGGCTGTGCGGATTTCTAGAGCAGATCTCCTTCTTTGCCGTGACTTCAGGGCCAATCTTTTTGTTATCACGACAGAATGTGGGAGGGGTATGGGTGAGGAAGCTGGGGTTGTTTGAATAATGAGGTAGTGGCGAAGAGAGTGAGGGGTAATGTGTGGGATCTTGAGGAGGAAATCTGTCTGAAACTGGCGATTTGTGGGTTTGATGAGGATGGAATCTTTCTGGAGGATGACTTGAGTGATGGTAATGTCAGGGATGTATTTTCTGATGTTTAGAGTCAGGGATTTGGCATTTAGGAATTTTTGGTCAGCGTGGGAGAGGGTGAACATGTAAGCAGCTGGGGGAGAATATGCAGGGGAGGAAGCAGCGTCCATGTGTTCGGTAGGATCAGAGGTTGTTTGTGGTGTTTTGATTATAGCACTGGTAGTGGGCCTACATTATAGCGCTCGTATGACGAATTTTGGGGTGGGATGGTGGTTTGGGAATTGCGGAAGGTGGGAAATGTTGCTGAGCACATACTCTTATTGGATGGAGATGGTACCGCTGATTGGGGATTGTTTTTGCAGACATTTCAGGAAAAGTTGTCAGAGTGGGATGATTTGGAAGTGGGAGATAGGCAAAAGAAAAAGTAGAAGGTGGGGCAGAGGTCATGGGGAGAATAGTGTAGGGAAAGGATGTAAATGCAGATGGGGATGCTGTGGGACATGGAATGTGGACATAGGGTAATGGACTAGAGCAAGTGATCCACATAATGATAGCAGGGGCAGAAGAAGGGGCAGTGTAAATGGTGGAGGTGTGTGGAATGGCCAATGTGGGTCAAGGAAAGAGGGGACCGAAAAAATCAATAATTACCAGTGGCGGATCGTCGATCGGATGGTTGGAGATGATGGCAGTGAAGTCCGGTGTGGTAAGGTGATGACAGCAGACGAGGACAGCGGCGGCGACGAAGATGGAGGTGGCGAGTAGACTTCGGTGGTGACGGTTGTGATGATGGCGGGCAGCGGCGGCGACGGAGAGGAGACGGGGAAAGACCACAGTGGCGGTGGCTGTGGCGTCGGTCAGGCGAAGGTAGGCAGCGGCGACGACGACAGCGACGGCGGTTGTGCAGAAAGACAGGCAGTGGCAATAAAATTCTGGTATGGAAGGGTGATGAACATACTCGCACACACACAAGCAGACTAAACAGACGAACAAATACAGACCAAAAGCATAGGGGAGTGGCCTCTACCATTGAATGCGATAACGTGAGTAACTAAAAACGAACTAGTGCTAGACAGTAAGTCTGTTGGTACTGAAGCCACCCCTGTGTACCCCTCTTTGCTTTTCTGCCTTCTGTATTAGTATATTAACTCTCCATGCACAATATGGGTGAGGGGTAGGTTGTCATTGAGACTCTTTAGAAAATTGGCAGTAAAATCAGATGAGATGAAAAAGAAGTAACTTTTTAGAGGTGAAAAATATAATAGATGGTTTTAGATTTATGAGAAATATGGGTACTTGCACTGGCAGTAGGAAACAGTAATAATAACAGGTAAAACTAAACACAATAAGCACACATTTAAAAACATTTACAACCTGATGCCAAAACACTAATATTTAAAAGAAGCACTTTCCTGTTACTAAAAACCGGAAGGACCTGCCCTGCGATAGGGAGTCTGTTGCTGGTTTGCCGGTGAGGAGGGTAGGGATGTGATGGTATATGGATGGTGGGGCAGAATAAGGGGCGGAATACGGGGGGAAATACGGAGCGGAAAGAAAGGCAGATGGGGATAAAGGGGATAAGGATATGTATAGAGGGGAGGGAGAGGAAGCCCTGATGAGGAGGCATGTTCACCTCGCTGTGGATGGAAAATATACACGGTGTATTAGACGTGTAAAAACTGTACATTTAATTTGTATCTCAGCTTTCATCATTGCTGTCACATCACGTGGTATATGTAGTTGTTTATAGTTGAAAAAATCACCGAATTACTGCAAAATACTACAGTCGTTTACGAGGGTAAGACAATAACTGTCTACAAATTTGATCTAGTTGCCTTTAGACTGCTTCTTCGTGTTTGTACGCTCTCCAGCCTCTAGAGGGCACGTTCTCATGACCTGTGGTAGTTTACAGCTGACAGTTGTGAACCACCTGTACCCCTTCATGCTTGATGTCTTCCCCGAAGTTTTCCATGTCTTGGAGTCAAAACAGAGCAGCAGTGGTTTGAGAAACATTATAGTAAACTTACTTTCATATCGTGGCCACCAGTTAGTCTGATGTTAATACAGTGGAACCAAACTGGGTCGCAATCAGGCACTATCATCCCGTACACGAATCAGTGGCCATTTATTTCACAAATGTATAAACAACCTGTAGAATCGTTTATACGTTAAAGATGGTCCACCAAGCTATTAAGCAGGTAGATATAATGTTTTGGCTAATCATTGTACATTTAACTTTCAATCATCTTCCGCGAATGCATATGGGATAGCAACTTCTTCTTCAAGTATTTCAGCTGAAATCCGTGAGACGGTCTTCACGGTGAGTTGGTGAATTAAAACTCCCTGATACAATGAAATACCCTGAAATGTGAATTAGAATCGAAGAGAACGAAGTGACAGTCGCACTAGAGACACCATCCAACACATCTGTACAAAGCTTCACTGTGGTTTCCATTTCGCAAACGATCGGATCTTACTTTCTGGACACCACTCGTATTACGAGTGATGGACCGGACTAAACAGTCATCTTCCATCCAATTACTGGCAGCAAATCGGCCATCATCTCCAATGTCCTCATCTCGACTATGATGTGTGCAACTATCTAAACTTCTTCAAGATTACAAATCAGTCTGTCTCTTATATAAGAGAAGTGTCATGGTACACACGGTCCCAAGCTGCTATTCCCTACAGTTAAAAACAGCTTCAAAAGAAGTGACACCGAGGTAGAGTACTTAAAGAAAGGTGAAAAAGTATTAATTTATCATTCATTAATGATTCATGATAACCATAAGAACGAATCTCCAAAGTGAATTATCCGAAGCCCACCATGCCGTCTCCACACATTACATAAGCGTGAACTCGTAAAACGATATGCGAAGAATTGGACGGTCCAAAACATGAGAAGAGGAGAACAATCTAACATATTACTGGCGAAATATAACTGAAATGATGTTTTACCTCTCATTTCTCAAATATTACTTCAACCATTTGCCTGGATCACGTAGAACACTGAAATCCTTTGCCTAGTCTCACGTGTTTTCAATAGATGAAACGAATGAGGTATTTGCTGATCGATAAATAGTGCATTTATTTCAATCGTATGATGAAATAAAAGAAATTATTCAGATAGTGAAGAGTGACGAAAATTTAATAGTCATGGGTGACTGTAATTCGGTAGTAGGAAAAGGGAGGGAAGGAAACGTCGTAGGTGGATATGGATTGGGGCTAAGAAATGAAAGAGGAAGCCGCCTGGTAGAATTTTGCACAGAGCACAACTTAATCATAGCTAACACTTGGTTCAAGAATCATAAAAGAAGACTGTATACATGGAAGAAGCCTGGAGATACTGATAGGTTTCAGATAGATTATCTAATGGTAAGCCAGAGATTTAGGAACCAGGTTTTAAACTGTAAGACATTTCCAGGGGCAGATGTGGACTCTGACCACAATCTATTGGTTATGACCTGTAGATTAAAACTGAAGAAACTGCAAAAAGGTGGGAATTTAAGGAGATGGGAACTGGGTAAACTGAAAGAATCAGAGGTTGTACAGAGTTTCAGGGAGAGCATAAGGTAAAAATTGACTAGAAGGGGGGAAAGAAATACAGTAGAAGAAGAATGGGTAGCTTTGAGGGATGAAGTAGTGAAGGCAGCAGACTATCAAGTAGGTAAAAAGACGAGGGCTAGTAGAAATCCTTGGGTAACATAAGATATATTGAATTTAATTGATGAAAGGAGAAAATATAAAAATGCAATAAATGAAGCAGGCAAAAAGGAATACAAACGTCTCAAAAATGAGATCGACAGGAAGTGCAAAATGGCTAAGCAGGGATGGCTAGAGGACATATGTAAGGATGTAGAGGCTTATCTCACTAGGGGTAAGATAGATACTGCCTACAGGAAAATTAAAGAGACCTTTGGAGATAAGAGAACCACTTGCATGAACATCAAGAGCTCAGATGGAAACCCAGTTCTAAGCAAAGAAGGGAAAGCAGAAAGGTGGAAGGAGTATATAGAAGGTCTATACAAGGGCGATGTACTTGAGGACAATATTATGGAAATGGAAGAGGATGTAGATGAATATGAAATGGGAGATACGGTACTGCGTGAAGAGTTTGACTGAGCACTGAAAGACCTGAGTCGAAATAAGGCCCCCGAAGTAGACAACATTACATTGGAACTACTGACGGCCTTGGGAGAGCCAGTCCTGACAAAACTCTACCATCTGGTGAGCAAGATGTATGAGACAGGCGAAATACCCTCAGACGTCAAGAAGAATATAATAATTCCAATCCCAAAGAAGGCAGGTGTTGACAGATGTGAAAATTACCGAACTATCAGTTTAATAAGTCACAACTGCAAAATACTAACGCGAATTCTTTACAGAAGAATGGAAAAACTAGTAGAAGCCGACCTCAGGGAAGATCAGTTTGGATTCCGTAGGAATGTTGGAACACGTGAGGCAATACTGACCCTACGGCTCATCTTAGAAGCTACATTAAGGAAGGGCAAACCTACGTTTCTAGCATTTGAAAGCTTTTGACAATGTTGACTGGAATTCTCTCTTTCAAATTCTAAAGGTGCAGGGGTAAAATACAGGGAGGGAAAGGCTATTTACAATTTGTACAGAAACCAGATGGCAGTTATAAGAATCGAGGGTCTTGAAAGGGAAGCAGTGGTTGGGAAGGGAGTGAGACAGGGCTGTAGCCTATCCCCGATGTTATTCAATCTGTATATTGAGCAAGCAGTGAAGGAAACAATAGAAAATTTTGGAGTAGGTATTACAATCCATGGAGAAGATATAAAAACATTGAGGTTCGCCGATGACATTGTAATTCTGTCAGAGACAGGACTTGAAAGAGCAGTTAAACGGAATTGATAGTGTCTTGAAAGGAGGATATAAGATGACCATCAACAAAAGCAAAACGAGGATAATGGAATGTAGTCGAATTAAGTCGTGTGATGCTGGGTCAATTAATCCCAGAACCATTCGATCTAGAGGCAACGACACTAAACACTAGGCTACGAGCTATGGACAAGAGTCTGTATCTGCTCATTACAGTAGTATTGCTGGAATACAAAATGTAGACTGGCAATGGCAAGGAAAGCGTTTCTGAAGAAGAGAAATTTGTTAACATTGAGTATAGATTTAAGTGTCAGGAAGTTGTTTATGAAAGTATTTGTATGGAATGTAGCCATATATGGAAGTGAAACATTGACGATTTATAGTTTGGACAAGAAGAGAATAGAAGCTTTTGAAATGTGGTGCTACAGAAGAGTGCTGAAGATTAGATGGGTAGATCACATAACTAATGAGGAAGTATTGAATAGGATTGGGGAGAAGAGAAGTTTGTGGCACAACGTGACTAGAAGAAGGGATCGGTTGGTAGGACATGTTCTGAGGCATCAAGGGATCACCAATTTAGTATTGGAGGGCAGCGTGGAAGGTAAAAATGGTAGAGGGAGACCAAGAGATGAATACACTAAGCAGGTTCAGAAGTATGTAGGTTGCGGTAGGTACTGGGAGATGAAGAGGCTTGCACATGATAGAGTAGCATGGAGAGCTGCATCAAACCAGTCTCAGGACTGAAGACCACAACAACAACATTTCAATCGCCATAAGTGTGATAAGGTATCTAGCCACGTGTATACGCGTGATACATAATGAACGGCTTCATGTGGCTAAAGAGGAAATGAAGGAAAGGGGTGCTGTATTATGGAACTCTTAAAACGCGTAAGAGTTCGTCTATGTATCCTTCCATCCTCGATAACTGTTTGCAGCGTCTGTTGGAGTACAGATACAAACGATGAAGCTACACAGGTTATATACATCCCGTGTAGAGGCCAAATTCCATAAGTACCAATAAACTTTTGTCTGTATTGTGATCGCTAAGAAATCAAACGAATAAAGATATTCGTACTGTTTATAGTGCGGCATACACATCACCTAGCCGCACCTCATTGAGGGAAGTGCAGCATACATTTTTGTCACAGTTTTCACCTGATAAATGTATACAGAATGTGGTGGTACAGCCTCCACCGCATTTTCAACCGTTATATCAAAACACTGAAAGATCTGTGGATTTAACTGCGAAAAAAATACTAGAATTAGTCTCACTCTATCAAAAAACTTGAAAGAAGGTTTCGTCTCATTGTTCTTTACAAAGCCACGAGAAGGAATAGTATGAATTTTCTTACTGTTTTGGACATCCTCACTAGCAAGCGTTGCGAGAAACTCTTATGATGTTCTTTTAATCATTTAAATTCTCCAAGCATCCCGGTATGGTACCTGGTGCCTGACATTTGATGAATTTAACAAAGACACATCGAGCAGAGATAGTCTGAATATACTGATGTTGCAAATAAGTAAACATTACAGATTTATTTCCGTATGAGCAAATAACGATTGCGCAATCAATAATTCGGGAAGATACTAATAAGTTTCCTTAGGATTAAGAAGGTAGGACAGCATTTGAGTTGTTGCAGGCTTATTTCTATTAGAACCAACAGCAAACCAAATCGAACATCAACGCTTCAGGTATACACACCGACGTCACAAGAAACAGAGAATGTATACATTGACATTAAACTTTCTGGCAGATTGAAACTTTGTGAAAGCATGTACTCAAAAAAAGAAAAAAAAAAGGCTGGGGACACGTAAAAATTCCAGATGTGTTGCGTGTTGCGTCATGCTCAGACGATATTGAACTGTAAGGAGCAGATACAGACTCATGTCCATAGCTCGTAGCCTAGTGTTTAGTGTCGCTGCCTCTAGATCGAATGGTTCTGGGATCGATTGCTGACTGGGTTAGAGACTTTCTTAGGTTTAGAATTGAGAAGCTGTGGTGTCCTAATCATTTCATTGCATCATCTTCATCGACGTGTAAATCGTTGAAGTCATATCAAACAGAGAAACTCGAAGCAGAAAACGGAACAACCCCAGACGGGATCTTCTGAGAATGCCATACCATCATTTCATTTCATACATTCATATCAAAATTTAGTAATGGTGATGAGTATCGTAGTCAAAGAAATTCAGCCGGATGAATAAACGTGGTAAGATGTGGCATGTTAAAGTAGTGTACAGTTATGTAATGCACGCAACGTTAAGTACGCCTGTAGATACTGCGATATGAACACCTTAAAAGAAATAACTGAAGGAAACTGGACTCAATAAAAAGTGAAATTACGGATGTTGGACAAACAAATGTATATACAAGAAAGGTAACTGCGGGAGAAACTTGACTAACAGAAAAAAAACTTCAACTGATCACAGAACCCAAGACTGCATGTCACTGGCAGAACCGTTAGAAGATCCAACAAGTCTACCAAAGAAACTGCCGACACTACTCTTGTCTGTCCTCTGCTAGAGTACGGCTGCACAGCATGCGATCCTTAATGGGATAGCACTACCATTTCAAACCAGGGGCAAGTGGAATAGGCAACCCGCACTTCTCGTGATAAGCTAATGCTGCAAGTGAAAAGTAGTCGACAAGAAAGAAGAGTTCCAGCCAAGATGAGGATCTGATCTCGAGTTCACTGATCAGGACTTCCTGTGTCAGGATACACTCTTGTCCTAGTTATAGTCAAGGTCAAAACCACCCCTCACACCAGGGAATCACCAGAAACTGATCAAGATCACCAAGGGGAATGCCTTTCGTACCTAGAAACCTTAGGAAAGTGGACTAAGCCGTGGCATAACTCGATACAGGTCACATATGATGTAAAATTGGCAGAAAACCACTTGAGCAATTGGAACACATTAAAATGCCAGGAAAACTTTCCTCCTTCACCTTGGACCAGTAAGTATCAAACTCCCCTTCCCCCTTGGTACTTTTTTCCCTCTGCTCTTCAAATTGCTACCGCCATTCGCGTTTCGTTCACAATGTATCACCTGATGGACCGTGTTAATGCGTAATCTTACCCAGACGCACGGATAACATCATAGCGCAGCATCCTGTGATCCACTGATTAGACAACTAACACGTTGACGGAGGTGACAGTAGAATTTTTGGTTTGGTTACCACGTCGGTGCGGGCCCCCATCTCTCTAGTTAAATTGTGTAGGCCTCTGATGTCTTTGCATCATGGGGACTGGTTAAGGAATGTTATAAACAAATTATTATTAACAATAATTCTATAGTGAAAGGGTCTACAAAATATAAAAGCTTATAGTTTATTACTAGCAATTCATTTTTTGCAGTAAATTTTAAAACATTTTTTTGTTGCTCATTAATAATTTTTGTGGTTTTATTTATAAATACCGTGAATAAAAATTATTATTTTTATGACCGTGTATTAATCAGTTTATTTTGAATAAATTGCAAAGATATATTTTTTCTGGTGATGTCTCATTCTCATATTTACACTAAAGCTAGTAGAGGGAAGAACAGCTTAAAAATTACGTTTTTCTTTCTGTATACAGGTGTTACTCATTTGTACAATTTTATACTTTCTTTCTGATAGTTCAACATACAGTATTTACTATGTTCTGATTATGTTTTTCTATGTGCAATATATGTAGGAATGGGGACCAGCAGCAGCAGGTGAACAAAAACTACACACACACACACACACACACACACACACGCACACACACACACAGGCACACATACACACGAATCTATATTATATGGACATGCACACATAGTTGCAGAATATATATATACACACATATCATGCAGTCAGGCATTCGTACTCTCTCTCTCTGTCTCTGCTCTCTAACACATACATACAAACACAGACACACACACACACACACACACACACACACACACACACACAAGCGGTGAACCCAACTATTCCACAGGTACATTCACTATTTACAAATAAATTGACTAGCCAATGAATAGGTTTAGTATATGAGGAATTCAATGCTGTCCTCAGAGATGAACCATTTTTCGTCATGACATGACACCTATAGTTTCAGTTACAGAGTTACAGTTCAATATTAATCTAATGGCCTGTTGATACATGGACCACTTTGCGCACCACATGCAGAGCAGCGTCATCACTCTTGAGCAGGTGTCTCTTGTAATCCTTCATTGAGGCTGTATGAAGCCTCTGGGTCGCACCCACATCTCCTGGACCGTATGAGCTCCACAATGTGCGAACCATTCGCCTCATCTTTCATCAGACTGTTAAACTTTTTATTCTGTGGTGTTATTCCAAAGGGTTATTGGTTGCATTTCTACATGTCACACATTATTCGTGACTGTACCTAATTACTAATGAAACTTCATATAAAGTAACTTGGTATTTGCGAAGTTTGGCTTCGAAAACTAATAGGGGGATCGATACATATGGAGTCTGGAGAGGTTGAGAATACATATATAGACATATACAGGCTTCATGAACAGTGATTATGCCTTCATTGAAGATGGTGGCCCACTTCAAATATGGTTTGAAGATATATAAACTCTTGTTCCATAACGACACACCTACGCACTCTCTCCCGTCCCACACCTCACAGCCACCGGTAAACTAAATAAATTTTTCCGTATTTTCAAACAAATTCCACTGTTTTTTCGAAAACTGAATTGTTTATTAGTTTGTAAAAATTATTCTCAAAGACACATGATGCGAGAAACCTCTATTCAGTGTTCATGCTTCAACAAATAACGCTGCTTGAAGAAGATGGTGTGGGCGATCCTAATAAATTCCATCCTCATCCTGAGACACTGTTGGAGGTTTCTGTAGTGTACAGTATATCGCTGCTTGAACCCCAGCTTTGGGACAGAACCATTTTTTGGGACTAGACGCTCTAGGCATGACAGCATATCACAGTGCGTCTCATGAAAATGGGTGAGATATGTCAGTCGTACCTCCAGAAAAAGAACCCTCACCAGCATCCGTAGCCACAACAGGGACATTTTACTTCTATATGGCAACTTCCCCATTGGACATTAATCATAACTCTCCAAACGACAGACTTTGTTGCATGACTTGCCTTCAGAGTTTGTTTACATCCATGTAATGGATACAACTTAAATCGTCAGATGTACTCGTACGCAGTTTATTCGCTTTGGTGTACAACTACATGGATACTCTGCAAATCACATTTAAGTGTCTGACACAGGGTTCATAGAACCACCCTCACAATTCTCTATTATTCCAATCTCGTATTGTTGTTGTTGTGGTCTTCAGTCCTGAGACTGGTTTGATGCAGCTCTCCATGCTACTCTATCCTGTGCAAGCTTTTTCATCTCCCAGTACCTACTGCAACCTACATCCTTCTGAATCTGCTTAGTGTATTCATCTCTTGGTCTCCCCCTACGAGTTTTACCCTCCACGCTGCCCTCCAATACTAAATTGGTGATCCCCAATCTCGTATAACGCGGGGAAATAATGAACACCTATATCTTTCCGTACGAGCTCTGATTTCCCTTATTTTATCGTGGTGATAGTTCCTCCCTATGTAGGTCGGTGTCAACAAAATATTTTCGCATTCTGAGGAGAAAGTTGGTGATTGGAATTTCGTGATAAGATTCCGTCGAAACGATAAACGCCATTCTTTTAATGATTTCCAGCCCAAATCCCCTATCATTCCTGTGACACTCTCTCCCATATTTCGTGATAATACAAAACGTGCTGCCTTTCTTTGAACTTTTTCGATGTACTTCGTCAGTCGTATCTGGTAAAGATCCCACACCGCGCAGCAGTATTCTAAAAGAGGACAGACAAGCGTAGTGTAGGCAGTCTCGTTAGTAGGTCTGTTGCATTTTCTGTGTGTCCTGCTAATAAAACGCAGTCTTTGCGTAGCCTTCCCCACAACATTTTCTGTGTGTTGCTCCCAATTTAAGTTGTTCATAATTGTAATACCTAATTATTTAGTTGAATTTACGGCTTTTAGATTAGACTGATTTATCGTGTAACCGTCGTTTAACGAGTTCCTTTTAGCACTCATGGGGATGACCTCACACTTTTCATTATTTAGGATCAACTGCCACTTCTCGTAACATTCCGATATTTCATCTAAATCGTTTTGCAGTTTGTTTTGATCTTCTGATGACTTTATTAGTCGATAAACGACAGCGTCATCTGCAAACAACGGAAGACAGCTCCTCAGATTGTCCCCAAAATCATTTATATAGATAAGGACCAGCAAAAGGCCTATAACACTACCTTGGGGAACGCCAGAAATCACTTCACTATTATTACGAACTGTGACTGCTCTGATAGGAAATCGCTAATCCAGTCACATAACTGAGACGATATTCCATAAGCACGTAATTCACTACGAGCCGCTTGTGTGGTACAGTGTCAAAAGCCTTCCGGAAATCCAAGAATACTTAATCGATCTGAAATCCCTCGACAATAGCACTCTGCACCTCATGTGAATAAAGAGCTAGTTGTGTTTCACAAGAACGATGTTTTCTAAACCCATGTTGACTGTGTGTCAATAGACCGTTTCCTTCGACGTGATTCACAATGTTCGAACACAATATATGCTCCAAAATGCTGCTGTATATCGAGGTTAACGATATGGGCCTGTAATTTAATGGATTACTCCTACTACCTTTCTTGAATATTGGTGTGACCTGTGCAACTTTCCAGTCTGTGGGTACGGATCTTTCGTCGAACGAACGGTTGTATATGATTGTTAGATATGGAGCTGATGCATCAGCATTCTCCGAGAGGAACCTAATTCGTATACAGTTTCGACCAGAAGACAATTTTTTTTTTATTATTAAGTGATTTGAGTTGCTTCACTACTCCGGGGATATTTACTTCAACGTTATTCATTTTGGCAGCTGTTCTCGATTCGAATTCTGGAATATTTACTTCGTCTTCTTCAGTGAAGGCATTTCGGAAGGCTGTGTTTAATAACTCTGCTTTGGCAGCACTGTCTTTGATACTGTCTCCATTGCTATCGCGCAGACGTACGAATCTGTTTGGATTTTCTGCCAGGTTTCGAGACAAAGTTTCGTTGTGGAAACTGTTATAGGCGTCTCGCATTGAAGTCCGAGCTAAATCTCGAGCGCCTGTAAGAGATCGCCAATCTTGGGGATTTTGCGTCTGTTTAAATTTGGCATGTTCGTTTAGTCGTTTCTGCAACAGTGTTGTAACCCGTTTTGTGTACCATGGAGGGTCAGTTCCGTCGTTTGCTAATTTGATTGGTATAAATCTCTCAATTGCTGCCGATACTATTTATTTGAATTTAAGCCACATCTGGACTACACTTATATTATTAATTTGGAATGAGTGGAGATTGTCTCTCGGGAAGGCGTCAAGTGAATTTTTATCTGCTTTTTTAAATAGGTATATTTTTCGCTTATTTGTGAAGATTTGGGGATTACAATATTCAATCTCGCTACGACAACCCTGTGTTCACTAATCCATGAATCGGTTTTGATGCTCGTTATTAACTCAGGATTATTTGTTGCTAAGAGGTCAAGTGTGTTTTCACAACCGTTTACTATTCGAGTGGGCTGTAGCCAGCTTCAGTGCCTATAAAGATTTTACAACTGTTATAACAATGGTTCCTGTATCTACGTTCATTCTGTGTTCAACTTGCACTTTTTATGACTGAAGCCCTTCTTGGCGTTTCCCGAAACCCTCTAACCTAAAAAACCACCCAGTCCATGCCACATAGCCCCTGCTACCCATGTAGCCGCCTCCTACGTATAGTGGACACCTGACCTATTCAGCAGAAACTGAAACCCAACCACCCTTTAGCGCAAGTCGAGGAATCTGCAGCCTGCACGGTCGTAGAACCGTCTGAGCTTCTGATTCGGATCCTCCACTCGGCTCTGTACTAGAGGTCCGCAATCGGTCCTGTCGAATATGCTGCAAATGGTCAGCTCTGCTTTCATCTTGCAGGCAAGACTGGCAGCCTTTACCACTTCTGTTAGCCGCTTGAAACCAGAGAAAATCTCTGCTGATCCAAAGTGACACACATCATTATTACCGGCGTGCTCAACCACCTGCAGTTGGCTGCACCCTGTGCTCTTCATGGCATCCGGGAGGACCCTTTCCACATCTGGAAGGATTTCACCCTCTACACACATGGAGTGCACACTGGTTTTCCTACCCTGCTTGTCAGCCAAGTCCCTAAGGGGCCCCATAACGTGCCTAACGTTAGAGCTCCCAACTACCAATAATCCCACCCTCTGCGATTGCCCGGGTATTGTGGGCTAAGTGTCCTCTGAAACAGGTCAGGCGACAGCATCTGGCTCAGCGACAGTGTGAGCCACAGACAGCATATGGAACTTGTTTGTCAAACAAACCAGGGAGGTCTTACGTGCAGCCGCCTGGGAAGTCTTTCGCCACCTGCTTCGCTCTGGGGCGACCTCCCACTCGACCACAGGTGAGAGGTCAGCCTCAGTATGAGCAGTAACTGGGTTGGCCACCGGTGAGGACCGATCAGTGGACTCTGATGTGCTGGACGTTCGTTGGATGCCTACGACCGGTCCACAACAGTGGTGCCCATCCACTGCATCCTCAAGCTGTGTAACAGAAGCCATCACAGTTTGGAGCTGAGAGCAAAGTGTCACCAACTTGGCTCGCATCCGCACACAATAATCGCAGTTCCTGTCCATACTAAAGGCCAGGGAAAACTAAACTATGAAGATAAACGGACTATCGGCACGTGATGCGCAAATCTACTGTAGACCCCGACGAAAACGCACGAACTGTGTCTAATAATATCTAACTACCGAAGCACTCAGGTGAAACTAAATAATTTGACCCTGATTAGCAACTTTTAATATGTCACAAAATCGGTTTACTTTCTGACGCAAACACAAATGCGAGAACTGTGTTTATTACATATTAAATTTACGTGCAGAATCATAACTAAGAAATTAATGCACATAGATGATTTAATAAAATTTGTTCCTTGTTAGGAACTCGTAAATGTCACAAAACCGGTTGCTTCCCTGTTGCTGCGTTGTACCACAAATATCTTTTCTCCCCAATTCTATTCAGTACTTCCTCATTAGTTACGTATCTAATCTTGAGTATCCTTCCATAGCCCCACATTTCTAGTGCTTCTATTCTCTTATTGTCTAAACTATTTGTGGTCCATGTTTCACTTCCATGCATGGCTACACTCCACACAAACACTTTCAGAAACGACTTCCTGACACTTAAATCTAAACTCGACGTTAACAAATTTCTCTTCTTCAGAAGCGCTTTTCTTGCCATTGCCAGGCTGAAACCTTCTAAAGAGTAAAAATTCTTCGAATTGTCAGATAATTTCAGGAGCCAGATACTGCCTCAAAATATCTTCCTCATAAAAGTACTGAATTTTTTCCTAAAGATTGCTGGAATTACTTATGTGACGGCGATAGTTAACTCAAATTCTGAGTGTGATAGTAATTTTCAGACGTTACTTATTGAAATAAAATTGAGTTTACAAGCGTCAAGGACTTCTCATCTCTCATGACGTATTTCCTAGTAGTAGCAACATCGTGGTTTTGATCTACATCATAAAAGATTACGTTACAGAACAACGTCCTCTAGTGATCTCTTGTGCTATCCATTTCGTTTGGTCGAACAACTTTACTGCAATCAGAGGACCTGCTAGAAAGTTACGTTATGTGGCCTGAAGGCAAATCAGACAAAAAGACAGTCAGGTCGTTCGGATATTTTTAAGTGTGATAGAGATCACAGTGTATTTATGTACTGCTGAAAATGTGATTTATGAGGAATAATTATCAGATTAACTGCTCTTTCGTCTTAAGTCTGAGGAAGCTCGTAGTATACAGACAGAAGAGAAGGGAGCTAATCCATATTCTCTTGTCTTGAAAAAATGAAACGCGTAATTGCGTGCAACGATGCGATTCTGAGTCGTAAGAAGCGACTGTGGCTGCAGAGATTAATGAATCCTAGTAGACGTACAGTAGCATTAAAAATAAGTTTAGAATTATGCATAAAGAAGGAAAGGACTTTAAGTTTTATCTTATGTACTTCAGAACGCTAATTTTAGGGACCTTCATATAGCTCATTTAATTTAAGACGCAATTTATATTAACAGGAATACTTCACTGTATTTTCTCCGTGATGTGAGCCCTCATATATTTCAGTTCGTCCATTAGATGGCTCAAGTTAGTAAATCACCGTACATTGTGTGGTGTTCTTCCGAATTGGTCTGTATCAACAGCAGTCACAATTAATAACTGCAGTGCTTTACCGGTCCATTCGAAAGCAAACAGCTAAAATTTTAACGACGTAATCAGGAAAACAGATGGAGTTTCGTATTGCGCTCTGTGTGTAGTTCATTTCATTCTCTTCCATTTCATTCATGAGGCTTATCTACGCTAATGACAATTTGTTCTCTTCAAGCTCCTGTTATGTCAATGTTCACAGAATATTTACTGAGTTCACGTCAATAAGATGCACTTCTGCTTCGTAAACGCTTCTAACTGTACAATGAAGTGATTGGTTGTTGATTATTTGATTCACTGATTATTTGTTGCATTATCAAACTTAATATGTTTCAAAAAAATGATGTAAATAAAATAGATATATGTTTTATAGGAAAAGTTACAATAGAGCATACGGATAGCGTCATAGAAAGCGCATGTCAATAGCAATTGAAAGAAAATTTAAATTCTACCTTGCACATTGTTAAACATGAAAAATGAAAAACATATTTTACAGTTACTTTGTAATGTGTTTATAGTTGGTCGTATAAAAATTAGCACTTTTATACACATCTCTGTGAAGCATTTTAAAGGCCACACAGCATACAAGAAGATTGGCAGGTTAATTCATTTCTGAAGAGGGGGCTGCCGCACTTCTTGGTTTTGGGTTGTAGTACAGACTCGTTAACTGTTTGTGAACTGGACATAAATATATGTAGTGCATCATATTATAACCACTGAGAATAGCTCATGCAACTGTAGCGTCTTTCGCAGGTGACGTCATGTCATGATATAAAGCATAGAACTTCGGTGTAATTGGCCCACTACAGACCAATGAGTGGTCTTAGCAAAAGCATTTTTGGTATTATAGGTTTTTTATGTCTATATGAACTTAATGATAAAATAATGTATTGTTTAAACTTGAAACATCTCATCTCGGTCGCGCTCCACTGTCAGTGGCCTCTAGAGTTTTACCTGGTAATCGCTGGAGACTCTTGAGATCAGTTCTGTGATGTCCATCCTGTGTGATGTATTTACTGTCGTTGAGTCCGCCATAGTGCCGCTTTGATCATTACTGCAG
The DNA here is from genome assembly GCF_023864345.2 of Schistocerca serialis cubense. Taxonomy (NCBI): domain Eukaryota; kingdom Metazoa; phylum Arthropoda; class Insecta; order Orthoptera; family Acrididae; genus Schistocerca; species Schistocerca serialis. The sequence goes on from NC_064638.1 coordinate 838,273,542, forward strand.
GGGCAGTTTCCCTACACAGACTATTGCCTATATATGTCATACTTACGATACGGCAAGTAACCAGAAAGGGTACTCGTAAAACTAAATAGCCATTACAAATATGTGTACCTTACAGTATATTGGTGTACTACAATTTTATTGCAAATGTGTGCCTAGTTTGTATAAAATGGCCATATCAACTGTAACTTTCTTTGTAGTATGATTTGAAAACGGACACAGGTGACCGAAACTAGTCATAATCAAGAAATAAAGAAACATACATCTCAATGCAACATACGATGGAGCTACAGCCATTCATTTCAAATTAGACAACGTTAGTTAAAGCGACGAAACAAGTAACGAAACGCGCGCGTCACTGGGCGTTGCTACAACTTAAAATTATATAAGAGGTTATCCTTGGTGTCTCGTTCGGTGGTCAAATTAAGCGGCTAAGGAATGAGATACTAAAGAATTACACACTAAACCGCATGTGAGTCTTCGGGTTAAATCAAGCATCTGGTTAGGTGTATTACTTAATTCAGCCACATGGCAACCTTTACGCTGCATCACTGTGCCAGTGAAGCTGCAAATGCGTATGCTACGTACACTCTTTGACATAAAACCTGGATGGCGGCCGGCCACCGCAGAGCGTAAGTCCGCGCCGATCGCGAGCTGGGAAAAATAACCTGGCCACACTGGTAAATTAGTACGGTCACCTGTGTGACCTGGCAACACTGTATGCTACGCATATCCTGGAGGAGGTACAGCCACCAATTCGACCGAGTCTGTGGCGGCTGTGGTCTAACGGAGCAGGCACGGTAGCTCAGCGTGCTCGGTCAGAGAGGTGGCTGGCCTCTGTAATAAAAAATAAGTGAGTGGAGGGATGAACAAACGAACTTGAACGGATGTCATGTGACGTCCGCAACGACCAAACACAACTATCAACAACGAACAAAATGAGGGAAAAAAGCGGTAAAATCTGTAGTACCTGACTATGAGGTCTCGAGATCGAGACCACTTGTTGCTTAGTATTTTATGGCGCTTTTCGTCTGAATACTGATGTCTGAGTGGAATCGTAATGCAGGTATTATGCATTTCACTTTGTGACACACAGGTAATAACCGTTTCGACCAATAACAGTTTCGCATCTGACAACTTTGCGGACTGACTGCATTTGAATGCTACATGCGCCCGCCCTGTGCGGGATACATCTACGTGATGACTCTGCTATTCACAATAAAGTGCCTGGCCGAGGCAGAATCACCGCGAGCAGTCACTGCGGTGGCGCTGCAGCGCGTGCTATCGCTCATCGCTTTGGAATTCGAAAATTCTTTACTGTAGCTGAGCGATGCTCCACAGAAAAGTCTACGATTAACATTTCGTGCTAGATACCAACGTAGGCAGACGACCCTTTATAATATGACCACTTTCCTGTTGCACTAATATGCAGGATATGAGTATGGCACAAAATTATTTTTGTACTTTGTGATTCAGTTGAAATACCTCGCTGATGTTATTAATGCTTTATATGTCACTTTTTCGCCTTAGATGCGATTCTACATGCAATTATTTCGTCTGTAATTCGTCTATTTCTGTCGAACGACAGTGAGTAATGGTGGTGCACGGCGATTTATTGTCGTTCGATTCCTTACATTAAATGTATGTGATTAACTATGCAAGAACTGTGCAGTGCATGAACTATAGCAATGCAGGCACACTACGCGTTTTGAGGAACACATATGGAGTTACGGAGAACTTAACGCCAATTGAAAGTGATATTCAGTGTGTTCAATTAGATTTAAACCAAAAAGTCTGCCAACGTTCAAAGCCATCGAGAATGGAAGGAAATTGTAAACGCCAGCGTCAACAAACGTTTTCAGGGGATGCCTAACTGCTACTACAGAAACTTATCACAGACGGACTGCCGGCTGTGGTGGCCGAGCGGTTCTAGGAGCTTCAGTCTGGAACCGCGTGACCGCTACGGTCGCAGGTTCGAATCCTGCCTCGGGCATGGATGTATGTGATGTCCTTAGGTTGGTTAGGTTTAAGTAGTTCTAAGTTCTAGGGGACTGATGACCTAAGATGTTAAGTCCCGTAGTGCTCAGAGCCATTTGAACCATTCGAAAAAGACGAACTATGTTAATCATTATATTCACTTTATAACTATACCCCTTGACATGTGGGTTCTACGCTGACCAACAGAAGTCAAATTAGTATCGTAGACAGTTGATTTCCAGCTCTTCAGAGACGTCTGTATACTGATTAAGTTTGATATTCGCAAAACGGGTATCTATGGCCATTGAAACAGCTAACGGAGTCGAGAGTGTGAGAAGACTGAATGTGCAAAGGTTTTCATCTGATTTCGTTAAGGAATTTCTTCTAGCAATTTTCAGTTCCATGAAGTAAAATAATAATTAAAAAAACTTCCAGAACCCTTGTCCCCAACATGGTTTGAATTTACAACACGCAACACCGTTGCCTCGTGACATATGTGCACAGCCACAGAGCTAACTTTTTTCCTCTTTCTTTTTATTTTTGTTTTTCTTATTTTTCTTTTTTCGCAGTCACTTCTGGCTTAAAGAATTTTTGACAAACGGGATGAAATAAAATAACGTAACGAAAAAATACGACGTTTACTACCGTGAGAATGAAGTTTTTCTCCGACATTGCTTCAACGCAAAATAAGATTCTTCTGAGCTATGTAGTTCAGAGTAGATTTCAGTTTCCTTTTTTAAAAAGTCATGTAAATAAAAAAGTTGAAAAAATATCGTAAGAGAAAAAAAGACAATGGGAATTCGTTATTTTGTCCTTGAATTTAAGTCTTGTTCTATTTACTTGCATACTGTCTTCCACATAAGTGTATTTACTAAAAATTTTTGCCGCGCGGGGTAGCCGCGCGGTCTGGGGTGTCTTATCGCGGTCCGCGCGGCTCTCCCCGTTGGAGGTCGAGTCCTCCCTCGGGCATGGGTGTGCATGTAGCCCTTACCGTAAGTTAGTGTAAGTTCGATTAAGTAGTGGGTAAGCTTAGGGAACGATGAGCTCAGCAGTTTGGCCCCATAATACCTTATCACAAATTTTCAAATTTTACTAAAAATTTTGCGATGCTTTTCTTATTCATTAGGTGATAATGTTAAAGTAAATGACAATTGCAGAAATCATTTTTCGTTTTATTTTCTTTAGTCAGGAGGTAATGTACTGTTGTGCTTTTTAGCCAGTTTACAGCATTTCTTTTTGTAAATTGATATGACACATGACTAGGATTCAAAAATTGGCAGGCAAGGTAGTGAGGGCGGGGAGAGGGCTAATTTTTGTGTTATCGTGGCTAACATTCGTGTGATAGCTCGCCAGAAATAAAACCTGTGGTCGATACCCAGATTTGGCCTTTGAGGACTCTCGTGATTTGCAAAGATATTCCATGCCCTGCATTCATGATGTGTGATTCAGTTTTGCTTAACTTCGCATCTGATGCAAATTCGTATTTGCTGATGACCTGCAGTGCCTTTCCCAAGTTACTTTCATGGATGATCACGAGATCCGCGCCATCTGCGTATGCCTTACACACGCTGTTTTGGCCGTGTATCTGCAGCCCTTTTAGATCTGGAAAATCTTGTCGCACTAAACTATTGGACACAAGTTGCCTGATTAGCTGAGCATTACTCATGATGTTCGATGTGCTGTTCTTCAACATTCTACCAATGGTGTTGACAAAACATTGGGGAAAATCCAGAGTGACCATTGTTTTGAGAAGGTTCTGGGTGCCTCACCCTATGAAAAGCCTTCTCGAAATCAAGGGCATTATAGCGGACGGAAGACTGAGAACATCTGCCGTAGTTGTGACGCCCCTATATTCGCAAGCATTTTGGATAATTTATCTGTCTTTACCCACACCAGTTTGATAGGGGTCGGTTACCTCATGCACTGTCATTTTTAGTCTGCGGGCAAGAATGCGCGCCATAATTTTGTAATTATTATTCAGGAGAGTAATTGTTCTTTTTTAATGCCTTTGAGATTCCGTATCAGAATTCATTAGATACTAAGGGATATTTAGATTTCAATTGCTCCTGGAAAACCTGATAAAACTCTGATGGAGGGGCTTGAGGCCCCAGCGCTTTGTTTTCGGGACTCTGTCTGATTGCGGTTAGCAGATCATCATCAAACTCTTGTAGAAGACTCCGAGACGCCGCAGTGCTAAGTCTGCCTTGAAGATTTTGTAACAAGTCTTCTTGTGCTACGCAGTTAACAGCAGTGCCCGACAATAGGTCAGCAAGATGGCCGTAGATTTTCTTTTTAATGCCGTTCTGGTTTTTGAGAACAGTCCCGTCGGTTCTTTTAAGTTCTGTGGTAACTTTTTAATGTCCCAACTTCCGTTCACGTGTGACATGAAATATGAACGTTTCTTCACCGATGACAGCAACATGCGTCCCCGCACGTATTTGGAATCCTGTTTTCGTCTCAGAGCCCAAAATTTTGGATTTGATTCGTTGATCGCAGCAACTTCCGATGACAGGTGCTCAGTTTGTACAGATCCCACAGGCACTGGAAATAAAACTCAGTTGTTTTCCTGTACCAAAAACATTTTTCCCTCGAGTAGTCTATCCGTGATCGTGGTTAGCGCATTTTAGCCACAGAGCAGGGAAGAATTGTAGAATGTGAGCTAACTTTCGCAATCCAGTCAGGTTTCGTGGAAACGCCCCCGACATTCGGCAACAAACAACTGTGCAACGTTTAGCTTCCAATAACTTCTAGCGCGGTAGGTGCTCAGTTTTTCCATGTTAATTGTGCTTATAAATACAGCGTGGTCAGTAAACCTGGTGGGCAGTACTTCTGTGTGCAGGATATTAGTCTGTAAATTGGTAGATACGTATATCCTTTCCAAGCGTCTCGTAAGGCTATTAGTAATGAACGTAAAACGAGGCACGTCAGCGTTTTCGTGCTCCGACGTGTCAGTTTAATTCAACTCTATATGAATTATAATTCAGATGACAAGTTAAAATTAGGGACTTAATTTTTGGGACGTAGGAGACAGTAAAAATTTTCTCAGCATGTTATAGTCTTAGGTGGAGATGTCAGTTCACCAGATATAGAATGGGACACTCAGATGTTTAGGACGGGTAGTAGGGACAGAGCATCGAGTGACATTATACTGAGTGCACTATCCGAAAATTACCTCGAGCAATTAAACAGAGAACAGACTCGTGGAGATAACATCTTGGACCTACTGATAACAAACAGACCCGAACTTTTCGACTCTGTATGTGCAGAACAGGGAATCAGTGATCATAAGGCCGTTGCAGCATCCCTGAATATGGAAGTTAATAGGAATATAAAAAAGGGAGCAAGGTTTATCTGTTTAGCAAGAGTAATAGAGGGCAGATTTCAGACTACCTAACAGATCAAAACGAAATTTTCTGTTACGACACTGACAATGTTGAGCGTTTATGGTAAAAGTTCAAGGCAATAGTAAAATGCGTTTTAGACAGGTACGTGCCGAGTAAAACAGTGAGGGACGGAAAAAACGCACCGTGGTACAACAACAAAGTTAGGAAACTACTCCGAAAGCAAAGAGACCTTCACTCCAAGTTTAAACGCAGCCAAAACCCCTCAGGCAAACAGAAGCTAAACGATGTCAAAGTTAGCGTAATGAGGGCTATGCGTGAAGCGTTCAGTGAATTCGAAAGTAAAATTCTATATACCGACTTGACAGGAAATCCTAGGAAGTTCTGGTCTTACGATAAATCAGTAAGTGGCTCGAAACAGCATATCCAGACACTCCGGGATGATGCTGGCATTGAAACAGAGGATGATACGCGTAAAGCTGAAATACTAAACACCTTTTTCCAAAGCTGTTTCACAGAGGAAGACCGCACTGCAGTTCCTTCTCTAAATCCTCGAACAAACGAAAAAATGGCTGACATCGAAATAAGTGTCCAAGGAATAGAAAAGCAACTGGAATCAGTCAACAGAGGAAAGTCCACTGGACCTGACGGGATACCAATTCGATTCTACACAGAGTATGCGAAAGAACTTACCCCCTTCTAACAGCCGTGTACCGCAAATCTCTAGAGGAACGGAGGGTTTCAAATCATTGGAAAAGAGCACAGATAGTCCCAGTCTTCAAGAAGGGTCGTCGAGCAGATGCGCAAAACAATAGACTATCTCTGACGTCGATCTGTTGTAGAATTTTAGAACATGATTTTGCTCGAGTATCATTTCGTATTTGGAAACCCAGAATCTACTATGTAGGAATCAACATGGATTCCGGAAACAGCGATCTTGTGAGACCCAACTCGCTTTATTTGTTCATGAGACCCAGAAAATATTAGATACAGGCTTCCAGGTAGATGCTATTTTTTTTGACTTCCGGAAGGCGTACGATACAGTTCCGCACTGTCGCCTGATAAACAAAGTAAGAGCCTACGGAATATCAGACCAGCTGTGTGGCTGGATTGAAGAGTTTTTAGCAAGCAGAACACAGCATGTTGTTATCAATGGATAGACGTCTACAGACGTTAAGGTAACCTCTGGCGTGCCACAAGGGAGTGTTATGGGACCATTGCTTTTCACAATATATATAAATGACCTAGTAGATAGTGTCGGAAGTTACATGCGACTTTTCGCGGATGATGCTGTAGTACACAGAGAAGTTGCAGCATTAGAAAATTGTAGCGAAATGCAGGAAGATCTGCAGCGGATAGGCACTTGGTGCAGGGAGTGGCAACTGACCCTTAACATGGACGAATGTAACGTATTGCGAATGCATAGAAAGAAGGATCCCTTATTGTATGATTATATGATAGCGGAACAAACACTGGTAGCAGTTACTTCTGTAAAATATCTGGGAGTATGCCTGCGGAACGATTTGAAGTGGAATGATCATATAAAATTAATTGTTGGTAAGGCGGGTACCAGGTTGAGATTCATTGGGAGAGTCCTTAGAAAATGTAGTCCATCAACAAAGGAGGTGGCTTACAAAACACTCGTTCGACCTATACTTGAGTATTGCTCATCAGTGTGGTATCCGTACCAGATCGGATTGACGGAGGAGATAGAGAAAATCCAAAGAAGAGCGGCGCGTTTCGTCACAGGGTTCTTTGGTAACCGTGATAGCGTTACGGAGATGTTTAATAAACTCAAATGGCAGACTCTGCAAAAGAGGTGCTCTGCATCGCGGTGTAGCTTGCTCGCCAGGTTTCGAGAGAGTGCGTTTCTGGATGATGTATCGAATATATTGCTTCCCCCTACTTATACCTCCCGAGGAGATCACGAATGTAAAATTAGAGAGATTAGAGCGCGCACGGAGACTTTCAGACTGTCGTTCTTCCCGCGAACCATACGCGACTGCAACAGGAAAGGGAGGTAATGACAGTGGCACGTAAAGTGCCCTCCGCCACACACCGTTGGGTGGCTTGCGGAGTATACATGTAGATGTAGATGTAAAAATCTCCCGTAAAATATCATCATAATGAACTTCGAAGAGAGGGACATTTTGGAATTAAAAAGCTCTGCTCGGGTGCGTCGTTTGCTACAACCAGGAGGATCATATATACACTACTGGCCATTAAAATTGCTACACCAGGAAGACGACGTGCTATAGACGCGAAATTTAGCCGACAAGAAGAAGATGCTCTGATATGCAAATGATTAGCTTTTCAGAGCATTCACACAAGGTTGGCGCCGGTGGCGACACCTACAACGTGCTGACATGAGGAAAGTTTCCAACCGATTTCTCATACACAAACAGCAGTTGACCGGCGTTGCCTGGTGAAACGTTCTTGTGATGCCTCGTGTGAGAAGGAGAAATGAGTACCATCACGTTTCCGACTTTGATACAGGTCGGATTGTAGCCTATCGCAATTGCGGTTAATCGTATCACGTCATTGCTGCTCGCATTGGTCGAGATCCAATGACTGTCAGCAGAATATGGAATCGGTGGGTTCAGGAGGGTAATACGGAACGCCGTGCTGGGTTCCAATGGCCTCGACTAGCAGTCGAGATGACAGGCATCTTATCCGCATGGCTGCAACGGATCGTACAACCACGTCTCGATCCCTGAGTCAACACATGGGGACGTTTGCAAGACAACAACCATCTGCACGAACAGTTCGACGACGTTTGCAGCAGCATGGACTATCAGCTCGAAGACCATGGCTGCGGTTACCCTTGACGCTGCATCACAGACAGGTGCGCCTGCGATGGTGTACTCGACGACGAATCTGCGTGAACGAATGGCAAAAAGCCATTTTTTTCGGATGAATTCAGGTTCTGTTTACAGCATCATGATGATCGCGTCCGGGTCTGGCGACATTACGGTGAACGCAACTGGCGTATCACCCGGCGTGATGGTATGGGGTGAGAATGGTTACACGTATTGGTCATCTCTCGTTCGCAATGACGGCACTTTGAACAGTGGACGTTACATTTCAGATGTGTTACGACCCGTGGCTCTACCTTTCATTCGATCCCTGCGAAACCCTACATTTCAGCAGGATAATGCACGACCGCATGTTGCAGGTCCTGTACGGGCATTTCTGGATACAGAAAATGTTCGACTGCTGCCCTGGCCAGCACATTCTCTAGATCTCTCACCAATTGAAAACGTCTGGTCAATGGTCGTCGAGCGACTGGCTCGTCACAATACGCCAGTCACTAATCTTGATGAACTGTGGTATCTTGTTGAAGCTGCATAGGCAGCTGCACCTGTACACGCCACCCAAGCACTGTTGTCTCAATGCCCAGGCGTATCAAGGCCGTAATTACGGCCAGAGGTGGTTGTTCTGGGTACTGATTTCTCAGGATCTGTTCACCTAAATTTCGTGAAAATGTAATCACATTTCAATTCTAGTATAATATATTTGTCCAATGAATACCCGTTTATCATCTGCATTTCTTCTCGGTGTAGGAATTTTAATGGGCAGTAGTGTATTAATCAACCGGGTTTTGTGAATATACAAACGATCCCTTTATCTATGAGTTTTTCAATCGTGTTTTGAGAGTATCGCGGTCCCCAGTTCATTTCCATTTCCAGCATTAATTATAGCGCTATACCCAAAGATACCGTTTAGGGCAATGTCCGTTACTTCTTGGTGTAAAATAATATCAATTTCTGCCGCGTACAGAAAGTATTAAGCTACTTGATTTTAGGCACGTGCTATGCTGTTGATGTTGCAATCTTGTAGGCTTGAGACGGGTTCGTAATGTAGTAATTTTTATAAATCCAACTTTTTCATCACACACAGTCAGTATAAAAGCTGTCAATAAGTATCGGATACGTATCCACGTAACGTTACTTGGTCTGGATGAGGTAATCGTTCGTGAGCGGAGGCTAACTGTGCTTCTCTGGAAGTTAAAGGAGTTTCCCATTTCCCCATTTTCCGCGGTCTCGTCCGCCCAGTTCTTCGCGAAAGGAAATCTGATCAAGTCATTCGCGTTTGCACAGCGGATTTCTATGGTACCTTTGTGGGAAGCTGCATTTGTGTCTTGTTTTGCTTCCCGGGATGGGGCGGGGGAGGGGGAGGGGGGGGGTGCACTACAGGCGTCTGGTATGTGAACAGGTTCAGGCTGAGTACGATTAGAGTCTTCCTCCGAACTTTCATTTAATTTCCGTACTATTCGTTGGACCTTTTCAGCACTATTTTTCTCAGCAGCTTGATGTGCAATCCTTCGTTTCTTACTTCTTTCTGGGGGGGAACGGCTTTTCGGTGAGCTTGCAGAATTTACAACTGCAACATCCTGGTCAGGTTCCTTGATCCTTCCGTCAGCAGATGATGCGTCCGAGTTCGGAACACTGTTCGAAACTGTCTCGTTTAGGTTTTATTGGAATATTCGGTCGTTGTGGTGTAGTCGGAATGCCCTCCGCTAATTCAGTGACATTCATTGGAGCACCAGTAGCAGTAGCATTACTACTTTGAGGAGTGACCAGAAGGGGAGCATCAGGTGGGTATCCAGTGACAAGCGCCACGTACGTTATCGGCATGCACGACATGGCTGTAGGTCTAACAGCTTTGACGGTCGTCAGCTGTACCACGAGCCGTCGTTGTACACACTGGGCTCTCACGTGAACCGTCGAACCCTGCGCACGTTCTAGTCTGCCCTTCATACATGACAGTAGTTCGGTAGCCACAAACATTAATATGAAATGGGGTATGTTTCTGTAGTTCCACTTTATGTTGTATGATTCCATCCAGCAGCAGAAACTTTTGTGAGTTCGACCAATTTTCTGGAGTATTACTGAGCACCTTCCCATAAGCCGAGACTACTGAGTTCATTTGCCCGCCCGGAACTTCGAATGATAATTCAAAGATCCTTACTGTTCTTATACCGAAATCTACGTGGGTAACACTAACTTCGCCCGCCCGGTTGGCGGTGCGGTCTAATGCACGGCTTTCCGGGCAGGAAGGAGCGCCTGGTCCCCGGCACGAATCCGCCCGGCGGATTTGTGTCGTGGTCGGACCGGCCAGTCTGTGGATGGTTTTTAGGCGGTTTTCCATCTGCCTCGGCGAATGCGGGCTGGTTCCCCTTATTCCGCCTCAGTTACACTGTCGGCGATTGCTGCGCAAACAAGTTCTCCACGTACGCCTACACCACCATTACTCTACCACGCAAACATAGGGGTTACACTCGTCTGGTGTGAGACGTTCCCTGGGGAGTCCAGCGGGGGCCGAACCGCACAATAACCCTGGATTCGGTGTGGGGCGGCGGAGGGGTGAAGTGGACTGCGGTTGTCGTCGTGGGGTTGTGGACCACTGCGGCTGCGGCGGGGACGGAACCTCTCCGTCGTTTCTAGGTCCCCGGTTAACATACAATACAATACAATACACTAACTTCACTAACATGGCCAACAGAATGCTTGAATATAAAGGTTCCTCCACTAGAGTCGACAATTTCATCACGTAGATCGGCATTAGTCATTTTTACATACCCGACAGTACCCACGATCGAGAAATAGGTACCAACTTAATCATCACAGCCTATCTTCACAGATTCTTCTAGAAAAGATCCAAATTCATAAGGGTTTCGTCTAACAAAGTTCCGATCCATGGTGAACTTCAAGGTGTCTGTTCTATTAAGCTGTCCGCACCGATAGCCGAGTGGTCAGCGCGGCGGTCTGTTACGCCAAGAGGCCCGGGTTCGATTCCCGGCTGGGTCGGAGATTTTCTCCGCTTAGGGACTGAGTGTTGTGTTGACCTCATTATCATTTCATAATCAACAGTGGAAGGCAACGGGAAACCACCACTGGAATCACTTCCCTAGACGCTCATGCGGTGGACCTCTCTCACGCGGCTCCCCCATGACAAGACCTGCCATAGGGCAGAACACGAAGTATTCTATTAAACTGACTCATACTTGCATCTTCTAAATTCTCGAAAACACGAACACTACTGCAGAAAGCTGCAATAAGGGCTCAGACTTATCGTGGGCGAGCGAGACGGACCGCAGCTCATAGTATGGGTCCTCACGCGACGGCCGCTGAAAGCAGACTGTTGCTAACGAGGCTGCTAGAAGTAGCGCTCTCATATCGCAAGAACGGTCGTTGGCGCTGATAACACATCGTCAAACATATGAACAGTTGTGGCTTACGTAAAGCAGAGAATACTTGTATTCCAGAATCGAAATCTTATTTCTCAGTGTCTCACCTTACATGAACATTACATAGCATAAACCATCGAGGTGGAACGTGAATGAGAACTGAAGTTGGGGTCTATTAAGTGACATACGCCGACGTATATTCATTCTAACATTATGACCAAATATTTATGACGTTGTTACCATGTCTTAGCTGTTCTAAGAGAAGCTACGTGGCGAAAAGCTCGAAGTGCCCCTCTTATATTGTTATCTCATGATACGATCTAATGTCGCCTTTTAGGCTATCTGTATTAATGTCACTCAATTACATTTAATCCAGAATTTCTCACATTTCAGGCATTCCAGCGTGGAAGCAGACTGTTAATCCCGGTGTTATATAATATAAAAGTGGGTATATGTAAGCTAGTGGCAGTTTCACTCATAGAGGATATGGCGTGTGAAATTTTGAGGTATATATTTTTCCATCACAATTACAATTTTCACAAAACAAAAAAGAGTAAAACACATGGATAGCTTACAACGAAAGCCTATTTGAATGAAATAGAAAATAACTGGAAATCGAAATAACCTCACGTCACGGAACACTAAGGTATCAAACGCTTTGCATGCACCGCGAAATCGATTGTGTATGTTGGTGGGGATGGAAGCAAGAAGAACGGCAGCTACTTAATTATTCGAAGCCACTCAGTAATCAATTCATTTCAGGATTCAGAAAAGTTGAAACTGAGAAATATGTTCACTAATAACGAATTAAGACTGCAGATGTGTGCAACATGCATTTCAGCATCTTCATACATTTTTTACCTTGAGAAATAGTCTGGTAATTGCTTTCTTAATATTCCCTCCCTGTTTGGACTCTAAATGACGGAAAGAAGCAAAATTCAGCTCATTCATGGTTCCTTAGAATCGTTCTAGCGGCATTTGTTTTTGTGTTGTAAATATTTCTCTTTATCTCTACTGGTTTCGGACATTGCCCATTCTCAAATGCATGTATAGACACTAACGTGGTGACATCGTTGTCGTTATTTGAAAAATCGTGTACCATGCATATTTGTGCAGAAATATGCACTGCGCGCGCTTTTTGAATCAACGATGAATCCATGTTTGTCAATGCAGATCCACTTGAGAACGGGCAGAACACGATGCTGGTAGTGTAAATAAAAAAAAAAAAAAATAGGGAGCACAGCCTAGCGGACCAATGTTGTTTTTCAAATTTATCTATGTTGTTGCTTGATATTCGGAAAGCAGAACACCATGCCCGCACTCAACGAGGTATTGGATCAAGATTACCAGAACACTTTCGAACTGCATTCGAAATCTAATGTCACAAATGAAACACGCACACGATTACCTGGAATTGAAATAATACTTTAAGTAGATGTGTAAAAGAAAGTAATAAGAACCTTTAATTTATCCACTGCCATAACCCATTCGAATAGCACGACAAACTATGGTCGTGGTCACAAATTCACAGATATCTTTAGCAGACACAGAGATCATACTGCATATTCCATTGTTGAGTAATATACTGCGAATATTGCGGAGTTCTGCTTGGATCACCGGTCATTCGTTGTCGTCGTTGCTTATTGGACTAATCCTGTTAACATGAACACAAGATAACGAGTAAATGTGTGTATTCTGGATGGTGAAATATCCAACATTCCACTCTTCCAGATTTGTTGATTATAAGCATAGGTACAAAATAGGGATACGAAAGTCTTTGCGGGCGAAGGAATGACAGTAGCAATAATGAACTAATAGTGAATGAAGTATATTGCATTACAGAAGATTAAAAATAAAAGATAAAAGTTGGCTAATTGTTAGCCAGAACAAGACAAATGTTTTCCTCGCATTTCGTTACACAATCCTGATCTGGCTATCTCCAGACATAAAAGAAAGAAGTGAAGAGTTACACATCGGTAATCCAACGAGATTTGAACCAGCAAATCCTCTTGCTGGGATTATGAAACGAGGCTGGCGCCATGGTGGAAACACGAACTGCTTCACTACACTCTCTGTCATTGCTCTCGTGATAGTTAATGTAGACAATCCACAACATGAAATAAAGAACCAGTAGCAACTTAAGCTTGGATTGACCTTCCAGGAGTCGAAGAATTAAATTTACGATCTGAACGCCATATAACGATATGACTACACGAGCTTTAAAACAAATCGGATTTATTCTCTCGTCTCAGTTACATATTTTGGAAGATTGCGCAAGTGAGACTAAAGAATGTATATATGAGACTTGTTTTGGATATCAATACTGCTGCTGTTCCCTCACTATAAATTTAGCTGCAGTAGTGACTAATTAGATTACTTCATCAGTTTGAAAAGAAACTTAAGAAAATTTAGTACACATAGCGCCAATAAGGAAAGTGAGTGAACGACCACAGAGGTGCCAAACATCGTCAAATTTATTTCCAAGTCATGTCTGCATTAGCACTGTGAAGAACTTCATGAACAGTTCAGAATATCCTGAGTGCTACCCACAGCCTGCTCCATCCTGATCTCAGTGGAGCTGCGCTACCAGAAGCGGATCTAAGGAAAGGCCGCAGATTGATCACAGACTACACCGTTACAAAATATAAATGAATTGGCTACTTATCCTGCTAGGTTTGCTGCGAAAGCTTATTTTAACAGAACTAAAATTGAGTGTCAAATGACTATGTCCAAGATGTCAAGAAACAGTAAGATACTTTGGAGTGTTGATTTCAAATGGACTGTATTACGTCTGGTAATGTGTAATGTATAACTAGGTCAGAAACTTCACAAAAATGTGGATATATTATAATATGGTAACAGGGAATGGCACTCTCATTAATGTTTTACAGGGACAGACCTTTTTTGGGGTGGGAGATTCGACTTTGCCTTGAATGTGTTGATGTTCGTCCAGGACAATCGTGGTTTACTGTCGGAATTTCGTGTGTGGATTCTGCATCACGTTCCAGTGATGGTGGTTTGAAAACTTTTCCACCTAGTGATGTAATTGCATATAGGACACTCATGATTATCCAGTCAGAAGCTGCTACCCGCACTGATACGTCTGGTAATTTACTTACAGATAAATCATTGTGTGTAATGTCACGTGGTACGTGTAAATTGGCAAAGGATGATTCCATCTCTATGTGTCTAATATTTCAATACAACGGAGCAATCAATCAGATTGTAGATTCGCAAGATGAATTTGAATGTATGACTCTTGAAGCATAAAAAAAAACGAGAAGACATACGGAAATGTGCAGTTGTGCACTCATACGTTTTTCACCGCTTGGTACTTCATAGATAATGGATCCTAACAAGCTTGCTCAGTGCTTCCGTAACTTTCCTGTCTTGTTTAGTACCGAGATGCTGAACAAAATACAGATTTGTGACACTGACAACAACTTCTCTTCATAGACTCTCACACGTTTTGTTAGTGATGTAACTTTGTACTGGCAAAGCGGATGACTCTGGCATCTCCTACGAGGTCTAGGACTCAGATGAGACGGAGGATTTCTTGATATTCGTCTCTGAATGTGGCAGTTAGTGGCTCTTTTAAATAACCAGCAAAGAGGATTAAACCAGCGTCATCAGGTGGATTTTCATGTTTTAATATGACATGTGTGTGTTGTGTCACACTTTCGAGTAACTTGTGGCACTCTCTCTAGTTATCACAGGCTCCTTTCTTTGTCATTATAGCGAAATGGATATTAATAATATACAGCAGTGGCAGCAAATTGGGAACTGATTTCGAAAGGAGCTACCATTTTAGAATGTGACGGTCAGAACTAAACGCAGGCATGCTGAAAGCTGTTCATTGATGTAGAGCAAGAAATATTTTTAGCTGTTGGTTGCTCTGTATAGCGATTCAAAAATAAAGGACCATTTCTGATGAAGGACCTGATGACAAGAAATCTTAGAATAAAACTCTGCGTGGTAACAATGCAGTCCTGGAAACACACTATTTGGTGGAGACGCATGCAATTGCTTTCTTTGATATTTAAAATACGTCCTGGCATTGGGATCTACAAGATGCAGCTGAATCCTAAAATTAATATGTGCTCGCTTCATAGAAACGCAAGTTTTATGTCATATCGGGCAGAAAAGATTTATATGCTTTATTAAAAGTCGTTTACCTGTGAGGAGTTTCAAGTCTGGTGACTTCTGGAAAGTTTACTTTTTTTCCGGAATAGGGCCTATATGAATTCGAGAAACGCAGATTAAATTTGTTTGCACCATGTTAGCCCCGTGCCACCATTCTCACAATCTAATGCGAGGGTACTAACTAGTTCAGATCCCGGACTTCCTATGCATATCACTTCAGATTTTCTTTTTTATGTGGAAATATCAGGAATGGAATTCAGTAACAAAATGAGAAGGAAATCTTTGCATTGCGCCAACTGAACGATCAACCTATTTTTGTTTTAATCGACATCTTCTTCTCTAACACAGTAAAATTCGTTCATTATTGGTTAGTTATTGTTACTATTATTATTTTCAGTTCTTCAGTCGCAAGAAATTTCGCATCGCTATTTTGCACCAATTCACTCGATCAGTGAATCTGGAAGAATGGAATGTTGGAAGTGTCGCCAACCACATCACTCACACTTAGCTTCGCTTCTTGTGTTGATGGAAAGTCGTGTGCGATAATTTCTTGTGCTGTTATTCGAATGAGTTATGGCAGCGTATAAATTAGAGCTTTTTCCCGTTCTTCTTAATGTTGTTATGTGAAGTATTATTTAAATTTCGGGTAATTAAGTGACTGTTTCACTTGAGAGATTAAATTCTGAATGCATTTTGTAAGTCTCCTCTTCATATTGATTCAATGCCGTGGGAGAAGCTTAGTGTTCTGATATGCAAATACCAAGCAGCAACACAGAAGAAAACGTCCTAGAACGATTCGAAGAAACCATCTGTAGTATGGATTTCGACTCATCATTTTCAGACCAACCAAGGATGGGCAGAGAGAGGTAACATTTAAAATAAAAAAAGCGGTGAGCAGACGATATATACAGAGTGAGTCATAAATGGGGAAAAATAAGTCATGCAAATTGTTACACAATGAGCTACAAACATAAATTCTTGTTCCGCATGTTCATATGTCAATAAATGGCAAGCAATGGAATGGTAAAAATCTGGAAATGTGAAGTTGACTTTTGGGTGTTATTGTGCGCCGACATTGGCCAAGGGGACAGATCGGCAACAGGGCACAACATGCGAGTGTTGTAGGTAGTCTAGCCGGTCACGAGAAGGCGATGCATGCGGCGTCAAGCGACGGGCTGCGTGACACTGCGAGCAATGACAGCGTCCACATCTATCCCGTACCGGTTACGCTTGCCGGTTTTATGTATCTTGGCTAGTTCGCATAGGAAAAGGAACGTGAGGAGGGGCTGCAGTACTGTACATGCATGTTTTATAATTTGGTTTTTGTGTCCCTGACTTGGTTTTAAGAAACGAGTACATAGATGCAGAATACAAAAATGGTTCAAATGGCTCTGAGCACTATGGGACTTAACATCTATGGTCATCAGTCCCCTAGCACTTAGAACTACTTAAACCTAACTAAGGACAGCACACAACAGCCAGTCATCACGAGGCAGAGAAAATCCCTGACCCCGCCGGGAATCGAACCCGGGAAACCGGGCGTGGGAAGCGACAACGCTACCGCACGACCACGAGCTGTGGACTGCAGAATACAAAATACAACTACACAGGTATGTGGCAGTTAATACAAACGAATACAATACAGCTGTATGAGCCGGCCGAAGTGGCCGTGCGGTTAAAGGCGCTGCAGTCTGGAACCGCAAGACCGCTACGGTCGCAGGTTCGAATCCTGCCTCGGGCATGGATGTTTGTGATGTCCTTAGGTTAGTTAGGTTTAACTAGTTCTAAGTTCTAGGGGACTAATGACCTCAGCAGTTGAGTCCCATAGTACTCAGAGCCATTTGAACCATTTTTTGAACAGCTGTACGAATCGAAACAAACATAGAAACACATGACCAGTAGCTCCAGTGGCGGTTTATAAGTACTATTCGAAATGATGGTCACGATGTGTGTGGCAAAGTTAAACTCTTCGCAGGAAGGATTGCTGGACACGATCTAACACGTCTGTATCTCTTTGCGTAATATCACAGGTATGTTGTATTCTGCTTTGAAGAGTATTGACATCAAGAACCTCTCCTTCATAAATCAGAGATTTCAGGTGGCCCCACAAAAAGAAATCCAGTGGATTCAGGTCTGGCGATCTTGCTGGCCATGCTACATGGCCTCCACTACCGATCCATTTCGAAGGGAAGGCATTGTCCAGGTGGCGTCGCACTGTGCCGCTGAAGTGAGCGGGGGCCCCATCATGCATGTACCACAGGTTGATACGTGAGGCCAAACTAACGGCTTCCAACAATTACGCCGGCCGGAGTGGCCGTGCGGTTCTAGGAGCTACAGTCTGGATTCGGGTGACCGCTACGGTCGCAGGTTCGAATCCTGCCTCGGGCATGGATGTGTGTGATGTCCTTAGATTAGTTAGGTTTAATTAGTCCTAAGTTCTAGGTGACTGATGACCTCAGAAGTTAAGTCGCATAGTGCTCAGAGCTATTAGAACCATCCAACAATTCCGGTAATGTAGCATCCAGGAAACGCACATACCGCTCTCCTGTAAGCCTTTGTGGTAGCACATGTGGCCCTATGAGATGGTGATCAGTAATACCACACCAGATACTGACACCACATCGTTGTTAGTACCCTCGTGTCACTGTGCTGTGGGGGTTTTCTTCCGCCCACTCGTGCCAATTATGCGAATTCACTATACCCTCCTTCGTGAAATAGGCTTCGTCGGTGAACAGTACTGTTCGTGAAAAATGCTAGTCGTGTGTCTGACACCGTAGGTTACAGTTGCGGAAGTCCAGCCTCCTCTGGTAGTCTTCCGGCAATAATGCCTGTACCTTCTGCGTGCGAAAGGGACGGTAATGGTTTCTATGGAGTGCTCGCATAACAGTAGATTGTGACATTCTCATCGCAGTGGTGAGAGACCTGGTGCTTATTGTTCGGGCCTCCACAACAGTTTTTAATACTTTTTCTTCGTCATCCGCACTGTACCTCGACGGTCGGCCACGACCACTGTATCCTGGAGGTGCTACACATGCACCATACTCCTTCAAGTAAAACGTTTTTGCGGATGGAAGGCGGCGGATAGGAAATCTCCCGTGATACAGTCGCCTTGCAACGTCAGCTCTTCCATCTGCAAGCCCATAGGTAAGGTGGTCGGTGTATTCCTTGTTTGTGAAACTTGCCATGGTACTGTAGTAACACTGCGACGCGGTCATTAGCAGCAGTCGACACGGCGAGTATAGGGCAGAGTGAGCAGCACAGAGGTGTTGTAAACATGTCATGGGCGCCACGGTTTTACTTTCGCCGTTGACCACTCTTTTCGCTTACAGGACACACATTCCCAAACATGGGACTGTACACTCCGATACCGCCGGCAACGTGTGATTCACAAGTTCTGATACAATTTCACATACACTACGATGGGATTTGTTCTTTATCGTATCTTTCAAACAGTGGCAGATACACGTCAGTTCATTGATGTGTCATGTGTTGTATCTATGGGTGAATGATATGTCCTGATCGTGAGGCTCATCGGAATCTCGTTCAATGGTTAACAGGTGTTTTTGTTTTACGTACACAGTACACTGAGAAGAACGAAATTAACAACGATGCGTCATATGTTACGCATAGCAGCATGCGGTCCTTGACACATTTTTCCTTATTTATGGCTCACCCTGTATATATAGCTCCCAAAAGCAATGAACACGCTCACTCCCAAGAGGAAATAAGTATGAAGGCATAGAATTTCACAATGTCCATATTTACAGATTAGTTTCCGTGTTAATGAACATACTAGCCAGTTTCTTCCCTTCTAAATCTCAAATGAATTGATTAAATAGTTCAAATGTCTCTGAGCACTATGGGACTTAAAATCTGAGTTCATCAGTCCCCTAGAATTTAGAACTACTGAAACCTAAGTAACCTAAGGACATCACACACATCCATGCCCGAGACAGGATTCGAACCTGCGACCGTAGCAGTCTCGCGATTCCGGACTGAAGCGCCTAGAACCGCTTGGTCACCGCGGCCGGCTGAATTGATTACTGCATGGCATCGAGTAATTAGTTAACTGCGTTTCTTCTTGCTTCCATCCCTCCACCATACAAACATAGACAAGACTGCACACGCAGCCGATTTATAAGTGTAAAGAGCTTGGTTTGTTCCTGTTTCTGTGACGTGTGAGACGATGTGGATTTCTAATATCGTTTATTCCATTGAAATAAGCTTTCGATGTAAATTATCAGTGTAAGTGTTTTAATCCTTTGTAATTTGGGAAAATTGTATCCATGATGGAAAATTGCATATCTCAGTATTTCGCATGCCGCTTCCTGCATGAGCGATGTTAATATCACTAGCTTTGAATTTTTGTGGGATGGTCTTACGGGGCCAAACTGCTGAGATCATCGGTGCCTACGCTTACTATGCTTACACAGGACGTAATCTAACTTAAACGAACTTACGCTAAGGACAACACGCACACCCATGCCCTAGGGAGGACTCGAACCTCCGACGGCGGGAGCCACGCGAACCGTGACAAGACGCCCAGGACCAAGCGGCTACACTTCGCGGCCTCACTAGCTTTCATAACACTACTATGTTACTATATAACTCCGCGATTAACAGGCCTGAAAGGTTATAAAATGACGAATTCTGGTTAAATGTAATTTATTGACTTAAATACATACAGCCCAAAAGTTCACGTTTGAAAAGTATAAGGAGATAGCGCAGCATAAATCCAAACACGAGCGCTCTTCTCATCTGATATCCCGTATAAGACGGGCACAACAAGCATTTTTCTACACAGCTGCTTCCAGCACAGCTAAGAATCGGCAACATCGCCGCAATTATTTGGACGGGTGAGAATTCATATACTTATGCGTATGACGCTGAATAGACCCTCTATTCGCTTCACATTCACCTTCCACTTCAGTAACTTTTGCTGTAAAATCTTCATGAAAGATGAGATACTGAGAGGGATAATTTCATTTTCGGACTCCAGGTATTTCGTACTTTCCGTAAGTAACAACCGTTCTTATGTTTATCATTGTGTTATCAAGCTCAACGAGTAACCCCACAACGTAAGAATTCTGCTGCCAGCAATGTTTAGATAGCTCTGTGATTTGTCAGCTGCAAGCCGTGGTAGCGTGCGACACTGCTCCGAACACCGGCCAGCACTCCACTACCGGCGTTGTTTACTTCCGCGTCGCGGTATTTGTGTTTATAGAGTACACTAATAACGTACCTCAAGGCGCACTCTTACTCCCGCGTGGCGATCTTAGTAACGTTTCAGGCCGAAGATCCACGTCCAAGAGACTTTGAAAATGAATGGTTCGTACGAGAGGATCTGCGTTTGAGCCCCGTGTGCGTGGTCGGAATACATTTTTCAACCACAGGAAGTGTTGTATGCATCAAGATGTCGACGGAAGTGCCATGCGCTAAAATTGTCCAACGATATGCCACCGGACTAAAATTTAAACACTTTGATGGACATGTAGGTGCAGTGACAGTGGGCCATGAGGATTTGATCTCTGAACGTTGTAGGTGTTTGAGCTACCTTTCGAAGTACCTCAAAAAGTGGTCATTGCTGCTTTCCAACCATATGGCAACATCTTGGGTCACCTCGCGGAGAAGAGGCAAACATTTACAAACTACGCAGTGTTAAACCGCGTCTGGCAGATCCAAACTGAGATGACGAAACACGTCATCATTCTTGATGATTGGCGGTGTGTATGACATCGTCATGTATGATGGCCAGCCATGAATGTGCGCATGATGTGACCAAGAAGTACCTGTCTGATCCGAATGTTTATACCGACATTTGATACAGACACGATTGGGTGAAGTGACCCCAGCATCGACGCTCACGCCCCTACCAGTCACCTACGCGGCGGTAGCATACGCGACACTCCAGGATACGTCGGAAGGCTTATCAACGCCACCCACGACACACAGTGCTCGCAGTGGGGCCATCCATTCTCCGGACTGTCACATGTCTTGTATGTCAACATCCTGTGCCGATGATGTAGAAGAACGAGTTGATCATATCACCAATGTGTCTGAGCAGAAGCAACCCACAGAGCCGCGTGAACTGGAGCCCTGCCAGTGAATGTGGCCACTGTGGCAGACTTGGTGGGTCTACAAGCGCTGGATGCTTCCATCACGCATTGTACATCGACTGATAGGGATTGTACACAGCAATATCGTATCGACACAATGAATCTTGACACCATCCAAGCCCTCACAAACTGGCCATCTTCCGAGACACCATGTACTCTGTGGATGTTGATGTTTCACTGGTATAAGAGTGTCACTGACTGTTTCTCATGCATCTGACACTGGTAGTGGCATCGGCATCCTCCTACACGACAGGCTTCCTGCAAAGCATATCACGTACCTCCCCACCAAATGGGGTATGGCCCTCAAACTATTTGTCATGCGTATAACTAATGTCTACGCTATCTGGCTCTAGCCGCCATCATGACCGATATACATTCTTCACCGAAAGGTCACATTGCTCTTCACAGGCCCCAAGACGATTTGGTGCTCAGTGGGAATTTCAGATCGACACAAGGACCCACTGACCAACTCGCACGGAATTCATATTGTGTGGCTGTATCAGTGATCATCATTCACGTGCGACTCTCTGCCACCTGGAAGAAGCTTCACAGAGTCGAATGAGGTAACACATTTTACACCACTCGTTCATGAAACCTCATAAACTACATCTGTCTCACCCGCCTCCTTGCTGAAGGCACCTGCCATGCAGAAGTCTGGCCAATAGCCTTTCGAGACCGTGAAGCATACATCTACGACTTCACTCTCGCCCGACCGCGCCTGTGTCATAGTCGTGGTCTATGGAAATTCACTGTCGCTCTCCTGAACTCCACAGACTGTCAAAATATGGCCGAGGTCGCGTGGGCACGAGGCTGGTGTCTTTGAGACGATTATGACTCCACCTTATCTTGGTGACTCTCCTGTGCAAACCCAACTCTCCAAAAAACATTGATGAGCTAAGGTAAGGAAGTCAAGGCTTGCCAAACTAATACCTTGCACTTCTGTTACTACATTTATGACTGTGAGACGATGCCTTTCTCTTCAGTCGGACAGATGGTGGTACACTTAACGAAGGCACAGATCTCCTTGATGAACTGCCATGACCTGGAAGGAACAGTAGTAGTCTGATCTCTGACCCCTAATCATATACATTGTGCCCCTAATCACATACATTGGTATACCAATCGAATTTAACTCTTTTTGGCTTCCTCACTGATGACCATCACAGAAGAGCTGATATTCCAATGACTGTTGTCCCTAATACCTTTCTTAGTCGCATCATTATACGTGTTGAAAAGTCGGACAGGTCGTGGAGGGTCCATGATTATCGAACAATCACGTTGCTCAACAGCGATATCAAAGTATTTACATGGCTATTGGCATCGTGACTCAAGAAGGTCGCATGTTACATCTCCTCGTGCGACCTCCCAGAATTCCGTAGAGGTGATAACAATTATCGTATGGCCATTTGCATTTACTGAGACATGCTAGCATTTGCCGTCTCCCTGGTGCCTTGGCATAGCTGGACTTTAGCGAGGCTTTCAACCGTGTAGATAATTCTGCAACATACAGGTTTAACCCAGTGGTTTTGTCATGGTAGCTCTGCGCCTTTCGAGCAGCGTGACCTCCAAAATTATGTACAACAGCCACCTCACACCATCTCTGGTCATAGCATGCTCTTTCCAGCAAGGCTGCCCCTATTCCACGATTTTATATGCATTCGCTTTGGAATCTTTGCTCCAGAGACTGCGCCCACATGTGGAAGGTATGACACTGCACGGCCCTGTTTCTGTTGCATGGCCGATGTAGACGAGATAGTCCTTTATCTGGGCAGCGAGGATGACGTTCAAGTAGCCCTGACGTAAATGATTTACGGCAGCTCCATCAACATGTCGAAATCCAACGTCCTTCCCACTGGTGAGGGCCTACTGGAGAGAAGCGTTGCCCCCCTTAGCGTCGTCGTCATCGTTCAGTGTCTTGGCACTGAATTCACAGCCGATCTCTGTCGCACAGTGATTATTAACGGTAGGCGTTTGCTACATACCATCAGGGCAAGCCTTGCAGATCACTGGGTATGAGCTCTTCCATCTGCAAGCCCATAGGTAAGGTGGTCGGTGTATTCCTTGTTTGTGAAACTTGCCATGGTACTGTAGTAACACTGCGACGCGGTCATTAGCAGCAGTCGACACGGCGAGTATAGGGCAGAGTGAGCAGCACAGAGGTGTTGTAAACATGTCATGGGCGCATTGTCCGATGCGTCTAATATGTGAACATCTATCATACATCTTGTATACAACACTTGGCTCACGTGCTACCGGTCCGAACTCTCTTGGCCCGACGTCTGTTGATGGCATTGGGCTTTTTCCGTCAGCTCAGGAATGTTATTCGAAGTGTAATGTGACTCCCTTGCAGCCCCATGGGATCGTGGTTGGATGGGAATAATACGTGTGCCGACCAGAGTCACCTTGCTGTACATCAGGTCGCGAATCAAGTTCTGGAATTGTTGGTCACAGAGCCTCACTGGACTCCCAAGACTTTGAGCTGGTCTCCTTGCCTTTGGTATCGACCATCCATCCTCCTTTTATCATATCCGACGATTTTCCTTCGACTTTAGTTATCACTAACACGTTTCTTTCAGACGAAAATAGTTTACAAAGTGGTACAACAGTTTCGCCTGCCCAACCCCATCGAAACTGAGTATCTCCAGTATGTGTGATGGCACATATGGAAAGTGGTCCACGTTGGATTTCTCGAATTCGATATCCAATCAGAATGATATATCACGGTGCATGGCAAGCAAGTTAACCGACATCGACTGACTCGCATTCATCTAGCCGAGTCGCCCCTCTCTATCCCCTGTGGAGTGGACGACACAGACGGCCATCAGTTTCACTGCCGTCCAGCGTCGGATGTCTGGACACTTGAGCGCCGTATTTTGGCTTTTCCTATATGCAAAACACCCGCTCAGATCGATATACACACACTTTTATCCCAGGAGGGCACTTTTTACCCCATCACCAAACGCCCTCTGTGAATTGGATCTGTGGCCTCACGATCCTTCATCTTTTTAAGTCACTGCTAGGGCGTTGGAATTTTCTCAACGAACGACACTGGGCCTGACATGCAATCCATGCTATCAGTAATACTTCTCCAGTTTCTTAGGGAGCACCTTTAATGATCTGCCTCGCAGGTGGAACGTTCAAGCCATGAGAAGCTGAAAACTGATCTGAACTTACCCGAAACGCATATAACTTGGGCGTGTTGGCCGACGCAGGAGCTACTACTCGAGGATATATATATATATTTTCATTTTCATGGTTCCCCTGTAGTTTCCTTCCCTTTATCCTTTCTCGCTCCCTCATGGCTTTAGATCAGTCGTGCTCGGAGGAGGATTTCCTTACTTAGGGCAAAAGTGGCGTTGGGAATTTTACTTACTTTTTTTGAGTCCCTTTTCTATTCCTAAGGGAAAAAAGTGGTTTTGCACGTGTGGTAGGATGTGACGACGGTGTGGGTTGCGAGTTCTAATCGCCATGGGTACCAAAGCACTGAAAATTCTTTTATTCTTTTTCATTCCGCCTTACGGAGCTGAAATTTGCTAGAAGAAGTCCTGTGACGAAATCTGAAGGAAACCTTTATACATTCTCCTCGCCTTCCCCACTCAGCAAGCTGTTGTAAAGACCATAAATGTCCGACGAATATCAAGCTGCATCATTATACGAACGTCCCTGAAGGGATTCGAATCGACCGTGAACGACACGAATTTGAGATTCGCTCGTCACATGTCAGGGGAATAGCTACGAAGTGAACATATTGATTAATATACTTCCTCTGTGTCAAATTTCTATAATAGCACTTGGACACCCTCTGTAGACGTTTGCTGACACCGGCATTAACAACTTCCTTCCCCTCAGCGTAGATTCGAATATGGACATTTTTCTTGGTTTAAAGTTAATTGAATACCTCAAAAATCACTTTCTATTAATGCTAAATTCTCTATGACTTCGTATGTGATCCTCAAAACGTGTAGAGTGCCTTCCCGCTGTAGATCATGAGCTGCAAAATATTCACACTGCTAACCTCATACCTTTACTGTATGGAATCAAACGAAGGCAGTGAAACGCTTTGCACCACTATTACTTATTGTGGCTTGGCGGAGACACCGAATGCCTGACGAAATAACTGCATGAAGAAGCGCCTCTAAAGCGAAAAGACGTCATATATAAAGCATTAATAATAACGTAGTTAGCTATTTTAATTGGATCACAAACTATAGAAATGGTCTTATGCCATATTACTATAATAGAAAAGACATCATTTTAAAAACGGTCGCATGCCTCCGTTGCTGTCGAGGGGGAAATGCAAATCGAGCACATTTTTGTTGGAGCTTCATTCGACATCATTAAAGTCTATTATTTCACATAAAGCGATTAGCGGTAGCAGGCGCCTTCGACAAGGGGCGAGGGAGTACTCTGAGTCGCTCCTAGTAAATGGCCCCCGGAAATTGTGGCGTTCAGAGGCAGGAAGTCCACCAGTCAATTGGTTACTGTTACTAGGTAAATCTGTTATTGCTGGTCATTAAGTGGAATAAATTGTAACTCTGCTATCATTTCACTAATGTAAATATCTTCAACATTTCGCGGCCCTGGCAGCAACTGTTTAAATATTAATTTTAATTTCAATAATAAACAGCCTCAGTTGCATTGTTTACCTAGAATTTACCTAGGTTTCAGTCGGGATAACCCAACCTTCTTCTTTTGAGTTCCAGTACAGCACTCGTCGTTGCCGCATCGCGGTCGCGAAGTGGGGCCGAGGCAGTTTCAGATAAGTTTTTACAGTCTGCCGATTATTTATGGATTTGTAGTTTTAGCTTGACGATGTCCACTATGGACGAACGGTAATTACTGTTATTCTGAAGAAGGTTGGGTTATCCTGACTGAAACCTAGATAAATTCTAGGTAAACGGTGCAACTGAGGCTGTTGATTATTAAAATTGAAATTAACTGCACTAATGACTTCAACATAAAAATGTAGGCGATCACGGGACGTGACATCTCGATGGCACGTGTTTCACCGCTACACCACGGCTACAGCCGGATCAGACTCCCTAGAGTTGGAAACAAGATTTCTTCCAGTAAGCGCCGCAGCATACAGTGTTGCCAGATCGTGCAGGTCGTTAGACTTGAATATTTATCAGTGTGACCACGTTATATGTCCCATCTATCGACCAGCGCAGACTTAAGCTCTGCGGCGGCTGGCTATCGGCCATGTTTTATGTCAAAGAGAGTACATACAGGCTGGTCCATTGATCGTGACCAGGCCAAATGTCTCACGAAATAAGTATCAAACGAAAATACTACAAAGAACGAAACTTGTCTAGCTTGAAGGGGGAAGCCAGATGGCGCTATGGTTGGCCCGCTGGATCGCGCTGCCGTTTCAAACGGATATCAACTGCGTTTTTTAAATAGGAACCCCCATTTTTTATTACATATTCGTGTAGTACGCCCTTCGCCACACACCGTTGGGTGGCTTGCGGAGTATAAATGTAGATGTAGATGTACGTAAAGAAATATGAATATTTTAGTTGGACCACTTATTCGCTTTGTGATAGATGGCGCTGTAATAGTCACAAACGTATGGCTCAATATTTTAGTCGAACAGTTGATAACAGGTAGGTTTTTTAAATTAAAATGCTGAACGTAGGTATGTGTGAACATTTTATTTTCGTTGTTCCAATGTGATACACGTACCTTTGTGAACTTATCATTTCTGAGAACGCATGCTGTTACAGCGTGATTACCTGTAAGTACCACATTAATGCAAAAAATGCTCAAAATAATGTCCGTCAACCCCAATGCCTTTGGCAATACGTGTAACGTCATTCCTCTCAACAGCGAGTAGTTCGCCTTCCGTAATGTTCGCACATGCATTGACAATGCGCTGATGCATGTTGTCAGGCGTTGTCGGTGGATCACGATAGCAAATATCCTACTACTTTCCCCACAGAAAGACATCCGGGGACGTCAGATCCGGTGAACGTGCGGGCCATGGTATGGTGCTTCGACGACCAATCCGCCTGTCATGAAATATGCTATTCAATACCGCGAGCTGTGTGCCGGACATCCATCATGTTGGAAGTACATCGCCATTCTGCCATGCAGTGAAACATCCTGTAGTAACATCGGTAGAGCATTACGTAGGGAATCAGCATACATTGCACCATTTAGATGGCCATCGATAAAATGGGGGCCAATTATCCTTCCTCCCATAATGCCGCACCATACATTAACCCGCCAAGGTCGCTGATGTTCCACTTGTCGCAGCCATCGTGGATTTTCCGTTGCCCAACAGTGCATATTATGCCGGTTTACGTTACCGCTGTTGGGAAATGACGCTTCGTAGCTAAATAGAGC
This sequence comes from Schistocerca serialis cubense, assembly GCF_023864345.2. NCBI lineage: Eukaryota > Metazoa > Arthropoda > Insecta > Orthoptera > Acrididae > Schistocerca > Schistocerca serialis. Next base: position 838,301,654 of record NC_064638.1, read on the forward strand.
GCGTGCAAAAAATCTGTCATCGTCCCGTAATTTCTCTTGCGCCCAGTGTCAGAACTATACACGACGTTCAAAGTCGTCTCCATGCAATTCCTGGTGCATAGAAACATGGTACGGGTGCAATCGATGTTGATGTAGCATTCTGAACACCGACGTTTTTGAGATTCCCGATTCTCGCGCAGTTTGTCTGCTACTGATGTCCGGATTAGCCGCGACAGCAGCTAAAACATCTACTTGGGCATCATCATTTGTTAGAGGTCGTGGTTGACGTTTGACGTGTGGCTCAACACTTCCTGTTTCCTTAAATAACGTAACTATCCGACGAACGGTCGGGACACTAGGATGATGTCGTCCAGGATACCAAGCAGCATACATAGCACACGCCCGTTGGGCATTTTGATCACAATAGCCATACATCAACACGATATCGACCATTTCCGCAATTGGTAAACGGTCGAATTTAACATGGGTAATGTATCACGAAGCAAATACCGTCGGCACTGGCGGAATGTTACGTGATATCATGTACTTATACAGGGTGTACAGATGGACAAGGAAAAAAAATTATCGGATTTTTCCCGGATTTCCCGGTTGAAAACACACTTTTTCCGTGTTAGGTGACAGTATACTTTTCCTCGGCAATGTAAAACTTATCAATCCTTAGAATGTTTATGGTTTTCTAACAGATGTAGAATTTGTGGGCACTTTAGCAAACGAAACCCAGGGGGGAAAAACACTTTTTGGAAAGATCTTTGATGTGCAGCAACGTGTACGCTCCATTCTTTCGTGTTACGGAGGTATAAATTCGAATTGCACCAAACACTGCATGTTACTTTCCGCAGCAATGAAATCGAGATTGCGACGCACTTTTGTAAGCCAGTCGTAGCTCATGTCATGTGATCTCGCCAGCTAATGACAGCATAGGACACGTGATGTAGTCAACCAATAGCAAGATCACTCTTAAGTAGCGCGAACACACAAAAAGGAAAAGTTAATGGTGGAAATTATAGACATAGTGTTGCTACAAGAAAAACAAAGCTTTCAATAATAATATTCATCTCGAAGATTAATAAGCTGCAAGAGAAGCTAAGCTTCCACATATAATGCTGATCTTGAATCACGTGCTACACTTTAAGATACATCACACAAATGTGCCAGTAAAATATTTGATAACGACGTAAATGTATTACCTTCTGGTCCTATAAATTCTTCTAGATGGTCGTCCTCAAAGAGTTGATTTTTGAATGAGAGTCAAACGCTCTGTGATCTAAGAAATTCATGGTACATTCTCGCACATAGTTCATCTTGCGTAAAAGGAAATTTACTATGAAAGTAACACTTTTCAAACCATCATTCGCAATATTTTCCCGTGACCTGTTAGACATTGATTCGTTTCAGCAGTTGCCAGAGAGCGCCAGATACCAGGCGTCACTGCACCTGCGCAGCTACGATGACGCAGGAAGCCCGCATGTTTGTACGTGTAAAATATTAAATGATCTTGCATTATGTCATAAAAGAAACAAGACATCAACGGATACTTCAATAGCGTCGGAATTTCGTGAACCATACTAAAATGCATAATTCGGCTTGAAGTGCACAATCGTATGTCCAGATTCGGATGCAAATTTTCTTGAGTACAAGTACTCTATTATACCATGTTTGGTTCATTATTATGGCATAATGCCATACGAGCTAGAAGATGGAAACGTGCACTTGAAATGCAGCGAACAGTTGAAACTAGCCAACAGTGTTATAAAATAAATTGACTGCCTCAGCGCAAAAGATTAATAAAAGCCAAATCTCTGTAGCAAACAGACAAAAATAACTTCATTGTTCTGCAAGGTGATTAATGCTTGACTGTCAGAAACGTGGAAATATAACCCGAAAATAACAACATATTTTAGCCTTACTTATGCGAACGTATTTTAATTCATTTCGTAGCTCTTCGCCACAGAAATCCTTTTTGTTTTCATTTAATGTGAGAGCAATAACCGAAGAGGAAACAGCAAAATCGCCGGCCGAAGTGGCCGTGCGGTTAAAGGGGTTGCAGTCTGGAACCGCAAGACTGCTACGGTCGCAGGTTCGAATCCTGCCTCGGGCATGGATGTTTGTGATGTCCTTAGGTTAGTTAGGTTTAACTAGTTCTAAGTTCTAGGGGTCTAATGACCTCAGAAGTTGATTCCCATAGTGCTCAGAGCCATTTGAACCAAACAGCAAAATCACTAAACGTAAACACAGATCACGTGGAGACTACCCATCTCCCCACTACAACTCAGACTGCTCTGTGCATCAGCCCCGGATCTACGATTTCCGATCCGGAGCAATTTAGATAGTGCCGCCAAGCCACACATCTGAAGCCAGAAGCGGGAGTAAGTACTACTCACACACGACTCAACTGCGCACGCGCAAGAGCCCGCCCGCAACTGAACAAATAAATCTAATGTAAACAGCTGTTACGTCACGCTCATCGGAGGCAATTTGTTGTTAGGAAGAACTACATATTCTTCCTAAAGCCTCTGACACACTTTGTTTGGCAGACGTATGAGCACAGTGTTTTGCTGTCGTATATGGCTTATTTCCTTTGCGACTTAAGTCTTATTTTCGTTTTTATTTTTTCTCTTGTTATTAGCCGAGGTGCCTAAGGCGCTGCAGTCATGGACTGTGCGGCTGATCCCGGCGGAGGTTCGAATCCTCCCTCGGGTATGGGTGTGTGTGTGTTTGTCCTTAGGATAATTTAGATTAAGTAGTGTGTAAGCTTAGGGACTGATGACCTCAGCAGTTGAGTCCCATAAGATTTCACACACATTTGAACATTTTTCTCTCGTTCATGTTTTGTTGCTGCAGTATTATTCTGCAAAAGCGGGATACAGTAATATCCTTAGTTAGAGTATTGGTTCTTACCAGTCAAAATCACAAAAATTTAACTGGTAACTAAAACAATGATTAATTCCCGGAATTCTAAAAAATTCCCGGGTTTTTACCGGATGTCCCGGGTCGTATACACCCTGTTATACGGTTGTAACTATTACAGTGCCATCTATCACAAAGTGAAAAAAGTGGTCCAACTAAAACATTCATATTTCTTTACGTACTACACGAGTATGCAATAAAAATGGCGCTTCCTATTTAAAAAAACGCCTTTGATATCCATTTGACCAATGGCAGCGCCATCTAGCGGGCCAACCATAGCGCCATCTGATTCCCCCCTTCAAGCTAGACGAGTTTCGTTCTTTGTAGTTTTTTCGTTTGATGGTTATCTCGTGAGATATTTGGCCTGGTCTCGCAATAAAAACAAACTCCCATCAAGGTAAAAAGATTTAGTGCGCCAACCTAGCAGACACGGTATGACGGCACAGGGCGTTGCAGAGCCCTTAACCCTAGGATGCGTGGTACCGAAAACACACATGAATGCATATGCAGGGCCTCCAAGGTCCTGCCCTAATAAAAATTTTACTCTTTTCATATAATCATTCTTTGGAGTGAAATTTATTTCTGTCAAATTTGTTGTCATATTGGAAGATTCCTAAGATACAGTAACAGGATCTGGTGAGCCTGATAAACATTTTATTAATTTTTTTTAAAAAACTCTAAGAGTGAATTTTTATTAGTTACATCCATTTACATACAACATATACAAATAATTTTATTAATTCACTTATAAATTGCAGTTTATAACATTTATTACAATTTCTTCAATTAAAACACACTCATTATTCACAATATTATGTATATAGGTAATATTTTGACAAAAAGTTATTATTCATTGTTCACATAAAATTGCATTTTTCTTAGTTTTCAACATGTGACAAAAAAGAAGCACAAAGAACGCCACTATGTTCCTTACAAATGTTGGTTGTACACTTAATGCATGTCATAGCACTTTTCCTGTGTTTATTACATGCGCAGTAATTGCATCTTCTTCTTTTTCCTCAAACAGGTAATTGGTTCGGCAATATGACATCTTTTTGAGCACCACATCTTTGCATGGCATCAACGATTTTCTTTGGAATATTAGGGATATGAATAAAAAGTTCCATTAGTGGTCTTACCATTTCCTCTGCTAAATCTCTTAGGAACAAACGCCTTTTATCACTTCTTCCACTATGGTATATCAAATGTTGGGCGGAAAATAAAATTTCACTGTTCATTGCTGCGACGTCCATCATATTCATCCATAATGCAAATGGCCATCTTCTTGTTTGTCTCTTGCAAGTGTAATAACGAATTTTCTGGTCAATTTGATCTACTCCACCCTTCGTAGAGTTATAGAACTTCATTATATCTTGTTTCTTTTTAGCATGAGATTCATCAATGTATCTGCTGTGATGCATTGTGCTAATGAGAACTACAGACTTTTTCTTTTTGGGAAAATAACTCACCATTGTAATGTCACCTCTAAATGAAAACAAAGAGGAATGAATCGCTCTTGAGGCAGATGGTTTCACCTCATTAGAAATATCTGGTTTATTTTGTTTGATTGTTCCCACCACTGTAATTTGCTTCTGAAGCATCTTTTCTGCCAGTTGCACACTAGTAAAGAAGTTGTCAACAGTAATATTTTTTGATGATCCTTCAATGCTTTTAGCAAGATCTTTCGCCACATTCAATCCAAATACAAGATTTATCTGAATAGGTTCATGTGCCTTCCCTCCTGTGTAAAAAATTCCGTCTAAAGCATGTGCAGATGTAGCATCACATAACCATTATGCCATACTTGGCTGTTTTAGAGGGCATATACTGGGTGAAGCTGCATCTTCCACGGAATGGGACTACCTGTTCGTCAACTGTGAGTGAATCATTGGGAATCATTTTATTTCTACACTTGTCAAGAAATAGTTCCCATACATAGGGAACAGCTGCAAGTTTGTCATCTGCAGATCGAGCTTCACGGGTATGCCTGTCATCAAATCTAATGATTCTCCTTATATCCTCGAATCTATTTACTGACATGGTGGCCTTATATGTAGGAATTGCCTTTTCATCCAAGAATAATCCTGTAAAAGGGACATCCCAACCCTTCTCAACACCGGAAAGTAGTAAAAGACCAAGAAAACCCTTCATTTCAGCAAGCGAAACGTTTTTCCACGTTTTACCACATAAAGCTGCCACACTTCTGCCTTCAGTATTTGTGTAGTTGATGATTTCCTCTAGTATTTCCTTGGAGATGAGATAGTACCAGGCATCCTTAGGTTTACAGGTTTTCTAACCACGGGTTGGACCAGGTGCCTTCTTTACGATATTATGGACAGGCGTACGAAAAGTTTCAGGAGGATCTAATTTCCAAATCGTTCCATTCTGACTAATGTATGTGTGACCTTCTATACCTTTTTGTGGTGATTCTTCATTTTCAGACTCTGATGAAGTAATATTATCGGAAGGACTGTCATCTGCCTCAATATTCACATCTGCAGGTTCATTGGCTGATTCTTCACTACTTGCATCTTCAAAAATGTTTCCTTCCTCGCAAGAATCATCTTCATCAAACAACTGAGCCACAACACTTTCAAAATTAGCTGCATTTGCACGTACTGACTCTCTTGCTTTGCGTGTCGAAGCCATATCAAAAGGCGTGTCTCTCAAACAGAAGCTTGTGCAGCCCTAAACGAGTCATACTCGTAACAATATGGGCCTTGCAGCAACAAACAAACTACAGCAACAATGAGGCTGACAAGAGGAGCACAGGATAACAGTACTATGCAATAATAAAACATTTAATAGGAAAAAGATCCATAATACACCGACATCGTCAATATGTGGAAGTAGTGTGTATTATTTTTTCGTTATACTATTACTACTACAGCTACTGCTGCTGTTGGCACTCCTGTTGCTGTAAATACCACTACAGTTATTGTTGAATTAATAACCGCTCCCAAACAAATGTTGAAGACAATATAGGCTAAAGAACATTTATAAACGTGTGAGGGCTTCTGAAGCCCTGCTTATGCATTCACGGTGTATGGGTAAACGTATTGAATTATACAAAAACTTAAAAAGGTATCTCGTTCAAACTTGATACGCGGAATGTCACAGTGTTACTGAAAGAGTACTGGAAAGCAGTTTGAAATCAAACAAAAAATTACAGAATTTTTTTAAAAATGAAGACATACAAGGGCCTCGGAGGCCCTGTATATGCATCCTAGGGTTAAAGCGCTCACTTCTGTGAAGCAAGTAGGAGGAACCTACTTTCATCATAGGGCGGAGAAATGATGCTTATAGAAAAGCTGGAAGAAAAAAGTTGATCATGACACGAAAACGACACCAAAGAAAATGCCATGAACGGCATGGAGACTCTTTGGTTGCCAAACACATTCTGCAGGCTGCACATCCCTGGAGATTAATCGAAAGCTCTCAAAAAACTATCTTAAAAAATTTAGCTATCCAACCGCCAACAAGGTGACGTGCTTGTCTACGAATAAATACACATTCAACATACCTAATGATAATCAAACTCACAAAAATTCAAAGTTGAAATCGTCCTAGGTAAAGACGCCTCCTAACAACAGGCAATAGCTGTATAAGATTCAAAATTTCGCTGTTTACTATAATTTACCGATCTCTTCTCTGAACAAATGGTTGCAAGCGCCTCACTACATGTCAACACTCACAGTACAGTAGTTGCGTCGTGACGTGCACAAGCGGCGGCGACGATGGGGCGGCGGCTAATGGCCGTACGCACGCGGTACCCAGGTAGCAGCGGCGTAGGCAGCGTGTTAGCTGGCTGCGTGGCGCTGAAAGTACGCACCCCGGGCGCTGAGGCCAGGACCCAAACGCAGATGGCGGCGGGGAGCTGACCGGCGGCCTACGTGGGGCAGCAGATGGGCGGCGGCAGCGGCAGCGGCAGAGAAGCCGCATCGACCGTGAGCAGTGCGCTCGTGCGCTCAGTGAGCCACGGCACTAGCAAGGACGCACCGCACGTTTTCCTTTCGTGCTCCTGCACCCAGCTCAGAGTTAGCTGGCAGTGACAGAGAATCTGGGCCGGTTGTACCGTCAACTGAGACCGGAGCGCACAAACTAAGCACGTGGGCTGTGAGGCGCTGCTCGCTGTACTTGACGCGCACGTGTTGGTGTGGCGCGCTGCGAGAGGCAGGCAGGCAATAAACTTATAGCCCTGGGCGCTGGTATGTGCGGACGCAGCATTCGGAGCGGCACCGTAGCCGATGCGCTGCAGCATCCAGGCTCGGCTCGCAGCGGAATGACAGTGGCGAATACTGACCGGCCATACAACGTCTAACAATGCCACCAGTTGCGAAGTAGGTTAGAAATCAGATTAATAATGTTGCTCACGCAGCATGTGTTCGATTTATCGGGCAACAACAAAGTTATTGACTGTGGATGGTATCGTCAGAATGCAGATAATGATGTCACTGTAAAAGTCATTAATTTTGGCACTTATCTTGTATGGATTCCCACGTACATTGCGTCGAAGTTGTTATGGCTAATCTTGGTGATTCTAGGGTGATTCCACTTTGACTGCTAGAAGGTCCAGATCTGTATTTTAGCAATATTTGAAGACCTAACAAATGCGTTTTTCAGGAAATTCTTAATGATCAAACAATCCCAGATCAGAACAATGGTATGGTAGAAATAATTTTTGACTTGGTGTTCACGATCCACATTTTTATTAAACTTCTTGTAAATTCACGTATATTTCTTCTTAATTGTCACATCATCAAGAAAAAAGTTTTGTATCAATCTTCATATATTTAATTTACACTTTAATGAAACACAAGACTTGACTGTTCTTTTACAAAGCGAAATAACAACTTAACTTCTGCAAAGTGAAACAAAGACTGCTCTGTACGTATTCGCACCAAAACGGTTACAAGTAAGTCAAAGATTATGACAGTCTCACAGAAATGTATACACACAAGAACCACATCACTGTAATATATCGATACATAGGAGTACCTATACATTAATAAAACCAAATGTGAATATTGTCACAAAAATATGTCTGTTATTTCGCAGAAAAGTAGTACGATACTACTGGTATCGAGAACTGGGGTTCGAGTGCCGTAATGGTCACGTAAATAAAGAACCATTACAAACGTCAAACATAAACCAAAAGTAAACAGCCACCCTATGGATCGAATGGTGGGAATGAATCGCGATTCTGCCACCAATGTACTGTAGCCTATATAGTCAGCGAAGGGCGGAGAAGGTTGTTACATATGCCTCGTGACCAGGAACGGCACAAGGCACGTGCAAAAACGTGCGGCCGCACAGGTCGGCACTTTCCGCCCCCCCCCCCCCCCATTTTTCAGGAAAAACTCAACATTCATTCCCAAGAGGGGATTCGAACCCAAACCTCGGAGGGAACTGTGGCATGGCGCCTCGACTACCTGCCGCCCCCTCCCCCCTGTTGAACAAGGGGAGGGAGGAGGACTAATTTCTTCCTCGCCACTGTGGCAGCACAGTCGTATTTACGCCGGAGGAACAGAGAGGGCAAAGCAGTCTGGCGTACACGCCAGTATTTTGAAGAGTGGAGCGGTGCCAACATGTTAGGCGCCGTGCGTTTACTCTTAACTAATTTTGCAGAAGACGAAATCTAATTTGGTTTCGAATACAATGTTCGATACTGCGCTTACATGTTAAGCCTAAAGCAATTTTGCTAACCCCTTCAATGGCAGTTTCCGAGTGTTTTATTCTTCCCACATTATGGAAGAAAATGGTTGAACATTACTACAGTCAAACATGTCCAACACCTACAATGGCTATAAGTATTCCGAATGGGTAAATGCGCTGCGAGTAATTACAAGGGATAAAGACATTGCTAAGTTGGATTTCGACGTATTTTTGAAATTTTTTAGAAATTCTTCCAATCCATATCCATATGTGGCATACAGCAAACCAGTGGTTAACAGTATTGGTTAAAAACAGTCATGGTTGCAATTTTAGTCTTTTTTCATTTTTCAACGACGCGTGTCGCTTTATTTAGACATCTTCAGTTATCTATTCTAGATGGACGCGAGAGGCACCAAGAGCTGTATAACGCGTTCCCGTTCACAGGAGCGAGTTACAACTCCTGTGAACGGAAACGCGTTATACAGATCTTACTGCCTCTCGCGTCCATCTAGAAAAGATAACTGAATATGCGTAAATAAGGCGACACGCGTCGTTGAAAAATAAAAAACTAAAATTGTAACCAAGACTGTTTTTAACCAATATTCAAAATTTTTGCTATCCTTTTCTGAGTGATAGTCGGACATTTTGGTTTTTGAGCCATGAAACACCTGTCTCCGCCTGGACAATTAAAGTCTGACCGCCACTTTTGTTCGACCATGCTACTCGCCCACTAGATGTAAGCACATATTAAAAGCTTTGAGACTAGCCACTCAGTGGCCGAATCCTAGGTACATGCGAAAAGTAAAAACAAAAATTGCAATTGATTGCTGACATTTCCTACAGATTTGCTTAAATAAAATCCCACAAACGATTTGTAAAAAGAAAAAACGGGGATGGGGGTAATTTAGCAGCTCGCAGGTCGAGCGGTCAGGATTCGAAGAGTGGGCATCCAGGGCTGCCGTTAAATGCAAGAAGTGAAAATTAGGTACAATAAAGAGAATGTATTTCAGTGTATGGCATACAAAATCAAATGGCTCTGAGCACTACGGGACTTAACAGCTGTGGTCATCAGTCCCCTAGAACTTAGAACTACTTAAACCTAACTAACCTAAGGACATCACACACATCCATGCCCGAGACAGGATTCGAACCTGCGACCGTAGCAGTCGCGCGTATGGCATACAAGGGGCGCTTCTAGGGTCGGAAGTTACCAGGTTTAGGCTAGTCTAGGAGGTCGAAAAATTAATTGAATTAAGCAATGGAAGGGGAAGCGGTTCATGTTAACTTATGTTGGTAGCCGGTCGTGAAAAACAGAGCCAGAGGCTCTGCCCTCCGAAAAGCCGTCTGTCCTGCTCGACCTCTGGATGACTAGAGAGAGAGGCAACTGTGTTCCGCACTGCAGATCACTCCAGCGTCTACACACGTGACCTGTATCCCACGCACGCTATTGGCTAAAACCAATGGCGTGAATTCGCTAGCAGTGTCATGAGAGGTCTCAGGGCGTCTCTTGTCAGCAGCTTTCACTGGACAGAGCTGTCTCCGTTTGAAAGACAGGCAACTTGTGTCACGCAGGCGCAGCGTAAGTCGCTCTAGTAGTAAACCTGTAGAGATTTGACTGGACGATTAAAAAAAAAACAATAAACCAATTCCGTAAAATATTCCTTGACTGGCTGCCACCATGTACAGAGGGCAGGTTTAAGACAGGGCTATGACAGAGAAACAGCCAGTCCCTAAGGTTCAACAGACTATGCGTTCGTCGTATATAACGTCATGTCCTCTTTATTTGAGCCCAAGTGTGTGCTTTTTTTTTGTTTTTTTGTTTATTTTTTGTTTTACGGTCATCAACATCACGTTGGTTCGATGCAGTACTGGTGTGCCATCTCTCTTCATTGTCACATCATCAGTAATCTGTCTTATGTCTACGACTACCCCTGAAATTATTTTTCCTTCCACCATTCCTTCGTCTATGATCTTCAGCAATGACTCATGGCGTAATATGTGTCTACCCATTCTTTTTCGTGAAATAATTTTTTACTTTAACAGACTTTTTTTGTCACTGATTTATTCAATACATTTATTAACACCACCAGTCTCCATTAGTTTTGAGTAACATTGTATTTCAAAGACTTATAACCGTTCTTCTGTTTTCCTTATTACGCACATGCCACTAACACAGGGGTAGGCTGCAAAATTAGTTTTAACGAATCTCTTCCTAAAATGTCATTAGCTATTTCGTTTTATAGAATGCTCTATAGCGCCTGGGTATAAGGCAACATAATTTTTATTGTTCCCCTAATTTGCCATCCTTTACTAGTCACAATGATGAAATTGCGGGAGCGTCCTACTTTTTCTTAAACAAATTTAATTCTGCAGTAACATATTTCCAGGTTTCTAGTTTTAGAATCATTATTCAGAAGCTGTTACAGTTCTTGCTTCACCCATTGGCCCATTCCCCGTGGGACATTCACTGGTATTCTGTCAATATTTGGTCATTCAGTATTCTAACAAATCTTATTTAAAGTTCATAGATTTGGGGTGAATACTCAAGTTTTCATAGTATAGCTTGATGTTTGTTAGTATTGTTTCCATCTTCTCGCCTTACATTCTACTTCCACTACCCAATTACCTTAATTATCGTGAAGCGTTGTTCGTAATTCTCAGTGATCAATAACATCAATCTTATTAGCTTGTACGATGGAACTATTTTTCAATGTCGTATCTGTCTAGCAACGTCATTCCTCCATTAATTCTTCTTTAGCTTATCAGCATTTCATAGTACTTTTCTTTCTGGGTGACCTATTTCTGTTAGTGTTAAGCTCTCCATGAATCAGTATGTGGACTTGAAATGTGCAGTGTGCCCCCTTGCTGTAGATCATGCGCTACAAAACATTCACAGTGTTAATTGCATTCCTTTACCGTACGTAATCAAACGACGGCAGTGAAACGCATTGCACCACTGTTACTTACTGCGGCTTGACGGGAACACACGAATTCCTGACAAAATAAATGCATGAAAAATCGCCTCTAAAAGGAAATGTGGCGTTATATTAAGCATTAATAGTAAAATTAAACAACATAGTTAAGTATTTTAATCGGGCCCGAAACTACAAAAATAGTTTCGTGTCACGTTAGTTCAATAGAAAATTCATCATTTTAAAAACGATCGCATGCCCCCGTCGCTGTCGAGAGTTAAATGCAAATCCTGGACACTTTTGTTGGAGCATCACTCGACAACATTAAAGTATTTTATACGTTGTTTACGTCAACGTTTTCATACTTCCGTCGTATCGCTTCTTTTTCCGGCATCTGTTACGTTCCGTGTATTTCGCAACATTTCATTACGTATTCGTCTCATGTTCCCGTAGGTAAACAGTTCATACTTTATTCTCATCTATCTATGAGATTCAACTACTTCTGAGAGTGTGGAAATTTTCGCTACTGTTGGGTTCGTTCCCTTCTGTATGTAGGGCGTGAGGAAAATATCCAAGGAACAAAAGGAATAATTTTTTTTCTTTATTATACTTATTTTTTGAGGAATGGAATGATCAGCAGTGGAAAATAGTATCTAAGATTAAATAACAATACCAAATCTTTGGACATACGGTTAATCAGTTTTTAAAACGCTGTGACCAGCATGGTCTCACATTAATGTCTCAAGGCGCTGAGCAGCCCGGATAGCTACGAGCGTTGTACTGCACTTCCGGGATTCAGGGAGGCGTACCGGAAGCCGCTCGGTGTAGCCGCGCGGTCTTGGGCGTGTTGTCACGGTCCTCGCGGCTACCCCCGTCGGATGTTCGAGTCCTCCCTCGGGCATATGTATGTGTGTCGTCCTGAGCGTAAGTTAGTTTGAGTTACGGGGTGTTCACAGTTAACTGCCTATGTGGTTAAACCCGTGTCCTGGGCCGGGATTCGAATCCGAAACCACAGCATTCTGCCAGGTAATGTCGAAAACGGATAGAGGGAGATCTCATGACTGTCTCGTTTTGACCTTTGTCAGAACTGGTAAATTTAATACCGTATTTAAACGCCCCTGGGGTAAGACCGAGCCTTTTTTCCGCAATGTCCTTTCTTCCAGTAGTGCTAGTCCAGCAAGGCAGACAGGAGAGCGCATGTGACATTCAGGAAGTACGGTAGAGGGCCTGACATTACTGAAGCGATGAGGGCCAAGAACACTGCCCACGGAAGGCGAGGCTGTGGGTAAGAGGCAGTTTTAACCTCCCACGAATTTCAATAAAGAAGAATTTACCAAACGTAAATTGAGGTTAGTAGTACCACATACACCTGGAAAAATTAATGCTCGGCTTTTGGAACTAGTGCAACAACGGCAGGAGTGTTTCTAATTAAGAGGCACGTCACTTTTGCAAAAACAGATGAACGAAAACACTGTTTTGATACAAATTGATCTAATATTTTCTCGAGACATTCACTTTTATGTGTTGATGCAGTTTTACATGCGTTTGGATCATATTGGAAACATTTTTTTACACTCTCATATTGGTACTTGAAAAATACTTTTATCGTGATTCATCAACTTTCTGATAATAACTGTTCACACAGATTTTATTTGACATAAGGGAACAAAGAGATATTGGCCATGAGTCTGGTGAATACGGCAATGAGTCAGTTGTAAGACCTTCTTCTCCATCAATTAAACTGCCTGCCTTGCTGTATGACATCTCATGTTGCCATACTGAAGAAAGAAGCAACATCTTCGGTTGTTTGTCCTGAATGCATCGATGGACTATGGCAAACCATTACTTCTCCATCTTGCAATATCAATTGTTCTTTGGTCTTCTAGAGGAATAATTTACATTTCCTGTCATATCACGTATCAGTTTAACCCCGCAGGCGTCATAGCAGCTGAATTGGCAGTTCCCGTCTGATGCCGGCAGCGATCGTGCGGGATCTGGAGGACCCAATGGTACACGCCTGTCGAGTCACGCCTCCAGCGGCTGCGTGCCATTGAGTCCAGTAGATCCCAAGAGACTGCTATCGGTGTCAGACGCAAACTTGCAATTCCGTTGTCATGAAACCTGTGGGGTGGTGTCAATACGTGACACCACATCTCCAGTGCAACTAAACAAACGAGTGGTCATTATTCCAAAGTGGTTTTTGAGAGAAACGGTTTTGTTGGTTTCCCATAAACTTGGTATTGGGGTCTCTAGCTTCTGGCTCGAATCAGTATATCCAAGTTTTGTCTCCTGAACCGATGTTGTATATGGATTTTTCAGTTCCTTGTTTAAATATTTAGAGCTTGTCCCTAAAGAGAAGAACGATAATTCCCGAAGATTGCCTAAAATTTACAGACGCGTGAAATTTGGCACGGACTTCAATGCGAGATGCCTTTAATAGGTTCCACAACGAAACATTGTCTCGAAATTTGGTAGAAAATCTGAAGAAATTCTGGTCGTATGTAAAGTACACAAGCGGCAAGACGCAGTCAATACCTTCGCTGCGCAGTGCCGATGGTACTGTTAACGACGACTGTGCCACTAAAGCGGAGTTATTGAACGCAGTTTTCCGAAATTCCTTCACCAGGGAAGACGAATGGAATATTCCAGAATTTGAAACACGAACAGCTGCTAGCATGAGTTTCTTAGAAGTAGATACCTTAGGGGTTGCGAAGCAACTCAAATCGCTTGATACGGGCAAGTCTTCAGGTTCAGATTGTATACCAATTAGGTTCCTTTCAGATTACGCTGATACAATAGCTCCCTGCTTAGCAATCATTTACAACCGCTCGCTCACCGATAGATCTGTACCTGCAGATTGGAAAATTTCGCAGGTCGCACCAGTGTTTAAGAAAGGTAGTAGGAGCAATCCATCGAACTACAGACCTATATCATTGACGTCGGTTTGCAGTAGGGTTTTGGAGCGTATACTGTATTCAAACATTATGAATCACCTCGAAGGGAACGATCTATTGATACGAAATCAGCATGGTTTCAGAAAACATCGTTCTTGTGCAACGCAGCTAGCTCTTTATTCGCACGAAGTAATGGCCGCTATCGACAGGGAATCTCAAGTTGATTCCGTATTTCTAGATTTCCTGAAAGCTTTCGACACCGTTCCTCACAAGCGACTTCTAATCAGGCTGTGGGCCTATGGGGTATCGTCTCAGTTGTGCGACTAGATTCGTGATTTCCTGTCAGGAAGGTCGCAGTTCGTAGTAATAGATGGTAAATAATCGAGTAAAACTAAAGTGATATCAGGTGTTCCCATGGGAAGCGTCCTGGGACCTCTGCTGTTCCTGATCTATTTATTTGACCTGGGTGACAATCTGAGCTCTTAGGTTGTTCGCAGATGATGCTGTAATTTACCGTCTAGTAAGGTCATCCGAAGACCAGTATCAGTTGCAAAGAGATTTAGAAAAGATTGCTGTATGGTGTGGCAGGTGGCAGTTGACGCTAAATAACGAAAAGTGTGATGTGATCCACATGAGTTCCATAAGAAATCCGTTGGAATTCGATTACTCGATAAATAGTACAATTCTCAAGGCTGTCAATTCAATTAAGTACCTGGGTGTTAAAATTACGAACAACTTCAGTTGGAAAGACCAAAAAGATAATATTGTGGGGAAGGCGAGCCAAAGGTTGCGCTTCATTGGCAGGACACTTAGAAGATGCAATAAGTCCACTAAAGAGACAGCTTACACTACACTCGTTCGTCCTCTGTTAGAATACTGCTGCACGGTGTGGGATCCTTAGCAGGTGGGATTGACGGAGGACATCGAAAGGGTGCAAAAACGGGCAGCTCGTTTTGTATTATCAGGTAATAGGGGAGAGAGTGTGGCAGATATGATACGCGAGTTGGGATGGAAGTCATTAAAGCAAAGACGTTTTTCGTCGCGGCGAGATCTATTTACGAAATTTCAGACACCAACTTTCTCTTCCGAATGCGAAAATATTTTGTTGAGCCCAACCTACACAGGTAGGAATGATCATCAAAATAAAATAAGAGAAATCAGAGCTCTAACAGAAAGGTTTAAGTGTTCGTATTTCCCGCGCGCTGTTCGGGAGTGGAATGTTAGGGAGATGGTATGATTGTGGTTCGATGAACCCTCTGCCAAGCCCTTAAATGTGAATTGCAGAGTAATCATGTAGATGTAGATGTAGACGAAACTGACTGAGAGTCCGCTCTCTTTGAGATTCTGTCAAAGTATGCGGAATCCAACGAGAATAAGTGTTTGAAACGGCAAAACGTTCACGCATATCGCATGTGCTGCAATTTTCGATGTGCCACTGTCTCAGTGTCTCGTGGCAAGTCGCTTGCCGATCCACTTAACCGATGGCGGGGCAGCATTAATGTTTCTTGGAACAACAAGCGCTTTAGATCAACGTTCACAAAATTCAACACTGATAGCAGCACGACTACGGTGAAGCTCTGCAACATTATTGTTTTCTAAACGTTACTGATCACCTGACGTTCAACAAAGTTGTTTGAGGGATTGTTTTATAAGATAGGTCTTTACGGAAAATACAAAACATCAATGAGCTAAAACGTTCACTTGGGATTTCCCTATGCTGTATCCACTAAAGCAAGTCAAGCACTCAACATACAAAGGAGAAGGAATGAAATCCACTACCACAGAATAATCGTTGCTACAAAAGGTAGCTGGTTGCATGCTTGCAACGTATGTGCTAACGGCGTGTTATCTCTACACAATATAGGCAACACAATGAGAAACATGTAATAAACAATTACTAACATCAAGTTCTAAGCGGTAGGGGGCTAACTGGGGATTGATAAGGTACTGAGTTAACAAAACTGTATATACTTGAACAGTAGTTTAATATCAGAAAGCAGGTGAACACTTTGCGGTTACTAAAATAAACAACTTAACAGTCGGAGCACTGATGACTAGTAAATAAGGCAGTTAAACCCAAGGCTCACAATATCAATAAATAGAATCCTAAAATAGCGTGGCTACAAGGTGATGATTTAAAAAGTTAACATAAAATGATCTTTCTTTTCTTATCAGAATAGTTTAAAGTAGCAACCTGTAGCAGCCGCAATTATTAAATACTATATGGAATTACTTGTTAATAGATAATTACAGGTCAAGAACTTTACTTCTTCAAACAAATAACTACATTTAGCTTGCGTACAAACGGCTTAAGGCAAATGATGTATGTCTACCACTGCGAAATCCTTTCATGTCATTAAATTTTACAGACAAAGTTCTTCACGGACCAAGATTCCTCGCACCTACAGACCATCTTACGGCAACATGACCATTTTAAGTGAAATAAAGTCACAACTAAAAATAAATTATACAATAATACAATTAACAGCTAACTTCAAAGCAAACAAGTTTTACAATACGTGCAGCTGCCTTAGGATTTACATCAATTTGGTTAAGACTACAAGATGCCCCCTAGTAATTACTTTAACAGACCTTATGCCTATGTCCAAATAAGCCTCTGCGGGCAGGCAGGCTATAAAGCTTGTAAAGATAGTTCCTTAAGCGAATTTTAGAAGGAAGCAGCTGTAGCGAAACACACGGGAAATTAAAGATGAATGCCGTTTGGTCGATGTCACATATAATAGAAATACATGACGCCAAAGGAAGGAAGAAACTTGTTCTCAGGGCGTTCGAGGCAAGCGAATAATGACCGCTCCAGGTCAAACAAATAGAAAATGTTAGATAAGACCGGTGGACGGGATTGGCAAACTAGCCAAATCAGAATATAATAACTACACAGTTGGCTGTTTCGGCAAACAGCTACTAGCAAGTAATGCCGATTTACTATAATCAGCTGACCACCTATCTCACCAACATAGATACGTTTTCCATCGATATAAGAGGAATTTTCTTTACCAAAAGTGATCTGATGTAGGCCACAAGACCAACTAAAGCATGCAGTCAGGTCGCTTTCAGGGTTCGCTCTTGAATATGACAAACAGGTTAGTAAATAACGGCTAATCTCTCCTGTAAAACACACGCATAAATAGAATTAAGCACTACTCTAATAAAATATAGAACATCAACAAATGAAACAAGCTAGGCAAGCACTGAATACATAATGTGCCAGACAAGTGGCTTACAAAAATTTTCTTAGCAGTAAGGGTGGGCCTGTACACACAATAAACCCAGCAACGCTACCTAGTAACATGGTAAGTAGAAATAAAATCCTAATTATATTCCATATATGTTACAAATCGCTAATACATGTCTAGAAAATCGGCTGAACATAGCCTGGCAGAAAAATACAAACGATCACCTTCGCTGGCAACAGCATTTAGGCGGAACGACGACAATTACCAGCTACATCTGAAAGGACCCAGGATGCAGTGGGTCAGTGTCGGTTAAGAACAAAATTGCTGCCTTTTATAGAAAAGGGCTTACCATAATGTCCACAATAGAGGTACACAACGGTTTCTCATGCAGACTCGCTTTCTCCAGTAGTCGAGTATCTGACGAATATACTCCAGCAAGCGTGATGGCGGCAACAACGTTGCACAGACTAGGTCGCCGCCTTCCAGCTATGGTTAGCCGAACGGAGCATTCACACGTCCCAGGTGAAACCGGACATCCAGTTTCACAGATTCTACTCCCGAACCTGAATAGTCGTTTCTTGTCATTTCCCCTAAATTATTCAGAAATTACCAAAGAATGTTATTTATGCCGTTTGCATTATCCGACTGTAATGAGTCTTCCAATCATTGTTAAACTCCAATAATAGGTTCCATATGTATATTTGTTGCATATAAACTCCCAGTTCTTCCTCTATCATGTCATTAGACAAGTCCTATCTCCTGTAAAGGCTTTCAATGTACTCCGTCCATCTATCGGCTTGTTCTTCTTCGTTTAACAGTGAAATTCCCATTGAAGCTTCAGTGTTGGCACCCTTGCTTGTAATTTCAGCGAAGTTTATTCTATTTCTTTAGGTTTTTTTCTTCACACATTTCACCTTGGTTTCCTTACACATCCCATTTATTTCAATCTTAAATGAGTAATATTGGCTTATTTGTCATTCTCAGATTATTTGTGTACTTACTTCTTTCGTCAATCAGTTAAAGTATTCCTTCTGTTAGCTAAGATTCCTTCGCATTTACTTTCCTTGTACCTGTATTTCTTCAACTTCTGTGTTTGCTTTATATGGGCATCATTCCTCTTCAGCTGGCGCGATTACTGTGATATTCAGTTTCGCAGTATGTGCAGCCTTTGAGAATTTCAAACGCTATTCATCACTCCTCAGAATTTCACTATCCCACAACGTTCTACAGTGGTCCGTCCGGAGAGTTCTATTATTCTTCAGTCTGTTGTTCATCATATCAAATTATGATTTATGTCTATATCTGCTCCTTTGTATGCCTTGCAGTCCAATATCTGATTTCTGAATCTCTGTCAGACCTTGATGCAACGCAGCTAGCATCTTCTCTTTTTCCAGAACATTTCCAAGAATACCTCCTTCTCTAGTGATGTTTGGACAAAGTATTCAGTATTACAGTGAAATTCCCCTTAGTCCTTCAGTGTTGGAACCCTTGATTTTAATTTCATCGAAATTTATTTTGACTTTCATATATGCTGAATCATTCCTTCCGAACTTTATTGCACGACTCAATGAGGTTTTCACCTCTCTCGTTCCCACTACGAATCCCATTTTTCCACCTGTTCCTTTCACTTTCATTTCACTGTACTGACCTCCACTGTAACTACAACAAGTATTTGCATTTCGATTTTCAGATGTTACCATTTCGTTGGTTATCCAATATTTTTATCATTGTCATCTCTGCCATTGCAATCCCCTCCTGAAAATGCTAATGGGGCACTAATTTGGAATCTTTTCCAAATGGAAATATCATCATGACACTTTTTCATTTACAGATCATGTTTCCTCTGACTTCACAATGTGTAGCTTTAAAATAGTGGTTTCCATGCTCTTCTGCATCCTCATGCTGTTGATAATTGTTGATTCTTCCATCTTTTAGGGGCAGCTTCCCACATCAGGGGGAACAGGCTTCTCCGAAACTCTGTTTGCTCGTTTGCTCTCTTTTTGACAAAGCCGAAGGCAGGTTGATTCCGAATAATGGAAGTATTTGGCTGCTGTTGCTTATCATTTTTGTTCGTAAATTAAGAAGTGGGTGTGAGAGGACCAGCTTAAGACTCCGCCCCTACAAAGGAATAAAGGAATGTAGCCCAATATCCGCAGTATCTGGAGGGACATGCGAGTAATATTCACCTTTGTTGATGTGACTGTTATAGCAAGCGTCCAGTTTTGTATATCATCATTGTGGAAACGATATGTCGTCTTTGACGATAACGATTACATCAAGAACTGTTCGTGAAATTGTCGGAGATGGAACGTACGTATATTTTGTGTAATCATCACGTCATTTCATATCGCCATTTAATTACAAACATTTGGCGATCATCCGTTTTGCTCTTTATCATGATAAATCTGACGTACTGAATCGGACGTTCACATCCCTCTGTGAGCCAGTGATTCACTCAACGCTTTATCATTGGAAACATCGCTAATTTAACACTATATTTCAGCTGTGGATGTGTTTCGGGCACGCAGTAAACGAATTATCATCCAACTCTATTGTGCAGTGTGCTTTATCGATTGTGTCGCAACTCATAAACAGCAGACAGAGGAAGTCAGATTCATTTATCTGGGTCGTTACAAAAGCCGGTTGTATTGCATTGTTCTCAACTCTCTTCATCAGTAAACCTATCGTAAAATTACTATCTTTTGTGGTGCAGAGTTTTCAGCGATTTGCTGTCACTCTTCCTCAAATGGTTAATATATGTTAATATATGTTAATATACGTTCAGTACTACGTCGATACATATCCTAAATGACAGTAAGAGCTAAACCAGTACGTTTACAACAATATTTGTATGCAGTAAGATACTAAATACGGCAATAACCTTACGCCTGCACCTATAGTGGTAGCATATGAAGTTGGATCACCACTGTAGGAGTGCGAGAACTTTGTATGATAAACCAAGAAGTAGAACACGAAAAACATAGCTCCTAAAAATATGAAATAATCATGAAATTCGTCCTTAGATGAAATACTCAACGAAAATCATAAAATATTTCACCTAAACCGTAAAGTTCCAAAAGTCCCTCCACCTTTGCCAGTACTATAAATCTGATGTGAACTATCAGATCAAACAATTTCGATATAAGAGAAGGCAATTTGTGCACTTTCGACTGACTCTCGATAATATCTCGGAACAGTTAAAGTCTTACATGCAGAGCGAGAGCATCAAGTAGGGGTCTGTAGCACCATTCTACGAAGGTTGCCCAAAAAGTATTTTTTTCTGAGCCGGAAACACTGCTACGAATGCGAAACGTTACGTATGAATTATTTGAAGTTCCTGAGTGAGCGCGCCAAGTTTCCGTCACTTCCGACAGATAGCTGCAGGACAGTTTCAAAATGGTGTCTGTAGCTGATGTACGGTGAAAGCAACTTGCTGACATTGAATTTATCACTGCGGGGGATATTCACAAACGCTTGTGCAGAGTCTATGGAGAACCCGCTGGCGAGGGAAATACAGTTAGTCGCTGGGCACGGAGAGTGACGTCATTAGAAGGCGGTTCGTCGGAGCTCCACGATTTGCAACGGTCGGGGAGACCATAAACGGCTGACACACCTTACACACCTCACCGAGTCCCCCTCGGACTTCCACTTGTGTCGACCATTAAAGGATGCCATTCGTGGCAGAAATTTTGAGGACGATGAGGGGGTGATTCACGCAGTGAATTAGTGGCTTCGTCACCAGAACAAGGATTGGTACCGACAGGGCATACACGCCCTTGTTTCGCGCTCGATGAAGGCCATAGAACGGGATGGACATTACGTGAAAAAATAGCGTGCGTAGATAAAACAGAATTCTTTCCTGTGCGTAATTTTAGAAATTTGTGGTAATGACTATGGGACCAAACTGCTGAGGTAATCGGTCTCTAGGCCTACGCACTCCTTAATCTAACTTAAACTAACTGACGCTAAGGACAACACACACACACACACACACACACACACACACACACACACACACACACACACACGCCTGAGGAAGGACTCGAGCCTCCGATAGGAGGAACCACGCAAACCGTGACAAAACGCCCAAGACCGCGCGGCTGCCCCGCGCGGCAGTGTGTGTAATTCTCATTGTGATCAATAAAGAATTGGTGAAGGAAAAAAACCGGTGCGTTACTTTCTGGGGATCCCTCGCACTTACCATCGAAAAATGCTACTATCGGAGCACAAAATATTCGAATGTGTTTCTGTTAATTTAAAAGACTCTGAATGGTAGAATACCAGCTGCCTCATTGTGTCTTCCTCAGCAAATTTAAAAGTTTCTAAAAATTTTTGGCACTTTTTTAACATACAGCTCACCTCCAACTCCCACAAACTCCCCCAATTGTAGTTCATCGCTGTCTCTCATACCATCCACTCCCAGTTGCCCTTTCTCACTAACTCATTCAGCGCAACTCACTGTCATTATCTCTTTGGGTCTCTCTATCGTTTGTCCTGCATCACGGCCACAATCCCCTTTTGTTTTGTCCCACTACTACTGTCTTCTTTCACTGTCGTTGTCTCCACTTGCTCCCTCATACTGCTAATATCTCATCCCTTCCTTCCCATTACTGGTGTCTGTTCTCACTGCTGCTATCTCTCTCTTCCTTATTGTTATTGTTATATACTCACTCACCTACTTTCACTTCCTCTTTCTCTTTATTCCTCCGCCCCTGCCACTGTCTCCTTCACTCCTTCCTTGCACTTTTCTGTCAATGTCAACTACGTTCCGCTGCCACTGCCCCCCCCCCCCCCCCCCTATCTTTCTCTCACATTTGCAGTTAGGAACTTGCTTATTCTGTATAAGAAATATTAGCAAATAATAATAGTGAT
This sequence comes from Schistocerca serialis cubense, assembly GCF_023864345.2. Classification (NCBI taxonomy): domain Eukaryota; kingdom Metazoa; phylum Arthropoda; class Insecta; order Orthoptera; family Acrididae; genus Schistocerca; species Schistocerca serialis. The sequence goes on from NC_064638.1 coordinate 838,324,088, forward strand.
GCTGTCACTGTTTGCTGGTAATATTTACTGACAAAATGCAACCTAACGCTTGATTGCGTACTTACGGCTATCCTGTGTGGCCGTTTTATAGTACGCCTTAAAAAGAGTGAGAGATTATTAATTCATCACTGATGCGTCGATTCTCGATTGCGTTCAGGAGACGTAGGGATTGATTACGGGAAGGGGTTTTATTAATTGATCTTTTGACCGGGATTGCCTTCAAGCAATCAGAATCATCAATGCAAATACCTAAGGGACCTATTTCAATATAAAAATGGAAATGAAAGCAAATTAGTTGAATTTCGTAAGAGAAAGATTAACAGATTGGAAGTTGAAGACACATTAGTGGTCTCCCAGATACAATCGAAACGCCGCGATAAAGAGCGAACCTGTAACAAAGCTCATATACAATTTGAGCATAATTTTTGGTTAGTGAAAGAAAAGAATAAGAATAAAATTACTGTATCGTAAGATATTAATATATTGTGAACAAACTGGCTTTAAACTTCTAGACATTGACCAATACACAATATTTACGTGACTTACATCTAATATTTCTTTTGCACATGGCGCAATCCAATAATCGCTGCTTTGTCAGTCCGTTCCTTCTTGAAATAAAATGTCTTTGTGTGTGCGTAAGTACATTATTTCCTCACTCGAGTTTCCGAAATGTTTGTTCGTCGTTTCACATAGTTTTACACAAATTAAAAATACAACTTGTAGCAATGCTATGTAGTACGTATTAACATGTCGGCGACCAAAAGTACAAGGGTGATGAAGTCTCTAGAATATTTCCTAACAAATGATAGATTGTACTTTCTTCCGTTTCGCAGCTTCTTGCTATCAAGTGCTGCGGCAATGATTTTAAATATCTGCTCCCAGTGAGTCATAGTGTTTATTTAGAGTTTTTAGACGCTGGACGCGCGTCTTGGTATAGACGCACTTTAAAAATGAGTATTTGGTCTCTTTACTTTCGCGCTGTGATGCTTAGCATTTTTACGAACTAGAGCTCGTTCGCTGTCCTTTACTTTTATGACAAATATCTCATAAGCAAAGTATCTGAAATCGAATAATATTACACACACTGTCATTGTCTCCTTCGCTTTTTCTATAACACGGCCATTGTCTGCTATCTTCCAGTATGTAGTACTATTACGTATCTTTGGCACAGCTACTTTCTTCTTTTCTCTCAGCATAAAAGAGTGCTAATATGTTCGCATGCCAAAATTTGTGGAAAATATTTTAAAGCTGCTTATTAAGGTATAATGAGGCAACTGGTACCCCACTATTCAGTCCCCTTTGTTTTACCCTACTACTACTGTCTCCTTTCACTGTTGTTGTCTCCACCTTGCTCCCTCATACTGCTAATATCTCATCCCTTCCTTCCAATTACTGGCGTGTCTTCTCACTGTCACAAACTCAGGAACATATTCGCATAATTTGTGCTCCGATAGGAGATTTCTCCGCTGGTTCCCTTCTTTTCCTTGCTGCAGCAGGACATGCCACACATCTGAAAAGAAATATGTTGGTCAGTAATATTTAGATAGTTTACTTATGTGAAATTGAAATAACGCAACACTAACTTTTCACATCAGATCGGGTTTTAAGTGCAAATTTGTTTTGTATGTGCTTCAATACTACGACATGGTGTTCCTGGGTGATAAAGGAGACTGTGACGAATGAAAAATATTTTTATCGGTTTTGGTGCTGTCACGATTTAATTTCATCATTTCACTGTATTGTTATAGCAGCCAAGAAGTAAAATAAGTCAAGGAAAAGGATGTGATACTTACCACTTTACTGTAAGTAAAGTCTGTGTTGATGCATATTTCCTAGAAAAATCAGTACTGCATCCAGCCATGCAAGTATTCCGACTGAGACAGGAAAGTTCATCCGTGCGCCGTTGGTCAACAGCACAGCTTGCGCTCGCCATAGATCATCCTGCTCAAGCTGGCTGCTAGGAGATCAACCGACTGTCACGAAATCCTAGAGTTTAATTGTTATAAAATAACGGTTGCACACTATATTTGCCCGAATTAATGGTTCAAGTATGGCACTGAAGGGAGTGTGAGTCAGTCACTACTGAGGAGATTGCGAGCTTGGGTCGGTAAGACGGCATACGTGTTTGACGTGTATGAGGTATGACACGTTTACATGTGTCATGATCGATACCTGACTGGCCCAAAACTGTATCGCTTATTTAGTAAATGTGGAATTTTCCGCGATTTTATTCAAAGACTCCAGGAAGCTGCTCTTGGACTGTTCTGTTTAAAATAAAGGGTTTGAAGAGATCAGTAACTGCTCTGGGGCATAATGGGTGTAATTATTTTCTGAGTTATGTCAGAGTCGGGCTCCTCGTATTTTGCGTGACATTTGACGAAAGGGCTAGGGATTTTAAGTAGGTACGGACAGAGTGAAGAGTGGCTTGTACCCTTTGTCAGTATTTAATAGCAGAATTCGTGAGTCGTTAAAATACGATATTAAAGTTTTGACTTCACTAATTTTTGTCTGAAGTGGTCCGTGAGATGTTGCCTGTGATACCAATTAACGCACACGCCAGTGAATTTGGGAATTGCAACTGATTAGGAGATATATATGAGGGCGTACTCTAAGGTAGTTGAGTGTCAGCCGTGAGTATAGTTTTTGAAGTACAGAATCCTACTACTGGGTAGTAACGTTGTTGTGTTTGTGGACTAATTGCTTATCTAACCAAATTCTCGAAGGTTTTCTTGGTCGGCGAATCCAGCACAGGGAAACATAGATCGGACGGGGTTTATTATAGATGGAGTAGTTTGCCCGTACATATTGTTAGTGACGTGACCACTGATACCATACTGCCCTAACTGAAACATTTTAAAGACCAAATTCAAACTGTTATCATTATTTCAGTAGCAAAAGTGATGAGTGACTTCATATGTAGGATTTGCTAGTACGTACGCGACATGATAACACCTAAAGAGGTTCATACTTTGAAAATCTGAACTTCAATTTGAGATATAAAGTGGTGGTGGCACCTAAGGTTTATAATTTTTTTTGTTGTACTTTTCATCTTGTTAATGAGGGATATTAGCTCTTTGGCAGACTCATTCATAACAGACGTTTGATAATTGTTAACCACTTACATTTAAAAGGAAAGGATAATAAACTTTCATTAGTTCAAAATAAATTTCAGTCCCCGAGTTGTCATTTATGTGATGATTTCCCAATAATTTATTTTGAAAAGAAAAGAATTTAGGCAAAGCAAAAGTTATAGTTCTGACAAGTAGCGCAATCACGCTCGTGTCATCAATTAGATCTAGGCAGTTCAACTGAGAATATTTAAAGCAAAGAGAGTCATTGTCAAAGACTAGCGCCTTATGGGTTAAACTTTAGGCGACTTGCTTACAACAAATAATTGCATAGCCGTCTGGTATAATGTGTTAACGAAAAAATATTTATTCGCAAAAACTCACAATGAGATGAAAGTAAAAAAAACAACAGAGAAGTCACAAAAATTAGGAGACTCTATAGTATTACGGCAAAGACAAAAAAATAACATGACCAGAAAAAACTCTCTCGCGCTTTTGATACCACTTTGCACCAGACATGAAAAATATCACTGCCACACAGCCCCCCCCCCCCCCCCCTTAAAGTGCGGAGCCCCAGGGATATCTTGATACTTGAATTTTATTCGACGTCCAGCTCTGGTGTGCGTCGGGTGTCTCGGGGAGGGTGACGTTGTTGTTTGTGGTGGTGGTTCACCTGTCTCGGACGATGTACTGAGCGGTGTTTCGGTATGCTCTGCGTCCATCATGTGTTGATGCACAGGCGTGGTGTCAGAGGTCGGAGAGGGTAAAACCCATGCTGGCTTGACACGTTCAATCGATACCTTTGTCGGAACACCATTGTACATTATGTACACGGTACGTTTATTTCTACTCAGCATCTGAAATGGGTCCGTATATGGTGGTTGTAAAGGCGACTTGACTGAGTCTGTTCGCAACATTACGTGAGAGCAACCGTATAAGTCTTTGTGTACAAACACCTTACGGTTGCCATTGCGAGAAGGTAGCGGGCATGGTATATTTGTACAGTGACGTTTTAGCTGCTGCACCCAGTGTGTGAGGCCCTCTCATCCAGGTAGTGAGATTGGTACTCAATAATCTGCAGGAATCCCTAGCGGCTCGCCGTAAACCATCTCGGCATCTGATGCATCAATATCGGGTTTGTGAGCTGTCCGCAGACCTAACAACACTAATGCTAATGCTTCCGTCCATCTCTCTTGATTACACATCAATGCTGCTTTGAGTGTTCTGTGCTATCGTTCGACCATATCATTACTGCAGGGTGATAGGCAGTCGTGTGGTGGCATTGGAAACCGCACATTTTGGATTGCTCGAGGAACGACGTAGATTAGAACTGACGTCCTTGGTCAGTTGTGACATGAAGGGGCCATCCAAAACGGGCAACCCACTTACACAGAAACGTCTTAGCAGTAGAATGAAATTTTCACTCTACAGCGGAGTGTGCGCTGATATGAAACTTCCTGGCAGATTAAAACTGTGTGCCGGATCGAGACTCGAACTCGTGACCTTTGCCTTTCGCGGACAAGTGCTCTACCTGTGACTAAGCCATGTCTCCGCAATATCCTTTCTTTCATTAGTGCTAGTTCTGCAAGTTTCGCAGGAGAACATCTGTAAAGTTTGGAAAGTAGGAGACGCGGTAGTGGCGGAATTAAAGCTGTGGGGACGGGGCGTGAGTCGTGCTTGGGTAGCTCATTTGGTAGAGCACTTGCCCGAGAAAGGCAAAGATCCCGAGTTCGAGTCTTGGTCCGGCACACAGTTTTAATCTGCCAGGTTGTTTCATATCAGCGCACACTCCGCTGTAGAGTGAAAATTTCATTCTAGAAACAACCCCCAGGCTGTGGCTAATCCATGTCTCCGCAATATCCCTTCTTTCAGGAATGCTAGTTCTGCAAGTTTCGCAGGAGAACTTCTGTAAAGTTTGGAAGGTAGGAGACGCGATACTGGCGGAATTGAAGCTGTGGGGACGGGGCGTGAGTCGTGCTTGGGTAGCCCAGTCGGTAGAGCACTTGACCGCGAAAGGCAAAGGTCCCGAGTTCGAGTCTCGGTCCGGCACACAGTTTTAATCTGCCAGGAAGTGTCTTCGCAGTAGTTTCGGCTGAAATATCGACTATTGGAGTTGCTTCTGCCCATATTGTGCACCAATCTATGGCCGTAAACAAATGTCTGTAACCCTCTGACTGTGGGAGAGGTCCAACCAGGTCCACGTGAACGTGTGCGAATCTAGCAGAGGTACCTTGAAAATCTTCAATATCAGCACGCACATGTCGTCCTACTTTACTTTGTTGACAAGTAATGCAGGAACGTACCCAAAGGCGCGCGTCTCTTTTCATAGAAGGCCACACATAGCGGTCTGTCAGCAGTTTGATTGTAGCGTAGGCCCCTGGGTGCGATAGTGTGTGGACATTGCCGAATGCTGTCTTACGCAATATTTCTGAAATGAATGGTCTTGGTCTGCTTTGAGAAAAGTCGCACCACAGCTTCAGCTTGGAGTTAGGCACCAGAATTTGCTCGAACTTCAGACCTGTAGACGGGTCGTGTAACAGCTGTCGTAGCTCTGCATCCTTGGTCTGTTCCACTGCAAGTTTATCATAGTCTATAATTTCTGAAATCCTGCAAATACGGGAAAAATAGTCAGCCACTAAATTTTCTGCGCCTCTTAAATGGCGTATATCTGTCGTGAACTGACTTATAAACTCAATATAACGGAACTGTCTTGGTGAGCACTTATCTTTTTTTTTTGTCATCAGTCTACTGACTGGTTTGATGTGGCCCGCCACGAGTTCCTTTCCTGTGCTAACCTCTTCATCTCAGAATAGCACTTGCAAACTACGTCCTCAATTATTTGCTTGACGTATTCCAATCTCTGTCTTCCTCTACAGTTTTTGTCCTCTACAGCTCCCTCTAGTACCATGGAAGTCATTCCCTCACGTCTTAGCAGATGTCCTATCATCCTGTCCCTTCTCCTTATCAGTGTTTTCCACATATTCCTTTCCTCTCCGATTCTGCGTAGAACCTCCTCATTCCTCACCTTATCAGTCCACCTAATTTTCAACATTCGTCTATAGCAGCACATCTCAAATGCTTAGATTCTCATCTGTTCCGGTTTTCCCACAGTCCATGTTTCACTACCATACAATACTGTACTCCAGACGTACATCCTCAGAAATTTCTTCCTCAAATTAAGGCCGGTATTTGATATTAGTAGACTTCACTTGGTCAGAAATGCCTTTTTTGCCATAGTGAGTCTGCTTTTCATGTCCTCCTTGCTCCGTCCGTCATTGGTTATTTTACTGCCTAGGTAGCAGAATGCCTTAACTTCATTGACCTCGTGACCATCAATCCTGATATTAAGTTTCTCGCTGTTCTCATTTCTAATTCTTCTCATTACCTTCGTCTTTCTCCGATTTACTCTCAAACCTTACTGTGTACTCATTAGACTGTTCATTCCGTTCAGCAGATCATTTAATTCTTCTTCAGTTTCACTCAGGATAGCAATGTCATCAGCGAATTGTATCATTGATATCCTTTCACCTTCTATTTTAATTCCACTGCTGAACCTTTCTTTTATTTCCATTATTGCTTACTCGATGTACAGATTCAAGAGTAGGGGCGAAAGGCTACAGCCTTGTCTTACACACTTCTTAATACTAGTACTTCGTTCTTGATCGTCCACTCTTATTATTCCCTCTTGGTTGTTGTACATATCGTATATGACCCGTCTCTCCCTATAGCTTACCGCTACTTTTTTCAGAATCTCGAACAGCTTGCACCATTTTGTATTGTCGAACGCCTTTTCCAGGTCGACAGATCTTATGAAAGTGTCTTGATTTTTCTTTAGCCTTGCTTCCATTATTAGCCGTAACGTCAGAATTGCCTCTCTCGTCCCTTTACTTTTCCTAAAGCCAAACTAATCGTCACCTAGCGCATTCTCAATTTTCTTATTCATTCCTCTGTATATTATTCTTGTAAGCAGCTTCGATGCATGAGCTGTTAAGCTGATTGTGCGATAATTCTCGCACTTGTCAGCTCTTGCCGTCTTCGGAAGTGTGTGGATGATGATTTCCGAAAGGCAGATGGTATATCGCCAGACTCATATATTCTACACACCAACGTGAATAGTCGTTTTCTTGCCACTTCCCTCAATGATTTTAGAAATTCTGATGGAATGTTATCTATCCCTTCTGCCTTATTTGACCGTAAGTCCTGCAAAGCTCTTTTAAATTCCGATTCTAATACTGGATCACCTATCTCTTCTAAATCGAGTCCTGTTTCTTCTTCTATCACATCAGACAAATCTTCACCCTCATATAGGCTTTCAATGTATTCTTTCCACCTATCTGCTCTCTCCTGAGCATTTAACAGTGGAATTCCCGATGCACTCTTAATGTTACCACCGTTGCTTTTAATGTCACCAAAGGTTGTTTTGACTTTCGTGTATGCTGAGTCTGTCCTTCCGACAATCATATCTTTTTCGATGTCTTCACATTTTTCCTGCAGCCATTTCGTCTTAGCTTCCCTGCACTTCCTATTTATTTCATTCCTCAGCGACTTGTATTTCTGTATTACTGATTTTCCCGGAACATCTTTGTACTTCCTCCTTTCATCAATCAACTGAAGTATTTCTTCTGTTACCCTTGGTTTCTTCGCAGCTACCTTCTTTGTACCTATGTTTTCATTACCAACTTCTGTGATGGCCCTTTTTAGAGATGTCCATTCCTCTTCAACTGTACTGCCTACTGCACTATTCTTTATTGCTGTATCTATAGCGTTAGAGAACTTCAAACGTATCTCGTCGTTCCTTAGTACTTCCGTATCCCACTTCTATGCATATTGATTCTTCCTGGCTAATGTCTTGAACTTCAGCCTACTCTTCATCACTACTATATTGTAATCTGAGTCTATACCTGCTCCTGGGTACGCCTTACAATCACTGGTGTTTTTAAAAGGCGATGTTATGGGTTTGTGGTCTGTAAACACAGCCACTGTCTAGCCTCTATTTGTGGGCGGAAGTATCGAATTGCTTCGTAGATCGCTGCCATACGCGCTCCACTTCTGTTGTGCAGTCTATAACTTTTTAGAGAAAACCCGTAGTGGTTGCTATTGCCCTTCTACACGTGCTTAGTGAACTGGGTGAGCGAGCAACACTGCTTTGCTGAGGCTTGCTTGAAGATCATTAAATGCTTTGTCCATTTCTTGTGTCCACTTAATTTTTCGCCGACCTTTGGCGTCGCGTCCCTTGAGTGCATCAGTGAGTGGTGCTTGCACCGTAGTAGTTGCTGGCAGATGACGTCTATAAAAATTTATTACTCCCATGTATCGTCGTAGCTCTTGGTAGTTAGTCGCTTTCGGAAGGGTCTGTATCGCTGCTATCTTCTCTGACTGAGGCAATATACCTTCTGATGACACAGTATGGCCGAGGAAAGTGACTTGGTTCTTGTGCATGATGCATTTATTTTCGTTTAAAACGACTCTGTAGTCAGATAGACGCTTGCGAAGTTGACACAGATGCTGTTCATGTGTTTGACTATCCGGAGAGAAAACCAAGTCATTAAGATAAGCAAAGCAAAATGTTAATCCCTTTATCACTTCGTCGATAAAACGCTGCCAAGTCTGTGCTACGTTCTTAAGGCCGAAAGGCATAAATAAAAACTCTAATAATCCAAATTGTGAAATCGCTGCTGCCTTCTGAACATCTCTTGGAGCCAGCGGTATCTGGTTGTACGCTTTCTTGCAATCGAGGACGCTAAAAATTTTCGCGCCGGCCAAAGCACATGTGAAGTCCTGTATATTAGGTACTGGGTATCTATCTGTAATGGTTCTTGAGTTCAATGCTCGGTAATCACCAAATGGTCTCCATGATCCATCTTTCTTACGTACTAAGTGTAGGGGTGAAGACCACGGACTCTCTGAACGGCGAATTATTCCCGACTGTAACACTTCCTCGAATATCGCCTTTGTTTCTGTCAATCTCTCTTTTGCGATTCTACGTGCTCTTCGTGAAACTGGTTGTCCTGGCGTGGTACGAATATAGTGAACCGTACTATATTAAACTTCTTTTGTCTGTCTGTCAGAACATCTCCGATTCTTCTCTTCGTCATGTAACTCTTCGGCTACAGAGTTGCCAATCGCCTGTAGCTTCTCACAAGTTGTATGCCCTTTAGTGCTTGATATTACACTGTTGTCTGTCAGATTTAACAAACGTTTTCGCCAACTCGAAATGTGTCAGAAAATCAGCGCCCAAAATAGGTTCTGTTATACCAGCTACCACAAAAGATCAGGTAAACTGTTTGGAATAACCCACATCAATCTTGCACACTTTACATCCGTACGTGTTAATCATGGAGTTATTCACTGCTTTCAAACGTGGCTGTATGTCTTTTTCGTTGTGTGGCGCATGGCTGACAGGAAGCGAACTAATGTCTGACCCGGTATCCACCAAAAACCTTGTACTCGTAAGTACGTCTGATACATACAATCTTTTCGAAACAGGAGGCATATGTATTGACGATTGCTGTCGCTGACATGAAAACACTGCACTGTTTCTGTACATACCTTGGTTGTCTGAGTAGGCGCACGGTGATGTACATCTTGTAGCATCTCTCCCAAAACGTTTATGGTACCAACACACCTTACGCTCGTCCTCTTGTTGACTTCGTGTTTCACGCCCACCCCGGTCTCTCTTGCGCTTAAAGATAACTTGTGGTCGCTGTAGGGTGTGTAGCTGCGTTTGAAAATCCTCTATTGCAGTTTTTAAATCTCTAATTTCATTTGAACTTTTTGTTGTTTGTCGCCGGCCGTTGTGGCCGTGCGGTTCTAGGCGCTTCAGTCTGGAACCGCTTGACCACTACGGTAGCAGGTTCGAATCCTGCCTCGGGCATGGATGTGTGTGATGTCCTTAGGTTAGTTAGGTTTAAGTAGTTTTACGTTCTAGGGGACTGATGATCACAGATGTTAAGTCCCATAGTGCTAAGAGCCATTTGAACCATTTGTTGTTCGTCGCGTTGCGACCGCGGCACAGTTTACTGTTATATAGTCAGTTCGGTCTTGCTGGTAATGGTGGTTATCGTACGTGGCATCTGTCGACGTCATTGCGACTGTTGCAGTAGGCTCGTGCGTCTCGTAGATTGTGTCTGCAGCGAGCAGCAGTTTGTCAACTGATCTTTCGTCGTTCATAGCTAGTGTAGTTCTTACATGCGTTGGTAGCTGTTGTTGCCACACGTGGAGTAACAGTCTATCAGAGACTGTCGAACTATCTACCAGGCTGCGTAAATGACGCCAGTATTCTGACGGGGTCCTATCTCCCCGTTTCTCTTAGTACAGCACTTGTTTGACTCTGATATCGACTGACTTCACACACCGAGAAATTAATTCTTCTTTCAGTCTACAGTATGCTCCTTCTGTAGGCGGGTTCACTATAATGTCAGATATCGAAGCCGAGGTCTGATGGTCCAAATTACTTATCAGCAAGGTGAACTTCTCGTGATCACTGACTATTCTTTGTTGTAGAAATATATTTTCCATTACCGCGAACCATGTGTGTGGCTGAGAAGGCATGAATGGGGGCGCTCGTAATTGCAACCGTTGAGTTGGTGAAGCGCTGAAACCAGCGGGTAGTTCCATTGCTGTTACTTGCTGTCGTTGTGCTGCAGTAGTCCCAGTTTCCGATGATGTTGCCTTGATGGTGTGTGCCATGGTTTTTGAACCAACATCATTCCTCTGGTCCGGTATATGCATGAAGTTCATATCTTTCGAAATATGCAACTGTAAAGTTTCTATCTCATTCTGGAGCCTATAAATTTCTTCCATTATCGAACGGTATCGTTTTGCCGTCGTCGTTCATTGCTTTTGCAGTTAATGTTCGACGTAGCTAACGAAAGGTTTAAAGTTCCTTAATCGGAGGTCACCAATTAGGTAGGCGACTTGCCTACAACAAGTAATTGCATAGTCGTCCGGTATAATGTGTTAACGAAAAAATATTTATTCGCAAAAACTCACAATGAGAAGAAACTAAGAAAGCAACAGAGAAGTAACAAAAACTAGGAGACTCTATAGTCTTACGGCAAAGATAAAAAAACTACACATGACCAGAGAAAAACTCTCGCCCACTTTTGATATCACTTTGCACCAGACATGAAAAACATCACTGCCACAAAACCATTCAAATAATTTCATAAGACGTTGGCATTGACATAATACGATTAACTTCATACTAGATTTAGCGAGAATATTTCTATAACGTTTACGAAAGAAATGAACTGATACGTATCTAATGATTATATTAATCATTTAATCATTTTTGTAGTAGAACAAAAACCAGAGGTGGTGCCCAAAGAAGTTTGTTTACGTTGTCCTAGTTACAGTTTACACCTCTGGAATTGGATGTCAGAATACATTAGAGCTACAGGGATGTGTATGCAATCTTGGTATACCATATAAGTGTTAAAAGTCTTAAGTATCATGATACTAAAGGTCGTATTTTAATGCAAGAAAAAATATTTTTGTTATTTAGTGGAATAGTTAGACGTTCTAGCTTACGTATCCATACGACACATATATTGAATGAATTCTTCGCAAAACAGAAATATAGATACCCTAGAGTCTGAATAATTTAAATTATAAAACTTAATATAAATTATTACGTTATTGACAGTTGAAGAGTGGAAATTGGAAATTTGTGGTAAGGTCTTATGGGACCAGACTGCTACGGTTACCGGTCCCTAAGCTTACACGCTACTTAATCTAACTTAAACTAATTCACGCTAAGCACGACACACACACATCCATGTCTGATATATTTATTCCATTTTGAAAGTGGCAAGGGAAGTAAACATTACATGCAACGCCTGATGAAAACAATTAAACACTCATAAGGAGAGGAAGAAACGAAATGAAACCTCACGATTTGCCAGGGCACATGATTTTAGTGATTACATAAAGAGGCATATTTACAAAGAACTTCGCAATATGAGCCCACTTATAAGTTTGACGTTACACCCTCTCTGGCCTGGATGCTTGCTCATATTCAGCTGAGAAGAGTGCCATAACGCCATAGTATTCTTTCCTGTGGCAAGCTGGCCCACAATAGTTGTGACTAGTCCTTCTTACTCCGGGTATTGACACTAAGATGGAGTTGTCATCTGAAATGGTTCAACACGTCTTGTAGTGGGGACAGGTATTGGGATCTTGTTGGCCCAAGGAGTGCTTCTGCATCAGACATAGAGGTAATGGAGAAAAGTGCCGCATGTGGAGCAGCAGTGTCTTGTTGAAAAGTGGGACCACAATACTGTCGCAATGTGATGTACCGTTGTGCTGTTAGAGCTCCCTCAATCACTACCAGCTGTTTTTTGCGGCCATTCCCGATGGCATTCCGCACCACGATGCCAGTAGTAAAGGTATTGTGCCTCTCCCCCCCCCCCCCCCCCGAAACATTGCAAGAATGGAAACTCCCCCAGTGTCCCAGAGTCGCCACTATACCCGCTGCCGATGCTCATCCGGGGTAGTGCAGAGCCATGATTCACCGCTGAACACAAGACGACGCGACTCATGAAAAGTCCGTGCTTCCCTCACAGCGCCACTCCAAACGCATCTGTTTGTATAAAATGCATCTTTGACCATCGGCTGCTTTTATTTCAAACCCAAATGTCAACCGTTTTTAATCATGGACCATCTTCACGGATAAGGGCTATGACCGTTTAAGCCATCACATAACATTTGTCACTACTTATGAGTAGAGCATGTCATCAATATCAACATACGACACAGGACTTTTACAACCAAACACACTAATACTAAGTATACATAGGGCAGTACTGAAGAGGAGATCAGGACTATAAGTGGCTCTAAGCACTATGGCACTTAACTTCTGCGGGCATCAGTCCCCTAGACTTAGAACTACTGAAACCTAACTAACCTAAGGACATCACACACATACATGCCCGAGGCAGGATTCCGACCGCTGCAGCAGTGCGGCTAAGGGGGACTATAAGTATTACATATGTTTGTACTATAGTGTTAACGGCAGCCTATGCATGGGATGGTAATTCCTTAGTTCGGCTGCTAGTCTATTATCAATGATGTAGGATGAAACACAGAATGTAGCATGAAGTCCATTATTAGTTCTCGAGTAGGAGGTGCAGATGGATAGGGAATGTGATGTGCTTGGTGCACACTACGACGTTCCGCCATAGTAGGTGTCAAATGTAGGCGACCAGAACGTTGAGTACGACTGCACTCGCCCCTACGTCCCCCAACAAATCAGATTATACCACACCAGGCCTGGTTACTAATCATGAACAACACTAACTCACTCTGGTTGCTGTACACGTGCCACAGAGAATTGAAAGTCGAATCATTCACATAGCCGTTACTTCGTTCGCATGTTGAGTACGTGTGCGAAGTTACACTGACATTTCTTCTGGGTGTTTTCGTTCTTTTGTAGGGCACTGTACATTGGGAGAGCTCATACTTCAGCATCCACACTGCGAATTCCAGAATGCATACGTGGTGTATGCTTCAACCTTAAGATTAAGCCACAATGTGTTAGAGATGGGAAATCATGGCAGTCGGGCCACTAAAGAAACGGATGGATCATAAAACTCGAAAAACTGAGTAAAAAGTAGAGATTAAATGGAGTATTTTGTGGTAGAATGTTACTCGAGAGACCGGTGTTGTGTATCGTGTATTAAATCGATGACCTAGAAAGGACGGAGAGGCTTAGTCTTGCCTAGCCCTCAGTGGTTCACAGCCCCAGAATTCCTCGCACCCCACCCCTGCCTCATACCGAGCCTAGAGTTATTGTGCGGATCGGCCTCCAGTGGACATCCCGGGGGACGTCTCATACCTGATGAGTGTACCCCAAATGTTTGCGTGCTACAGTAAATATGGTGTACGTGTACGTAGAGACAGTGTCTGCAGAGCAATCGCCGACATTATGTAACTGAAGCGAAATAGGGGGAATCAGCCCGCATTCACAGAGGCTGATGGAACACCGTCTTAAAAATCATACACACGCTGGCCGGCACACCGCACCTCGACAGTTATTGGCCGGGCGGATTCGTGCAGAGGACCATGACGCCTTCAAGCTCAGGAAGCAGCGCGTTAGACTGTGCGGCTAGCCAGGTGGGCGAAACCTGTGTTCCCACGAGGAAGTACACGAGAATCGATCGGTAGCTCTAAAGACTGCAAGTCGGTGAGGTGATGCCCGAAACGAGAGGAACTGCCCGGCTGCAGTTGATGCGAGGCGGCCGCGCAGCTGGCCTCAAAAATGGCTCTGAGCACTATGGGACTTAACTTCTAAGGTCTTCAGTCCCCTAGAGCTTAGAACTACTTAAACCTAACTAACCTAAGGACACTACACACATCCATGCCCCAGGCAGGATTCGAACCTGCGACCGTAGCAGTCGTGCGGTTCTAGATTGTAGCACCTAGAACCGCTCGGTCACCCCGGCCGCCCGCAGCTGGCCTCGGCTCAGTGCTGTGAGCCGCCTTAAGCGCCGGTCAGGCGGGTGCTGCAAGCGAAATGTGGCGAGATGTGGCGCTGCCCACTAGACGCACTGGCCTGAAACGATTGCCAGTGTCTGCCCAACTGAACAGCACGCGTCCCGTGTGAACGCCCTTTGATGGAACCACATGGCCGGCACACAGTTGGTCTTTGCTGCACGCGAACGGGGATATCCGTCACAAACAGACGTATGCAACCCGTCGAAGTGAGGGACAAGGCTTGAACGCATGGAGTGTAAGTACTTATCCTTGTTCCTTGTCATATACCCTGCGAATGAATCAATATGAAGAGTTCTTCAATTTTTTATGTCCATCCGTCGTATATTATACTCCACAAATTATGAAAAAGAGACCAGTATGTGTTCTGGTCGGATATTTCACTCAAGAATGCCTTGAAGTCCAATTCGTTACAAACTGTAACATATCAAATATCTAAAAACTTTATTACTTGTTTTTGTAAGTGAAAAATCTAGTGATAATTAGCTCTTCCATAAAAATACAAAATTTTGAATCTTTTCTCTCTACTAGAGAAATCGATGTACAGGAATCATTTTTAACACTCCTGAAACTGGTGATGTCTTGTTGGCGCGATGTACTTGGAGTTCAGTTATCGATTGTATCTGCTCTGTGTACGTCTCTACCACATTACTGGGCATCTCAAGGACGCCGGCCTAGAAGTGGGTGCGCGATCAGAAACGCGCTGGCACGTAAGTAGGGGCGATCGCGGCAAGCAGGATGGCAGTGAATTCCTGCCAACGGTAAGCGGAGTTGGAGGTTTCATTTTGGGTCCGCCAACATACGGCAAACTTTGTTTCTTTTTTAAATTATCACCATCCACTAACGCATTTCAAGAATGGTATTTCTTGATGCTGTGAGCCTTGGGATTAACTGCCTTATTTACAAGTCATCAGTACCGACCTGTACTAAGTTGCGCACTTAACTGTTTGTAAAGCCGGCCGAAGTGGCCGTGCGGTTAAAGGCGCTGCAGTCGGGAACCGCAAGACCGCTACGGTCGTAGGTTCGAATCCTGCCTCGGGCATGGATGTTTGTGATGTCCTTAGGTTAGTTAGGTTTAACTAGTTCTAAGTTCTAGGGGACTAATGACCTCAGCAGTTGAGTCCCATAGTGCTCAGAGCCATTTGAACCTGTTTGTAAAGTGTTCCATTGTTTTTGATAACAAATTGCTGTTTAAATAATATCCAATTTTGCTAACGCAGCGCCTTATCACCCCAAACAATGTTCCTATTTCATTACCATTGTTACCAACCGCTCGTGAAGCTACATAGCGGGATACTCGCGTATTTAAATATTTACATCACATTCCAACGTTTTAAGCGGGAATGGTATGATCTGATAAACTACTGCGTGATATTCAGACTACGGTTCATAAGGTGAGAGCAGTTCTGTAGTGGAGTGGTTACTCAGTAGAACGTTTAAACGCCATTCCACTGCTACGGTCGCAGGTTCGAATCCTGCCTCGGGCATGGATGTGTGTGATGTCCTTAGGTTAGTTAGGTTTAAGTAGTTCTAAGTTCTAGGGGACTGATGACCACAGATGTTAAGTTCCATAGTGCTCAGAGACATTTTTTTTTTTTAAACGCCATTCGGTAATGGTACACGGAATACAAAAAAGTAAGCCTTCAGTTTATAATGATATCCATGTTCCGAAATACAAAATAGACACTGTGGAGCAACACAAACATGTTACAAACGTTCTATGCAAACTTAACTTCCAAATAAAATAGTACACAGTACTATCTAGTACGTATAGAAACACAGCACCACCTCGGTCACTTCTTTACTTAAATGAATAACCGGTTTCGGTCCTTTTCTATATCCTCAGATCCATTAATTAGGAATTATTCCGAAGCGCAAGACTTCGGTTGGCAAAGATTCAGTTGAAACTAATCACTACGTAGTTCACTGGATCCTATGTGTGATACGCAAGCAAATATTTATAGTCTGAGAAAAATGGATATTTTTAATAGAAAAGATTCTTTAGTCACTCATAGGAATGCTGAGCCCGGAAAATTGCATCGAAATGCAGAGCGCTATTACTGCCAACTCACAGAAGTAGTGAACTAAAAGTAAAAGCATAAAACGTCTTAATATCGGATTTATTATTCCATTAGAAATCAATTAGTACTCAAACAGGTGAACCATGGGAATGCTAGCCATCAGCAATCACCAAAGAGGTATTTATGGGCTATTGATAATGGCTAGTCACTCGAAAACGACAGACTCATTAAAATATTTACGTGAAAACGTTACTGAAACAGATTTATATTTTAAGTTAAGGTGTTCGCCGATGTTATCTGACATTTCTGCAGACAGGGCGTTGATAATTAGTTTAGGTTCACACAGCATATTGTTATACAATACGGACTGGTATGTACGCGGCCTGCACAAATTCCTCTCCTGTGCCAAACTCTCCATCCCAGAGTAGCACTTGCTATCTACGCCCCCAATTATTTGCTGAATGTATTCCAGTCTCTGTCTTCCATTACAGAATTTGCCCTCTGCAGCTCCTTCTAGTACCATGGAAGTCATCCCGTGATGTCTTAACAGATGTCGTGTCATCCTGTCACTTCTCCTGGTCAGTGTTTTCCACATATTCTTTCCTCTCCGATTCTGGACAGAACGTACTCATTACTCACCTTATCAGTTCACCTAATTTTCAACATCCCTCTGTAGCATCACTTCTCATATGTTAAGATTCTCTTCTGTTCCGGTTTTCTCACAGTCCATGTTTCAATACCGTACAATGCTGTGCTCCAAACGTACATTCTCAGAAATTTCTCCCTCAAAATAATGCCAATGTTTGATGCTAGTAGGCTTCTCTTGGCAAGCAATGACCTTTTTGCTAGTTTTGGTCTACTTTTGATGTCTTCCTTGTTCCGTCCGTCATTGGTTATTTTGCTGCCTAATTAGCAGAATTCTTTAACTTCACCTACTTCGTGACCATCGATCCTACCGTTAATTTTCTCGCTGTTCTTATTTATGCTACTTTTCATTACTTTCGTCTTCTCCGATTTACTCTTAGCCCATATACTGTACTCATCAGACTGCTCATTCCATTCAGCATATCATGTAATTCTTCTTCACTTCCACTCAGGAGCCACGCGGGATTAGCCGAGCGGTCTCGGGCACTGCAGTCAGGGACTGTGCGGCTGGTACCGGCGGAGGTTCGAGTCCTCCCTCGGGCCTGGGTGTGTGTGTTTGTCTTTAGGATAATTTAGGTTAAGTAGCGTGTAAGCTTAGGAACTGATGACCATAGCAGTTAAGTCCCATAAGATTTCACACACATTTGAACATTTTTCCACTCAGGATAGCAATGTCTTTATCGAATCGTATCATTGAACCTTTGATTTCAGTCACTGATTTTCGATGTACAGATTGAACAGTAGTGACGAAAGACTACATCCCTTTCTTACACCCTTTTTCATCCGAGCACTTCGTTCTTGGTATTCCACTCTTATTATTTCCTCTTGGCGCTTGTACATATTGTATATTACCCGTCGTTCCCTGTAGCGTAACCCTATTTTTCTTAGAATTTCGAACATCTGGAACGCATTATTACATTATCGAACGCTTTTTCTAGGTCAATGGCCGAGCGGTTCTAGGCGCTTGAGTCTGGAACCGCGTGACTGCTGCGGTCGCAGGTTCGAATCCTGCCTCGGGCATGGATGTGTGTGATGTCCTTAGTTAGGTTTACGTATTTCTAAGTCTAGGGGGCTGATGACCCCAGATGTTAAGTCCCATAGTGCTCAGAGCCATTTGAACCATTTGATTTCTAGGTCAAGAAATCCAACGAACGTGTCTTGATTTTCCTTTAGTGTTGCTTTCATTATCAACAGCAACGTCAGAATTGCTTATCTTGTGCCTTTACCTTTCCTAAACGGAAACTGATTGTCATCTAACACATCCTCAATTTTCTTTTCCATTCTTCTGTACATTATTCTTGCCAGCAACTTGAATGCATGAGCTAATAGACAACGCATCCGTTAGGACAGTGCGGAGAAATTTGACGTTAATGGGCTATGGAAACAAACTAATGACGCGAGTGCGTTTGCTTATAGCATGACATGGCCTGCAGACCCTCTCCTAGGCACGGGGCCATATCGGTTCGGCGACTTGAAAACCATGGCCTGCTCATAAGAGCCCCGATTTCAGTTAGTAAGAGCTGATGTTAAGGATCGAATGTGGCACAGACCCCACGAAGCCATGGACCCAACATGTCAACAAGGCATTGTACAAGATGGTGGTGGCTCCGTAACGGTGTGGGCAAAGATGGTGGTGGCTCCGTAACGGTGTGGGCAATGTTTACATGGAATGGACTGGAACCTCTGGTCCAACTGAATCGATCACTGACTGGAAATGATTATGATCGGCAAAGTGGAGACCATTTGCAGCCATTTCTGTTCCCCAACAACGACGCACCGTGTCACCGGGCCTTAATTGATCGCGATTGGTTTTTGATGAACATTCTGGACATTTCGAGCGAATGATTTGGCCACCTAGATCGCCCGTCACGAACTCCATCGAACATTTACAGGATATAATCGAGAGACCAGTTCGTGCACCAAATCCTGCACTGTCTACGCTTTCGCAATTATGTACGGTTATAGAGGCTGCATGGCTATTGTTTCTGCAGGGGACTTCGAGCAATTTGTTGAGTCCACGTCACGTGTAGTTACTGCGCTATGCCGGGAAAAGGTGGTCCGACACGATACTGGAAGGAATCCCATGAATTTCCTCACCTTTAGTACTATTCCAGTTTTACAATAGTTTCTAAACATTCTTAGGGCATAACAGTAATTATTCACCATGTCTTTTCGATCTTATATTATAATCCGGGAAAATTTACACAAATTATGAGTAAGATGAGTATTAATTCTAGGGCCGCAGGCTTCTGAGTCTTTTAGAATGACTCTAAAGATCGTTCTCGTTTTCTCCCATGCAATTACCGACAAACTACCTTTCTACATATTCTGTTGACGGACATAAATGAACCTGATCGTGCTATATTAGACAAGGAACTCTTGTAGTAATTTTGCAATTGGATACAACAGAAAACAAAGTAGCTACTAGATGTTACC
This sequence comes from Schistocerca serialis cubense, assembly GCF_023864345.2. Classification (NCBI taxonomy): domain Eukaryota; kingdom Metazoa; phylum Arthropoda; class Insecta; order Orthoptera; family Acrididae; genus Schistocerca; species Schistocerca serialis. The sequence goes on from NC_064638.1 coordinate 838,343,751, forward strand.
TACTCTCGGGGGATGCGCTAATTCGAACGGTAGCCGGTATTTGTTCGCGGCACGAAATTCAGTGGTTAACCGACTAAACAATGAACCAACTGTAATACTGCATGTTATATGGGTGTTCAGTAGACCGCTGCACAGCAGTGTGGTTACAATAAATTGTCCTGCATTCTGACTCCAGCAGCGCGCGGTGTCACAAAAATGGTATTCTGTCAGCAGCTCCGAGCGACACGAATTAAGCGAGGCGCAAGAATTTCCGGACAGAGTTTCCGCTACTAGAGGTGCTATTGAATGCCTGCACACGAGCGCAGCGCACCATGGATTGTCTGCTATAGCCTACGGGGTGCCATCGTGACAGCTGGACAGAGTGATTTACCGGTTGACTGCGGCGGTGTTCGATGCACACTTGCTTTGACCACGCGTTACTGCCGAAGATGTTACACGCACACACACGCACGTGCCGTAAATAGCTCCCAGGTGGCTGATACACATAATCACAATCGTGGTGGCCTCCTTCAAACTGTTCAGCACTTACTGGTACATTGTACATTGTACACTCTTGAAATTTCAATGAGTACCAGAGGACAAATTCAAAAGGATTAAAAAATGTTGACTATGCGCAAAAAAAAAAGCTGACTCTCTTATAATGCAGGAAATTATATAAGGTATGTGAGCTGTCAGATGAGATTTTATCGAATTGTTGCCTGTAATCATTAATAGCAATGAAATCATTAATTCGTCAGTTAGTAGTATTCATGTAATACTGAATGAACACTTCACATTGGGTGAAAGTAATGTTCACGTGTAAGTGAAGGCCCAAGTGTCGATGCTTATTTCTTAAAAACAGGGAAAGCATTTCTGTAGAGACATACGTTCGACTGCTGCATACACGTAACAAAAAACTCCACAATGTGACAACTGTAAATATCTTGACCCCACCCTATTGTTTACGACAGATGCATAACATCATTGTTTTTATGATATTTATTTTGTTTTCAGTGTGAAAACACTATTTAGCCGCCACTAATTACACTATTTAGCCTTTAACACTAACACTGTTTATCTATCAACAATTTAGGAAAACTGAATTGCTTCAAAAACATGTAAAATATTTAATACCTTGAAATAGCTTCGCAATACTTCCAAAAAAGTAGAACTAGTGTGCTGGAGTACAGATCGAGGGGCCGGTAATTACACATTACGTTTATTTATAGTCCCTGCATTAAAATTCTGTTTCGAAGCCTCACGCCCCAGCATACACATCACAAGCGTGATCGTCTACTTCACGTATGTTGCCAACACTCAGTAACGAGAAACATGATTCTTTATACGAGAGAAGTATAGATCGCCTGTGTTTGGTTAAATCACTAAGTGCATATATAATGACTACAGAAAAATTCCCTGATTATAGTGTCATAATTTATCTTGAGTATTGGCCCATTAAAGTACTGTTGTACAGCGATCTGATCCTCATTTCAAGAACACGGTAACGCAGGTACCATTTGCTTTTAGCAACACTCAATTTGAGCTTAAAGAATATTTTAATTCTGTTTAATGATCGAATATCCTACTAATAGAACTATTAATTGATTTACAAAATGTTTAATGTACGCTAGACAGGCTAAACACGTCCACTGTGTATACTCAGCTGGTAAGTTAAACACTATTATACAAAGGAGCTGAAAATATTAGATTATAGAAGAACACAGTATGGAATTCTATATTTCATATGCTGTCCAATGATCTCGACAAAACCTCACACTTTGGGGATGCAAGAATCGCAGGAAAAAAATACTGCTATCAATTTTATGCTGGCGAAATGCGTGCAACACATGGAAAACAAATATCATTGAATTATATGCTTGTTGAAGGCAAATGGTTACAGTAGAATCCACATTACTAAATAAATAATGTACGCGAACATGGAGCTTTTTGAAAATTAATGTTATACAAATATCTCAATCTAATGGTGATAAGATGACTGAATAAATATAGAAAGATTATCAATCAATTGTCATTCAAACGCAAAGACACAGTCAGTTTACGTGAAGAACATAGTTAAGGTTTCAGAAACCACATGGCATCTGTTCCACTGCAAGACAAAGGCTTCTCTCACACACTATTCTTGAGTGCGGCGAAAATGCGGGGAATAAGGAGATGAATAAGAACGGAACTATGCAGGGTGAACATTAATAAAATCGACAAACTTCAGGGACGGAATCCTGACTGGAAATGGCGGAGAAAACGTTCTATGAACACGTGTCCGGAAATGCGTCGTTGCCAAAGTAGATGGCACTGACGAATGATAGTTCCTCTGAACACGTGCTGTGCGTTCCTTGTGCACTTCAGGCTGTATGAGTGAAGCAGCTTACTGTAAGTAGCAGAATGCTCCGGTATTCATGTCAGGAACAATCCGAGATTGTGTTTGTGTATGACTAAGAAGATGGAAAGGGTCATGAGACAGTTCAGCTGTACCAAAACAACTACTCTTACAGACACAATCCGCGTCTCACAACATTTAGAGCCCTTTTTGGGCGTTTGTGTGTTCATGGTTCCTTTCAGGCAGACGAACGTGCAGAAAGGCGGCGGACAGTGCGTACACCAGATTTGGAAGACTGAGTTCTATGGGATATTGAGACTAACCCTAGTACAAGCTGCAGGCAAATGGCCCACCAATACGGTACAAGCCAAAGTACGATTATGCATATCCTGCATGAGAATAACTACTTTACCTATTACCTGCAACGAGTGGAAGTATTATCAGCAACGGATTTTCCTCTACGGGAAGAATTGTGGCGATGGTTTTTCCACCAGATGATCACAATTATCAGATTTACGTCATCAGTCCACCTTACCGACGAAGCAGCGTTTACCAGAACTGGTATCATCAATCTGCATAGTCCTAATCAATGGACTGCAGACAATCCTCCGGTTATGGTTGAGGCATCAGCATCGGTTCAGCATCAGGTTGTCGGCAACGATACTCGGCGACCATATACTTGAACTGGTTGTTATTACACAACGCTTCGACGGAATATCGTTCCTGGACTTCCTGTAGAATATTCTTCCGTGACTGCTTGAGAGTGTGCCTTTTGGCTACACAAAATGTTACGTGGTTTCTGCATAACAGGCACCACCCACATCCGCAGTACAGTTCGCCGATATCTCAACATCATCTACCCCGGACCCTGGATGACCTGCTAGTTCACCGGACTCTAACCCCTAGATGTATACCTCTGGGGGCATCTGGAAAACGTTGTGTGTGCTGAACAGGTTCCTGGTGTACAGGCCCTTCAACAGCGCGTTCATGACGCCTGTGACACCCTTCGGAGAGGCTGGAACGTGCGAAAGAGTGCTGCAATCCATGATGAAATGAGTGAACGCGTGCACTGCACCCCATGGTGGCTACTTTGAACACATGTTGTGACGTGGATGCGACGCAGTTCTGTAGTGTGTTTTGGGACGATTTATTTTCATTGCATGTACACCGTCCGTTTCCGAATTCTTTCACTTCACCTACTTCGTGACCATCGATCCTACTGTAAATTTTCTTTCTGTTCTTTATGATACTACTCATTACTTTCGTCTATCTTCGATTTGCTCTCAGACCATATACTGTACTCATTAGATTGTTCATTCCATTCAGCACATCATGTAATTCCCCTCCGCTTTCACTCAGGATAACAATGTCTTTAGCGAATCGTCTCATTGATATACTTTCACATTGAATTTCAATTTCACTCCTGAATCTTTCTTTGATTTCCATCATTGCTTCTTCGATGTATAAATTGAATAGTAGGGGCGAAAGGCTACATTATTGTGTTACACCCTTTCTAATACGAGCATTTCGTTCTTCGTCGTCCATTCTTATTATTCCCTCTTGGCTGTTGTACATATTGTGTATGACCCGTCTCTCCCTAAAACTTACCCCTACCTTTTCAGCAATTTCGAACATCTGGAATCATTTTACACTGTCGGACGCTTTTTCCAGGTCGACAAATCATATGAACGTGTCTGGATTTTTCTTTAGTCTTGCCTCCATTATTAAGCGCAACGTCAGGATTGTCTCTCTCGTGCCTTTACCTTTCCTAAAGCCAAACTGATGGTCATCTAGCGCATCCGCAATTTTCTTTTCCGTTCTGCTGTATATTATACTTGCAAGCTACTCGGATGCACAGGCTGTTAAGCTGATTGTGTGATAAGTCTCGCTCTTATCAGGTCTTGCCGTCTTCGTAATTGTGTGGATGATATTTTTACGAAAGTCAGATGGTATGTCGCCAGACTCATGCGCTGTACACACCAACGTGAATAGTCGTTTTGTTGCCACTTCCCCAAATGATTTTACAAATTCTGATGAAGTGTTATCTATCACTTCTGCCTTATTTAGCCGTAAGTCCTCCAAAGCTCTTTTAAATTCTGATTCTAACACTGGATCCCCTATCTCTTCTAAATTTCAAAATAAATAACGAAAAATTACAAAAAATAGTACGAATCAGAGCAGAGCACACTAAAGATTAAGAAATAATGAAATGATTGGATAGCTCATCACAGCAGGGGTGTTCTCCTGTGAGTCAACTCAACATCGAATAAAAACGTGGGAGGTTAATTGAATATGGAAAAGTATCAACGTGAAAGAGAAAACTGAAATGCAGTACACATGCATATAAGTGTATGAAGCGCGTAGAGGATATGATGCACAAGGTGAGACCTCAAGTTCCAAATAAACTTATCTTCCCTTACTGTGACGTGGTTTCCGAAGTTTGGTGAGCGGATTGCAACCGCGGTCTTACATGATGATGATGATAATGAGGTCCCATACAAAGTGGGGGACTATGCGGGAGACCCGCACCGCCTACTAGGCAAGGTCCTAGCGGAGGTGGTTTGCCATTGCCTTCCCCCGTAATGGGCGTGCAAGATGATGATGAAGAGAACACAACACCCATTCATCTCGAGGCAGGAAAAATCTCTGAACCCCCTGGGAATCGAACCCGGGACCCTGTGCGTGGGAAGCCAGAACGCTACCCCAAGACCACGAGCTGCGGAAGGTCTTACATAATTGTGACCAAAATGGGTGCTGATTGGTCGCCATGCACCTTACTGAAGTAGCTGCAAGCTAGGGCTAGAGTCACTACAGTACCTAACGGTTATTTCAGAGTAGTTCCTCTTCTTAAACAGCTAACCAGTTGCGTCTTTACCTGCGGTTACTCGTACTTTAGATACTTTGGCTATATATGGCTCTGTTTAGAAATAATTAGCTCGATGCAGTCATAGAGTCTAACTGCGCACGTCTGTTTTCATGACCCGCATTTATTTTGCTGCTAATAATAATCTGTAGCTGTGATCCTGCAAATAGCCTGTTCATTGGCTACAATTGTGAGTTAAGAAAATGTGAAGCCATATATGGAAGTGAAACGTGGATGGTAAATAGTTTAGACAAGAAGAGAACTTTAGAAATGGGGTGCTATTGAAGAATGCTGAAGATTAGATGGGCAGATCACGTAACTAATGAGGAGGTATTGAATAGAATTGGTGAGAAGAGAAATTTGCGGCACAACTGGACTAGAAGAAGGGATCCGTTGGTAGGGCACATTCTGAGGCATCAAGGGATCACCAATTTAGTATTGGAGGGCAGCGTGGAGGGTAAAAATCGTAGAGGGAGATCGAAAGAAGAATACACTAAACAGATTCAGAAGGATGTAGGTTGCAGTAGGTACTGGGAGATGAAGAGGCTTGCACAGGACAGAGTAGCATGGAGAGCTGCATCAAACCAGTCTCCAGACTGAAGACAACAACAACAACAACAACAAAAGTAAATAAAAGTGAATAATTTTGTAAAAAGGATTCTATTCTAACGGCTGTAATTGATGTAGACGGCAGGGAATTATGCTTTAGTGTTTATACACTCCTGGAAATGGAAAAAAGAAAACATTGACACCGGTGTGTCAGACCCACCATACTTGCTCCGGACACTGCGAGAGGGCTGTACAAGCAATGATCACACGCACGGCACAGCGGACACACCGGGAACCGCGGTGTTGGCCGTCGAATGGCGCTAGCTGCGCAGCATTTGTGCACCGCCGCCGTCAGTGTCAGCCAGTTTGCCGTGGCATACGGAGCTCCATCGCAGTCTTTAACACTGGTAGCATGCCGCGACAGCGTGGACGTGAACCGTATGTGCAGTTGACGGACTTTGAGCGAGGGCGTATAGTGGGCATGCGGGAGGCCGGGTGGACGTACCGCCGAATTGCTCAACACGTGGGGCGTGAGGTCTCCACAGTACATCGATGTTGTCGCCAGTGGTCGGCGGCAGGTGCACGTGCCCGTCGACCTGGGACCGGACCGCAGCGACGCATGGATGCACGCCAAGACCGTAGGATCCTACGCAGTGCCGTAGGGGACCGCACCGCCACTTCCCAGCAAATTAGGGACACTGTTGCTCCTGGGGTATCGGCGAGGACCATTCGCAACCGTCTCCATGAAGCTGGGCTACGGTCCCGCACACCGTTAGGCCGTCTTCCGCTCACGCCCCAACATCGTGCAGCCCGCCTCCAGTGGTGTCGCGACAGGCGTGAATGGAGGGACGAATGGAGACGTGTCGTCTTCAGCGATGAGAGTCGCTTCTGCCTTGGTGACAATGATGGTCGTATGCGTGTTTGGCGCCGTGCAGGTGAGCGCCACAATCAGGATTGCATACGACCGAGGCACACAGGGCCAACACCGGGCATCATGGTGTGGGGAGCGATCTCCTACACTGGCCGTACACCACTGCTGATCGTCGAGGGGACACTGAATAGTGCACGGTACATCCAAACCGTCATCGAACCCATCGTTCTACCATTCCTTGACCGGCAAGGGAACTTGCTGTTCCAACAGGACAATGCACGTCCGCATGTATCCCGTGCCACCCAACGTGCTCTAGAAGGTGTAAGTCAACTACCCTGGCCAGCAAGATCTCCGGATCTGTCCCCCATTGAGCATGTTTGGGACTGGATGAAGCGTCGTCTCACGCGGTCTGCACGTCCAGCACGAACGCTGGTCCAACTGAGGCGCCAGGTGGAAATGGCATGGCAAGCCGTTCCACAGGACTACATCCAGCATCTCTACGATCGTCTCCACGGGAGAATAGCAGCCTGCATTGCTGCGAAAGGTGGATATACACTGTACTATTGCCGACATTGTGCATGCTCTGTTGCCTGTGTCTATGTGCCTGTGGTTCTGTCAGTGTGATCATGTGATGTATCTGACCCCAGGAATGTGTCAATAAAGTTTCCCCTTCCTGGGACAATGAATTCACGGTGTTCTTATTTCAATTTCCAGGAGTGTATTTCATATAAACGGGAAATAGCCCTGCGATTATCAGTTAAAGTACAGACAAAAAATAGCCTTATCAAATGCAGTATAGTTACGTTAAATGCGTTACGGGGATGATAGGAAAATCCTCAAACCAAATAGTCATCGGAGATATGCGAAAAGTGTGTCCATTTCGTAATCACAACGCACGAAATATTCTTCAATTCAAAACAGTTCAAATTTCAACTTGACTATTCGAAACAATAATTTTATCTTGAAACCCTTCCATTGGTCCATGTTTAAATACAAAAACGGTAATATTGGATTGTGGATTCGTCTTATTGCAAAACGCTTGTATTTATTCATTCTCAAACTAGTTTAAGTGACGGATATTGCTAACATCAGTGGGTTATTTGATTCTAAGACATGCAGAAATAGTATACGAATAAAACATTGTAAGACATTATTATTTGTGTAGTAATTGGTCCCTAATATAGTTTCTCTAAATAATTTCATAATACTTTATTTACTGTACATCGCAGAATGGTTTTACGATTGTTTCCCCTATTTCTGGCTTATTTTCTGATTTATTTTGTTGCCGTTTCTCTCAGCATACAGCTTGCCATCTGCAACTGTATGTTAGTAAACAAATACAAAAAAACCACATCCCCACTAATACCGGAAGTGAACAGCACATTCTGAAACAAAGCAACAGTCTGTACCGAAAACTAACAACAGAAGAGGATTATTACTTATAAATGGCTACAATGGAAGGAAAATCGTAATAAACGGAAACATGAGAGAGGACAAGGTACTCTCCTACCTACTTTTCGCATATGGAAAATTATTAAAGATTGTATTACAATATGACACACCTTGAGCGAGACTCTAGAAAGTTAACAGCCTGAACAGACGTTGACAGAGCCTGGTATGGCCTAAAAGCATCAGGTACTTTTATTATTCTTAGCTTGTACAAACGGCTTTTTGGTAGTGAAAGGAATTGGCGGTGAGCCCATCCCTTAGTTAATCTTGCCAGACAGGCCACAGCAATACAGGGCAGAGAGGGCAGCGCCTCATCGAGACAGGGCTCCAGCAGAACAATGCCACAATACCTGCCAGAGCACCAGCAGATGCCTTGGCTGGGGCAACGGTCTAAAGGAACGCATCTACATAGTAGAATCGTAAACTGAGCATTGAGTGAAAGCCATGCATAACAAAAATTAACATGTTTTCATGTTCACCAATACTGCAAGTAGGTCAGTGAACCATTTCCCTCAGTCTCAGTGGTATAAGAAAACTCCGGCATCTGGGAAACGGAAAAAATAATCTGTACCCCCTGCACGAAAACTTAAAAAAGCCAGTAATCGGCAGTTTCTTTTTTTCAGAGATGCAGGTTTCTTAACTCTTGCCTCGGTTCGACATGAGTTTGTGCTGTCGTGTGGGAGGGGAGATTTAGCGCCTCTAGGGCCTTATGACTGGGTTAAGATGGGGTGAAGGCGGTGTCGTTCGTGCACTTTGCGGGAAAATGGAAATTTTTATCTGGAGAGGTGTGAAGCACTCGGGTCTTCGGTCTGGTAAGTACTTCCGATCGAAGCTCTGGCACGTGTGGCTGGTACTTGGGACCTGTTCTGAAACTGATTTCACTTGCGAATAGTGTTGATTGGGGAGCCTGTGGTGAAGTTCTTGCTGTACCAACAGTGTGACTTCAAACGTCTGGGACTACTCGTTTGTCGACGGCACACTTTGTCGTTTTTGGCTCACCAATCTTGACATTTGGCCCGCTGTGTCGTATAAGTGAGCCAAATAGGTCCTTGGTTCAACCAGCTAATGGGTGTGTGACACACTGAAATCTACCACCATTTCAGGGCTCTGGTAGAGAGTAAATTGCGATCCGTCTACCTGATAGCTAGACAAAGAGTTTTTGCATTTCTTTCGTAGCCACGATCGATTCACATGTGCCGCCTCCACGTTTCACCTCCTCCGCCACACACATCACGCCAGCTGCAAGTCACGTGGCCGCACGAAGTAAACAGTGTAACGTACTGCCGCTCCGGCATTGTCAGGGTGTACAGATTTCAATCGCCACTTGCTCTCAGTTACACCTACGTAGAGAAACTTTAGTAAGTTTGATCAGTCAAAGCCTGCTAAGCGTCAGATTAGTTCAGCTTGCGTTATCCACATTCTTAGGGCCAGAGTACTCGACTCACTGATCACCTAGTTACACTGTTTTTGCCAACCAGGGTCCACTCAGTGAAGTATTATAACATCTGTTAGTTGTTTAGGGCGTTCAGTAATTAACTTGTTTAGTATAATTTTCGCCTTGTTTGAAAAAATAAATGTTGTTAGTACACTAAATTTTGCCAACGTTCTCAGTCAATTAAGTACTACCACCAGAGGTACCTTTCAAATACTTCACAACAACACAAACTCTTTACCGCTCTAAGAGAACTGACACAGTACGCAGAACAGGAAAACACACACTCAAACACACACACACACACACACACACACACACACACACACACACACACACACACATACATACATACACACAGAGACCACACCAATATCACACACACAGTCATAAATAAAGAGTAGAAGTCGTCAGAACTTCTTCTACAATTCTAATAATCTTCTCGCAATTTGCTTACGTTTCTTGAGGCACAATCAAACAAAAAGATGACGTAATGTTTTGGATTAAGAACAATGTACGAAAATTGTGTTTTTCTCTGCGTAAAAGTAGCTGCAAGCCGTCCAACGAACGTGACTATATAAGAAACTACGTAACATAATAGTACACACCAAAACTGTATCCACAACACTATCGCAGTCACAGCTGCAGATGACATGTTATATGCTGAGAAAAATGGCAACAAGAAAACGCAGAAAATATGCCGAAAACAGCGGAAAAAATCCTGAAACCTGGATGTCACATATAGTAATTAAGTTACTATGAAATTATTCACAGAAAACAGTATTTGGAACCAAACAGTACACATGTATAATGTTTCACAACGTTTCATAAGTATGATATTTCTGCAATTTTAGAATCGTAAATAACAAAAATTAGTTGCATGAAGGTGGACCCACAACTCCTTATTGTTGATGATTCACAAATTACCACATGCAATACAAAGAACAGTAACTCATTCCCTTCATTGGAGAAGTCCCAGTCTCCACTTGACTCCCACTGTGTTCCTCTGCTGTCTTCTCCTCGATTCGCTCAAGGTCGTCCCCACCAAAAATGCATTGTCCTTTAGCTCTACTGGCATGATCTGATTCAAGCTGACCATTCCCAGACTAAGAGCAAATATATTACAACAATATTTAAATAAAGAATTGCTATAAACAATCTGTCACACTCAGAGAATTTACAATAATTATAAATAAAGTTTTGTCCATAAATGAATATGCCATTATTCTTTTGCACGTGCATTCACGTTAAAAGACGACGAATCGTCATTAAATATTATTTAAAGAATTATTTCTGGCATTTTGAGAGAAGCGTCTTTTGGTTCTCTTTTGAGTTGTGGTGCTCCCTAATAGTTGCGTTTTACCAATTATAAGTTAGCACAGTTTTTAGTAACATTTGGAATCAACATTTAAATACAGTTACTTGCAGAATAGTAAACTGTTCATTAAGTAAAAACACGGGAACACCAAAATGTGAGGTACTGATGTCGTGACCATTTGCTATGTAAATATGGAGAATAATATGTTCTGACAAATGTTTGTGTAATAAAAATATATAAAAGACTTCGTAAATCAATAAATCGAATATATACATACACATAGCTTTCAGGGATGATAGCAATAGTGCAAGGCTATTATCTGAGACATCGTTGGTTGAAATTGGATGAAACAATTAAAAGTTGTTAATTCAGGGGTTCATTGTGAAAATTTTTATTCATTATGAAATATCAGCGACTGCAGTTTTAAGGATGTTGAAATATAATTGTTGGATGCGCCTCATTTTTCTGAGATCACAAATGTATTCAGATCACCATTAATATTTGATGCGAGGTATTGTCGAACCTCAAAGAGCTGTAACTTGGCCATCTTTGTCTGACACTCAACCATATCCTGGGGCATATTGTGCAATCTTTCCCGGTGACACTTTCACTGTCTCTGCACGTGAACTCACCTGGGGCGGCCAGAAACCGTCAACTAACAAGACTGGGCGCAACGCACCTGTACTTTTGCCCTGTTAGCGTTCAGCTGTGCAACAAATTCATCTCTTCTCAATACCAGACTCAGGTGAATTAATAACTTCCCCTCATACTCGTAGCGTTGCAGTGTGAGCCGGATTGTTGTCACTGTGAGACATGTACTTCATCCTCATCGTGATTACTGGTCACAGGTGCTGAAAAATCACTATGTCCTGAGTAAGTTAAATGTGAAAGTTCGAGGAATCGGCAAATGACTGAAGTCAAGAAAAGATTGATGAGCATGGAACCATGAGGCATGTCAAGACCCACGTACCTCTCTTATTTTTCATAGATTTCCATCAGTCCTCGGAACGGCACTCCCCACAATCTTTCAAGCCAATCACAGAAGGTGTCTGGGTGCCCTACCAATGATGAATCTTGAAGTCAATTCACTAGCTCCCACAAATGACCTTCTTCCTTGAGGAAATGAAAACAGAGTGAAGCCACATTCCCAAGGAGCCTCGCTTGTACCAAAATCTGGAAATTTTGGTGTGAGCTTCGCACTGTGTTCCCACAGCAAGACAGAGTTTGGAAATTCTTCATATACACGTACGCCCATAATTGTAGCTCTAGGAACGAAGTTAGATGACCAGACTGAACCGGATATCGGCAGGTGGCCAAATGAAGACGACACCGAAAGTTTTCTACAGGCAGAATTCTCATCATACCAGTACCAATCCCCCATTCTGCTACTGAATGCGCCGGTCGCTCCATTGACCATCCTTCCGTCCCATCACCCAGGGTGGTGGCAAGATTATCACTGAAACGCTCGCTCCGTTGTTTGTGTGGTCTGTTGCCGAGGAAACTGTAATTTGAATAGCAGCTGATGCCTTGAGACCATGCTAAAGCTTCACCTGTAGCCCGCCTCAAGCGAAAGGAGTTCTTGTAGGCCAAAATCCGGATACATTAAAGAGAAATAGCTGCTATATGAAATGTTAAATTAAGTACAGAGAGATGAGTTACCTACATCGCTTCAAGCTAAGCCATAAGCAAGCAAACCTATGATATTTCTGTGAATAAAAACCGAACCGGAAAGTAAATGAAGTAAGAAGAATATGGGAATAAGGCAAAATGTCAGGAGTTCGCCACCTCCCAGCTTGCCGAAGGCATGATGCTAAACTTAATGTCATAACTGATGCATCACAATCAAGTTTTTTATCATAGCCACTGAAAGAAACCACAGTACATCATTTCTGTGTAAATTAATTGGATATATGTATTCTGAATCTGATGTAATCAGACGTTAGATATCACAATGTCCTCTATCGTTCCTCACAAACAAATGACCTCACAGAAGCGTTGTCAGAAGGGGCAAACTGTGACATACTTGAAGATGAAACAACTATAGGATTGAAATGTAAGTCCTCTTACTGAAAAGGAAGACAGTATAATATTACAAAACGTCAGAACATGGTTCCAGGCAAACATACTATAGCTAAATTTTTGCAAGACTCATAACGTGTACATGATGGAACACAACATGCTATAAAAAAGTATACTCGTTGAATGAAATGTAATAAGTAGACAGCGATCTTCTGTTTTTTTTATGACCACAGATACATCGCAAACCTCACTGTAAATCTAATAAATTAAAATTACAGATCACTTCCAGTTCAGCTACATTTGCTATACATTTAATTACTGCTCTAGGCGATTTGAAAATGAAGTAAGTTGTGAAATGTACTCGCAAACTGCGTAAACGGTTTCACAACAGATACACAGTTTATTAGAAAGATACAACTAGTTCCAGTCTGGGACTCGAACACTGGTATCCCGCTTGTCGCGTGCGGTCGCTTTAACCACTCTGGCTATCCGGGGAGGAGGAGAAGGAGAAGATCAGCGTGTAACGTAGCGTTGACAGCGAGGTCGTTAGAGATGGAGCATTTGCCTTAAGCGATTTAGGGAAATCACTGGAACCTTAAATGAGGATGGCCGGACGCGGGTTTGAACCATCATCCTCTGGTTTTCCGAGCACGCTTCCGGAACCACCCTAAATCTTCGTAAGTCTCGGTGTCTGCTTACCATAGTGCTCACACACTTATTAATTTTTCTCGTCAGATTGCCTTCGCTATGACGTGAAATACGTTCGTCAGATTGCCTTCGCTATGACGTGAAATACGTTAGTGCAGTGTCCGCACTTGATAGTGTCTGCATAGCTAGATGCAATATTCCCGCGGAGATGTATGAATGTATGAGAAAACACTGCATCGATCTACAAAGACACTGTCAGAAACAGGCACTGTACTAAAGTATTTTTCGCCAAAGCCAACACAACGTGACGAGAAAAATTAGCAAATCTCTCCCTGCGCGGGAATCACATAATTTTGCAAGCTCTACAGGAAGAAAACAGTGAGGCTTAACGGAGACTTGGGTCAATCCTGGTAGCGTGCTCGGATAGCCAAAGAGGTTAAGGCTATTGCTCGCGCTAAGTGACAGATGCGGGTTTGAGCCTGGTCTGGCAAACTAGTAAACTGTACTGCTTTGTGGTACCGTATTCGCAATTTGCGAATACATTTCATCGTTTAATGATCTGTCGATATTCAGCAGTGTTTGTTCTATCAGACATGCATGCATCTCCGAAGCAACGCTATATCGCATCATACAGGCACTGTCAAATAAAAGCACTGCACTTATGTATGAAGGAAATGAGTTAATCTACGTATATGTGGTCACTAATAAGTGTCAGAAATATTTCTTTCGGAAACTCAGGTTAGAGTGATAATATTTTAGGAACACTTATCAAGAGTGGATATAATGCCTCGACCAAGAACATAAATTATTCAAATGTTTAACAATGATACATAGCGGAATAAGAAACATGGGTACACAAGTATTAAGGACACTGCGAGAGCATATAAAATGTCTTAAGGTTGTTGTGACGGAGATTAAGACGGAATCAAGTAATATTTTCTTGTGCAATATTTAAGGGTATTTTGACAAAAACTTTTAAAGTTTACATTTTAGGTTATATGATAACTAATATTTCTACCATAGAATAATAACATTACATAATGTCAATTAATTGCACATAAATAAAATATAAATCAATGAACTCTTTCCAAATTCCAGAGACCTGTCAATGCAGTATTCGTTAGATACAAATAATGTTATAGTGTAATTGTATCATGTTAAAACTATGAGGAAGATGTAAAGCTAGTCTTAAAATATATACTTTGTTCTTTATAAATGGCATGCAGTTTTTTGGACAGAAGAGCATGACAGCACTACACAAATCGTCTTACGTCACCGAAAGAAAAAGGGAACAACGGGCAATATTAGACATAATGCACATAATGCACATAACTGCCGTTTAAGTGAAATATCGCTACTGTGCTACTTTGGATATAAAGTGGTGGACGTTCTCACATTGAGCAACAGTGCAGTCATTTTTTTCGGCTCCTTAACTCGCTTTGTACAGAGTAAATGTCCTATAAATAATGCGTGAATGAAGCTACTAGTCACAGTTGAAAGTATACAGCGTAATTTTACTGGTATGCTAAAACTCTTCATCAGGCAGCAGAATAGGTGGCATAAGCAACTCCGACTTGAGCTGTCTGCTGCTGTTTGAACGTGCATCCCAGAATTTGAGTTACATTAGACAAAGATATATTAATTCTGTAAATTTTGCAAGAGGTTTCACGACGGGAACTGTCTGGCGATGCTTTCTTACGATGATTTGCGTGTCGAGTTTTATGGAAAGATCCCACGTCACTGACAGCTACATTAGATCTGTAATGAAACGAGTTTTATGCCTATTTAAAGACAAGAAAAGTCCCTATAAAACAATACATACTGATGAAACATGTGCTTGCACTTAAAATTCTTTCGTAGCAATACGATTTTTGGTGAAAGATACCGCAAACAGTAACTAATTGCATCTCATAATATATACCTCTTCGGTTACATGTCACATTTGTGTGTTTGTGCGTGCGTGTGTCTCACGTGTCAATAAATATAGGTCACAGAGAGAGCTACAAGTGTTTTAGGTATTTTTCTAAAAAATGCTCAGATCCATTTTGAATGTTATGCTGCACCGGATAAGTCTATATAAATATAAGTATTCTGCACGTTAGTTTTCAGCTATTTACAGGAGATTAACAACTATATCATTTCGTAAGAGGCACAAGTGATTTTACTACCGTTGCTGAGTTAGCAGGCGCACTGAAGGACAGTGAGAAAATACCACTTCTTTAAAAGCGTTAAAAGCTCTGAAAGACTTTTCTTACATCCATCACTAGGAGTTGCCGAGTAGCGACGGCGTTACAATCTGTTCAGCAGAGGAAATTGAGTTCGCCAGTCTCTGGGCGGGATGAGACTACACTTGTTGCTGGCCCCGAGCAAAAGAAAGTTTGCGGCAAAGAGAAGGCCCCGACAAAATGAAATCTGCCACCTTCTAGTCCTACATCCTGAAGCATCACTTGCTGCGCTGTCCGCTGCGCAGTACATTTAGATTGTTTTTGACAAAATTGCCAAGCAGCCGTTGGCTTATACTACTGTTAATAGCACTGTCGTAATCATACAAATAAGGAAAAGAAGCCAACGATGTGTCAATCGGAGCACAGAAGATAAGAAATATTTATGCCACGACAACCCTGCAAAATCTGAAGGACTTGCTGAAGATTCAGTATTGATTACTAACTTTAAGGAGAAAGCGGATACACATTAGTGTTATCAACAGAGTGACAACAATAGCAACTAAAAATAGTGTAACAGGGTTAGCAATGTCACGAAAGGGAATATCAGCTAAATTTTATGTTACCACACGCAACATAACAACTGAATAACGTTGCTCAATATGTTACTTACGTCAACGCCAGTCACGACGACTAGAATCTCGTGCCATGGTGAGAAAGTAATAACGATAAAGAGACTTGCGAAGGAATCGAGATTTCTTAAAGAGAATTATAATATTTTTAGATGATAGGATTGTTACAATACCATAGCGAAAGAATGGCGAAATAACTGAGCAAGTAGGATCGTACTGGGAGTCCTCGTAGTTGGAGAACTGTACCTGTGAAATGTATACGACACTGCTATCAAAGCATGGGTCTACGCGTTTTCTGTTAAGTCCAGCCAATTCGCATCAAATTACCTGAAAGTAACATTAGAAAACGTTACAGATTATGGTTAGGGTATATGTCGATTCTTTGACTCACAAGGTGGCCGCGTCTACTCTCATCGCCATACCAGTTTGTGGTTTATTAAGGACCTATTTTCAATTGTTACGTTACTTGCTCTGCAAATAAACCGATATAATGCTCAGTGTATTGTATTTTCCACTTTTTTCATAAATGACGTTAAAAGTAAAGGTTAACGAAAATTTAGCATTGGAAACAAATTTTCTCGAAGGGACTGTAAGGAGTACACGAGGACTTCGAGTATAAAATCAGATACTTTTATTACAGTTGATGATTTACACACCGTAGAAACAGGGCAATCAGTATCTTTCTTGGGATCTTCGTGGCGTTAAAAAATGCGATACTTTTTTCATTTAGGTGGTGGTTTTAAATTATCTGTAGAAGAGCAGATTTTGTTTACATTCATAACTAGTTCTCTCTTATCGCACATCGTGGCAGAAAATCACTCGTAACGCATGACAATGGAATGTATTCTGATGCAGTCCTCTCGGGTTGTGATTTCTTTTCTTCTGTTCATGAGGTAAGAATAGTTCTGAAGCTTTTTGATTAAATTCTGTATCTGACGGTAAAAATATACACTTCAGGGTTGCGCTGACGAGAGCGTTTTGGAGTACATCACTTCATTACTGTATGATGGCAATCCTTCTTCATCTAGAAAAATCTCATCGATACGTTTGCGCTGCGCACGAGTCAGTCACCAGAATAAATTTATTCTCCTGCACTTAAGGCTTCATTACATCACTCCAAACAATTTTCTCTAAGGCTATTGCAAGTTTCGATGAAGTAATGACCACATTCTTATTTTGCCACGTTCTCATCGATGAAATGTACCAGTGACTTTGCTTCTCAAGTCTTTTGTGAAAGCATTATTTCGTTTAATTTTCAGTTTAAAATGTAAAATAAAAGCAAGTTTCCGAATACAGACTCGTCTCTTCAGATTAACGTTCCGTAATCTTTCCGCTGCACCTACCACTGCTTGCAGCATACTCTAACATAAAAGTCTCATGACTTGCCAGACCAGCGATAGCAAATTAAAAAAAAAAAAAAAAACTGTCGCCATCTGGAGCGCCCATCTCTGCCACTTTCACTTCTGGCCAATACTAGCACATAACATGCACTTGGACGAAATGGTGAGTAGGCATGGTCCCTTTATCAGTGCTAAACATATACATACATACTGTAAGAGGAAACTGTCCCTAGACATCACTAAACAGGAAAATATATTTATTAAACGAAAAGCTGGCGAACCGAGAAAGTCGTTAACATGCAGACTGTTTAATAATAGTGCTACATTAGCAGGGTAATTAAACAGAAAGAAGACGTCGTTCTACGAAAATCAATCTCGTGCCCCGTTTCGTTGCTTGTCGTAAGCTCCTTAAAATTTATGGAAAGAAATTTCTGTTACAAAGTAACAGAGCGGAACTACAGCATCAGAGGTTCGCAGAGGTTCGAGTGTTCTTACGCTGTTAATGGAACTGGCTAAACAGCCGCTCCGCCGGCGAGGAAGATTGTGTTCTTGAGTTTGAGTGCACGAGCTTCTTTTAATATTCTGCACACAAGAAAAGGAGTCAAATAAGCCCCGGAGAAAGCGCATTAGCGGCGAAGAACAGCAAGTGCAGATAAAGAGAAAAATATGCATAGCAGATTACGAAGGGTGTTCGTTGTACTATTTACGTAGAAATGAGTAGACTCGCACAAGGCAGGAAAATATAGCGTCAAATCAGTTGAAAGACAGATTACAGATCAAAGTTAAATCAGTGATTTAAGAAAAGGTGATTTTAAGGAAGCATTTCGGGGGTAAATAAGTAATGTAATTGATGGACACTTCACGTTTTTATATAGTCTTGGTTTAAGATACACAGTTAGGTGATCAACGAAAAATTAATGTCTGACAATCAAATGGTATTTTGCAAGTATAATAGCATTAAGATATTTGTCATAGCATATTTTGATTAGCTATCAGACGTAGTACATGCCTAATGCACTTTGGTAATTAATTCATAAGTAACTGAAACGTTGAGACACGGATACCCCCAACAACATCCAGTAGGACTTGTACATAGTAGCAATAACAATATGTCTTTGTATTTCTAAGATTATAAATTACGTTTGAGTAGCTAGTAAGTCCTAAAACTTAATTACTGGCAAACGATCCACGATCGGTAATTTCTCATTTTTGGAAAGTTTCTGCTATATCCTTTAGAATGCCAGTCCACCCCTAATTACAAACATGTCTCTTTAATTGCACAGAAATTACCCTCAGTGACAGTTCCTAATAAAATGCTTACTTGAAAGCAGTTAAGATTATAACGTTATTTACTGCTATTTTAGTGAGTACACAGCGTGCATTATTTTGGCGTATTTTAGTTTAATTGACTTATATAGCTCAAATTTTGTGAACATAGTGCTCGATGTTATAGTGAGAGTTCCTAGCTATATGGTCTTATATGTAAGGGATTAGCGCCTATATTACGAAATGTTTGGAGGCTAGTGGGCTGGATTAGTGTCACAAGGGCTACGAGGAGGAACCTGAACCATTCTGAACAACACATGGTACCTGCAATTAGCGTAAATCCTGATTGTATTCGCTACGGTCGCAAGTTCGAATCCTGCCTCGGGCATGGATGTGTGTGGTGTCCTTAGGTTAGTTAGGTTTAATTAGTTCTAAGTTCTAGGCGACTGATGACCTTAGAAGTTAAGTCGCATAGTGCTCAGAGCCATTTGAACCATTTGAATCTGATTGTATTTTTTTCATTTTATTTGTGTAGCTACTTTCTCGATGAACGTCAAAACGTTGATATGCTATAGTATGAACTACAGTTCATGCAAGTAGACTTTGAAGTAGTTTCTGCTAATGTGAATAGACTTAGAATTATTTGTAGGTGGTAATTCTACAATTTTTCTGTGGTGTTGTGAACTTAAATTAGGATCGTGCGAAGTTGCTTCGGACTTTAAAAAAATTCCGAAAATCATTTCTGGGTTTCACAGTGCTGATTACAGTTGAGAATTTGCTCAGATAAAAAATTAACTTGGAACGGGAAAAAGATTGATCCGAGTTTTGGAGCTTAGTAACTGAATCAAACTTGTCATGTATAGTTGTTTTCGCCAGAATTAATAAGTCATAAGAAACAGTTCGTACGTACGAGCATTTGTTCATCTTAGTTAATGTGAAACCTCTCTCTTCTACTGCAAGCTCTTTAGTTTCCATGTTATTGGAGGGCGCAAGTGGTCATAAATCGTGAAGCATTCATTTTAGAGCTCGTATTTACTTTCTGTCCATACTACCACCTCCAAAAATACGGAAACCAAAGAGCTTGCAGTAGAAGACTAAAGACGAACAAGTGCCCACAGGCTTTAAGTCATGCATTTAAGAGCCTGTGGTAACTAGACATTTTGTTTTCGTTTTCGTCCGGACTACCACCCCTGAAAATTGCGTACCCCACGATCTTAGCAAATCAGTATTGTTACATGTATTGCACTGTCAAAAGTACCAGAAACATTTTCGCTGATAGCTTTCGACTCGGTCGTTTCCGTACCCCGGCCCCTTACTTCAAATTGATTCACTTTCCTTTCTCCATCATTCCTAAAAGCTTGTAACATTTCCACAGAATTACCGTGTGCAGTGTTGACGGAATAATCTGTTGTTATGTAGATTAATTCGCCCTGCGTCATCGTCAATTCATAATAAGTCCGACATCTCTACAATTACGAGCTTACGTGCAGCAGGTAACAAGTTCCAGGAACTTTATGTAGTGGTGCAAGGTTAATCTTTTACAATTAGTGACTCGCAGATACCACATTTCTTCGACTTCTTGGCAAGTTATACTCTAGCTGACTGATTATAGAGTGTACCACTTTGACACAGGTCAAATCGCAAGTTTCGTTTGTTGATAAGCTATAACCACAAATTAACTAGATGGTAGTGCAGAAGTGTGTACATAGTTTGGAAAGAAATATGGCATTGTCTTATGCTCCATTGTGTGCCGGGTATTAGACCTCTTGAATGAAACCAGCGAAGAGGATATCACGGAATGAGCGCTTGCAAAATTACGTTTATCGCTTAGGAGTAGCATCGCGATATTGAAAGGATATCACATGTCAGCAAAAGTCATGTTTCACAATGCTACAGCGAACTAGCTTAATGATACAGGTTTGTAGTAAGATACCATGCATCTAGTCCTGAACCCGTGTAATAACTTGAATCTTATTGGGCGTGAACAAATCTATTATTGTTGGAAAACGTGCAGTTTCACCACATTGTAAACATCAGTAGAACAGGTGGACCGAAAAATGTATTTGCCTCCCGTCTATTGAGCACATTACATTTCCTAAGGGGATGAGATTTCCTTAAGCTTTTAAGCATTACGTTTCCATTACCATCGTTCACGCTTTTTCAATAAATTAGACTCTGCGCATGTACTGTTGTTATGTAATAAAAACAGATAATGTGGCCATAGAAATGGAAATAAAAAAAAATTATTTATTGCTTGTTGTCCCGTGGTATTTGGATCGCTCTTTGTGTACCACCAGTAAAGGAAACATTATGTTCCGTTTTTTGGAATTCAGTCCTATGTGGCACACGTCCGCCATGTGTCATTTTGTTTCTGAGATAGCAGAATTCCACTTTGTTTACTTCATGGTCTCCAGTTTTGATGTTAAGTTCATCGCTAATCTCATTTCTGTTGCTCTTCATTACTTATGTGTTTCTTTGGTTTGCTGTGAACTCATATCGCGAGCTATTTAAAGTGTTCATTCCGTTCAACACGTCTTGTAATTCGTTCTCATTTTCTAGTCATTAGCGGACCGTTCACCCTAAATTTTTATCCCGTTCCTTAAAATTTCTTTTAGTTCCACCATTGATTCTTCCAAATATAAATTCAATACTAAGGACAAAAGGCTGCATCTCTGTCTTACACCATTTCCCATACGAACACTACGTTTATCTTATTCCATTCTTATTTTTCTTCTTCGGATCTTGTACATATTGCACACGTGCATCACTTGTCGTCCTCTATTGTTTACACTCCTATTTTTCTCGGAATTTCGAACTTCTTGCTACATTTCCATCACACTACGCTTTTCCCATGTCGACATAGCCTATGAAAGTCTCTTGTTTTTTTGTCAAGTCTTGTTTCCATCAAGTGCAACCTCAGAACTGCTCTCTGGTGCCTTCACCTTACCTAAGGCCTAATTAATCGTCATCTAACTCATTCTGTGTACTATTCTTACTGTTGACACCCTTGGTTTTAGTTTCACCGCATTTACTTTTCACTTTGCTCAGTCAGTCTTTCTGACGACCATTCCTACTGCGGTTTCTTCACATTTATCCTGCTGCTATTTCATCTTAACTCCTCAGCACTTTATATTTATTTCAGTCCCAAGGGGCTTGAACTTCAGTATTCTTGCGTTTCCTTCCACATGTTTGTAGTTTCTTATTTCGTCGATCCACTGATATATGCATTGTGTTGTCCACGTTTCCTTCTCAGTTACTATACCAATGTTTGTCCGTCTAACATCTGTGATTGTCCTTTTTAGAGAATTTTAGAGATTCACATCCTTCTTCAGCATGGCTGCTTATAGTAGTATTTATTATGACACTGTCTACATTCGCAGAGATCTTCAAATGTATCTCAAAAATGGCTCTGAGCACTATGGGACTTAACTTCTGAGGTCATCGGTCCCATAGAACTTAGAACTACTTAAACCTAACTAACCTAAGGACATCACACACATCCACGCCCGAGGCAGGATTCGAACCTGCGACCGTAGCGGTCACGCGGTTCCAGGCTGTAGCGCCTAGAACCGCTCGGCCACTCCAGCCGGCAAATGTATCTCACCATCCCTCATTACTTCACTATCCTACTTCATCCACATCGATTCTTCCGAATGAATCTTTTAATCTTCAGTCTACTCTTGATCGTTACTACATTGCGAGTCGAGTCTAAATCTGCTCTTTGATATGCTTTACAATCGAATATCTGATTTCGGAATCTCGGCCTGACCGTGATGTAATCCAGATGGAATCTTCCAGTGCCTCTGCCGCTTTTACCATTGTACCTCCTCCTCGCGTAACTTATGAACAATCTATTCGTTATTTCTAGCTTTAATTTCCTGCAGGTCTTTCTCCTCTCTTAGTCCCGTTAACAAGCCCATATTCTCCTGCTACGTAGGCTTTTATTACTTCCCCTACTACCATGTTCCACTTCTCCATGAATATTCGAGTTTCGTCTGCCTTAATACATTAAATTATCCGTTAGATATACGTTCTCTATCTCTTAATCTTCCGCTTGAGCCGCCGGTATGTATACCTGTCTTGCTGTCATTGGTTCGATGTCGTTTCTGAACATGCTTTAGTTTCCTATTCATAAAGAATGCTAGCCCCGTTATATCACTTTCTGTTGCTGGTAATATAAATGCCTTAATTTAATTTAAACTGTTGAACAGCGCTGATATGGACACTGGATACATGTTTAATAATTACTAAACTTATAGTAACTATTTTATTGACGCGTTTCGAATGTACTCATCTGCAGGGTATCTGGAAAGGCTTATGAAAGTCTAGAGTAGTACAGTGACGGTAGCTATGAGACTAATAAGAAAATTAAAAAATAAAGTGCAAGAAAAACACATACCAAGTCAGTGAGAAGAGCTTTAAACAGGCAGAATAATGGGCCTGCAAATATTACAGATTCCAAACGTAAACGAGACACAAGGCATGACAACGTCTATGATGAAGTGGCCAACATACGGCCATAAGGGTATCACATCATATCGTTGAACAGTCAAGGAATACAGAACTTAAAAATACAGAGAAGAAGCAAACAAATGGTCGTACATTAGCAAGCCACAGCAACAAAAGTAGAATGTGAGAAATGTGCCTCAAATGACATGGTCCATGTAACTGTACTGAAAGAAAACGTTATATGCAACTGCAAGTAGCGGTAGTGGTTGGAAGGGGCAAGGGAGAGGGACGAAACATCAGTGAATAAGGATAATTATAGACCTATTAATTATAGAAATGATAACAACAAAGTAAAATGGTACAAAACATTCCGAAAACAAAATTATTTTATGTGTAAGATATGCAATAAAAGTAATAATGAAATGTTTCTGCCTTAAAAGTACATGGAAATTGTGACACCTCCTATTGCTCCCTGCAGTCATTTATACGATCAGCGAAAGTGTATCGTCCTTTTTCTGTGTCCAGGAGTATTTTTCACCACGTCGAATAAGTGAAAGCGAGGCGACACCACACAATATGTCACTGCAGTCATTATTTGTAGATTATGTTCGCTCTTTACACTAATTTGAATCAGATTCTTTCATCAATAGGCTTAGATTCAAATTATCACTATCAGCTAGCTGCGTTTTTTAGCGGGTTGCCGCCAAAGAAGCTCATCAGAAGTTACTAGGCGGCCGATTTGCGTTTCAAAATGGATTCATATCTTTGCTTTGCGTAGCATGTGTACACCGCCTTAATTCCTTCAAAAGGCACGGGGTTCATTTAACGCAGCACTATGTTTTGTCTGTTGAAATTGTTCACTTTAGTATTAATGTGGAACAAACTACTATTATTATTTTTTTCCTTTCTCAGACGTTATATCTGGTTCAAAATGGAAAGTGACACGGACCTTGATCAACCGTGACTTCCTTTTAACTGTACAGTATATGTTATATTGCATTTAGGAACTTTTGGGTAATTGAACTTGTATCAATAATTACGGATTTCTGTAGTTGTATATATACGTTTGGATGTAGGTGTATTGCCTTGATGTACTGGTGGATAGTGTGTGGTATGACTCCTGTAGTTGATAGTATAATTGGTATAATGTCAACTTTATCCTGATGCCACATGTCCTTGACTTCCTCAGCCAGTTGGATGTATTTTTCAATTTTTTTTCCTGTTTTCTTTTGTATATTTGTTGTATTGGGTATGGATATTTCGATTAGTTCTGTTAATTTCTTCTTTTTATTGGTGAGTATGATGTCAGGTTGGTTATGTGGTGTTGTTTTATCTGTTACAACGGTTCTGTTCCATTATAATTTGTATTCATCATTCTCCAGTACATTTTGTGGTGTATACTTGTATGTGGGACCGTGTTGGTTTAGTAGTTTATGTTGTATGGCAAGTTGTTTATGTATTATTTTTGCTACATGGTTATGTCTTCTGGGGTATTCTGTATTTGCTAGTATTGTACATCCGCTTGTGATGTGATCTACTGTTTCTATTTGTTGTTTGCAAAATCTGCATTTATCTGTTGTGGTATTGGGATCTTTAATAATATGCTTGCTGTAATATCTGGTGTTTATTGTTTGATCCTGTATTGCAATCATGAATCCTTCCGTCTCACTGTATAAATTGCCTTTTCTTAGCCATGAGTTGGATGCCTCTTGATCGATGTGTGGCTGTGTTACATGATACGGGTGCTTGCCATGTAGTGTTTTCTTTTTCCAATTTACTTTCTTTGTATCTGTTGATGTTATGTGATCTAAAGGGTTGTAGAAGTGGTTATGAAATTGTAGTGGTGTAGCTGATGTATTTATATGAGTGATTGCTTTGTGTATTTTGCTAGTTTCTGCTCGTTCTAGAAAGAATTTTCTTAAATTGTCTACCTGTCCATAATGTAGATTTTTTATATCGATAAATCCCCTTCCTCCTTCCTTTCTGCTTAATGTGAATCTTTCTGTTGCTGAATGTATGTGATGTATTCTATATTTGTGGCATTGTGATCGTGTAAGTGTATTGAGTGCTTCTAGGTCTGTGTTACTCCATTTACTACTCCAAATGAGTAGGTCAATATTGGTAGAGCATAAGTATTTATAGCTTTTGTCTTGTTTCTTGCTGTCAATTCTGTTTACAGTATTTTTGTTAGTCTTTTTCTATATTTTTCTTTCAGTTCTTCTTTAATATTTGTATTATCTATTCCTATTTTTTGTCTGTATCCTAGATTTTTATAGGCATCTGTTTTTTCCATCACTTCTATGTAGTCGCTGTGGTTATCCAATATGTAATCTTCTTGTTTAGTGTGTTTTCCCTTGACAATGCTATTTTTCTTACGTATGTCTGTTCCAAAAGCCATATTTATATCATTGCTGAATACTTCTGTTATCTTTAGTAATTGATTGAGTTGTTGATTTGTTGCTGCCAGTAGTTTTAGATCATCCATGTATAGCAAATGTTTGATTTTGTGTTGGTATGTTCCAGTAATATTACATCCATAATTTGTGTTATTTAGCATGTTGGATAGTGGGTTCAGAGCAAGGCAGAACGGGAAAGGTCTTATTGAGTCTCCTTGGTATATTCCACTCTTAATCTGTATTAGCTGTGATGTGATATTATTTGAATTTGTTTGGATATTAAGTGTTTGGGAACTGTATCAATTTAGGATCCTCTTTGTATATTTCCAATATTTGTAGTAACCATGTGTGGGGTACACTATCAAAAGATTTTTGGTAATCAATGTATGCATATTGTAGCGACGTTTGTTTACTTTTAGCTTGATATATCATCTCTGCATCTATTATCAGTTGCTCTTTACATCCTCGTGCTCCTTTGCAGCAGCCTTTTTGTTCTTCATTTATAATATTGTTCTGTGTTGTATGTGTCATTAATTTCTGTGTAATGACTGAAGTTAATATTTTGTATATTGTTGGTAGGCATGTTATGGGGCGGTATTTTGCTGGGTTTGCTATGTCTGCTTGATCTTTAGGTTTCAGATAAGTTATTCCTTGTGTAATTGTATCAGGGACTGAATATAGGTCTGCAATGTAACTGTTAAATAATTTAGTTAGATGTGAACGTGTTGAGGTGAACTTCTTTAGCCAGAAATTTGCTATTTTATCTTTTCCAGGTGCTTTCCAATTGTGCATAGAATTAATTGCTCAGCTGACTTCACGTTGCAAAATTATCGCTTCAGGCATTTGTGGTACCATCTTGTATGTGTCTGTTTCCGCTTGTATCCACTGTGCATCTCTGTTATGTTGTACTGGGATTGACCATACATTGCTCCAAAAGTGTTCCATGTCTGTTATGTTTGGTGGATTTTCTATTTTAATGTGTGTTATATCTATTGTCTGGTAAATTTTCTTTTGGTTTGTGTTGAATGTTTGGTTTTGTTTCCTTCCATTTTCACTTTTTTGTATCTTCTTACTTAGTATCTTATTATTAGTATTATCATTATTTCTTTCTTTTCTCATACGTTATGTCTGGTCAATAATGGAAAGTGACGTGGACCTTGATCAAGCGTGACTTCCTTTTAACTGTATGGTATATGTTATATTGCATTTAGGAACTTTCGGGTAATGGAACTTGTATCAATAATTACGGATTTCTGTAGTTGTATATATACGTTTGGATGTAGGTGTATTGCCTTGATGTACTGGTGGATATTGTGTGGTATGACTCCTGTAGTTGATACTATAATTGGTATAATGTCAACTTTATCCTGATGCCACATGTCCTTGACTTCCTCAGCCAGTTGGATGTATTTTTCAATTTTTTTTCCTGTTTTCTTTTGTATAATTGTTGTATTGGGTACGGATATTTCGATTAGTTCTGTTAATTTCTTCTTTTTATTGGTGAGTATGATGTCAGGTTGGTTATGTGGTGTTGTTTTATCTGTTACAATGGTTCTGTTCCATTATAATTTGTATTCATCATTCTCCAGTACATTTTGTGCTGCTTACTTGTATGTGGGAACGTGTTGTTTTATAAGTTTATGTTGTAAGGCAAGCTGTTGATGCATTATTTTTGCTACATTGTCATGTCTTCTGGGGTATTCTGTATTTGCTAGTATTGTACATCCGCTTGTGATGTGATCTACTGTTTCTATTTGTTGTTTGCAAAGTCTGCACTTATCTGTTGTGGTATTGGGATCTTTAATAATATGCTTGCTGTAATATCTGGTGTTTATTGTTTGATCCTGTATTGCAATCATGAATCCTTCCGTCTCACTGTATATATTGCCTTTTCTTAGCCATGTGTTGGATGCGTCTTGATCGATGTGTGGCTGTGTTACATGATACGGGTGCTTGCCATGTAGTGTTTTCTTTTTCCAATTTACTTTCTTCGTATCTGTTGATGTTAATGTGATCTAAAGGGTTGTAGAAGTGGTTATGAAATTGTAGTGGTGTAGCCGATGTATTTATATGAGTGATTGCCTTGTGTATTTTGCTAGTTTCTGCTCGTTCTATAAAGAATTTTCTTAAATTGTCTACCTGTCCATAATGTAGGTTTTTTTATATCGATAAATCCCCTTCCTCCTTCCTTTCTGCTTAATGTGAATCTTTCTGTTGCTGAATGTATGTGATGTATTCTATATTTGTGGCATTGTGATCGTGTAAGTGTATTCAGTGCTTCTAGGTCTGTGTTACTCCACTTCACTACTCCAAATGAGTAGGTCACTATTGGTATAGCATAGGTATTTATAGCTTTTCTCTTGTTTCCTGCTGTCAATTCTGTTTTCAGTATTTTTGTTAGTCTTTTTCTATATTTTTCTTTCAGTTCTTCTTTAATATTTGTATTATCTATTCCTATTTTTTGTCTGTATCCTAGATATTTGTAGGCATCTGTTTTTTCCATCGCTTCTATGCAGTCGCTGTAGGTTATCCAATATGTAATCTTCTTGTTTAGTGTGTTTTTCCTTGACAAGGCTATTTTTCTTACATTTGTCTGTTCCAAAAGCCATATTTATATCATTGCTGAATACTTCTGTTATCTTTAGTAATTGGTTGGGATGTTGATTAGTTGCTGCCAGTACTTTTAGATCATCCATGTATAGCAATTATTATTATTATTATTATTATTATTATTATTGTCCAGGGATAATCCAATACACTGTTCACTTCTCATGATACTCTGTTTGAAATCGTTGAACACTATTTCTTCCTTAACTCGGTTTTTATTAACCCATTTTCTTTCATATTTTTAACTCCTATGAATAGTCACAGTTAATCCCAATAATAAATGTTGTACAGATTATTGAGGAATTCTTTTGATCCTGGACTATCTGGATTAGTCTCTTGGTATGTAATACACGTTATGACATTTCAGCATTTACTGGAACCAGAGTACTGCAACAGCGCTACCCAATTTGAAGAGGAAAACTTGCTGCAGATGCTGGCGCAAGCACTGCTCCACAGCTCCTGCTTAGGTACTAGAGCTCATAAATCGGTCATTGACCAGATGGTTACTGAAATAGTGGACACTCTGGCGCGTAGTATGTATGACACTTGCACCAGCCTTACCACAATAAACCTACTTATGAATGTTAAGACTAGCCAGGCAGTTCAGGTCGATTCAGTGAGTGATCGAATGTGTGTCCGCTTTAGTGTTTATTTCCACAGTAAGCTCTCAACCGCTGCGTTGTTCCCCTGACAGGACCACATGTCAAGAGGTCCAGCCATAGCACTGGTGTGCTCAGTGTAGAACTGAGGTTCTCCCAGCCACTGAGGAACTGGGTGCACACCAGTACCATATATTGCCAGCTACATCTACAACTAGCTCTCTTGCGTCACGTAGGGCTTTAGATGACCCAGTAACGTTGGAATCCAGAGTATGAGACACCGCAAGATTTCTGTACCACTATGCTAAGTTATATGTAGATCCCCGGTACATCTCATGCACCAGTGACCGAGAGCAAGAAGCTAGTTAATTCAGTGCTCTTCTAGTATAGGCACAAGTCTCCTGAAAACACTGACGGAACATAAACAAAGGCTACTACTCACCAGGAGCTCCTTGTGACTCACCCTTCTACCGTTGAACACCTGCTACGTCCGTGAAACGTGGTGCCAGAAACGGAATCAGTGGAGGAGCTACTGTCATCATGAAACTTCCTGGCAGATTAAAACTGTGTGCCCGACCGAGACTCGAACTCGGGAACTTTGCCTTTCGCGGGCAAGTGCTCTACCATCTGAGCTACCGAAGCACGACTCACGCCCGGTACTCACAGCTTTACTTCTGCCAGTACCTCGTCTCCTTCTGGATACTGTCATCATAGTTGAGAATAGGTAGCATTATATGTGTTGTCTGCAAACTGCACTTGGGTTGTATTATTCCTGGGTTTGTGTTATCATGTTCCCAATGTAAGACTGTATGTGTTGATTATGTGAGGAATAGATTTGTTTGTGGTACTCGGAAAAAGAAATCAGTTATAAGCACGTAGCGGATCCGTGTACTGAATCACATGACATTGTCTGCTGGACATACCGGTAAAGAGGGTATTACTCGATTAAATGAAAGGACAGTTTGTGGCTGCTACATGGTAAACCATGGGCGTCGTGGTGGCTTAGGTGAACTTAAATAGTAGGCGAGTGAATATATTATTTACTGTAAATAATGTTCTAACGTAAGTTACGAATGTAAGAGTCATCCAGGGATCTAAGCTAGTCAGTGCGCGGTTTGACATCCACAAACTGCTCAAGTTGTTTTGCTGTGCTTTGCAGTTCCGTTTCTGCGTCTCACACCGTGATTCTATTCTCTAGTGAGGTATTTGAAAAGCACGATATACCTCTGACGGGATAAAAAGTAGATATTGAACAGAGTCATGTGGTCCGGGTTTCTGTCTTCTCATCGTGCAACGCTGACTCAAAACAGGGTGATACGGCGCTGAGATACCGGATGCGTGCGGAGTTGGTCATTCGCCGTGACGTCAAAGTTATACCAGTCCAGGTTCCTCGAAGTTCAATCAGCATGACAGGAGAGAATCTACCTGTGACAACCAGTGTAAAGAGTACTGGATAATTGGAAGAGAGTATCAGGTTTCAGTGTAATATGACGAATGTTAGCTGAGTAACAAGTACTCAATTAAAGCTGCAAAACAGAAGACCATGTAGACTGCTCAACCCCAGATGTGAGTAATCATATTTGGGATTAAGGAGTCGCTTCAGCTGTATTTGATCATTTTGTCACCAGACCACAACCGGTTTAGTGGCACTAAAACCAATACCCTCTGATGACGTATAACTAAGTCATAAGAGCTCAGTAGCCCGAAACACAGAGCGCAACTTCCTTTGTCAGACTAAACTAATAATGTGCTAAATGACGGTAAGTCAATGTATCAATATCAGCCGGACGAAGGCACCCAAATCCAAAATGATCGGCAGGTCCACATCTCCTGTTTATGCACATTCGTGGAAGACAGGACGCGGCAACGTACTTTCGATACGATGACTCTAGCGACAATTTATTACTTGAATCCAACCTCCGGCTGATTTTGATTCAGTAATGCACCAACATTTAGCGGTTCATTAGTTTTGTCTGACAACGAATATTGGACTCCATGTCCCGGGATAGTTATTTGTCACCTGAGGATTTTGGTTTCTGTGCAACTAAAGTGGTTGTGATCTGATAACAAAGTGATTAAATACAACTGAAGCGGTTGAGGAGTGCCACGAAACCGATTGTGATCTGATAATAAAAAGATTAAATAAGCTGAAGCGGCATCTAAATCCCCAAAATGACAAATTTGCACACGATGTAGATGTTAGAGCGAGTACTGTCGCAGATCTTACGGAGCACAATAAGCTGAACGGGTTTCTCATTGGTGAGAGGTTAAGTTTTTAAGATTTACGTGACAGTTCAGCAGATGTTATGATCAGTAACGTGACTGTGTCGACTATCACGGATTACTTTTTTTGTAAATAACTTCTGTTAAGTTCTCCCTGTGGAACTTTTGTGATTGTTTCAGGATATTACATTAAAAAAATTGGAGAAAAATGCTGCTTATTACTCTTACGAATTTAACACTCATTTTCCGTAGCTCTTAAGATAATGTTGTAAGAAGTCCATGATTAAAGAATTTGTTGCTAGCGCTCTCGAGCAGATGTAATTTCGATGGTTTGCTCACGCACTGCCTGCGATATGTAAGCTGTAAGAGAATCTCAGACCAGAGAGCAGTGTTGTATGCTATAGGAACTGTGTAGTGGTAGCTAGAAGTCGTGTGCCTGAAGTAGGATGGGCCGGTCGTGGGGAGCGATGGTGGAGCCTGAGCGATATAATATAAGGTAAAAGCAGCCTCGCGAATATGTAATATTGTTATATCAAATCCCATGTAAATGTTTTAAAAAAATCTATTAGTAATAATCTTTTTTATAAAAATCAACTTTTGACAATCATTCATCTCAATTTAAAGAACTTACTAATTTCTCCAATCCATGGCCATCCCGATTATTGTAAAGAAAAATCAGTTGTTTCCTTTTATACATGACAAATCTATCTGGCAGCATTGCATTGGGCTGTGCCAGAAAAATTTACTATAAGATCAGATATATATGCGTTTTCCGGCGACTTCATTGAGGTAAGAATTTTCAGTTTATTCAGTATGATCTTTCAGGGCCATGACGCAGCACTGCTGACGTCCAAAATTTACCAGTTTAAATTCACACAGTCAATTATTGAAAGGTAATAAGTGAGTCAGATTTATTTGATTCCGATGTAGTGACCAACAGAGCACATCCGATTAGCAAACCTTTTCATGAATCAGGCAATGACGAAACGTTTAGACAAAACGTGA
This sequence comes from Schistocerca serialis cubense, assembly GCF_023864345.2. Lineage (NCBI taxonomy): Eukaryota > Metazoa > Arthropoda > Insecta > Orthoptera > Acrididae > Schistocerca > Schistocerca serialis. The sequence goes on from NC_064638.1 coordinate 838,375,893, forward strand.
CACATGCAGATACACCATCACACAGCACAGAAAATAAAGTCGCTAATTTTGGGTTGGCTCAAGTTATGGCATTATTACTACAACTCAATGAAAAATACGACAACCAGAACAAACAACTTAATGAAAAACAAGACAACAATTACAAACAACTTAATGAAAAGTTAGACAACAATCTCAAACAGTTGAATGAAAAACACGACAATCTTAATGAACAGAACAAACAACTTAGTGAACAGATTAAAGCCGTTGCCGTGCAATGTCACGATACTAAAGAACAATTACGTGTGCCAGGAACAGTAGTGAAGAAATTAGATCTGTTGCACAAGAATAAAGTAATACACATGCAGCCACAACGAAATTACTTAGAGGTGAAATTAGTGGAGTCGCTAAACAATGTTCTGAAAACGCAACACAGTTACGCGACGAGTTTAAATTAATGTCATCAGAACTTTCACGCACACTGGATGCGAAAGTAGATACGAAATTTGAACAACAAAACAGCCAAATTGACGAACGTTTTAATCACCACCTACAAAACAGTGAAACGCGTTACCGTAAATTTATACAGGAACAGAACAAAGTAAAGAAACAAGTCATGGATACAATTACTGCACAGAGACAGGAAGATAAGCGTAAATTGTTTACGAAAGCAAAAACATACGTAGACAACATCATTGCTGCAGTATCAGACGAAATCAATACCATCAAACTGTTGAACACCGAATTGCATGATGAAATCTCTGATCTTAAAACAAAAACAGACACACACGGAGTAGACTTTCAGACAGTGATCAGCAGACTTGAACAATTGGAATTAACACAGGATCCCGATGCCATTTCAGCAGACGCTAAGAAATTTAACAAAACCACCCGTAAAATCCAAAAACAAATTAATGTCTGTGACACTAAAAATGACGATCAGGTAAAAGCACTGACTGAAAAATTTGATGTATTGGGCAGTCGTATTGACCTTATCGAAAATAACAATGATACCAAATCAGACGATACGTCACCAATTTCTTTCAATGAAACACCCGAATTCCTAAATTTACAGCAGACAATCAGTGACATAAGTTCGTCCAATAATTCATTGCGTAGAAAAGTGTCGTCTTTACAGCAAGAAGTCACAGAAATGAAAAATGTTTCAGCCTCTAACACGTCACAGCATGCGCCACATTGTGAACATTTGTCACATTCACACAGCCAGTTAGGTAATTTACAGAGTGTACGCAACTTAGATTCCGAACAGTCATAGACAGACAGATTATCATACAATCCTGAACCTGCTCATTCATACAGAGACGATAATTTTGATTATAAGCACTTTCTATCCGTGAGAAAATTTTAGGTATTTAAGAATGACAGAACACAGATTCACCCCTTGGATTGGATACAACAATTTAGCTTTGCTTTTCCACCGACTTGGCCCGTAACACACAAACTTGAATTTATTTGCAGTTTTTTGGAAGGCGAACCGGCAACTCGTATGAGACCGATCGCGAGACAATGTTGTTCGGTAGAAGAATTTCAGAATGCTTTTTTGTCAGCTTATTGGTCGAAGACGACACAACGCGGAATCAAGGATCAGTTAATTAGCTTACCGAATTATGAGATCTCACATTTTTCCCACTGTCACGCAATTTTTTGAACACATGATCCAACAAAACCAATACTTAAGTGAGCCATACAGTGAACCTGCACTTATCCAATTATGTATTTCCAAATTACCACGATCGTTAAGAGTATCACTTTTAACAGGACAGCAGGAAGAAAATATTTCGGCATTTAGAGATCTGTTACAGCTTTTGGAAGTTCAGCAATCAGACCATTCTTTCGTAAACAAAAATTTTCCACGTCATAACCAAGGCCAACAAGCATGCAGTAATTACGACCAGCCATGCTATTTTAATAGCAAAGGTGATAGACGATCTAGGAATGACAACCACCTGAATTTTAATAACAGACAAAATTTTAATTATCAGTACCGTCAAAATTATCAGCAACAGCAAACGCATTTTGGTAACAATAGAGGCTTTTCCCCACAACAGCAACAAAACCAGCCGGTTAGCATACCTAACCAACAATGTGGTTTGCAAGGTCAACCAAGCTTTAATGTTTCTCGGCCTACACATATAGCGTCGGCCACACCAAATAGTAACGCACAGCAACAAGGAAATCACTACGTACAGAAGACACATCATTTCAACTCGTATCGCAACGCACCGTATAGCTATAATTATTATGACAGACATACAAGTAATGAGCACAGTTTTCAGCGTAACAGTCGGTCTTACCAGCAGCAGAATTATCCGCAACAACAGATTATCATGAATGAGCCAGACAGTCGGTATCATCCCGAACGTAATACGTCAGGAAGAAATAGCAGAACAGTACAAATAGTTGAAATGCCACAGCATCCTCCCGCAAATAACAGCACGTCAGAAGGAATTTGACTAGATACAGTACAGGTTGCATCTTCCAGCAACGTAAGCCATACTTCTGACACAAAGAATCTTGTTCACGAAAATGTTATTACTTTTGACGACATCCGAGACACTCTTTTACATGAAAAATCAGTTGTTCAGCAGTCCGGAACCGCGGGACTGCTACGGTCGCAGGTTCGAATCCTGCCTCGGGCATGGATGTGTGTGATGTCCTTGGGTTAGTTAGGTTTAAGTAGTTCTAAGTTCTAGGGGACTGATGACCACAGAAGTTAAGTCCCATAGTGCTCAGAGCCATTTGAACCATTTGAACCAGTTGTTCAAAAAACCATTTCCCACCCTTTCACTGAAGTAAAGATTGGATCATACACATTTTCAGCAGTAATCGATTCCCACCCTTTCACTGAAGCAAAGATTGGATCATACACATTTTCAGCAGTAATCGATTCTGGATCACCTATGTCAGTCATAAATGAAGAAACCTTCAATGAATGTAACAAAGAGAATATTTATCCTACGTTACCATTAGGCAGAACTAAAGTAAAAGGAGCAGTATCTAGTAAAGGACTAGATGTAAAATTACAGACACACTGATCGTTTTGTATAACAGGTCATACGTTCCACTCAAATGTTTGGATTGTTCCCTTATTGACAACAGACATTATTTTAGGTACGAATTTTTTGGTACAACATGACGCAATTATTGACTTTCAAAATTGCTATTTAATGTTAAAGGATGAAAATATACAACTGGCATTAGAATTTCAGCACGCTTTATCTGCAGAAGAACAAACAATTAATCGAACAGAGGTTATTTCGACATCGCGTAATATAGACTGTCATTCCATATTGTTCACAGATACGTACGTACACAACTACAATACACCAGACGAAGCCGACTACGACGTTGTGCAAATGATTTCTGGGAAAGTAAAACAGAGCAGTGCAAATACAGAAGACGAACGTGCAGAGCTACGCAAAATTCTTTTACAGCAAGCTCCAGTTTTTGACAACATCCTTGGTACTATGTCCGGTTTTATGTATGAATTTCAAGTTAAACAGCACGACACATTTAACGCTAAACATTATCCCACTCCTTATATCCACAGAGAACAAGTTAAGAAAGAATTACAAGCTATGCTAGACCAAGGAATTATTGAACAGGCAGCTAGCCCGTACATAAACCCGCTCCATATTGTTAAGAAAAAGGATGGTTCACTTCGACTCATGCTTGATTCGCGTCGTGTCAACGACATTATTATTAATGAAACAGATCGCCCACAGACACTAGAAAAACTTTTACAGAAATTTCATGGTACTGCTATTTATTCCACATTAGATTTGAAATCGGGATTTTGGCAAATCCAGCTCCATCCGAACTGCAGAAAGTCTACAGCATTTCTCTGTTTTGGTGACTATTACCAATTTTGCAAATTACCGTTCGGTTTAACCATTTCTTCAGCAGCATTTATTCGCGGTTTGAATAGTATACTTCCGACAGAACTTAGAGACAGAATCACAACATATGTAGACGATATCCTTATTGCAGAAGCTAACTGGTCCCGGGTTCGATTCCCGGCGGGGTCAGGGATTTTCTCTGCCTCGTGATGGCTGGGTGTTGTGTGATGTCCTTAGGTTAGTTAGGTTTAAGTAGTTCTAAGTTCTAGGGGACTGATGACCATAGATGTTAAGTCCCATAGTGCTCAGAGCCATTTGAGCCATTTTTGCTAACTGGTCTGAACACAATTTGATTCTAGAACAACTGTTGCAAACTTTCCGTGCACAAGGACTGACAGTTAATCTTAGCAAATCACACTTTGGCCAAACTTCTATAAAATTTCTTGGACATGTGATTTCAGCAGAAGGCATTGCGCCTGACCCGGAAAAACTTCAAGCTTTACGTGACATTACTGTTCCAACGACGAAGAAACAACTACGCCGCTTTCTAGGTTTAATTAACTTCTTCCGTAAATTTATTCATTACTCTGCTTTAGACACCCCTAGATTATGAAAACTGACGGGCAAAAACGCTATTTGGTCCTGGGATAGCTAAGCACAGATTGAGTTTGTTAATCTGAAACAAGCTTTGTTGAACGCACCACTTTTATCACACCCTGATCCTACCAGAAATTTTTCCATTGCCACCGACAGTTCTAACACAGCTTTAGGCGTACACATTTTTCAGGAAATTGATGAAGACGGTAATACAGTAATTAAAAACATCGCCTTTGCAAGTCGCATTCTGTCATCTGCTGAACGCAATTATTCTGTTACAGAACTTGAAACATTATGTGTTGTATGGGCATTTACGAGATTTAGGCATTTTCTTTATGGAAGAGACACTACCGTTTACACAGATCGTAGAGCTATTCAGTTTTTACTTTCCGCTAAATTTACACACGACAGATTAAGCAGATGGAAACTTTATTTACAGGAATCTAATTTTACAATTGTTCACATTCCCGGTACACAAAATGTTGTAGCAGACGCACTATCTCGTTCTCTCAGCAACAATCAGCAAGACATCGCAACCAACTTCTGCCAAGCAAATTTTAGCGTCATATGTATTCAACAAGTTGCATTTGAAAATTTCATTTCATCGTCGTTGCGAGACACAGCACAAGAGTAGAACAAAGACAACGTATGGAAAGAAATTAAACACTTTTGGCAAGATAGGAATAACGTTACCATTAGAAACCATTATACTGTACGCAAGAACATTCTGTTTCGCCGCTCTCACCCTGACAGCAACAATTGGTTATTATGTATTCCTGACGAACTTGTTAACAAATTAATTTGGTATACTCATTTGAGTTACGCACATTACGGAGCCAGAAAATGTTTTCTTATACTAAGATAGAACTGTTATTTTGCCAACATGGAGAAACGAATTCGACGAGTTTTAGCGTCATGTAAAATCTGCCAGAAAGCTAAATCAGACACCACTTCACAAATTCCTCCGTTACATCCCATTGTACCCGTTAAATTGAGACACATGGCCGCTGTAGACATTTTTGGACCGATTCCCAGAACTAATAGAGGTTTTTGTTACATCTTTGTCGCTGTTGAACTCACTTCGAAATTTGTTACCTTCACTCCGTTAGGCAAAGCTACTGCTAAATCTATTTCTAATGCATTTGTAAAAGATTTTTTATTTCATGTATGGCATGTATTGAAATTAATTTCCGACAATGGACCACAGTTTCGATCTGCTATATGGACACGTATGTTACGAGCAAGAAACATTTCTCCAATCTATATATCCAGGTACCACGCTTCTTCGAATCCTTCTAAACGACTAATGAAAAAAATTGGTAAACTATGTAGAATATACTGCCATTAAAGACATGTTGATTGGGATACACACATACTCTCATTCCAGGATGTAATTAACTCCATACCAAATGAATCTACTATGCTGCCTCCGACTGTTATATTGAAAAATGTTGAACCACCTAACAAAATTAAAGAATTAGTATCCTTTCCTACATCTCGTCGACTACGACACCATGAAATAATTGACATTGTACTCAACAACATCAAACGTGCCGCAGAGCGCCGGAGACGACAGCAGAAACAGATTTGTACACGCCGTGACTTTCACATAGGACAGAAGATATTAGTATGTACGCATTATTTATCCAACAGAGGAAAGAGTAGGTGCAGTAAATTTGTGCTTCTATACGCAGGTCCATATAGAATACGAAGCATTTCTCACCCCAATGTAGTACATGTCGAAACTTTGAGAACCAGGAAAAACAAAGGCAATCACCATGTCTCCAATATTAAACTCTTTATTGAATGAACATACTTTATCATTTATCACACTGTAATGCCATTTCCAGATATTTATATGACCACTTACTGATGATGATTATATTTTTTCTTGGCAAGTGCCCGGCAAGGTAAGGTTAGCAGGTCGCTTTTCTTGTCGTTGGACATCAGACTGTGCACATTTTCCATTTTTTGTGTATGTATGATTGTCTTCCAATCGAAAGTAGCATTTTCGTCTGTATGCACTATGTAATCTTTAAGATATAAAAAACACCAGTTGACATTTTGCCTTATGATATCTCAATATCTTGACTATTATACATTTTTTGCTACTACATTATGATACTGTGTGTACATTTTTACACTTGCAAATTGTCAATGTTTTTGACATAATACGTTTCCTGTCATGCTATGCTGTATGCCTAGGTGTATCACTAGAAACGAGTTTTTATTTAATGAGTATATGATTTAAATGCAAGATATTAATCCCTATTCATCATTTTCAGAAAGCAATACCGTGTAAAAGAAATAAACAACCACAGTGATTTACTATGAAATGGAAATTTTACCATCAGAATGAAGGAAAGAAAATGCAATATCTTGTCATGAAGAGTAAATGGATCAGAATTAACAAGCATTAACCAGAATATACTATACACATCGTATGATAGCAGTCTTGACTAATTATTTTTCTTTCAGAATACGAGGCAGTTGATGCAGGCTGTCAGACAGAACTACAGATGTTAATTTTATTGATGATATATGCTAAAAGTAAGAAACTCTATACCATACGAAATAATGAATGATAATGACTAGTTGTATGAAGTAAATGGTAATATTAATATCAATAATGAAGTGTCTATTTTTTGCAGATGATAATAAATGATGATGAATAGTTGTATGAAGAATATGGTAATATGAATAATGAAGTTTTTCTTTGCAGATGATGATAATGAGGAAGTTTATATATTTTCTATTAGTTAAGGAATGCTATGTAGTTATTTAAGTATTTGTTGCAGTTCCTTTTGGCAGTATGTCTTAAGTCGCATAGTATAATGACTGAATGATTTGGGAAAGACCGCTAGAGTAGATACATATTGAGTACACGTTTCATTACTTGTTAATTCGAAGTTTACTACTTTTCAGCAAAATATGAATACATTTGTTCTTTCAGCTCAATAATCCATTTTGTATTTTTTCCAGAGAAGCTCTACATGATATTAATATGCTAAATAAACCTCTTCTAGTACTTACATTTTTTTTACCCAGTTTTATATATCATTCATGAATGTGATCACATATACTCTACTTGTTTCATAATCTTGCTACAGCTGGCTCATGACGAATGACATTATTAATCCTTATCTCCAGCAATAAGTCTAAAGCAAATATTTTCATACCCCATCAATTAATTATCCATCCCAATGCAGTGCATTGCTAGCACAGAAAAATTTGTTACCAGCCCAACTGTTACCAGTATACAATCAAATAGTGCTACCAGTTTAAGATATATTTCTAGTCCTAAATATAATGCAAATTTTTCTCATGTATTGAATCCATTATATCTATGTATTATTGGACTACAGACCTTGAGTAATAGTTACAATGTGTTACATTTTAAATATGTCTTATGTCATATATAAACACTAACACTTTGTTGCTACACACAGTAACCCCTTTTCTGAATGATGACTTTTGAGTAATGTTGAATGATGTTTTATAATTGTGCAGAAATGCTATGCCAATAATTACCGTAATGAGATGAATTATGAATAATGTTCTGTACTACTCCATACATAGATAGCAATAACTGGCCAATGAGTGCCAATAATTACTGCAATGACATGAGTTCTTAATAATATTTTGTTATACTCTATAAATGAATACCAATAATTACTGTAATTAGATGACTTATGAATAGTTTTTTGTAATACTCAATACTTACTACATGTTTAGTAACTGACCAATGAATACCACTGATTACTGTAATGAGATGACTTATGCATAAATGCTTTGCCAATGATTATTGTAATGAGATCACTTATGCATAAATGCCAATAATTTCTGTAAATAATATTTTGTTATACTGTATAAATGCTATGCCAATAATTACTGTAATTAGATGACTTATGCATAAATGCTACGCCAATGATTACTGTAATGAGATGACTTATGAATAATGCTCTGTAATACTCCATATATATACTACTTAAATGCTGTGTAAATAGCCAATGAATGCCAATAATTATTCGGATCGTTTGATACACTAGTGAAATTCTGAATTATGACTGGCATAAGACTTAATGTATCCTTCACCTTCTGACCTAATTACCAGCAATTACTGCAATATCCATATGTCCTGTCCATCCTCATGATCTTGGAGCACTATATTTGGTTTTTGCACTAATTCTACGTTGATGTAAGAGTATGGATTCTACAAGAATGTGGTGTTGACATATCCAGCTGTCCACCACCTCGAACAATGGAGATGTTATTATGGTCCTACTGTTTGGTGTACCTAATGTGCTACCAAAATGATAACATACAATATTAATGCAACATTTCAGTGTCTTGGCTACACTGATAAATACTTCAGGGAAGAGAACTTCAGATTGTCTCACTTGGTGTTGTGCTTCTGTAGAAAGATATGGACTTCCAGTGAAGCTACGTGCAACCCACTGTGCTACAACCATGATGCTATCCTTCCCCATTCCTTTCCTAGTTCTTGTACAATGGTAAAGACTTATACAGTGCGTTTAGATTCTTGTAAAAAGATGAAGACCTATACAGTGCGTGTGCACTTCATTTCATTTGTTAATATGATCAGTTCTCTTAAATATGCTAAAGACTTTTACAGTGTGTGTGCACTTTATTTCATTTCTTAATGTTTAAGTTCTTGTAAAATGGTAAGGACTTATACAGTGCATGTGCACCTTACGTCATTTGTTAATATATTTTGTACTCATTGCATATACACTCCTGGAAATTGAAATAAGAACACCGTGAATTCATTGTCCCAGGAAGGGGAAACTTTATTGACACATTCCTGGGGTCAGATACATCACATGATCACACTGACAGAACCACAGGCACATAGACACAGGCAACAGAGCATGCACAATGTCGGCACTAGTACAGTGTGAAACGTCCCTTTTGAACAATTTATACACGACTGTGCTTAACCTGACACACAATATTTTGTTAGCGCAACGCAATCTGACTTTCAAAATTCCCTACAAAAGAATGGCCCTGACTAACATTAAACTATACCTTTCACAAATCACTTACCTCACAAAAATCTTCGCTGCTCAAGCTGCTGCAATACAGCGAGCGCCACTACTGCCAGCTAAATTAAAGATTCAAACTACTGAAGGCACTAACTACTGATAGGGATAGTTAGCAAATGAAAGATATTAATAGAGAACAAACAATGTATTTACCTTGATATCATCATATATAAATATAGCAGTTCATGACAAATTTCAAAACTCCGCCATCTCTCTCTCCACATCCACCACTGCTGGCGGCTCACCTCCAACTGCGCAACGCTACGCGCTGTTCACAGCCAGCTGCCGCTGCCCAACACTACAATGGCGAGTATTACAACAATGCAAAGCAGACACAGACTGCCCACAGCACAGCCAGTGATTTTCATACAGAGGTGGCGTTACCAATGAAAAAACCTAAACAGCCTACTTACATAGCCCCCATGCTCCCCACAAAAAAATTTTACAAAATATTTTTGGGCAGTGGCCAATAATGATTTGAAAAAATTTTTCATAATTACAATAACAAAGAAATCAAATGCACACACTTATTGATACAACGTTGGTCAAAAGCTAAAATTTTGTCACAGTCCATAAAGACAGTCCTGATCATTCATTACGGTAAAATATAGTGTTTTTCTCAAAGTCTGAGCAGTAGAAGAAAATGCACACGGAAGTAGTGGATTTCCATGCAGTCTTGAAGAAGTAGTGTTGTCCTTCCAACGGAAAGACAGTGCTGACTCTTGACATGCTGACAGATAATGGGCCACAACAGAGCATACCCACAGCAGAGTCAGTTGTAGTTTGGAAGAATATTGGTAGGTAGGTCATCACAGAACAGACCCACTGTAGTCCTGGTAGAAATTACGGTATTGGTGGGCCACCAGAGGTGCAGACCCACTGCAGTCCTTGTAGAAATAATGGTATTGATGGATCATCAAAGATGTAGACCCACTAGTCCTTGTAGAGATAATGGTACTGGTGAGTCATCAAAGATGCAGACCCACTGTAGTCCTTGTAGAGATAGCCAGCAGCCATCTGTTGTGACTGGGCAGGTGCACAATCACCATTGAAGAGTCTTGCGGATAATATAGCAAGTCCATAAACCACCACTTGTGCACTCACAAAGTTTTTGGAATTGTCCTTAGAACCAGCAATGCTGTTATCCAGTCCCTTGCTGAATTAGTAACACACGTGCAAACACTAACAGTCCCAACTTCTCACATACTGTCCATATACTACGACCAACAGAAACGTGTGCAGTGAAATGTAACTAACAAGTTAATAATATCATGAACTGGTGACAATTACAATTTTATAACATAAGAATACAATAAAGGTACAAAATACATCATTAAAAACATAACAATATAGATAACATTTGTAGTACAGGCTTTACAAAAGAATCGAACTAATATATACATCAGTGGAATTATGACATGAGTACATACATAAAAGATCACAATAACTTTTGAAACATCAACTTCACACATGAGCATTAAAACAAAACAGAATTAATAATATCTAACATCTTTACGAAGTAAATAACATATTATTAATGCCAATTATATTCGAGGATAACAGTATTCCACATCATAGTGAATGTAGCTTAATATTAAAAGAAGAAAAAATTCTATGAAACTACACAGAGACAGGAAGAAAACAAATACTCAAGGGTACACAAACACATAGTGGGATAACACCAATAGGAAAGGACAGGGTTCGTTTTCAGTGTAACATTTGGTACTGCAGTCCAACCCAAAACTTCATATATCTTTCCTCTTATTTCATCCTTTGTTTCCACCAAAAAAATCCTATCCAAGCATGCTTTCTGTATTCTATTCATATTTCTTTCAATATAATTATTTCTCAGTGTACAATACTCATTTTGGCCCAAATCTTTTTCATATTGTCCATAGTCAGTTTCTTATATAGTCTACCCCCTCTTAAGCTAACTTAAATCTACTGAGCTCAGATGCTAAACTAAGGGACGAGGCAATGCAGCAGCACATAAAACAATTAACACAAGCAGCAATGACAAAAAATACAGATTGGCAAAGCTAGCAGCAGCAATTGTAATAACTTATATCAAAACATGACATAGCTGAAGCAGAAAAAAATATTACACTAAAAATGGCCATGTCTAATACCTATGTCACATCTTAACACTAGAGTGATGCATCACAATTTATTCTACAAAAGAAATTACCAAGTACATGAAAAGAAAATTATGAATGCAGTTCCTGTGAAGGTAAATGTCGCTTCGTGCTCCCTCATTTTTTGAAAAAAAATTATTATATACTCGATCTGTAAACAGAAAATATTTATATTAGTACATCTATAAAATTTTATTTTAACCAATGCTGCAGTGCAGCTAGAAACTAGATATCAAATGAAATAAGCAACTATGTACAAAGCAAAGCATAAAAATATAATTCAATAGTCATGTGACATTTCGTAAGTTAGTAGAAATTCTCTCAACTCTCATAGAAAGACACTTGTCATTATAATGCCTCCCCTTTTTTTTTTTTTCTACCTGTGCCGCTGAAGGCTAATGGCTTTTTTTCGGGCGGCTGTCGCCCAGGTGGGTGCCCGCGACGCATTACGTGCAGGTGGTCACTTAACTTTCTTACGGAAATATTTACGACAGCAGTTTCCGCTACAGTGACAGTCTCACATAAAAACATTTCACAGGTCAAGAATTTGCGTTACAAATCTGTAGAAACAAAATGCTATTGATATAACAGTGTCCAAAAAATTTTCGTCTGCATTGTAATACATTCACGCATATACACACACATTTCATAACTCTTAAAGTACGATTCTTGGTTTCCAACAACCTTTTCCACAAATCAGAGTCCCTAAACACTACTCATTATTCCTTACCTTATTCGTCGACACTTCTTCAGTATTTCATCATAAGAAATACATAGCATAATCAGATTCCTCATATAGCATCAGCTTATTTATCATAAACATACCTCAACAGCATAGTACACATCGTCGTCGTAATAATATCATAACACTTCAGTCAAATCTCAAAATCGTCGTAGCTTTCTGCAATAATTCCAAACCTAAAGAAAATTCTCTGCTCATGTCAAAAGTGTCATCTGCCTCAAACGTACTTTAAAATCATGCTCCCTTACCAAATATATCATTCAAAGCTCTCATAGTATCACAATGATTCCGAAAAATATGAACAGTTTACAAAGTACAGACAAAATACAGTTTCATAAGTGTGAAGTTATCCAACTGTGTAATTGCGTAAACATGTGTCACTGATGTAGTAAAAAAATGTTTGTCTCTCTCAGTTAAATGATCAGATAGCTGTGTAATTTGTGTTTTAGAGAAATATGGTACCGATGTGTAAAGTTGTATAAGCAAATACCACATTAGCTAGGGTTCCTTGTGCTTGCCAAACACATGGTACACAAAGTAGGCGTATACCCCCCTGAGGATTAATGTAATTATACCCTCAGGTGTTACAGATTACAGCAATGGAATGAAATGTATCATGGAAAACTTTCTTTGTAATTCAAAAATCTTTAAAAATAAATGTTTTAAGTACAAAATTAATCACTCAAATGCGTGTCCTGTAGCGCTAAATGTGCGTCTTGCTGTAAGATAATTCTGTGGAAGTGTCGTAATTATCGTCCTCCGAAAGCTAAGTTCTGCAGAAGTCAATGTACTTACCCCATCAGAAACGAAAGTGAAATGCTTTGTGTATAGATATCATAATTATTATGCACATTACTGTGATCAAGAAAATACTATACTGTAAAGTATTGTTGTGCTAAGAAAAGGGCCTCACATTGTAGCTTACTACTAAAACATGTTTTGCTTTCCAGAAGAATTCAGAAAAACTGTGCGGATATAAAACAGAAACACTGCAAAAGCAACATTGTAAATTGTCACTCATTAGTAGCGTCGTGATAAAATCGTGTAACTGTCACATAAACTAACACTGTGTCATCTGGTATCTCACAGAAAGTACTTTAAATCCAGAATATATTTTCAGGTCAACCAAAATGTTGCCTTAAAATCTCATTAGCAGTACTGGTAAATGTTCTAAGTATGTGAGCCTTATAGTCGTTACGTAATCGTGCAACAAACAAGCAAGAATGTACAAATACAATACTGTGTCGTCTGTTCACTATAACAATGCATTCGTAATTTCTGTTTAAAATGTTCCCTAGGTTCTAGACTGGATATTTAACTTCAAACATTGTTGCATATTAACAGATTCTAATTCTGACAAAGCATACTAGTAATGTAAAGTGAAAAGTTTTATGGCAATGAAAAAATTAAAAAGCAGATTATCTTTCAATAATCGGTTTTACATGTGAAATGTGGTACAATCTTTTACTCTTCAAAGTACTCAGAATTTCAGCTTGAACGCAATTATCATGCAGTATACGTCAGTAAAGAATACTGGAATTTTTCACAAGGTTAGCGTCTATGTTATTTTTCTCTGAGCCAGCCGGCGCACGCGGCTGCCTGCGGTGCGAGTCATTGTCTGTTCCTTTGTTGGCGCGCGCCGTTATTAGGATTAGGAGACCTAACTTCTACAAATTCACTCTGACGAGAAGGCCCTGCTCTGTTTGAATCCCGCCAGTTCTGATGAAATTCACGTCTGTCGTTTTGTCGGTAGTTTACATAGTTTCTTGTTTGTCGGTCATGTGGTGGAGAATTTCTCCCTGAATCGTAACTCTGCGCTGAACTGTTGCGTCTGAAGTTATTCTGCCTCCCTTGATAATACTTGTTTTGGTTCCCATATTGTCTATTTCTCTGATTGTCTCTGTGATAGTCATTACTACGGAAATGCGATCTTTCTCTGTAACTATTACTACTCTGCCAACGGTTGTCGTACGGGTGGTGTCTATTTTGGTCACGATTTGCGTTGTAAGAATAGACCTGTCATGTCCAGTTATTGTTTCTGTCATCACGGAATTGTGACGGATGTGACCTGTAGTGATTGTTTTCCTGTTTTCGCATCCCGCGACTGTCTGTGTCAATTTCCAGTTCTTGTAACAGACCCTGAAATGCTTCAATGTCATCTTTGCAACGTCCTGCTAAAATAATATGTCGTAAATGTTCAGGCAATTTGAGTAAGCAAATGCGGATGAGTTCTGAGGGGCTGTATGGGTTTGAAAGATATTGATTCTTATGCAACATGTCTTCAAAATATTTGACAAGACTGGAAAATTCAGATTGTTCAAAGTGTTTCATCATCATGATGCTATGTTTTACACGGTCTTGTGTAGCTTGAGACCAATATGCTGAGAGGAAGGCATGGTAAAACTCTCCTTCACTGTGGCAATCGTGAATTACCGATCGCATTCTTACACCTGGTTCATTCTCTAAGTAGCCACACATAAATTCTAATCTGTGTTCCAACGACCAGTTGGGAGGAAAACAATGAGAGAATTGATGGAGCCATGCTTGTGGATGAATGTCGTTGCCAGAATTCTTAAATGTTTTGAATTTACGTGTAGTAATGAACAGCTTATAGTCAAAATCATCATGTCGGCGAGTCGCATATCGGTCATTGTTATGTCGTGTCGGCCGTTCCATCTCAAAATTCGGTGCACATTGCCAATTTCTTTCATAACTTCCGAAATGCCCTGTGTTATTATTTTGCGGCTTTTCCGTATTTCTAAGTCCCTCTTCCCGTGTTGGAGCGCGAGTGTCCTCTGAAATACGTAATTCTTGTATTACCTGTGTCAGCTGATCTTGTACTTCCCGGATTTCTCTTTGGTGTTGCGTATTAATTTGATTCTGATTTTGTTTGAATTTCCTAATTTGTTCATACTCTTCTGTGTCAGTGAAGGCTACAGGTGTTGTGTCATTCAGATCATCATCTACCTTTGTAGATAAGTTAGTGAACTGATCTGAAAGTTCGGCTACTTTATCCGATAGTGTACTTATTTCCTCAGTGTGTTTTTCTGAACCAAGTTTCAGAGTATCTACTGTGTCCTTTAAGTTTTCCTGAGTTTTTGCAAGTTGCGTAACCGAATCGGTAGATGCAACTGAGTCAAATTTAGCTTGCAAGGTCTCATGATTTTCATGAACAATAGTTTGCAGTTCTTTTATGGCTGCTTCGTGATTCCGTAATGCATTTTCATGCCGCGAAAAAATAGGTTGAAAATGCTCACAAATTTGTGTTTTTACGTCATTACAGACTTTTTGACATTTCGATTCAATGTTATGTAACTCAGTAGTTAAGTCTTCACGTGTTTGTTCAAGAGTTTGTTCCAATGAGTCTAACTTTTTAAGATTTTGTTCCACTGTGTCTAACTTTTTGAGATTTTGTTCCACTGTGTCTAACTTTTTGAGATTTTGTTCCACTGTGTCTAACTTTTTGAGATTTTGTTCCACCGTGTCTAACTGTTGCTGTGTTTGTCTCTGGTGTTGTTCCATTGTGTCTAACTTTTCAAGCTTTTGTCCCATTTGTTGCATTAATTGTAATAACAATGCACTGGTGTCTGAAACATGTTCCTCAGTGCTTTTCGGCAGTGAATTTGCACCGGCAACATTCACATTTTTACAAGCGGAAAATGTGTATTGACTCATTTGAGAAAACGGTGAGGACGCAAAACCTGAATCTACAGTATTTGCAAAATTGTGTCCTGTCATTTCGGATTCCTGAGGCGAGCTGTTGCCGACCGATCGATCGATAATGCTTCCCTCTTCACTAATTGTTTCAGTGTGCACGCCTTTGTTTGCCGCCCGCTCCATTTCCCTATGCACAGTTACCAAATTACTACTTTGAATGTCTGTTAATTCATTACTCTGCGGCGCTATCACACTGCTTTCGTCTTCACTGTCATTTCTCAGTTTACTTTGGAGCCTAGTATTACGTTTTTCACACGCCATTATTGTCACAACATTTCACACGACAACACAGAAAAGCACAATTTGAAGATCAAAAATAAGAGAACACATTAACATAGCACTGAAAATAATATCTAGTTAATTGCAAGCGTAGCTGCGAAATACTTGGTGCAAATCTACATGCATGCCACAACTGTTTTACTATACAACAATGAAAGACTGCAACTACAAAGGAAATTCTCTCTATAATTACGCGTTAGCAATAAACAAAATCTACACTAATTACACAAACTACAAGAAAAATCAGAAGATTCCAGTGAGGTATCCTCGGCTAAGGGTCGACATATGAAACGTCCCCTTTGAACAATATATACACGAGACTGTGCTTAACCTGACACACAATATTTTGTTAGCGCAACGCAATCTGACTTTCAAAATTCCCTACAAAAGAATGGCCCTGACTAACATTAAACTATACCTTTCACAAATCACTTACCTCACAAAAATCTTCGCTGCTCAAACTACTGCAATACAGCGAGCGCCACTACTGCCAGCTAAATAAATGATTCAAACTACTGAAGGCACTAACTACTGATAGGGATAGTTAGCAAATGAAAGATATTAATAGAGAATAAACAATGTATTTACCTTGATATCATCATATATGAATATAGCAGTTCATGACAAATTTCAAAACTCCGCCATCTCTCTCTCCACATCCACCACTGCTGGCGGCTCACCTCCAACTGCGCAACGCTACGCGCTGTTCACAGCCAGCTGCCGCTGCCCAACACTACAATGGCGAGTATTACAACAATGCAAAGCAGACACAGACTGCCCACAGCACAGCCAGTGATTTTCATACAGAGGTGGCGTTACCAATGAAAAAACCTAAACAGCCTACTTACAAGTGTATATCCATCTTTCGCAGCAACGCAGGCTGCTATTCTCCCATGGAGACGATCGTAGAGATGCTGGATGTAGTCCTGTGGAACGGCTTGCCATGCCATTTCCACCTGGCGCCTCAGTTGGACCAGCGTTCGTGCTGGACTTGCAGACCGCGTGAGACGACGCTTCATCCAGTCCCAAACATGCTCAATGGGGGACAGATCCGGAGATCTTGCTGGCCAGGGTAGTTGACTTACACCTTCTAGAGCACGTTGGGTGGCACGGGATACATGCGGACGTGCATTGTCCTGTTGGAACAGCAAGTTCCCTTGCCGGTCTAGGAATGGTAGAACGATGGGTTCGATGACGGTTTGGATGTACCGTGCACTATTCAGTGTCCCCTCGACGATCACCAGTGGTGTACGGCCAGTGTAGGAGATCGCTCCCCACACCATGATGCTGGGTGTTGGCCCTGTGTGCCTCGGTCGTATGCAGTCCTGATTGTGGCGCTCACCTGCACGGCGCCAAACACGCATACGGCCATCATTGGCACCAAGGCAGAAGCGACTCTCATCGCTGAAGACGATACGTCTCCATTCGACCCTCCATTCACGCCTGTCGCGACACCACTGGAGGCGGGCTGCACGATGTTGGGGCGTGAGCGGAAGACGGCCTAACGGTGTGCGGGACCGTAGCCCAGCTTCATGGAGACGGTTGCGAATGGTCCTGGCCGATACCTCAGGAGCAACAGTGTCCCTAATTTGCTGGGAAGTGGCGGTGCGGTCCCCTACGGCACTGCGTAGGATCCTACGGTCTTGGCGTGCATCCGTGCGTCGCTGCGGTCCGGTCCCAGGTCGAAGGGCACGTGCACCTTCCGCCGACCACTGGCGACAACATCGATGTACTGTGGAGACTTCACGCACCACGTGTTGAGCAATTCGGAGGTACGTCCACCCGGCCTCCCGCATGCCCACTATACGCCCTCGCTCAAAGTCCGTCAACTGCACATACGGTTCACGTCCACGCTGTCGCGGCATGCTACCAGTGTTAAAGACTGCGATGGAGCTCCGTATGCCACGGCAAACTGGCTGACACTGACGGCGGCGGTGCACAAATGCTGCGCAGCTAGCGCCATTCGACGGCCAACACCGCGGTTCCTGGTGTGTCCGCTGTGCCGTGCGTGTGATCATTGCTTGTACAGCCCTCTCGCAGTGTCCGGAGCAAGTATGGTGCGTCTGACACACCGGTGTCAATGTGTTCTTTTTTCCATTTCCAGGAGTGTACATTCAGTCATTTCTTAATACGTTCCGAACTCAGTATGTGTGCACTCTATTTCATTTCATAAAAGGCTCTGTACTTAATGTTATATATATGTATATACTTTGTGACTGTAGACTTAGTAACTAAATAGAGTGTAGAAAAATTTGTTGCTCGTGGCAAGTCCAATTGTCTCACCATCGCTGCCAAATTTTTGCCCCCCCAGTGGAGGGTTATGTAAGAGGCCCATGATTAAAGAATTCGTTGCTAGCGCACTCGAGCAGATGGAATTTTGATGGATTGCTCACGCGCTGCCTGCGATATGTAAGCTGTAAGAGAATCTCAGACCAGAGAGCAGTGTTGTATGCAGTACGAACTGTGTAGTAGTTGCTAGCAGTTGTGTGCATGAAGTAGGCTGGGCTAGTCGTGAGGAGCGATGACGGAGCCTGAGTTATATAATATAAGGTAAAAGCAGCCTTGCGCTTATGTAGTACTGTTATATCAAGTCCCATGCAAATGTTTAAAAAAATCTCTTAGTAATAATCTTTTTTATAAAAATCAACTTTTGACAATCATTCATCTCAATTTAAAGAATTTACTAATTTCTCCAATCCATGGCCATCCCGATTATTGTAAAGAAAAATCAGTTGTTTCCTTTTATACATGACAAATCTATCTGCCAGCATCGCATTGGGCTGTGCCAGAAAAATTTACTATAAGATCAGATATATATGCGTTTTCCGGCGACTTCATTGAGGTAAGAATTTTCAATTTATTCAATACGATCTTTCAGGGCCATGACGCAGCACTGCTGACGTCGTTTCCCAGTTTAAATTCACAGTCAATTATTGGAAGGTTATAAGTGAGTCACATTTTTTTATTGAGCGATTAGTCTCGTCACGCAGTTTATTTATTGGGAGGTTACGCTAAATGTCAATGTTATAATTATATTTTTTTCTTTTGGGAGGTTACAATGTGTTACGTGGGGAATACGTTGATTACGCTGATGAAGACAAGAGATGTGTTGGTGAGGCTAGTTACAGATGCAATGGGGATAATATGTGGAAAAGAGGGAGTACATAGTTTTTTCCAGACGAGTTAATCATGAGTACTGTTTTAGAAAGACTTCTAGAATCCATAAAACCCTATGTCTACGAGATGGTTTGATACTGCAGCTGAATGTCAAAGTCATAGACTGTGTGTTATTAGTGAGAGAGCCTGGAGACTGTTCCAGGAAGCAGATAGTGAATCATAAAAATCTGGACCTAAGAGTGAATCGTGTGGACAGTAGTGATAGTAAGATATGTCAGATAAATTGATATTTGTTTGCAGGTTGATTGGAACCACAGACATTGTGGATATATTTTAAAAATATCTATTTTAGCTGGGTTTCATCAGATCAGAAATTCGAACGACTGATTTCCTACAAGAGCGAAGAGTATAATTAGGCGTGCTTTACTCAAGAGGGCTCATTACTGCAGGCGGCTACTCGGTGTAAATGCTGGTCCAGCATTGTGCGACTGCATCCACTTAGGCGACGTAGTCCGCCTGTCCTTCGGTCACCTGCCTGTTACTAAAACTACGAACAATTCGTTATGCGGCGTGCTTGGTACCTGCGACAGCCACATCACCGCAAACTGAGTTTGCTGCCCATAAATACTGGCTGTCCGGCGAGCTTAATTATCGAATCGGTGAGTCATTGCGGTAGCATCTGCTACAGTGATAGCTTTCGCCATGAGGCCACCATCGTTTCATCATCATCTTGACAGGACCACCTGCCAGTGGACGCAGCCGCAGCTCTGATGGGCTGAGAGTCAAACTGGAATCACTGAATGACTGGGCACCCGCCAGTGCCAGAAACTTCCGACCAGCCACATTTGCTTATGGTTGGGTCCCGCTGTGCCACCTCGATCCGCATTTGAGAAAGCCCTACCGGCAGTCTAGGTGTGCAGCCGTCGCAAGGTCCCCACGCTGCTGTGCTGATCCAGATGTAGCAAGAGCCAGGCTGAGTCAACTGTACGCTTCATCCACTGAGAAACAAGATCATGACGTCTGCTGACAGAGTGCCCATATGTCACGGGCACGAGCCTCTTGTATACAGCATTAGGACATTAATAAAGGGTACTGCTGACAACAAGCGAACTCCACTCCAATGTCACTTACATTTTCCGTGTAATACATCTACATCTACATCTACATTGATACTCCGCAAGCCACCCAACGGTGTGTGGCGGAGGGCACTTTACGTGCCACTGTCATTACCTCCCTTTCCTGTTCCAGTCGCGTATGGTTCGCGGGAAGAACGACTGTCTGAAAGCCTCCGTGCGCGCTCTAATCTCTCTAATTTTACATTCGTGATCTCCTCGGGAAGTATAAGTAGGGGGAAGCAATATATTCGATACCTCATCCAGAAACGCACCCTCTCGAAACCTGGCGAGCAAGCTACACCGCGATGCAGAGCGCCTCTCTTGCAGAGTCTGCCACTTGAGTTTATTAAACATCTCCGTAACGCTATCACGGTTACCAAATAACCCAGTGACGAAACGCGCCGCTCTTCTTTGGATCTTCTCTATCTCCTCCGTCAACCCGACCTGGTACGGATCCCACACTGATGAGCAATACTCAAGTATAGGTCGAACGAGTGTTTTGTAAGCCACCTCCTTTGTTGATGGACTACATTTTCTAAGCACTCTCCCAATGAATCTCAACCTGGTACCCGCCTTACCAACAATTAGTTTTATATGATCATTCCACTTCAAATCGTTCCGTACGCATACTCCCAGATATTTTACAGAAGTAACTGCTACCAGTGTTTGTTCCGCTATCATATAATCATACAATAAAGGATCCTTCTTTCTATGTATTCGCAATACATTACATTTGTCTATGTTAAGGGTCAGTTGCCACTCCCTGCACCAAGTGCCTATCCGCTGCAGATCTTCCTGCATTTCGCTACAATTTTCTAATGCTGCAACTTCTCTGTATACTACAGCATCATCCGCGAAAAGCCGCATGGGACTTCCGACACTATCTACTAAGTCATTTATATATACTGTGAAAAGCAATGGTCCCATAACACTCCCCTGTGGCACGCCAGAGGTTACTTTAACGTCTGTAGACGTCTCTCCATTGATAACAACATGCTGTGTTCTGTTTACTAAAAACTCTTCAATCCAGCCACACAGCTGGTCTGATATTCCGTAGGCTCTTACTTTGTTTATCAGGCGACAGTGCGGAACTGTATCGAACGCCTTCCGGAAGTCAAGAAAAATAAAGAGTATGTTCCCCACTGCAGGTGCAATACTGCATTTCTGGGAATCAGGGAACTACCATTTGTTGGACATGTGAATAAAGAAGATGAAAGCTGTACAGAATAGAAGAAAATGAAGGATATATTTCACATTTCTTAGAAGCTGCTTGCAGATCTTCGAAAAAGAAAAAAAATGGTAAACGTGTAGTTGCATAAAGTTTTGAATATGGAATTAGAACGCATGGTATAACAAAAATAAAATGGATTAATAGACCTTCAATATTTCCTTGATTCTACTGAACCGATGAATATGAGCTGTTTACAGACGAGAGACAATTTAAGAGTTTATTAGTCTTTGTAGTCTTCTACATTTATCCTTTGCTTGCCACTTTCAATTTTTATGCTGATGTATATTAAATTTTACTTTTCGTTCACTGCCTTAAAACATGTTTTTAGCAGCTTGAAATACATTTTCGAATTCGTTTTCTTCTGACTCATTTATACTGCATATATCAGATGTACAGATTTTCAAAATTTCGTGAATGTGCTCATCTAGAAAAATGAGATTATCTACCAATATTTGTAATCAATTATTTGCAGTTCATTCTCCACCAAAACATTTTTTCCGAAGGTGTAACAATACTTGCTCATTCCACAAATTTTTTGGAAGTCAAATTTGCTACTTTAATATCGTATCTGTTATAGAGGATAAAACTTGGACCAACAGAAGAGTATATTTTAATACTATAATCTTGTTTTATCAAATTTTTTAACTTCCATATTGTACCTTCGAAGTGAGTCACGAACCTCTATTTACTACTGAGATCAAACTGTTGGTGTTCTTTTTTTTTTTTTTTTTTTAAGTTTTTCCCTGACAAGCACAAAGTTGAGCTGAGGAAGATTTGAATGCTCTGTCCCAATCGGAGTGTAAACCGGAAAGGGAAGCCAACGCTGCAAATACCACGGCACACGCCTGGGTGCGGCTACACGGTATTTCAACATGGAGCAAAAAGTGCGACCGCAGAGAAGTGACCAAACTGTAACGTCATTGTGACAGCAGAGTAGCGTGAAGTGAGACCTCGTAATACACACGCAAGAGCGCCTCCACGTCATCAAGACATACCAGAAAGTGCCATGCTGGAGATCTGAAAGTAACAGTTGGGACACCTTGGTGCGGTGTAGAGCGCTGACAAGACTAGAACACGGAGGCTAATTCGCATCGCCCCGTCTCGATAACGTCGTAGGGACGAGCTAACCAATATAAGCATTTGGTCTTGAGAAGCTCAGCATCAGTCTGTATGACAGTCCTGTAAGTTACAGTGAATCGGTGTCGAAGCTGTTCCGTGATGTCATCTCTTGTTGGGAGCCTTGGGCATATTTCTGCATGGATGACACCACCCCATGCAGGGCTGTTGGCCGCCGATCAGGTGCAAACTACAATGACTATGAGTATGACTTGGTGGAACGGTTCGCCACGCTGCTAGCGTCCCGATGGGACGCGCAATGCGTGCAGTCCTCCGGGCCGGCAACATGCATGGTGGCGCTTCCAGTGAGTGTGAGGTCCCTCACTGTGCCAAGTAATATTGAAGCTTTCTGTCGTTCACACGTAGAGGTCATGGTTCCCTAGGTCCCCACACATATTTTGTGAAAATTTTTAGCATATTTTGTTAATTTACGTTTTGCTAAATGCTAATGTTATAACTTATTGACAAACAGTATATTACTAATCTACTGATAATTACTAGTTATCGCGACAGACTTATTGAAAAAGTTTCTTAATTCATTTTAGTCAGTTTTGATTGCTTTGTGGGTATGTAAGCATATTTGATGTGCTGATATAGAGCGAGCAACCTGATCTCTTTCGGTTTGCAACACAGTACGCCTTTCCTCACTGATTAAATAACCTTATAATGTAGCAGTATCCCTTCCTAGTTACTGTAAAGTGATGTGCTTGTGTATAACACCTCTTCTTGTTGCTACCCATGAGACAAAATATAAAATAGAAATGAAATGCTGAAAATGATGCTTGTGGTCAAATGTTGTGTAGACACGTTGTAAGTCACTGAAAGGTTGCAGTTATGGAAACTTTTGGGCAGCACGGATGTTTGTTATACACCGTTAACAGATAATGAAAGGAAGAGATCGCATTTTGTTCTTACCTTAATTATTTGACGCCGCATTATAGCCCGACATATTATACTCGTAGTAGCTGTTGTGAAATAGGAATCCTGAGACGTGTGCGGTTGTAAGAGGTCTGTTTCCGTGGAAAATTTCTTTCCTGCACGCGGGTTTCAGTGACCGCAATGCCCTCTGAGATCAGCGGATCTTAACGGATGCAGTGAATTTATGGCTCTATGGCGATATCGTCTCCATAATACATTACCTCATTGTTCCTACCTTATTAGAATTTTATTACGTCGTCGAGTCATATCTTGCAGGTTTATTGCTGGAGGAAGAAAGTCGCATATGAAGATTCAGTGGACGGCCTTAAAAGAAAAGCATCCAAGTAACATCTTTCTATTCGGCTTTCAAGCGCTTCATACTGATGACGTGCCTGATGACGATCAAGACATCGTGAGAGGCTGAAATGCATATCTCAATAGAACAGCAGCTGAAAACTGTCTAAAGTAATGAAATACAGCTAGTATAAGAACTAGAGACTTAATGGAACGCAGTACTCCGTCTGTAGACAGTTCTGAATTTGAGGAACAATTTAAGGAATGTATAATGCTTCTACAAACTATCACTTCAGTATCGAACTCAAGATTCCGCCCGTACTAGACTTATAATTATGAATTTTTAGTGAATGCTTCATAAACAGATTGATCAAGGGCATCTTAGATATCTTGTCGTGTTGTATGTCCGTAAAGTCATAATGTAGCCATTATAGTTCATTACAGTAAATAAAATTTTTATCTGTCGCAATTTCCATTATTAAAGACTACCTTACTCGGATGATTAATTCTCGATATTCAGCCACTTGACGGTCGATAATTATAATAATACGGCATAGTGTAGGCTACCTTCCTTTAGTTATTTGTTCAGTGGCACCCGTAAGTTCATTATTAAGCTCTACAGCTGGTATGCGGCATAGCATACGGCTGGTAAGAGCTACTTACCTCTTAGAAGAAATATGGACTGAAGTGTTGCTCCATGTGCACAACGCATCTGTATTAACAGTTCTAGAATTCATGAGAAGCTTGATATATAGTTGTGCCTTCTACTTTTCGTATGATGATATAGCAAAAGATTTTGACGTTTCATCATAAACAGAAACAATAACAAATCGCACTGTATGCTAACAGCTTAAATTCAAATGGGTAGCTCAGTTGGTAGAGCACTTGCCCACGAAAGGCAAAGGTCCCGAGTTCGAGTCGCAGTCCGGCACACAGTTTTAATCTGCCAGGAAGTTTCATATAAGCGCGCACTCCGCTGCAGAGTGAAAATCTCATTCTGTAAACTTAAATTCACGTAACACTCAGTGATACCAACATGGCCTCTAACGTGACGAAACATAATGTGATACCTATAATTCGTGAGCTTTTATGTTTATTTCATTATCTTACACTATGGAAACGTTATTTATGATATTTGCGTGAATATAATTTAAGGGCACATGTTAAACGCGTGAATTTGAGACGGACTTGCAATCCTATTATTTGTGTTCCAGCCATTGCCGCATGGTCTGTCATTGACATCAGGGTCGGCCATATTTTGTCAACCCTTGACGGCAAAACGACAAATAAAAAATAGGAAGAATTGTTTTATTTCTGTTTTAACAAGAAAACAAAATACTGACATTATTTATTTTATAGCAGTAATCTTAGAGTAGAATGTTCTAAATTTCAGGACTTCGTTTGAATTGCCCGGTTTTTCAAGGTTATATGAGATTTCAAGCTCGTATCCGGTTTAGAGGGATATAAGAATCGCCAGCAACTCTGATATCGTAAGCCGTAGTAAAAATGTTGGAATCGTAGTTGAACAACTCCACTATATCTCCAACTGCCAATAACCAAAGATGGACTGGAACTAGAACAGTGCTTAAAAAGGGGCAGACATATTATGCTACCGACGAGAAAGTGGTAGTACGCGGACTGAAAAATAACAATTTATGCAGACGCGATGAGACAGCAGTTTAAATGATAAGATGCGGGGCTACAAATTGATGTACAACATTATCAAAGTCATCCGTTAGTTTCAGAGAACAAGAATGGCGCTACCGTACTACCACAAGATGAGCCACGCACGATATAAACATCCAGAGAGGGATATTGCAACTAACATCGTTTTGCAAAGTGCTGTCAAGATTCTTCCTGAAGGGAGTAAAAGAATGAGACTATGTGTATCATACGAGAATAGGGACGGAGAAGAGTTTCAGTACAAGGAAGCAGGTTTTATAACAAGGCAGCTTAAGGCTCAGCCCTATTTCCCATTTACTTCCTCAATTTTAAAAGATGCAACTGATGCTGTTCTGCCACCTCTCGAGGTCTTTTATCTGTAAAATTTTCCATCGGTACGATCGATGTTTGAAGGTTAACTAATCCGTAGAAAAGAGAAGTCACTGTTGAAAGAAAAGACATCCACGTAAAATGCAATTAGGCCAGCGGATTCCCAGGACTCATAAATGATGTATTATTTGGCAGAACGTTAAACGCAAATCTGTAGTGTTGATGAAGCTATTAAGGCATCATGGAACTGAAGATCGTCTGTCAAGGTGATTTTTGAGGCTTCTGATGTGACACTACGTCAGTGCGGATGTTCCATAAAAATGTACCATGTTCGCGTGTCACCCGTGTGCACACAATTTCTTTACTGCGGAGTTAGATTTTATATTCTCTGTGTTTGTATCTGTAATAGAATTCGGATCGTGTCCGGCAATTTTGGAAATGTAGATAAGAAGAAAATGCTTTTCATACCGTTCTCTTCTTTATAGGTGGTCAAATTTCATAATTTGTAACACGAAAGAGATATTCTTGAGAAAAAGGTTGTTTTGCAATAATTATTATTTAATGACGCGTTTTGTAATTTTAGGGCAGCATAATATTTCCTTCATACTGAGAAGAAAGAACAAATATAAGTAGCCAGAGCTGATGTATAGCTCGAAATAAAAATATCAGTGGAGCGTTTACGTTGTACTAGAAAGAAAATGAACCAGGAAAAAAATGAACAGTGCAAACCTTACCTTCGATACACGCGTAACGGCAGGTACGGTGTTTCAGCGATAGGACCACACTTCCACAACTGCGGACATGTGGCTTCTTATCAACACAGTATAGTAAAAATTTATAAACACAATTGAAGACATCAAGCACTAAAACAGTTGGGCATTGGACTAAGCGCGCTGTGGAAAACTCTTGTGGAAACACTAATAGAACTATGCAAGGGCTTCAACATCAAATTAGAGTCCATAATCATTAAGAAACCGCCGAGGAAACAGAAATTTTGGATATCAACTAATACAGACCTACGAGAATTTCAGACTGACCATGTAGCCACATCTTTTAACAAACCGCAATAACAATGAAATTTATTTCACCAACAAGGATTCCAAGACAAGGACATAGGATTCATGAAACAGATACAGGAACTTTGAAAGTGAAGGAACAGGAATTTCAGGATCTGCTAAATGTAGGCTCACAAGACGATGAGAAGATTAAAACAAAGTTAGTCACAACAGCCCTTGAAATAGCAACACTGTAAAGACACAAAAAGCACAGATGGTGGAATGAACATTGTGAAAAAACATTACTACTTAGAAAATAAGTCTGGCAGAAATGGTACTCCACAAACAGAACTCAAGGCTTTATGAGCTTTAAACAACAATTGTCTCAAATATCAAAAACGGTATGAGCAGTTAGAGCAAGTTTGGAAGAAACCAGCTATCATTAACTCAAGAACTTTTCCAAGAGAAAAATACTAGGAACTTTTATAAAACTTTTAACCTTAGCCTTGACGCAAAATTAGTCCTAAACAACAAAGAAAGCTGCGAAATATTAGCAAGCTATTTCAATAAGTTGTTAAACTATGAGGAACCAAGAGCTAATTTTCCAGAACAAAATCCAGTGTACACTAGCACAAACTCAGAACCACCCAGCATGGATGAAATACAAAATAATATCAAAGATAGGAAGAATGACAAGACACTTCGGAAAGATTGAGTAACTGCTGAAATGTGGGAAATTGGAGGTGTGGGAACAGTCAAGAAGGTACGCAGTCTTTAAAAAAATCTTGGAAAAGAAGATATACCAGAAGTTTGGATTGCAGCATTAGTTCGCCTAATAGACAAAAAAGGAGATAAAACTGACCCTGACAAACATAGAACATCCCTCCTTCTAGTGAATTACAAAATCCGTTCAAAACCTTTACAAAATAGGCTGGAAAGCGAATTGGATCAACTGTTGGGAGAGTTCTAAGGAGGATTGAGAAAAGGACGATAGTGTGTGGAGCAAATTTTAAATCTGAAATTCGTAATCAGATATAGAAGAATGTCATCTAAAAGCATTTATCAAAAATTTGTAGATTAAAAAAAAATCATATCATTTAACTGACAGGAAAACATTATTCAACTCGTTAGAAGAGTTTGGAGCTGACATCAAATCAGTAGACACACTAACAAATACAAATTGCAAATAGCATTTTTAGGCGAAACATTCAAGGCTTTTGTCAAAGTTGGCGTAAGCAAGGGGATGGACTGTCCCCACTGCTGTTCAGTTCCAGGCTATACACTGTAATTGGGGAGTGGATGAAGAAACAGGAGAAAAAGGAATTAGAAGAATTGGGAGTGAAGGGGATTATCTGAGTTTTGATGGCCTGGCTTTTGAAGACGATTTTTCCACCTTTTCTGAATCTGTAGTAGACGTAACAATGCAGATAAATCTCCTCAAAGGGACAGTTTCAAAAGCAGGTCTAAATGTATCTTTTGAAAGAACGGAGTGCCGCGCGGGATTAGCCGAGCGGTCTGGGGCGCTGCAGTGATTGACTGTGCGTCTGGTCCCGGCGGAGTTTCGAGTTCTCCCTCGGGCATGGGTGTGTGTGTTTATCCTTAGGATAATTTAGGTTAAATAGTATGTAAGCTTAGAGACTGATGACCTTAGCAGTTAAGTCCCATAAGATTTCTCACACATACAAACAATGGAGTACATGACAGATGTGAAGGAGGCACCGAAATACATGGAAAAGGATCATGGTAGAATAAAAAAGGCTACAAATTTTAAATATCTAGGTGAATGCTTTAGAAAGAGAACCTAACCTGGCAAGGGCGCAAAATCGTAACACTGCGGAAAATCGTAACACGGTCCCTGACTTCAGCCGTCGCACGGACGCCAAAATGGAAAATATTGAAATAAACGATATCGGAATTGAAAAACAACTGCTATCACTTAGTAGCGGAAAAGCATCCGGACCAGACGAGATACCCTTAAGATTCTACAGTGATTATGCTAAAGAACTTGCCCCCTTTCTATCAGCAATTTATCGTAGATCGCTGGAAGAACGTAAAGTACCTAGCGACTGGAAGAAAGCGCAGGTCGTTCCCATTTTCAAGAAGGATCATAAATCAGATGCGAATAATTATAGGCCTATTTCGCTTACGTCAATCTGTTGTAGAATAATGGAACATGTTTTGTGTTCTCGTCTTATGACGTTCTTAGATAATACAAATCTCCTTCATCATAACCAACATGGATTCCGCAAACAGAGATCATGTGAAACTCAGCTCGCCCTATTTGCCCAAGAAATTCACAGTGCCGTAGACACTGGCGAGCAGATTGATGCCGTATTCCTGGACTTCAGGAAGGCATTTGATACGGTTCCGCACTTACGTTTAGTGAAAAAAATACGAGCTTACGGAATATCGGACCAGGTTTGTGATTGGATTCAGGATTTCCTAGAAGAAAGAACACAACATGTCATTCTTAACGGTTCAAAATCTGCAGATGTAGAGGTAATTTCGGGAGTACCGCAGGGAAGCGTGATAGGACCTTTATTGTTTACAATATACATAAATGACTTAGTTGACAACATCGGTAGCTCCGTGAGGCTATTTGCAGATGACACGGTTGTCTACAAGAAAGTAGCAACATCAGAAGACTCGTACGTACTCCAGGAGGACCTGCAGAGGATTAATGCATGGTGCGACAGCTGGCAGCTTTCCCTAAACTTAGATAAATGTAATATAATGCGCATACATAGGGGCAGAAATCCATTCCAGTACGATTATGCCATAGGTGGTAAATCATTGGAAGCGGTAACGACCGTAAAATACTTAGGAGTTACTATCCGGAGCGATATGAAGTGGAATGATCACATAAAACAAATAGTGGGAAAAGCAGGCGCCAGGTTGAGATTCATAGGAAGAATTCTAAGAAAATGTGACTCGTCGACGAAAGAAGTAGCTTACAAAAAGCTTGTTCTTCCGATTCTTGAGTATTGCTCATCAGTATGGGACCCTTACCAGGTTGGATTAATAGAAGAGATAGACATGATCCAGCGAAAAGCAGCGCGATTCGTCATGGGGACATTTAGTTAGCGCGAGAGCGTTACGGAGACGCTGAACAAGCTCCAGTGGCGGACACTTCAAGAAAGGCGTTACGCAATACGGAGAGGTTTATTATCGAAATTACGAGAGAGCACATTCCGGGAAGAGATAGGCAACATATTACTACCGCCCACATATATCTCGCGTAATGATCACAACGAAAAGATCCGAGAAATTAGAGCAAATACGGAGACTTACAAGCAGTCGTTCTTCCCACGCACAATTCGTGAATGGAACAGGGAAGGGGGGATCAGATAGTGGTACAATAAGTACCCTCCGCCACACACCGTAAGGTGGCTCGCGGAGTATAGATGTAGATGTAGAAGGGCAAGGAAAATGGAGGTGGCTTTTCAACTAACAAAATACCTGTATAACAAGGAAACTATTTCCATAAATGCAAAGCTTCAGCATAGAACTCTGTCATTAAACCAGAATTCATGTGTAAATCAGAATGCCTTTCGTTAAAAGCAGCAAAGCAACCAGGTGAAATAGAACATAACGAAAGGAAAATAATCAAGAAATTTTCGAGAGTAAAATATGAGAATGGAAAATGGAAATTAAGAAGTACTGAAGAAGTTTATGAAAAAATCGAGCGAATGTCAGACACGTTGAGGAAGAGGAGAATTGCAGTCTCTGTACACTCAAAGAGGCAAGATAAAGAGAGGATAGCGAAAATACTTATAACTTCTTTGACAGAAACCCCTAAACATCAATGATGTGGATGAGAAACATAGGGAAAGAATGAAAAATTAATGTTTTTCTTCAAAATAATTTTTATACTCTCGCTGTACCAGCCAGCCTGATGGTGTGAGGGAAGTTTTGTGCAAAGGAGAAGTCCGTACTGACTCCAAGTTCGTCAGGAAACAGCAGGTTCTTAATTCTACAAATGGAAATCTCATTACGTTAAAGGCACAGTTTGTGGAACCCTCGATGTGTCTAAATACGAAGACAGCCGGGGAGCAATACATTAAAGTACTTTTCACAGAAAGACTAAGGAGTGTGAGCAAGGGAACTTTCTGGGGCGGTGAGACAGTCTCTCGAGATATTCCTCAGATGCTTTATTCTGCAGGCTGAATGGTGGAGGAGAACAGGTAAGTCCGTACTGGGAACTACACGCCGCAGATTGTTCGCGGTGTCAACAAAGTATCCCTTGTTTTATGAGCCGCTTAATGGCGCCTCGTTAGTAATTAATGTTCTGTTAAGCTCGAGGGAGCGTCAGAGCTGAACAATGGTTTATGGTAATGTGGCGCAATAATTTGTACAGCTTAGCGCCGCCGCCGCATCTCCAGCAAACAAACGAAGGGAGCTGCGCAGACGCAGACAGTCTGCTGCACCACCAGGTGGGCTGGGCGGCTCTGTGGACAGTCGCGTCTGTAGACAGATAACTATCACCAAGAGGCTGTGTTCATCTTTAGTCTCGGGTAGAGTCATACTGAAGGAATATTGCGAGCAAGCTGGGGAAAATTAATGGTATCTATCAATAAAAATGGTGAACTTCGCCGACGAAACAGTATTACATGAAGTGTTACGTGACTGCAACTCCAGTTTATAGCTGATCGAGGAAGCCATGCATATAATAAAAGAAGATGGACATATGCATTGTTATGAATCAAACTTGGTACATTCACCGTCTAGAAAGAAGCGCTACTGGGGTGAGAACCACCTACCCATCATAGGGGTGGGGGTGAAAAAGAAGTTTAGCTCACTACGCGCAAATACTCAGACTTTATTCATTAAGTATTTGAGTATAAGAGCACTTAATCACATGCAACATACTTTACATATCATTTCATACCATCACGAAATTTATTCTCGAACACGCCTACACTCATTCTCTCTACAAAGCGGCGAAAGGAAACTGTTTATATATTACTATACTTCGCATTTCATGCGTAAAACTACCGCATAATGCTTGACGTTTTAATTTATTACTTCTTTACCACTAACTCTATTCCCAACACATTTAGTAGGCTATATTCACATATGGCGATAATGCACCTGCAGAATGATATCACTATACGACTTAAAACTCAGGAGTAAGACATCATAAACATTGAGCTGCGTTATAACGAAAGGGCGGGGTAAAATTCGCTAGTATTACAGGAAAATAAGTGTAGAAATACGTGTGAAATATGTTAAATGTATGTGAAACGTGCGTACAAGGGTGAAGCAGGGAGTAAAAAGCTCAGCCTAAACTCTCAGATCGATTTCAACCAAACTTGGTACACAAGTTCCTATCTGGAAAGAAATATTAGGGGAATCACTAATCTCCTATTGGAATGGAGGTGATGGACAGAGAAGGGTGAGGGAGGAGGTGATTGAGAGTCAGAGGGAAGGAGGAAACTGACAAATATAGGGATGAGACGGAGATGCACAGAGAGGTGGGAGGAGGAAAGGGTGGTGGAAAGAAACGGGTTTGGAGAGATATAGGGGCAAGGAGGAGATGGATGGAACAGGGAAGAGGAAATTGACGCAGAGAGGGAAAGGGCAGGCAGTGATAGACAGAGAGAGGGAGCAGAAGAAGGTGGACACAGAGAGGAGAAGGAGATGGACAGAGAGACGGGAATAGAGGAGGTGGACAATGAGAGGGGGAAAAGGAGATGGATAGAGAGAGAGGGGAGTATGTGGTGGGCACAGGGGAAAGGAAGGCGGAAGACAGGGATAGGAGGTAGGAGGAGATGGACTAATAAAAGATTGAAATAAATACGTACTTGGGCAAAGCCGAGTACGCAGGTAGTAGTCGAAATATGAATTTATGAAGCAAAGTGTGTTTTAGGTTATAAGAGCTGCGTTTCCAGCTAGCACACATGACAGATGATGCAACTATAAGAAATGCTAGATGTAGTATGAGATTGTTGATGTCGACGCCAGAGTATTTCATTTACTACAGATATTCCGAATGACAATATTCAGCATTGTACAGGAGAAATAATATTAAGATATGCAGATACTGGTAAAACGACACTTGAAGCAGTATCGCCGTATGATTGTGCACCGCAGAGGAATTCCAAAGAAGGTTCGTGAATAATTTCAGTAAGGAACTGAAGAAAAAAGGTAGATATTATTCTACTGAATTCTTAACATGTGATACTGCTTTTCTATGAGATAATGAATTTATGAACGGCCATTTGAAAAAAAAGTTGATCTAATTAACGATCCAACAGTTATTGTTTTAAATCTGAAAAATATTTAAAAAAGTGGGTGTCTACAGTAATGTACAACATCCAAAATGATCATGTATAATTACACTCTCAAAAATATTTAAAAAAGTGGGTGTCTACAGTAATGTACAACATCCAAAATGATCATGTATAATTACACATGGTACCACACACACACACACACACACACACACACACACACACACACAAACACACAAACACAAGAACTGTTCAGTTAGATAATTTGCAAATTGCGTCTTTTCAGTATTCAGTATTATTGTATGAATGGTAGTATGAGTTTGTATCAAATATTTTCTACCAGTTCAAACGACCTTTTCAAAATTCTACAATCAATTTCAGTGCACGTTTTATTTCTTCTAATGTCTCATTGTAGCTATTTTGTGGTCATGACTTACAGAGCTCCAATGTTTGTAGTGCTAGCTACCAAAATGGTTTCCAATTTACTTTTGATTTTCGATCGGGCAAGAGTGAAACAAGTCGTAGTAATGAGGTTAGTAGTTGGGAAAAACATAAAACAATCATAGAAGTTTAATCGCAGTATTTGCTCATGTAGCCTCGTGATTACCTCAGAAGGCAATATTTTTTCTGGTCAGAATGGTAGCACCTTCGTGTCGGTCATCAGGTATCCTGGAACTTTAAGTAAACAGTGGACATAATTTTTACATTTTGCTGTGGTAACAAATAATAGCAGACTTCAACGCTATACATTAACGAAATAATAGCTTCTCTAAACCTAAAGATAAGAGAAATTTGAACAACAAAATCTGTACAACATATTCAATTGATATGAGACGACACTGAACTGCAAATTTCGTGGGAAAGGGGAAGGGGAAAACACCTGGTACTAAACACGCGTTCTGCTAGGATGATTTAAATACTCACTTCAGAGTTGGACATGATGAACGCATTGATCATGTAGGGCAAAGGAAAACACATTCAGAATCACTAATACTTAAGCCATAGCAAGCCATTGCGGGGAACATAATACAGAACAGGATCCCTTCAATTTCAGAACAGTGTTCCCAACACTGACACTACAGTATCAACCCATAATCATGCTGGCAGCGTGGACTTACCATGATGCTGGAGTACAAGAAGCTAGCCTGCAAACTAAGTAGTTTCAGAGGTTAATGTTAATCTGGGATCGATGTGCCTGAGAAGAAGTGCTCAAAGTAGTCTCTAAGAAGAATCTGCAGGAGAGTGACCAGGATGAGAAAGACCAAGAAAGACGCTCCTCATAGCTCTACGCGGAGAAACTGCTAAAAACCGAGTATCCGACAATCCCTAAGGTTGCTAAACGAGTTCCCGGTGGGACGCTGCATAACAAAGCTTGCACCCTCTCTCTCTTACGAGAAGTTTATTTATCTGGCTGACGTATGAGTTCTACACGTTTATACAAAGTGTTAACTATTGGGTACAGATCACTGAAAACTATTGCAGCTCAGACCATTGTAAGCAAACCCGCATTCAGTTTTCCCGAAAATAATGCTCCTGACTCCCACTCTGTACTTTTAGGCATCGATCAATCATAGTGTTTTCGCCCCAAGTCCTGGCGACAGAAATACGCGGCGGCATTTCTTCAAGAAAAAAAAAAGGCCGAACCTTCTGCAAGTTTAACACACTAACGAACTTGGCGATATTATATCTGGAGTTGGCCGCCTGTAATGTGTTCGGTTATGACTATCGCCCGGCCTGTGGGCAGCAAGTTTTCCAGGGGCAGTTTGGATGAATACAACAGAAGAAGCGCAGGTCACCTGCAGTTCCAACGATACCACAGTGCCGAAGGCTGCTTTGTGTTGACCGTCTACCAGACACCCTATCAGTTAATGCAATAAAAAAATAAAAAATTAGAAAACTTCCTGCATCACCAAAGCGGCGGTCGCCCTGTACACAAAACTCAGCAGATCTGTCCAAGGACTAGTAGCTGCGGCAGCCATCCGCTGCCTTGTCAAAGCCCTTTCACCTTGTGCATGTCGGTCCCCAGAGGGATCATCCAATGCATCCTGAGCTGCAAAAGCTCTCTGAGACTCTCTCAATTTACCAACCTAGTACAACACGTAAGCCCAATATCAAGCTACCGGAATGAAGTAATTAGAGGTATGTTATGAACTCTGCAGTCATTTGTATCCCAATTTCAATACACATGATTTCTTATCAGTCAATAAGGGAGGGGAAAAACGATTTTATTTTCTATATGATGGAAGAGGAAATAATAACAATAAAAATGAAATGACAGAATGGCTCTATGGTGGCACATTTCAGTAGTAATAGAGAGGAGGTATGAATCATGTATTGGTCCAAATACAACACTGTCATGAGCTGTTCGATGGCTTACGTGGCTACTAGGTTATTACAAACAGGAATATCACTTGCTTTTATCTGTAGCTTATTATTAGTCACAGTTTATACAGGATGATTTCATGATGTTGTCGAAAACTTTCAGGGATGATGGAGAAGAGTAAATGCATCAATTTGAGGTAAGGGACTCTGGCTCGTAATTGACAGTATTGTTCAAGCTCATTAGAGCCCATGTTTGGTAGGCAGTTTTTTTCTTCTTTGCTCAATACTACCTCCCGTCAAAATATGGAAACCAAAGAGCTTGCTGTAGAAGAGATTCACTGTCAGAAGTATGAAAACGATTTTCGCTTATAACTTTGGACACATCGCTTCCAGACCAGCGTCCCTTATCTCAAATTGATAAATTCACCCCTGTCTAACATCCTTGAAAGTTTGTAATATTATCATGTAGTCACCCTATATCTTGAAACTAATATCTCTGGCATTTGTAGGTGGTCACTGACCTTTATTTTATTTAATAACTATTGTACAGTTTCAAACACTACCTACAGTCTTCACTCTGTGCGCCACATGTAATATCTCTGCCTTGTTTCACGCGTTATGCATTTGGTTGCTAAAAGCGAGTCAGTATGTTTCAACAAAGTTCATTCAACATCGTTTCTTTCCGCACAAGCGCCTCATGTGGTTAAGAGCCCTTCACACGCTGATTTTCTGGTACTTACAAGGGGAGGCCGCCAATTGTGAAATTCAGATTCGATTCATACTGCGCATAATAAAAGCTCATGGCCAGAGGTGTAATGTGGCAAAGCACCAAGATGCACTTCTCAGCCGTTGTCGAGAAAATCGACAGTTAAAAGAAACCGTTTCGGTGAAATACTCTCTACGAGCAACAATTTTCTACAGCGTCGTGGCACAGCGGTAAGCGCTGGGGTTCATAATCCGAAAGTCGCCGGATCGAATCTCGCGCCATGCAATTTTTTTTATTATTAGTTTTTTGTAATTCATATATATATATATATATATATATATATATATATATATATATATATATAAACTATTAATGAATTGCTTATGCATCTTGGTGAAGGCGGATCGCTCTCCAATTGTACCGCCTCCATTATATATATATATATATATATATATATATATATATATATATATATATATATATATATACATATATATAATTCCCGGCAATCAGTTGCAACAATTATGAATACAATAAGTTGTTGAAAGTCGTTTGTCGTGGAAAAACTGGCGACTTCGAACATCATTAAGTTTTCCGCAAACAAAGTTGTATTTCACAAATGTTATTAATTGTCTTCATAATGTTAACCAAGTATAGTTAACGGAAGACGTAGAAACGATATTCCGAAACGAATACGTATAGGGTAAGTCAAACATTCGAATTAGAATAGAGACCCCACGAACACAAATTTGCTGTGGCAGGTATGAAATATAAACTCCGTTACTCGCTCGTTACACTTGAAGGACAGATGTTGAATGGGCCGAAACGAGCCGCCGCATAACAGCGTAGTTGCCTGCTAACTTCGAAAGAAGGTAGATGCGGTCCCTAGCGCAACTTATAACATCGTTGAAAATCAGTGCGGACGTGAGAGCTTTGGTACACCCTGTTAAACAAACGAAAAAATGGAGGCGGTACAATTGGAGAGCGATCCGCCTTCACCAACATGCATAAGCAATTCATTAATGTTTGAATTACAAAAAACTAATAATAAAAAAAATTGCATGGCGCGAGATTCGATCCGGCGACTTTCGGATTACGAACCCTAGCGCTTACCGCTGCGCCACGACACTATAGAAAATTATTAATCGTACAGAGTATTTCACCGCAACGGTTTCTTTTAACTGTCGATTTTCTCGACAACGGCTGAGAAGTGCATCTTGGTGTTTTGCCACATTGCACCTCTGGCCACGAGCTTTTATTATGCGCAGTATGAATCGAATCTGAATATCACAATTGGCGGCCTCCCCTTGTTAGCGCCACGGGTTTCGAATCCGCGCCAGACGGCATGGACCTCGAAATGGTTCAAATGGCTCTGAGCACTATGGGACTCAACATCTTAGGTCATAAGTCCCCTAGAACTTAGAACTACTTAAACCTAACTAACCTAAGAACATCACACACACCCATGCCCGAGGCAGGATTCGAACCTGCGACCGTAGCAGTCCCGCGGTTCCGGACTGCAGCGCCAGAACCGCACGGCCACCGCGGCCGGCAGGCATGGACCTCGATTACCACCAGAGGTCTCTGCAGCCGTCGTGCCATAAGCCGTGGCAGCGCGCATCCCAGCGGCCAATAGCGATGTACCTTATCATGTATTTAAGCACCTGCCTCTCACTCAGCGAGTCAGTCTGATATTCGCATGAGTCTCTCGATATCTCGCTTACAGACATCGTGTTTACTTTGCTTGTTTTAGTGTCTAAGTGGACGTTGTTAATTTCGTGAGGTTTTCGCTCGTGACCCCGTTACTTCTTGCGTGTTCTTGTTCTTGGTGTCTTGCTCGGTTGTCTGTCGTTGTGTGTGTCCATCCATTCCCGTTCGTCTGTCTTGTTGGTTCATGGGCCGCTCCAATTCGGTCCCACTGCACTTTCGTCCACGGCCACCCCATGACCATTCCGGTCGCAGTTACATTTTGGCGACGAGGTAAACGGTGGTGTTTATTAGCATGGAGGCGAAGTTGGTCTGTCTTCTGGAGCAACAGCAGCAGCTCATGCAGCAGCAGCAGATCCAGTATTGCGGCCACATGTAGTAAGCATTGCTTGACTCAATGGACAATGGCAAAACAGAGGCATGCCAGCGACCAAGGCGTTGCGAAGTAGGCAGGCACAGATAGCCTTGCTGACAGCAGCAGTCTACCAACAGACTGATGCAAGGACACACACAGACTGAGCGCCGAGCGAAGCCTGGAGAGTGCACGGTAAGGGGAAGTGAGGGCAGCATGCTAAGTTACGCTGCAATATACTGTAGGAGTAATAACAAAAAGCTACCACCGAGGGTAAAAAACGTCCTCCTGCCGGTTATAAATAGTGGAGCACAGGCAGCAACAGACAGAAGCCATTAAGAAGCAGTTCCGATCTGAGAACGGACGTGGTCTGTGTCCGAATGTTCAATCTTCCTAAGTGACGATTCCGGATGTCTGTCCCAGCTCGCAAGAGCCATCCGTTCGCCGCCAGATGTCAATTCCAGCTCTGGACGTCGGCGCGAGTTCGGTCGGCACCATGGCTGACTAACTACAGCGAGAACTTCCAGCAGGGCCGACCAAAGCGCGGTCTTGGTCACAGGCGCCGCCGGGGACTGACGCCCCGACTTCACAGTAACCCAGCCACACGGCGCGTGGTCCGTCCATGACGGGACCTCGCGGACATCGCGACTGACGGCTTCCCAGCCGCCAGTGCAGCAGGAGTTGGCAGCTGACCTCACGGCGATGCAGCTCCGTGGGCGTGCCGTACTGGGGCGCCGAGCGGCGACGAGTCCGTCTCAACCACAGGGCATCCTGGCTTCAGCGGAGCACTGGTGGCCTGAGGCTTCCGAGCGCGATCAGCGGCGCGCGTTGTGCGCATTGCCGGAGAATCTACACAGCAGCAACCAGGCGGAGGGATCCGCAGGGCTGAGCAGCGACGACGAGGGAGAAATTTTAGAGACAGTTCAATAAATAATTGTAAAACTCCACGCCGTCTCAGTCCTT
This sequence comes from Schistocerca serialis cubense, assembly GCF_023864345.2. Taxonomy (NCBI): domain Eukaryota; kingdom Metazoa; phylum Arthropoda; class Insecta; order Orthoptera; family Acrididae; genus Schistocerca; species Schistocerca serialis. Next base: position 838,415,329 of record NC_064638.1, read on the forward strand.
GGTGCAGCCACTGTGTCTGCTGCTAACAAGTGGTGCAGAAATCGTAGCACCAGTTAGACATCTTACAGCAGTCGCTGCGGTTGCTAACGGACAAAGTTGATGTAAGGGACGCACTCCCACAGCAGTTTCCGAGTCGTCGGGTGCCCGATTCTTTACCACGTCCGCCGTCGTTCCCCCCATTTAATCACGCTAAAGGACACTGGGAAACATACTTACATTGGCTCAAACAACATTTCACTGCTTTTCAAGATACGGATGACTCCTTGCAGTTGTCGTTGTTTTTGTAATGGGCGTCCTCAGAAACGTTCTTTCTTCTCCGCAAGTTGGCACCATTGTCCGATCCAGTGCCTCTCTCTTTCCAGGAGATATGCCTTTTGCTGACAAACTATCATTCACAACGGTACCATGTGGTCGCCTCTCGGTTGGAGTTCCACCAGTACCATAAACAGGTTGGGTCTCAGCAACTGATGCGTTTTTACATGCACCAATCAGCAGTGTAAGGCTTCATATGCGGACTTCCTGATCCGGGTTCAGCTGGCTCCCAATCCTGAAGTCCACACTCCCATGTTGAAGCTCGATAACTTCTCCTTGGAAGAGATTCTCCGCATTGCCCACTCATTTGAGATTGCTCAGGCGGTTACCGAGCGTCTCATGGCGCGGCCGCAAGTGGCGGCGATTGATGCGTCTCAGCGGGTTCAGTCGCAATGTCGACATAGCCCGGCCACTAGAGGCCAGCGCCGTTGGGACCTCTCTTTGTCCAATATCTCTATGGCATCGGTGCCTCCAGTCACCCCTCATCGCCAGTCACACCGCCCACTTCCCAGCTCTTTGGCTTTTCAATTTCCAATGAAGTTAAGGTCGTTTCCAAAACTATTTCTTTTCAGGACTAGGACGATCTGAGCTCAGCTATTGCGTCGCTGTTTGCAACAGGTCTCGGATGTGCTTCGGATTTTCGGGTGTATATCACGCTTCAGTCGGATGCACAGCCTAGCTTTTTCTGGGCCCAACCACTTCCAGTGGCCTTATGGCTAACAGTCAAGTGGGAACTTGATCAGTTCCAGGCTACTGGCGTTGTGGAACGTGTGACACCGTTGGTGGTCATGTGGAAACCCAATGGGTCTCTTCGGCTGTGTGGGGATTTCGGCGCTACTGTCAATGCTCAGTCCTCGTAGACACCTATCCCATTCCCCAACAGGAAGACCTTCTAGTCAAGCTTGCCAGGGGAGAGTACTTTTCAAAGATCGACCTGGCTGAGGCATACCACCAGTTACCTTTGGATGCCGATTTCCAGAACATCTTGGTTATCAACACGCCTTTCAGATTTATACAAGCACCTTCTGTTTAGTGTCTGTTCAGTGCCAGCCATCTTCCAGTAGTTCCTGGAGCAGCTTACACAGCCTATCCCCACCTTCGTGAATTATCTGGATGATATCATCGTCACTCGGTGTTCCTGCCAGGAACATTTGCAAAACCTCAGAGCCTTATTTCACACTCTGCAATCTGCAGGTTTACGCTGTCGGCTGGACAAGTGTTGTTTTCTTCAACTGGAAGTGAAATTCTTAGGCCATGGGCTTAGCAAAGATGGCAATCGCCCTTCGGGTCGTAATGTCGCAGCCTTTGAGGCTCTTCCTCGTCCTTTGCCCTCAGCTGCTTCTGTTGCTCAACCCCAGAACAGACTGTCATTTATGCATCTAAGACATTGAAAATGGAACTACTCCAAGACTGAAAAGGAAGCCCTGGTGATACTGTTGGCCGTCCAAAAATTTCACACTTATCTCTTGACAGGCCATAAACACTTAGTTACGCTTTTCAGAACACACTCTCACCATCAAGAGTGGACAGGTCAACATCTCCAGCACTGAGCGTTATTTTTACAGAATTACTCTAACACCATCTGGTATAGGCCCACCACCCACTATGCTAATGCAGACGCTTTGTCACATTTCCAAGCAGGCCCTGATCCTGCGTTTGACCAACAGGAGGTCCTTTGCTTTGACACTGATTCCACCCACCAGGATGGAAGTGTAGATGGCAAAAACTGTAGGGAAAGACAGCGATTGGCGTACATCCAGCAAATAATTGAGGAGGTATGTTGCAAGTGCTATTCTGAGATAAAGAGGTTAGCACAGGAGAGGGCCGCTGCAAACCAGTCACAAATAAATAAATAAAAATAAATAAAAATAAAATAAAATAAAAATAAAAAAAGAAAAAGAAAAATTTGAGGTTCCAGTGTCTGAGACACGCATTTAGGTGGTATAAAGGACACGAGGTAAAAAATAAGTCACCCCAAAACCCTATAATACTGTCTCTAGCCTTGGTAATGGTCATAATACCGTGAGGAATAGTACACTACAGGCCATTAAAATTGCTACACCAAGAAGAAATGCAGACGATAAACGGGTATTCATTGGACAAATATATTATACTAGAACTGACATGTGATTACATTATCACGCAATTTGGGTGCATAGATCCCGAGAAATCAGTACCGAGAATAACCACCTCTGGCCGTAATAACGGCCTTGAGTCCAACAGAGCTTAGATGGCGCGTACAGGTACAGCTGCCCATGCAAGTTCAACACGATACCACAGTTCATCAAGAGTAGTGAGTGGCGTATTGTGACGAGCCAGTTGCTCGGCTATCACTGACCAGACGTTTTCAGTTGGTGAGAGATCTGGAACATTTTCTATATCCAGAAAGGCACGTACAGGACCTGCAAAATGCGGTCGTGCATTATCCTGCTGAAATGTAGGGTTTCGCAGGGATCGAATGAAGGGTAGAGCCACGGGTCGTAACACATCTGAAATGTAACGTCTACTGTTCAAAGTGTCGTCTGTGCGAACAAGAGGTGACCGAGACGTGTAACCAACGGCACCCCATACCATCACGCCGAGTGATACGCCAGTATGGCGATGACGAATACACGCTTCCAATGCGCATTCACCGCGATGTCGCCAAACACGGATGCGACCATCATAACGCTGTAAACAGAACCTGGATTCATCAGAAAAAATGACGTTTTGCTATTCGTGCACCCAGGTTCGTCGTTGAGTACACCATCGCAGGTGCTCCTGTCTGTGATGCAGCGTCAAGTGAATCCGCAGCCATGGTTTCCGAGCTGATAGTCCATGTTCCTGCAAACTGTAGAACTGTTTATGCAGATGGTTGTTGTCTTGCAAACGTCCCCATCTGTTGACTCAGGGCTCGAGACGTGGCTGCACGATCCGTTTCATCCATGTAGATAAGATGCCTGTCATCTCGAGTGCTAGTGATACGAGGCCGTTGGGATCCATCACGGCATTCCGTATTATCCTCCTGAACCCACAGATTCCATATTCTGCTGACAGTCATTAGATCTAAACCAACTCGAGCAGGAATGTCGCGATACGATAAACCACAATCGCGATACACTACAATCGGACCTTTATCAAAGTCGGAAACCTCCTCCTCACCGGGGAACGCCGGTCGACTGCTGGGTGGAAACCGTCCTGATGTCAGCACGTTGTAGGTGTCACCACCGGCGCCAACCATGTGTGAATGCTCTGAAAAGCTAATCATTTGCATATCACAGCATCTTCCTGTCGGTTAATTTTCGCGTCTGTAGGACGTCATCTTCGTGGTGTAGCAATTTTAATAGCGAGTAATGTATCCACACGTGTTTTCGAGACTCCATATCCGGCTAAAGACCGTTATTTATGATTAGATCCCGTAGAGTTTCCAAACTGAGGCATTGTTGTTTGCTTATTTCACCCACTGTTCCAATAGTCTAAAACTTTTCCTTCTATGCAAAATTTTGTTTAATGCTCTTGAAACCGGGAACGCATTCGTACAGCACTGTGAACCAGAGGCGTGCATCGGGCCTGTGCGGCCGACCCGGTACTGCCTGCAACCATGGTCGCCTGGTGAGCCTCGATTAGCGCTGCCCGCCCAGCTGGGGGGCCACCCGGAGGCCCTCCAGTGCTCCGCCGCAGCCCGAGTGCTGCCTGGCGCCCGTCTGGCTCCTCTGCTCGTCAAGTCGCGCGTCCGAGAGCCTCCACACAGTTGCGGGCGCCGAACGAAACCTCCAGTTCCCGTTTTCAAGCAGTTTTCATCTTCGCTCAGTATTTACATACACAGTACATCACCTCCGGGGTCACGTTAAAATAAATGATGACTGTAACATTGCAACAAGTTGCTTACTTATATCTCGTTGCTAGTAGTTGTTAAATCAACTTATTGTTGTGTGCGTCTAAACAACTCTGTTAATTTTTTTACCGCTCGCCTTACTAATTATCGAATTGTTGTAATACTGTTTAAGGAAATGAGAAGAGCCGCGCGGGATTAGCCGAGCGGTCTGAGGCGACTGCCATCACGGAAAGTTAGTAACTTAAGACAACCACTACATTCTGCAAAACCTACAGACATATTTTGAGTATCTATAACCTGTGTAAAACCTTGCCACAGCGTGCTATCTTCAGACGAGTATCGTTTCTGTCCCCCAGCTTAAGGGAAACTTCTTTTTCCTCTACAAGTTATTTTCAATACTTGGAGGTTGGAAGGATCTTTGCTATTCGATACATATTTCTGACATAATAATAATAATAATAATAATAATAACAATAATAATAATCCAAAAGGGATTGGTCACAGTGACCTGTGTTGAACTACCCATGTGCATGTTAGAGGCGGGATACATACATTTTCGACGGATTCTAGAACGCCTGCAGTCTTCAGCTGTTCATTAGTGGAGACGCCACCTTGAGGCCGTCTGCTGTAACATCCATCCCGGCCTTGTTAAGTGGGTGCACACACGCCTATTACTGTAGCAATGGGCCAGTCCATGTTGAGAAAGTTCATGTGTTTTCCTGCAAGTTACAGTAAGTTATAGTTGCTTTCAGTACCGCGAAGGAGTAGACTACATCGAAAACTTACAAAATTGCACATAAAAGACATTTTTTGTGGAAAATAAACAAGGAAAATTACAGAAAGACGAATGTAAAAAGCAGGGTGGACGAAGAGAAAGTTGAAATATTTCTTAACGATATTTTAACTGTTGACCAAGGTGTAATAAAGACTGAACCACGGAATTTGAGATCAAGGTGGAGTCTAGAAAGAAGCGGAAAGAGGAAAGGATGAATTGTATAAACTACCAAAACGTTGCTTGTACCATGTTCACTATTGTATTACATAGCACTGTGTTACATCCATTGTTTTACTTAACAACATTTGCTTTTCTTTTTTTTTCAACGAAGGATCAAGAAAAATGGGTATTAAACCTTCATGGTACTCAGAGGAGTCCAGACGATTCAGAAAGCAAATCTGCTCTCGTGTGGACAGTCATTCACGCCTTCCTCGTACTGACTGTCTCCCTGCTGGACCGAGCCCAGTACCGGAATAGTCGCGCGCCTCGATGGCGCAGCTCGTCCCGTGTAGTATCACTCGGGTACAGCTGAGCTCGACTACCCGCCGTGAGGGCAGCAGAATGGAGCGGTCGGTGGCAGGCGTCTCGGGCAGGTAAATGCGTAATGATGCACGGCTGTGTTGTGAACAAGTTTGTTGTTATCTTGAGGACAGAAGTGTGCACAGTACATCATGAAGATGTAGAAAGTAGGGCTACACTTGGTCATCGAGAGTGTTCAAATAAACATCCTGGTCCACATTTATGATAAACTGAACAACGGAACCAACCTCACACCAAACTTCACAGAACCACCTCCAACATGGTCTAACCTCCCCCCCTTCCCCTCGCCATATTGTGGCTAAATCGTTCACTGAACAGTAGGTGAACTCGACATATTCAGTCAGCTATTCTCCAATACCTGTGTTGTTAGTTCCACCGATGCCACTGTGAGATCTGAGTGACAGACACTAGGTGCTATGTTTGTTCGGTATCCGACGCCGAATCTACTTTTCATGCAATTCCCATCGCAACGTTCGCTCAGGTGCTATGTTTGTTCGGTATCCGACGCCGAATCTACTTTTCATGCAATTCCCATCGCAACGTTCGCTCAGGAGCTGAGGTGGACCTGCATTCACTGAAAACAGCAATCCCGATATGGTTTGATACCGACTGTCACTGGCAAGGCATGAAACTCGCTTCTGACTGTACGATCAGTATTCTTAAGCCTTACTAGGCACTTAAATGTGCTTTTCAGAGTTTCCACGTAGATGCAGAGGGCTGTTAGTGATATACCATTCCTTGTAGGTAAGTTAGACTGTCCGTTTTGATTCACTAACATACAGCTTGGTTAATTTGCTGTCGATTTAAGCACTTACTGACATCATAGATTTTCTTGTACTTTTAATTTTATTTTATCCGGATGGACGGCGTTGCAAAGTGAAGCCTATTAGCTCTATTTGTAGCCAGTAACTTTATGAAGAACATTTAAGGCATTGTCTAGCACACGACTCCTGCAAAATATAATTTACAGTCATCACTACGTTGACGACACGTTCATTGCCTGGTCTTAAGGTCATGAAAGGATGGGAGAGTTCTTTTGGCACCTAAGAAATATCCACGACCACGTTAAGCTCACGATGGTTCAAAAATGGTTCAAATGGCTCTGACACTATGGGACTCAACTTCTAAGGTCATCAGTCCCCTAGAACTTAGAACTACTTAAACCTAACTAACCTAAGGACATCCTGCCCGAGGCAGGATTCGAACCTGCAACCGTAGCGGTCTCGCGGTTCCAGACTGCAGCGCCTAGAATCACTCGGCCACCCCGGCCGGCCTCACGATGGTGTTAGAGACGGTCTGTGCCTTGCTATTCCTTGACGACCTTGTCGGCTGCAGTCCACATGGGGACTGGCAGCAGTGTTCACCGCAAACCCACCCACTCGCACCGGTATGTACATGCTAGCAGCTACCATCACTCAGAACAGAAACGGCACAGAATTTATTGGAAGTCGTTTCAGAAGCTGAAATCCTGCTGCAACAAGTGAGCCACATAGGGAATGTATTCAAGGAAAAACCTACAGGTTTCACTTGCCATTGCAACCAAGATACGTTTGCATGACGCCCCTGAGGATGAGAAAAGGAAACTAGCATATCTGCCATTCTTGTTTATAAACAGGAAAGATTAGCCGGACCTTGAGGAGGGATAAAAGCAATTCCGTCTTTAAGACTATAGCAAAAATTCCGCAATTCCATCTGCAGGTCTCCAACAAAAGTTCGGCAGCACACGAGGCCTGTAAAAGATGTGTAAGCCTCAGAACGGCTGGGATATACTTCGTAAAAGACATGAGAGGTGTTTCCACGTACGATGTTTCGAAAAATCAACTTTAGCACAACATTCTCTGTCAAATGCACACCTAATTGAATTCAACGACATATCATGGAACGGACAAATAATTTTAGGAATTGGGTAATAAAAGAGGACAACAGAAACAGAAAAATCTGGTAACACAAAATGGAATATTATACGACAATGCTAAACAAATTGGAAAAATTCCCTTTGGATGGCGGAGATAAATTACAGGAACTGAAAATAGTCAATATATTAACCCACAATAATGGTAACAACTCTGACACCATCACTGAACTTCACAATAGAATTAAAAACAAATACGATAACAAAGATAGCTCCTAGTACAAAACTAACAGCGCTTTAACAGCAATAGCTCCTCAAAACTCTGTGAAACATGTCAGCATACCATTCAATGGTAAATTCTCATACCAGACTGCAAACCTAGACCGTCGCAAAAATATCAAAATTAGTCTTTCAACCAACAACAAAATGAAACACAAAGTTATTCACAGCTTAAGTTTCAAAAATGCACACAGGTAATAAATTAAATTGTTCTGTGTGCCGAAAACCTTACATTGGCCAAACTGTTGGGAGTTTCAGTGTACGATTCGGTGAACACTTGGATGCTCTCAGGCCCAACAACTTAAAAAAGTAAAGTTTCGCTACTCATTTGGTCCAACACGGAAGCACACAAATAAACATCGAAGAAAAGTTAGAAATATTGTATTTTGCCGAAAAAAGAGTAAAAATGAATTTAGGGGAACTAGAAATATTCAACCGCATCCACAACAAACCTTACTACATAATAAATGATAAGCTAGAATTAGAAAACCAAATGTAATATCAGAATTTCATACGACTCCTGAAATTTGAAACGATAGAGACAATAATTAATCGACAGAGAGAAAATTCTTCATTAGGCATTGCCAGTATTGTTGTGGATTGGCAAGACAGCCAACCCACTATGAGAGGAAGCCGAAAGAGACGCGTTTTAGCTCACGCAGGCTGGCGTGAAGTCTGGAACAGGTCAATGAAATGAGACTAACAAAAGACGTACGTAGCTGCTGGAATACTTAACTTTAATCCATAATTGGAGAACATCGCTCTTGACGGTACATGTTCTACAGCATCAATAGTAACTGGTAATGGCGCTTTGCTAGGTCGTAGCAAATGACGTAGCTGAAGGCTATGCTAACTATCGTCTCGGCAAATGAGAGCGTAATTTGTCAGTGACCCATCGCTAGCAAAGTCGGCTGTACAACTGGGGCGAGTGCTAGGCAGTCTCCCTAGACCTGAAGTGTGTTGGCGCTCGGTCTGAAATCACTGATAGTGGCGACACGTGGGTCCGACGTATACTAACGGACCGCGGCCGATTTTAAGGCTACAACCTAGCAAGTGTGGTGTCTGGCGGTGACACCACAAGTATCTTTAAAACCTAATCGTTAAATGTCTAAGAGTATAAAATTATCGATACAGTGTAGAAGTATCTTTGAAGTAACTCTAGAAGTGTAACACGTCATTCAACAGATCAGATCAGCTGCCAGTGTAAATGAATGTATCCATCATCGTGTTCTTAGTTCAGTTCACTGATCGGTATGGATTGTAAAAGAAAATCAAACCTCTGCTTACAATATGTGAAGGAAGGGTTTGCAGGAAGTAAGTGTAATACACAGGGCCTGTATAAGTGTGATACTATGTAATAACAAAAACCTTGTAACAATTTAGGACGCAAATGTAAAATCTTTTGTAAACTAGCTATCACATAAATTTTGTTTTATTGTAGCACACAAGTGTAAAAACTGCAAAGAAGTCAACGCTACCAACTGCCAATGGACTAGGGCCCGAAACCAGTAATAGTATAATAAAATCATTTCAAGAAAACTTGTGCCGGTGTTGCAGTACTTCTTGCAGTGTAATTTGTGAAAACGGCTGCAGTGTTCTCCAACCTAAATGGATAAAATAATATGAAAACATCTTCGAAAAAGACTTGGTCTCATTTTAGTGCGGGTTGCGACCCGGCCATCAAAAAGTTGAAGCGGTAGCAGGGGGCGCATACTAAAATGTTACATTATAATGTTGAGGATTATTAATTAATATTATTTCGTCACCAATTACAAACGTTTTTTTTCTAATTCTAGTCCAAAGCATTACGGAGCTATAGCTGTTCGGATGTTACAGGTGTTACATCTGCTTCAGTTTCTCACATAACAGTAACACAAGGAAAGTGTTGTTGGAATTAATGAGATAAACTATACCTCGAACGGATTAATTTGATAACGCCAAAGGAATAAGAGAAATAAAGTCTAATAACATTATTACTGCACTTGACCTCCACATTTGCACTTACATTTTGAAACTATTTAACATCCTCCTGACACTACTACGTGACTCAATTGGTGGTTGTTTGACCTATGTTACAGTGATGTGATGGAGTATTTGATTTAAAATTATTTCCAGTTACGTAACTGACTAATTATATAAGAAATTTAAAAATTACTCAGATGAATTACGGTTAACAACTTTAACTTTTACTTTGTTACACATCCGAAACGTAATTTGACATGCGTATTTACACACAGAGTAACATAAAACTCACTGTAATTTACTGTTTCTAAGGACGTAATTTATATTTCTTGAGATGGTAACTTAACAAGAAACAGCAGATACACCTTCACCATATACGGAAACGAAACAGCTGCAGAACTATTGAAAGCAACTCCTTCCATTCCACAACAAAAAAGCTAGCAGCATATAGAACTATGATTCATGGGCCGTAAATATGACGCAACATAATCTTGTTGACGGAATTGCATTAAACAAACAAACAGGTACTTAAAATGAACATTCACCATCCACAAATGATCACCTCTTTAATCGCATGAAAAAGAACGAAAATAGAAGAGAAACAATACACTTGTTACCAAAATATACTGAAACCTTGAAATGTTTCTGTATTCCATTCTTTAACAGAGCATCTCACAAAATTTCCAAATAAATCAAAACATATGGCACCAAAATAAGCTATTACACAACTATTTAAGTTAAGCATCTTCAGCCTCGCAGCAGCAACAAACTCGACAAATATAAACTGAATGTTTGAAAGATCACGTTTCCAGACTGTCCCAGTTTTTATACAGTTGGGCATACAGATAATTTGCCAATCGATATACTAAATAAGTATCAACTCTTCAGTTAAATGTACATCACAAATCTGCATTGGTAATTCACCATTATGGCTCCAAACATAGCATTCCAGATATCAATAAAGAGCAACAGCCTGTCACAGACAACCTTCAGGCACAAAACTCTATACACTATTGGCACTTGAAACACACAAACAGATTTTGCAGCCGACTGTCATGCCGAATGAACAGACAGACAATGATTCTGATTACTTTCTGTGTTTAGTAATGACAGTCTCTTGCTACAACAGTCCAACAAGAAGAAATGAATTTCCTTATCCCTGGCTCATATCCATGTAATTTCACCTACCCCTGCTTCTCTCTCTCTCTGTTTCCACCCTCCCCTTCCCCTCTCTATCTTTCTCCATCTATCCCTCCATCTGAAACAACACTGAGGCTGTACTCAGTAATACTTTGTGGGAAATTTCACTTATGCATAATTAAAACAACGTGATGTTACAATCTAAGGATATATAAATTACATACTTAGGAGTAGAAGCAGTAAATTTCAATACACTGTGTGTAAATAAGCATGTAAAATTTCGTGTTGAAAAAAGTAAGCATGTAAAACTGAAATTTTTAATTGTCACTCCTCTGAGTGATTTTTTAAATTCCTGCTCACCTTCATAAGTTATGTAAACGAAAATAGTCGTAAATCCAATACTCAATCATATCACTATAACACAGGTGAAACACGCCTCAACTAAGTCATCTGACATTAAATTTTAAATAGTTTCAAAACACAAGTAAAGATGTGGAAGTTTTTCATCAATGCAGAAGACGTATTCGAATGTCATGCGGTGAAATGCAGGTAATGCTTAATCCAGCCTGAGGTATAATTTACCTCCTTGTACCAAACAACTCTGTCGTTCTGTCACCATTTCCTATGAAATTGAAGCAGATGTTTCACCTATTATATCCATACAGTCCTTAAAAGTGGAGTTATGGCTCTGAAACGCATTGAATAGTAATTAGGAAATAAAAAATTTGTGACTGATGATGGAATGTTCTTAATTAATAACCTGTAACCTAGAAGGTACAGTCACAGACAGCCCTTAACTTTATGTCTGTGAATAACGTATTACGTTATTTGTCGATGGACTGGGCACCAGTGACGTTACAGTATGTCATACTAAACACCTTTCAGCCGTCAATTTTCAACCTTATTTTGTTTGGAAACCAGTTTCAACGTTTTACTGCGCAGTCTTCATGCCCCTGACCGACGTGTAGGAATAATCTACCTCGCTTGTGCTCAAAACAGGTGCATCAGTACTGGTATTAGTAGATATTTTCTACAGTGACCAACCATCAATTCAACCATCACCTGCCTGAAAATGGCGTAGTAAAACGTTGAAACTGGTTGCCAAATAAAATAAGGATGAAAATTGACGGCTGAAACCTGTTTAATTTGACATTCTCTGTTGAACAGTCGAGTTTCACAACCATCGCTAGAAAGATGGACATACAGAGTGACGTTACAGTCGTAGCATGGTTATACGACGATGAAAGCACTAACACATTGCAGTTAGAGCTTGACAGTGTCATAGGAGTGCTCGTCAGAAAACTTGTGCATATTTAACTAACTGATGCCACTGGAAGATCGAGAAAATGCTGTTAGCGAAACCTTGCTAAGCTGTAGGCAGCTCTAGCAGGGAGGACATTCTGATAAACCTCAGAACGACAGAACTTTTTGATTATCTACATCTCTTTCATAAAGGTAGTATACAGCTTCTGCAGGCAGCTGAAAATTCGTCAAACATTTTCGGAATTAGGTAGGTGTCTGAACACCCAGTAGGCCTATTTATGTTTTTTTTCTGAATAATTTTTTTTAAATTAATAGATGAGTTTTTTAGTTATTACATCATAAGTTAGCAGTCTAAGTCTAATTTACTGTGAATGGTTTGATTTTAAAACTAAGAAAAAGCAATGAGTAATTTGTCTGAGATAATGAAGGGATATGTCTGTTTAGATGTCAGTTATTTTCCTGTTAATATTTTGATGCGTCTTGACCTGTACCTCCAGTTAGAATTAACATGGGCAGTGAAATTACATTATTGCAGTTTGAGCTTAGTTATTACGCCGGATCTGACGTACGTTCCGTCATTAGCAGTTCACCTGCGGAAAGTTTAATTAAACACGAACTATTGCGGCCTGTTTTCCACGAATGCAAGTTGTAGCCTGTTTCAGCTTCTCATAACGGGAACCCGGAACATTAATTAGCAGACAGTCGTAGAGGGCGCAGCGCAGACTGTCTGAAAATGGCGCCGGTGAGACGACGGCAGCGCTCCGTAATCGCATGAGCGCCCTAATTGGGAGCTGTAACAAGTAAAAGAACACATTAGATGTTGTTAACGCTAGTTACTCACTCGCATGTTTATTGGCAGAACCGTTGGTCCGTTACATGTTATGTGTTTAAAGCCGATTTAGTATCTCTGAGCTTCTTTCCCGCCAAAGTGAAAATAAACAATGCATTAACAAAGCAAGTTGAAAATTCTTTTCACACAAAGACTGAGGAATGTAAGGGAAGCAAAAATAAAGAGCGAAACAACGTTATTTAGGTTTTTTCTACGTTAATACTGCATGGCAACAGAATTAATATCCTCAAAAGCTGAAAGATTGCACGAGGAAAAGGGAAAAACGAAATACTGCGTGCTATTGGTAGAATTACCTATACTGCCACCTAGAAAATGCAAATACATTCCTCATCCACTAAAGATGAAAGTTGTGTTGGACAGAGAGTGTTCTTGCCACAACAGCCGAAGCTGTCTGTCAGAAGGTTGAGTAAGATATGCGGTATCAACATATGTAAACAGGGTTAGATGATGGGTGTCAGATGCATGATAGACACTACCTGTGCTGTCTCAGTAACATCGCGTCAAGGGTGCTCCGAGAGTACCTCTAACAGAGAAATGTCGCTATAATCTGCCGCATCCAACAACATAATGATAAAGGAGGTCGCCACGAATGTCGTGGATTGTATCAGAAGTTGTAAAATATCACAAGGCACTAGATCCCTCCCTAGTTCACTGGAGTATGCAAATAACGAATGAGCAGCTTAAAATCCCTGTTAGTCTCACGATGGAGAATAGAAGCCATCGCTCACATACGTACCTCTCATTTTCGCAGACTAAAGAGTACAATGATTATTAGCATGGGCACGCTGAATCTACAGGAAAATGACGACAAGGATGATGACAATCGGTACATTTTTAACACCAGCGAAGTGATGTATCCAAGTCTGTAAGACATATGTTGGAAATATTCTCGTCAATCAAATAATTAACCATCACACAGATATCCGGATTGATCCTTTATTGTTATTGCATACCCCTGTCCAATGTGGGCAGGTGTGAGCTGGCAGTGGCACAATTCTCCGCTCTTCAGCAAAGAGACTGTATAAACGAGGACAGGAGAAACGTTAAATACACTACTGCCCATTAAAATTGCTATACCACGAAGATGGACGTGCTACAGACGCGAAATTTAACCGACAGGAAGAAGATGCTGTGATATGCAAATGATTAGCGTTTCAGAGCATTCACACAAGGTTGGCGCCGGTGGCGACACCTACAACGTGCTGACATTAGGACAGTTTCCAACCGATTTCTCATACACAAACAGCAGTTGACCGGCGTTGCCTGATGAAACGTTATTGTGATGCCTCGTGTAAGGAGGAGAAATGCGTACCATCATATTTCCGACTTTGATAAAGGTCCGATTGTAGTGTATCGCGATTGTGGTTTATCGTAACATGACATTCTTGCTCGCGTTGGTCAAGATCCAATGACTGTTAGCAGAATATGTAATCGGTGGGTTTAGGAGGGTAATACGGAACGCCGTGCTGGATCCCAAGGGCCTCGTATCACTAGCAGTCGAGATGACAGGCATCTTATCCGCATGGCTGTAACGGATCGTGCAGCCACGTCTCAATCCCTGAGTCAACAGATGGGGACGTTTGCAAGGCAACAACCATCTGCACGAACAGTTCTACGACGTTTGCAGCTGCATGGACTATCAGCTCGGAGACCATGGCTGCGGTTACCATTGATGCTGCACCACAGACAGGAGCGTCTGCGATGGTGTACTCAACGACGAACCTGGGTGCACGAATGGCAAAACGTCATTTTTTCGGATGAATCCAGGTTCTGTTTACAGCATCATGATCGTCGCATCCGTGTTTGGCGACATCGCGGTGAATGCACATTGGAAGAGTGTATTCGTCCTCGCCATACTGGCGTATCACCCGGCGTGATGGTATGGGGTGCCATTGGTTTCACGTCGCGGTCACCTCTCGTTCACACTGACGACACTTTGAACAGTGGACGTTACACTTCAGATGTGTTACTACCCCTGGCTCTACCTTTTATTCGATCTCTGCGAAATCCCACATTTCAACTGGTTAATGCACGACCGCATTTTGCAGGACCCGTAAGGGGCCTTCTGGATACAGAAAATGTTCGACTGCGGCCGTGGCCAGCACATGCTCCAGATATCTCGCCAACTGAAAACGTCCGTTCAATGGTGGCAGAGCAATTGGCTCGTCACAATACGCCAGTCACTACTCTGGAAGAAACGTGGTATCGCGTTAAAGCTGCATAGGCAGCTGTACCTGTACACGATATCCAAGCTCTTTTTGACTCAATGCCCAGGCGTATCAAGGCCGTTATTACGGCCAGAGGTGGTTGTTCTGGGTACTGATTTCTCAGGATCAACTCAACCAAATTGCGTGAAAATGTAATCACAGGTCAGTTCTAGTATAATATATTTGTTCAATGAATACCCGTTTATCATCTGCATTTCTTCTTGGTGTATGAGTTTTAATGGCCAGTAGTGTACATATAAGATGAGGATAAAAGGTGAAGTTGATACATGATGAGGGGAAACAATTTGAGTTCAAATACACAAAAAAGTAGTAAATTAACGAAGCACATTTGTGTAAAATCCAGACATAAATAAAATATGATTCCATGAGGAGTAAGTACATAAACGCTGGCGGCATGAAGAGCACAATTAAAACGATGTTCACAGTATGAAAGATACACGGGACGACGACACATAAAACACACTGCACTTAAGTAACACAGACGGCGTGCACTAAGGCACGATGGAGAGTGACTGGATTACAACTCGAAGGAGATACCAAGGGTGACAGGGTGGCGAGGAAGAGAGCAACCTAGGAAGGAGCGCAAGGACTGGGAAAGAAGAAGCAAGAAGTACAGAAGTCTACGGGGGAGGAAAAAGCAGAGGGTTAGGAAAGGTAGAGGGACCCCTAGGGAGGAGAGGAGGGTCAGGTTTGGAAGGAAGACTATATACTGAGGCGAATCACGTCAACTGGCATGGGGAGACGATGAAAGTTTGTTTGGGACAGTCAATATACAGGGCGAACCCGACGTGCATCGTTAATTATGAATGAAAACACACACGGCGCTAGTGTTTTTCCTTTATACCACTTAATATAGCTCCATTTGCCATGTCAAATCACTTACCGGCATAATCTCCCTTATATATCATACCTGTTTGTAATATTGGACTAGTTAAACATAAGGTCAGTTTGAAACTTCCAGGAAGATTAAAACTGTGTACCGGACCGAGACTCGAACTTGGTACCTTTGCCTTTCGCGGGCAAGTGCTCTACCATTTGAGCAACTAAAGCACGACTCACGACCCGTCCTCACAGCTTTAATTCCACCAGTACCTCGTCTCCTAACTTCCAAACTTCACAGAAGCTCTCCTGCGAGCCTTGTAGAACTGGTTCGCAAGGTTGGTCCCCAAGGATGGAAAACCTCTACCTGCATTTGCACTTAATTTTTGAAAGGCGTTATAGCCTCATAATAAATGCCGGCATGCAGAATGAAAATCTCATTCTTGATAAGGTTAATTTGTTCAGCCACTCCCTAGGAATATGTCAGCAAAGTTGTTTAATGTATTTTCTTCTCAGAACAACACTCACATTTTGTCATGTGTCACAAATTTTTTTGTAAGTTCAGTAATTTAACATAACATTCTCACTGCAATAATTCTTCTAGTTTTAGTCCTGAACCAAACATGAACCACTGTTATCCTTGGAAACCAACAGTTATTCGCCAGTTCAAAATACAGGGTGATTCAAAAAGAATTCCACAACTTTAGGAATTTAAAACTCTGCAACGACAAAAGGCAGAGCTAAGCACTATCTGTCGGCGAATTAAGGGAGCTATAAAGTTTCATTTAGTTGTACATTTGTTCGCTTGAGGCGCTGTTGACTAGGCGTCAGCGTCAGTTGATGCTAAGATGGCGACCGCTCAACAGAAAGCTTTTTGTGTTATTGAGTACGGCAGAAGTGAATCGACGACAGTTGTTCAGCGTGCATTTCGAACGAAGTATGCTGTTAAACCTCCTGATAGGTGGTGTATTAAACGTTGGTATAAACAGCTTTCTGTGCCATTTCAGCCAATAAAATTTTTGGTCCCTTTTTCTTCGAAGGTGCTACTGTAACTGGACTACAGTATCTGGAGATGTTAGAGAATTGGCTGTTCCCTCAGCTCGAACAAGAAGCACAACAATTCATATTTCAGCAGGATGGAGCGCCACCACATTGGCACTTATCTGTCCGTAACTACCTGAACGTCAACTACCCGAGGCGATGGATCGGCCGCCAGGCAGCCCGTGCCAGAGCACTTCATCACTGGCCTCCAAGAAGCCCTGATCTTACCCCCTGCGATTTTTTCTTATGGGGGTATGTTAAGGATATGGTGTTTCGGCCACCTCTCCCAGCCACCATTGATGATTTGAAACGAGAAATAACAGCAGCTATCCAAACTGTTACGCCTGATATGCTACAGAGAGTGTGGAACGAGTTGGAGTATCGGGTTGATATTGCTCGAGTGTCTAGAGAGGGCCATATTGAACATCTCTGAACTTGTTTTTGAGTGAAAAAAACCTTTTTAAATACTCTTTGTAATGATGTATAACAGAAGGTTATATTATGTTTCTTTTATTAAATACACATTTTTAAAGTTGTGGTATTCTTTTTGAATCGCCCTGTATTTAACCATAGAAAATTTCATAGCCAAACATATTTCTTATTGTGGGTGATGATGGCGTAACAGCCTAAAACTAGTTCGTAAAATAATGGAAGTTGTAGGGTATTAGCCGGCAGCGGTGGCCGAGCCGTTCAAGGCGCTTCAGTCCGGAACCGCGCGACTGCTACGGTCGCTGGTTCGAATCCTGCCTCGGGCATGGTCGTGTGTGATGTCCTTAGGCTACTTAGATTTAAATAGTTCTAAGTTTAGGATACTGATGACCTCATATGTGAAGTCCCATAGCGCTCAGAGCCATATGATCCATTTTTGTAGGATATTACACCAATGTTTGTGTGTTTTCATTCATAGCGTGTAAAATATTCTACCAAGAACCGACGGAATTTCTAATATTTCCGTCGAAGTTCTGAAGTATCAGCTAATTGTTTGGTGTATGGGACACAGGATCTCCGGTGGCTCTTTACTGATTAATAATATAACGATGCTTCATTCAGTTTGTTAACAGAATTATCTCTGTTTCTGAGAAAATACCTTCACAATAGTGATAAAGTATGTAAGTACGGAAGATCTGGTAAGGCGTATGCACTTACGCAGAAGTACAGTGACGTGACTGTCGTCGCAGCGGGAACAGATCACCTTATGGTCGCTGCGCCGTGCTTCCACAGTATTCAGTTAACCCACTCACCAGGTGCATGTCGGACACCACTTCATCAGTAAATCTATCCACAATATTGTGTATCACTTTTGACTTGATACTAGCACTGACGAACGAGCAAAACTGACATAGAACGAAGCAGTACTGAGTGCCAACTTTAAGGAGCAAACTACAGTGAGTGTTATTGTAGTCAACGCCAAGTGTCGTCAGTGAACGGAACACATTTGTTTCAAAAAGAGCACCTGCCGACGACATTTGCACTGTTGTCCAAAGGATTTCAGGACCATGCAGACACGAACATAAATGAGAGTGAGAAATCGAATAAAATGCAGCTACTTTGTAACAAACCACGAGTGACCGCGAGTCCGTAATATCAAATTTCTCAGAAAATTTCCCTGAACAAAAATAGTTCAAATGGCTCTGAGCACTATGGGACTTAACATCTGTGATCATCAGTCCCCTAGAACTTAGAACTACTTAAACCTAACTAACCTAAGGACATCACACACGACCATGCTCGAGGCAGGATTCGAACCTGCGACCGTAGCGATCGCGCGGTTCTAGACTAAAGCGCCTAGAACCGCACGGCCACACCGGCCGGCTTTCAAATTTTTATTGAAAATGAAATTCCTCCAGCTGTACTTAAGATTTTTTTATTTACTTTACTACTAGTTTCGCCTTTACGTCAACGCCATCTTCGGGCCCATACACTTCGATGAAATCAGTTGTATTTGGCTTAGTCTAGAAGTCCGCGGTGAGATCAACACGTGCTCCACATGGATGGCGGTCAGATGGCTTAGTTACTGCCCGCAATCCATGTGGAACACATGTTGATCTCACCGCGGACTTCTAGACTGAGCCACACACAACTGATTTCATCGAAGTCTACGGGCCTGAAGATGGCGTTGACGCAACGCTGTAACTAGTAGCCAACTAAATAAAAAATCTTTTGTACAGCTGGAGTAATTTCACTTTTAATAAAAATTATACTGCCTGTGTCCCACCTTCATCCAGTTTAAATATGGCTGGACGAAGATTACTAAATTTTTTCTGTGGAGTTCGACTTACGCCGTGGACCAAGACGACGAGATACGAAAGGAAGGGATAGGACGACGACATCGCGTGTAGAAGACTGGAATTGTTGCAAGGAAAATCGTGGCACATATGGCTGAGTAAATCGAGGAACTTCCCTGAAAGCGTCCATCTGCCCGCGAAAGTGACAAGCCTTCGCTTCCTGTTTCCGTCTCTAGTTTGCATATTCTCGGGAGCGACCAAGTGCGAGCCGTCCTCTTGAGAGAGATGCTAATTATAATTCCAGCGCGACAGCGCCGCGAGCTGTGTCGAGGGTCGTGTCATCGCAGTAGCGCGCCGCGTTAATATGTATGTGGCAGCTGCCGGGAGCGGGCCGCCACCGCCGCCGCCGCCCCTCGCCCCCCACTGACAGGCAACGCGGTCAGCCAGCTCAGCCCCACACCCCCGCCTGCTCCGGCTTGTACTCTCGCGCTCTTAAGCACTGCTCAGATTTGCATGCATGTGAGTCCTTTGTAGAACTGCTGGTCGCGTTCTAGGTGACGCCCTTGCTGCACGTTAACCCGTGTATTAAGCACTCTGCTAATAGCAAGTGGGAAGTCGTCAAACAACTACGCAGTGCTAAAAATTCTATACTTATTTGAGTCGTATGCTTAGCTGTGATATTGGAATTTTCGAGCTCGGTTCCATTGCTTGCAGAAAATAGTAGTGAATTACAGAAGGATCTTGTTAACATAACAAGATGCAGTCTTAACAAAGGAACAGGAAAAACGAGAGTAAACGCTTTTAAAATACGAAAGATAATCCAATGAATAATAAACCACATAAAATAGTTGTCCACACCAAACTTCACAAAAATTTTATAGATATCGACAGGACTGTCCAACCGGTCTCGGTGGCCAAGCGGTTCTAGGCGCTTCAGTCCGGAACCACGCTGCTGCTACCGTCGCAGGTTCGAATCCTGCCTCGAGCATGGATGTGTGTGACGTCCTTAGGTTAGTTGGGTTTAAGTAGTTGTAAGATCAGAGGACTGATGACCTCAGCTGTTAAGTCCCATAGTGCTCAGAGCCATTTGAACCATTTTAGGACTGTCCAACGACACTAAAATAACAAAGAAACGTTTGTCACACAAATAGAAACCATCCACTGCTCAGGAAAAGCCAAACATAGCAATGATAGACCTAAAAGGGGCATATATTGCGATTTTTATCGATTTGAACTGAAATAGTTTACCACTTCAGGCCTGTAATGATTTTGGCTGGTAGCGACAGAACACACATAATGTAAAATGAGGGGTAAAGCACGGGTATAATTTAAATGACAACAAAACGTAACATGTTTCCTATCCAAAATGTAATATGTGTGTTTGTATTTCAGGAAAGTAAAAGAAAAAGGCCACTACGGATGCTATAACTGTGGTGGAACATCTTTAGGTATTAAACTAAATGAATAATTGTGTACTTGCAAAAAGGAGGACGCATCCTTAATTCATTATCATATGCTTAAGATCGATAGAATCTCTAATTACTTTACTGGACAATGTCTCATTATATTGCTGTCGGTGCAGTTGATGTATTGCTTTACTAAATTTTTACAGGCTGCATATCTATAGAATTCTGTATTATCAATGACTTATTCATGCCACTGGCAGCGTAGTAACCTTTCAAATAGTCATTGTTATTGTGTGTAAAAGTGGTTTTATGAATCTAAAAAAGATCAGGGTCTCGTGCCACGTACTGCTACGTTTATTCCACGATAATTGGTACTAATAAAGATTTTTAAACAGGAAGCAGCAGGCGATTAAATCATAGCGATCTACACCTTCGTCAGAGGTCATCCTGTCATTATGTACTGTACCTACACTGCGAAGCCCAGAATACAAGAGACACGTTAAAGATTAGTAACAAATGCCACACAAAAAATAGGTATAACGTGAGCCATTGGATAAAGAAAGTGACGACTTTATAAATAAATACACTCGTTGAGATATACCAGCAGTAGCAGAATTTTTGATAATTAGGAAACAGGTCTGATCAGAATTGGTTTGATCTCAGCAGCAGGATGTCCCTTCGCGAGTGTTACTGTGTGTCTGACAGTGCCCTTTTTACATGTAGAATACATGTAGAAGCGTCGAGATCGACCACAGTATAACAAAATGAAGACCATCTGACTTTCTTTTTTCCCAATTCGTACTAAGCAGTGTGTGTGTGTGTGTGTGTGTGTGAGAGAGAGAGAGAGAGAGAGAGAGAGAGAGAGAGAGAGAGAGAGAGAGGCAGACCGACAGAAACAGAGATCAAGAATGGGTTGAATGAGAAGAAACAGAAGGAAGAGCGGAAAACGTGAGAAGTCACTCTACACCTAATTCTAAAATTGTAAATATTGTCAGTAATACATAAATGTCAAAGGACATGGGTAGTAGAATAGTGTAAGAAGTAATGTAAAACCAGAATAAGATGTTATCCACTACAATTTCGTTTAAAGGGTGGTCAGAAACATTCTGAAAAACTTCTACAGCTGTTGAAGGCGAGGTTGTGCTGAGAAATAACTGTTAAAAGAATTGATACGTTGCGCCGTTTCCGAGTTATTAACATTGAAGTTAGCCAATCAGGTCGTTGCAAATGCAAATTCAAGCTCTCGCGCACACTAAAATACAGTAATGCACAGGAATCGGTAGGTCCTAGATGGTTGATTGGTTTGTGAGATTAAAGGGACCAGACTGCTACGGTTCCGTAGGTCCTAGATTAACCACTTGTTGAAACGCTCATTACCAGATAAATTGTGCCTTTTGAGGCAGTAAAATTTAAGCCAGGTGAGCAAAAGCTTCGTTTGCTCGGTTGAAGAAACCAAACGAAGAACACGTTTGGTGCCACCACCTCTGGCAGGCTCCATGAATTTGTCCCGCGACGACCTGGCAGCCTAACTTCAAAGCTAAATAACTAGCAAGTGCGCCACATATCGAGTGATTTCCTTAACAATAGTTTCTCTGCACAACCTCTCTTTCAATAAACTTACAAATTTTTCGAAATGTTTCTGACCACCCTATGTTAGTACGGAAGGTGACTCTTATTGCCGAGAAGAGGTACGTATGATAAACAATTCAATTTATAGCAATTTCGAGTACAGTGGCAGTAACAGTGAAACAAATGTGATGTCAAGTAGATGAAGAGAATTTAACAGACAGTGAAGAAAGAAACTGCAGTATACGAGAGGTGAAATATTAAGCTGCGTTTTAACGTTTGACCGGACAGACATTTGTTGATCTGCATGGCTGCGAGGAGAGGAGATTAAGGTACCGCCGTTGTTTGTAAAGTCGAGAACATCTGGCTGTGGTGGGCAGCCGTGGCGCACCAGTACAAGCTCAGAATATGTCGAGCGTTAATACTGTAAGTTTAAGTTACGTACATTTTCAGCAATTCTAAGAACTACGTCTCTGCCTCACTAATAAACGTAAAATTATTACAGCCATGACGAGTAATACTATAAAGCCCGTAGTTGTCGAGAGGGTATGTGTTCTCTTCGCTGCTGAAATTGTGCTGGTCTTTGATGTTCTTGGCTTAGCATGAAATTTTATCATTACAGGATATCATAGTTTGCTACGTTATGTGGTAACTGTCCTAGATGTGGAGTTGCATAAAACACGACTTCAAAGTGGTTCTCGCTTCGCCCGTACAATGTACTCTTGATTTAATGTCGAGTTAAATGGCAGTAAAACACCTGTAGATACAGAACGTTACTCTTCTTCACTTTACTGCACATCATGGGGACGAGTTGGTGTGCAGTCGCTTCAGTGTAATTATTATCTCTGAATAAAAGTGTCGTTTGCATTCGTATCATTGCGTATTTCTTTCAGTTACATTCTGTATCATACTGCAACAGATCTTTCAAGTATGGTTTTATCGAACTGCGTTAGAGATCGTGCAAAAGCTATTTTCGTCCTTCAGTTTTCCTCACCAGAGTACTTTTAATAGATGCAGTGTAAGCTAGACATCCATAAATTTCTTGAAAGGCGAATCAGTTGGTTTCCAGAACAGTTATCGCACAGGTGATCCTGCCTATTAAGATGTTCTGAACTTCCCCCCTAGGGAGTCTCTCACTAGAGGTACTGCTGAGGTAGTCAGCAGTAGTCAGAGTGCGTCACACACCTACCGCGCGGTGCACAACCCCCAGACCGCGGACATCTGCGTCTAAACCACGGCTTCCTCCAACCTTTTCGTGCAACCAAAGGCTGCGGCTTCACGCGTGATTGCCTTTAGCAGCGTGCCCGGCGCTGACTCAGACAAATTGCTACCGCGGCGAGCGCCGGAGATTAATGCGGGCGGGAGAGAGCACATGCGGTCGGTAGTAGCGAACTTACATGCGAGTTCCGATGTTTGAACTCCGCTCTCAGAAACCAGAATAAACTTTGTTAGAATTTTTATCACATGTGAACCATTTGACGCAATGTTGTTTTCAGGTTATAATGGGAAAGAATCCGTCATCTTCCAATGTCAGAATATTGATTCCCATTCATATGCACGCCAATATAGGTTCCGTAAAGTAAATGCAGTTTCTTAGGACTCCATGCCTCAGCTGGCGCCCTCGAAGGGCGCTTTGTTGCTCCTTTGTCTTTCTGTCTGTCCGACTGGTTAAAACCCTGTTTCTCGGGAACGGATAGAAGTATCAAGTTGACATTTATGTCACATACTGAGGTCTATAGTCCCTTTGCGTTATAATAAATATTAGCTTCTAAGTCAATGAAATGAAAACGTACGGCCACTTATGTCACATATTTTGATACTCGCAAATTAACTCATCAAGACCTATAGGGTACTGCCCCGTTGATCTTCAATGATGAAATTTGGCAAGAAATAAGTTTTCACAGAACAAGAAAAGGAAAAAAAAGATAAAGTTGTTAATTTGTAATTATATCACATGAAAAAAATTTCTTTTCTCGTTTGTTATCCGACACAAAACTTGAAATTAAAACACAGTACTTTTGCTTTCAGGCTGCCTGGGTCGCAAAGCTAAAACTCAAACACCAGGCAAGGAATGACTTTATTACTCACTGTTTCGGAATTTATGCATCATCAGGTATCCAGGAGCAGCTTCTGGATATCTGATGTTGAATGAATTTCGAAAGGCGTCTTATAAGCAATAAGGACATCCTTTGCGTGATGTCTGACTTTTACCATCGCGACTCAGTCAAACTGAATGGAGGACTATTGGTTATTGTATTAATGGCCACCTACTTCCTGCATTACTTTATGTCACATTAATATTGTCGAAACTAAAACATTCTCGAAAATCTTAAACAGTCCCTGCGGCAGGTACCTTGCAGTATCAATGTCTATAATATGCGCTACTGGTGAGATTTTGGATTCAAGGAATGGGTGAACTGTCTATATACGTAACTAAGCGCGTTCTGCTCGCACGGGGCCAATCCTATTTTTCAAAAAAATCCTGGCAATATTTTGTATTGAGCGTTATTACAAGAATAATTGCCAGGAGGAATGAAGAGCCATTTCATAAAGTGAACCTGCATTGTATTTTTGTCTATATTGCAAGACTAACAGACTTTCAATAAAGTCTCTTTGTATATATGAAGATGGTATCTTGTCCGAAAGAACAGATACCTTCTTCATATATACATAGTTAAGGTTCACCGGCCATTTGACCATCTTCTTCTGTGAGGATGCACAATCAATGCCCGAATTCTAACGGGAATCGGCAGTTAAGCCGAGAGGAGACTATCATGGGCAGGGGGCACCATGAATATAGTGCGGGACAATAATTTGCGAATGTAGGTCTCACGAGAAGCGTACCAGAGATAAGTCCCTGCAGTCGCATTGTCCTATGCACCCTCGGTGGGTCAGATGGATTGCAGGCACGGTAGCTCAGCGTGTTAGGACAGAGAGTTGGCTGGCCTCTGTAATAAAAAAAAACTGTCCCCGTTGACTTATATCAACGCCTGTATGTAGATAAAGTTATTCATTTCACTGTAAGGTCTCTTTACTCAAACAAGAAACTGCAACCGTTTTCCTTCCGTCGGAGGAAGATGAGACACATGTTATCTTTGTGAGATAATTTCTAAAGAGTTTTGTGTGGTGTCACCGCCAGACACCACACTTGCTAGGTGGTAGCCTTTAAATCGGCCGCGGTCCGGTAGTATAGGTCGGACCCGCGTGTCGCCACTGTCAGTGATTGCAGACCGAGCGCCACCACACGGCAGGTCTAAAGAGACTTCCTTTTAACTGTTCCAGACCTCACGCCAGTCTGCGTGAGCTCAAACGTGTGCATTTCGGCCTCCTCTAGTAACACGGTGTTGGCTCTCCTGCCAACACATCACATGGCGACGAGTGTAAAAACGGTCTTCATCTTTATACTTGCTTAAATTACTTGTGTCATGGCTTCGCCACAATCTCTAGATATAATGTCCGAATTTTATCGCTTGCAGAATCAGCAGACGCAGGCCTTATTGGATGTCCTTGGACAGCTCGTCCAGGGTCAACGTGCGATGCAAAACGATGCGGCAGCGGCCACTCCACCGCTCCCACAGCCACAACACGCAGTTGCACCACCTTTTCGTCCTTTTGATACGGCACTGGAAAGCTGGACGGAGTGATCACGCCAATTTGGATTTCATCTCGCCGCCTACAGAATTCAAGGTATTGAGCGGCAGCCTTTATTGCTTTCTTGTGTAGGAGTGTCCACCTACCGTGTGATAGTGAAGTTGTTTCCCCGACGCGACGTAGCAACTGTTATATCCTAGCCAGTAATGCCACCCAGCCCGCTGCCAAAAGGTTGGCAGCATCAAAGTCCGGACGCCGTCCGCATAAGCAGCGCCAGCGAGACAGGAAATCGCCGCAAGTCTGCGCGCGCCACCGCTGGCTTCTGGTTTCTTAAGCGCTGGAGTCGCGAGCGCTAGGACAGTTCTGTATTCGCCGCTCAGTTGTATACTCGTCACCGAATTGTGTACTTGCTAGTCAGTTGTGTGTTCATCGCAGCAGAGTTGTTGTTTGTCGTCAGCCGACGCTGACCTAGCCGCTCCGACTCGAACTAGACAGATTTCTGTAGACAGGGAGTTCACTACTGTTTCTGTATCTTCGTTAATAAAGATAAGTACCGACTTTTATTTAATCAGTGTTTGGGTTTTCATCTTTCTGTTCACTGTTCCAGCGGACCGGTCGACCCGCTATTAAAAGTGTGGCGGTGACTTCGTAAGCCGTTTCTACAGCGAATTGCTTGTCGCTACGAACGCCGCCACAAAAGCAACTCTGCCTTATGACGAAATTTTGTCTGCATTAGATGCTTATTTCGAATAATCAGTCAATGTCGTTGCAAAAAGGTATACGTTCTTTCGTACAAAACGTACGGCCGGTCAAACTAATCGGGAGTGGGTTGCAACCTTGCAAGGCCTTACTAGGGATAGTGCTTTTGAGTGTGAATGTGGCCTCTGTTATTCCGATACTATAGTATGTGATGCAATTGCACAGAACGTTTCTGATGTTCGTATACGGGAACAGATTTTGAAACTAGTCAATCCCTCCCTTCAACAAGTGATGGACATATTGGATAGGCAAGACACACTTGACTTTGCTCAGGAATCATTTGCAAATTCACCAGCTGTGTGTCACATTAACCGGCCCGCCAGGCAAGCTGCACGGAACAGTAAACAGCCCTCGCGCCCGTCTGCGCAGCTGCCGCCAAGCCCTCCGCTACGTGTGCCGCGCAAGCAAACAAATGCAGTGTTAAAATCATGCCCGCAGTGTGCTACTAGACATTCGCGTGAGAATTGCCCATCACGCCAGGCTATTTGCTTTTTCTGTAATAAAAAGGACATGTTCAAAGTGTTTGCCAGAAAAAGCTCAGAATGGACTCTCACAACTATTCCAGGCCCTTTGCTTCACACCGGAATCGGAATCGAACCAAGAATACTCAGGCTCGTGAACCTTCGCCCATGGACGTTCATGTAGTTCAATCCACTCTGCCCAGTGTCACTCTCTCTAACAGTGACTGTGTTCGTCCCACAAATAGTGTGAGTCAACATCGCCGGACATCGCGTCAAGTCGCAAGTGCTTCTGTACCAGTGTCTGTTCACGTTGCACGAGATAGTCGCTCTTGTCATCAGCAGGACAATAAACTTTTTGTAGATTTGGACATTCATGGCACCGTGATACCATTCCAGATCGATACGGGAGCTGCAGTTTCATTGATCAATAAGGACACATACAAACAACTCCGTTGCGTGCCGCAAATGTTACGTTAAATAGTTCTTCAGGACAAGCTGTCCCTGTTTTAGGACAGTGCAGCCTTATTGCAACATACAAGGGACAAACAAAACTTGTGTCATTTTACATCCTTCGTTCTTCTTCTGCAGTGAACTTGTTTGGTTTAGATTTATTTCAGTTCTTTAACTTGTCTATAATCAATCAGGTCCTATCAGTGAACCAGACTGTGCCTTCAGCCGGTGTTTCTCGCCTATGTGAAGAATTTGCAGACATTTTTGCACTGGGCCTTTGTTGCGCTAAGAACTATGAAGCACATTTGGAACTGAAAGTAAACGTGCAACCGAAATTTTTCAGAGCGCGCAATGTTCCCCACGCATTGCGTGATGAGGTCGCAAAAACATTACACGATTTGGAATCACAAGATGTACTTGAACGTGTGCAGGCTTCTCTCTGGGCCTCACCCTTAGTAATATTGTCAAAACCATCCAGAAAATCGAGACTTTGTGTGGACTTCAAGGCTACAGTGAATCCACAACTCGCGATTGCAACTTTTCCTTTACCTCGCCCGGAAGATCTTTTTGTCAAACTGTGCCTGGGTAAATTTTTTTCGAAGTTGGACCTCGCAGATGTGTACTTGCAAATACCGTTGGACGAAGAATCCCAGCGCGTTTTGGTGGTTAATACGCATCTTGGTTTGTATCGATTCAAAAGACTGCCCTTCGGGTGTGCATCCGCCCCTGCATTGTTTCAGCAATATCTGCAAACTGTTTGTGCGTCGGTCCCTACTGCAGCAAACTATCTGGACGATATTGTGATCTCCGGAAAGACAGAAGAAGAACATTTAGCCAATCTCAGAGCATTATTTAAGGTCTTGCGACAAAATGGTCTTCGCTTGCGGAAGGACAAATGTGTGTTTTTTGCTCGTGACTTACCCTATTTGGGACATGTCATCAATGCCCAAGGCATACATCCCAGTCCAGAGCACCTCCGTGCCATACAAGACTTGCCTTCGCCGCAGAATTTGAAGCAGCTAGAGAGTGTGCTGGGAAAAATCAATTACTATAACAGATATGTGCGCCACGCCTCTTCCATTTCAGCTCCGCTTCATCGCTTACGCCGTAAAGGTGTTACGTTCGTCTGGACGACGGAATGCGAACGCGCCTTTCGCCAGTTGAAATCGGCGTTGCTTTCCACTACTTGCCTTACGCCATTCGATCCCCAGAAACCCCTTTTGTTGATGGAAAATGCATCGGATTTCGGGATCGGTGCTGTGCTTGCGCACAAAGATGGGTCGCATGATCGCCCTATTGCCTTTGCGTCCAAATTGCTCTCGTCTGCGCAAAGAAATTATTCACAGATAGAGAAAGAAGCTTTGGCTCTCGTATTGGGTGTTACAAAGTTTCATGATTTCTTGTATGGTCGTCAATTTACCATCATCACAGACCACAAACCTTTGACGTCGCTTTTTCATCCGCACAAGCCTGTACCTCCACATACAGCGCAGAAATTCATTCGCTGGTCCATTTTCCTCTCGCAGTACCGCTACGATATCTTGTATCGGTCCACTGCTAAGCACGGAAACGCCGATGCGTTGTCCCGTTTGCCTGTTGCTGAGCATAGAGCATTCGATTCCTCCGAACTTGCTTGCATGTTCATTGACTCGGAAACCGATGACGTGGTCGAATCGTTTCCGATTGATTTTCGTCGTGTAGCTACAGCCACAGCTGCTGACCCTGTCCTTGCTACCGTTTTGCGTTTTGTTGCTACGCTATGGCCCTTGTCACAGTCATGGATCGCGGATCCATTGGTTAGCCGAGTTTTTGCTCACAAGGAGAGACTTTTTGTTCGACGTGGTGTTTTGCTGTTGCGATCTGATAATGATCAGTCCAGGGTTGTGGTACCACGTTCGTTACAGTCCTCTGTCTTATGGCTTCTCCACCAAGGACATTGGGGTATAGTGCGAACGAAACACCTTGCTCGTCAGCACTGTACTTGGTTCGGAATCGATGCTGCGATTACGAATATGTGCTCCTCTTGCATGGCGTGTGCCGAACAACAATTCGCACCGCCGCGGAAATTCTTTGCATGGCCAAAAGCCACTTCCCCTTGGCAACGCTTACACATCGATTTTGCTGGTCCATTCTGGAATGCTCGATGGTTGGTTGTGGTCGATTCTTTCAGTAATTTTCCTTTTATTGTCCGGATGTCTTCCACGATGTCATCTGCCACCATCCAAGCATTATCTGCTATCTTTTGCATTGAAGGTCTTCCACAGACTATTGTTTCCGACAATGGCCCACAATTCATGTCCGCAGAATTTCAGTCATTCTGCAAGGCCAATGGTATTCAACATCTGACATCCCCATCATTTTCGCCTCAGTCAAACGGTGCCGCTGAACGATTGGTCCGGACTTTCAAGTCACAGATGTTGAAGTTGAAAGAGTCGCATTCTCGGGAGGACGCGTTATTGCTCTTTTTGTCCTCGTATCGCTCTCAGCCCCGAGATGGTCGCTCACCGGCTGAGTTGCTCCACGGTCGTCCTCATCGAACCTTGATGTCTTTGCTGCATTCGCCGCATCAGGTTCCTGTGCAGCGGCAGACACCTGCTTTTGCCCCAGGCGACGTTATATACTATCGCAACTATCGAGGTTCACGGCGTAGGCTCGCAGGGCGCATTCTTGGCTGCCTCGGCCGCGCTATGTTTTGGGGTTTTGGGGGCCTCTGGTGACGTGCGTCGGCATCTCAATCAGCTGCGCCTCTGTCGTCGCACGGGATCTGCCACTCCCCGTCTGCTTTCAGCGACGGTGCCGTCCGGTCAGCGCCCTGGGGACCCATCTACTGGCTCGCCTCATCCCCAGGTGTTACCGACGCTGCCTTTATTTTGCCTCATGGAGACGCGCCGCCGCCGCCGCCGCCTGTTCTCTCGCCGGCGACGCCCGCAGTGGCCACTTCTCTGCAGCCGCCAAGCGCCTCCCTGGGTCACGCGCCGCCGATCGCTTCCCGTGACCAGCTGTCCTCCGACATGGAACTCTTGCCCGCTCTGGACCAGATGGCGTCTTCGCCCGTCGGGTACCCCGACGCGATGGAGGTCGACCCATCGGCCCCTCCTGTCTCTCTACGGGCGCATGCACCGCATGTTGGCGTGCACCCTGGACTAGGTTTTCAGGCGTTTCCTAGATCCTCTCGGACCGAATGGCAGGGTGCGGGTGGCACAGCCTCGCCTGTTGTTAGGCTCCCCACCTCGTCGCATACGTCAACTTGGGGTCCTCCCCACGGCGGGCGGAAGCCTTATAACACAACCGTACGCCGATTTGCGGGGGAGGAATGTGGTGTCACCGCCAGACACCGCACTTGCTAGGTGGTAGCCTATAAATCGTCCGCGGTCCGGTAGTATACGTCGGACCCGCGTGTCGCCACTGTCAGTGATTGTAGACCGAGCGCCACCACACGGCAGGTCTAAAGAGACTTCCTAGCACTCGCCCCAGTTGTACAGCCGACTTTGCTAGCGACGGTTAACTGACAAATACGCTCTCATTTGCCGAGACGATAGTTAGCATAGCCTTCAGCTACGTCATTTGCTACGACCTAGCAAGGCGCCATTACCAGTTTATATTGAGATTATAATTAATGTATCATCAAGAGCGATGTTCTCCAATTATGGATTAAAGTTAAGTATTCAAGCAACTCCGTACTTTATTTAGCAGACTCAACTCCTTTAACTGTTCCAGACCTCACGCCAGTCTGCGTGAGCTTAAACGCGTGTATTTCGGCCTCCTCTAGCAACACGGTGTTGGCTCTTCTGCCAACACATCATTTTGTATTATCTGCAATATGTAAACTTACTTACAATATAGACTAAAATGTGTTTTTGTTGTATATGTCCAGAGAAAATAATATCTGTGTAAAATCAGAGGAGCAGGGAAAAAGAGACAGTTGGACAACAGTGGTTTGTGGACGACAGGTGGAATGGCGCTTGGTGGACTGGTTGGCGGTATGATGCACGAGAAGTACAGAGAACAATTAAATTCTGAAGAATGAAGTTGACTGACAGCGTAACGACGTTGTTGAAAATGGTTGGTGACATGTTGAGCAAGACATACCTAAATTTCCTTAAAAATTAATTGTCCGTGTGGAACACAATTCAGGGTGACTTTTGGAGCCCGAAGAGTAACGTTTAAAAATAAGTATCAAGAAAACTTTTATATTCTCCAAGCCAGCCTCAAACAAAAACGAACGTTATGAGGCAGGTCATTTATACAAACTTGTGGAAAGAACAACCTGTGCCAAAGAAGAACCTGTGTCAGAGATTAAACAGTGTTTGGGCATAGTACGTGGAAAGTGGTTTACCAAATAAAAACTGAGCAGGTATTCTATATATATAAAACTGGTGTTTGTGTTAATTTAATACCCAACGAGAACTAAAATCCTGCCTAAGCCGTCCTAAAGGGAAATTATAGCAATCATCACTCATTTACTAGTTATCTATAGTTTTGAAGCCGAATTTTGTGATGTTTAAGGAATTATCGAATAGGATAATACAGTGACAGTGGAGCCCACTTCAGACGTTACCAGGTAGGCGCAGCTTTCTTTCGTACACGTGGATCACAGAAAACAATTTGAGATTTGATGCAGCCTAAGGTGAAGTACCAAGTGTGCTTTCAGAGTCCATAAGCATTAACATTATTCAACAGATTTATAGGTTAAAGTTTTCCCTCTCACATTTAATAAATAAAATTGCTTACAACGTTAGCAAAAGATTTTAAGTTCAGCTACAGACAGTCAAAATTAAAAGACACACATTGGCTTTCGGCCACAGTCTTCGACAGAACAAGGAAGAAAAACACATACACATTGATTCACACTAGCAGAAGCACAGCTTACGCACTCATGACCGCCATCTCCAGCAGATCGAACGAGAATGCAAATTATTTAGATGTTTCTTGCATGCGAATTTACTTGTACAGTTCTCATATTTAATTATTTGTTGTGCATCTCATGCTATTATCAGGTGACTGTAGCTGTAACAGAAGTTTTGCAGCGTAGAACAAACTCGGTTACACCGTGTGGCATTACCGCCGCACTACGATGACGATTAAATCCTTTTCGTTTCACAGTGTTGCTGCACCGTATGTGCAATGTAGCCCACCGTTTATGGGAGTCTATAAGCACCGACGTGTTGGAAAGGGATCAGTGACACGTTCGTGTCTTTCAGACGTGTGACCGAAAAAAAAACGACAGGATGTGGGCTCTTGGGACGAGACATTGCTACCAAACAGGACCAACGTGCTGTTATTCTTTTCTTGGCTGCAGAAGGACTAACACGGGTAGACAACCGTCGAAGGTTACAACTTCGGGCCCTTAATAAAGGTGTTGAATGGCCGATGATTCTTATCGAAGGAGTATGTGTAGCAGGAAGTTACGGACGTCTTCATGCAGCACGACACAGTGTTTCATCAAACTGATATTTTCAGCCTGATGCGTCGGTGGGATGGTTGCCTCAATGCTCAGCCGATTTTGTCTGATTAACATCCCGATTCTGGACAGTAAGGACTTCGAGAGGAAAGTTTTTGGTCGCCCCTTACTCTATGAACTGTGGCCTGTTAACAACATTTTACGTGTGTCAGTGTTGTGCATTTGGCTGAGTTCTGTGCCTGAGTACTTAACTCAGTATTGGCGCCGAAGTAAAGATTAGCAACGACAGTGTAATTTGGCCAATAGTCAGGTAAATAAGCTCTACAGTTACAGGGTCATGCAATACTAGTGTATACAATATTTGTGAACGAACTTACTTCCGTTTTACCCAGAAATAGCCTGCATAGTGAAAT
This sequence comes from Schistocerca serialis cubense, assembly GCF_023864345.2. Lineage (NCBI taxonomy): Eukaryota > Metazoa > Arthropoda > Insecta > Orthoptera > Acrididae > Schistocerca > Schistocerca serialis. The sequence goes on from NC_064638.1 coordinate 838,448,476, forward strand.
CGGAAATTGCGCCCGATACATAAAATTGATCGAGGTACGTCTGTAAAGAAAATACCTGTGGCCGAAATAAAGGACTTCATGCTAACTCTAGTCAATGTTGGAGATGAAATTTATCGGAAAGTGACGAAAACCGTAACCACGACCTGAATCGCCTGCTGTGAGGCAAACTGGGGATTTCGTACCAGGCCCCATCGTTATATGTAGCGTATACTAAACGTGAGAAAGTACACAAATTTTAAATCTCCTGATTCCCTTCCGACAAATTAGATAGTAACATTCAGTTTCATTCACAAAAATCTTAGATTACACTGAATATCTGTCGAATGGTGTACGGCCAACATGACGTATCTTCAGGTTTAATGTAACGACGGAGGCTTGAATAACAACCACTCGGTATTCATGCCTTCAAAACCTCTCGAACGCCATTTCAAAACGTTACTGTTTTATTAAAAAATTAATATTTGCTACAGAATGTCCAGCGAGCGAGAAAAGACTTAATATCATAAATCACCAAATCAATTTATGTGTCCCTGAGTACATTACCGTTCGCCGAAAATCTCGTTTCGATACCGAGGAAACTCATTCTTCCCTCAATCATAAATGTATTTTCTCTTCGTATTTATGATAACAAACTAATTTTCTTATTACAGTTTAATAAAACGCATTAAACCTCTTCAAATCAAACATCTCAGTTATCGATGGTGGAGCTTAGTAATTTGGCCATAGATATTTTGAATGCTATAGTTAGTTCAGCATCCCTACCAGCGGATATCGAGATGGATGGAGATGAGCTGACAACACTGCCACAGTGAAACAGCACAGAACACAGCCCAGGAGTTTTCCTGTGCTTTTTTGGCTGTTTCTGCAACAATGTTCTGACCTGCTTTGTGTACCACTGACGATTTTTCGTCTCTTATTAATTTATTTTGTATAAATCTCTCAACTGCTGTTGATACTGTCTCTTTGAATTTATACTTCATTTTGTCCACCCTTACACAATTAGTAAGGAGTGGAGAGTAGAGAAAGAAGAATAATCTAATGAGTGCAGATTACTGACTGCAGGTAAACTGACGTAAGGCAGAAATAATTAGTAGCAGCAGAGAAGATTAGAGAAAGAATGATCAAATTTAGTGACCAAGATGTAGACGAACGAACAGCGTTCTTCTACCATTGAGACAAAATATCACGTGCCAGACGAAGGAAGGGAAATACAAAAAGCAGATTAGCACAGACTAGGAGAGGGATTTCCTGACCAAAAGCAGTCTACTAGCGTCAAACAACGGTCTTAATTTGAGGAAGGAATTTCTGAGAATGTACATCTTGAGCGCAACATTGTGTGGAAGTGACCGTAGGGTGACGGGAGAAGAAGATAATAGAGAGGACAGAGATGTGATGCTGCAGGAGGATGTTGAACATTAGATGAAGTGAGAAGGTACGCAACTAGGTGCGTCTCCGCGGAGACGACGAACAATTGAAGCTGGTAAACACTTTTTTTAATTAAAGTCGGTATTTCGTGCGTTATGCAAGGGTTTCTACTGGGACTTGTCTCTGTGGCTATTTTATTCCTATGGCTCTCACTCTTTCATCTCTCACAGTTGACCATTCGTCATGCATTGTATTTCTTTCCCCTTTTCAGTCAATTGTTGACTAATGTTCCCTTTTCTTCAGTTTTAATCTGCTGCACGTAACCGATACATTACGGTCAGAATTAACGTCTTCCCTTGGAAATATTTTGCAGTTTAACATCTTGTTTCGAAATCTCTGCTTTAGCGGTATATAATCCCGCTAAAACATTCTGGTGTCTCCTGCAGTCATCCATGTATGCAACCTTCTTTTATGATGCTTAAGACAAGTTTTGAAACAAGCTCTTTAATTATTTTTATTAAATACTGACCTACAGAATTTTTCCTTATAAAGACAACTCAAACTTAACCTGGTCATTTATTACCCACAATATACAAGCCCAACGCAATCTGTCTGCTATACATTGACAACATGACTTCCAATAATTAAAACAAAATAATGGCCCTGAGATGCAAGAAATCCTAACAATTATACGTATCCAAAAAGGATGAAGTTCAACTCATTTCAGACATGAATCATGATAGTGCAAACCCCATTTTTTTCATAAGTCATTTACATCACAGAAAATCTTCGTAACACGATCTACAGCAAGTAGCAACAACAGCCAGCTAAATAAAAAGATTCTAATACTATAGACTCCAACTACTAGGAGTCATATGGTTAGCAAAAAGAAAGATTTTGGTGAAGAGCAAACAATGTATATAGAAAAGTTTCCCTTATTCATGTGACATCCAGTTCGAAAAATTATATAGTTGTCAATAATTACACTACCCAAACATTATCAACCAAAATTCCATCATCATCCATTTCCTTGGGTATTTTCTTATAAACACATCATTTCATCTCGACTTACAAAGCATGTCCTACCAACACAGAGTCTCCAATGAGGATATCATGTCCATACACTTCCCTATCCACTCACTAACTGCCAGTACGTCCAACAACAGGGTCTCTTGCCGCAGGCGCAGAGCGCTGTCACCGATATTAACACAGTCTATAGAGCTGCCAACGTACAAACAGGCTACTTACAGTGACTGCAGTGTATTGATTATGTTCTGTGCAAAATTTGACAAGGACGCTTTCCCTTCCATTCGTTTCTACTATTTTCTTTATCTTCCTTGTTCTACTCTTGAATTCCAGTCACGCAATCACCAATTTCCAGCTATCTTAACTAAGTAGATAATTTGTTTTATCTCATCATATATGCTTTGAATCTCTTCGTTGTATGCGGACATGGTTGTCTTATAAATCTGTGGTATTGCGGTGGATGCAGATTTGTTCTGTATTTTGGCTACGACGATAATACCAGTAAGTCGTTCATAGTACCATACCTGCATTCCTGTTTTCTTATTCGTTGTGCTACCTACTCCCACATTACCCCTATCTTATTTGCTGTTTATAACACTGTAGTCGATTTATCAGAAGTCCTGGTCTTCCTGCCACCCCACTTTGCTAAATTCTACTTCATCGTATCTATTTTCTTTTACAATTTTTCAAACATTCATACACGATTAAAGTATCTAACCCATTGAACGCCAGTCTTGTTTTTCCTGATTACATCCTTCTGATCAGTTCCCTCTTGGAGATCGAAGTGGATGACTATTTTACTTCCGTAGTAATATACCCAATCATCATGCAAACATAAACTTATATCAGGCCAATTAATTAATGTTCATTTTGCTTTCTTAAAGGGAAAGCAAGACTGGGTGTAGCGTACTGCCGACAATGAGGTAATTAGAGACGGAGCACTAGCTTGGATCAGGGAACGATGGAGAAGTAAATCGGCTGATCCTTTCACAGGAACCATCCCGGAATTTGAGTGAAGCAGTCTAGAGAAATAACGGAAAACCTAGATCTGAATGGCGAGGTGGTTATTTCAACTGTCATTCCCCGAATGCGTGACAAATATGGTGACCACTGCGCCACCTAGTTCGGTGATTTGCCTTCGCGGTCCTGTTGAGTCTTGTCTTCCAGTCATCTCCTGTTACACCCTGCCCTTCCATTCTGACTTTGCGTAGTAATTATACAAGTCTCAGAGTTCATTTACGGTATAGCGTCATTGTAACTTAAGAAATAACAAATTTAATCGGTGTAACTAATTCACATGGAAACCTATTGGCTTGTTTTGTAAGCGCATCACTGTTACAGCAGAAGAGGGAGGCTACATTATGGGTAACTACACCTGCTCTTGCATGGATGATAGGTGTCCCATGCTACGTAAGTAAAGGCTGCGGTTTCTGAACATTTTTGTAGAAGCTCTACCTATATTCTTCAACGGTTTCGCACAGCTTCGTTTCACGTGAAGGTTAGAGGTAGATCCGTTGGACTAGCCCGACAACACATGTCGGACACTGGACAGGAGGATAGTGTCACAGAGATCTCACGCTCTATCAGCTCCGCGACGTCTGCCGAACGTCGCCACCGCTCTTTGCCTGCGGCAGGCAGTTCTGAGGATGAGGCACGGGGGTGTCCGGATTTGCGATCGGACGGTCGCCTTCCGTCGCGTCGCACTGCGGCCGCAGAATGTCATTTCCTGTCGCCGCAACGCGGGAAATTGAATTCCACTGGATAACGTCTCGAAAATCCGTGGTGAATCAAAATGAGCTCGCTACGTATGCTCAATGGACGAAGAACATCCCTTCTTGTGAGCCCCATCCACTCCACTCCTCCCACTTTCACATAAATAACATACACCGAGCTGACAAAACTCATGGGATTGTGATATGCACACATTCAGATGGCGGTAGTATCGCATACACAACGTATAAAGGGGCAGTGCATTGGCGGAGCTGTCGTTGGTAATCAGGTGATTCATGTGAAAAGGTTTCCGACGTGATTGTTGTTATGATTCCCGTCGTCAGTTGTTATGATGATAGGTGGCCAATGCTAAATAGAATCATACATTGCAGGTTTCGCAGTGAAGTCGGTGAGGAGCTAGCTGCATAGTCTGTATCTGCAATGACTAAAATAATTAGTAGCCATTGGAAAAAAAAATATATATATATTGTACTTAACTTGTGTTGCAGGCTTCTTCATATGCTGCATACATATAGTTACAAACAGATATCCAGAGAGGCATTACTTATGACATACTTGACTAAGCGCCTTGTTAGAGGTTGCTTCCTATCAGCTACATTCCTGGTTGACGTCCCGAGCAAGAGTGAACGAGAAATTGATACTTGTGACAGCGCCGGCCGTGGTGACCGAGCGGTTCTAGGCGCTACAGTCTGGTACCGCATGACCGCTACGGTCGCAGGTTCGAATCCTGCCTCGGGCATGGATGTGGTCCTTAGGTTAGTTAGGTTTAAGTAGTTCTAAGTTCTAGGGGACTGGTGACCTCAGAAGTTAAGTGCCATAGTGCTCAGAGCCATTTGAAACATTTTTTGTGACAAGAAGCGGAGCGGCGCTAGAGGCGCTAGTCGCGACTCGCGGGCCCAGCGATATCTATTATAGACCGCGGTCGATATCTGCAACCCCTAACAAGTGTGGTATCGAACGTTGATATCACAATTCTAGCCGCACTGCGGGAATTAACAGACTTTGAATACGGGATGGTAGTTGGAGCTAGACGCGTGGTACATCCCATTTCGGAAATTGTTAGGGAATTCAGTATTCCAGGATCCGCTTGGTGCAAACTGCGCCGAAGACATCAAATTTCAGATATTATCTCTCACCACGGACAACGCAGTGGCCGACTGACCTCACTTAACGACCGAGTACAGCGGCGTCTGCGGAAAGTTTTCAGCGCTAACAGACAAGCAACACAAACAACACTGCGTGAAATAATCGCAGGAATAATTGTGGGACGTAAGACGAACGTACCCGTTAGGACAGAGTGGCGAAATGTGGCGTTAATGGGCTACCGCAGCAGACGACCGACGCGGGTACCTTTTCTAACAGCACGACATCGCCTGCAGCGCCTCTCCTAGGTTCGTGACCAAATGGGTTGGACCCTAGCCGACAGTATAAACGTGGCCCGATCAGTTAAGTCCCGATTTCAGTTGTTAAGAACTCATGGTAGCGTTCGACTGCGGCGCGGACTCCGCGAGCCATGGACCCAAGTTGTCTATAAGACACGGTGCAAGCAGGTGACGCCTCCATAATGGAGTAGGCTTTGTTTAAATGGAATGGACTGGGTCCTCTGGTCCAGGTGAAGGATCATCGACTGGAGACCATTCGCAGCCATTTATGGATTTCCTGTTCACGAAACAACGATGTCATGTCAGTGGGCCATAAATGTTCGCGACTGATTGAAGAGCATTCTGGACAATTCGATCGGATAATTTGGCCACAGAGATCGTCCAGCACGAATCCCGTCGAACAATGATGGGTCATAACCGAGAGGTCAGTTCGTGTGCAACATCCTGTGGAGGCAACACTTTCGCAATTATGGACAGCTACAGGGGCAGAATGGTGATATTTCTGCAGAGGCTGCTACGTCGAGGTGTTGCACTACGCTGAGAAAACTGTAATTAGGTGGATATTACGAGGTATTCCATGACTTCGGTCCCACCGGTTTAGTACAGACGTACTAAATCTGACAGAAGTCAACGTAGAGTCTCACTATACGGAGCAGTATTTCACACCATAGCAAGGCAATGACGACAGAAAACAGTGTCTCACTTTGCGCAGGAATCGTGGTAATATAGTGCAAGCACAAGGCAGAATAGGCACCAGGTCAAATTGAGATCTGGACCGCTGCTGTTCGCGTGCTCGGATATCTTAAATATTTACGGCGATAGATTGCGGCAAGGGGGAACGGCAGTTTCAAGACACGGTCTGGCGCAAGTTTTCATTTGTTCTAAAATATTCTACATTTGGTGCGGAGCCAGTTTGTGAATTCATTCTCAACAGGAGTGTTTGATTTCACGTAAGCCTACCGTTTGAGATAACTTAATTATGTTACAGTTCTTCATATACATTTGCATCCACACTTGTAAGCCAACTGACGGCGTGTAGTGGAGAGTACTTCTGTTTCACTTCCGAATGACGCGTGCGAAGAATGATATTCGGCAAATCTCCGTATTGGCTCCAATTCCTCGAATTTTCTCGTTGTGGCAATTCAGCGACACCCTGTGGGGGGAGATAAAATGTTTTCGTACTCTTCAGGGACGTACTCTCCCAGAATTTCAGTAGTAAATCTCTCCGTAAGGAACAACGCCTCTCTTGAGCGTCGTCTTTGCATCATTTCCAGAATTAGACTATCGGTTTTTCCAACAATCCAACAGTGTAGGTCTTCAGTGTCTCACTGTGCACTTTTGTCAATAGCGTCATTAACAGAAATTCGCAATCAAGGATGACAATATACTCACTAACAGGGCTGGAGACCAATGCATTGCCTCTGCTCTCTCTGTACATCGGCTTGAATTGTTTTTAAAAAAGAATTGTATGAAGTAAATTGGGCCGTTGATTGGAATACTATTTGATCACAGGTGTTTCACACCACGAAAACATACAGGGAATAAATTCGAGAGACCAATGGCTATTGTGAATACTCACGAAGAGAAAATAATGGGTAAAACAATAATACATAGAAGACAACATCATATCACTGACTTATTTAGGGACGTACCTCACGTACTCTATATCACTCTGGTGGTCCATGTCCTAATAACTGATTATTATTGCATTAGAGATAAGTAATGTGTCGTCTTTCGCAAATAAAATCTTTGTGAGAAACGTGCGGATAAGCTGTAGAAATGCAAGGCTAGTTTGTAAGGGCGTATATTGCCTGTTGATTACATTTCATGTAAATAACTGCTACTGCAGCAGTAATAAGTGTGAATCGACGTAACTGATCCCGTACTTTGTGGACTGCTTAGCGATGTTGGCAGCCCAGTGGCCAGGACGACAGACTTTTATTTCAGAGAAGCGATATTCCAAACCATCACCCGCTCCTCTTTTGGAGTTATTGCGATTTCGATAATAACACTTTAGGGTAATTGGAATTCAACATGAATACAATAAATTGATTTTCCATGCTAAAGCAATTGATGTTGTGCTAGCTCTGAAGCTCCTAGTGACAGCTTTAAAATATTTATCCGGGCTTACTAAATCATTCATCCTTGAGCGTTCGATTTTGTTCCTCAGATTTGACATAAGTGGAAAAACACTACTGCAAATACCAATACCTCTTTTTCCCTTTCTTACGTTATCCGTTGTTGGTCTTTCTGAACACTCAGATACTGAAAATAGATCATGTAGATTATTTATTTGCAAGAAAACATTCGTAATACTTATTATTTCAGTTTGAAAATATGTACATTCGTGTAACTAACCATTTATCTACCTTTTTATGCCATGAACTCACTAATGAGCTCATATGCAACATACTAACTGCCCTTCACTGGAGTATTACTGTACAGAATAATAGCGTCTCACAGTATCTACAACATCATTACGGACAATAAAAATGTAAAATCAGAAATCACAGATTCACGCTCAGCAAGGTATGAAAAAGATTGCATTTTATTTCGCTAAGCTGAGCAAGCAATGAAGAAGTAAAAGTACGGCGGGAAGAAATACGACCTAAGGCTAGCAAGTATGTAGTTTTCTGACAGTAATTAAAAAACCATGATGAGCTGATGAATGAAATGTGTAACCAAAACACAGAAATTCTGAATTAAGAATAAACAAAACAAGACTTCTTTAAAAAAGAGCCGAAACAAGAAAGAAATTAGACGTAAACAGCGGCAATCGACGAGAAAATTCCTTTGACAAATGATATCAATGTTCATGAAACACTGGAGAAATAAAGACGACAGATTCCAAATACCACGGTTAAAGGACAGTGTTATATGAGTGTGTATCAAGGCTAAGCGCGAAGTTGGAAGAATTGCAGATTTGGTGGAACAGAATGGTGTAGATTAAATGGTCTGATGAAGCACGAAATGAAGAAATTCCAGGAACAATATTCAATGAGAGTAGTGTATCGAGGAACCATATCAAAGCAGGGCAGCGTCTTAGGATAACTGTTAATATATTCATAACCATTTAATACGTCGGTGGAGCGAGTGGTATGGTCCCATATCGAAGAGTGAATAACATTTGAAAAACACGATACAGATCATTGAGGAATTTTGTGTAGGATGTAAGAGCAGAGATGAAGAAATAAGAAACCTAAAGGAAGAGATAGAGAGTGTCGTTAGATCAGGGGATATTCTCAAAGCAAAACAGGTTTTTTTTTTCAGATGGACAAACTAAGTGTCGTCAGCTACACGCAAATTTATTCAAATGAATCACACATTTATTTTTAAATTACTCATTCGATTTGCGTTGTACCTTACTACGGAAATTGTAAAGTATGGCGCGTAGTAGGCAGAACGTATTTAATGGAAATCTTTTATTGTATGTAAGTTTATTATCTCAGGATAAATCAGACGCTTTAGTCGATTCACCCTTTGCTTAATAGTGGAAAGGCATTTGGACCAGATGAGCTCTCTGTAAGGTTCTACACAAAGAAATTGCTCCCCTTCTAGCAGCAGTTTATTTCAGGTCCCTGGAGCACAGGAGGGTATCTAACGACTGGAAAAAGTCGTCATTCTCGTTTTCAGAAAGGGTCATAAGACGGATTTTGGCGTCATGTTTCTTCGAGAAGCATTTGACACCGTCCCACACTGCCGTTTAGTGGAAAAAATGCGAGCTTACTAAATGTTAGACGAGATCTGTAACTGGATTCCCTTATCGGAACAAAATCGACAGATGTAAAAGTAATTACAGTGTTGCTATAGGGAAGATGGAAACGACAGCTACTCTTTACAGCATACATAAATGATATTGTGCATAACTTCGGAAGCTTCATATGGCTGTTTGCAGTCGATGTTGTCTTGTATAATACGATGGCAACGTCACAAGACTGGCGAACTGCAGGAGGATTTGCAGATGATTCACGGAAGATATAGGGATTGGCAATTTGTCCTGTACGTAAATAAATGTCCGTATTGAGCATATCCATAGGCGAATTCCACAACTTTACAATTATTAGCGTCAAATCGCTGCAAACAGAAACTACCGTCAAATAGCTAGAAGTAACCATCCGGAGTGATCTTAAATGGAATGACCCTAAGATTCGTAGGGAGAATTTTGTTTTTTGTTCTTTTTGTTGTGTCTTTGTCCTGCATCTACATGTACATCATACTCCGCAAGCTACCTAATCGTGTGTTGCGCAGAGTAATTCTGCTACCACTAACAGATTCCCCTCCCCCCCCCCCCCCCAAATCCCTCCACCAACTGCGAATGGCGCGTGGGAAGAATGAACGTCGGTAAGCCCCTGTGTTGGCTCTAATTCCTTGAACTTTCTCGATGTGGTCATTTCGCGAGATGCGTTGTAACGTCAACCAAAACGGCCTTACTGTGCCGGTACTGCGAACTGCTGAAAGCAAGGAGAAACTAGCGCTGTAATTTTTCCTGAGGGCATGCAACTATACTGTATGGATCAATGATGACGGCGTCGTCTAGGTAAAATATTCCGGTGGCACAATGGTACACCTTTCGGATCTCCGGGCGGGGACTACTCAGCAGGGCGCCGTTATCAGGAGAAAGAAAACTGGCGTTCTGCGGATCGGAGAGTGGAATGTCAGGCCCCTTAAGAAGATTTAAAAGGGAAAATAGTAGGTTAAAGTTAGATATAGTAGGATTTAGAGATGAAGAGACTGAAGAAATGTATGATGACATAAAAGAAATTACTCAGATAGTTAAGAATAACGAAATTTCAAAAGTCATGGGGACTGGAATTCGACAGTAGTAAAAGGAAGAGAAGGAAAAGTAGTAGGTTAATATGGACTGGGGATAAGGAATGGAAGAGGAAGCCACCTGATAGAATTCTGCGCAGAGTATAGCTAACACTTGGTTTAAGAATCATGAAAGACGGTTGTATAAGTGGAAGAGGCCTGGATACACTGGATGATTTCAGATAGATTATATAGTGGTAAGACAGAGATTTAGGAACCAGGTTTTAAGTTGTAAGATATTTCCAGGGCAAAATGTGGACTCTGACCACAATTTATTGGTTATGAACCGTAGATTAAAACTGAAGAAACTGCAAAAACGTAGGAATTTAAGAACATGGAGCCTGGATAAATTTAAAGAACCAGAAGTTTCAGAGAGATCATTAGGAAATCGTTGACAAATACAGGGGAATGAAATACAGTAAAAGATGAATGGGTAGCTTTGAGGAATGAAATAGTGAATACAGCAGAGGATCAAGTAGGTAAAAAGACGAGGGCTACTAGAAATCCTTGGTAACGGAAGATACGTTGAGTTTATTCGTGAAAGGTGAAAATATAAAAAATTAGTAAACGAAGCTTGAGAAAAGCAATACAAACGTCTCAAAAATGACATCGTCAGGAAGTGCAAAACTGCTAAGCAAGGGTGGAGAGAGGTTAAATGTAAAGATTTAGAGGCACATATCACTAGGGATAAGATAGATACTGCCTACAGGAAAACTGAAAAGCGTTTGGAGAAAAGAGAACCACAGGTATAAATATCAAGAGCTAAGATGGAAAACTAGTCGTAAGCCAGGAAGGGAAAGCAGAAAGGTGGAAGGAGTACATAGGCGGGCTATACAAGGTTTGTTGCGGAGGTCGAAGAGGACGTAGAGGAAGATGAGAAGGGCGATATGATACTGCGTGAAGAATCTGATAAAGCACTGAAACACTGAAGTCGAAAAAAGGCCCCAGGAGTAGACAACATTTCTTTAGAGCTACTGAGGACCTTGGGAGAGCCAGCCATGACAAACCTTTATCATCTGACAAGCAAGATATATGGGACAGATGAAATACCCTCATACTTCAAGAAGAATATAATATTTATAATCGCAAACAAAGCAGGTGTCTACAGATGTGAAACTTACCGAACCATCAGCTAAATAAGTCACGGCTGCAAGATACTAACACGAAGTCTTTACAGACGAATGAAAGAACTGGCAGAAGCCGACCTCGGGAAAGATCAGTTTGGATTCCGTAGAAATGTTGGAACACGTGAGGCAATACTGACCCTACAACTTATCTTAGAAGCTAGATTAAGGAAAGGCAAACCTACGTTTATAGCCTTTGTAGACTTAGAGAAACCTTCTTACAATGTTGACTGGAATACTCTCCTTCAAGTTCTGAAGGTGGCAGGCATAAAATACAGGGAGTCAAAGGCAAATTATAATTTAGTACGGAAACCGGACAACAGTTAACGTGTAAGAGTCGAGGGGGATTAATGAGAAGCAGTAGTTGAGATGGGAGTGAATAAGGGTTGCAGCTTATGCAATCTGTATATTGAGCAAGCACTAAGGGAAAAAAAAGAAAAATTTGGTGTAGGAATTAAAATATATGGAGAAGAAACAAAAACTGTGAGGTTTGCCGATGACGTTGTAATTGTGTCAGATACAACAAAGGGCCTGGAAGAGCAGTTGAACGGAATGGAGAGTTTCTTGAAAGGAGGATATTGGATGAAAATCAACAAAAGCGAAACTAGGATAATGTAATGTAGTCGAATTGAATAAGGTGATGCTAAAGGGATGAGATCCGGAAATGAGACACTTAAAGAAGTAAATCAGTTTTGCTGTTTGGGGAGCAAAATAACTGATGATGGTCGAAGACATAAAATGTAGACTTGCTGTGGCAATGAAAACGTTTCTGTAGAAGAGAGATTTGTTAACATCTAGTGTAGATTTAAGTGTCATGAGGTCTTTTCTGAAAGTATTTGTATAGAGAGTGCAGACATGTATGGAAGTAACGTGGACGATGAATAGTTTACACAGGAAGAGAATAGAAAATTTCGAAATGTGGTTCTACAGAATAATGCTGAAGATTAGATGGATAGATGACGTAACTGATGAGAAGGTACTGAACAGAATTGAAGAGAAGAGGAATTTGGCGCACTACCTGACTAAAAGAAGGGATCGGTTGTAGGACACGTTCTGAGGCATCAATGGATCACCAATTTTGTATTAGGGGGAACCGTGGAGTGTAAAAATCATAGAGGGGGACCAATAGATGAATACACTAAGCAGATTCAGAAGGATGTAGGCTGCAGTACTTACTCGGAGATGAATCTTGCACAGTGTAGTGTAACGACGTATAGATTTGTTTAAATGATTTTCATTTGACATATGACCATGTGCAGACTTCGTCACCTACGTCAGTTACAACCCACTTCAAAATTATTTATATCCCTTTCAAAATGTCTCAGAATGGTTCTTGTACGAAACTGTAAAACATCATTTGAGTCGTATGCACAGAATTACGTCACTCAGGCCAATTGGTTTGCGTAAACTTTTTCAATTTAGATGTCGTTTGTTTCTACTCAGAAATTATATTGATACACGTTATCTGATTTAATCGATATTAGAACCACATTGAATAAAGTTTTGAGATTCAAAGTCGCGATGAACGCTGTCAAAATTCAATAATCTTGTCAAATATATTATTAATTCATTCACATAATTCTTCATAAATAAATCCTCGGAACACGTATTTCAACTTTAATAGCATCCACTAGTTTATATATCTTCCTACATACAGACGTGAACCTGAACCATGACAAGATAGGACTGACATTTTCAATAAGATTAAACTTCCTATGATATCATTGTTGTACAAAACATTATAAATTCTCAATTATTTAATTTTTAGAAGCACAACGCAACAACTCGGTTTCAGGATCTTCTGTTGCTCTTTGGCTGTCGACCCGCGACGTATAGTGGCCAGCAATTTTCTCTCCGGTCCAGGCAACGAAGATGCTGTCTCCGTTCGTTGCGCCGCCCTCTCCGTACATGAAACATAAAAAAAAAATACAAAAACTTTAGACACTTCACAACCATTACAAATATTACAAAAATACATAAACAAAACTAAATTAAACTTAAATTCACCTGCAAACTAGGCTGACACTGGTGGGTGGGTGAGGCTTCAATTTCGTCCCACTACATACCCCACCCACAAGCTCAGTTTGTCAGGTTTTAACCGAAAATAAAACTTTTTCTGTATACAATATTTAACTGTTAATACATTTTCCTCACATTTTACGTAATCTAGAGTCCTTGCTCTTAGATAGATTTAATCCTTTAACTACGATATTGTTGTGACTATTTGTCATTTACTCTTCATTGTGCTATTATGGTAATTCATAACCGAATATAGGAAGATTACTCCATTTCCATTTAATAGTTGCTAGGAAATACTAATTTAGTAAGTTCTTTAACGTTGTTACATTAGGACAAAGCGTTCAAATTGTGATAGATCAGTTTCAGTTTTATTCATTTACTAGAGTTATTCTTTCCAAGAATGTATATTATTAATAAGTTTCTCACAATAACTAATAGTACTATTTACTTTACGTCATTCTTTTCCGTAATGCTTTACTTATGCCTGAGGTCAAGAAGAAATCAATCAAAACTTTCTTTAGAATCTCGGCACGGCTTTCTTTACCTTCGGACACCCTGTTGGGTAATGGCAATTTATTTAGGAGAAACAAGCGAGAGAGCCCCGTTTGGTGTGTTCTATATTAACACTATTACAAATCTCTATTAAAGGCACTCTGCTATGTGCTCGTGATCCATATAGCTCTGGACGCCCATGGTCCCTAAAATTATTAACCATCCCCTTTGGTTCCTACTATCCGAGTAAATATAAAATATACAAAATTCCTTCTGACCTAATAACAAAACTTTCTTCCATATAAATCCCCTTTTAGATATCTTTCCCTTTTTGAAGTACCGGTAGATTATTGTAGAACACTTGTTTAAGCTTCCTGTCATTTCTTTAAAATAACACGTAACTATCACGAAAAACTTCACATGAATAAACTATGAACGCTCTTCTGTATGTAACATATACTAAATATTAACTTATTTAGGAATGAAGGGTTTCATTTGATCAACACTATATAATCCTTTAATTACACCTGATGAAGGTTCCATAAGAAGTAACCCTTTGGGATGTACAATCTTATGTACAACATATGGACCTTCAAAGATAAAGAAGAATTTTCTACATTCCTTATTGATCTTCGAACTTTTAGGATGAGATCGTACTAACACAAGATCTCCTACCTGAAATGAGGGTTCTATTGCATGTTGATTATAACTTTTAATTCTCCATTCAGCATTTTTCTAACAATCTGTTCGCAAACTTTTTCGTCTGGGATGGACAATTCGTAGACAAACATTTTTCTTTCCTTTATGTAATACGGTAACCTACTAATTAGGACTCGTATTAGATGACTTTCAATAATTGGTTCTTCAATTAATTTAGCACGGTTTAAATGCCATTCGAAATAATTCCTATAACCTTTCCACCGTTTAGAATAAGGAGGAGGGTCCAACAACTCTAAAGTTAAGTATTGTTGTTTTCCTCTTGACGAATAATTTTGTTTAAACTGCGTAACGAAATCATCCCAGTCCCTAAATTCAGTTCTATGCAGTACTGCCCATTCCGCAGCTTCTGTTTCTAAATGTCCTATTACAAATTGAATCCGTTTTTCATTACTCCATTTAGGAGATAATGAAGTTTCAAAAGCTTTTTTTTTATAAAGATTATAGGGTGAAGTTCGCCTCCTGGTTTGAATACGGGAAATCGGCTTGCTACATTTGAATTTGTCGTTATATCATCCCAACATTCTGCGAGAGACATAGTTGGATTTTGTTTAGATTGCAGAGACGGAGTTGCATCGAATTGGCTTGCCGTGATTTCTTTATTCGTATTGTTGTCGTCCGAGCTAGCAAACTCGATGCGACTGTTGTCTCTGATTACGTTATTGTTTCCACTACTTGAAATGTTTTCATTATTATCTAATTCCGATAACCGTTTAGTAATTTCCTGTATTCGCATTTCTGTATTGGATACGCGATTAGCTAATATCGATTCTTCACTGTGTTCACGATGTGAACGCTCTGTACCTTCATCAATGTTATTATCTTTGAAAGTCTCAAGGTTACTGCATATTTCGGTAATTAAGTATTTCATGTTTTCTATTTCAGTATGATCTTTTTCTACTCGATGAGTTAGTATCTCTAATTCTACATTATCTATTGAAGAAATCTCTACAGGTCTGGTAGAAACCTCTTTAATAGATTCTAGTAATTCTCTACGAACAGTTTCTGTTTGCATAGAAAAATCATCTCGTAACTTATCGTCATTTTTCTCTATTTCATTTACAACTAAGACATTGACATTATCTAGTCTCTTGGTTAAGTCAGTAATATCATTTCGCAAGCGAGCTTTTTCCTCACGCGATTCCTGGATATGTTCTTCTAACCTTTTACAATTATCAGCAATCTTATTAATAAGTCCTACTAGTTTTTCCTGCATTTCAACTTTAGAAGCCTTTATTTTATCACTTAATTCTCGACTGGTTTCATTAAGATGTTCCTGTAACCTGTCTGTAGATTTTTTTAGCTCCCCTTTTAATCTAGCAGTAGATTCCTCGTTAGACTGTTTTAATTCCTGTTTTAGTTCCTGTTTTAATCTAGCAGCAGATTCTTCGTTAGACTGTTTTAATCTAGCAGTAGATTCTTCGTTAGACTGTTTTAATTCCTTTTTTAGTTCCTCTTTTATTCTAGCAGCAGATTCTTCGTTAGACTGTTTTAATTCAGCTAGAAAATTCCCGTTAGATTGTTTTAATTTAGCGATCGCCCTAAAAAGGGATCTCATGCTCCTATCGGACATAGATTGCTCTTCGTCTGACATTTCACTTCCCGTCATTATTGTAAGATATTAACTAGTTACACACGCAGACTTGTAATCAACAATCCTGTAAAAGCACACTCCCTATGTACAACAATCCACTTCCAACTTGAAACAAACTCACCGGACACTAATATTGTAGTTTGTAGTTCTCGGTGATCAGTATGCTGCTATGGGCTGCAGAAGTAACAGCCGTCGATGAAGCCGCTGAGATGCTGCGACCCCGCTTCCGCAACCGGCAGGACGTTGAGTCGATCACCGGAGACGTCACTGGCTGCAACCACCCCTGGCACCACCGTAGACAGGCGAAGCCCTCAGCAACACCTCTAATAGCAGCCGGCGGAACGCCCCCCCCCCCCAACCCCCCCCCCCCCCAACCCCCCACTTATGTACTGGGCCTGTTAGTTTAGGGAGAAAAAAGGTTGTCGGGGTTTGCAGCGTTCAGCTGCTGCCCAAGAGATGCGCCTTCTCGTGGAATAATTGCGTGACCGTACTGCTTGGCTGCGCTCCGTCAGATGCCCACACCCGCAAAGTCGCCGTTGGCTGGTGAAGGCTCCACGAAAACTCGCGTTGACTTCCGAAGGACTCTTGATGTTTTGTTTCGTACCTGTGTGCCTTAGTCGCACACAAGTCCTGTTTCCAAGGTCGCCACGGTGTAGTGTAACGACGTATAGATTTGTTTAAATGATTTTCATTTGACATATGACCATGTGCAGACTTCGTCACCTACGTCAGTTACAACCCACTTCAAAATTATTCATATCCCTTTTAAATTGTCTCAGAAAGGTTCTTGTACGAAACTGTAAAACATCATTTGAGTCGTATGCACAGAATTACGTCACTCAGGCCAATTGGTTTGCGTAAACTTTTTCAATTTAGATGTCGTTTGTTTCTAATCAGAAATTATATTGATACACGTTATCTGATTTAATCGGTATTAGAACCACGTTGAATAAACTTTTGAGATTCAAAGTCGCGATGAACGCTGTCAAAATTCAATAATCTTGTCGAATATATTATTAATTCATTCACATAATTCTTCATAAATAAATCCTCGGAACACGTATTTCAACTTTAATAGCATCCACTAGTTTATTATCTTCCTACATACAGACGTGAACCTGAACCTTGACAAGATAGGACTGACATTTTCAATAAGATTAAACTTCCTATGATATCATTGTTGTACAAAACATTATAAATTCTCAAATATTTAATTTTTAGAAGCACGACGCAACAACTCGGTTTCAGGATCTTCTGTTGCTCTTTGGCTGTCGACCCGCGACGTATAGTGGCCAGCAATTTTCTCTCCGGTCCCGGCAACGAAGATGCTGTCTCCGTTCGTTGCGCCGCCCTCTCCGTACATGAAACATAAAAAAAATACAAAAACTTTAGACACTTCACAACCATTACAAATAATACAAAAATACATAAACAAAACTAAATTAAACTTATATTCACTTGCAAACTGGGCTGACACTGGTGGATGGGTGACGCTTCAATTTCGTCCCACTACAACAGGATAGGGTAGTATGGAGAACTACATCAAACCAGTCTCTGGACTGAAGACTACGACAACATATCGAGGGAAAGAGTATGTTCTGAGACTCTTACTGGAAAGTGCTCTTTCGAAACTTCGATAGTGAACTTCTCCTTGATGTACAACGCCTCTCTTTTAGCGTCTGCCACTGGATTTTTTTGATCACCTCTCCAACGCTTTCGAGCCGAGAAACGCGCCGCTCTCCGTTTTATCTTCTCTATCCCTCCCAGCATTTCTAGCTGATAAAGATGCGGGATACATCAACAACACTCAAATCTCAGTCTGATTTTCCTACTACCTGGTGAGGCATAATAAATATCAGTTTTTAAAAGGCCTTTGAGTAAAAACACTACTTTAATTTTTTTTATTTTGAAGTCTTAAAATGCATGAAAAAGCCCTTTCTGCAAAAGTAAAACATAGGTTAATTTTTGAAGCAAAACTCGGTAAGGTGGCGTTCGTGTACATGCACATATTCCTCCAGCCAGGCCTTCAGGCGACTTGTCACATTGCACAGCATTGTCAGTGGAATTTGGACGACTTCCTTTCGGATCCACTCTTTCAGTGCTTCAGTTGTTCTAGGACTCAAATGTTTTTTAATTCAGCCTTTGATCACAATATGAATTCCTTAGACGAGGAACGGTTTCAGTCCGTAATGACCATCCTCAGGTCTCAAACCCGTCATCGTCTAAAGAATACATATTGTGATCAAATACTCAAATAAAAAACATTTGACAGTATTGGATCACTGTTTGTATACTCGACCATGTCGCAGTTGGTGTTCTAGGATTATTATCTTGGTGAATTTTGTTTTTCATATAACTCCACAAGAAAAAGTAGCATGTTGTGAGGTACGGTAAACGAGCGGGTCATGGAATACCCCTTTTCGGGAGATCACATGATTTGGAAACAAACCATGGCAATGCTCATGCTTACTCGAGCAATGGAGGAATCTGCTCTGTCCTGCTGGAAAAAGTCACATCGTTCACTTCGTAGTACGCAAGTTGCGGAATAAAGTTTTCCAAGAAGTCTGCGTATCTCTGCTGTTACAGCACTGTCAAGGCCATCCTCAAAAAAGTATTTCTTGATGCAGTAATTTACCAACAGCCGTATGTACTGTTGAAATTTATTTTATTTTACGACCTTCTATGTGCTACCAGTTTCGGCATTACATTGATGCCATCTTCAGGCCCAACTCGTCATAGTCGTAAAATCGCTATACATGGAAGGAGCCATATAACTGGATCCATGAATCAAATCGTCCTGCAACAGCTCTTGGTACTAAGAACTGTTCATAAAATAAAGCAAGTTCATAAAATAAAATAATTTCTACAATACATACGGCTGTTGGTAGATCCCTGGTGGATCAAAGAGGATCAAAAAAAGTATGGTCCTATGATCCCTAATGAAGACATGGCGCACCACACCGTAGCTTTTGCGGATTGCAATGGTAGCTGATGCTGTTCTCTAGGATTAACGTTACTCCAGAATCGTAAGTTCTGCTTGTTCACATAAACGGAGAGATGGGAATGAGCTTCATCACTCACCCACAAACGGTTTACAATGTCCTCGTCTTGATTAATCATGTCCAAAAGTTTTAAGCAGAACCGCCTTCGGGTCACATAATCTGTTTACTTAAGACCTAACTTATTTGGATTTTGGAGGGGTGGAAGTCCAACTCTTGGTGTAAAATTCTTCTTACCGTTCTGTTTGAAATCCCAAGCGTAGCACTGTGTCGGCGAGCTTAGCTACGAGGGCTTCTCACAATGTAAATACTTACACGTTCGATGTTTTCAGGTGTGAGCACAGCTTTTGGTCTCTCAGTTTTCTTCTTTGTCGCAGACACCGTCTCCTCAAAGTTCTCAACCCACGTTTTAATCGCACTGGCATATGGCAACTGCCGATTCGGATTAATGTTGAAGTGGATGTGGAATGCACGACGTGTTAGCTGGTACGAACTACCGATTTGATAAAATGCTTTGACAGCGTACGCGCGATGCTGTGGGTTCCAGGGCTCCATTATGACTAAATGTTATTTCGCACCACTATTAACTGACAACATCCCCTCCACCTCACTCGGACGCAGCTTGATTCGTGCGCTTTTTTAAAATCACTCGATATTATGCGTCACCCTGTTTGTTTATTGTGGTCATTCCACTTAAGGTTGCTGTGGGCTGTTACTCCTAGGTATACGAGGGCTATTTGGAGAGTGAGGAACGATCGGTCGCTAAGTGGAAACCACTGTGAAAATCCGACGAGGCTTCCCACAGACCTTTTAGGCAGCACCTCTAGTATGCCCGTCGATCGCATCAAGACCCACTTTTCAGTTGTGAAAGCACTGTGAGCGAGTAAAGGTGCCTAGAACAACAATGTCTGTCGCCAAGCAGGAGGGCCCTCTGAGAGGCTTCGCCTTACTGAATGCAACCCACCTAACACAACAGCCACGCACTTCCTTCTTCATGGCAATTCTCATTTGCACTCTGCAGGGGCAGTGAAGACGCTCCTGCAGCCCTTTCGATGGGAAGTGATCGATCACCCACAGCACAGCCCTAATTGGCTCGTCCTGAGTATCATCTCTGTTCACATGAAACGCTGAATGCGCAGACAACACTTGGGCGCAGGTTACGCGCTGTAGACCAGCGTAGAGAATCATCGGAAAGCACAGGCGGCGGCCTTCTATGACGATGGTGTTGGAAATTTGGTATAACGCTCCGCAAATATCTAAGCCGGAGCGGCGAATATGAAGAGAAGTACCTGGAAGGTGTATTTAAATGTGCAAAGAAAGCAGTTTTGATTTTCACCGTGGTTTCCATTTCCCGACCGATCGTCCCTTTCTTTCCGAACAGACCTCGTACATTATATAATCAAAAGTATCCGGACACATGGCTGAAAATGACTAACAAGTTCGTGGCGCCCTCCATCGGTAATGCTGGAATTCAATATGCTGTCCGCCCACCCTTAGCCTTGACGACACCTTCCACTCTCGCAGACATACGTTCAATCCGGTGCTGGAAGGTTTCTTGGGGAATGGGAGCCCAATCTACACGGAGTGCTGCACTGAGGAGAGGTATCGATGTCGGTCGGTGAGACCAGGTACGAAGTCGGCGTGCAAAAACAGCCAAAAGGTCTTCTATAGGATTCAGGTCAGGACTCTGTGCAGGCCAGTCCATTACAGGGATGTTATTGTCGTGTAGCCACTCCACTACAGGCTGTGCATTATGAACAGCTGCTCGATCGTGTTGAAAGATACAATCGCCACCCCCGAATTGCTTTTCAACAGTGGGAAGCAACAGTGGGAAGGAACATCAATGTAGGCCTGTGCTTTGATACTGCCACGCAAAACAACAAGGGGTGCAAGTCCCCTTCATGAAGAACACCATCGCACCATAACACTACCGCCTCCGAATTTTACTGTTGGCACTACACACGCTGGACCTTCACCGGGCATTCGTCATACCCACACCATGCCACAGGATCGCCACATTGTGTACCGTGATTCGTCACTCCACACAATCGTCCAATGCTTACGCTCATTGCACCAAGCGAGGCGTCGTTTGGCATTTATCGGCGTGATGTGTCGCTTATAAGCACTCGCTCGACCATGAAATCCAAGTTTTCTCATTTCCCGCCTACCTCTCATAGTACTTGCAGTGGTTCCTGATGCAGTTTGGAATTCCCACGTGATGGTCTTGATAGATGTCTGCGTATTACGCATTACAAACCTATCAGCTGTCGGCAGTCTCTGTCAGTTATCATACGACGTCGGCCTGTACGCTTTTGAGCTGTACGTGTCCCTTCATGATTCTGGTTCACTATCACATCGGAAACAGAGGACCTAGGTGAGCCATGCACGGCTCGCGTTTATCATATTTACTGTTTGCCATCTCCCATTATGTTGTTGTTACTGTGGTCTTCAGTCCTGAGAATGGTTTGATGCAGCTCTCCATGCTACTCTATCCTGTGCAAGCTTCTTCATCTCCCAGTACCTACTGCAACCTACATCCTTCTGAATCTGTTTAGTGTATTCATCTCTCGGTCTCCCTCTACGATTTTTACCCTCCACGCTGCCATCCAATACTAAATTGGTGATACCTTGATGCCTCAGAACATGTCCTACAAACCGATCCCTTCTTCTAGTCAAGTTGTGCCACAAACTTCTCTTCTCCCCAATCCTATTCAATACCTCCTCATTAGTTACGTGATCTACCCACCTTATCTTCAGCATTCTTCTGTAGCACCACATTTCGAAAGCTTCTATTCTCTTCTTGTCCAAACTAGTTATCATCCATGTTTCACTTCCATACATAGCTACATTCCCTACAAATACTATCAGAAACGACTTCCTGACACTTAAATCTATACTGGATGTTAACAAATTTCTCTTCTTCAGAAACGATTTCCTTGCCATTGCCAGTCAACTTTTATATCCTCTCTACTTCGACCATCATCAGTTATTTTACTCCCTAAATAGCAAAACTCCTTTACTACTTTAAGTGTCTCATTTCCTAATCTAGTTCCCTCAGCATCACCCGATTTAATTTGATTACATTCCATTATCCTCGTTTTGCTTTTGTTGATGTTCATCTTAAATCCTCCTTTCAAGACACTGTCCATTCCGTTCAACTGCTCTTCCAAGTCCTTTGCTGTCTCTGATAGAATTACAATGTCATCGGCGAACCTTATAGTTTTTATTTCTTCTCCATGGATTTTAATACCTACTCCGAATTTTTCTTTTGTTTCCATTACTGCTTGCTCAATATACACATTGAATAACATCGGGGAGAGGCTACAACCCTGTCTCACTCCTTTCCCAACCACTGCTTCCCTTTCATGCCCCTCGACTCTTATAGCTGCCATCTGATTTCTGTACAAATTGTAAATAGCCTTTCGCTCCCTGTATTTTATACCTGCAACCTTCAGAATTTGAAAGAGAATATTCAAGTTAACATTGTCAAAAGCTTTCTCTAAGTCTACAAATGCTAGAAACGTAGGTTTGCCTTTTCTTAATCTTTCTTCTAAGATAAGTCGTAAGGTTAGTATTGCCTCACGTGTGCCAACATTTCTACGGAATCCAAACTGATCTTCCCCGAGGTCCGCTTCTACCAGTTTTTCCATTCGTCTGTAAAGAATTCGCGTTAGTATTTTGCAGCTGTGACTTATTAAACTGATAGTTCGGTAATTTTCACATCTGTCAACACCTGCTTTCTTTGGGATTGGAATTATTATATTCTTCTTGAAGTCTGAGGGTATTTCGCCTGTGTCATACATCTTGCTCACCATATTGTAGAGTTCTGTCATGACTGACTCTCCCAAGGCCATCAGTAGTTCTAATGGAATGTTGTCTACTCCCGGGGCCTTGTTTCGACTCAGGTCTTTCAGGACTCTGTCAAACTCTTCACGCAGTATCTTATCTTCCATTTCGTCTTCATCTACATGCCCTTCCATTTCCATAATATTGTCCTCAAGTACATCGCCCTTGTATAAACCCTCTATATACTCCTTCCACCTTTCTGCCTTCCCTTCTTTGCTTAGAACAGGGTTGCCATCTGAGCTCTTGATATTCATACAAGTGGTTCTCTTTTCTCCAAAGGTCTCTTTAATTTTCCTGTAGGCAGTATCTATCTTACCCCCAGTGAGACAAGCCTCTACATCCTTACATTTGTCCTCTAGCCATCCCTGCTTAGCCATTTTGCACTTCCTGTCGATCTCATTTTTGAGACGTTTGTATTCCTTTTTGCCTGCTTCATTTACTGCATTTTTACATTTTCTCCTTTCATCAATTAAATTCAATATTTCTTCTGTTACCCAAGGATTTCTATTAGCCCTCGCCTTTTTACCTACTTGATCGTCTGCTGCCTTCACTACTTCATCTCTCAGAGCTACCCATTCTTCTTCTACTGTATTTCTTTCCCCCATTCCTGTCAATTGTTTCCTTATGCTCTCCCTGAAACTCTGTACAACCTCTGGTTTAGTCAGTTTATCCAGGTCCCATCTCCTTAAATTCCCACCTCTTTGCAGTTTCTTCAGTTTCAATCTGCAGTTCATAACCAATAGATTGTGGTCAGAATCCACATCTGCCCCTTGAAATGTCTTACAATTTAAAACCTGGTTCCTAAATCTCTGTCTTACCATTAGATAATCTATCTGATACCTTTTAGTATCTCCAGGATTCTTCCAGGTATACAACCTTCTTTTATGATTCTTGAACCAAGTGTTAGCTATGACTAAGTTATTCTCTGTGCAAAATTCTACATGGCGGCTTCCTCTTTCATTTCTGTCCCCCAATCCATATTCACCTACTATGTTTCCTTCTCTCCCTTTTCCTACTGATGAATTCCAGTCACCCATGACTATTAAATTTTCGTCTCCCTTCACTACCTGAATAATTTCTTTTATCTCGTCATACATTACATCTATTTCTTCATTATCTGCAGTGCTAGTTGGCATATAAACTTGTACTACTGTAGTAGGCATTGGCTTTGTGTCTATCTTGGCCACAATAATGCGTTCACTATGCTGTTTGCAGTAGCTAACCCGCACTCCTATTTTTTTATTCATTATTAAACCTACTCCTGCGTTACCACTATTTGATTTTGTAATTGTAACCCTGTAATCACCTGACCAAAAGTCTTGTTCCTCCTGCCACCGAACTTCACTAATTCCCACTATATCTAACTTTAACATATCCATTTCCCTTTTTAAATTTTCTAACCTACCTGCCCGATTAAGGGATCTGACATTCCACGCTCCGATCCGTAGAACGCCAGTTTTCATTCTCCTGATTCTCCCATTATAGTCCAGTCAAATAGCAGATACAGCTTCCAAAAGGTGGGGTAGAGGAATTTATTTTTTCAACTCGTTCATATGGTTGGAAAGATTAGAAAACCGAGTTTTGCCAACAAAATTTCGCTTGAGAAAACTTTCTGCAGTCAAAAAACTTGGAAAATTTCGGCCTTTTCTCAGTTTTTTCAAAATATCTCATTTTCATTTGTTCCTATGGCTTTGACGTCTATTTTCTTTTTTAAAGAGCACAAAATTCTCTACAAATTTGATTCTTACCATTTTTTTCTACTACCAGTATCTAAGGCGCTGTAGCGCGTCAAAAAATACCAATTTTTCAAATTTTGAGCATAGTGGAAGGTACCTTATTTTTGAACACTGTTTTTTCAGTTTCTGTTTGTGTAGTAAAAATAGATTAAACATCATGTTATATGTTGGAATTTACCGCCTCACTTTCAGGTATTCAATTTCTCTGTATGCAATATGAGGATTGCTGGGCACCCAACTATTGTGATTCTTACATCACTACCTGAAGTTCACTATGGGCCACCTCCGCCCTGGTATTTGTAAAACTATAAATATAAAAATACATCATTAAGAGACATAGACACACACACACACACACACACACACACACACACACACACACACACACATATATATACATACACACACACACACACACACACACACACACACACACACACAGGAACACAAAATAAATTGTATCCGGAAGGAAACTGAAGTATTATTAGCTGCAATTGGCAACTTAATTAGGTAGGTAATTATTCTTGTGTATAAAAGAGTTGACATTAAAAATAAGTAGCTTTATTACAATTTAAATGCATTGTCAGTTACTAAAAAATGTTGACAGTTCTGGGTGTGTAATACTTGTAATATCGTATTTTAGCGCACTTGAGACAGATATGACCATCACTTCCAACGCTTTGATGGGCCAGGTTCCTCAGTGTCACCAGAAATACCTTGAGTTACGGATTCAGGGTCTGTACATAGAGTTGATCACAGATTGACCTCTTCTTTAAACAGCGAGTCAGCCTCAGTAAGTTCGTTGATTTCGTCAGCGGTTTCCTCAGCATCCTCCGAAACATCTTCTTCACTGTCTTCATATAAAAATTTTGGCACGTTTTCACAGTTGACCCCAATACATTTCTTGCAAATTGAAGAACATTTCAAACCCGCTTTTCTGCAGGAGCACGCTCCGCCACAGTTCAGCTTGCATGAGCATGAAACAATCTGAAGAAGTGTTTGAGGTGCTGGATCTTGGCTCATTATAACGGGTATTGGACCGTGGTCACTGTGGTTCCAGCCCCATTTCTCAGGAGGTTTCCTATTTCCCATCCAACTTTGGACTTGTTGGTAAGTCCGCAACGAATGATGTTGTGCAACATCTTGCAGCATTTGCAACCATGCAAATTCAGTTTGCTTTTTGTGGCAGACTTGACGAATAGCTGGTACCGCAAATGGTCTAGTGTGTGGGAACTGCTGACACCTCCACTATACAATGCGATAGTAACCTGTTCTCCTGCTGTTATTATTTCTTCACGGGTAGCACGTGGTTTATTGAAAGTGCAAAGCGCTGGGGTTAGGTGTTCATTATTCGCAACAATATTGTAGCACTTAATTTTTCCTTGACCAAAAAGAGCTGATGTTGTATCACATCCGCCAAAGAATAAATACGCTTCTGTCCGCTAAAGAACAATTCCTATATACTTTTTCTTATAACTGATCAGTAACGTCAATCAACTGTAGAAAATGTACGGCACCTGCATGCAATCGTATTACATATTGTAACACAAACTTCACGCAATCCGACGTGAATGTGTTCGTAGTTACTGAATATGATGCTGTTTGTCCTGGCCCTGCAGCAGAGTGAGATGGTAAATTCCAATGAATAATATAATGCGGAATATGTTTATACTACACAAATAGAAACTGAAATAACAGTGTTCAAAAAATAGGTAATTTGCCACTTTGCTCAAAATTTGAAAAATTGGTATTTTTTGGCGCGCTGTAGCGCCTTAGATACTGGGAGTAGAAAAAAATGGTAAGAATCAAATTTGTAGAGAATTTTGTGCTCCTTAAAAAAGAAAATAGACGTCAAAGCGATAGGGGCAAATGAAACTGAGATATTTTGAAAAAAACTGAAAAAGTATTAAATTTTCGAAGTTTTTTGACTGCAGAAAGTTTTACCAAGAGAAATTTTGTTGGCAAAACTTGATTTTCTAACCTTTCCAACAATATGAACAAGTTAAAAAAATAAAATCTTCTACCCCACCTTTTGCAAGGTACAGGCTTTTATTCTGACAGTTTCACTGGACTATTACGGTACTGTCGCCTCGTGTTCTTATTTCATTTACTGGCGTCACCAACTTCCTGACTTACTTGCCTATGTGCGGCACCAGCAGAGCGTATCGATAAGTGCTCTGTCGTACCAGTTCAGGAGCGACCGATAGTATTTGCGGGTCGTCCTGTGTCTGGAGTCAGTTGGAGGCGGATCAGCAGTGCAGTCGGGACGCAGCAGCAGTGAAGTTGGAGCGCCGCTGAGGCGCGGACAGCCAGTGCTCGCCGACTGCTGGCGACACACATTAACTGTCCGACGGAGAGAGACTGGAGTGGGATGACCGTTGGTTGGTCGTTCGGTTGATCGTCTCATCGGCCGACGTATATTTGGCCCTTTCACCATTTCCGGGCCTGGCCAGTTGGTCGGTTAGCGTGGAGCAGCGAGGAAATCTCAGCGGCGCGTAGTTATGCCGCGCCCGCTGGTTCCCATTGCTACGAGGTTCGTGGCTCACCGATCCTGGACATGAAGGTTGAGTTTTGACTTAATCTACCAACAAGTCACGACTGTTCACATTTTGTCATTTGAAGTTAGTTGTCGGCTGTTGGGATATTCCCGCGAGCAACGACGTGAGTTTTCTAGTTGGCAAACTTTAGCGACCCTCCGGTGGAATTTAACTGTACTTGGTTATTTGAACTGAAGTGCACCAGCGGAATCTTCTGCCCTGTGGTCATTAACGTTCTGGTTACCTGCCTTGGCCGTCGACGTTAATTCAGGCAGTGTATTTTCCTCATCGTGTTATCACTGTCCAGCACGATGTGTAGTTTGACAGCTCAATGTATAATTGGTTGTGGGCGCCAGTACCTTCTACTTTGTTCCATTGAACTCCCTGTTGTGTGCTGGTCGGGTGAAGCGGAGGTTATCTTGTCGGTGGGACCGTTGACTGTCTGTCGGTTTGATTGTCGTCGGATCGACAGTGGTTTGGCCGGCTGCCTGTCTCACCTAAACGAGCGTTAGTGTTTGAATTCCAGGCCGACCCTCGGAACGTCTGAGCGCCTTTGGGTGTACTGCCTTTTCTTGTTTGTTCTTGTTGTGTTTAGCTTCTAGCCGATTGTTAGTTTAAGGTTGTTTTTCCCTTAAGGTGTCAGATGGTTTGGGCTTGATGCCTAATGTAAGAACTGTTTTACGTAAAGCCTTTGGCATTTTTAAAATTAATGTTATAGAGTCTTAAGTGTTGGGCCTTCAGCCGATTTTGAATTTAAGTTGTTGGTACTGATAGGCATGAAGACACTGCATTTTAGCTTTGGTAAAAAATCACTAATATGTAGCACCAAGAATAGAGACCATGAACCAAGAAAAAAGAGAAAATTTATTTTTATGTATTATTTTGTGATATAAGGAAAGAAGCTATAGTTTTTTTTCAGCTTACTGTAAGATATTGAGTGATTCTGTAAAGCGTAACCGCCATCATATAACTACGGAACAAACTAAATAATTTGCGTGTGAATAAAAGTAACCTTGAATTAAATAAGTGCCTGTTACAAAACATTAAGAAGAATTACCAACAGAAAAATTCACCAAGATCAGCTTCGGCTACGGGAAGATGTAGAGAAACAGAAATCACACTGAATTTAGACGCGTCTTATTATAAAATAGGGCAAACCTAGAGTGTAAATAAAGCATTTGTCAATGTCTGCAGCGAACATTCTTTGAAATCCTGAACTTATCAAATATTAATTACTGAGAGCTGAAGACTATCTATAACTTGCATACAAATAAGGCTGTCTTTATAAGAGGCTAAGGACGTAAGTGGATCTCAGTAATTAAGAAGGGAGCAGGACAGAATTATGGGGTACTTAAAGGTTTGCTGGCGACACTGTAATTCTGTCAGGAAAAGACTTACAAGATCAGATCAACGAACTGGATAGTTCTTGAACATAGATGATAAGAGGAACATCACAAAAGTAAAACAGTAGTAATATAATAGAACCGAAATAAATCGAGAGATTCTGAAGGAATTTTGCTTCGACAGCAAAATAGCTGAGGACTGCGGTAGCAGCAAGAGAAAATTTTCTAAAAAAGGGAAGTAATTTAGCATCAGCTATAAATTTATGTGATGCAAAGTCATCTGAAAGTATATATTTGGAGTGTAGCCTTGTATGGAAGAGACGCAGTACACAGAAATTAAAATAAAATCTTTAGAAGTGTAGTGTTAGACAAGAATGGAGAAGAACGCTGAAGGATGGGTGGGTCTATTAGTCACTGAAGCGGTAATGAATCGAATGAAGGAGGAAAGAACTTCATGTAACAATATGACTACAAAAGAATGCTTATGTTTATAGTATACATCCTGAGGCATCACTGAGTAGTTAATTTTGTGATGGAGGGAGTTAGATGTAAAAGCATCCTAAAGCTTGAATATACATGAGAGATTCAAATGAGTGTAGGATGCAGTAGCTGTGCAGAGATGAAGAGATTTGCATAAGACAGATTAGCTTAGAGAGCTATACAAACTAGTCTAGCCGATGAAGATACCACAGAAAGTAAGCTTTAATCACAATATTGCAGTTGTATTCCTCAGTCGCTTCAGTTCACTGATTGTAGCAAACGTAATACTAAACTGCACTATTTTAATTAGTCTGTCTGTCTGACGTCTGTCACACTTCAGTGCTCTATTAGTAAATATTATATGTAATAATCGCAAATCAGTTCCACGTATGTGTCCTCGCAGATTCCTTTCCAAACTTCCGCTTACCTAGAAACACTGCAACGCCAAATTACGAGTAATAAAGCTCTTATACAACGAGTATAACAGATAATTGTGCTGGGATTAGTTTGTGTGATATACAATGCAGAAAGGATGTGATGACACCAATTCCATTGAAATTTGTGATGCAATAATCACTTTCCTTTACCGGTGTCACAGAACGATATACACATGGTGTATATCGTTCTGTTATATTTCTGGTCGCTTTGGTTAATTTCCCACGACTGTCACGCAAATATGAAACATATGGGTTCAGTAGGGCGGTAATCAATGATGTTCAGCCTGTCAAAGGTCCCACGCGAATAATGCCAGGGACGAGAGATACACTGTTCGCTCGATCGTGCGTTATCGGACGCCCACATCCTCTAATGAGTAAATGGGTTTCTTCGCAGCATACGAACAGTGCGACGGGCTCTGGAGCACCGCAGTTTGTAAAAATAAATGGGACTACTATTGCAGCTTCCCTAGCAGAGAAAAGCGCTCTGAGAGTGGTGCTCCCACCGACTACCCTGGACACGGGAATGATGTGCTATGTCATCTTTGCAGAAGAGTTCACATTCTGGATCACGATGGATGTATCCATGAATGGAGGCTTCGAGGAGAACAACCGTGCCCAAACTGCATTCATCATCATCAAAGAGGCCCAGCACCTCGTTTCGTAGCATTTGGTACCGCTAGTTACACAACACGATCACCTGAGGTTCATGTATTTATTTATTTAACTTAGTCTGATTAGGGCCATCAGGCCCAGTCTTACATCGGATTAGGTTTCACCTATACAGTACCTACAGTATTTTACGTCATAGTTAAGTGACTATGGTGAGAATGTTAGTTTGTAATACTATTCTGAACTAATAAAGTTAATACTGGCATAACTGGTACAACTCCTACTGCTGCTGCTGCTGCCACTAGAAGTGATACTAGTAATAATAATATCAGCAATACTAATAACAATAATAAGAACATTAATGACAGGGCAGGAGTAAAGATTATCATAGGCGTAGAAAACAGGTGTTCTCTGATGTGGAGAGATCTAGAGACAGGAAATTTCAGGAGACTCCAACAAGCTAAGAATACTGGAAAACGAAGGACATCTATCTGAAATGAAGGATGTACAAGGGTAACGAATGCGTACTGGGACAATGGTAATCATTTTGTTGCTTTAATAGATACGTCGTTAACTGTCTTCTGAAGCTGCCAATGTTATTCAGTTCTCTGATATGATGCAGGACATTATTCCAAAGTCGGGTTCCTGATACTAAGAAGGACTTCATAAAGGTGGTTTAACAATGGAGTGGGACAGAAAGGATCTTGCTCTGATGTGAACAGGCGTTTCTGCCATATTGTTCAGACAAGAGGGTTAAGATCGAGCAGAGTTACGAGGGACAGCATTCGTTGGTAAGACAGCTGAAAAGACGGAGGGTACGGAACTCTCTGCGCTTGCCTGCACACGGCCAGGATAGCTGTAAATGTGATTGCGAAATATGATCTAGGATTCGAACATCACAGACGTAACGAACACAGCCACTCATAACCAGTTCCAGGGGCCTTGAGCTTTCTTGAGAAATGCCATGCTGGATAACATCGCAATAATCAATGATAAAAAGTACAAGTGTTTGTAACAGCTTCTTTTTCTGATTAAGAGGGAAGTGCTTTCCAAAGTCTTTTAGGGCATGAAGAGATGCTGATGCCCCTTACACACCAATTACGATCTCAGTCCAATTTAGATTTTCACCTATTATTATGCTTAGTCCCTTTGATTAAGGAGAGAAGTTGATATTTGTCCCAATTAGCTTTAAAGATGGTAGGGATCTTCGATGATTTGGGCTATTGAGCTTAGAATGACCAATCAGTACCGCTTGGCTTTTGAATTGGCTGCGCTTTAACCCAATATCCTGCGCACATTTTGACAGTGCCTAGAGGTCGGTGTTGACACTCTTCGGGGCTTTGGTTTTGCACTTAGATGCAACATGTAGTGTTTGTAGTGTTTGCAATAGGATAGAGCTGACGACACCTCATTGACGTACAACGAAAAGAGTATAGGAGTAATGCCGAACCCTGGGAGACGCCTGATACCACCTGCCTCCACTGTGACTTTATGGCGCCAGACAAGACGTACTGCTGGCGACACGCCAGGTATCGGGGAAAACATTATACTGTACTTCGCTAGAAATTTAGGCTGCCTAGTTTCACAAGTAATATATCGACGTCGACAGTGTAAAAGGCTTTGCTGAAGTCTAAGAAGCACATGATAGTCGCCTGATGTGAATCCACAGCAACTCAAGGTCATATGTTCCTTTATTAAGAAAGAAATTGTACCGCAATGTTTACAGGAACAAGACTGCTATTCGTCTGGTAGGTTGTTTGTGGTCAGGTAGTTTGATAGCTGGTCGTGTACTATATATTCAAAGGCTTTGGACAGTTCAGGAAGAATGCAGAAAGGTCGGTAATCAGAGGGTGGTGTGGCAGGGCCCTTCTTGGGTAGTGACCACTAGTTACTGTTTCCTCGTCTCAGGGAAAACACTTGTGTTTGACGACTGGTTGAAAATATCTGTTATACTGGTCAGAAGTAGGTCCATACTGAGCTTCCTCATATGGACTGTGATGCCATCGAGCCCAGTAGATGCTGATCTGATACGAATGATGACTTCCTTGACGGTACTGCAAGTAACATGCTTTAAATAGAATTTTTCGTAGTTACAGTCGCTTACCCTCATTCAGTAATCAACGAGTCTCTGTATCGTTTGTGGTACGCTTGTGGTTGTAGGTAATGTGACGTACCAGTCCAGTTCTATGGCTGGGACTGTTGAATCAGCTGCAGCTTTTACTTTGGCTATGCTAAGACTAGGCAGGCTTCTGCACAGGACAGCTGGTCTATTTGTGTTATTAGTTAATGGTTCAAATGGCTCTGAGCACTATGGGACTTAACTTCAGAGGTCATCAATCCCCTCAAACTTAGAACTACTTACACCTAACTAACCTAAGGACATCACACACATCCATGCCCGAGGCAGGATTCGAACCTGCGACCGTAGCGGTCGCGCGGTTCCAGACTGTAGCGTCTAGAACCGCCAGGCCATCCCGGCCGGCTGTCAGTTAATGTATGGGTATGTCTGAGCGTTGCATTAGTCATAGTTTGACTGGCTCTTCTCCGCTACTGTTTATAAGGAGTATTGTTTCTAGGCGAGTGGCGCAGTTTGTATGCCCCATCTGTAGCGTTTTTAAGATTTATGAGCCGTTTAATTCTTTAGTTAGCCAACGTGCAGTTTTCCTCCTTACTTTTCCAATCATAAGGGGAACATATTTATCGTTGTAAGTAAGTTTATTAGTATATCAATAAAGTATTTCGTTTATGTCTGAGATAATTTGAGTAATATTGGAAGCTGCTGTTACATATCTGATGTGTGACTGGCGGCTGTGTCCTAACTTAAAGGTAACATCACGTTAAGTATGTTTCATGCCATGGTGCATTGTTTCCAGCTCCCAGGAGAGCCTCCTTGGCTGCAGATCTCTCCCTTCCTCCTTCCCTACCCTCCCTCTTCCACCCTCCCCCCTCCCCCTATGCTCCAAGCCAAATTGCTGAGGTATAATTGCAGGAAGTTCAGAAATGGGGGATAGGCATTATCCTACAGGCTGGGGGTACTAGGAGAGCCTGCGTAATTGCCAGATTTCCCATGAGCATTTAGTTCTAGATTATCATCCAATTACCTTAATGGTTATAATTTATAAGTCACTATCAAAACATGGTTGCTTCTATTTTTATATTACATCTTGTCTTTATTAGTATGATTTATGACAGAAGAATAACTACCATAATCACAACTTAGCTGTCTCCATATTTACGTCAGTCTTATATTAATTAGTACAGTTTATGATCCAATATTGCACCCAAAA
Organism: Schistocerca serialis cubense; assembly: GCF_023864345.2. NCBI lineage: Eukaryota > Metazoa > Arthropoda > Insecta > Orthoptera > Acrididae > Schistocerca > Schistocerca serialis. The sequence goes on from NC_064638.1 coordinate 838,482,009, forward strand.
TTTTCCACCACTCCAAAAAATAATTGTTTCAGTTTTTGTGACACTGTAGTTGCCTAATCTCACGACTTATGCATTCATGCCAGCCATCGTGAAAGGAACGTGTCACTTATGCTCTGTGTTTCAGGCGATCATCATCATCATGAATTATCAGAAGATATCAGCCCCTGCCTCAAACAGAATAAAAAAAACTTACTCACTCATTCAAATGGACCGTTTTCTCTATCTCATAAGTATTATTCATTGTGGATATGGGTTTTCATTTATTATTATTTCTCCCTCACTACAGCACCTCCATTATGCAGTGGAGCAGGACACATAATTTCTTTTCCTGGACTCTGTATTTTCGTTGTCTACATCACCACCACCACCATCACCATTCACAGAGCTGCAGCACGCAGACAGACTCCCTGGTATACTGGAGCAGCAGGACACACAACAATTCCTCCCACACTGAGTTCCCTCTACTGCCAACGTCGACAGCACTCGTTCAGCTGCTACCGTGGTATAGTTCACAAGTGAAAGCAGTGTTATTCTATTTAAAGTACAAGCTGAATGTCAGTTGCAGTAACCACATGATTACGATTTCAACATTACATTAATATTTGGAAATCCATATCCATCCAAGGATATGACAACCACTTAATGGGCGAGAGGAAGGTGCAGGCTCAGTTTACGGAACACCGTTTGTTGGCTCCGCTACCAGTCACTGTAAAAGATTGTCACACGACCGGTTTTGGGTTTGCGTCCATCCTCAGGTGTTTAAACATTCATGTACATGTTTATGTTGCTAGAGATCAATAAAGATGAAGCGTCATTATTATAGTTAGGCTGTGGTGACTGTTTTTCCTCTTAGTTACACACTTATTATCATTTTGATGCCCATATTTCAGTTTTATGAAGTTTAGCTGCATGTTTCAAGATTACGATGTGCACTCGTGAAATACTTCACTTGAAGACTAACAGTTCTACGACTTCTATAGCGGCATCAGGAATAGGCACTTGTATAACAGCGACTTACGAATTGTATTACTTCTCTCATATTACGAATTGCATATACTGAAGGGATTTCTTGTTTGTCTGTCGCTCTTCGCTTACTCCACACCTGTATTTCACAATGTTAAGTCTTGTCATCATTTCCTTATGTAATAAACTTCATTAACATGATTTGCTTGAATTGTTGTCTAGTGATCCGAGAAAGCAGGTTTCCTAGGCACCCCATATTTGACGAGTAGGCGTGATACAACACAATCTTTCATGTGCGTAATTTTAGGCATGTTCTGTTGTGGTCTTCAGTCCTGAGACTGGTTTGATGCAGCTCTCCATGCTGCTCTATCCTGTGCAAGCTTCTTCATCTCCCAGTACCTACTGCAACCTACATCCTTCTGAATCTGCTTAGTGTATTCATCTCTTGGTCTCCCTCTACGATTTTTACCCTCCACGCTGCCCTCCAATACTAAGTTGGTGATCCCTTGATGCCTCAGAACATGTCCTACCAACCGATCCCTTCTTCTGGTCAAGTTGTGCCACAAACTCCTCTTCTCCCCAATTCTATTCGGTACCTCCTCATTAGTTATGTGATCTACCCATCTAATCTTCAGCATTCTTCTGTAGCATCACATTTAGAAAGCTTCTATTCTCTTCTTGTCCAAACTATTTACCGTCCATGTTTCACTTCCATACATGGCTACACTCCATACAAATACTTTCAGAAATGACTTCCTGACACTTAAATCAATACTCGATGTTAACAAATTTCTCTTCTTCAGAAACGCTTTCCTTGCCATTGCCAGTCTACATTTTATATCCTCTCTACTTCGACCATCATCAGTTATTTTGCTCCCCAAATAGCAAAACTCCTTTACTACTTTAAGTGCCTCATTTCCTAATTTAATTTCCTCAGAATCACCCGACTTAATTTGACTACATTCCATTATCCTCGTTTTGCTTTCGTTGATGTTCATCTTATATCCTCCCTTCAAGACACCATCCATTCCGATTTTTAGACATTTTAGACATTTTAGGCATATCCAAACTAATTACGGTTAATTTACCTACAAAAAGTAAGTTTCTCTGTACCTTAAGTATGTCAGTGTAAAGTAAGTTCGAGTTCTCTGTTACGTAAGGTCTACCAAAATACCAGAGCAAAAAAATGCTTTCGACGAATAGTATAATCGGCCTTTCATGAAGAGAATTATAATCACCCTTAGGGGCTGTAGGATAATTTCATTCACTCCTAAGCGCTGCATGAGCAAGCGGTTTACGAGGAGCAGTCTTTATAATTTGTTTTACCGTTGTTTCCCTCTACGTCATATACCTTCTGAGCGCTTAATGCACATACCACCCATAACATTTGTAGTCTCAGAGAAGAGTCCATTGATTCTGTTTTTGGATGAGTTTGTGTATATTTCAACTATAATTGCGGGCAATAAACAAGCGAAGAAATGAAACTGGAACATCCAAACCCTTTCCATAAACTGTGTGAGTAAATTCGACGTTACTAGTGAAGAAATGGTACTGTTCGCATTGTCACTGCGTTACCTTGACAAACGTCTAGGACATATTTTAGCAGAGATCTTGAGGTATGGCTGAAATAGTCCCATAAGCAGAGTGATTAACAGCCTGAAATTGATATTGCTGACTCACAGAACGAGAACTTTACATTAAAGTGATCATAATTCACCAACACAAGAAGAAGTGTCAGAAAATAATGAATATGAATTACTGCCGGCCGGAGTGGCCGAGCGGTTTTAGGCACTACAGTCTGGAACCGCGCGACCGCTACGGTCGCAGGTTCGAATCCTGCCTCGGGCATGGATATGTGTGATATCCTTATGGTAGTTAGGTTTAAGTAGTTCTAAGTTCTAGGAGACTGATGACCTCAGAAGTTAAGTCCCATAGTAGTCAGAGCCATTTTAACCATTTAAAGAATTACTGGAAGAAGTGATTCAAGAGGTCATATTTCTTTTACGAAGGCTTTAAAATAGAGGAAAACTAAATACCCTACCAATGTTGGAACAAGATCTTGTAATATTATTACTCATTTGAATGGAGCAAAAACGAAAGTAACACAACAATGAAATAGATATTATTTGGTCATAACACTCTTTATTGCAATATATACTAATATTAACGTAAATCAATTCCTTGTTAACTTTTCTAGGGAAAGGAACGCTAAAGACATAAATGTTACAGAGATCAGATCTTTCACTGGTTTGTACTATCTGTGTAAATCTCTGAGGTGTCCTACAAAGTGTCTATCAGAGTTGTAGCATAGGTGAAAGAGCAACGAACTTAAATCCTACGTGTTACGCGTGTGTGGAAACCAATTCAGGTTGCACTTTAGATGCCTCAGATTCGAGAGTATCTTTCATAGAGTTGTTCACAAAGAGAGACGGACTAGTTGGCTGGTATCGGAGAGATACTGGAGTTGTTTACGAGCGATTGCCATAAATATTTGTCACGTTATTGTCAGGAATTACCGCATGAGTATCGGAGGATTAAGTATAGTGACCTGCTGTGAAAACAGTTGTATAAATATTATAATATTCAATCCGTAATTTATTTGTTTTGTTAATACGACGTAATTAAATAAGTAGCCCACTTCTTCCACGCTATAGTTGCTCTTTGACCCGAGTCAATATCGTGTCATATCGTGTGGGACAACATATGACTACAACGTATGCTAACAGTCGTATAAGGAACAAGTCAGGCAAACTTGAAAATAGTTCATTATAACTTAGTATTTATCTCGTGCAGTTACGATGCGATCAGTACCATTTCTTCAGTAGTAAAGTCGAATTTACTCACACATATTATGGAAATGGTTTGGATGATCCAGTGTCAGTTCTTCGCTTGTTTAATGTCTACAATTATAGTTGAAATATACATAAACTCATCCAAAAACAGAATTACTGCACTATTCTCTGAGACTAGGAATGTTATGGTTGGTATGTGCATTAAGCGCTCAGAAGATATATAAAGTAGAGGGAAACAACAGTAAAATGAATTATAAAGACCGCTCCTCGTAAAACGCTTGCTCATGTAGCACTTAAGAGTGAATGAAATTATCCTACAACCGCTAAGGGCGATTACAATACTTCTCACGTAAGGCCGATACGTAAGGGCGATTATACTCTTCGTCGAAAGTATTTCCTTGCTCTGCTATTTTTGTAGACCCTACATGACACATAACTCGTACTCAGTTTCCACTGGGTACAGAAAACCCCACCTATTTGTAAACTCACATACATTATGTTGACGATAAATCATCACCACCTTTAACGGCGCAAGACGTTAACATCTCTAGTGAATGATAAACGCCTGTATTATTTTCTCCAAACGGTAGGAGATTACTGTGCCTCATCGTTCTCCAATTTAACGGACAGACGTTGGACGGAAGACAGAATGTTGGCCTCTGTGTATGTAATTTTCCGTATTGCGAATCTGATGTCATATAGGGTCTAAAACTATTCCAATAAACCGTATTCAAAAGGTGAAGGCTGAAGAAGATCAGAGTAATCATATGTTGACAATATTTTTCATTGATCTGTGGAGTTGTCAAACAACACTTAAAGTATAAAGCAGTGTAATTTTAAAAGAACTACTTCCAATTTATTACAAACGGAATAACATTGTAAGTAATAGGTTCTTTTCCCTTGCACCATTTCATCACCTTGTCTTCTTATTTTAAAATGTAATGTAACAAAACGATTTCAGTTGCACTCGCTAAGATATAATTAAATGGTTACATTGTACTCAGTCTGCTTCATGTGTCTGATGTGTCTGACGCCTCGCTTCCCATGTGGTTTACTATATACTGACACTGAAATTCATTTCCCTGTTGTGTCTGGATTCGTAGAGGACAAGAGCCGAAGTATGTTATATTTAATAACACAATAAAATATTCTTTTACAATGCAGACGAAATTATTCGTAGAGATGTGGAAAGAATAACGTATATTGACATGAAATCAGAGGATCGAAGGGGATGAGCTGAAACTAGCAGTCAGCTACACCATTAGTCTGTGCACGTCTGGAGGCCTGTTTCAAACTTTCACTGCCACTGTATCCACCGCTGTCTCCATATTACTATTACAAGAGATAGTCCTACGGCTTTTGTGCGGTTGGAGATGATGGAGGACGGCGGTTTACGCTGCCAGAAGAATGGTACAAGTGGAATGAACGAAATACGATAAAATGATTCATTCTCTCCGTGGTGCTATATGCACACATCCCGTGGTAGAGTTTCCGGTAGTAGTGTTCAGACATCATGAGTGACAACGTCAGTGACAATGAAATTTTGATACACAGGATGATTCCTTCATGACATTTCAACCACTCAGGAATGATCCCGTTCTGGCTAAGGTTATAGGGAGGCAACTTTAAGAGGAGGTAGATTGGCTGAAAGAAGAAAAATTGTCTAGTAAACATGGCTTCTAAAATATTTATATTTAGAGCTATGAGCACTTGTTTCGGAGAAGAGATGTGTTTCACTGTAGCAAAGATGAACAATTGCTAATGACTGCTAAGGTGTGCATTTTATTGAATATTTTTCCTGTTTCTTTCCTTACTACCACCTCAGAAAGTTTCCTGTCTTACAGTCTTCCCTGCACCTTTATTCCACTGTCAGAGGAAACAGAAAAAATTTCGCTTAAGCTTTCGACTCGGCCGTTTCCGGACCAGGATACATTTAATATTATCCATCATCACTTAAAGTCTGTAACATAATCATGGAAGAAGCTTGTATGTGTGGGGGTTGTTCAGATAGCATAATGACCGTCCTCAATAACAAATAACTGGAAGGTGGTGATAAATACTTCAATATGTGGTAAAATTTTTCAGCAGAATGTCCAATAGTACGCTTCGAATTCCAAAAATTCGACACGCTAAGAACACTCATTTGCTCGAGAATGCATTACTCAAGAATACATTAGAACGTTAGATCACTGTATTGGAAGAATTATACAACAATCCTGACCAGAAACCCAATTAGATTTCGCATCGCAAGCACAAGGCTCCTGTTACTTTTGTGTCTCAAATGCAATGTAATCTCTACAGGAGACCACATCTCTGCGGCAGATTCTGAGAGAAGCCCAGAAGGGGCGATGAAAACTAACAGCTAAGTTGAAGAGGGTTATTTTTAGGCGGACGGACGCTGCACATGGTAATAAATTGTCGCATACAACAGAAATATAGTGAAACGAACACAAGAGCATCTGACGTCGGACTGTATGGATACACACTGGCCATTAAGCAATGAATAAAATCCAATCTCATGGCGGGTATCACTTTTGATGAACTAAAACTTAATCCTTGTACTAATGAAAAATAAGAATTCGACTGACTATTCATAGCATTTTAGCAAAGTTTCTGGTACCTGACAGAAGAAGAACTGCTTACTGGTGATACAATACCCTTTGAGACAAATAACTATCAAAGTCAAATCTCAGAAACCTCCCAAGACATCGAAATATGAGGCTAGAACGCATCTCTTCCTAAATTTTGGGTATTTATGATGCTAACAGCCATGCCGATCGATCGACGACAAATACCTTAGCTGGGGAACTATTGAATAAGTACATCGCAGCAAGCCAACAGCAGATGGTGAAACTTAATCCGAAACTCATATTGCAGGCCATCAGAGAGAAGTATAGATAACAGGATATGAGGCTTCTGAGGTAGGTTTTATAAGCGCTTTTTGGACTCCAGTAACAGCAGTCCTCTTGTCAAAACTTTGAGCTGTTATTTACGGGCAAAAGGTGGTGATAAAGACGTGCTCAGTCTGACCACTAGATCGTACAAAAACAGAGGTTTTTGTATGTATATAACATCACCTCCTAAATTGCTGGATCGATGTCAGTCAAACTTTTATGTGAGAAAAAGCACTGTATAGATACGAAACAATAACCTCTCAAGTGGGAAGAGACTACATTCATCCAGTAACTGAGAATGAGAGAACCTAGCGTCTTGCAACAAACTTTGCACACTGTTTCAAACCTTCACGAAACTTTCTCTCACTGACTCGTCCCCACCGCCCCCATCATCAAATAATGAAAAGAAAAAGCTTTAAGCATACTACATTTATGCTGTTGATGCAGTCAAACTGCCGCATCAATCATGATGTTTTGATCTATTTCTTATTTACTGGTAATTCTACTCGCATCGCATTTCTCAGACGGTGTCCATATACACCACTGGACACACTCGTAGTATTACGTCACTGTACGACACGTATTTCAGGAGATATATTATCATAAACGCTGAGATGTGTGAAAAATTAGGTGTCTATAATCCGGAGCGCAAATTACCCAGACTATAGTGTTCCAATATTTGGTAATGAGAGCACAAAGCGAGTTCCAACAGACATAAACTTAATTTCCAATGTTTTCTGAACTTTACCTCGCTTACATTTTTATTGTCAAATATTTAACGCATTATATTATTCATGAAGTAACCAAAAATCAAAGATGTTTTATACAGGGAAGTTAGATTGTTTAAAGAATCGGGGGTTTACTGGTTACTGTCTGAAAGAAGCACGTTTGAGTTAACAACCACCTACATACCACAGTGGTTGGAATGAGAAGGGTGTGACACCTGAGCAGACCTAGAGCAGCTGGAACAAATTATACCACACTTTTGAGGTACATGAATTAATATTTGTATAATATTATTATAGGAGTACGATACTACAACAAGGGGTGAGGGTGTGGATGAGATACGGTGACAACATTTTTCTGTCAGCCTATCTCATCGACCTGTTGGTACATATTTCCTGTAGTTAGTTCACTTAGAATAGTTTTAAAAGTGTGAAGTTCAATGTGCCTATTATCTGTGTTGTTATCTGTGTCAATCAGGTTGCAACAGTGAGCACTACAAAGAATCTACAAATTTTTTGAAGCTATTTTGGAACCTAACGTCAAGCCTACTGCTGAATGCCACAGATACAGTGCCAAATTAGGCGCACATAACATTACTATCGGGAAAGAAACACTGAATGGGAAAAAACCACCAACCTCCCGATGGGGATGATGGTGGGAGTGATGACACGCTGATGGTCAGAGAATGTGAGGGACAGGGGGCGCTAAAATGTGGACGGAGAGAGAGGGGAGATGATGAGGTGGACAGGCAAGCAGAGTGGGGGAGAGGAGATGGAAAGAGACGGAGGGAAGGAGAAGATGGACAGGCTGGAAGGATGAATAGGGAGAGCGGGAGGAGGCGGATAGAGACAGGGCAGGGATGGAGAGAGAGAGAGAGGGAGGTGCGCATGGATAGACAGGGGGAAGAGGAGGTGGTCCGGGAGAGGAGGGAGCAGGAGATGGGTTAATGGGAGACTGGAATAAAGATACACTCCTGGAAATGGAAAAAAGAACACATTGACACCGGTGTGTCACACCCACCATACTTGCGCCGGACACTGCGAGAGGGCTGTACAAGCAATGATCACACGCACGGCACAGCGGACACACCAGGAACCGCGGTGTTGCCCGTCGAATGGCGCTAGCTGCGCAGCATTTGTGCACCGCCGCCGTCAGTGTCAGCCAGTTTGCCGTGGCATACGGAGCTCCATCGCAGTCTTTAACACTGGTAGCATGCCGCGACAGCGTGGACGTGAACCATATGTGCAGTTGACGGACTTTGAGCGAGGGCGTATAGTGGGCATGCGGAAGGCTGGGTGGACGTACCGCCGAATTGCTCAACACGTGGGGCGTGAGGTCTCCACAGTACATCGATGTTGTCGCCAGTGGTCGGCGGAAGGTGCACGTGCCCGTCGACCTGGGACCGGACTGCAGCGACGCACGGATGCACGCCAAGACCGTAGGATCCTACGCAGTGCCGTAGGGGACCGCACCGCCACTTCCCAGCAAATTAGGGACACTGTTGCTCCTGGGGTATCGGCGAGGACCATTCGCAACCGTCTCCATGAAGCTGGGCTACGGTCCCGCACACCGTTAGGCCGTCTTCCGCTCACGCCCCAACATCGTGCAGCTCGCCTCCAGTGGTGTCGCGACAGGCGTGAATGGAGGGACGAATGGAGACGTGTCGTCTTCAGCGATGAGAGTCGCTTCTGCCTTGGTGCCAATGATGGTCGTATGCGTGTTTGGCGCCGTGCAGGTGAGCGCCACAATCAGGACTGCATACGACCGAGGCACACAGGGCCAACACCCGGCATCATGGTGTGGGGAGCGATCTCCTACACTGGCCGTACACCACTGGTGATCGTCGAGGGGACACTGAATAGTGCACGGTACAGCCAAACCGTCATCGAACCCATCGTTCTACCATTCCTAGACCGGCAAGGGAACTTGCTGTTCCAACAGGACAATGCACGTCCGCATGTATCCCGTGCCACCCAACGTGCTCTAGAAGGTGTAAGTCAACTACCCTGGCCAGCAAGATCTCCGTATCTGTCCCCCATTGAGCATGTTTGGGACTGGACGAAGCGTCGTCTCACGCGGTCTGCACGTCCAGCACGAACGCTGGTCCAACTGAGGCGCCAGGAGGAAATGGCATGGCAAGCCGTTCCACAGGACTACATCCAGCATCTCTACGATCGTCTCCATGGGAGAATAGCAGCCTGCATTGCTGCGAAAGGTGGATATACACTGTACTAGTGCCGACATTGTGCATGCTCTGTTGCCTGTGTCTATGTGCCTGTGGTTCTGTCAGTGTGATCATGTGATGTATCTGACCCCAGGAATGTGTCAATAAAGTTTCCCCTTCCTGGGACAATGAATTCACGGTGTTCTTATTTCAATTTCCAGGAGTGTATTTCGGATAATGCTGAGTTTTTCAGGTACTATTTATAAAATCAGCGCTGGTCTCCTGCACGACTTTATGTCACATGTTAAGCTAAGACAATATTATTAATTTGGATCATATTCACAAAGGGTTTTCTTCATCATTTACATCGTTTCGTAGCTGTGTCACATTGGTGCCGTGCTTCCTATAACTTCAGTGAACTTGCGAATCGTTTAAGTGGCGACACGTCGACATACTTGCAAACAAAATTTTCTTCAAAATATCTTTTACACATACAGCCGCTCCATGCAATTTTGGGAGCTAAAGATTAATGAACAGAAGCATTTTGGAGAACTGTGTATGTAAGGTATAACCGTAACACCATTGCAGTAGCCGGCTGCAGTGGCCGAGCGGTTATAGGCGCTTCAGTCTGGAACCGCGCGACCGCTACGTTCGCAGGTTCGAATCCTCCATCGGGCATGGATGTGTGTGATGGCCTTAGGCTAGTTAGGTTTAAGTAGTTCTAAGTTCTAGGGGACTGATGACCTCAGATGTTAAGTCCCATAGTGCTCAGAGCCATTTGAACCATTACAGTAAATCTCTGCCTAGAAGCTGTATGAAACACTTGAACCACACACTAAGAGACCACCAGCCAGCATTGCTTCAATCGATCTAAGCCTGAAACTGATTAGATTATTTTTTGAAAATCAGTTGTATAAAAGATGCTAAAGTAACAGGATGAACAACACAGATTTCCCAAGGGAAACTAAGCATTAATCTTCAGACAAGGGTTTGACGAACTATTGTATATGGAACCAAACACAAAAATCTGCGCCCTCAACATACAAGAGTCATTTCGTATGTGTTTTTACCCAAACGATTCCTACGAGAGAATGAGTACACACAGTTAATCTGCGGTCTGATCACGAACGATGCGCGACGTTCGGTTCCCTATCTTCTATGTGTGTGAAAATCAGACCCTGACTTGGAACTAGGCTCGTAATGGATCTACAGTAGTAAACTGAACTGCAGCGCAAGCAACTACCTACGATGACATATTAATCCTTTCTGGAATATCTAACAGAAAACAAAACTAAACGATAATGAGCATCTGACGTACGATGTCTCGAGTGTAGAACTACCTAATACACTATAATTTTCATCACCATTCCAAGTCTTAAGAGAGATCCAATAATGTAAAGTGTTACAAAATTTTTAAATGAACTTACTAACTCATAACTCAGGAAGTACAGTCTTCAGAGTACGTTAGCGTAAGTGGAAGAATTTTATAATTTGAAAACAGTGGTTTTCAATAAAAAAAGAAGCCGGACGATATCCCTTGCGTCGACGGAGAACCTTTTTTATGATTTGGTGTATTTTGTTTAGGTTTCAATTTTAATTTGGTAACGTTTCAGAGTGATCATAAAGCTAAGAGGAGGTGATTCAGTAAAATTAAACACAGGAAAATAATAAGATGCTAGATATATTAAAGAAAAAACGTGGTTAATGTGCGAGCCAGCGATAAACAGCACATTCGGGTCGGAGTCTCAATCCATTCTAAATTTTCAGTTGCCACTACGTATTTCGAAATATCTGTCTAACCTTATTTTTATGTTTACTTTCTATCGCGTTCAATGTATCGGCCAAAATAGCCATAAAATTCTCAGGAAATGAGAAAGTCTTAGTTTATTGGTAATAAATGAAGAAGAAAGAGTACAGTGTGGCCTTGGTTCGTTGCAGGCAAAACGAAAGGGGAAAAAAAGAAGAAGAATGATTGGACCTTGCGCTACTGTACTCAACTTAATTATTCCCTTCGCCCAGGCAGACATATTCTTACTGAAGCGCATGGTTACGTTTTCAAATATTGTCTTTCGAAGCTATTTCGAAAGACAGAGATGAAAAGAAGGTTGGTAGCGGGAGTATTTGCCGACTCTAAAGGAAATTTAACCATTCGCTCTTCAATCAGAATGCGAAAATTATGCTGATACTCGTGCCACACTATTGTCCATACCACGGGGATTTGAAATGTTTTTTAACTTCCGAGAATTCTATTTTTTTACATAACGCGAAATATGAACAAAGATGAAGCCAAAAATAAAATTTTGCCCAGAGGGAAACAGTCTTAAGAAGTGAAGATATTATAGTCATCTTCAAATAATCTAAGGGCTATTAGCCATAACTGCAAGAAAGGATGATTTCATGGCACAATGATAAAGAAACGTTAAAAAGGCAATAAAAACCAACGATTGTAACTTAGATAATATTAATGCTCAGAAGGAACTGATAAATATAACTATATACTGAGGAGTACATAAATAAACTATGGAGATAAAAATAAGTAATATTTGGGAGAAACAGAGTCATTCGTTTACACAGGATGAGTCACTAACTATTGACACCCAAATAATTCCTGAACTATGACAGCAGCTGAAAAGTTTGTGGGATAAATGTTCCATGGGACAACGGGGGCCATAATATGACGTTGGTTTTTTGTTGCTAGGTGAGGTCGTGTCTGAGATATGAAGGTGAACTTTGTCTTTTTTTTTTTTAATAGGATGCTATAGTTCCGTACTTATTTTCTTATAGCGGCTATTGAGACGATTCCCATTATCTGTAGCACTAAGGATTTTGAAGGTCAACGAAGGTCACAAAGGTGGCATGAGCGTCGATTTACAGAAGGTGTTGGAAGTTATGATCATTGGTATGAATGCAGCTCTTCAATCTTCTGAACTGAGAGGTATTCCTTATCACTTCGACACTTATCGAAAGACGTGCTCTGACAATTCTCTCTCGCATATCTTCAAATGTAGTTAGAACGTCTTCATAAACAATGTTTTTTACGAATCCCCACAAGAAAAAATCCAAAGGCGTCAAGTCTGGCGAACGAGCCGCCCACGACACATTTCCTCCGCGTCCAATCCAACGATCTGGTAATTGTTTCTGCAGCTCATTTCTAGCCGTAGCGAAAAATTTGCCGGACACCATCATGTTGATACCACATTCTGTTCCTTGTTCCTAAAGTTATTTCTTCCAATGACAGACCTAATGTTTCGTGCAGAAATGTGGTGTACTTCCTACCATTAAGATTTCCTTCAATGAAACAGGGACCTATAATTCTGTCCTCCAGAATCGCACACCATACATTCGCCGTCCACGGTTTTTGGTTTGCAACTTGCCGCAGCCAACATGGAATTTCGATTGCCCAATATCCGGACATCCTGATTTAGGTTTTCCGTGATTTCCCTAGATCACTCCAGGCAAATGCCGGGATGGTTCCTTTGAAAGGGCACGGCCGACTTCCTTCCGCATCCTTCCCTAATCCGAGCTTGTGCTCCGTCTCTAATGACCTCGTTGTCAACGGGACGTTAAACACCAATATCCTACTCCTCCTCCGATTGCCCAATAATACATGTTATGCAAGTTATCAGTTCCATGGTTCGTGGATATAGCCTCGTTAGTAAATAAAATCAAATTAATAAATGTGTCTTTCCTCTGAATCTGAAGTTGAGCCCATCGGCAGAATTCATTGCGACGCCTACAATCCGTAGCAGTTAATTCTTGGTGGAGACTGATATGGTAAGAATGATATTTATGGCGATGCAGAACACGTACAACACCACTCTGGCTCATGCCAGATTCCCTTGCGATTTGACGCGAACTAACACAAGGATCTCGAACCATAGTGGCACGAGTACCAATTTCCAGTTTCCTCGTTAGTAACTTTCCTTTGCCGGATATGTTTCCGATGCGTTAAAGATCCAGTTGTTCTTAATTTACCATACACATATATAAATGTACGACATGTAGGCTGAGTATCTTTCAGCGTATAAGTCTTTAGCTATCACTCGATTTCGTTCGCATTCTCCGTAAATGAGAAGCATAGCGACCTTTTTCTCCGAAGGAATACATCATTCACATTCGCTTGATTCGACGATACTAGCCGTACCGTTCCTATTAGTGTAGTATTACGAAACCATCGGCGAATATTTACTATGTGCGCGACATACGAGAGAGAATTGTCAGAGCATGTGCTTCGACAAGTGCCGAAGTGATAAGGAAAACCATTCAATCCATAAGAAGATTGCAGAACTGCATTGATACCTGTGGTCATCACTTCAAACATATTTTGTAAATGGACGTTCATGCCACCTTTTTTACCTTCGTTGGCCTTCAAAGACCTTACTGTTAGACATCATTGGATTCTTTTCGACAGCCACTATCAGTCATATTATGACCCCCGTTGTCCCACGCAACATTTGTCGCACAAACTTCTCAGCTTCTATCATACTTTCGGAGATATCCTAGGTGGCAATAGTTAGTGACTCCACTCGTATATGTATACTCAACGCAGTTTGTTTTTACGGTTTCATGGAAGTTGCAACATTTAGACGTAAAGCTTTGGTTCCATGTTACGAGTAGATATATTTATTCTTGCTTATACATTGTATCATTATAAGAGTTTTTCAGTGAAAATACGAATTTGTTTGTTCATACACTCCTGGAAATTGAAATAAGAACACTGTGAATTCATTGTCCCAGGAAGGGGAAACTTTATTGACACATTCCTGGGGTCAGATACATCACATGATCACACTGACAGAACCACAGGCACACAGACACAGGCAACAGAGCATGCACAATGTCGGCACTAGTACAGTGTATATCCACCTTTCGCAGCAATGCAGGCTGCTATTCTCCCATGGAGACGATCGTAGAGATGCTGGATGTAGTCCTGTGGAACGGCTTGCCATGCCATTTCCACCTGGCGCCTCAGTTGGACCAGCGTTCGTGCTGGACGTGCAGACCGCGTGAGACGACGTTTCATCCAGTCCCAAACATGCTCAATGGGGGACAGATACGGAGATCTTGCTGGCCAGGGTAGTTGATTTACACCTTCTAGAGCACGTTGGGTGGCACGGGATACATGCGGACGTGCATTGTCCTGTTGGAACAGCAAGTTCCCTTGCCGGTCTAGGAATGGTAGAACGATGGGTTCGATGACGGTTTGGATGTACCGTGCACTATTCAGTGTCCCCTCGACGATCACCAGTGGTGTACGGCCAGTGTAGGAGATCGCTCCCCACACCCTGATGCCGGGTGTTGGCCCTGTGTGCCTCGGTCGTATGCAGTCCTGATTGTGGCGCTCACCTGCACGGCGCCAAACACGCATACGACCATCATTGGCACCAAGGCAGAAGCGACTCTCATCGCTGAAGACGACACGTCTCCATTCGTCCCTCCATTCACGCCTGTCGCGACACCACTGGAGGCGGGCTGCACGATGTTGGGGCGTGAGCGGAAGACGGCCTAACGGTGTGCGGGACCGTAGCCCAGCTTCATGGAGACGGTTGCGAATGGTCCTCGCCGATACCCCAGGAGCAACAGTGTCCCTAATTTGCTGGGAAGTGGTGGTGCGGTCCCCTACGGCACTGCGTAGGATCCTACGGTCTTGGCGTGCATCCGTGCGTCGCTGCAGTCCGGTCCCAGGTCGACGGGCACGTGCACCTTCCGCCGACCACTGGCGACAACATCGATGTACTGTGGAGACCTCACGCCCCACGTGTTGAGCAATTCGGCGGTACGTCCACCCGGCCTCCCGCATGCCCACTATACGCCCTCGCTCAAAGTCCGTCAACTGCACATACGGTTCACGTCCACGCTGTCGCGGCATGCTACCAGTGTTAAAGACTGCGATGGAGCTCCGTATGCCACGGCAAACTGGCTGACACTGACGGCGGCGGTGCACAAATGCTGCGCAGCTAGCGCCATTCGACGGGCAACACCGCGGTTCCTGGTGTGTCCGCTGTGCCGTGCGTGTGATCATTGCTTGTACAGTCCTCTCGCAGTGTCCGGAGCAAGTATGGTGGGTCTGACACACCGGTATCAATGTGGTCTTTTTTCCATTTCCAGGAGTGTAATACTTCCATTTATTGACCAGCTCAAAGGAATAAATTGAAAACGACCACATTATTCTTCTATGCTTACTATGTGAGTGTAAAACCTAGATGGGTTTCTATACCTTGTGTTAGGATATGCAATCTTCTCCCTGCAGCTGCTGATGTCTTACATATTTTTTTGTTGTAATATATGTCCTACAACACATAGTTCCGCCGAATGTTTATCTTTTCATCGTTTAGACCGCGAACATTGACTCCAAGGGAAAAACAGAATTATTTCTCTCACCAATACAAAATTAAAAGCCCCAAAGAAGTGATGGGCAACAGGCATTACCACTTAACTAATGGCCATTCGAATTAATACTGCAAAAGAAAAATTTCTTAAATACATTGTTATCTATTGTCTCACATACACCAATCACTTACGCTATAGATCGTCGTATGCTATTGGGCTTAGTGGCACGGAACGGTTAATTGATCGAGGATGACTGCTGCTATTCTTCTAGCTGATTTTCGGTTTTCTTATCTTGGCTTGCTACAGCATACACGTTAAGTTCAGTTAACGTTGTGGTGGTAGAGGGGGAAGTAAGTCAACCGGAGGAAGGTGGGAGGTAGAGAAGAAGAGCAGGAAAGGAAACATAGAAATCAGCTGCACTTTATTGACCTCTTTACTTTCATAAAACGAATCTTAATTTTTATGTATAAGGAAACCAGACTGATAATGCTAATCTCCAACAGAACAGTTTGCTTGGGAGCCAGAGTCCATGGATCGCTAGACGAAAATCAATAATTTTAACATAAACCAGGAAAGTAGTTAACAACAACTAAGCTTTCGCTTACAAACATGCGTTGATCATAAGTCGGTCTTATAAATTTATACTTCCTGTTGTAGCAAAGTCGACACGTATCTATAGAAATTTACGGGAACGTACTATAATCCGTCACTCTTTAACGCCTCTTTCCATCCAGTCATAGTACACTGGCGCCATTGTTTACATGAGTAAGACTGACGGGGGCTGTTGGCGCTGGTGATTAATTACTTCATGACAGCAGAGGGCGCTCGTAAACATGGTGTCAGGATGTTCATGCTGGTAGCCTTGTCAAAGGCCGCTATGAGGGAAAGCATGAGCTATGTCTGACATTGTTATATACGAGCAGTGAGACGGTATCAAATGTGTATTACATAATGTATAGATTCGCTGAGGAAAATTAGTGCCTTGCTTCAAAGTTAGTCGGCGTCGTTTGCGTGTCGACAGTGGCCACACACCAGGCCCCTCAGCCAGTTGCCCTGCTAATATCTACAGGGAGTTGAGTAACTGCTGCCGGGATAATGCTGGTGAGTGGGATACCTAAGGATGACTTCCTAAGCCCAAAACCTGCAACGTTGAAGCGAGACTTCGTGTCCATCATACCAAATAGAACAGTTAACGCTGAAAGCCTCGTAACAGCTGTGAACGACAGCCATCATCTTTTTGTCCGTGTGGTGTTTCCATATACAACACATCGATTCCTTCATTGCAGCTTATTACAGTATTTTTGTTATGGTCAGCGACTTTTTATTTACAATGGTTTCAATTAATTCAATATTGAAAAGACATTACACTAGTCTTTCTGGAACATTTCCTTTCCAAATTTCTATGTCGTATTCTTTCCATTTACAGGCATGTTATTTAGATACTGTGTAACAGCACCATTAATTGATGTGTTGCTTAAGGTGTGGCTAAATGAATCATTTAAAATTTTGGAGCCACGAAGAGGTAGTAAATATTTCAGTACGCACGTTAAGTTAAAATGATGATTAGATCGCAGTTATAAGTTTTGTACGACTAAAGTATATTGCTTCAAGACTCTCTTTCATTCTTAGCAACAAAATTTAAAATGTAGAAACATCGTAAAAATTTGAGTTGTAAATTAGGCTACGTGAATCACTGTAAACTGACATACAATTGCACACAATATGGAAGAGTATACTTTTTTGCTGTTCCAGTATTTGTTACATGCATTTCCCGAAAGTGAATTGCTTACGTCCAGCAGCCCCCATACAAATTTCGATAAATGACACCTTTCGCATATCACACCTGATCCATGCCCCCTTTTCACAGGTCGAGGGTTGTAATATTTGATGTTGCAGAAGCCCTTACTTATGTTATGGGCTATTCCTCCGACTCAGTTTCAGGTAATGATGAATATGACTCCATCTTTGGATCTGAAGATTTCTCTTGAACATCCAGTGCATTGATATAACCCTTGACCTTCCTTCTTGGGGAGTTTTCAAAATGAAATTTTCTCTTCCCTCTAGTAAGATTGAGATGCAACTGTAGATTCAGATGACAAATATGTGTGGTACATGTGGTTTTAGTTGGGATTTGCGAAAGAGAAAAAAATTGTGTGGCGGTATTTTATTGAGACTGATGGTAAAAATTCCCATGCACTCAAATCCTATCACATCATTTCCTACTTTAGCTCCACCCCTTCGAAAATTGTACCAAAAACAAAATTTTAATGAAGGCTGAGTGATTGTTGTGTACAATTACTCTACATAAATTCTTTAATGAAGAAGAATTGATATATATATTATCTTCCGATTCAGAAACACCCTTGTAGACTGGCCCACATAGCCCCAATCCTTTGTTATTTTTTTTTTAAATGTAAGCAGTTGCTCAAATTTATAACGGACGTCGCTAGCTATTCTGTTTTCTGTTGACCGACATGGTGGATACTACACAACTGGCAGGGGAAAGACTTAAAACTAGCAATCCTGAATTTAACAAAAGACATTATTTTAAATAGACTTAATGTTGCACGGTGAATTGTCGTATGAAATACCGTCTTACCTCTTCTACTTCTTTCAGGATAAGTACTGTCTGAATTAAATATATTAGGAAAAAGTTTCTTGCTACTTGAGCACAACTCGTCTGGCAATAGTCCTGTAACATAATGGCTGCATACATGGGCTGAGCAGTAGAATATTTTCTTATTTATATCCACAAAGATCCATGACACAGAAAACTTCATTCAACCCTACGGTGTTCGTCATTTTCAAACAGAAACCTCTATAGGGATTGCAGAGAGGATATTACAGAAAAAGTCTGTTTCCGTGTAAGAATTAACATACAATCGACTAACATGTTGCACACAAAGACTGGAAACATAACGAGACGTTCTGTTTTAACATGACGGTGAACACATAATTAACTTAATGCTGATCCACCTTTTGAACGCAATACTACAGCGATTCTGTGTGGCCTCGAATCGACATTTCCCTGGTAGGTTCCTACATTAGCTCCACCTCTTCAGATATCGAAATACTTGGGCACGAAATACTTGTAAACCATAGGAGACATGTTTGATTCCAGACAGCGCCCCAGAAGTGTTCCATCGAGTTCAGATCAGACAAATTCTGTAGATAGCTTCACTATTATGCTTTTTAACCCACTGTAGCACGATTCGGGCCATGTGAGACGAACAGCTATCCCTATCGAAGATACCATCGCCGTCAAGGAAGACATCACACATCATGGGACGTAGGTGTTGCGCAATAATGTTCACAGTTTACAGCTGTCAAGGAGCCTTCGAGTGCTACCAGAGGTGCATGCCATCGATAGCATATCGCTATCCCCACTGACCTACATCCGTGGAATGGTGCATGTTTCAAGCTGCCATTCGCCTAGATGACGGCGTATCCGTCATCGACCTGATTTAACAGGAATCCTGATTCATCCTATCGGGCACCACATTTCCGTTGAACCATGGTCCAGTCTCAAAGATCCTGTGCCCACTGCAATCATAAATGGCAATGCCGGTGGATTAACACTGGAACAGATACGGTTCATCTGATCAGAGCCCTAAGTCAACAATGTGCGCTGAACGATGGTGTCTGAAACAGTTGTGATTACACCAGCAGTGTATTCTGAGGTTAGGTTTGCCACAGCGCATTGCCTACTCATCTTTATAGAGCGGGCAAGCCTCCGATTTTCACGTTATGTGAAGAGGCCTAGACGATTAACAACATGGCGTCTACTCGTGATTTTACCGTCCTGCAAGTTATTTTGTCGACATTACCACGCGACCAATCACCCAGCGTCGCCATTTCAGAGATTCTCGTCCGTATGCGTCGGGCCATAACAATCTGTCCTTTGTCAAAGAGCACATGTCGTTGGATTTTCACGTCCTTACAATGACTCCTCATTCGCCTTTGCTCTGCTTATATGCATTCCTTACCGCATTACGTGCGTGCAACGTCGCCACGCAGCATTCAGTCTAGTCATGACCAGTGGCAATAATAGTGTGGTTCATCAACGTAGGTGTGACAACAACGATTCACCTTGCACCAGATACTTTTAACTTAGTATTTCGAAGTTTAGTGAACTTGTTGAGTCTGTGCAAAATACGCAGTGATATTCATAACTTATAGTTTTTGCAAGTAACCACCAACGATATTTTAATAACGAAGTGAGAATACCGCCGGATATATGATTAAAAATAATGATTTATCTACGAAATTCTGTCTACAATGTCTAGATGTACGTAAAAGGAATCCATGAAGACTTTTCTATTGTTATTTCATGTTTCTCTATTTCCAACGCATTGCTGCTCTTTCTCATCGTCTTTCCATAGATGTTTCTATTGATCCTTATTTAATCTTGTGACGTTGCGAACTGTGGCTGGCAGAATTCCTTTACATTTTAAACTTCTTTGTATCACGTTTCTTTATTTCCAAGTCTGTCTCTTCAGCTTCTTCCCTTAAGTTTTATGCTTATCATGCTTTGTTGTTACTGTTTTTCACCATTCGCTTTTCTCGTATTCCTGATCCAGCAATGTCTTTACAGCCATCTTCTTTTCAAATAACCTCCCTCTCTCAATTTTTACTTAACAATGTGGAGTTTTCCTGGTGAGCTACGGTATCAACTCGATTCAGCAGCTCCGTTGACATGTATGATACATCACTTCATGTACATCAAGGAAAATAAGTTGATTTTATAATGACAGACCTCTTCCGCGTTTCCAGTGTACAAACAGAATGACGAATGGGCATGACATTTTAGTTAATAACTATGTACCAAATAGTTTTATCTTGTCACTTCGGGTTTACATATATGATGGAAAAGGATGACCATGAGAGTAGTTGTTTTTAATTTTTTGTGACAATGATTTTATATCAACTGGTCTGCCTCATGTATCGTTATACCCAAATGGTTTATAAATGTTAAGCCACATTCAGATCCTATGATGGCACCTGCAGTGTTGAAACCGCTTGTCCAGTAAACAGTACTTAAGTGTTCTTGGTCTTTGAATTATTTCTACAACAAAGTGATCGTTCCACTACGCACTATGTGTTGACTGCATAACAAATATGTATTTCGGCATTTTTAGGTTATAGTCATAATATAGACAGACACTCTTACAGGAAACTGGATCGATAATATATTTAACCGTTTGCAGAAAAGTAAAATTACCTTGTTTCATCAGTACATTAGGGGGCTGAAACACAAGGTACGCGACCTTTTTTTACGAGTAAAGGACGTAGAAAATTCTGAAATTATAAAAGTTTTCTGCCTCAAATAACAAGAATAGAAGAGTAAAATATCAGGTATTTTAGGCTACCTTCATTTATCGTGTACACGCAATATAGAAAAAGGAGGAGTTGCACATATATGTGAAAGCTGGACAAAAATTCAAGAGTTTTGATACAAGTGGGTTTGGTATGGACCAGAACATAGAAGCCATTGCTTGTGAGTTGTTACAGCAGAATACTTCCCTCGTAAATTTGTACAGTCTACAGATGCTCCCAAAGTCTATTCCACACTTACGCGAATGGTTGACCCTCCATGTTCCGCGTTGTTGGTAGTCGCGTATTCATGTGGAGCATTACTCAGTTGCACAGACGGCCCGTACGCGTTCGAACTGTCCGCGCAGTCCTTCTGCGCCGTGGACCACCTGCTTCGGTTATTTACAGGGACACAAGCTGCTGCGAGCTCAATTGCCGGAATTCCGATGATAAAACATCCATTTCGGCTGAAAGCAACGAGGTTCTACGCGACTTCGCGGAAGTCTGAAAATTAATCATTAGTGACTTAGGCGACCAGGTGCAATGGCTACCAACCACTAGGTGGCCGGATCTTCTGCGTCAATAGCGATGAAACGCACCAGCAGTACGATACAGGAAAACACGCATGACCAAGAGTTAAAGAGTCAGAACATGACGTCACAACACAACAACAAATGGGAAAAGTAGGCACTGCACAGTCCTGCATATACCGCATGCAGACGAAGCAGAATATCTTCATCCCAATGGAAGCATTCCACTAGCTTACTTATATGAGTGTATAGCACAGTAATTAGAAAAGTTTCGACATGCAGAGTGAGTTTGATACCGACGTTTTAATTGGCAAAGTTGAGAGAAACAGTAAATTTGGGATCTATGCCATGGGGACCACAAGAATCAGAATACGAACTCTCCTTTCGTACATTTTTCTTCCAAGACAGGGTATACTCAAAAGCTTCTCTGTGCTGGAGCACAGATCACTAAGTGCAGTTCTCAGAACTCCGCATCCGCTCCGCTCCTCTGCCTCGTGATGACTTGGTGTTGTTAGATGTCCTTAGCTTAGTTAGGTTTAAGTAGTTCTAAGTTCTAGGGGACTGATTACCGTAGATGTTAAGTCCCATAGTGCTCAGAGCCATTTGAACCATTTCAATCCAATAAGCGAGCTCTACGAACGAAGATCTCAAGATGCGAGACGAAGAATATTCCATTTAGATGAATTCGAAACAGTTTCGGTTCATGCTGTCAACAATCCTAAACAGTTATTTATTCGTCCCATGACACATTATGGAGGGATCTGTTGTTTAATTCGGGACCCAAGCTCACTTACGAATACAATGAACTGTTACCTACAATCTATGCTGTTTGTGCTGTATGATAATTTCTTACGCTATGAAAGTTTCGACCCGTTATCTCTTACTCTGTGTAACTTCGAAACACCTGTTCCTCTAGCCAAAAACTCACTGATAGAGCGCAAATACCTCATGTCTGTTCCACTAAACCGACTTCATACTTCAAAAATGGTTCAAATGGCTCTGAGCACTATGGGACTCAACTTCTGAGATCATCAGTCCCTTAGAACTTAGAACTACTTAAACCTAACTAACCTAAGGACATCACACACATCCATGCCCGAGGCAGGATTCGAACCTGTGACAGTAGCGGTCTCGCGGTCCCAGACTGCAGCGCCTAGAACCGCACGGCTACTTCGGCCGGCCATTATATTTCGACGTGCTGTTCTTCACATCCTTCAACAGCTAACCGAGAGGCGTTTCCCGTTGGCAATATTACTCATTGCACAAAACTTTTATTACTGTTACATGTCAAAATGCAGAACGAAGATAGTTAATATCTGAGTTTATCACATGTACCAAAATGTAATCACTCGATCATTCCATGAGAAATGCTTGTATTTGTGTTTTCTTTTGCGATCATTTGGAGTTAATATAGTACCAAGAGATTATTACGACTCCAGACATGCAGGAATGTCATTGATCACTCTCCCATTTCATATTACAGTAATCCATATTGCATACATGAAAGTGCAGAATTAATCGACGAATTCCCAGGTCACCAATGAAGTGAATTGCAGATAGTCAGTGCCGAGAACGAAAAGGCGTAATTGTCCATGTACTTGACCATTCTTTCTGGTAGCACTGTAGCTGTTGCGATACAGCTTTTCGTCAAGTACTGATAGTACTGTTTTGTCTGCTACGAGTATAAACATATGTTCAGAGGCTACTGAACCATAGGCATTCATCCCATTTGTTGTATATTTGAACGAATGAAGTGAACTGACCTAAAGTTTTTCACGTCCGAGCACAGAGAATATTTCCCACGACAGTTTCTTCCATGTATACTGAAAACTATACAACAATCTTTCGTAACGTCGTTTCAGGTCTCATATCACCGTCAATCACGTTGCCTGCGATTGACAATGACACAGGCACTGCGCACGTGTCGAGCAAATCAATGGACTACACTTCTCGTAACAAAACAGGAGCTTCAAATATGTTTCAAATGGCTCTGAGCACTATGGGACTCAACTTCTGAGGTCATTAGTCCCCTAGAACTTAGAACTAGTTAAACCTAACTAACCTAAGGACGTCACACACATCCATGCCCGAGGAAGGATTCGAATCTGTGACCGTAGCGGTCTCGCGGTTCCAGACTGCAGAGCCTAAAACCGCACGGCCACTTCGGCCAGCAAACAGGAGCTTCACTGATACTACTTCTACGGGAAATTATCCTGTTCATATAAAAATTTTAATAATAAAAGTAGCTCATTTTTTAAATTGAATTAGAATTTTCCAAGGAAAGTTAAATTAAAACTGAGCAAAGTTGATACGTTTCTAATGAGCATAATATTTCATGTTTAGAATCTTGGGATAACTAAAAATGTAAGATCTTCATTCTTACCATAATTTCCTGAACATTACACTCTTAAGCTATAAACTCCTCCCGAACAGGTCATGAGGGCCCAAAGGTACCGATCGGCCGCCGTGTCATTCTCAGATCATAGGCGTCCCTGGATGCGGATGTGGAGGGGCACGTCGTCAACACACCGCTCTCCCGGCCGTAAGTCAGTTTCCGAAACCGGAGCCGCTACTTCTCAATCAAGTAGCTCCTCAGATTGCCTGAGTGCACCCCACTTACCAGCAACGCTCGGCAGATCGGATGGTTACCCATCCAAGTGATAGCCCAGCCCGACATCGCTTAACTTCATTAATCCGACGGGAACCGGTATCACCATTGCGGCAAAGCCATTGGCTGAACATTACACTGTATCGGACTGAAAATATTACTGACATCCATCAAAACATGTAAACACGGCTCTAGAACGACTGTGTCCGCAGCTCGTGGTCTAGTGGCTAGCGCTGCTGTCTCTGGATCACGGGGTCCCGGGCTCGATTCCCGGCCGGGTTGGAGATTTTCTCTGCCCGGGAACTGGCTGTTTTGTTTTCCTCATCATTTCATGATCATCATTTGTGACAGTAACTAGATTGGATTTGAAAAATATTCACTGTGTAAAAATTGGTACTTTGTACGGGCACTGATGACCGCGAATTTGAACTCCCCACAAACCAAACACAAGCACAACGGCTGTGTAATAATAGAGAATGACTAGTTCTGGGACATTAAACGCCAGCCTACATACATCTGGCAGATTTAAAGTTTTTAGGCGGTCTAAATGCTTGACCAACGAAAATCCACCTACTCTTTACTGATTGGTCGTAGCCAACTGGCTTAACTGTGTGTACTAAACGATCTGCATATTTTACAGGCACATTACACAAAACAACCCAAATTCGACAGCCGCGCGGGATTAACCGCGTGGTCTAAGGCGCTGTAGTCATGGACTGTGCGGCTGGTCTCGGCGGAGGTTCGAGTCCTCCCTCCAGCATGGGTGTGTGTGTTTGTCCTTAGAATAACTTAGGTTAAGTAGTGCGTAAGCTTAGGGACTGGTGACCTTAGCAGTTAAGTCCAATAAGATTTCACACACACTTGAACAAATTCGACAAGGAATTTGAATAAATATGCAAACGAAAGGATTAACACAAAAAGCTTCAATAATGCATTTCTATATTGTAAAAGTTGAAGAAAACGTAACACGTACACTATACGTAAAAGCTACGAGAATGGAAGCCGTGAGAAAAGAGACAGTATTCGCAAAAATTGATCTATACGTTCAGTAAGTTCACAATCAGCTTTATACCCAAGGACAGTCTAGTCAGCAAACACGTCACTGCACGTTCCCGTTTTGTAATTTTAAAGTTACTTTGTGAGGTAATGGTCCACGGTAGGAAGCATTTTAACGTATTTGTATTTTAGCTTTACATTCCATCTTATAAAGTCAAAACAGTGTCAAAAGCGGCTGCTCAAAAGACGACAATCCCTAGCTTACGAGCAACAATAATCAGTATAATCAAATGTCCAAATGTGTGTGAAATCTTATGGGACTTAACTGTTAAGGTCATCAGTCCCTAAGCTTACACACTACTTAACCTTAATTATCCTAACTACAAACACACACACCCATGCCCGAGGGAAGTCTCGAACCTCCGCCGGGACCAGCCGCAGTGACCATGACTGCAGCGCCCAAGACCGCTCGGCTAATCCCGCGCGGCTTAGTATAATCAGTTTATGCACTTCTCTCCAGGCTTGTTTGTTAGTGCTTCACACAATAACCGAAGACGTCATGCTTTTACTCCAAAGGGAACTAATTCGATGCGTCATATGCCATATTAGTTTTAGCATGTTTAGCTGTCTTGTATCACAACTTGCAGTACGTCATTTCAAGTAACGGAGCATTGAAGATTTATCACAAACACATCACCCCTATCATTAAATGTCAGTGTCACATCAATGATATACGCCTTGAAGAGACATCGTGAAACTTAAGACAACAGACCAACCTTACACCAGAATGGCGAAGAGTAATGGGTAACGTCATGAGTGTCCCTACTTCATGCAAGTAGGTTCATAGGTTCCCTGTCAGTTTCGTGTTATTATTTAATTTTTTTCTCATCATAGCGATGTTAACACATTATAGGACTTCCTCGTGAATGTAGTACAAGTATGTTCAGCAAAACAGATGTTATTTATATCTCCGTCTGTTTAGGAAGATGGAGACTGAAATATGTGGCTGTTTATTTCCGAATATGTGGCGATTTTCGTTTGTGTAGTAAGTCGGAACCTAAAACGACAGCTTAAATCACTGCGATTCAAGTGAGCAGCAACAAAATTCCTATTATTCACTGTCACTATTATTTTTCTGTTTATTTCCGAATATTTAGTGATTTTCTAGTGTATGATAAGGCAGGAACGTAAGAGGAGAGCTTAAATCACTGCGACAGTTATAATTTCTCGCCTGTCACAAATTTTAGTCTGTCCATTGTCGAATATGTCCCTATATTCGAGGATGTGGTTAGACAGGAACCTAAGAAGACAAACTGCTGCGAGTGAAAAGATCGCCACTGACACGTATATTTTTTTGTCATAAATATTTATCTGTTTGAGAAGAGGAGGGAGGGAGAGCAGCCTTTGTGCATGCGCAAGGTTCAAATGGCTCTGAGCACTATGGGACTCAACTGCTTAGGTCATTAGTCCCCTAGAACTTAGAACTAGTTAAACCTAACTAACCTAAGGACATCACAAACACCCATGCCCGAGGCAGGATTCGAACCTGCGACCGTAGCGATCTTGTGGTTCCAGACTGCAGCGCCTTTAACTGCACGGCCACTTCGGCCGGCGCATGCCCAAGGTTCTCGTAATGTGCTTCTTCCGTCACCTTTATTTGGGACAGATGCTCATTGTAGGGTTAACTTCCTGTCAAAATGACCTGTTGATACCTTAGCCTTGTCTCTCACCTAACATATTGCATTAAATACAATTTAATACTAATACACAGTTTTATGTAAAAAGTAATATCTTAACACCACTCGAATAAATGTTTAAGCGGACATTGGAAGAAAATGAAAAAAATCAATTTCTTAGATGGTAGCTACAGAACTATAGCGAAAGACTTTATCTCTGACAAAGATTATCTCTGCATATCACGTGTAACTCTGGTCACGCCCACTTTCTACGATATATAAGTCGCTCTCAGACGTCCGACCCGTCAGTCGGCAAGACTCACCGGAGGAGAAACACCCCTCTGAAGATGTCCAGCGCAGCTCTGGACGAAACGTTAGGAGCTGAAGAGTTTCATGGACCACGACCTTACATCCCGGAAGGTTTACCAGAAGATATAGCGAAAGAAACACAAAATCTGCATTATTGGCATTCACTTTCATCTTAAAAGAAAATAAGAAAAGGTGGAAGAAGAAAAAAATTATTGGCTTGTAGTAATAATACGTTCACAGTCTGTATACACACTGGGAAATGAATTACGCATTCTGAATTTTCTCTAGGGTGACATACTTCAATGTTCCTTCTGAGAGAGAGGGCAAGACTCTTTCTCTCTCTCTCTCTCTCTATCTCTCTCTCTCTCTCTCTCTCCCACACACACACACACACACACACACACACACACACACACACAAACACAAACACGGGAGCGCACATGCTCAGAGAGAGAGCGAGAGAGAGAGAGAGAGAGAGAGAGAGAGAGAGATGAGGTATTGACAATTCTGATGTAAGATAAATTGGAATGTAGTCCCCCGCGAAATCCCTTGAATTTTCTCAGAAACTACGACAGGAAGCATTCTTTGTATCATCCATCTGTAACTTTTTAACCTCACATCATTTTCTTGACGAAATATAAAGGGCCAAGGAGGATGTACGTTTTCAGAACTGTAGATCAAAACATGGAATGACATCTTTCCATAGTGTTTATTTTCATCTTAATAGAAAGAAAGGAATCAAACAAAACGTTTTAGTGTACAGAAACGTCATTCTAGGTGTTATAACACTCTGTTCAGTTTTGCGAAGTTATCAAACGTTCAATCGTCTGATCCTACAACAACGTTCTGTCAATTTTATTACGAATATCAATGATTTTCTTCTTTATGCTTTTCCTGTTGCATTGACGTAGGTCGTTCGGTATTTTAAACGATAACCATCTTCATATAGGAGCATCGGTGACTGTCTGTTCAGTGTATAAGAATGACAAAGATTACAATAAAGATCCACTTAAACAAATCATGTTGTCTTGTCCGTTGAAGTCTTGTGTTGAATTTGACGTTTTGATGCAAAAAATCAATACCCTTACGTCGACTGAAACACAGTAGAAAAAGAAAAGCGTGTTAAAAACAAATGGAATGAAAATCCAAGCGCTATACCAGCATATTTACGGAGCAAACATTGCTGTGTTAAACGTATGTGTAGTAAGCAACATTTTATAAAACAAAAAGGTAGTAACCTCTAATTTTTTCTCGATGTCATTGATTACTGCTGTTCTTTCGGCTGATCTGTCGAGTTTCTGCTTTTATTTTATGGATAAAATGGAACACGCAGAGGCTCGCCATTAAAAGGATAGTATGCATTACGCTTACGTTATCGTGGCAGCATTTAAACAAAATCCACCATCTCTGTTAATAAGGTTACTTGATAGTCTGATTTCAACAGCTTCCTTAATAACACTATCCCAATAGCTTGACGTGCAACCCAGAATCTCAGTGTTGTATTCCGTAGGATGACCGGTGTCAAGGCAATGTTCTGCAATAACGGATTTGCTCGGCTGTTGTAAGCTGTTGAAATCAGATTATCAAGCAATCTTATTAACAGAGGTGGTGGATTTTGTTTAAATGCTGCTTGGAATCCGACTCTGGCTCTCATCAGAAAACAGAGGGACAGAATTATTGCTACCTCACCTGTTGATTAATAGTAACCATCGATATTTCTGATGTTGGTTATCTCTGGCTGTGTTGAGACTTGCTCTGTATGTGGTGTCTTCCTTGTTTATCCTCTATGAACCGACGTATTAAATTTGCTTGCACATTTTTTCTTCCTTGCATTTGTGCCTTGAGAATGGCGGGGTGTGCTCCTGTCGAAATATCGGCGGTGTTCGGCGGCGTCACCCGGCAGCAAACCCGTAAGTTATTTGAACTTATGTCGCTGTTCATGTTATAAACTGTACATTTAAGGACAGGGACTTCCACTTGAAAAGTAATCGGTTGTGAAAATCAATTTTAGATCTTCCAGCACCTTCCACAATATTGTAACATCACGAGTGTCCACAACCTTCGACTATTCGTATCATAATAGAGAGCGGAGAAGAGAGCGGAGAACCAACAAAGTGCCTTTAGACGGCTTCAAGGTAGGCTCTTTCGACTACGATACACACAGCTATGAATCAATTGGAGGAAGTCATTGAAGACTGCTTATAAAGCACTCGTCTTCTCTTCCATGGAAGTGCGCGATCACCACATGTCTCTCTCTGCCGCTGTTATTTGCAACAAAACTTCTCGCGGAAATATTTCTCTGCCTGCATATTCACTTGCGGAAAACAAATGTTTGAGTTTAGAGTGTTTAATGCTGTGTCGCTTCTCCACATGCCCATGCATATGTCTTTAATATAGAACGCCACTTCGTTAATGACTCTTTCATTACAATTTTTATATATATCTTATAATCAAACATAGCTTACAATCATGATGCACAAAACAAGCAAAAGATGCGCAGACTCACTCATATAACCAGTCGTAGACACGAAATATTCACTTTGAACAAAAGCTTATGATGTTTTACGTTTGGATGACAGTCTGCTGCTGGTTAGGATACATTGGGGTGGAGGCAGTTCTTTTTTATTTCTGCCTCAACTATCGTTTTGTTTTTGGACAATAGATACATTTCATGGTCATTTCACAGTTGCAATTCCCTTAATTCTGTCCTCTTCAGTTTCAAAGCCGCGCATCTAATTACAGCTTTATTGTAACGTTAAAATGCTCGAAAGTTCTAAAGGTTAATTATTTTCAGACGTTAATATGGAAATAATATTTGGTTTACTCAAAGAAATGAGATATGCTGTTTTCTGCTCAAAAAGGCAGGCGGTCCCACGAGAAGCAGTGAGACACCCCGGGAGAGAAATTAAACTTTTAAATTGCATCGCAGCCGTCTGTCTGATGGCAAGGCTTTTACTTGGAATTTAATGTGGAGCTAAATTAAATGCCACGCGTTTTTAGCAAAAAATAGAACCGTGTCAAGAATTTATTTCCAAAAATTCACCTATTAATCATCCTGATATAATGCAACGAAAGTCTTACGTTACTAACACGGACTACTACTTATCAATAAGACAAAAACTTCAGTACAATTAATAAAACTGTACGAGAGGTTTTTCTGTTTGATACTGATTAATATTTAGATGGATCTTTCCCGTGGCGCTCCGCAATGCTGCATGATTCTCTTACACCACTAGGCAGAAAGTACATGCATCAAAAAATGTTTTGCATCACCCCAGTTCCCAGAAATCGTGAAGATAGACGTTGACTACGCATATTGTATCACAGACACAGTCCCTTTGACTCTTCAGAGATGTCACTAAACCCACAAAAAGATCTAAAAAAACCATCCATGAGCAGAGCTCATTAGACGGAGGGTGTTCGACAGCCGATGAGTTTCAGTCTTTCCACCAGGAAGGAGGTACACGGCTCAAGTTGTCTGTAGTTCAACCATGCCTAGACGCTCAATACCGTGGTTCGATCGCGTCCGCATTGTTGCTTTGTGCTAGGAAGGGCTTTCAACAAGGGAAGTGTTCAGGACTCTCGGGGTGAACCAAGCGATGTTGTTCGGACATGGAGGAGATACAGAGAGATAGGGTTGATGACATGCCTCGCTCAGGCCGCCCAAGGGTTACTAATGCAGTGGATGACCGCTACCTAAGGATTATGGCTCGGAGGAACCCTGACAGCAACACCACCATGTTGAATAATGCTTTTCATGCAGTTACAGGACGTAGTGTTACGACTCAAACTGTTCTCAACAGGCTGCATGATGCGCAACTTCACTCCCGACGTCCATGGCGAGGTCCGTCTTTGCCACCACTACACCATGCAGCGAGGTACAGATGGGCCCAACAACATGTCTAATGGACCGCTCAGGATTGGCATCACGTTCTCTTCACCGATGAGTGTCGCATATGCCTTCAACCAAACAATCGTCGGAGACATGTTTGGAGGCAACCCTGCTGCTTCGGGGTGGCATTATTTTGGGCCGATGTACGCCACTGGCGGTCATGAAAGGCGCCGTACCGGCTGTACGATACGTGATTGTCATCCTCCGACCGATAGTGCAACCATATCGGCAGCATATTGGGGAGGCATTCTTCTTCATGGACGAAAATTCCCACACCCATCATGCACATCTTGTGAATGACTTCCTTTAGTCACTAGAGTGGCCAGTATGTTCTCCAGACATGAACTCTATCGAATATGCCTGTGATAGATTGAAAACCGCTGTTTATGGACGATGTGACCCACCAACCACTCTGAGGGATCTTCGCCGAATCGCCGTTGAGTGAGACAATCTGGACCAACAGTGCCTTGATGAACTTTTGGTTAGCATGCCATGATGAATACAGGCATGCATCAATGCAAGAGGACGTGCTAGGGGTATTAGAGGTCGCGGTGTGTACAGCAATCTGAACCACCACCTCTGAAGTTCTCGCTGTATGGTGGTACAACATGCAATGAGTGGTTTTCACGATCAATCAAAAGTGTGTAAATTGTGTTTAAACTGATCTCTATTCCAGTTCTCTGTACAGGTTCCGGAAGTCTCGGAACCGAGGTGATGCAAAACTTTTTTTGACGTGTGTATACTGTGTGGGGTGAGGAACTCAAGCTGAGGGTTTTCATTTTCTTTATATTTCGCCAAATCACTTCCTCAGCTATATACACTGACGAAAAAGAAAAGTATCACCAAAGTAATTAACGTAGAGTGATGATATTTCGGGAATACATTTGTTTAGGTCACATATGTAAGTGACTAACACTCCAAGATCACAAGGTAATGAAAGCGCAAGATAAGTCATTAACTGCAATTAATGTGAAATGCCGGTACATTTATATTAATAACCAACGTAACGGCCGGAACGTTGAGTGCAAGCATGCAAACGTGCATGCATTGGTCTGTACAGGTGCTGGGTGTCATTTGGTGGGATGGAGTTCCATGTCTGTTGCACTTGGTTGGTGATTACAGGGACGGTTAATGCTGTTTGTGGATCACGCTGGAGTTATCGTCCGATGATGTCGCATATGTGCTCGGCTGGTGACAGATCTGGGGATGGGGCACGCCGACGCGACATGTTGAAGTCTGTAGAGCATGTTGGGTTACAATTGCAGTACGTGGGTGATTATTATTTTATTGAAAAATACCCTCTGGAATGCTGTACACGAAGACAGCACACCGAATCACCAGACTGACGAACAAATATGTAGTCGCGGTACATGGGATAACCAAACGAGTGATCCGGCTATCAAACGAAATCGCACCCCAAACCATATGTCCAGATCTTGGTCGAGAGCGTCTAACACGCAGACATATTGGTTCCAGGTCCTCAACTGGCATCCTTCTAACCAACACATGGCCATCACTCGCAGCGAGGCAGAACCAGTTTTCATCAGAAAATACAACCGACCTCCAGCCTGATCCACAGTAAGCTCTCATTTGGCACCATTGAAGTCGAAAATGATAAGGCTATGGGGTCAGCGTGATGTACGCTACAGTGCACCTGGCTCGGAGCTGTCCTCGAAGTAGCCGATTTGTAGTACTCCGGTGTGTCGCTATGGCACGAACTGCCGCTCAAATTGCTGCTTAAGATGCAGTACGATGCGCCAGAGTCATACACCGAACACAATGGTCTTCTCTCTTGGTAGTGCCACCTGGCCGTGCGGCGAAAGTATTTCTGCAGTATCGTAGAAAGAACATCAAGCTTTTCGTAGCACTAACACGACTTCATTTAAACTCAGTGAGTTGTGATAATGGCGTCTCTGTTGTCTTAAAGGCATTCTTCACAAACATCAACTAACCACGTCTAATCTCAATGGTGACTAATGCTCACGACTATTACATCGTGTATATAAAGCAAACCTGATTTGCATCCTTATAGTGGCCCTATTAGCCCCATTTATAAACGACTGGTGCGAGATTTGAATAGGTGTAATCTTTTAAATAAAGGAACACTCCTACCAACTTCCGTTTATATTGCAGAACTCCTCCTTGGTGTTGCGATTTTCTTCCGCCGTTGTGTATATAATAAGGATACATCTTCTGCAAATCAATTAAAACAGGACGATGGTGTCATCACAGGAATTTTCGTACGTCTTTCTAAGCCAATTCTGTTGAGAGGTTAGCTGACGAGAAACACATATTCCTGAATTCACAGCCTATCTTGTTAAAGGTTGTGTTCACGTGCGTGGCTTTTATAGTTTGGCTTCCGGAAGTTTGGAAATTTAGATCTGTAGATTTACAATATTCAGCACTTGCGTATCACTAGTGCGGCACGTCAGTCCGTTCGCGTCACTTTACTTTCCATACTCTAAGGTCTTTTTGTCAATGGTTCTCAGTAAGCAATTATTCTGACATTTAATACTAGTATGTGAATTTACTGCTGCTGTCTTTGACTACTGCTCAGATTGCACCCCTCAAGAGGATATTGCCATTTTACTTCCTGGTTTGATGCATATTTATAGAGATTGCAGATATCTGGTGACATATTAGCGTCATCAGTGTCTCTCGCTGCTTAACAGGCATATTTCTGACGTCTCCAAGGATAAAATTCTTCAGCAATAAACGTTTATAGTTGCAGTGAATGTTTAACCATTCAAATACTGGCAAATGATCAGTGGGAAATAGAAGAGATAGGAAAACACTCAAACAAATGGTGGTACTGAGAGAAGGTGCTGTGTTTTCCGTTCTTATTAAAGGCTTAGTCTTTGCTCCACCACCTGCAGCGTAGTTCCCCAGTGGGCTCTCATAGATCTCCTCCCACTATACAGGGTTCTGCGTCCCCCTTAAAATAAACCACATTGTATTTATTTAATTCTCCAAACTACTTTCGGCAAAATACAGTGATCTTCAGTTGGTACTTGTTTCTCAGTGACAAATGTGTCTTGTTATTGTGTTGAGTAACGACGGTGGTAGGGAGGAGTTACTTTATATCGTCCATTCCACTTATGGAGGCCTCATAGGTAGCCCTCCTTGTTGCAGACAAAAGTTATAGTTGAAAGTAAAATAATTTTCCTCTATGATTAGCTTTAGGTTGAATAAGTTTTCACTTACGTGCCTGAGGTTTTATTGCTTTTCGGTTGTCAAGTAATACATATAGTTTCTTCTGTCAGTATTTGTGTGTATATATATTACACAGGGCACAACGGACGAACATGATCGCAAGTACGCTCTACCCCTACCACCACGTACCACCCCCGCCCCCCCCCCCCCCCCCGCCGGTCCCTCACAGAGTCCTATGCAAGTGACAGAAGTCGTCGAATTCCTGCAAAGTTTTCAAAATTTCTCACGATACGCGATAAATGTCGCGAAACATGTCAGCAGCAGATATTTCCTGTCATTTCCGGAGAATATGAAGCCGACCAGTTCGGGTTAGTATATGTCAGAATACATTACAACCTAGTATCTACCCAATCTGTATCACAACACAGACGCAAATACCAATTTCAAAAACACGGACGTTTTTAAGTTCGCATTTTCGTAGTCTATCAACTGAAGACGTAAAGTCTGTAATATTTTAATTACCGCCAAATATAAAAGCTAATATTTCCTGTCATTTCCGGAGAATATGAAGCCGACCAGTTCGGGTTAGTATATGTCAGAATACATTACAACCTAGTATCTACCCAATCTGTATCACAATACAGACGCAAATACCAATTTCAAAAACACGGACGTTCTTAAGTTCGCATTTTCGTAGTCTATCAACTGAAGACATAAAGTCTGTAAATGATTTCGCGATCATGTTATGGGACTTTATTCGCAAAAGCCCGTCTTCTCCACACAAACGTTACGTTTCACAATTGCCAGTTTCAGCCATTACCATCTTCAGATCTGTTACAAATAGAAAAACAGTGGACTAACTAAATAAGTTCAATTAACTGCAGCAAAATCGACTGCAGGTGTAGTGATACATAGAAAATAGAAATATTAATATGATTAACAGGTATGCATACCAGCCACACACAACATGAAAATATTCTGATGTATCAGCGTCAAAATCTACATTCTAGGTACAGAGTAAGTACTGGTTATAGCCTAGATATGATCATCATTTGTGACAGTAACTAGATTGGATTTGAAAAAAAAATGCACTGTGTAAAAATTGGTACTTTGTACGGGCACTGATGACCGCGAATTTGAACGCCCTACAAACCAAACACAAGCACAACAGCTGTGCAATAATAGAGAATGACTAGTTCTAGGATGTTAAACGCCATCCAACATACATCTGGCAGATTTAAAGTTTTTAGGCGGTCTAAATGCTTGACCAACGAAAATCCATCTACTCTTTACTGATTGGTCGTAGCCAACTGCCTTAACGGTGTATACTAAACGATCTGCTTATTTTACAGGCACATTACACATCACAGCACAAATTCGACAGCCGCGCGGGATTAGCCGCGCGGTCTGGGGCGCTGCAGTTATGGACTGTGCGGCTGGTCCCGGCGGAGGTTCGAGACCTCCGTCCGGTATGGGTGTGTGTGTTTGTCCTTAGGATAATTTAGGTTAAGTAGTGTGTAAGCTTGGGGACTGAAGACCTTAGCAGTTAAGTCTCATAAGATTTCAAACATACTTCAACTTGAACACATTCGACAAGCAATTTGAATAAATATGTAAACGAAAGCATTAACACAAAAACTCAGGTCAGTAGAGAGCACTAATGCTAATGTGCACGGGTAGCCCGTATCGAAAATTCAGTATTTAAAATACAGTCTGTGTATGCGTCAGTTAAAATTACTTCATATGCCAAAATGAGTGCCTGACAATAAAACGACTCACATAAAAAATGTGTAAATAAAGTTCACATTTAAAATTCACGTAAAATGTGTAAAGGGTAGTAATAGAAAGCTACTAGCCTGGCAAAGTAAATAACACATAATTATATGAAAGCCAGATTACACAGTTTAATAGTAACTTGACATTTATAAACCAAAACCTTTCAGCATCTCAAACAAATACAGCCGAAAGTTTAAGATAATTAAAGAGACAGAATTAAATTCTCTGTAGTCGATGACACGTGCTATGTGGAATCTCAGTGTCGCCGCTTCGTGGCTTCTCTGTAAGAAGTCTTTGTTTTCCTTTGGCGGAAATTGCGCAGTTCTGTGCACCGACAACCAGCGGCGAAGGGACTGGGCCTTCTTCCGAAAGCTTCACCACAGGGAAACAGAAACTTCCTACAGAGAAGCCGCGAAACGTGGCCAGTGTGATTCCACTCCGAATGTGTCATCGATTATCGAGACTTAAATTAAGATCATTTTGCCATATGAAGTAAGTTTGACGACTACGAAGGCTGCATTTTGACTATTCAATCTACGATACTGGTTACCCATGCATCCAAGCATGCCCTCTACTCTCCTCAGTTACTTGTATAAATGCTGGACCTATCTCGTCCTTCACCAACAGTTAATATGTACTTCCATTATAGAAAAAATTGATGGTTGTGAGTCCCCACCTGCGGGATTGTGGCAGCAGAATTGCACGTCTTTTCACCTCATGCCACATTTGGCGACTTGCGCGTCGATCAAGATAAAATGATGATTAGGACAACACAACACGTAGTCCCTTAGCGAGGAAAATATCTGACCCGGCCGTGAATCTACCCGGACCTTCTCCATGACAGTCAGGACGCTGACACTTTTTTTGTTATTTGGTTTTTGTTCGTGGCATTTGGTCCGGGTGGACATCACATGAACCCAGTTAAAAAAAATTGTTCAAATGGCTCTGAGCACTATGGGACTTAACATCTATGGTCATCAGTCCCCTAGAACCTAGAACTACTTAAACCTAACTAACCTAAGGACATCACAGAACACCCAGTCATCACGAGGCAGAGAATATCCCTGACCCCGCCGGGAATCGAACCCGGGAACCCGGGCGCGGGAAGCGAGAACGCTACCACATGGCCACTAGCTGCGGACAACCCAGTTAAAATTCGTCGTTGATTCCTTCACTCAGGTTTTTACAGAGGGAAATCAGCTCAGCTTAGGAGGTGGACGCACATTACAGGTTTTGGCGTTGATAGCTATGTCATAATATTTTCATGGTATGAGGCTGTTAATCATGTTAACATTTATACTTTTTGTGTACCACTAGGCCTGTTGTAGATTTTTCTTCGGATAATTGAACTTAATTGGTTACTTCACTGTTTACCTATTTGTAACAGATTTGAAGATAGTAGTCGCCACAACTGGTAATTGTGAAAAGTATAATTTAGATCATCAAGATGGATGTATACAAATAAAATTTTCGTAGCTGTTAATGACAGCTGTTCATACTGTACCTCTGTAGATGACACGCTGTATGCCGAAAACCGGCAACAACCACAGAAATTATGCAATAAATTTGAAGTAAAAAGCTGCTACAAAATTATTTACACATAAATCTTGAACTAAAGAGCACACACATAATAACATTTCTTCATAATATCATGTAATGATTTCAACTTTTCATATTTTTCCAACAAAGGAACCCACTAAAGATGGCGGTAAGTCGTCGAAATAGGTATGAGGAATTAAATAAACGGAAGAGCGTTTGGACCAAGACGGACATACAATCCCATTTTACGTTTATGCAAACACGGACCAACAAGAGAAGATTTCCCTAGCACCTGATGTGGCTGAGGACATGCGACAGGAAGTGTGCCGTATCTTCTCCAAGGCGTACACGCAGGCCAACAAAATAAGAGCTTACTTCAACCTGATGTGACTGAAGATATACGTCATAAAACGGGCCTCACTCTCTCTGGAATGGGGAATATAATAATAAAAAAAATTTTTGCACGAAGGCGGACCCACAATTCCCATTTCACTTTTATGCAGATACGGACCAACAAATGAGGAGTTCGCTACCACCCGGTGCGGCTGACGATACATCGCAGGAAGCGCGCCGCACTCTCGTAAGAGCTGTGACACCGACACACATCATCTCCAGACCAGAAACTACCACACTGCGTTCTTTACGCAAACATCTTGACAAAGCCACTTTGGCCTAGTGCTAAAACACTACCTAGGCTCTACTGGCTTCCAAATTGGCGCCTGAGGGCGTACCCATGAGATCCGTAGTGATCACATCAGGAGCGTCAACACACAAGCTTGCGATACACTTATCTTCAGTTCTGATTCTGTCAACTGGCGAATGTGAGCACCAAGAATTCTGCTCAGTTTTAGAAACAATAACAAAAGCGCAGATTGTACAGCTTATATGCCACGATTAGTTTAAACGTTATGTCACAGTTTACTGTGTTCCACGCAAGCAAACACTGCAAGCAACTGGAAAGGAATTTGGAACAATATACACATAACATTTCAGTTTCTTGAGAACGGAGTCTTTCGCGACCGCGCTGTTGTATAAAACAATCACCGATTTGTTGTAGCGCCAGTTCAGGGTAAAATATCAAGCTACCGACTATTACGATGGTCGCAACTGTCTAAATCTCGATGTTTTAGCCTGAGTTGACGCTGCGAGAAGTCTTAGAAAATTGTGTACAATTTTAGTTTCCTAGTGACGGCTACATACTTTGTCTTCGGTTTGTGTTTGTCTATAAGCTGATGACTGTCTAAATCATCTGTGGTTGCTAATACATACTCGACATATCTGAAGGACATGGTTCTAGGTTGAGAACCATTGAAATCGACAGTTTTCCATTAAAATATAATCAGAGAGTACTGGAAGATGTAATTATGACACCCTGTGGTCTTTTGCTTCAGTCTTGTGTGTGTGTGAATTCCTAAGGGACCAAACTGCTGAGATCATCGGTCCCTAGACTTACACACTACTTAAACTAACTTAGCTAACTTACGCTAAGAACAACACACACACCCATGCCCGAAGGAGGACTCGAACCTCCGGCGGGAGGAGCTGCGCAATCCCTGACATCGCGTTTCTAACCGAGCGGCCACTCTGCGGGGCTTCAGTCATCATCTCCTTGGTTAAACTGGAGCAGCTCTCTGTTTCCATTATTGTCTACAATCCTCCTCCTGTCAGGGTGGTTGTTGCAACTCCCGCTCCTACAAATCTTTCCTTCCATATTCCACTTGAGAAAATTTTTCAGCAACAACTAAAAGCATATATCTACTCAAACAGTCTATGCCTTCGAATTATTGTTTTGTGTGTGAGGCGTTTCGTATCATTTGCTCGTTCAGGACGTCTACTGGCCAAATTCTACTGGTTTTTAACAGTCTCCTGCAGCACCTCATTACAATTGCTTCTAACAGTTTCCTTCCTGACATCGCCATTGCACAACTTTTCACTGTTCGAAGTATAACTTCTCACAAATTTCTCCTTTAATGTTTTGCTGCTTCGTGGAAGGACGGAACTGAGTAAAAAAAAAAAAAAAAAAAAAAAAGGTTCAAATGGCTCTGAGCACTATGGGACTTAACACCTGAGGCCATCAGTCCCCTATAACTTAGAACTACTTAAACCTAACTAACCTAAGGACATCACACACGTCCATGCTCGTGGCAGGATTCCAACCTGCGACCGTAGAGGTCTCGTGGTTCCAGACTGAAGCTCCTAGAACCGCTCGGCCACACAGGCCTGTGGAACTGAGTATTCGCAATATTCTTCGTCATGTATGATGGTTGAAATCTGGTTTCGCAGGACAGAGCGGCTCAGGTTGTAGAAAGGGGGCCAAATCAGTTGCTGCTAGTTGCACAAACATACAAACTTTGTTTTCTAAAAGCACTTAATCGCACATTCCCTTAAAGGAATTCAGAAACAATACGGCTGAAGCCCAGAACACAAGTTATTAAAATTGCGTTAAGGAATACACACGGCTGAAGGCCTTAGTTACAAAATAGAAGAACTGAGGGCTTAAGGCCTGGACAACAAGACCTCCAGTAAGGAAATTTTAAAAGGGTTTAGACAAAGACCTTTCAAATTTTAATTTAAGCAAGTTGAAGGCCTAATCTTAAAATATTTCACACAAGGTTCGGATGAAGGCCATATACTGAACATAGAACAACTCAAGGCTTAAGGCCTGGATAATAAATTAAGACAGAGAGAAAATTTTCAAATGATGATTTTCTTTTTTTTACTTCAGACAGCTGACGGCTATATCTTAAAATATTCCACATAAGGTTCACCTGAAGGCCACATACTGAACATTAAAACAAACTAAATTAATACACGGTCGAAGGCCTCACAGAGTACTTGAGACAAAAGAAAATCACAATCCCAAAGAACAGAACAGTGGTGCTCAGAAGTGTTCCAAGGGTTGGCATTGGGAGGAAACTCTAACAACAGGTTAGGTGAGAGAGGCAGCCAAGCATAACACTAAATAATCGGGTGGCACCACGACCTAGGGACGGCTGAAGAAACAACCAACAACCTAATCAATTCCTTTCCACCCAACCAACTTCACGACAACTGAAAACAACAGAGAGGACGAAGATCGCAGCAGCACTACGACTTGATAACTGGCATTGAAACACAGTCAAGGCACAATAAACACTCAAAATAAAAAAAAAGGAGAACAACATCAAGCTGTCGAACTACACGCCGTGCCAGACAGCATCAACACAACAAGGAAAACACACTACCGGAAAACTACGCTAACGACCAGTACAGGTAGCCGGGACGTTAACAGCCACAAGGCAGAAGATACCGCTGGTGCACTTCACTAATAAGTTACACTCATTTCAATAGTGAAACACAATACTGAAAGACAGCTGCTAAATTTTCCGACTCCAGCACACCGTATGTTGCAGCTTGCAGGAACAGCCCAGGAAGCAACAACTAGCAATGAACGAAGAGATGTCACAGCAGTTGAGGCTTCGTAACAGGTTAACTGATTACTCAACTCCAGTCTCCATGTTCGGAAGGCGACGAACTTTGCAGCTCTCGCAGATAGTGCCACGACAGTGTGTGCACGCCGCCAGCAGCCCCGGCCCGATCACACACCACAGAGACTTCCTCGCTGCTCTCTCATAACCGATCGACTATCCACACACACCACCACACGGAAAATATAGCGGTCACACCCAAGATGGTACAGCAGTACTAGTATCGATCAACGTTGCTGCTGCCACTGATGAAGGCAAGTGAGCAACTCGTTCAGGTAGTAACTGAAGGAGCATAAGGGGCCACTCGATGGTGAGAAAATTTCAAAAATAAAAAACTGCATCAGCACGAGCCAGCCACACCTCAGTGGCTTACGTAACTTTTTGGGGGAGAGGACTAACTAGTTGCTACCGGTCTGTAGTCAGGAAACCAGCGACAAAACGAGCTGTTCAGAAGACTGAACGCTTCGACCTGTAAACCTTAAGATCATATCGCTCACAGCCATTCCGAAACCATTCTGGTGCTCAGAAAGATATTAGTAACATGAAAATCCACCAAGAAGTATTTTAAAGGGAAAATTATGTGTGTATTTTGTTTTCTATTGAGCAAATGTGCACTGTGAAATCAATTGCGTACTGTCTGAAGTTTCCATTCTTTTAAACAAATACCTACGATGGCATGGCTAAAAATACAATATCACTAATCAGATACACCAAGTATTCCTAATTAGCTGATGCTAAGACGGAGCACAGAGATATAGTTCTGCATTATCCTACTTGTTGACGTGTCTGTCCTCAAACAACCGTGACGCTACTCCTGCTCAAGGCTTCTGCTTAATTACTTCTGCTTGGGAGATAAAATCCGTGCCTGAGTGATACTAATTCGGGTATCAGCTCGATGTCGCTGTCAGATATTATATGAGACACATCCAGATGCAGCTTAGACCACGAGAACTGACAATTACCATCCGCTGAAGCCTTTTCATGTGATTAGCTTGATGCTTTCTAATTTTCAATGACTTCGATATCTATTTCATGAACTGTATCAAATATTTTGGGTGGACTTCTCGCTACATGCTTGATGATCTATGTTATTACCCATACTAATTGACAGTCTGACAGTGGATCACAATTAACAGTTTCACTCCTGTAGCAAAGTACTCCTATAGCAAAGAAGTCCAACATTACCATACATGTTATATCCTTCTGGCTCGAATTTAATACATTTACGTGTTTTATATTCGTGCTTTATTTATGTAGCACTGTCTGCTTCGTGTGTATTAATCGTTTCAGCTCTGCTGCGACTATCTTGTGGCTTAATAAAACTTCCGTTCCATATTTCACAGCATTTAGTGCAAAAACATGTTTTGGTCGTTGAAATGAAACAAGTTTCCAGCTGAAAAAGGTGGATCGAGATATGTATTGTAAAACCTCTGAAGCGAAATTAACATTTTAAATCTCATCTCAGGGCTCACTGCTGACATGGCCTTTTCAAGGAATTTAATAATGAGAAAACTTAAATGCAGCGTCACCTTGGTTTCACAGAAATGGTTAGCAAGGATTTATTAGTAATACTGAATTTATTCTAGGCACAATTATTGAAGAACAAATTTCACTAGTGTAGTGACAGAAAGTTAACGTGAGTGCTCTTAATATTATTGTAAGATAGAAAAACTGTTTTGTCTCTATAGCAGTGAATAGAGACGAAAAAAATAATCATAGTCAGAAATATGTAGTTGGTTTGAAACATTCTTCTGCAAACGTGTACAGTGCAATGTTACATAAAACCTTACGATTAAACTTAGATCTGAAACATACAGTTCGTTCAGCGCGGTTGAAAAGTAGCTAATCTAAAGCCGCGTTGAAGCACGAAGGTCATGCGGCGGCGCGGTTCTTTCCGTCCCTTTACGAAGAACCTGCACCTTCCTGTGAACATTGTCTCAGCAGATCATCAGTAGGAAAGCCGATTGAAACCTACTGTACTTCGACGTGAACCAGACTGCAATATAAGTCACTAATCTACGTTTCGGGAGAAAGTTTTCATATGAAATGAAATATTGGAAATTTTGTCCTCAATTAACATATTCTGAAACTTAGGTGAACAAGTATCACTGCCAAGCCCATGATAGTCTTAACACAGTCACTCACAATCCCTTTCACTCATGTTAGCAAGTTTATGGTGTTGCATTTCCCAGAAACTTAATAGTTACAAAAATACTGATTGTTTTTGGTTTAGAATGCTCGCCAAATATTAAGTCTGTCGGTACCAAATGCAGTCACAGTTTTTAGCCACCGACCGGCTCAATACGCCACGTGGAATATATGTCTTATCCCGTCACAAAATTCACTTAAAAATTCCGAAATTTCTACACACACATCGGAATAATTATGCCGTCACTTTACCACACTTTTGTTGTATGAAACACTGCTAGATCCGGCAACTTATAATTTCTATCGGAACTACAACCACACATGTCCGATCTGTTTCATGGCTAGCCTTCGACTCCTTTTCTAGAATACACTAAGTCTTCTCTACCTGCAGAGAAAGGCGCGCGAAGAATATTGCTTTACCCTTGGTCAATTCACTTAACAGCCAATAGCAAAGCAACACTTTCCGGCGTCAGTCCGCGCTTTCCTTCAATAACCAAACGCAAAATAGTAAACCTAACGACTGCACTTTTTTCCGACGTAATTATCTAATATGCTGAAGTTTTGATTATGCATACAGTTACTTACTATTGTTAATTATACCTGAATTAACTTGTCCTTTACAATAAACTTACTTTACAAATCCATTCTACAAAAATCCCCTTTGTCCATACCCATAATTCTTCGAAATGTTCCCACACTAAATTCTCCTACATACTTCGTTAAACAATTATCTTCATGTGACTCTTGAAGTTTTCCTGGCGTATCGAATATTCCACAAGATTTCGGGATTGCAGCCGGATCTCATCGACTTCTTTCCACGATATTTCGGCTGACAACCTTACAGCCATCTTCAGGCGAGTGTTTGACACTGTGTCAAACACTCGCCTGAAGATGTCTGTAAGGTTGTCAGCCGAAATATTGTGGAAAGAAGTCGATGTGATCCGGCTGCAATCCCGAAATCTTGTGGAATAATTATCTTCATATTAACCTTAAACCACACTCACGCATCATTCATACTGCTAAAACACATGCATAACATTTTATATACACAAAAAAACTTATTAACACTTTATGAAAATACTAGAACAGTTTATGAAAAGCATTCAATTACTTTAGTGCACTCTAGTGGGCACAATCGAAACTAAAATCACAATCCCCCTATCCACTATTGTCATCTAACGGCTGATACATAAACTATGTGCGCGTACAGTTGCGTCACCATCTGTCACTATCCAGCTCTGAGACACATCTCCCACTTAACCGCCTCCAACGCAGGATCGTTATACAGCGCTACGACTCACACCCCCTATGATTATAAAATTTGATTTCAAAAAATTTTTAAATTAAACTATCCTGACTTAAAATTAGAAAATATTTCAAAAAAATATTCTCATTCTTATACACTAAAATGTCAAATCTCTTACTTCGGACTTGGCAGTCTATAACTAACCTAGTCTAAAATCTTTAATTTCTTTGATAATAATCCTTTCTTACTTGAAAACATTTTTTGAAAATCTCTCAAAAACATTCCTAACTTCTTTAATAATTTTTTACATTTACTTTTTGAATGTCTTTTATCAAGCACTGCAGTTGGTGTCCTACTATTTAATAATAATATTTTGTCCTACCTTAAAAAAAACTGCACATAACTATCGC
The DNA here is from genome assembly GCF_023864345.2 of Schistocerca serialis cubense. Classification (NCBI taxonomy): domain Eukaryota; kingdom Metazoa; phylum Arthropoda; class Insecta; order Orthoptera; family Acrididae; genus Schistocerca; species Schistocerca serialis. The sequence goes on from NC_064638.1 coordinate 838,526,941, forward strand.
CTCTTTATTATACACTTTTCCTTGAGTCTTGAGTATGGCATCTTGCATTGTAACGTCCATAACACACTTCCGTTCTCAACTTATTGGTCCCTCCATGGTTTACATGCATTGCTGTACCTGAAACCATACTTCCGTCTAAGCCTACTTCCTTTATATAGATCCTAATATACATTTACTCATAGTATAGGAGATTGTTTACATTTTTTACTATTTAGCCTATCCTGAATTCAAATGAAAGTAAATTAATAGAGTATTGCTTACTCAATTCAGCAAGATTAAATCTATTCAAAAATCTTTTCTGAAATTTACTTCTTTTCATGAAACTTTAATAATTTAAAAGAACTAGTTGCTATTGCAAGCAAAGGTTATATCAATTTTTTCTGTTTAACTTCCACTCAACTCGAAAATATTTAATGGTATAAAACACATTTCCTGAAAATCAATTATTTACAAACATTTTTATAGTACATTGTTGTTGTTGTTGTGGTCTTCAGTCCTGAGACTGGTTTGATGCAGCTCTCCATGCTACTCTATCCTGTGCAAGCTTCTTCATCTCCCAGTACCTACTGCAGCCTACATCCTTCTGAATCTGCTAAGTGAATTCATTTCTTGGTCTCCCTCTTCGATTTTTACCCTCCACGCTGCACTCCAATACTAAATTGGTGATCCCTCGATATCTCAGAACAAGTCCTACCAACCGATCCCTTCTTCTAGTCAAGTTGTGCCACAAGCTCTTCTCCCCAATTCTATTCAAGACCTCCTCATTAGTTATGTGATCTACCCATCTAATCTTCAGCATTCTTTTGTAGCACCACATTTCGAAAGCTTCTATTCTCTTCTTGTCTAAACTATTTATCGTCCATGTTTCACTTCCATATGTGGCTACACTCCATGCAAATACTTTCAGAAACGACTTCCTGACACTCAAGTCTATACTCGATGTTAACAAATTTCTCTTCTTCAGAAACGCTTTCCTTGCCTTTGCGAGTCTGCATTTTATATCCTCTCTACTTCGACCATCATCAGTTATTTTGCTCATCAAATGGCAAAACTCATTTACTACTTTACGTGTCTCATTTCCTAATCTAATTCCCTCAGCATCACCCGTCTTAATTCGACTACATTCCATTATCCTCGTTTTGCTTTTGTTGATGTTCATCTTATATACTCCTTTCAAGACACTATCCATTCCATTCAACTGCTCTTTAAAGTCCTTTGCTGTCTCTGACAGAATTACAATGTCATCGGCGAACCTCAAAATTTTTGTTTCTTCCCGATGGATTTTAATACCTACTCCAAACTTTTCTTTTGTTTGCTTCACTGCTTGCTCAATATACAGATTGAATAACATCGGGGAGAGGCTACAAACCTGTCTCACACCCTTCCCAACCACTGCTTCCCTTTCATGTCCCTCGACTCTTATAACTGCCATCTGCTTTCTGTACATATTGTAAATAGCCTTTCGCTCCCTGTATTTTACCCCTGCCACCTTTAGAATTTGAAAGAGAGTATTACAGTCAACATTGTCAAAAGCTTTCTCTAAGTTTACAATTGCTAGAAACGTAGGTTTGCCTTTCCTTAATCTTTCTTCTAAGATAAGTCGTAGGGTCAGTATTGCCTCATGTTTTCCAACATTTCTACGGAATTCAAACTGTTCTTCCCCGAGGTTGGCTTCTATAGGTTTTTCCATTCTTCTGTAAAGAATTCGCGTTAGTATACTGCAGCCGTGACTTATTAAACTGATAGTTCGGTAATTTTCACATCTGTCAACACCTGCTTTCTTTGGGATTGCAATTATTATATTCTTCTTGACGTCTGAGGGAATTGTTGTAATGGAAAGTTGTCTACTCTGGGGGTCTTGTTTCGACTCAGGCATTTCAGTGCTATGTCAAACTCTTCATCCCGTATTTTATCTCCCATTTCATCTACATCCTCTTCCATTTCCATAATATTGTCCTCAAGTACATCGCCCTTGTATAGTCCCTCTATATACTCCTTCCACCTTTCTGTTTTCCCTTCTTTGCTTAGAACTGGGTTTCCATCAAAGCTCTTGATATTCATGCAAGTGGTTCTCCTTTCTCCAAAGGTCTCTTTAATTTTCCTGTAGGAAGTATCTATCTTACCCCTAGTGAGAAAAGACTCTACATCCTTACACTTGTCTTCTAGCCATCCCTGCTTGGCTATTTTGCACTTCCTGTCGAAATCATTTTTGAGACGTTTGTATCCCTTTCTGCCTGCTTCATTTACTGCATTTTTATATTTTCTCCTTTCATCAGTTAAATTCAATATTTCTTCTGTTACCCAAGGGTTTCTACTAGCCCTCGTCTTTTTACCTATTTGATACTCTGCTGCCTTCACTATTTCATCCCTCAAAGCTACCCATTCTTCTTCTACTGTATTTCTTTCCCTCATTCCTGTCGGTTGTTCCCTTATGCTCTTCTTGAAACTCTGTACAACCTCTGGTTCTTTCGGTTTTTCCAGGTCCCATCTCCTTAAATTCCCACCTTTTTGGATTTTCTTCAGTTTTAATCTACAGTTCATAACTAATAGATTGTGGTCAGAGTCCACATCTGCCCCTGCAAATGTCTTACAATTTAAAACCTGGTTCCTAAATCTCTGTCTTAGCATTATATAATCTATCTGATACCTTTTAGTATCTACAGGCTTCTTCCATGTACTCAACCTGCTTTCATGATTCTCAAACCAAGTGTTAGCTATGATTAAGATATGCTCTGTGCAAAATTCTAGCAGGCGGCTTCCTCTTTCATTTCTTACCCCCAATCCATATTCACCTACTATGTTTCCTTGTCTCCCTTTTACTACTCTGGAATTCCAGTCACCCATGACTATTAAATGTTTGTCTCCCTTCACTACCTGAATAATTTCATTTATCTCATCATACATTTCATCAATTTCTTCATCATCTGCAGAGCTAGTTGGCATGTAAACTTGTACTACTGTAGGAGGCGTGGTCTTCGTTTGCATCTCGGCTACAATTATGCGTTCACAATGCTGTTTGCAGTAGCTTACCCGCACTCCTATTTTTCTATTCATTATTAAACCTACTCTTGCATTACCCCTATTTGATTTTGTGTTTATAACCCTGTATTCACCTGGCCAAAAGTCTTTTTCCTCCTGCCACCGAACTTCACTAATTCTCACTATATCTAACTTTAACCTATCCATTTCCCTTTTTAAATTTTCTAACCTCCCTGCCCGATTTAGGATTCCGTAGAAATATTGGAACACGTGTGGCAATACTGACCTTACGACTTTTCTTAGAAGAAAGATTAAGGAAAGGCAAACCTACGTTTCTAGCAATTGTAAACTTAGAGAAAGCTTTTGAGAATGCTGACTGTAATACTCTCTTTCAAATTCTAAAGGTGGCAGGGGTACAATACAGGGAGCGAAAGGCTATTTACGATTTGTACAGAAAGCAGATGGCAGTTATAAGAGTCGAGGGTCATGAAAGGGAAGCATCGGTTGGGAAGGGAGTGAGACAGGTTTGTAGCCTGTCCCCGATGTTATTCAATCTGTATATTGAGCAAGCAGTAAAGGAAACAAAAGAAAAATTCGGAGTAGGTATTAATATCCATGGAGAAGAAATAAAAACTTTGAGGTTCGCCGATGACATTGTAATTGTGTCAGAGACAGCAAAGGACTTTAAAGAGCAGTTGAATGGAGTGGACAGTGTCTTGAAAGGAGTATATAAGATGAACATCAACAAAAGCAAAACGAGGGTAGTGGAATGTAGTCGAATTAAATCGGGTGATGCTGAGACAATTAGATTAGGAAATGAGACACTTAAAGTAGTAAAGGAGTTTTGCTATTTGGGGAGCAAAATAACTGATGATGGTCGAAGTAGAGAGGACATAAAATGTAGACTAGCAATGGCAAGAAAAGCGTTTCTGAAGAAGAGAAATTTGTTAACATCGAGTATAGATTTAAGTGTCAGGAAGTCGTTTCTGAAAGTATTTGTATGCAGTGTAGCCACATTTGGAAGTGAAACATGGACGATAAATAGTTTGGACAAGAAGAGAATAGAAGCTTTCGAAATGTGGTGCTACAGAAGAATGCTGAAGAGTAGATGGGTAGATCACATAACTAATGAGGATGTATTGAATAGAATTGGGGAGAAGAGTAGTTTGTGGTACAACTTGACAAAAAGAAGGGACCGGTTGGTAGGACATGTTCTCAGGCATCAAGGGATCACAAATTTAGCATTGGAGGGCAGTGTGGAGGGTAAAAATCATAGAGGGAGACCAAGAGATGAATACACTAAGCAGATTCAGAAGGACGTAGGTTACAGTAAGTACTGGGAGATGAAGAAGCTTGCACAGGATAGAGTAGCATGGAGAGCTGCATCAAACCAGTCTCAAGACTGAAGACCACTACAACAACAACTGCCCGATTAAGGGATCTGACATTCCACGCTCCGATCCGTAGAACGCCAGTTTTCTTTCTCCTGGTATCAATGTCCTCTTGAGTAGTCCCCACCCGGAGATCTGAATGGGGGGACTATTTTACCTCTGGAATATTTTACCCAAGAGGACGCAATCATCATTTGATCGTACAGTAAAGCTGCATGCCCTCGGGAAAAATTACGGCTGTAGTTTCCCCTTGCTTTCAGCTGTTTGCATTACCAGAATAGCAAGGCCATTTTGGTTAGTGTTACAAGGCCATATCAGTCAATCATCCAGACTGTTGCCCCTGCAACTACTAAAAAGACTGTTGCCCCTTTTCAGGAACCACACGTTTGTCTGGCCTGTCAACAGATACCCCTCCATTGTGGTTGCATCTACGGTACGGCTATCTGTATCATTGAGGCACGCAAGCCTCCCCACCAACCGCAAGGTCCATGGTTCATGGGGGATTGTAGTACATAGTTAAAACTTTTTATGTAGTGTCTCTTTTCATCCCTCCTTCCTCATAGTTTCACCACAATGTAGCAGAAATCAAGAATTGTATTTACAAAATATACATATATTCTCCACATTCATTCATACTCCACTCGTAAAAAATATTCCTCATCTAAATCTCCTTTACTAATTGCCCTTGTCATGTCCAGTTACTTTCATATTTGTACATGTCACTCCGCCATCAATCACAAATTGTCCTCCATCTCTCTCACCATAAAACTTACTTCATCTTAATCCCATGACTCCATCTTACACCTACAAAGCCACCTCCCCTGACAGAGAAGAATATTAGAGAAGATAGATTCAGCTCAGAATGATTAGAAGAGGAAGACTGGCAACACAAAAAGAAAATGAAATAGCACTGCCAGTAACTTGATCACCTGGTGTTCGTCAAACACGTAGCATTGCATAGGTTGCAATGCCCTCTGAGGCCTCCAAGATTCACTCACATCTACCTCAGGACTAATGTATCTTTTTGAATCAATAATGTTTCTTAAACCCATTGGTTTCCCCGACTTCCAGTACACTAATCTATATGAATTTGGGTGTGGTTTTTCAGTAATTCTAAATGGACCCGTATATTCATCAGTGAACTTTTTCGTTTCTGCTGTAATCTTCTTTGATTTTTCCCTTGTTTTAACTAACACCAATTCTCCAATTTCGAAACTTGTTGGTGGAGCCTTAGCACCATGCGTCTTTTACGTTCCAATGCTTTTATCTTAATGTTTTTTCTTTTACACTCAGTGCCACGCTACAATAACTGGAAACTCTACCAAGCCATACAGCAAACTGTCTGGTCATACCCCCCACATCAATTCACATGGAGCAAACCATGTAGCCGCATGCTTTATATTATTAATGACATTCTCTAAATATTCTATATATTGTGCCCATGCCGTACGTTTTCCATGAAAATAAGTACGATATAACCTTTTCAACTCCTTCATAATTCTTTCGCATATGTTTCCTTGCGGAAAATGCGCTGATATCTTTATGTGCTCAATGATCCTGCTTTCTAAACATTCCTTAAATTTGTTGGAGACAAACTGCGGACCATTGTCTGACAAGATAGCTTTTGGAACTCCTACCACCACAAAATACTCTTTCTGCAAACGATTTAGTACCACTTGCGCATTAGCTTTCTTAATTGGGTATAGTTTCACAAATTTTATGAACCCATCCACCAACACAAAAACGTATTCACAACCCGCTCGAGACACAGACAAAGGACCAAACAAATCACAGGCTACTAGGTCTAATTTATTCTGTGGCTCAACACTATACATGTCTCCTTGAACTATTTTGTTATTAGCTCTCACTTTTTGACATCTGTCACGCATTTCGACCCTTGCTTTTACTCGTCTCCAGATATTATTAAAAATTACAGTTTTTCTGAGTTTAGTTATACATTTTCTGGCCCCATAATGCCCAAACTTCTTACGAATATAGTAAATTAATAAATTGACATGTTGATCAGGAAAACAAACCTTCCATTGACTATCAGTATTTTTCTCCGACGGAATAAAACTCCTTGATGCATCTTATAATATTCGGAAACTTTAGGATACGCTGGATTACCTAAATAACTTTTTACTATTTTCAAATTGTCATCTTGGTTCTGTTCCCTTTTTAGTTCTTTACACACTTTTTTCAACTGTCCCTCCTCCTCAGTCTTCATCACAGTTGCAAATATATCAACTCCTTCTTTGCCTGTCAACATATTTCCATTATCCTCATTATCTTCTACCCCCCTGGATAATGCGTCAGCCACCACATTCTCAGATCCTTTTATGTACTTAATTTCCAGATCGTATTGTTGCAAGTATAGAGACCACCTAGTTAGCCTGGGGTGTTTTAATTTGCACGTTTGCAGATATATCAACGCACTATGGTCACTGTGTACAAATGCTTTATGTCCCAACAGGTATTGTTTAAATTTTTCTAATCCAAAAATAATCGCTAATGCCTCTTGTTCTGAAATGCAACAATTTTTCTCAGACTGTTGCAATGATCTGCTCGCAAATGCTATGGTTTTATGAACCTCGTTATCTCCTTCTTCACACACTTGAAACAGCTCTACTGCAATCCCGAATCAACACGCATCTGCCATTAAGCAAAAAGGTTTGGAAAAATCAGGATGATGAAGTGTTTGGCTTTCACATAAGGCTTTCTTAAGTTCCTCAAATGCAATTTGACATTCATTGGTCCATTTGTATGGTTCATCTTTTCTCAACAAATTTCTTAAACAGGTTGGGTTAAACAACTGACCTGGTACAAAACGCCTGTAAAATCCAAATAATCCAAACATCCCTTTTAAACTCTTTCTACTATTCGGTGCTTTGTATTCCATAATAGCCTTCAATTTTTCTGGATCTGGCATTATTTCTTTCCCACTAATGATGTGACCTAAAAATTTTAATTCTTTCTTAGAAAAATCAGTTTTTTCCAATTTCAATTCCCCTTTTTCAATAGCATCCAAAACTTTATTTAACAAAACACAATGTTCTTCCCATGTGGCAGTTGAAATTAATATATCATCTACATAGACTGTTATTTTCTTAAGTAGTTCATTCCCCAACACTTGTGACATGGCTCGACCAAAAGCGCACACACTTATATTTAAACCAAAGGGTACCACCTTATATTGATAACATCCGCCTTCAAACAAAAAAGCAGTATATTTTTTGGACTCCCTGGCGAGCGGCAGATTCCAGTAACCAGAGGTCACATCCATAGATGTACAATAATTATATCCGTAAAATTTTTGCAGTAATTCATCAATGTTTTCAGGCTGGTCACTTACTGGTAACACAACTTTATTCAATGCTCTAACATCCAGCGCTAGCCTTACAGATCCATCCTTCTTCGTAACCACGATGACTGGATTATTACCGAGAGGTCGCGCAGTGGTTAGACACTGGACTCGCATTCGGGAGGACGACGGTTCAATCCCGCGTCCGGCCATCCTGATTTAGGTATTCCGTGATTTCCCTAAATCACTCCAGGTAAATGCCGGGATGGTTCCTCTGAAAGGGCACGGCCGACTTCCTTCACCATCCTTCCCTAATCCGATGAGACCGATGACCTCGCTGTCTGGTCTGCTTCTCCAAAACAACCAACCACCAACCAACTGGATTATTATATACACTCACAGCCTTTTCAACAATCCCCCATTTAATCATATTGTGTATAAGGTCCCTAACAGCTTCCCTGTGTCTTTCAGCGATAGGTATAGGTTTTTTTAAAGAAGGAGTGTCATCTTTTACATTTAAGTAGCTTTCATACCCCTTGACTAAGCCAGGTTTATCAGAAAAAACATTTTTATGATCTAGTAACACTACTCTTAACCGTCCCTTTGATCCTCCTCTAAATCTGGCACCTCTTTCTATTTTTGCTCTATTTCTTCTTGCACCGCCCACATTTACTCAGGATCCACCACCACATCATCTCCGTGCTCATTGTAGTCACCCAAATCCTCTGTCCTTCTACAATACATAACTGGTATACTGGCTACTTCTTCATCGATCACATAGTCTTTTCGAAAAAATGGCACAACCACATCTTTTCCATTTATTTAAAAAATTATCACACTTTCTTTAAAATTTAATCTCCCTTTGTAATGGTTAAAGAGATCTACACCAATCAACACTTTTATTCACAGATCAGGAATTATAAGGAAGTTATGGAATACTTCCACCCCATTTATTTTCATTGGCAACAGAACTTCATGTCTAACAGGTTTTGTCACTTTTCCAGTAGCTACAATAATCTGTGCCCCCATTACTGGCATGATTACAAGATCATTCCCTATTTGCAATGATTCTAACCAACCGTTACTCACAGCACATAAATCACTACCTGTACCTGCTAAACACTGTACCTCTTCATCACACTCTTGCCGACTAATATATTCCTAGTATCAGCACCCTCCTCCAACAAGTCGTTCACAACCTCTCTTCTATCAAAACCTTGCCTGTTTCCGGAAATTACACAGATTTTTGCAGAACCAACCTCTCCACTTTTTTCCCCCATACTAAGTATTCTATCCACTAGTGACAACTCAAAACTCCCTTCCGGCGCTTCGCTATTCTCCATTATAGCCTCTCTCTCTTCCTTTCCTCCACTATTAATTAGTTGACCCCCATTTTGGTCATCATTCTCCTGCTTCTCCCTAATAGCCCCACAAATATCGTCATTTATAGACGCTAATATTTCCTCCACACTGGCATCACTAATTTCCTATAATTCTGCAGCCTCTGTACTTTCTCCTTCCTCAGAACATGACTCGACTTCAGCTTGGTTGCTAACCACTTTCTTGCAGTCGGATTCTGTCACATATTCCACTAATACATCATCCCTATCGTGTGAAATATAGTGGTTGTCTTGCTTACGTCTATCCAAAAAATTCTCTACACCTCCATTAGGCGTACAAATTTTTATGTCGCTCGTTTTGTCTGTTGCTGCTACTTTCTCCTGTACCTCCCTTACAGTCCCTGTCTGGTCACTATTGACACATACAAAAGGTTTTGCTAGCGGGCTCAAACTACTACTTCCCGTCTGGTAAATGCTAGACCTTTCACAGACAGCATTTAGTTTGACGGATTCTGTAGTCCGATATCCGTTCTTACGTTTACCCCTCTCTGCTGCTGCCCTTGCACCACATCATTCTCTCGCACTGCCATTTCCACGGAACACGCCAATTCTGTTAATGTTTACATTATGTCACGGTCCTGCATCATTTGGTGGTCTGTCATTACGATTTGCATATTCCTTCTCATACAATAACTTCTCAACCCTCTCCAAATGACTAATGAACTTAGGCACATCATCCCTCGGCGCTGAAATAAGTTTGTTCCGCCAGTGAATAGGCAGTTTACCTTCCAAACCCATAACAATTTGCTCTGGCTCGATTTTGTTGTTTAAGTATGACAAATTTGTCATCCACTTTAACGCGAACTTTTTTACACATTCCCTTCCGGGATTAAACTTCTCCTCAGCCCAAAAGCTATTTAATAAATCCATCTGTTTTTACTTACCCCAATATTCTTTCAAAAATGCCTCTTTAAATTTATCCAAAGTATCGTAATGTTCAGTACCAATAACCCCCCAAGTTCTTGCCTCTCCTAAGAATTTTGACGTAATAAAACCTTTTTTTTGGTTTTTCTGACCACAAACTGGGTAACACACATTGAAAATCATTCTAAAATTCTTTTGGATGCACATTTCCTGTTGGATCAAAACGTAAAAACTTTCTGTTAGAGATATATGAAATTTCAGGTGATTCTACCACAAAACTACACCCACCACTGTTAATTCCATGTTTGAGGTTAGTTTCAACTTGGCGTAGTCTACTGTCATGCTCATCCAACCTACTTGCCACCTCTTCTACTTGGTTAGTTAGCTGAAGAACATTTTTTTCAGACTCATCCACTCGTTCCGACACAGTTTTTGCTTCATTCATACATTTGTCAGTTTCAGATTCTACAGCCGCTATTTTAACCTGTACTTTTTGTATACCTTCTTAATATTCAGCTACTCATTGTTTGTTTCCAATAGCAACTCTATTCAAAGCATCTGTTAATTCACCTTTAACATTGCTAACAGATCTTTTGCAATTATTCTCAACTCGAGAAATTTTGTCATCAACTTTATTTTCTAATGACATCAATTCATTTTCCAACATTTCTTTTAAAACAGCAGACTGGTTTTCAAGTTTTTCATTAAAACCAGTGTCAAGTTTACTAATTTTTCAGTAAAACCACTGTCAAGTTTTTCGAGTTTACTATTAATTTTTTTAGTTTGTCCTTGTATGGAGCCCATTAAAGCGGAAAAAATTTCCTGCATACTTCCAAGTTCCATTTTTGGCATCACTGTTTCTTGTTTACCTTGTTCCACCGGCACTGTACCAAATTTGGTATCCACATTTGATACATTTGTTTCAGTGACATTCCCAACACTATCACCAAACACCCGATCATTACTGAGTTCATGCTTAATGTCACTTTTTGAATTAGTATTATCCCCACTAGTTACTTTAACAGACATACTTGAAGCAGACTCAATTCCACTGTCCGTAAATGACATAGAAATATCGTCAAAAACATCCTCTTTTATTTTAACATCTACTCCTTCTCTCTGTTCAGGTGTGCTAGTGTGTGAACCACTCACACTGAATAAAAGTTCTTCCTCCTTCACCGTATTCACAAAATCTTTATCACTTGCCATGTTTCCCAGTGTTTCAGCACACACACACACAACAGATGTAACAAAGCTGTCTTATCTTTTGTCGAATGCTGTAGCCTCGGCGTGTTGAAACTGCTAGTCCGAGCCCCTGCGGCTGCCGTAACAGTTTCCGGGCCCCCGCTCGCCGTGTAGGATGGCCGCGCTGTCCCGTTGTACCGCTCCCCGCCGCCGCTAACATGCCATCTGCTGCTTCGCTGCGCTCCTGTTGCTACTGCAGCCGTTTCGTATCATCTTCTTTCTCGCAACTCCAGCAATTCGAAATGGGTTCCGTTCAAACTTCTGCTCGTATCGGTTCACTAAATTCTTTCACTAACGTTCACTGTTCGGTCCATCAAAATCTTTCTCTAGACCGCGGATTCAAAATACTACAGCCTTAGTGTTTCCCGGCACCGATGCACCACGTGCGGCGGCGCGGTTCTTTCCGTCCCTTTACGACGATCCTGCACCTTCCTGTGAACATTGTCTCAGCAGATCATCAGTAGGAAAGCCGATTGAAACCTACTGTACTTCGACGCGAACCAGGCTGCAATTTAAGTCACTAATCTACGTTTCTGCAGAAAGTTTTCATATGAAATGAAATATAGGAAATTTTGTTCTCAATTAATATATTCTGAAACTTAGGTGAACAAGTATCACTTCCAAGCCCATGCTAGACTTAACACAGTCACTCACAATCCCTTTCACTCATGTTAGCAAGTTTATGGTGTTGCATTTCCCAGAAACGTAATAGCTACAAAAATACTGATTCTTTTTGATTGAGAATGCTCGCCAAATATTAATTCTGTCGGTACCAAATGCAGTCACAGTTTTTAGCCACCGACCTGCTCAATACGCCACGCGGAATATATGTCTTATCCCGTCACAAAATTCACTTAAAAATTCCGAAATTTCTACACACACATCGGAATAATTATGCCGTCACTTTACCAGACTTTTGATGTATGAAACACTGCTAGATCCGGCAACTTATCATTTCCATCGGGACTACTACTACACATGTCCAATCTGTTTCATGGCTAGCCTTCGACTCCTTTTCTAGAATACACTAAGTCTTCTCTACCTGCAGAGAAAGGCGCGCGAAGAATATTGTTTTACCCTAGGTCAACTCACTCAACAGCCAATAGCAAAACAACATTCTCCCGCGTCAATCCGCGTTTTTCATCAATATCCAAACGCAAAATAGTAAACCTAACGACTGCACTTTTTACCGACGTAATTATCTAATATGCTGAAGTTTTGTTTATGCATAAAGTTACTTTCTATTGTTATTTATACCTGAATTAACTTCTCCTTTACCATAAACTTACTTGACAAATCTATTCTACAAAAATCCCCTTTGTCCATACCCATACTTCTTTTAAATGTTCCCACACTAAATCTTCCTACATAACTCGTTAAATAATTATCTTCATAATCTTAAACCACACTCACGCATCATTCATACTGCTAAAACACATGCATAACATTTTACATACACAAAAAAGCTAATAACACTTTATGAAAATACTAGAACAGTTTATGAAAAACATTCAATTACTTTAGTGCACTCTAGTGGGCACAATCGAAACTATAATCACCGTACCCCTATCCACTACTGTCCTCTATCGGCTGATGCATAAACTACGTGCGCGTCCAGTCATGCGTCACCATCTGTCACTATCCAGCTCTGAGACACATCTCCCACTTGACCGCCTCCAAGGCAGGATCGGTATACAGCGCTACGCCTCAACGATTTCAGGATAAATCAGACTGAAACTGGTAAGATCTGCTATTGTGATAAGGTTGAATATCACGAAAAACAGTGGGAAACAACAGCGAAGACTAGAGAAAAGACAGGAACATAGTGGTCTGCTGAACAGAAAAAGCATTGGTCGGAATTGGTGGATGAATGTGAAAGTAAAGGAAAATTGTTGAAGCAAGTACACACCCACCAACGTGCCAGATATCGACGTTAGGGATGTATACCGGAAACGGGTAATCAGTCACCAATGGAGCAGACAAGGGAAGAGGATGCTGTATATATAGGACAAGGAGGGGGAGAGAAGAAGATAAAACGGAGACGCTCTAGGAGGAGAAGAAGAAACTGCAGTCCAGAAATTGTCTGCCCAAGGTCCTACTGAGGATGCAATATAAGAAGAAATAGGAGCAGAAGAACTGGAACTACATTTGTGTGGCCGTGATATGGTTTTCTGTACCTGTGCTTCGTAAGAGTAACAGGTGGTGTACTTCTCTCTGAAATGTTTCATGTTCTTATCCTTCTCACCTTATAGAAGCTACCATACTATAACATTTGCTGTTATCTAACGACATTGTTTCTTCTACTTTCGGAAATGAAAGTAACCTCTGTACGTCATAGAACCACATGCTACTATTTATGAGGATAAATTAGTGCCGCGCGCGATGAGCCGAGCGGTCTTGGGCACTGAAGTCACGGACTGTTCGAGTCCTCCCTCGGGCATGGGTGTGTGTGTTTTTCCTTACAATAATTTAGGTTATGTAGTGTGTAAGCTTAGGGTCTGATGGCCTTAGCAGTTAAGTCCCATAAGATTTCACACACATTTGAACATTTTTTGATAAATTAGCGGGCAACAATATTGATGATCCCGACTAAAAACTTTCCTGTCTTTCGGCAAAGGGCGTAGGTGGCAAGCAACTATATATACACACGAGGAAGAAGAGCGATGACTTCGAGCTGCTTCTCGACGTCATTGATAAAATTAACAAGCTCCGCAATGACATAAAAGTTTTGTAGACTGCAATTATGCTATAGTTTGGCATGAAATCTATACAGGACAACAGAGACGCAGCAAAGTGGCCACTTTTGCCTAGGCGAAGGACGACGTTTAGCCAGGCTCAGATAAATCCTTCCGTGTGGCGACCACGTGAAACGAAAAATTCTACAGCCAAGCCACGATCTTACTTCGAAATAAGACAATTTCTCCCCAGTTGCAGAGGCTTGCCCCCGCAGCGATTGCAATTACGAGCGCCTACATTTGATGAAGAACCTATTCCGAAAGCAGAAAGTGATGAGTTACCAAGAACAGTTTACTTTGGAGATAAAGAACATCGACCTTCGAAGACCAACATTATAGTACAACTGCCGTCAGAGAGAGAGCTTACAATAATCCGAAAGAAGAGCTGACTTCTCGCTGAACGAAGTCCATCGACCTCGGAGTCAGACAGGTACTAGTATATCAGGAGGGACGCGGTGACAAATACTATCACAGTTTTGGCGACGTCCGCAAGACTTAGTGGGCAGCTCCGCGGTGACCCACAATTTGTTGCTACAATTTTGGTGGCAAGAACTGTCGACACAAATACGGACGGCGTTGCCAGTATACAACGATGCATCAAAAAACAAATTACTGCAGTCGGCATAGAGGGTCTATGTAAGTCTCTAGCCACCCGTAACAATTGCTGTGACATCGGCACACCTGCCGGACGAGACCGACCGCAACCGGCCGAGATCACCGACGGCAGCAACTTTGGACTGTGTGGCATCAGACCACTACGCCGAGGTCCACGAGAAAGACAAGCCGTGGCGCGTTCGTTATAGCACCTGACACTGCGGGACTTACGAGTACCAGCAGTCGTCTCCTGCGGGAGCCAGTAACTATTTCAGACGACTGTCATAGACCTTGATTGTGAGTTTAAATGCACGCAAGCTCTCGGTAGCACAAGACAAAGTTAAGACTTTCAGATGGTATCTTTTCAATTACATATTGATTTTCCTTGGGCCTCGCACCGAACAGAACGCTTGGGAAGTGTGACGGACAAGGTTGGTTGGTTCGTTGGTTGCTTTGGGGGGAGGGGACCAAACAGCGAAGTCATCGGTCCCATCGCGAAGGATGGAGAAGGAAATCGACCGTGACCTTTCAGAGTACCATCCCGGCATTTGCCTGAAGCGATTTAGGGAAATCAGGGAAAGCCTAAATCAGGATGGCCGGATGTGAATTTGTACCGTCGTCCTCCCCAATGCAAGTCCAGTATGCTAACCACTACACCACCTCGCTCGGTGGAAGGCAAGACGAATAGTGTGACGGAACATGCTAGTTTCGGGTCGTATTTTTGCGGTTCCCTATGAAATCCAAGATTTAAGAGCCTCAGTTGAATGCTGACATCGTACCAACGACGACAAGGCCCCAATAGTCAAAACAAAGATCATTTCAAGTTCACACAGCTGCCTCATGAACTCATGATCGGTACTGGTATCATACGTTTCAACTGATACGCTGCAAAGTGCTTGTCAATGTGCGTTCACCCAGGTGACCACAGCGTCCACAATAACAGTCCAGTCTCTACACGCTGTCGTCAGCAGCCAACCTTTTACACGCACTGCACTGTTTCCTTTCCTTTCTTTCTTTTATTGGTTCTCACAGGTCTTCTGACTGGTTTTATGCCCTAAACTCTTCATCTCATAGTGGGTCCTGATGTCCTGTACCCCAGCCGCGCGGGGAAGCTGCGCGGTCTGGGGGGTCTAGCCACGGTCCATGCGGCTCCCCCCGTCGGAGTTTCGAGTCCTCCCTCTGGCATGTGTGTGTGTGTGTGTGTGTGTGTGTGTGTGTGTGTGTGTGTGTGTGTGTCGTCCTTAGCGTACGTTAATTTAAGTTAGATCAAGTAGTGTCTGAGCTTAGTGACCGACGACCTCAGTAGTTTGGTCCCATAAGACCTTACCACAAAAATTCTTGGACCCCACTCATCAATTATTTGTTGGATGTATCCCAATCTCTGTCTAACCCTAGAGTTTTACCCTCTACAGAACCCACTACTGGCACGGCAAAAATCCACTTGTGTCTCATCACATGTCCTATCATCCTCTCCTTTCATGTTGTCAGTGTTTCCCATATGTTCCGTTCTTAGCCGATTCTGGAGAGGACATTCTCATCCTTTATCAATCCACATATTTTTTAGTATTCTTCTGTCTAACAACATCTCAAATGCTTCGATTCTTTCAGTTTTCGCACTCTCTATGATTCACTTACCAAACAATGCCGTGCACCAAACGTACCTCCTCAGAAATTTCTTCCTGATAGCAAGGCCTATGCTCCTGTCATATATAAAATTGATATAAAAAGCCAGATTATATTCAGCGTACTTCGGAATAAATGCACCAATGTATCTGCCCATTGGTAAAAGCTCTTGTCAACATAAACAAAAGTCCACAGGATAAGATATTTGCAGAACCTAAGCATTCACCATGCCCGAGACAAAGGCCTTTTTCTCTGGACATCTCTAGCAGCGTTACACAGCGAAGAAACCCTCCCAAAGACAAACTCAAATTTTAAACTGCATCGTAGGGCTCTCAGCTGTCTTGGCTTAATTGATATATCATCTCGACATCACACAGACTGTTGACAAGAATTTATGACTCCTGTTTTCAAAGTTGTCAGTTTCCAACGGGAATGCAGCTAACGGTGAACCCTTGGAGGAACTGAGCACAAACTTTTGATTAAATAAACCAAATTTTAATCAATATGTGAAGCATTAATACCAGTATACTCCTTTAAGATTTTAGCTAACCAGCAGAAGGGCTGAAGCCAATCTTGGGCCAATTTTCTTTTATTCAAGATTGTGAACCCTTCCACAACCGTCCCATTGTCCAGGATCCCTCCCACTTTCCATCCACAAAATACTCAACCATCCCCACTGCTCCCCACCCCTCTCCTCCCCTCCCCACCACTTTCATTCCCCTGGAAAATTGGCAAGAAAAGTTGCTCGGGCTGTGCTAAGCTGTTGGACTGGAAGGAACTCACTAGATGAAATTGTGATCTATGCCAATTACATTGCAGAGGATGTATTGCTATTTACAAAATTCACTTTGCATAGTTGTATTTAACCAGTGTTCAGGAGGCACGGATCCTCCCCTTCCCTCCAGAACATGGGAATTGGCGGGAAAAATCACTTAGTCTGTGTTGAGCTGTCGGTGTGGAAGGATGTAGGGTGGTTTTCCTTTATTTTGGAGTGTTATCCTCTTGGAAAAATGCTACCTAATATTTTTTCTTGTGCCTGTGCTCACCTTGACATTTTTAGACTGACTGACGTAGTTCAGACTACTGCCGCCAGAGGACACTTGAAATTGTGATGTCATGAGGAAAAAATTTGCGGGAACCAATAGGAGTGCTTACACCCAGGCCTGCAGGTTCAGACATGTACGGTATTGTTCGTATCTTTCAGGACCACCCATATATAGAATGCAGGTGGAAAGACAGGGAGTGCCTTTGTCAGCATTCATCAGTCCACTGGAAATAAGCCTGTTATCAGCTACATCAAAGCCAGTGTGAAATCCTCTGGAGATAGGTATTACTCACAAGGTCCATGTTCCAGGAATGTCATTGTTGATGTTCACCAGTCCTTGCTGGAAAATTCCATGTCAGCAACATCAAGGGTTGTGCTTAGTCCCTGGAACTGGCTTGGTGGTGTAAAAGTGAATAGCTGCTGGAGAATGGGGCAACATAGGGATTGGTAATAGTATAAGAACAGTGACCCACTATCCCACTTCTGTTATAAATCCATGCTGGCGATAAATAGCAGTCATGCAGTGAGTTACTGCGAACACTTCAGTGATGGGGTTGTTCTAGTCAGAATCAACAACAAATCAACAACGTCAACAATAGTCTACATATATGTGGTGTTGTTGCAAGTGTAGGATGAAGATATAGAGAAAGTACATGAAGATATTGAATAGATCACTCAGTACTTTAATTGAGTTGAAACTCTAATTACTCATGATGGATTGGTAGTAGAGAGAGTTATGGAAGTAAATGCGCGTGGTACTTGGAATGAGAGTGGAGGAACACTGAGTTCTTCAATAAATTTCAGGTAGTAACAGCGAATACTCTATTCAAGGATCACAAGAGGAGGAGCTATAGTGGGAAAAGTCTCTGCGCTATAGAAAGACTGCAGTTAGATTACACCGTGGTCAGGCAGAGATTCCAAAATCAGATATCAGTACTGTTCACAGGAACAGATACAGACACGTATCACCATTACGTTGTGGTGAAGAGCTGACTGATGTTTAAGACACTAGACAGGAAAAATCAACACGCAAAGAAGTGAGAATCAGACGTACTAAGGAATGAAAATATACGCTTGAACTTCTGTAAGGACATAAATGCTGCAATAATCAATAGTAGAGGAGGCAGTTTAGCTGAAGAGGAATTGACATCTCTAAAAAGCGCAATCACAGAATTTGCTAAGGAAAACACAAATACAAAGTAGGTAATTGCAAAGAAATCATGGGTAACAGAAGTAGTGCTTTAGTCGATCGGTGAAAGAAGAAAGCACGCAAATATTCAGCGAAATTCAGGAAAGCAGAAATACAAGTAAGTCATTTAAGAGTGAAATAAATAGGAAGCCCAGAGAAGCTAAGGTGAAAGAGCTGCTTGAAAATGTAGATCGAAAACGAAATGAACTGTCGAAAGGACTGAGTCAGCATATAGGAAAGTCAAAGCAGTTATCTGTGAAATTAAAAACAAGAGCGGTAATATTCAGGGTGCAATGGGAATTCCACTACTAAATGCGGAGGAGAGAGGTGAAAGGTGGAAAGTGTACACTGAAGGACTCAGTGAGAGGGAAGACTGGTCTAATGACGTGATAGAAGAAGAATCAGGAACTGCAACTCCTTTACAGGCTTTTCAGACCGTTTTCAACACCCTGCGTGGGTTTAATTCCATGTAATCTTGTGTAACACTGTTTGTCGCTTCTGAACTGGCAAGTTGTAGGTGCTTCACATAACGAAATCCCGGAACCCCGCACCAGACGTAATCGTAGGTTTTGCCAAGACTTGTGCAGACACAGCCTGCATATATGGCGAGGCGACTAATTTTTATTCTGTGAGCTTGTATTGTTTCTACAGGGACATGAGGAAAACATGGACAGTAAAGAAACCTTGTCACAAATTTGCCGAAGTAGCTACCTGTGAATCTGCCCTTGAATAGAAATTTTCTTTACTGAAACTATGATCTAAGGCAGGTACGACATCACAACTCTCCCAGAAGGATCAAAAGTATTCACTATGTTAAACTTTTACCACGAAGTTTGCTTCTTACATGAAATGCATGGTAGTAACAGGTAGGTACTAGCGGTCCATCTGTGGAAGATTTTGTTATCGGATGCGTTGCGCGTATCAGCCATACGGGGATTTCTTGGTAAGAAGAACATTTATCTATTTAGTGGAACTGTTACATAAAAACGGCATAATACAAACTACAATTTGAAATCCTGTAAGAACGTTTTTTAAATTCAAGTCAGTCTGAATCATTCTAGGAGCCCGAGCTATACAGCGTTCTTTCGACTCATTAAGAGGTGTTGGTCTCCCTTTTTCTTTCCTAGCACACACTGAAACATCTCTGTCAGAAACGTTTCATGTGCTCCTCTTGTGTTAAATAGCGTTCGCATTCAGTACTGACCCCTCGAATGCTCGGAGCATTGTCGGTTCAGCCTGCGATAAAGTTGAGCAGTGGGGCATGTTTATTTAATTCTAAATCAACTGAACAATGCAGACAACCTGTGCTCTGCATCTCTCCAAAAGCGTTTACTCAAGCCCTCAATCTTAGCTACATTACTTATATTTTGTGGTCCACACTTTTTTTCTCATCGTACCCCCTGTGAGAAATAGTGAGTAAATATGTGTGTTTATTTTTGTTATTTTAGTAGTAGTTAGTATAACACCACCTTACTGTGTACCTTGGTCTCATTGTGGCGAGTTGAGTGTGTTGAGGCAAGGCGAAGGCGTTAGTCCCCAGCAAGTTGTCATCCGACCTGGTTAGTGTGGTGGCGGAGGGGTGTTTGAGGACTTGAAGCTGGGCGTCTGCTGAGTGTGGATCGTGTAAGTGAGATTTAGTGGGAGTTTGGACTTCGGATTCGAATAATGTTGTTTAAGTCTCTAGGCTATCTGAAGTACTATAATTCATACACTTTCACATCATTTGTCACAGGATTATATTCCACAATATATACAGGATTGGCAATGGAATTATTCGCAGGTTTATTAATATACTTGCTTTATTGTACGGGTATTGTGCTGTGTAAATGCCTTCCGCCACGAAATGGCGAGGTTTCAAAAATGGTTCAAATTGCTCTGAGCACTATGGGACTTAACATCTGAGATCATCAGTCCAGTAGAACTTAGAACTAATTCAACCTAACTAACCTAAGGACATCATACACATCCATGCCCGCCCAAGTCAGGATTGGAACCTGCGACCGTAGCGGTCGCGCGGTTCCAGACTGAAGCGTCGAGAACCGCTCGGCCAGGTGAGGGTTCTATAGAATGGTTTCACCTAAGTGTCAATGCGCGTATGGCTGTGTTTTCGTGTAGATATACTTTCATTTCTTGATGTAAATTCACTACATTTCGACTGATTAATGACTTCGTAGCTTTTCCTTGTGTGATCTTAGCAGTTAAGTCTCATAGTGCTCAGAGCCATTTTTTGCGACATTGTGTGAGTGCATGAATTTATCCTGTCCTTCCTTTAATTTTGTATTAATTCTCCTAATGCGACTCTTAGTATCCAGTATGTTGCTTGTCAAACGATATAACTGCTTAAATACAGGTAACGGCTAAACTTAATTCAATTTTATTTCTTATTCAGTGTTAAAACTTGCTTTTCATCAAAATAAATTTTTAAAATTTAATGACTGTTTCTCAACGCAACCCCCTCCTTCTCTTCAGAATAACAATAGAGCATCTAACTGGCGTTTCCGAAGCGTAGCAATCCTTGCAGGCCTAATATTTTCGTGTTTTCCAACGAGAGTTTATTATATTAGGTCAAGGTTTAACCTTTTGTTCCGTTTCATTGAGAAAGCAAATGTCACTTGACTAATTAGATTTCAGCTGATTAATTGACGAAAGCAATTAAATTTCTACAACTGCTGTGTATTACATTCACCAATTAATTCCCTTCTTATTATTATATTTTTCTTGTAGTATTTCGCGGGAGAATATGCTTTTGTTCTGTACGTAAAGATGCAAAGAAGAATAACAGCAACATCGATTTCTGTCCGTAAAGAAATAACACATAAGGTATGAGAAGAATTTTGTTATCTATCAATATTGTTGCCCATGCGCCTAGAGACGGATACGTGGAGCATTTGTAATAGCACGATACAAACTATACACCTTAAATTATTAGTTTCCTGTTTGTTCCTCTCCTGTAGAATATTTTGATCAGCAAATCTAAATAGTAAAAAATATGTCATTATTTTAGAAATTCCTCGAGCTATAATGGGTATTTCAGTAGAGTGGGTTGGACGTAATATTTCATATTCATGCAAAATATTTCCAATCTTTTAGGTTGGGCATAATATTGAAAGAAACATTTCCAAGCACCATTCATCAAACATGGTTTAAGGTTAAATCAACAATCCAAATAAAAGCATATGACGAAATACTCTGTAAGTTAACCCGGCAACGGATTCAAAGTCAGGCCAAATAATAAACGTAAAAATACTTGAAACATCAAACAATAAAACAATCATCAATGAAGAATTTAACTAAAAGAAATAATTATTACAAAATCGTTTGTCCACGTTAACAACTGCCGTAGCTTATCATGATAGAATCTACGAAGCTCCAACTAACGCTTTAATTTTGTACGTCACGACGTTCTGATGGATAGGGTGGTTTGGGAGCACGACAGCAAGATCATTACGGGCCAGACGTAAATAGTAAGAGACGGGTGCCACAAAAATGTGCGTGCTACGGAAGCATTTTTTCCTGATTCGTTGTAGTAATCTACCTTGTTACACTGCACTGAACAACATTAACAGATGAGAGATTTAAAACTTTACTGGCGTACATATTGTTCCACAAAATTTCGGGCGAACTGCCGGATGTTAGCAACTTCCTGCCACAATAATTCGCCACATAGTCTTCTCGCCACCTGAAGATGGCCAGCAGACTCTGTGCCGAAATATTGTGGCAGGAAGTTGCAAACATCCGGCAGTTCGCCCGAAATTTTGTGGAACAATATGTACGCCAGTAAAGTTTTAAATCTCTCATCTGTTAATGTTGTTCAGTGCAGTGTAACAAGGTAGATTACTACAACGAATCAGGAAAAAATGCTTCCGTAGCACGCACATTTTTGTGGCACCCGTCTCTTACTATTTACGTCTGGCCCGTAATGATCTTGCTGTCGTGCTCCCAAACCACCCTATCCATCAGAACGTCGTGACGTACAAAATTAAAGCGTTAGTTGGAGCTTCGTAGATTCTATCATGATAAGCTACGGCAGTTGTTAACGTGGACAACACGTGGAACAACACTAACAGATATCCATTTCAGCATTGTGTATTCAGTATAGTCTCTCCATGCGGCATACTTTACACTCACAATGGTGTAAATAAATTTCTTTTCTGTCAATATTTTAACCATAGATTGGTTTATAGAAGACGCGTCCGCTTCCGTAGCGGTGCCGGTGACAGCGGTGGTTCAAAAAAATATTCAAATGTGTGTGAAATCCTATGGGACTTAACTGCTAAGTTTATCAGTCCATAAGCTTACACACTACTTAACCTATTATAGTAAGTAGAAACACACACACCCACGCGTTACGGTGGTGAGCAGTTGTCTGCGCTGTGCTGCAACTGACTTCAGTCGCGGCTTGTTGAGTTTCCTCGCCTTGCAACTTACTGTTGTCAGTATGTGGAACCGTTTGAACAGCAGAACATGCCGTGATGTCTCAGCCAAGCAGGGCACACTCTTTGAAGTTCACTTTCGATGGACACTGTGTTAGACCGACTACCTTAGAGGATGAAAACTTGGTAGAAGAAGAACTGAAACCAAATTTTGACTATCTTATTGGAATCAATAGACTGAGGAGTGCAGAACTTTGTGAGGAAGTAGTAGAATCGTGTGGAGTTAGGTTAACATTTAAACATTGTGATGGCAATATTCGTGATGGTAGTGTTTCACATACCAGATTGGGTATCACAGCTGTCAGAACTTTTTATTTGCCCTTTGAGGTGTCTGCTGAGTACGTTAAAGCAGTAGTCTCGAGTTGTGGAAAAAAAAAACAGTACTGCCGAGAAATGGCGTAATGCTCGCAAGTTCCCTATAGTGAACAGTGCGAGACAACAAAATGTTGATCTGTACCTACATACTCCGTTCTACATTAATGTGTGCGGATATAGACCCATAGTATCTACGAAGGCAACCCAGGGCTTGATACGGTGGAATGGGCCACGTGCGCACCCAGTGTACACAGAGGAGCGTGGTCCAGCTGCCGGTCGACAATCAGTAAGGCCTGCAGCTACGACCTCTATCCGCTAATTGAATAGAAACCACCCATCCCAATTACAGCAATTATCCTAAATGACAGTGTCAGTGAAAGAGTCATTCCGAAGGGAACAGATACTGTGGAAGTGTCGCTGACCAAACTGTAACCGACAGAACCTGTGACGAACGCTTCAATATCTAACGTATCAGAAAACGCTGTGGTAGCGGCTGTCACTGGACAGGAACCATCAACCCAGATTTCGACAACACTTACCAGTGACAACTCGAAAGTTTCTGAATCAGCATCTACCGGTGATAACATTTCAAATCCGTACGAGGAAACTGCAGGGACTGAGTCAAAAAGCCGTTCTGCTAGAGAAGGCTCGTGCATGAAAGGTCTTAGCAAATTCTTCCGCTAATGCGTGAAAAAGGTTAACAAGCAGCAAATAAAATCAATGAAGCATCTGTGGGTACCTCTGCCACAGTCCACCAGTATCATCCATCAAAAGTGTCTCCTCTCCTGCTAAATTGAGCGACATTCGAGGTTCAATCAATAACCACGAGCCAGAACAGATCCCTCGTGGCTTTGGACAAAATGCAAAGGGAACTGGGCAAACGAACCAATCGAGGACGTAGAAATGAATGAAATACGAAGGACCTCTTAAGCAGTGAAAGGGTGATTGTAACGGATCAGACAATGGGAAGAGTTTAAGTGCCAGATACATATTAAAACTGTTAAATCATGGCTGGCAGTGATGAGAGACTTTAAATCAACAATGCTCAAAAAATTATAACACCCCTACAAACCCTTTCGAATTGCAACCTTGAATATAAAGAGTATTCGAAGTTCACATTTTTTATATGCCGCCGATATGGAGTTTGACTTACTAAAAAGAATCAAAAGATATTAATTAAATGGCATAAATGGGTATAATGCTATTTTTAAATCTGGACATGAAAGTGAACTAGGGACAGTGACAGTAACGAAAGAAGAAATTGTCGTTAACGACGTAGAAACTATTCCCAATGGTAGAGACATCGCTTGCGCAGTCTGCAGCAGGAGGATCACCAGTACCTACGTATCGTCAGGAAACAGCAATCGACGCAAGAGAACAGAGTTTTCCAAGCACGAAATTGCTCCTCTGTTCGGTGTGCGCCACGACAATGTCATAATTGCGGTAGATTATCACTTTGTTTTAAATCTCAATGATCAAGTCCCAAAGTGTAACACATCCAGATAGTAGCACGCGTAGTGAGTTTAGACTGTCTTACACATGTGAGCTTAAAAGTGTGAACTTAAAAGTGGTGACGCGCCTGGCTTTAATTTCAAAATAAATATTTCAGCGATCTGTTTAGACAGGAATTACGTCTATAGCAACTTCAAACACAGAGTATTACAGACCGAAGTGTGCCCTAAAAGTTTTTCCGACCATGTCGGTTTGCATAACCTCATTAAATATGGAACGCCAAAAAACCCATCGAGCACGGGAATACTGGAAATTAAATGCCGGCCCCAAAATGCCGCATGTCACGATCGTTTTAGCCACACTTGGCGGAGGGGGAGGGGGGGGGGGAATGTGAAAGCAAGTTTCCTTCTTGTAACTCTGCTTTGACACTGTGGCTTCAGTATGCCGAAACGAAACTACGGAAAGCGTTAATAAATTTTTCGGCTTAAAAAGTTTTTTGATAAGAAAACGGTTGAATTCTATTCGCAGTGGCTGAGGGATCTCCATAATAAAGATGCATCGGCAACTGGGAACCACGTCCATATCAAGAAAGTAAAATAAAAAAATTTGGCTCTTAAATGCAAACAACTAGAAGAACATAGAGTTCGTTTGAGCAGGCAGGATACCGGTTTCTGCGAAGAAACATTATCTTTTCGTGTTGCTCTAGGAAAGGAGAGGGTGGAAGCGAAAATGTTTACACAAGTCAAAACGAATGAAGGAGCCATTTTAGCCACTACGCTGTTGATAGCAGCGCACAGGCAGAACTGTTATGAAATATTCAAGAGTATTACAGCACCTCAGTCTTAGAGACAGGATAGAAGAAGACGATATACATGCTGCAATAGTACTTAGTTCGAAAGACAAATCGCCAGGTCCAGATGGCATACTTGCAGAGTTTTACCAAGTGTTCTAGGCACAAATGACTCCTAATTATTACACATGTGTAACGAACTTTAGACCCCTGACTTCGAAATCCTGGAAGATTTTTTGGGAGGATCGGTTGTGCTCAAGCCAATAACCAAAAAAGTGTGTCTCTCGTGTCCTTCTGAATTCTACCTCCCACCACACTGCTTAGCCCGCCTCCTCGCACAAAAGCTCAAGACGATAATACATGAGGTCACCGGAGCCTATCAAACTAGTATAGGCAAGATGAGATAAATCCTCCACACAGTTTGTGATTATAGAAACGTTATAGCTACAGCAGTCATTCTTGAAATTAGACGTTTAGTAATGTCACTGGATTTTGAAAAATGGTCAGCCATCGGTCCTTCCTAGAGACATTGAGCGCCATGGTCTTTCCAGTACGGTCTCTCAACATGATACGTAGAATACTGAAGAACGGATCCTCAGGAATTACAATCAACGGTCAGTTATCGTGGAGTTTTGACTTCAGTATTTCAGTGAAGCAGGGCTGCCCAATGTCGATGGCCTTGTTTTCCATGATTATTGAACCTCTGTATGTCACTCAACAGCAAAAGTTTTGAGGATTACATGTATATGGTCAAAGCATTACCTACAAGACTTACGTCACAATGTAGGTCTGGCAGTAACAAACGAAAACAACATGCAGATCGCACTACAAATTGTACGCAGATACGAATTTGCATCAGGTGCAAAACTGCACATGACAAAACCGAGTGTAATGAATGTAGGACGAGAACTTTGCTCGCAAAACACCGGGGAAATGTAAGTGCTCTCTCACATGCACACGTTGGACATCGAGTATAGGTGCAGCATCAGGCACACCATCGCTACCAATTACAAGAAGATCTTAGCGAGCACGCAGTGTGAGAAAGCGGGACGAGGTTCAGGCAATAGTACTTGCAAATACACATATAATATCCAAATTGAACTATGAGGGTCACGTGTTACCAATATCAAAAGACATTTCCCCGAGGAATAACCTCGGCATTAGGACACTACATAAGCCGCTGCAATATTTTCGAAGTGAATTTTGACAGGCTGTCTCCTTGGAGAATAAATGGAACACTAAACCTCACTAAAGTCAGTTTAAATCGCAAACTTTATACGTGTGCTCCCTGCCGCCGTTGGATTAGCAGCTGCAGCAGCAAGTCGTATACCCCTAGCTTACTTATTTGTTACATAGTTAAATTCGTAATTTATTTGCGTGTTTTTGGGTACTTGCATTGTTTAATTCTTAAATTTCGGGCGTATTATTGTATTTGACAGTTGTAGCATCGCGCCTTAGTACCTGAATAGTAGATTCTTATTTAAATTGCGTGTGAGTTTCGTACAGGAGGTGTAATTTCGATTTTTAGTTATTATATTCGTAAATTCAGGCAGATTGTAACGCAGTCGTTAGGCATTTGTACAGGTTAGTTAATACATTCTTTGCGTGTTTCCCTTGCGTTATCTAGGCACGGACTCGTGTTTCAGTAGCTGTTGTTCAACATCGATTAGAATGGACAGGGACTGTGATTGCTGTGTTCGGATGAGGGCTAAGTTGGCATCCCTTCGCTCACAGCTGCAAGCGGCACTGACTTCGGTCACGCAGCTTGAGACTGTTGCCAATGGGCACCACTGTGGGGAGCCGGACTTGGGTATCACGGGGATGTCAACCTCTTCCTGTCTGTCCCCAGATCGGTCTGCCGCTGTGGTTGCCCCGGTTGCTGCCCGAAGTGGGGCTGAGCCCTCCCCTGTGGTTGATTGGGAGGTCGTTCCAAGGCGTGGCAGGCAGCGAAAGACGTCCCCGGAGGCTGATCAGAAAGCCTCCCCGGTTCGTCTGTCAAACACGTTTCAGGCACTGTCTCTGGCTGAGCCAGATGCAGCTGCCTGCCCTGTTTCAGAGGATGATTCTCAGCCTTCAAGGTCCGGGCAATCACAGAGGGTGGGCTTATTGGTAGTTGGGAGCTCCAATGTTAGGCGTGCAATGGGGCCCCTTAGGGATATGGCGGCTAAGGAGGGGAAGAAATCCAGTGCGCACTCCGTGTGCATTCCGGATGGAGTCATTCCTTATGTGGAAATGGTCCTTCCGGATGCCATGAAGAGCACTCGGTCCAGCCAGCTGCAGGTGGTGGCACATGTCGGCACTAATGACGTGTGTCGCTTTGGATCTGAGGAAATTCTCTCTGGATTCCAGCGGCTATCTGATTTGGTGAAGGCTGCCGGTCTTGCTTACGAGATGAAGGCAGAGCTCACCATCTGCAGGATCATTGTTGTAGTTGTGCTGGGAAAGTCCCTGAGCTTCAAGCGCTAATAGAAAGCACAGAAGCTGAAATCGTTATAGGTACAGAAAGCTGGCTAAAGCCTGAAACAAGTTCTGCAGAAATTTTTACGAAGTCTCAGACGGTGTTCAGGAAAGATAGATTGGCAGGATTGGTGGTGGAGTGTTTGTGTCTGTCAGTAGTGGTTTATCTTGTAGTGAAGTCAAGTAGATACTCCGTGCGAATTGGTATGGGTGGAGGTTATACTTAACAGCCGAACTAAGTTAATAATTGACTCCTTCTACCGAACCCCAGACTCCGATGATATAGTTGCTGAACAGTTCAGAGAAAATTTGAGTCTCGTAACAAATAAATACCCCACTCATACGGCTATATTTGGTGGGGATTTCAACTTTCCCTCGATATGTTGGCAAAAATACTTGTTCAAAACCGGTGGTAGGCAGAAAACATCTTCCGAGATTGTCCTAAATGCTTTCTCCGAAAATTATTTCGAGCAGTTAGTCCACGAACCCACGCGAATTGTAAATGATTGCGAAAACACACTTGACCTCTTAGCCACAAACAATCCAGAGCTGATAGAGAGCATCATGACTGATACAGGGATTAGTGATCACAAGGTCGTTGTAGCTAGGCTCAATACTGTTTCTTCCAAATCCACCGGAAACAAACGCAAAATAATTTTATTAAAAAAGCGGGCAAAGTGTCACTAGAAACCTTCCTAAGAGACAATCTCCATTCCTTCCGAACTGACTATGCAAATGTAGACGAGATGTGGCACAAATTCAAAGATATAGTAGCAACAGCAAGTGAGAGATTCATACCTCATAAATTGGTAAGAGATGGAACCGATCCCCTGTGGTACACAAAACAGGTCCGAACGCTGTTGCAGAGGCAACGGAGAAAGCATGCGAAGTTCAGAAGAACGCGAAATCTCGAAGATTGGCTAAAATTTACAGACGCGCGAAATTTGGCACGGACTTCAATGCGAGATGCCTTTAATAGGTTCCACAACGAAACATTGTCTCGAAATTTGGTAGAAAATCCGAAGAAATTCTGTTCGTATGTAAAGTACACAAGCGGCAAGACGCAGTCAATACCTTCGCTGCGCAGTGCCGATGGTACTGTTACCGACGACTGTGCCGCTAAAGCAGAGTTATTGAAGGCAGTTTTCCGAAATTCCTTCACCAGGGAAGACGAATGGAATATTCCAGAATTTGAAACACGAACAGCTGCCACCATGAGTTTCTTAGAAGCAGATACCCTAGGGGTTGCGAAGCAACTCAAATCGCTTGATACGGGCAAGTCTTCAGGTCCAGATTGTATACCGATTAGGTTCCTTTCAGATTACGCTGATACAATAGCTCCCTACTTAGCAATCATATACAACCGCTCGCTCACCGATAGATCTGTACTTGCAGATTGGAAAATTGCGCAGGTCGCACCAGTGTTTAAGAAGGGTAGTAGGAGTAATCCATCGAACTACAGACCTATATCACTGACGTCGGTTTGCAGTAGGGTTTTGGAGCATATACTGTATTCAAACATTATGAATCACCTCGAAGGGAACGATCTATTGATACGTAATCAGCATGGTTTGAGAAACATCGTTCTTGTGCAACGCAGCTAGCTCTTTATTCGCACGAAGTAATGGCCGCTATCGACAGGGGATCTCAAGTTGATTCCGTATTTCTAGATTTCCGGAAAGCTTTTGACACCGTTCCTCACAAGCGACATCTAATCAAGCTGCGGACCTATGGGGTATCGTCTTAGTTGTGCGACTGGATTCGTGATTTCCTGTCAGGAAGGTCGCAGTTCGTAGTAATAGATGGCAAATCATCGAGTAAAACTGAAGTGATATCAGTTGTTCCCCAGGGAAGCGTCCTGGGACCTCTGCTGTTCCTGATCTATATAAATGACCTGGGTGACAATCTGAGCAGTTCTCTTAGGTTGTTGGCAGATGATGCTGTAATTTACCGTCTAGTAAGGTCATCCGAAGACCAGTATCAGTTGCAAAGCGATTTAGAAAAGATTGCTGTATGGTGTGGCAGGTGGCAGTTGACGCTAAATAACGAAAAGTGTGAAGTGATCCACATGAGTTCCAAAAGAAATCCGTTGGAATTCGATTACTCGATAAATAGTACAATTCTCAAGGCTGTCAATTCAACTAAGTACCTGGGTGTAAAAATTACGAACAACTTCAGTTGGAAAGACCAAATAGATAATATTGTGCGGAAGGCGAGCCAAAGGTTGCGTTTCATTGGCAGGACACTTAGAAGATGCAACAAGTCCACTAAAGAGACAGCTTACACTACACTCGTTCGTCCTCTGTTAGAATATTGCTGGGCGGTGTGGGATCCTTACCAGGTTGGATTGACGGAGGACATCGAATGGGTGCAGAAAAGGGCAGCTAGTTTTGTATTATCACGTAATAGGGGAGAGAGTGTGGCAGATATGATACGCGAATTGGGATGGAAGTCATTAAAGCAAAGACGTTTTTCGTCGTGGCGAGATCTATTTACGAAAGTTCAGTCACCAACTTTCTCTTCCGAATGCGAAAATATTTTGTTGAGCCCAACCTACATAGGTAGGAATGATCATCAAAATAAACTAAGAGACATCAGAGCTCGAACAGAAACGTTTAGGTGTTCGTTTTTCCCGTGCGCTGTTCGGGAGTGGAATGGTAGAGATATATTATGGTTGTGGTTCGATGAACCCTCTGCCAAGCACTTAAATGTGAATTGCAGAGTAGTCATGTAGATGTAGATGTAGATGTAACACCTTTAAGCTGTGGACAAAGCCGCGCGATACTATAACGCCCCATTTACTGAATGAGATCACTCTTGTTAACCTGAACCCGCTCATTAATATGCAGCACATTCCAAACAGTTTTTATCATTTTAAGCATTTTTAAAAGAATTTAGCTATATCTAAATGATTTCACCGCAAAACGTATGGCAAAAATGAAAGACATATATCGAAAATTAGGAGTAGATAAGAACAGAAATACGACAGAACAGAAAAACCTACATTACAACTGGGAGGAGATATGGAGAAACATTAGCCACCGCAACTTACCTACGGATGTAAAAGCGACGTGGTACAAGGCCGTGAACAGAAAAATAAAAGACCAACTGCATACTTTACGCCATTCATCTAACACGGTCCGCGCTGTGTGCTTCTTATGGTTTGTTGGATACTGAGGAACACAGATTAGTGTGCGTAAAAGTAAAAGACATCTGGTAGAAGTTAGCTTGCATATCTAGGACAGCACCGAACAGTATTACATCAGCAGACGTCTTATAAACAGATGCAGTTTCATGCCCTAATACAAAAAGAAATGCCGTCAGTTTTCAAGGGACATTCATTCCATTACATCCTGAAGAGCAGATACCAAATGTACCGCATACTTTCGGCTATATTTTAACACTAAAACGGTACTGTCATACCATAACCTCAAAGCTGGAGGCAGTTCGTATAATGAAATTATTTTTCTTAAAGCAAGTATAAAGAAGCACAACAGTTTTCCCTCTGAATAGCGCTTTGTTGTATTCACCGTGATGCACCTACAGAAGGTTGCCTATCGGACGTGAAAGTAATTATACAACAAATAATTATACAACATGTAATAGATAATATTTTACCAATTTAAACCGTTCAAATGATAAAGGAAAGCGGTCGCCAGCCTAATTAGGCATAAGACTGTGTAATATTCTTATTCAAAAAATAGATTTAATTAAATTCAATGGATCGACACAGCCTATACATTCCCACACGAGAGTGCAATGAACCCAGCCACAAGTATATGTTAACGTTAAAGAGAGCGCTGACAGTTATAGCAGAATAAACCTATTTGCATAAGCACAACATATAATGACACACACATTTTTATTCAGTGCTTAGTGAAACCGAATAGTTTGAATAACATTACTATTAAAGTTTAATGTAGAACTATAAAATTGGGCATGAATTTTGTCCCTCTTTACCAAATACTTTTCTACCTAACATGCAAATTAAGTTGAGATGAGTAGCAAACAACTTCCCACAGTTCTCTGAAGAAAATAAGTTACTATTTTTGTAGTTAAAGCTCTTTCTGTTAATAATTTTCTATCAGTGAGCACAAAAGACAGAATGTGGATCCTGTTGAACTGGTGGCGAGTACGTACTGGCAGGTGGATCAGCAGTTGATAATGATAAAGCTGTGTCATTTCTTGGTGGCGATGATAGATACAATTTCCCATACAGAGCTAGCTTGTTAACCCATCCGTCCAAGGCTTTAGCACATTGGAAAACGGCACAAAAAAAACCTCTCTCGGCACCAGCACAGTCCAGTGTTGTTAGATGAGTTGTTGGTGGTTCAGAAGCTCGTGTCCGACTAACGCTTGGTTCCACCTTTCTATCCCTGCCAACCACATTTTGCGCGCGCTGCATCTTTTCGTTCCAGAGGATAACTACACCACCCTTTCCTCTTACAATAAACTAAAAGCCCTAAGTGAAGGTCAGTAATTACATAGCGGCAACCAAATACTTAAAATAAAACGGAACATTTGCACATGTTGACATTTCTACAAAAAATTATTTAAACGAAATTATTCAATCTTAAAGATAAGCAAAGAGATTATGGGAGAAAGACAAAACATATCATTTTCTTATATTGTACATATTACATAGATTACACTTCCTACAATCTAAGAGACATCAAAGATTTGATAGAGAAAAGAGTATACATTTTTATACAGTATTGAATTAATCATACAATAATTACAGAAGCTCAACGTAGGATGTTGAACAAAACAGAAAGCAAAATAAATCAGCAGATCATTAGAGCTATGGTGTTACTGTATCTATGCAGCATCACAAGCGGTGCCGCTTTATAGAACAATATGGTTCTCGTTTATTAATTATTTATTTTTCCTCATTAATTTGAACAATAATAATGTTAGAAAAGAACATAGATAGTTTAAAAACAACGGAATGAAAGTAACTGAGTTTAGCATTACATCATACCAGAAAAACATGTACACAACAGAAAATTATAGCCCTATTCATTTTACAATGTGTACTTCTGCCTCACAAATTTTTACCAACTGTTACATGAAGAGCTTTATACCGTATGTGTATCTTGCCCTAATTTTAAACTCCCTAAGTGCACAACAAGAAAGACATCGTTTCATTCAATGGAAAGAAAACATTACGTCATGTGGAATTTCAAAGAAGCTACTTTCGTTTCAAAGGCCTCCGAAACCGACGTTTAAGGAGGTGAATTTGGAGAGCGCAAGATAGGGCTGAAGGGGACGAAGGAGGTCCTAAAAAAAAATAATAATAAAAAACAACTGGTCAGCGCGGCTGATTGTCATGCATTCAACTGGAGTTCGATTCCCGTTACTGCCAGGGCTGTTTTCGTGGTGGGACGATTTGAACTAGCTGCACTAAGCCTCGTGAGGCCAACTGAGAAGGTACTAGACAGAGCAGTAGCGGTTTCAAGGTCAAGTAACCCGACAACAACCGGGAGAGCGGAGTGCTGACCACATACTCCTCTGCACCGCATCGAGCGACGCCTTTGGCAGAGGATGACACGGCGGTCGGTCGTGTCGAACTTGCCCGTCCAGCGGCAGAACGCGGAACTTTTACACAGGTAACACATAGTGTCGATAAGGATCCGCGACCTTTATATTCACATGTTTCTTACAGCGTTAATTGTCGATTGGATTATTATAAAATTACTCCGAAAGTAAGAACGTGTAGTCGTTTGCAGAACAACCCTCTTGGTATAACATCAGATATACATGAAAGAAAATCGTACAAATCCTCGAGGTGAAACTACACGTCTCGTCGATGATTCTGCACCCGCTCTCGTTTGAGTGTCACTTTTTATGGCTTACCACAGGAGAATATCACCTCACCCGTTTGTTTTCAGTCGCTGACTCCATATACACGTCACAACTGTGGCATTATGCTCCTCAAAGCGTCAATATTGGATACGATATCCTGGTTCACCCTGGTGGATGGTTTACACCACTTCTGATTCTCTTATTTTTCTTGTTTGCACTTCGCTGAAGGCGATCCTCTGTTTCACCACTCCAAAAAATTTACTGCCTTCTGACGCCTCGTACAAACAACTGAAGGTCACTGTAGCGGTAGGAGTGCATTGAACTGTAGTTAGAGCAAGCTTTTGTCGTTTCTGCTGGTGACCTCTTAGGGTTTAAATTTCTGGAAACAATGTGCGGTTACCGCATTACCGCATTATCTTGAATAGCTCACCCCTAGGCTAAGAAAGTTCACCGAAACAATACAATTATACATGATTATACCATCACTTTCTTAGTTAAGTTAACGTCAACTGGATAGTCAGGTACTTCTTCAAATTATTTATAATGAAAGACCCACTTGCAGGTCGTTGTCACAATCGACATACGCAAATACTTGTGAGAAGGCACCGATTCTCACTCGGACGTTCAAGCGGAACGGAATACTTCCCCGTAATTAATTACCTTACCAGTAACGACTGCGTTCATGCAAAAACCCAACAAAATTAAATTGGTCTGTTAAAAAAAATGAAATCTAGTAAATAATGTTAAGGAAAGGGAAGAAACTTCAATGGTCACCAAATGCAGTATACATTCTGTTATATAACTAAAAAATATAACATATTACTGAAACGTCCCCTTTGAACAATTATACACGAGACTGTGCTTAACCTGACACACAATATTTTTAGCGCAACGCAATCTGACTTTCAAAATTCCCTACTAAAGAATGGCCCTGACTAACATTAAACTATACCTTTCACAAATCACTTACCTCACAAAAATCTTCGCTGCTCAAGCTACTGCAATACAGCGAGCGCCACTACTGCCAGCTAAATAAAAGTTTCAAACTATGGAAGGCACTAACTACTGATAGGGATAGTTAGCAAATGAAAGATATTAATAGAGAACACACAATGTATTTACCTTGATATCATCATATATAAATATAGCAGTTCATGACAAATTTCAAAACTCCGCCATCTCTCTCCCCACATCCACCACTGCTGGCGGCTCACCTCCAACTGCGCAACGCTACGCGCTGTTCACAGCCAGCTGCCTAACACTACAATGGCGAGTATTACAACAATGCAAAGCAGCCACAGACTGCACACAGCACAGCCAGTGATTTTCATACAGAGGTGGCGTTACCAATAAAAAAACCTAAACAGCCTACTTACATAGCCCCCATGCTCCCCACAAAAATTTTACAAATTTTTTTTGGGCAGTGGCCAATAATGATTTGATAAAATTTTTCATAATTACAATAACAAAGAAATCAAATGCACACACTTATTGATACAATGTTGGTCAAAAGCTAAAATTTTGTCACAGTCCATAAAGACAGTCCTGATCATTCATTACGGTAAAATATAGTGTTTTTCTCAAAGTCTGAGCAGTAGAAGAAAATGCACACGGAAGCAGTGGATTTCCATGCAGTCTTGAAGAAGTAGTGTTGTCCTTCCAACGGAAAGACAGTGCTGACTCTCGACATGCAGACAAGTATTGGGTCACAACAGAGCAAACCCACAGCAGAGTCATTCGAAGTTTTGATGAATATTGGTAGGTCATCACAGAGCAGACCCACTGTAGTCCTGGTAGAGATTACGATATTGGTGGGCCACCAGATGTGCAGACCCACTGCAGTCCTTGTAGAGATAATGGCATGGTGGGGCATCAAAGATGCAGACCCACTGTAGTCCTTGTAGAGATGATGGTATTGGTGGGTCATCAAAGATGCAGACCCACTGTAGTCCTTGTAGAGATAATGGCATGGTGGGTCATCAAAGATGCAGACCCACTGTAGTCCTTGTAGAGATGATGGTATTGGTGGGCCACCAGAGGTGCAGACCCACTGTAGTCCTTGTAGAGATGACCAGCAGCCATCTGTTGCGATTGTGCAGGTGCACATTCACCATCGAAGAGTCTTGCGGAGAATATAGCAAGTCCATAAACCACCACTTGTGCACTCACAAAGTTTTTGGAATTGTCCTTAGAACGAGCAATGCTGTTATCCAGTCCCTTGCTGAATCATTAACACACATGCAAACACTATCAGTCCCTACTTCTCACATATTGTCCATATACTATGACCAACAGAAATGTGTGCAGTGAAATGTAACTAACAAGTTAATAATGTCATGAACTGGTGACAATTACAATTTTATAACAGAAGAATACAATAACAAAGGTACAAAATACATCATTAAAGAACATAACAATACAGGCTTTACAAAAGAATAGAAATAAACATATACATCAGTGGAATTATGACATGAGTACATACATAAAGGATCACAATAACTTTTGAAACATCAACTTCACACATGAGCATTGAACAGAACAGAAATAATAATGTCTAACATCTTTACAAAGTAAATAACATATTATTAAAGCCAATTATATTCGAGGATAACAGTATTCCTCATCATAGTGAATGTAGCTTAATATTAAAAGAAGAAAAAATTCTATCAAACTACACAGAGACAGGAAGAAAACAAATACACAAGGGTACACAAACATATAGTGGGATAACACCAATAGGAAAGGACAGGGTTCGTTTTCAGTGTAACATTTGGTACTGCAGTCCAACCCAAAACTTCATATATCTTTCCTCTTATTTCATCCTTTGTTTCCACCAAAAAAATCCTATCCAAGCATGCTGTCTGTATTCTATTCATATTGCTTTCAATATAATGATTTCTCAGTGTACAATACTCATTTTGGCCCAAATCTTTTTCATATTGTCCATAGTCAGTTTCTTATATAGTCTACCCCCTCTTAAGCTAACTTAAATCTACTGAGCTCAGATGCTAAACTAAGGGACGAGGCAATGCAGCAGCACGTAAAACAATTATTATAAACAGCAATGAAAAAAATGGAAAATTGCAAAGCAAGCTACAGTATAAATTAGCAAAAGTCAAATTCAATAACACTATGCCTGGCAAACAGCAGCAACTTATACCTAAACATGACATAGCGCAAGCAGAAAAAATATTACACTAAAATGGCCATGTCTAATACCTATGTCACATCTTAACATTAGAGTGATGCATCACAATTTATTCTACAAAAGAAATTACCAAGTACTTGAAAAGAAAATTATGAATGCAGTTCCTGTGAAGGTAAATGTCGCTTTGTGCTCCCTCATTTTTTTGAAAAAAATTATTATATACTCGATCTGTAGACAGAAAATATTTATATTAGTACATCTATAAAATTTTATTTTAACCAATGCTGCAGTGCAGCTAGAAACTTGATATTAAACAAAATGTGTAAATAAATACATAAAGCAAGCCATATGGCATTTTTCTTAACTAGCAAGGCAATAGCTGTGAAATGTTTCTCATCGTTTCATTAGGCATTTCAGTAAATATCATAAATTACGAGCTCCACAGTATGCTTTCAACAAGGAGATGTCAGTAGCGCGGACAATGGCCTTCCCTTTCTTTTTTTTCTACCTGTGCTTCTGACGAGGCACTCACACTAATGGCTTGTTCTCCAGGCGTCTGACACAGCTGGGTGCCCACGACGCATTACGTGCAGGTGGTCACTTAATTTTCTTACCGAAATATTTACGACACCAGTTTCCGCTACAGTGACAGTCTCATATAAAAATATTTCACAGGTCAAGATTTTGCGTTACAAATCTGTAGAAACAAAATGCTATTGATATAACAGTGTCCAAAAAATTTTCGGCGGCATTGTGATACATTCACGCATGATTCACACATGTCATAACTCTTAAAGTACGATTCTTGGTTTCCAACATCCTTTTCCATAAGTCAGAGTCCCTAATCACTATTCATTACTCCTTACCTTATTACACATATTTATATTCGTCGACACTTCTTCAATATTTCATCGTGAGAAATACATAGCATAATAAACATTCCTCAACAACATAATACACATCGTCGTCGTAATAATAACATCATAAAACTTCAGTCAAATCTCAAAATCGTCGTAACTTCCTCCAATAATTTCTAAGCCTAAAAAAATTCTCTGCTCATGTCAAAAGTGTCAGCTGCCTCAAATGTACTTTAAAAATCATGATCTCATACCAAATACATCATTCAAAGCTCTCATAGTATCACAATGGTTCCGAAAAATGTGAGCATTTCTCAAAGTACAGACAAAATACAATTTCGTAAGTGTGAAGTTATCCAACTGTGTAATTACGTAAACATCTGTCACTGATGTAGTAAAAAAAATGTTTATCTCTCTCAGTAACATGATCAGATAGCTGTGTAATTTGTGTGTTAGAGAAATATGGTACCGATGTGTAAAGTTGTATAAGCAAATACCATATTAGCTAGGGTTCCTTGTGGTTGCCAAACACATGGTACACAAAGTAAGCGTGTACCCTCCTGAGGATTAATGTAATTATACCCTCAGGTGTTACAGATTACAGCAATGCAATGAAATGTATCACGGAAAACTTTCTTTGTAATTCAAAAATCTTTAAAAATAAATGTTTTAAGTATAAAATTGATCACTGAAATGCGTGTCCTGTAGCGCTAAATTTGCATCTTGTTGTAAGATAATCTCTGTGGAAGTGTCGTAGTTATTTTCCTCCGAAAGCTAAGTTCTGCAGAAGCCAATGTACTTACCTCATGATAAACAAAAGTGAAATGCTTTGCATAGAGATATCTTAGTTATTACGCTTATTGTTGTGATGATGAAAGTACTGTGCTGTAACGTATTGTTGTGCTATGGAAAAGGCTGTCTCCTTGTAGCTATACCACAAAAGTTACTAATAAAACATGTTTTGATTTTCAGAAGAATTCAGAAAAACTGTGCAGATATAAAACAGATACACCGCAAAAGCAACATTGTAAATTGTCACTCATTAGTAGTGTCGTGATAAAACCGTGTAGTTGTCACTTAAACTAACCACTGTGTCGTCTGGTATCTCACAGAAAGTACATTAAACCCAGAATGTATTTTCAAGTAAACCAAAATGTTGCATTAAAATCTCATTAGCAGTACCAGTATAGGTTCTTAGTATGTAAGCCTGATAGTCGTTACGTA
Source organism: Schistocerca serialis cubense (assembly GCF_023864345.2). Classification (NCBI taxonomy): domain Eukaryota; kingdom Metazoa; phylum Arthropoda; class Insecta; order Orthoptera; family Acrididae; genus Schistocerca; species Schistocerca serialis. The sequence goes on from NC_064638.1 coordinate 838,565,788, forward strand.
ATCGTGCAACTAACAAGCAAGAATGTACAAATACAACACTGTGTCGTCTGTTCACTATAACAATGCATTCGTCATTTCTGTTTAAATAAGTTCTCTTGGTTCTTGATTGGATATTTAACTTCAAACATTGTTGTATGTTAACAGATTCTAAGTCTGACAACGCTTACTCGCAATGTAAAGTGAAAAGTTATATGGCAAAGACAAAGTTAAAAAGCAGATTATCTGTCAATAAACGGTTTTACATGTGAAATGTGGTGTAAACCTTTACTCTTCATAGTACTCAGAGTTTGAACTTGAATGCAATTGTCAGGCGGTATACGTCGGTAAAGAATACTGGAGTTTTTCTCAAGGTTAGCATCTATGTTATTTTTCTCTGAGCCACCTGGCGCACGCGGCTGCCTGCTGTGCGAGTCATTGTCTGTCTCTTTGTTGGCGCGCGTCGTTATTGGGATTAGGAGACCTAACTTCTACAAATTCACCTTGCCGAGAGGGCCCTGCTCTGTTTGAATCCCGCCAGTTCTGATGCAATTGACGTCTGTCGTTATGATCATATCGTCTGTCGTCATTTCGGTAGAATCCGTAGTTTCTTCCTTGTCGGTCACGTGGTGGAGAATTTCTCCCTGAATCGTAACTCCGCGCTGAACTGTTGCGTCTGAAGTTATTCTGTCTCCCCTGGTAATAATTGTTTTGGTTCCCATATTGTCTGTTTCTGTGGTTATCTCTGTCATATTCATTACTACGGAAATGCGATCTTTCTCTGTAACTATTATTACTCTGCCAGTGGTTGTCATATGGGTGGTGTCTGTTTTGGTCACGATTTGCGTTGTAAGAATAGCCTTGTCGTGTCCAGTTATTGTTTCTGTCGTCACGAAATTGTGACGGATGTGACCTGTAGTGATTGTTTTCCTGTTTTCGCATCCCGCGACGGTCTGTGTCAATTTCCAGTTCTTGTAACAGTCCCTGAAATGCTTCAATGTCGTCTTTGCAACGTCCTGCCAAAATAATATGTCGTAAATGTTCAGGTAATTTGATTAAGCAAATGCGGATGAGTTCTGAGGGGCTGTATGGGTTTGACAGGTATTGATTCTTGTGCAACATGTCTTCAAAATATTTCACAAGACTGGAAAATTCAGATTGTTCGAAGTGTTTCATCATTATGGTCTTATGTTTTACACGGTCTTGTGTAGCTTGAGACCAATACGCTGAGAGGAAGGCATGATAAAAATCTCCTTCACTGTGACAATCGTGAATGACCGATCGCATTCTTACACCTGGTTCATTCTCTAAGTAGCCACACATAAATTCTAACCTGTGCTCCAATGACCAGTTGGGAGGGAAACAATGAGAGAATTGATGGAGCCACGCTTGTGGATGAATGTCGTTGGCAGAATTCTTAAACGTTTTGAATTTACGTGTAGTAATGAACAGCTTATAGTCAAAATCATCATGTCGGCGAGTCGCATATCGGTCATTGTTAGGTCGTGTCGGCCGTTCCATCTCAAAATTCGGTGCACATTGCCAATTTCTTTCATAACTTCCGAAATGCCCTGTGTTATTATTTTGCGGCTTTTCCGTGTTTCTAAGTCCCTCTTCCCGTGTTGGAGCGCGAGTGTCCACTGAAATACGTAATTCTTGTATTACCTGTGTCAGCTGATCTTGTACTTCCCGGATTTCTCTTTGGTGTTGTGTATTAATTTGATTCTGATTTTGTTTGAATTTCCTAATTTGTTCGTACTCTTCTGTGTCATTAAAGACTACCGGTCTTGCGTCAATCAGATTATCATCTACCTTCGTAGATAAATTAGTGAACTGATCCAAAAGTTCGGCTACTTTCTCCGATAGTGTACTTATTTCCTCAGTGTGTTTTTCTGAACCAAGTTTCAGAGTATCTACTGTGTCCTTAAAGTTTTCCTGAGTTTTTGCAAGTTGCGTAACCGAATCGGTAGATGCAACTGAGTCAAATTTAGCTTGCAAAGTCTCATGATTTTCATGAACAATAATTTGCAGTTCTTTTATGGCTGCTTCGTGATTCTGTAATGCATTTTCATGCCGCGAAAAAATAGGTTGAAAATGCTCACAAATTTGTGTTTTTACGTCATTACAGACTTTTTGACATTTCGATTCAATGTTATGTAACTCAGTAGTTAAATCTTCACGTGTTTGTTCAAGAGTTTGTTCCAATGAGTCTAACTTTTGAAGCTGTTGCTGTGTTTGTCTCTGATTTTGTTCCATTGTGTCTAACTTTAGAAGATTTTGTCCCATTTGTTTCTGATTTTGTTCAAGCGTTGTGTCTAACTTTTGTAGCTTTTGTCCCATTTGTTGCATTAACTGTAATAACAATGCACTGGTGTCTGAAACATGTTCCTCAGTGCTTTTCGGCAGTGAATTTGCACCGGCAACATTCACATTTTGACAAGCGGAAAATGTGTCTTGACTCATTTGAGAAAACGGTGAGGATCCAAAACCTGAATCTACAGTATTTGCAAAATTGTGTCCTGTCATTTCGGATTCCTGAGGCGAGCTGTTGCCGACCGATCGATCGATAATGCTTCCCTCTTCACTAATTGTTTCAGTGTCCATGCCATTGTTTGCCGCCCGCTCCATTTCCCTATGCACGATTACCAAATTACTACTTTGAACATCAATTAATTCATTACTCGGTGGCGCTAACACACTGCTTTCATTTTCACTGTCATTTCTCAGTTTACTTTGGAGCCTAGTATTACGTTTTTCACACGCCATTATTGTCACAGTATTTCACACGATAACACAGAAAAGCACAATTTGAAGAGCAAAATAAAATAACATAGCAATGGAAATAATGTCTACTTAATTGCCAGCGCAGCTGCGAAATACTTGGTGCAAATCTACATGCATGCCACAACTGTTTTACTGTACAACAATGAAAAACTACAACTACAAAGGAAATTCTCTCTATGATTACGCGCTACCAATAAACAATAGCTACACCAATTACACAAACTACAAGAAAAATCAGAAGATTCCAGTGAGGTATCCTAGGCTAAGGGTCGACATATGAAACGTCCCCTTTGAACAATTATACACGAGACTGTGCTTAACCTGACACACAATATTTTTAGCGCAACGCAATCTGACTTTCAAAATTCCCTACTAAAGAATGGCCCTGACTAACATTAAACTATACCTTTCACAAATCACTTACCTCACAAAAATCTTCGCTGCTCAAGCTACTGCAATACAGCGAGCGCCACTACTGCCAGCTAAATAAAAGTTTCAAACTATGGAAGGCACTAACTACTGATAGGGATAGTTAGCAAATGAAAGATATTAATAGAGAACACACAATGTATTTACCTTGATATCATCATATATAAATACAGCAGTTCATGACAAATTTCAAAACTCCGCCATCTCTCTCCCCACATCCACCACTGCTGGCGGCTCACCTCCAACTGCGCAACGCTACGCGCTGTTCACAGCCAGCTGCCTAACACTACAATGGCGAGTATTACAACAATGCAAAGCAGCCACAGACTGCACACAGCACAGCCAGTGATTTTCATACAGAGGTGGCGTTACCAATAAAAAAACCTAAACAGCCTACTTACATTACTTACAAAAATTTACTGAACAATACTCTCCGTTGTAGTAGAATAATCGTTAATATTCATCGACACAAGGCCCTTCAATGGGTGTATAATACTGGGAACGATAAGTTTTGATATATAATCAAAATATATTCAACACACTATCTCCAGATTAAAACTTCCCCTCTGATTAAACGCTCTAATAACGGAAATCTAGGTACTTGCTCCCTAACATTTCGAATGCAATATTGCACAGTCCAAAGATTCAAACGAAGGAAAAGAACTCATAAACACTGCAAATGTGAGTTTATACATAGTAAGACAAAACAACAACGAAATAGCGTATCTCTTACTACTCCAGGACGAATTGAATGCATAGTTACGTAGAACAATGAGAAAATGTGCAAAGCATGCAGCAAAAGAACATTTAATTTACAAATCATTGTAAACAAGAAACAGTTAATTTACAAATCATTGTAAACAAGATAACTGACAGGAGTGAATGATGTTCTGTAGAAAAAACTTAGCTGTGATACACGGTGACTCTCTGTCCCATGCAGTCCTCCTACAAACGTATTCCAGTAGTTCTGATTCTTGTTTAATAATGGCAGTGCAGCTTTCCTCTCTAAACTGATAGTATGAAGACGTGATACAAAATGAGTACCGTCTCTTTTTTGACTAAATCATTGGTGGTCGATGATGCAGAGGAAATGTAATCTGTACTGAGCGAAGTAATGTTACCAGCCTCACTGCATGTAATAAGTATTTGTAACCACTACTCGAACGTAGTAAATTTTGAATAAGGTTCGGAGTAAGTACTCAATACTGAAATCAGTTCACTTGGTGACTCTATCCTTTTACAGACAGAGCTTTCTCATTCCTCCGCGATACATCAGTTCACGATAAGAGTCACATCGTCAGTGGTACGCAGTTCAGATTACTGAAGAAAAGCCACTCGATAAATCAGGCTATCTACAGTCAATATATTTACATTTCTACAAGATATATTAGTTCACGACAAAAAGCTCGTCGACTCATCGGAACGTTAACCGTGCAGTCCGCTTTGTGTTTTGTAGACCTTCCCTTTAGCAGACACGTCTATGCACTAATACCGCGTCGCTGTCTTTATAACATTGCGTAGAAAATTTATCCAAGACGCATGACTTTTAACACTGCAATACAATAAAAAACAGTCTATATATACGCTGTTACAAGTTCGTCATTCACACCCGTCCAGCGCCCAACGAAGTTTGTAACTGTCTTCCTGCTATTGCCATATTAAACCTTGTTGCTTAGCGATAGACAATGAAACTCTCGCTCTAGCAGAAGAGGATCACAATTTAATCTTACTTCACGTTTTCAAATACAACAGATAGAAATAATTTTTAAGATTAACACTAAATACAAAATATTACAACACAATAAAACCCATTCAGTGCCTGACAGTCACAGAGGTTACGCAAAGTAAGATATATTGAATCAGAGAGAAATACGGTTGTCTTGGTTATCTTCACAGCTTAGAAAACAAGAAACTTCATTTGGTACTTGAGAATACCAAGCTGGCAGATACGCATGGCGCTGATGAAAAACAGATGGCAGTTGAGCTTCGTATCACATTAGACCAGTGGTTCGCAAATGTAATAAGATTTTCGCTATTATTCACCCCCTCCCCACCCCCCACACGACCACACCCGCCCATCCACAAATCCATAATTAGCGACTAAATAAAGTTTAGAATGGAAAATGATTTTCTTGGTACACTTTTATTTTGAAGGCGGTGAATCATTAATAGTATTTAGTTTTTATAGCTGTTTTATTAAACCTCAAACTAAAGATTTTTTGAGACAACTGGTACTGCTTCTTTCTGAAAATCCTCTCTTTACAGAGTGATGAAACAGTTCCCTGTACATGGTGAATGTTACCCACATTTCATCCCAGAAAAGAGAACTAATCATCTATACTGAAGGTAGACGTCAACTTACAACATATCGAGTCATGAACCCTCTCAGAAACGCCACGTGCCGTGACAAGCGCGTGGTAGGCTGCGCAGGGCCGGAAACGATGAAAAAGTCTATACGTTAATAATGAATATGAAAGCAGGTGACAATTTCGGGACATTTTAATGTGGAACAAGCCGCTGCTGTGTCCATAATTTGAGTATCAACTTTATATCGAATTATCTAAAGATTCAACCACGAATTAAGCCACATGAGTAATTACAAGAAGGAAAGAAGCCTTATAAAAACAATTCCATATTTACAGATTTTGGCTGGCGTTACATTGACAGAAATTAATAATTTATTCAGTGCGGTGGTGACCGTTGAAAAGTTTCAAGATTCAACAACGTAGAATCTCCTTGGCCTTAAGAAACATAGAAAAGCTCACCGTTCCAATGCGCGAGGCTGTGCCAGGTTAGGAGAGCTCTGTGGTAAAAAGCGTCCAATTCTGTGGCCCAGCAGGCGACGTCTAACCGCTTGACTAACCAGCAAGTTACCACCAGAAGTACTTTTTTTAGCCGGAGGCACACTAACAAAACCCCTGGGAAATCGCCTCTCCGGGACATTCTGCATTGTCTTCTTGGATGGTCCGCCAGCTGCCGTCTCGCCCGCGACCGCGTCTTTTCTATAGGAGCGCTCCGCCGTGCTTTGATAAAGTTTAACGGTTGGTTACTTCGGGAACAGTCTAGTAAGGATTCTCGGATTCAATCACTGCTTCGGTCATTTGGCGATGGAGAGTACTTTTCCACACAGAAGGTTCACAGAAGTCAGCCATTCCCTTATGTTGCCTTAGCCTATTTCTCAGTATTTTCTCCTCGCACTGTACCCGTACGTATTCGTAGGTCAATGCTCTTTCGTATATGTCGTTCTGTGAATGTGTGGAGGATGCTCCTGGTTACGGTGTTCTGCACTATTTTCAGATCATGTCTCTTCGTGTTGGTTACTAAATCTTTTATTTGTGTTGCGATTTCTATCATGTTTCCCCCAGCACCCATTCGGATTAGTAGCTCCCTGCAAGTAGGATCGTAGTCCATGCCTTCCCATGGTCTGATACTTGGTAGAATAATAACGCAAGATGCCGATTGCCTGTCAATATCCCGCTAACAGTTACAAGCTCTTTTCGTTCAAGCCGCCTGGGATACCAAAACGTCGCAGCTGCTTTGGGTGTGGCAGCGCACTCTGTAGCATACAGAGACCTGGCGACATCCCCTGTTTAAAATAAACCGAGCTAAAATGTGTCCATCTTATTTACTGTCTGCAAATGACTTAATTGCCGGACTCATCCTTCTGAACTTTTCGCCGTTGGTATACATCAGGGTGCCAATGGTTTGTATCTGACCACTACCACTAGTAATAATAATAATAATAATAATACTGTGTAGGCCTTACAAAGGTATAGTAGCAGAAAGTAAATACTGTTATTTTATGTTGTCAATTACTTCGTTTATCGCGCAGTGGGTAGACACTGGACTCGCATTCGGGAGGACGACGGTTCAATCCCGCGTGCGGCCATCCTGATTTAGGTTTTCCGTGATTTCCCTAAATCACTCCAGGCAAATGCCTGGATGGTTCCTTTCAAAGGGCACGGCCGACTTCCTTCCCCGTCCTGCCCTAATTCGATAAGACCGATGACCGCGCTGTCTGGTCTCCTTCCCCAAAACAACCAACCAAACAACTTCGTTTATCATTGCGAAATGAATAATGGAAAAATTTCTGGTCTTTTGCGGGAATTACCTACAGCTCGGAGAATTTTCATGAGATATATGCGTGGGCCAAAGTATATATGCGTAGAGAATAACTATATCAACAAATATCCAAACATTCGATTCACAAGTTGTAACCCCCACCACATTGTATCACACGCTATTGCCAGAATATAAAATATAAAAATGTAATTACTGGGAACTTACGTAACCAGTATTACAGTCTTACGATATAGTGATAATATAAAAGATATTTTAAAAATAATTTAGTGTCGTGTGTGGAACACAACTGAATCCTTTTGTTTTTCTTCTCAGAAAATTTCAGTTTACTCCCCAGATAGGTAGTTACCACAGGCTGGGAACCTGTGGATTACAAGGTAACTGAGACAATCAGAACAGAAAGGGTTGGCGAGAAGCCGCCAACCTCTGACGTCACATTGAACGATTTCACAACCGCTTCTCTGTCAGACTGACTGTATGGAATGTCGTTATCTCACGATGATTTATCACGTACGTTGGCGGTTTTCAAAGTCTCGTACTTTACCTGAAGTAAGTTGTAATCAGTGTTCCAACTTAATAAGTATCAGTAGCGATGCGTGGTACTGTTGCAGTGTTGCACAAGTCCCAGTAATTTTACGCTGTATATTTGTTTGGAAAGCCCAATACATATACCACGAAATATCTTACAACAATTACATTTGGTCGTCTAACGCCCTATTGCATTATTTTTATTTTATTATTATAATTTTTTTGAGTCATCAGTGTTCTGAATGTTTTGATGCAGGCCGCCACAATTTGCTCTCTTCCTCAGAGTACGAGTTGTCCTCGATTATTTGCCAGATGTATTTCTTTCTTTTCCTCTAAAAGTTTTAGCCTCTACAGTTCCTTCTAGTACCATGAAGTTTTCCCTCCAGTCTTAACAAACGTCATATCATCCTTTCCCTTCTTCTTGTCAGTATTTTCTATTATTCCTACCCTCACCGATTCTGTGGAGAACCTTCTCGTTCCTTACTTTATCAGTCCACACAATTTTCAGCATTCTTCGCTAGCACCACTAGCATCTCAAATACTTGGATTCAATTTTTTATTGATTTTCCCACAGTCCATGTTTCACTACCATACAATTCTGCGCTCAAAATGTACATTCTCAGAAATTTCTTCCTGAAATTAAGGTCTATGTTTGACACTAGCAGACCTCTCTTGACCAGGAATGTCTTTTTTGTCGAAGCTACATTGCTTTTTACGTTCTCCTTGCTACGTTCGTCACTGATCACTTTGCTGCTTAGGTAACAGAATTCCTTAACCTCATCCACTTCGTGATCAACAATTCTTAGGTTAAGTTTCTCCTGTTCTCACTTCTGCTATTTCTCATCACTTTTGTCTTTCTTAGATTTACTCTCAATCCATACTCATTGGATCGTACATTCCATTCAGCAGTTCTTGAACAATAATTCGCTAGGGATAGTAATGTAATCAGCGAGTGTTATCATTGATATCACTTCACCTTGAATTTCAATTCCAATCTCGAAATTTTCGTTTATTTCTGTCACGGCGTATTTGATGTATACACTCCTGGAAATTGAAATAGGAACACCGTGAATTCATTGTCCCAGGAAGGGGAACCTTTATTGACACATTCCTGGGGTCAGATACATCACATGATCACACTGACAGAACCACAGGCACATAGACACAGGCAACAGAGCATGCACAATGTCGGCACTAGTACAGTGTATATCCACCTTTCGCAGCAATGCAGGCTGCTATTCTCCCATGGAGACGATCGTAGAGATGCTCGATGTAGTCCTGTGGAACGGCTTGCCATGCCATTTCCACCTGGCGCCTCAGTTGGACCAGCGTTCGTGCTGGACGTGCAGACCGCGTGAGACGACGCTTCATCCAGTCCCAAACATGCTCAATGGGGGACAGATCCGGAGATCTTGCTGGCCAGGGTAGTTGACTTACACCTTCTAGAGCACGTTGGGTGGCACGGGATACATGCGGACGTGCATTGTCCTGTTGGAACAGCAAGTTCGCTTGCCGGTCTAGGAATGGTAGAACGATGGGTTCGATGATGGTTTGGATGTACCGTGCACTATTCAGTGTCCCCTCGACGATCACCAGTGGTGTACGGCCAGTGTAGGAGATCGCTCCCCACACCATGATGCCGGGTGTTGGCCCTGTGTGCCTCGGTCGTATGCAGTCCTGATTGTGGCGCTCACCTGCACGGCGCCAAACACGCATACGACCATCATTGGCACCAAGGCAGAAGCGACTCTCATCGCTGAAGACGACACGTCTCCATTCGTCCCTCCATTCACGCCTGTCGCGACACCACTGGAGGCGGGCTGCACGATGTTGGGGCGTGAGCGGAAGACGGCCTAACGGTGTGCGGGACCGTAGCCCAGCTTCATGGAGACGGTTGCGAATGGTCCTCGCCGATACCCCAGGAGCAACAGTGTCCCTAATTTGCTGGGAAGTGGCGGTGCGGTCCCCTACGGCACTGCGTAGGATCCTACGGTCTTGGCGTGCATCCGTGCGTCGCTGCGGTCCGGTCCCAGGTCGACGGGCACGTGCACCTTCCGCCGACCACTGGCGACAACATCGATGTACTGTGGAGACCTCACGCCCCACGTGTTGAGCAATTCGGCGGTACGTCCACCCGGCCTCCCGCATGCCCACTATAAGCCCTCGCTCAAGGTCCGTCAACTGCACATACGGTTCACGTCCACGCTGTCGCGGCATGCTACCAGTGTTAAAGACTGCGATGGAGCTCCGTATGCCACGGCAAACTGGCTGACACTGACGGCGGCAGTGCACAAATGCTGCGCAGCTAGCGCCATTCGACGGCCAACACCGCGGTTCCTGGTGTGTCCGCTGTGCCGTGCGTGTGATCATTGCTTGTACAGCCCTCTCGCAGTGTCCGGAGCAAGTATGGTGGGTCTGACACACCGGTGTCAATGTGTTCTTTTTTCCATTTCCAGGAGTGTAGATTGAACAGTAGGGGCGAAAGTCTACATCCATGTCTTAACACCCATTTTAATCGGATCACTTCGTTGTTGGTATTTCACCCTTATTTTTCCCGCTTGGTTCTTGGACATACCGTGTACTAACCGCCTTTCCCTGTAGTTTATCGCTATTTTTCTCTGAATTTCGAATATCTTGCACAGTTTGAAATAGTCGGACACGCTTTTGAAGTCGACAAATCCTATGAATGTGTCTTGATTTTCCTAGCCTTGCTTCCACAATCAGCCGCAACGAAGAATTGCCTCTCTGCTGCCTTTACATTTCCCAAAGGCAATCTGATCGCCTTGTAACATGTCTTCAAATTTATTTCCTTTTCTTCTGTACATTATAATTGTCAACTTCTTAGATTCATAAACTATTAAGATGATTATGCCATAAATCTCCCACCTGTCGGCTCTTGCAATATTGAGAATTGTGAGGATCATATTTTTCCGGTAGTCGGATGGTATGTGGGGAGACTGATATATTCCGCACACCAACGTGAATAGTTATTTGTTGCCACTTCCTCAAATGATTTTAGAAATTTAGATGGCATGTTTTCGATTCTTTCTGCCTTATTCGATCTGAATTCTTACAAGATCTTTTAAATTCTAAAACCGGATCCCCCATCTACTCTATATCGACTCCTGTCATTAGACACGTCTTACTCCTCGTAGAGGCCTTCAGTGTACTCCTTCTACCTAATCGCTCTCTACTTTGCGTTTTGCGGTGGAATTCCCATTTGCACTCTGAACTTTACCACACTTGTTCATAATTTCACCGAAGTTTGTTTTGACTTTTTAATCTGTTGGGTCAGTCTCTCCGACAATCACTTCGTTTTCGACTTCTTCGCATTTTTCAAGCAGCCATATCGCCTTAGCTCCCTGTATGCCTGAATACAGAACATTTTTGTACTTCCTTCTTTCATCGATCTGCTGAAGGATATCCTTTGTTATCAGGGATTTCTTTGCAGTTACCTTCTCTGTATCTGTAGTTCTCCTTTCAACATCTGTGTTTGCCGTTTTTGGAGATATCCATTCTTTTTTAAATGCACTGAGCTATTCTTTAGCCCAGTATCTATAGCCACAGAGAAATTCAAGAAATCTTTTCATTTCTTAGCACAGAGTGATTATAATTAAAGTTAAACTTTCAAACCGCTGTAGAAATAACACCACTGGTCAGAATGACGTCAAATTGCCATGGAATATCGAAGAAGGAGGAAAACGTATGGCAGAAGAAAAATAAATAGTTAGAAAATGATGGGGCTGTAAGCATTATAATTTAACAGTGGTCGACCATACATGACAAATGAATCGTACAACGAGGCCTACGGTGTACGTTTGACGTTAAACAACTGTTCTACTCAGTGTGCATAGGTGTTCAGGTGTGATACTGTTAGTTACTTAAGCCCATCCACCACAGCAAGGGCGTATCACATCGGATGGGAAAAATCGGTTTTTGATTGTTCTGAGGGCAAAAAAAAAAAAAAAAAAAAAAAATTAACATATAAAGCATCAATAAAAATCAAATTGGATTATTAATTTCCGTGTGACTAGCGTCAAACCGTTCAATATACTGTCCACCGTTTTCTGCAACAAGTTGAAATCGAGAAACAGCGTATTATTTAATTGATCGAAGTGTTTCTGGGGTCACGTTCAGAACGTGTTGCGCAATGATTGCATTCAATGCAGCTAAGTTTACAATCGGAACAGTGAACACAAATCCTTCAGATAGCCCCACAGCCTGAAGTCACACGGATTAAGATTATGTGATCGGGACGGCCAGACTGTAGGTAAATGGCGGCAGATAATTTTAGTACTTCCTAAATGGCGCTTCAGGAGTTGTTTAACTGGATTTTCAGTGTGCAGAAGTGCGGCATTTTGCATAAAAATGATCCCATCCACACATCCGTGTCGTTGGAATGACGTGGTTGCACAAAAGACACTCATAGCGTTTACCAGTGACGGTACAGGTAACAGGGCCGGAAGCACCTGCCCCTTCGAAAAAATATGGCCCTAAGATAAATGAAGTCGTAAAACCGCACCACACGGCGACTTTTTCTGAATGGAAACTAGTTGATTTGCTTGTGGATTTTCCGTTGACCATATTCGACAGTTCTGTGCATTGAGATATCCTGTCAGATGGAAGAGGGCTTCGTCTGTCCACAAAATCTTACACGGCCAGTCATTGTTCACTTCCATTCGGGCAAGAAATTCTAAAGCAAAGGTCTCTCTTGGTGACAGGTCAACAGGAAGCAAATCGTCCACATGGGTAATTTTGAATGGACAGCAAAGAAGAATGTTTGTGAGGATTTTTCGCACCGTGCTCACGACTGTGTCCAATGTACGCGCAGTTCTCTGTGCACTACAGGTTTGCACACCACCACTCGTCTCCTGCATTCCTCTGGCGACTGCTTCCACTGACATTGATTCAGTTCGTTTCCTCCCTCTACCAGGCTGCACACCAAAAGAACCAGTCTTTCTGAATTTCCGAATCATTTTCTCCAGACTCACGGCAGTCGTCGGACCAACGCTTTTTTTCAAACGCTTCAGTGTCCGGAACTTCGGGAGAGCGACGTGCGCACAGTCATTATTCTTGTAACATAGCTTTACAAGTAGACCGCGATCCTGCATTGAGATAGTCCAGGTGAACGTCGCAGACTTTAATTATAATCACCCTGTACTTCTGTATTCCGCTTCATTTCACACAGACCAACCTCTTAAGCTTAGACTACCTTTCACCACTACAAAATTGCGAACCGAGTCTTATGTTTGCTCCTGAGTACGTCCTACAATCCAGTATTTCCTATCAGGATCTTTGCCTGACAGTGATGTAATCCGACTGAAATCATCCTCTATCTACAGCCCTTTTCCAAGTAGATCTGCTCCTCTTGTGATTCTTGAAGAGAACTGCCTGATATTTATTGTATAACGCAATTAGTCTTTCTCCTCTCTCATACCTAGTAGCAAGTCCATATTACCCCATAATTCTTTCTTCTACTCCATCGCCTTCAATCGCATTCCAGTCCCTCATTACTATTAGATTTTCGTCTCCTCTCACGTACTGAATTACCCGTTCAATATCCTCATATATTTTCTGTATATCTTCATATGCCGCTCGGGACGTTGACAAGTACAGGGCTATTACAAATGATTGAAGCGATTTCATAAATTCACTGTAGCTCCATTCATTGACATATGGTCACGACACATTACAAATACGTAGAAAACCTCATAAAATTTTGTTCAGCTGAAGCCGCACTTCAGGTTTCTGCCGCCAGAGCGCTCGAGAGCGCAGTGAGACAAAATGGCGACAGGAGCCGAGAAAGTGTATGTCGTGCTTGAAATGCACTGACATCAGTCAGTCATAACAGTGCAACGACACTTCAGGACGAAGTTCAACAAAGATCCACCAACTGCTAACTCCATTCGGCGATGGTATGCGCAGTTTAAAGCTTCTGGATGCCTCTGTAAGGGGAAATCAACGGGTCGGCCTGCAGCGAGCGAAGAAACGGTTGAACGCGTGCGGACAAGTTTCACGCGTAGCCCGCGGAAGTCGACGAATAAAGCAAGCAGGGAGCTAAACGTACCGCAGCCGATAGTTTGGAAAATCTTATGGAAAAGGCTAAAGCAGAAGCCTTACCGTTTACAATTGCTACAAGCCCTGACACCCGATGACAAAGTCAAACGCTTTGAATTTTCGGCGCGGTTGCAACAGCTCATGGAAGAGGATGCGTTCAGTCCGAAACTTGTTTTCAGTGATGAAGCAACATTTTTTCTTAATGGTTAAGTGAACAGACACAATGTGCGAATCACGCATTCGTGCAGCAAATTCGCAATTCACCAAAAGTTAACGTGTTTTGTGCAATCTCACGGTTTAAAGTTTACTGCCCCTTTTTCTTCTGCGAAAAAAACGTTACAGGACACGTGTATCTGGACATGCTGGAAAATTGGCTCATGTCACAACTGGAGACCGACAGCGCCGACTTCATCTTTCAACAGGATGGTGCTCCACCGCACTTCCATCATGATGCTCGGCATTTCTTAAACAGGAGATTGGAAAACCGATGGATCGGTCGTGGTGGAGATCATGATCAGCAATTCATGTCATGGTCCCACGCTCTCCCGACTTAACCCCATGCGATTTCTTTCTGTGGGGTTATGTGAAAGATTCAGTGTTTAAACCTCCTCTACCAAGAAACGTGCCAGAACTGCGGGCTCGCATCGACGATGCTTTCGAACTCATTGATGGGGACATGCTGCGCCGAATGTGGGAGGAACTTGATTATCGGCTTGATGTCTGCCGAATCACTAAAAGGGCCCATATCGAACATTTGTGAATGCCTAAAAAAGCTTTTTGAGTTTTTGTATGTGTGTGCAAATCATTGTGAAAATATCTCAAATAATAAAGTTATTGTAGAGCTGTGAAATCGCTTCAATCATTTGTAAAACCCTGTATACCTGAACTATCATTGCCGGTGTTGGTTTGCTGTCGATTATGATGGGAACGACCCTATCACTGAACTGTTGGCAGTATCTCAATCTCTGCCCTACCTTCCTATTCATAACGAATCCCACTCCCGTTACCCCATTTTCTGTTACTGTTGATAGTACCCTACACTCATCTGGCCAAAAATCGTCTTCTTTCTATCTCACTTCGCTAACTCCCACTACATCTAAATTGAACGTCAGCATTTCTTTTTTCAGATTGTCTTATAACACATCCAAAAAGGCTGCTGGGCTCGAAGCACACTCATGGGGTTTGTACTACCACAGCAACTGCTTGGCGGACAGTGCGGACCGTGGTACGTCGGGCACGGATGAGTAGAGGCCCGTCCTAGGGCCAGGTAGGATGCTCCCCACTGAAGTCGCAAGGTGATGCAGACGGCGTACAAACTCTGCGTCTGGAAACGGTTCTACATTCTCCGTTACGTAGTACCACCCTACAGAGGTTGCTTCTCCCAGCTGTCTCTCCTCCCAAAGCCTTACTTTGTTATCCAAGCCGCTAAGGAAAGAAATTCTGCCATCCACAATATTACCGGTACTTATATATCAACAGCGATCAAAATAATTTGATTTCACTCTCAAATTTTTTATGAAGGTACAGATTCGCGGGAATCGTTTTCTCATCACCGTAAATACATTTCGTACTTTTACGAATCGTAAATAGAGCTTAGGTTTAATGCTAATATTGTCACATTTGGTAAATTGACTAGAATATTCGAATTGTGACTGTTACTGCAGCCGTACTGTTCGTCACTTGCATGACTATTATTTCTAAGAACCATGTATATAGTTGATGAGGCAGTTCAAGGTGACAGAGGGTTTTAGTAATTGATAACGGGGCCGGCCTCTGTGGCCGAGCGGTCTAGGCGCTACAGTCTAGAACCGCGTGATCGCTACGGTAGCAGGTTGTAATCCTACCTCGGGCATGGATGTGTGTGATGTCCTTAGGTTAGTTAGATTTAAGTAGTTCTAAGTTCTACGGGACTGATGACCTCAGCAGTAAGTCCCATAGTGCTCAGAGCGAATTGAACACAAAGTTTTTTCTTTGAGCTGCTATGTCTGAGATTTTCTGGGCAGTAAGAAGTTGACGGATACATAGTTCCTAGGTTGTGGAGTTCAAGTGAAAATGAGTTGCATAACTAATTTAGAAGGTACTAACTTTTAACATTTTCCTGATGAGGAGAAGCTTGTTGTAAAGAACCTAAGATGACATTTGCTGATAATGGAAACCGACCGCTGAAGAGAGTGTTTAAGAAACGTGTTTATAAAGACAGTGATTAGTTATGTGGGTATGACGGTACAAATGCATTATCCAGCTTCTCATGTCTGTTGTTTGGTGGAGAACACTCGTGGATGAAAGCGTCACCGGTGCTCCGACTGAAGCGGGACTCATCACTGAAGTGGTGGGCTGCCACCCTAACAGTCGTCCGCAAACGGTCACACATCCAGGAGTGAATATGTGGGGTGCAATTTCTGATCATAACAGCACCTCTTAGCTGTCATCCACGGTACCCTTAGACCACAGCGGAACGTCAAATATTCTACGCCCCGTTTTCTTGCCCCTGATGGGAAGCCATTACTGGGCTCACATCTCAGAAAAGTAATGCCCGCCCACACAAGGCAAATGTTTCTACTGCTTAGGCAATAAAATACTTCCAGGTTTGCGACCGAATTGTCAACTGCAAAATTTTGATGTTTCGGCGACTATTGCAAGACACCTGCCTCACAGTATATTGCTAATTGCTGAATGGGCGCTAGTGTAATTACTTATATACTATGTATGGAGTGCTGTCACTGGATATGAACATGAGGAGGAAGGGTATTAGGTATTCTTCAACTGGTCTTTCCATAGTGTCTTATCATTGACGGAAATAGGCGTTTTCCATTGGAGTTTCCTTTATTGCTTGCCATTGGTGGAAATCGGCGAAGGGGAAATTGAGCGGCTACTGCAGAATAGCGTTGTTTACTAACTGCCTAGTATAGCCTAAGGCGCTTCAGCACTCTGTGTACCATCCACCGCTGTGGCCTAATGCGCGCCAGTTGTTTTGCGAAAGCTGTCCTACTGCAAGGCTGTCACTGCTGGCAGCCAAGACGCTGGGAGTCGGTACCCGTCTTCTCCATTCATGTTGTCGGGTCGCCTGGCTGTTTCTATAACCTCTCAGATCTTCCTCCTCAAGCTAAATGGCTGTTTCGCCAGTACGACGGCCTCTCGAGATTCAGTTTTTCATCCTGTACTGTTCCTAATGATCTGACACTGCTGATTTGATATATTGTTGAGACGGATATATCTCTCATGTTCAGATGACCTTGTGTTTATTCGACGCCCTGTCTGGCCTACATACACCAGTCCACAGTCGCATCCGATTTCATAAACTCCGGCGGCATGAAAATTGTCAATTGCATTTTTCGTCGGGCCCAGAACGCCTTAATTTTGTTGTTACTACGAAAAATCGGCTTAATACCTGCCCGACGCAGAATTTAGACCTATCTTCTATGACCCTTGTACGTATGGTAGCATGACGGTGGTCCGTGCATTTCCCTATTGCTCTCCTCCTTTGGCGCCATAGTTTTATGTATCATCCTCATGTCGTAGCCATTAGCTCCAAAAATGGACCTGCGATTCTGTGGTTCAGCTTTGAGATTGTGTTCGTCGCTGATCGTGTTGACCCTCTTACTTGAAGTATGCAACGCCGATTTATTTTGTGTAGCATGGTGGTGAAGGATGCATGCAGGTACAGTCATACTCAAAAGTATCCGAACAACTTGAATTGCATTTCGCCTGATTCGCATGCAACCGGCATAACGCAGCTGTCTAGCAGGCCCTCTAATCGCCCCTTCGTACAGTCGTTTGACTATTGAAAATGGTTCCAACATGTCACCACTAGGAAACACTGCTCTGTATCGCAGTAACTCAAGATATAAAGTAATATCACGATGCCACAAATATCAGGGAACACCTTATCACAATTAAGACTGTCCTTAAGGTTTGTAAGCTCACATTTATTACAATAAATGACATACCTGAAATGTTAGCACTCTCATTATTACGTCAGGTAGGTAATGCACGTACTACGTTCGTCGTATTCATGATTTCCTCTTCAAAGTAACATACAGTACTTATTATTTAACACAAAATGACATTAAAAATTTAAGTTATCCACTAGCAGCTAGTTGAGAATATGTATCAACTTCAAGTGACACGACGAACCGTCTCGTTCTGCATATGGATCCAAATCCAGGTCAGGCAAACTAAGCAAAGGTTTCGAGACTGACGCAAAATAACAGTCATTCCTCATTAGGCGTACAGAGAGATATACCTCGATTTTAGACAGTATCAGTTAGCAAATATCAACTTTAAATTACATAACACAAACATTTTTAAAGGACGCGAATACCTACCCAGCATCTATTGTCCCTGTTAACGAACTACGAGAGATGTTAAATATTGCTTCCTCATAAGTAACTTATATGAAAGGCCGTGAGGCAAAGCTTTGTGTTGGACAGGGATTCGAACCCAGAACCTAATCAGATTGATATCGAAGCACAACCTACCGTGATACATCAGATTTTCTCGGCAGTAACTAGATGTTTTAACTGAAATGACGAGACGAAACATTAATATTTTCCTTCGTAGGACTCCAACCCAGCACCTATCGCTGTTATATTCTAGAGAAAACGAACGTTAAATATTGGTTTGTTGAACCAGCAGCGACATGTGAGCATGTTTGAACTAGAAATAATATGTCGAAGAGTTCAGTGCTCACTGGGAATAGAGCCTCGCAAATATCCTTGTTGACTACGCACAAAGAGACGTCAGCTACAGAATTTTTCTCCACCAGCAGCTCGGAATAATATCTTGAACTTACAGTGATCTCGAAAATAGTTCTGTGTCCCACTGGGAGTCAAAAACGTCAGATATCGGTAGTGTTGACAACGAATGAAACTGCATTAAAGATCAAAATCATTATCCACCAGCAGATAGATTTTCTCATGCTAGAGCTTGATAATACATAATGAAATCATAGTGCCGGATCAGGATTCGAACCCATTCACGCGTAATAAGTGGAGATGTTGAGGAATCTGCAGTTTTGAACAAACAACAAATTGTAGCTGAGCTGTATTGTCACGAAGGGATCAAATTCCGCGTTAAGGGCTGTCTGAGTAGCATTCTCAGTTCAGAACCAATTTTATCGACATACAGAAGCTCAGATAAAAGATGGAATAAGTGTCCTGTGACCATACATAGCGTTTGTTTCGTCACTAGAAATAAATAACTAGTATAAGAAAGGTTACTGGCAATCGAGTTTCTACATGTCGCCACTCCAGACTTTACTGTGGTTCCAGCTAACGTCTACTTGGCAGGGAAGGAATATCATCTTTAATGTGAATTTCAGACCACACTGCCATTATATTTTCTTCACTTGGTGTAGTCAGAAGAGAATGGAATCTTTCTGTCACTATCTAAAATCATTGACGGAAGTCGGAATCGAACCCAGTCCATAGATATAAAAAAATTCCCATCAGTCCAACAGACCACCAAACCCTCTCTTCTGTGACTCATTTTTCTATCGTAACGCCGTTCCGCCCCACTGAATGGGAATTCTGACACACAGGCTCCCTGTAGTAAATTGCAGCATGTTCAGTAATTTCATTTACTTGGTTGACCGAATCACTATGAACTAGCTGCCTCGGCTACCCAGTGCATACATTCGACTCCATTATGTAATCACCGAAATAAAATCACGTACCTGCTTCCTACACAGAACTGCCAACAGTGTAGAATGCAGAAATTTAAATAGGAAGTGTTCCTTTCCACTTGAGCTATTCTATTGCGCTATCTGTTTGTAAAAAAAGGTCATGCATCACAACAGAAAAGCTGTAACTGTTTCTCTCAGAAGTCTAGACCCGGCCATCTGACGCGGAGATTATGCTATTCTCATGTCAGCAGGATGTAAAGACTCTTCTAGGCATCATAGGCTCTGTAAATGGACGCTCCAAGGAATAATAGGGCTTGAAACTACTTTGCATTGATAATCATCGTATATTAAAGTTTAGGAATCGGTAAGATAAGAAGAGATATTTCGAGATATGTACTGAGTTACATAGTTTATAAAATTTCTGAAAATATCGCGGAGGGACCGCTGCAAGAGACATTACAAAGAGACGTTGAAAAATTTGGTGCTGGACTGTGATTCGACATCGTATCTCCTCTTTCGAGGATCTGAATCTCTCGGAACAGTATAGTTCAATCATTTCGTTCCTTTTCCCAAGATTGCAACCTTCTCTAGGTCTCCTCCAAAGGATCCAGTACAAAAATGTTCATAATTTCATTTCAAGCCCTATCAAGTGCACACCCACCTGCTAGTGAAAATTAACGTGCATTTTTAAAGTCTGTTGATGTGTTGGCAACAATCGCAATAGCTGTCGTTATTTCTGGTCACCCACGCACACATCTTACTGTTGGTGAGTAAGCAACTGATACTTAAGCTATATTCGTGGACGAACGGTAGGGGTGCAGTTCGATTGTCGCTTAGGCAATAAAGTTTGTATCCTTATTTTGGATTAAAACACCTAGCAGCTAGGAAGAAAAACCAATACGTAACATTTGATTTTCCTTAGTTAACAATCCGATTACGTGTGGCGTTCGTATCTCTGTCACAGAACTTAACATCGTGCACTTCATCTTTAATTGCATGCACAATTTGTTACTTTAGAATGAAGTTATATCAGATATCTTTCGTGGTTAGTTAACAGGGACAAAAGGGTCTTGATAGGAGCCTCGGTTTATTAGATAAATTGTCGTCTTTTATTTTCAAGTTTAGATTTGGTTACCGGTATTGGCAAAAAATTTCGGCAATTCATGACTCTTCATGACTAGTCATCAATATGATGTGATTAGATTAGATTAGATTAATTCTTGTTCCATAAATTATGAATACGACACTTCGTAATGATGTGGAACGTGTCATTATAAATGAAAGATTTCTTTACGTACCATGAGTCAATTTCTTTACAACAATTTTTTACACACACTCTCTCTCTCTCGTTCTTTTTTATTTCTCTCTCTCTCTCTCTCTCTCTCTGTCTCTCTGCCACACACACACACACACACACACACACACACACACACACACACACACACACACACACACGCAAACACACAAAACACACACACACACATTCTTTTTTTTTATTTGTTTGTTGTGCTCGACTATCGGTGAGGCACGAAAACGCCTGTGAACGAGTTTCTTAGTTTTGAGTACACTTATGAAAGAAATAAAAAACAACTATGAGAGTTACTCATTTACGATGCTTAGTTTGCAGTCAATTCTGAGTATTTTTAGTAACTACACTCCAGTCTCTAAACCTAGTTTCAGAAATGCGAATCAGACGCATTACGTATTCCAGGCCTTAGGAGCTGCTACTTGGAGACGTCAGCTATGGTCACTTCCCAGCCCGCTGTAGGATCACATCGGTTCGTCTTCTTCCTGCTGGTACTGTAAATGAGACTTGGCAACAAGGCAACGTATGTTTAGCAACTCTGTGATCGACGAGTAGCTTCCTTATGTGCACGGAATTAAGCCTCAAAGTTCACTTGATTTTACCTGTCATCTCCAGTGAGTAATCTCAGTCATTATCGCTTGAGGTGTAACAAAGATTGTAAACTTACGGTTTTCAGCCCAGGAAAGTCGTTGCAGGTGGAAATCGCAACTAATCGCGTCTTTAAATAGCGGTTTATGAGTTATAGCCACTGTTGGCCTCGTAAGAGGTATTTCAGACACATACCCCTTCGCCAGGTCTGTGGTGACGTGCTGACCTGTGAAAAAGCGTCTGTTGTAGTTCGCAGTTCCAGTCTCACTGACTTACACGATTTTTACCCCATCTGTGAAAGAGCTACAAGCAGTCAGATCAAACATCAATAAGAAAATACTTTCAGTTCATAGTGCAATGGTGAAAAACTTACAATGCTGCACAACAAATAACGCCTCTTTCCGCTGCTGACAAGCACATTTTGGGTTTCTAGAAATACATAACTATATTTATGAAATGCCACATTTGCATACCTCTTGAGTATGACACAGCATACCAATGAAACACAGACCAAATTAAAATGTGAGTGAGTAGTATTTCACTAATTCAAGTCGTACAGGCATGCTTGTGTACAAATACTCAGTTTTATTCAAGCAGACTTTCGTCGTAAGGTTATCGTGAGTAGTTTGATTTCATTTATTATAATACAGTGCACAGTTTTCGTAAGTGTTGTTGAAACAATAGTAAACATGAGAGCGAAATTAATCATCAACGATATATGCGAATTCTCTGATGTTATCTATAACAGTCTGAAGATGCACATGCAGTTTATCGATTACATGCATGTGGAAAACTTGTTCTGAGTTAAAGCTGTCAAACAATGTTTGAAGAAGAATAAAATGCCACTACCACACGACAGCAAATGTAGAAAATACTTTTCTGACGTATTTGGGCAAGATGCGCTCTCCCCATACATAATACGAAAGCTTCGATATGCATCTGCCGCATGGCTGTCTATTAAACCTGAAAAGAACAAAATGTCACAGAATTTAGCCCTTTTTCCACATGCGACTATTTTGGGTTGAGAAGTGAAGGGAATTATGTTCATAGTTCCATTAGATTGGTAACTTCAGCAGACAGCAGAATTGCGTTTTAAAAAAAATTAGCAGTAAATGTATTCGAACTCGCGACATGTTACGTATGTTGCATGACACTTACCATTACGCTACTAGCTGGCACATAGCTGCAACAGCTTCAGAGCTGAACAACAGTTCCTCCAGAACTTCTGCATGCCACAGCGCTGCGAGATAATGCAAATGGCCGGGTCTAGACCTCTGACAGAAACAGTTACAGCTTTTCTGTTGTGCTGCATGACCTTTTTTTCAAACAGATAGCGGAATAGAATAGGTCAAGTGGAAAGGAACACTACCTATTTAATTTTCTGCATCCTACACTGTTGGCAGTTCTGTGTATGTGGCCGTTACGTGATTTTATTTCGGTTATTACATAATGGAGTCGAATGTATGCACTGGGTAGCCGAGGCAGCTAGTTCATAGTGATTCGGTCAACCAAGTAAATGAAATAGCTGAACATGCTGCAATTTACTACAGGGAGCCTGTGTGTCAGAATTCTCATCCAGTGTGGCACAATTGCCTTACGATAGAAAAATGAGTCACAGAAGAGAGGGTTTGGTGGTCTGTTGGACTGATGGGAATTTTTTTATATCTATGGACTGGGTTCGATTCCGACTTCCGCCAATGGTTTTAGATAGTGACAGAAAGATTCCATTCTCTTCTGACTACACCAAGTGAAGAAGATATAATGGCAGTGTGGTCTGAAATTCACATTAAAGATAATATTCCTTCCCTGCCAAGTAGACGTTAGTTGGAACCACAGTAAAGTCTGGAGTAGCGACATGTAGAAACTCTATGACCAGTAACCTTACTTATACTAGTTATTTATTTCTAGTGACGAAACAAACGCTATGTATGGTCACAGGACACTTACTCCATCTTTTATCTGAGCTTCTGTATGTCAATAAAATTGGTTCTGAACTGAGAATGCTACTCAGACAGCCCTTAACGCGGAATTTGATCCCTTTGTGACAATACAGCTCAGCTACAGTTTGTTGTTTGTTCAAAACTGCAGATTCCTCAACATCTCCACTTATTACGCGTGAATGGGTTCGAATCCTGGCCCGACACTAAAGATTTCATTATGTATTATCAAGCTCTAGCATGAGAACACCTGTCTGCTGGTGAATAATGATTTCGATCTTTAATGCATCTTTAATGCATCTGACGTTTTTGACTCCCAGTGGGACACAGAACTATTTTCGAGATCACTGTAAATTCAAGATGTTATTCTGAGCTGCTGGTGGAGAAAAATTCTGTAGCTGACGTCTCTTTGTGCGTAGTCAACAAGGATATTTGCGAGGCTCTATTCCCAGTGAGCACTGAACTCTTCGACATATTATTTCTAGTTCAAACATGCTCACATGTCGCTGCTGGTGCAACAAACCCATATTTAACGTTCGTTTTCTCTAGAATATAACAGCGATATGTGCCGGGTTGGAGTCATACGAAGGAAAAATTAATCTTTCGTCTCGTCATTTCAGTTAAAACATCTAGTTACTGCCGAGAAAATCCGATGTATCACGGTAGGTTGTGCTCGATATCAATCTGATTAGGTTCTGGGTTCGAATCCCTGTCCAACACAAAGCTTTGCCTCACAGCCTTTCATATAAGTTACTTATGAGGAAGCAATATTTAACATCTCTCGTAGTTCGTTAACAGGGACAATAGATGCTGGGTAGGTATTAGCGTCCTTTAAAAATGTTTGCGTTATGTAATTTAAAGTTGATATTTGCTAACTGATACTCTCTAAAGTCGAGGTATATCTCTCTGTATGCCTAATGAGGAATGACTGTTAGTTTGCGTCAGTCATGAAATCATTTCTTAGTTTGCCTGACCTGGGTTTGAATCCATATGCAGAACGAGACGGTTCGTCGTGTCACTTGAAGTTGATACATTTTCTCAACTTACTGCTCGTGAATAATTTAAATTTTTAATGTCATTTTGTGTTAAATAATAAGTACTGTATGTTACTTTGAAGAGGAAATCATGAATACGACGAACTTACTACGTGCATTACCTACCTGACGTAATAATGAGAGTGGTAATATTTCAGGTATGTCATTTATTGTAATAAATGTGAGCTTACAAGCCTTAAGGACAGTCTTCATTGTGATAAGGTGTTCCATGATATTTGTAGCATCGTGGTATTACTTTATATCTTGAGTTACTGCGATACAGAGCAGTGTTTTCTAGTGGTGACATGTTGGAACCATTTTCAATAGTCAAACGACTGTACGAAGGGGCGATTAGAGGGCCTGCTAGACAGCCGCGTTATGCCGGTTGCATGCGAATCAGACAAAATGCAGTTCAGGTCGTTCGGATACTTGTGAGCACGACTGAATCTCTACGTGATTTTGAGCTTTCCATAAACTCTGTGTCCGAACGTCCCATCAGGTTTACGGTAAACTTCGACGTCGAGAATTCCACCAAGAATATATTGTGTACCAAAAGTCCACAAACAAACCTTTCCTTTGCAGCCGATAGTGAGTAGTATTCATTCACCGACCTACACACTAGCAAAAGGCTCCGAAGCTTAGACATCTAGTGGCCCACATAGATTGATACGTAAAGGAATCCACACACTTTGTAGCACTTAAGAAAAAAAAGAAGCGTGTCTCGGGTACCGATATAAAGGTCCGTTTCGACGTGAAGTCTTTATTCACGAATTTACCCGTACAGATGCCATGTATATCTTGGAGGAACGCATGGCACCCGATATCTGCTACCTAGTGCGCCATTGTTTGACGACCACCTGTTCCAGCTGGAAAGGGGATTTGTATGAACAGACGGACGGTGTAGCTATGGGTCCCTCTATCGGCTGTCACAGCAGACATTTATATACAAGCGTTCAAAGAAACAGAACTCACGTCGGCGCCATTACGCCCAAAATCTTGGCTACGATACGATAACGACACTTTTATCATGCGGCCACAAGGAGAAGAAGAGCCTCAGAACTTACATCAACATCTCAATCATCAGCAAAGAAAAATTCACTTCACCTTGGAGATAGGAAAGGACGGGGTATTGCCTTTTCTCGATGTGGAAGTTTGCGGTGAGCCTGATGGGAACTTGAACCCAGAGCTTATAGAAAGCCCACGAAGACGGACAGGTACCTGCATGCATTCAGCCACCACCATCCTATCCAAAAGAATTCCTTGATGGGTTCCCTTTTTTTATAGAAAGAAAGAAAAAGTGATTTTAAAGGTAAATACCCAGGTCAGACAAATTTATTGAATTTGTGTCTGGATATGAAATGTAAAGGAAAACACTGGATAAATAAGCACAACAGAATAAAATTGTGGTTTTTCTTGGAAGCGACATTAATTTAATCGTTAAATATCTCTTCTGTCTTTTGGAGAAGTCGAGTGTCCCTTACGCAATTATTTTTGTAAGTTCTTAAGACGTACTTGATTGTTCTGAAGCCCATGCACACTTAAAAATGCTTCTCTGCATACCAAAATATTACAGCCATTAACCTTCACCTGGTACGAAAAAGTGACCATTCGCCGTGAAATTGTGCTTTTCCTTTTCTTTGGGTACCTTAAAAAGTGAAATTTATTAATCAAAATAATAATATTTTATTTATAAAAATTACATGATATAAAAATCAATATCAAATTATCATTAATCATAGTTACCTCCTTTTCACTTGTAGCATCTTAATATTGCTCAGAAGGTAATTATTTTGGCAGTTGAAATCACCCATGTCCCAAAAAGAATTGAATATCTGCTCTACACAGTCATAAATTTTCCTCCAGCACTTATTTTTTCATTTATATCCAGAACCAAGAATTTTAGCACCAACAATTTGTCCTGTTTGGGTTGTTTCAGACGTGAAAAAGACTGATTCCTCACAGTATGAGAACAACAAGTGTGAACTGGTCTGCCATCTATTGAGGGAAAGTTAAAATATTTACGCAGTAGCTTCCTCTGTTGAGCTACACAAAAAACGTATTTTGAGAAAAGTGTGGTTTTGGACTATATCATTCTCGCCCCTTCATTTCCATTTTATTCACCGAGCTACAAACTAGCAAAAGAACTGTCTCCAAAGTGTAGATGTCACTGGCAGGTCTAGAGGGATGTTAGATAAAAATCGAAACTGTCAGGATGCGCCGTATTAAAACTCGTCCGAGTTTACCAAGTGATTCATTATTTCCAGCTACAGTGCATCTATTCCTCTCGGTCTGCATCACTGCGTCCTGCAATGCTGAGGACACCACTTCGGTGCCTGCAAGACGGCTTGGCGCGGAATGGCTGCCTCAGTGACCCGTGCAATGCCCTACTGCGTGTCGGCATTGTACGGCCGCAGAGTAGCGACGTCAGGATGCGCCAGCAGTCGACTCAGCAGTCTCCGTCCATGGCATCTCAGCGCAGCCCGCTGCGATCTGCAAGGCGACCCGCGGCGTGCTTCCTCGCCAGCGTGGCTATGATCGTGGTGACAACAAGCACCTGCGATCTGGTGTCCGTATCTGTGGCCCTTGCCTCAGGATGCCTCTGGCGTGTGTTGGGAGCCAACAACACTGTCTGCAGTGGCGAGCATTGCCGTGGCCCACCACTGGCTGGCTGCAGACTGTGCGTTGGCCTCAGGGGGTCGAACCAGCGACCTGCTGTGGACTGGAACGCTGGCGCCTCATCTGCTGCTGTGAGTAAGCCCTGTGGCCGCCATTCTACTTCCCAACCGCTGGTAACATAATTTAGTGTCAACAGGCTTGCACCTGGATGTAACTTGTGCGCTCAGAAACATTACACTGAAGATAACCTTTTACCATCTAAACGGTGGTGTCGCTAAATTATTCACCCCTTCGGAAAGACCCAGCCCTTGGGACGACCTCTAGCTTCTCTTAAACTTGTTTGGGTGGGCACGTACATATGACATATTTACTACTACTATTAGGAAACTTAGATATGATCTACTCCTCCTAAGACACATGACATGAGACAAAACGTAAAAATTCTTTACTGGACGACCACTCCACTTAATGCTCGATCAACCACTGACCTAGCCGTCTTATGCCCTTGGTATCCAATCCACTGGGATTTTCACTTCAGTCGGTTCCCTCTTGGAACTGGCTCTCCGCTTGATCAGAATGAAACAACACATAACAAAGTTAAGGCTGCTATGGCACTTGACACTGGGGTGCTCAAGATGATCGTAACTTGTCGTTGCCTTTCCCTATATTGAGGGAGATGCTGCAGAAGCTGTTCGGCTGATATGCGCCCCTCTTACTCTGAAATAAACTGGTTTACTGACCTCAACAGACCGCACTCCAGAGTTTTATTTAACAGGGTCAGATTCTGCCTTGGCAAAAACTCTGAAGTTCCTTCTGGCCAGTACAGCTGTAGCTGTGTAGCATTCAGTTGCATGACTCCTGAAACTGACGCTGGCAGGTGGTAGGTTGGTCCTATTATGTTGCACGCAGATTAAAATTGCGCTCCCCTCGAGCTCTATACATTTCGCTTCTGCAAATACTCCCTGCTCAAAACAACTTCCTACTATTGTCAAATTTTCGTAGGCGGAGAAGATCCAATGCATCCTGGCCCATTGCAAAGTCAATTTGGGCTCCATGATGTCCCTTGGACAGTATATTTATTCCCTCCTGGCTAAAAATAACTGCACCCTGCACATGTCGAGATTGGTGCATATCACCCTGGCTGAACATACCTTTACCTTCCCTCTATGGTAGGTTCATCATTACTCCCTTGTCATTATGGCATACCAGCTGTTAACTGCCGAGATCAGCAATACCTCCTCAGTTTTTTACTTCTACCAACTTGCTCAATGCTCCCCTTTTCAGTGACCTGGGGACAGTGATCACCATCACCCTTCCTCCCTCTTCAAAAAGACTGTTGTCCCCAACAGGCTCACAATACTCTAAAACACATAAAACATATGAAAATACAATGCCTTATTAATCTACGCAAACCCAATGACACATAACAAGAAAACAAAAAACAAAAAACTACAAATACTCTACTGCTTTCTGGATCACAAAGCATACAGTACATCATGCTGTAGTTTGTCTTCCTGCTTTTCCCTGCACTGAACACCTCTCTTCACTCTCTCTTTCTCCTCTCCCCTTCCTGTGACATGCCTGGAATCACATCCGGACAACCCTTAAATGGCTGCAACCCCCCAATGTGGGTTGGGTTGGGTTGCCTGAGGGAAGAGACCAAACTGTGAGGTCATCGGTCTCATAGGATTAGGGCACGGTGAACGAAGTCGGCCGTGCCCTTTCAAAGAACCATCCCGGAATTTGCCTGGAGCGATTTAGGGAAATCACGGAAAACCTAAATCAGGATGGTCGGACGCGGGATTGAACCGTCGTCCTCCCGAATGCGAGTCCAGGGTGCTAACCACTGCGCCACCTCGCTCGGTCCACCCCTCCCCCCCGCCCCCCCCCCCCAATGTGTACTTTCGTTGTTCTAGTTGGCAGCTGAAGATCTGATCACATACCATCAAGATAGCAGCGCCACATGCCAATACCCTGCCGCAGGAGGAGAGGTTCCACAAAGGTCTGCTCCACTAAACCACATGTAAGCATGCACGTAACTCAAGTACTGTTCTAAGTTCATTTTCACAGCTGTCATACCAAATACTCAAATATTGACCTTGAGCACTGCGATACGATATAAAGTGATTCTGGAGAAAGAATACTGCACGTTGTATTTTATCTTAAGTTAACGGTAGCACAGGGCCGTGATATAAGGCAATTCGTTTGTTCGAGATTCGTCACTGTTTTATAGTAGACCTCTTATTTTAATTTTTGCAACATGTCAAACCATAGTACTGTTAAGTTTGATGAATGTGCAGACCATTTTGCCTTTGATGAATAACCCTTCCAATGCTTTCTAATGCTTTCCTGATCTCCTCTTAAGACGGACTTTCATTACATGAGCGGAATGATAGCGACACCCTTCATGTAGGTACCACACTAACTGCCGTATGTCCAGTGGGGCTGTCTTCCAATAACTACAGTAGCTCTATATATTAAGAACATGGGTGTATTAAGAGTCCCATCAATAAAACAGGGAGCAATGGCGCGTGTCTTGAAAAGTACGCACCAGAGGTTGATAGAGCAAGAGTCGTTGTTATCTATTTCTTTGAGTCAACGTGAATTCCCAACTGACGTTTAACGCATGTTGCGTTTCTCATGGTGTATAAACGACGCCACTTCCTTACAAAAAATTTTGCATAGATATGTGGCATCATTGTGCACTTTTTGTAGATAACATTGGGAAAGCTACAACCAACTTAGGAAATCATTACCATGATTCCGCAGATGGAGCGAAATGTGAAAAGGATCAAATACCATGGAATATAATGTTCGCAGACCACTGTTTTGTTAAGTAGCATTCCTCTTTTCTTGGCGTGTTTTATTCTCCACATTTCCAGTTTTTAGAAAAATTTTATAATGTTTGCAAAGACATGTCATGACTACGTGAAATGGCCTGGACAGCCATCAGCATACAATCGCACGTAATTTGACAACATTCGACATAAACGGCATTCAGTGTTTCGACTGTCGTATACATTGTAAATGTTTCAATAACTTTACGAGAAAATTATTTGATAGCTACAACATCACAACACAGATTGATGGGTTTCAAGCGCATAGGTAAATACAAGAACATACTTGCGTTAATTGTTTGCTTACATTTGGTACAACAGGGCAGACATTTGTGGAATATCTTTTCCTGACGGCTGCCTAGTGGTTTCCATAGCTGCTATATTGCTGAAGTTCTCTCGGCCGCTTCTTCCAAATCCCAAAGAAAATGTATTAAAAATATATTAGAAAACGTATTATATAATTTAATTGAAAAGAAAAATAGGAGTCGTACTTCGGTGACTACAAATAATAAAAAATGCTTGACAAAGTCGGGAAATTGACCGTATTGGGAGCTACAACTTGGCGAAAACACCACCTAGATATTTCTTTTCATTCTGGATATGCTTGTGGTTGTCTTTCTTAGCTGCCTGTCTACAATCTGTGATCTTTGTAAATTTCTGTACTTTACTTTGTAGTTGTTTCTCTTTCACAAATTGTTTACATCGAAAATTTATGACTAAGATAGTTAGATTTCTCTGGTTAACATTACTGTTTTATTCTGTGTGTGTGTGTGTGTGTGTGTGTGTGTGTACTTGCGCACGTGCGTGCCTTGCAGTTTACACATTACTATACAAACTGGAGCATGTGGTAGGCTTACTATAATTTTAAAAATAAAGCTGTAAAACTCCGCCCGAACAGGCCATGAACGCCCATGGAGGGGCATGTGGTCCGCACACCACTATCCCGGCCGTGTGTCAGTTTACAAGACCGGAACCGCTAATTCTCGATCAAGAAACCCCTCAGGTTACCCCACAAGTGCTGAGTGCCAACAGCATTCGGTAGACCAGATGGTCGCACCTCCAAGTGCTCGCCCACCCCCAAAGTACTTAACTAGGGATAAAAGAGATAAAAATATTATGAATTTAATTTCAGTTTTTATATTTCTGGCTGAATAAATTTGGTTTATAAAAAATAGATTTATTTGCTTAAATAATAAGACCATAATTAATCTTAATAGTGAGTAAATAATATAGTTCTCAGATGTTTTCTCTAACTGTGTTACTACGGCGGCAAGGTTGCTCTGATGTTTGTATCTCTCAGTTTTTAAGTATTTTTCACGAATTTTAAATTTTATTGAGGGTTGAATAACACTTAGGTGGTTTTTTGGTCTACTGATTTTTATTTGTATGAACTAGTTTTCGACTTATTTGGCCATCTTCAGATAACTACTGGCTATTGTTTACAAGGAGCTTGTATTCATAAGAACCAAACATTCTCAACTAAGATACAACGCAGTAATATGTATTCTAAATAATTCTAATTGTTGTCATATTTTGCACTGACAAACAATAAAATGTGATTTATTATGTTAAAGAACAGTTTTACAGAACAAAAAGTCCCGTTTGACAATTCCAAAGACAATACCACAAATAAAGACCGTTTCTAAGTGTGTTGTATTTTAGTCCAGAATGTTTGGTTGGTAAGAACACAAGTTTCTTGTAAACAATAGTCAGTAGTTATCTGAAGATGGCCTAATAAGCCGAAAACTAATTGATACAAATAAAAATCTGTAGAACAAACTGTGGTGTCGCCGCCAGACACCACACTTGCTATGTGGTAGTTTTAAATCGGCCGCGGTCCGTTAGTACATGTCGGACCCGCGTGTCGCCACTGTGTGATCGCAGACCGAGCGCCACCACAAGGCAGGTCTCGAGATACGGACTAGCACTCGCTCCAGTTGTACGGACGACGTAGCTAGCGATGCCCACTGACGAAGCCTCGCTCATTTGCAGAGCAGATAGTTAGAATAGCCTTCAGCTAAGTCAATGGCTACGACCTAGCAAGGCGCCATTAGTAACATTGCATGTATCTAAAGAGTCTCACCTGTATCGCCACAATCTCCAGATGTACCAAAAGGATGGATTAAAGTTAAGTATTCCAGAAGCTACGTACTTTTCTTTATAGCATTCATTACGTATCCTGTTTCAGGCCTCACTCCATCCTGATTTAGCTTAGCGCGTGCCTTTCGGCTTCCTCTCATTGTGTCTAGGCTGTCTTGTCTAGACACAACACAAACAATAGCCTAAGTGTTAATCAACACTCATTATGGAAATGTTCTATCAAAAAGCGACGAAATAATCCACAAAAACATGAATTTTTATTATTTAAACAATTCCCATATTTAAAAAATCCGCCAGGCATACATTAACCAGGTACTCCATAAAATCATCAAAGAAAAATTGTGAGTATTAACATGCCACACTCATTTATTAAGTTCTTACTGCAGACTTATATTGTTGTTTGTCATAATGTTACAAAATCGTAATTGATTTCTTTACACTGTAGTTCCTAGAAAATGAACCCCTCAGTAATAACAGCAAACACTTTTACATATATGTAGATGATGTACTGTGTATGGGGACAGATACCAAGAGACACTTGAACACATACCTAGAATATCTAAATTCACAACAAAAAACATACAATTAACCACGGAGCTAGGTGAAAAATCCATTAACTTTTTAGACCTTAACATAGATATCGCCACAAAATTTACAGAAAACCCCCAACAACAGAGACAGTAATACCCTCATGTTCACAACACCCAATAATACACAAACATGCAGCCTCCCATTCCATGGTGCATCGCCTCATGTCCACACCAATTTCAAAACAAAATTTCGAAACACAATTAGACATCTTCAAATACACTCCTGGAAATGGAAAAAAGAACACATTGACACCGGTGTGTCAGACCCACCATACTTGCTCCGGACACTGCGAGAGGGCTGTACAAGCAATGATCACACGCACGGCACAGCGGACACACCAGGAACCGCGGTGTTGGCCGTCGAATGGCGCTAGCTGCGCAGCATTTGTGCACTGCCGCCGTCAGTGTCAGCCAGTTTGCCGTGGCATACGGAGCTCCATCGCAGTCTTTAACACTGGTAGCATGCCGCGACAGCGTGGACATCAACCGTATGTGCAGTTGACGGACTTTGAGCGAGGGCGTATAGTGGGCATGCGGGAGGCCGGGTGGACGTACCGCCGAATTGCTCAACACGTGGGGCGTGAGGTCTCCACAGTACATCGATGTTGTCGCCAGTGGTCGGCGGAAGGTGCACGTGCCCGTCGACCTGTTACCGGACCGCAGCGACGCACGGATGCACGCCAAGTCCGTAGGATCCT
This sequence comes from Schistocerca serialis cubense, assembly GCF_023864345.2. Classification (NCBI taxonomy): domain Eukaryota; kingdom Metazoa; phylum Arthropoda; class Insecta; order Orthoptera; family Acrididae; genus Schistocerca; species Schistocerca serialis. The sequence goes on from NC_064638.1 coordinate 838,598,971, forward strand.
ACGCAGTGACGTAGGGGACCGCACCGCCACTTCCCAGCAAATTAGGGACACTGTTGCTCCTGGGGTATCGGCGAGGACCATTCGCAACCGTCTCCATGAAGCTGGGCTACGGTCCCGCACACCGTTAGGCCGTCTTCCGCTCACGCCCCAACATCGTGCAGCCCGCCTCCAGTGGTGTCGCGACAGGCGTGAATGGAGGGACGAATGGAGACGTGTCGTCTTCAGCGATGAGAGTCGCTTCTGCCTTGGTGCCAATGATGGTCGTATGCGTGTTTGGCGCCGTGCAGGTGAGCGCCACAATCAGGACTGCATACGACCGAGGCACACAGGGCCAACACCCGGCATCATGGTGTGGGGAGTGATCTCCTACACTGGCCGTACACCACTGGTGATCGTCGAGGGGACACTGAATAGTGCACGGTACATCCAAACCGTCATCGAACCCATCGTTCTACCATTCCTAGACCGGCAAGGGAACTTGCTGTTCCAACAGGACAATGCACGTCCGCATGTATCCCGTGCCACACAACGTGCTCTAGAAGGTGTAAGTCAACTACCCTGGCCAGCAAGATCTCCGGATCTGTCCCCCATTGAGCATGTTTGGGACTGGATGAAGCGTCGTCTCACGCGGTCTGCACGTCCAGCACGAACGCTGGTCCAACTGAGGCGCCAGGTGGAAATGGCATGGCAAGCCGTTCCACAGGACTACATCCAGCATCTCTACGATCGTCTCCATGGGAGAATAGCAGCCTGCATTGCTGCGAAAGGTGGATATACACTGTACTACTGCCGACATTGTGCATGCTCTGTTGCCTGTGTCTATGTGCCTGTGGTTCTGTCAGTGTGATCATGTGATGTATCTGACCCCAGGAATGTGTCATAAAGTTTCCCCTTCCTGGGACAATGAATTCACGGTGTTCTTATTTCAATTTCCAGGAGTGTATATTGGATATAACAATGGCTATAACCCTGAATTAGTTGACAAAATCCTGCACAAGAAAGAAAGACGAAAACTATTGCCCTGCATTTATGCCCCTTCTGCAATAACAACCACACCGAAATCCAACTGGTGCACTATTCCATATCTAGGTAAGCTATCAGGCAAACTAGCCGAAACACTGAAATCCCAAAACTATAAGACATCATTTTATGTAAGAGACACTGTAGCTAATGCCAGATGGTGAGCACATCACCACTTTCAAACTTTACACAGCACAGTAAACCTGCTACCTACCACAAAGTGTCCCAACAGTCAACAAATTCACACCCAAGTATAATGAAATATCCCTTATGTGTTTACATTCCTAACTGTAACTCAACTGTAACAATGAAATTTTTTGTATTTGTTAATGCACAATTTTTATAATCACAAAACGTAACCCCCAAAGGAAACATTGCTGTTGTACAACCAACTATTAGTTTACACTGGAACTGTTCACAACAAATAACAAAAATTGTAATTTTGTAATAATATGTATTCTAAATAATTCTAATTGTTGTCATACATGGTACTGCCAAATAATAAAATGTGATTTATTATGTTAAAGAACAGTTTTACAGAACAAAAAGTCAAAAGATCCGTTTGACAATTCCAAAGATAATACCAAAACTGAAGATCGTATGTAAGTGCGTTGTACCTTAGTTCACAAGGTTTTGTTCGTATGAACACACGCTCCTTGTAAACAGTAGCCAGTAGTTATCTGAAGATGGTCTAATAAGCCGAAAATTAGTTCATACAAACAAAAATCAGTAGAACAAACAACCGCGTAAGTGTTATTAAACCCTCAGTGTAGAAATGTTCTATCCAAAAGCGACGGAAGAATCCATAAAGAGATGAAATTTTATTATTTAAACAATTCCCGTAAATGAAAAAATTCCGCCAGACATGCAATAACTAGGTGCTCTATAAAATCATCAAAGAAAAATTGTGTTTATTACTGCAGATTTCTATTGCTGTTTGTCATAATTTTATAAAATCGTAATTAATTTCTCTACACTGTAGTTTTGATTGTAAAATTACAGTCGACGTACCAGTTTGGTCGGTGTGTCAGTGAGTATGGGGGGAGAGTTCAAAAGGCCTGTCAGAAGGCGGTATAGCGAGGACACTTGGAACTGAAGCGCTGTCAGTGGAGGACGTGTGGTGGTGTCTGTGACAATAAAATCAACAGTTGTAAACTCAGAATATTTTACAGTAGCAGACAGCTGTGCAATTGTGCAACTAGCGATGAAGATTTGACGGTGTGGTCGACCCTAAGACGCAGAGCAACCCAAAATATAAATGTTGTTGTTGTGGTCTTCAGTCCTAAGACTGGTTTGATGCAACTCTCGATGCTACTCAATCCTGTGCAAGCTGCTTCATCTCCCAGTACTGCAGCCGACATTCTTCTGAATCTGCTTAGTGTATTCAACTCCTGGCCTCCCTCTACGATTTTTACCCTCCTCGCTGTCCTCCACTACTAAACTGGTGATCCCTTGATGCCTCAGAACATGTCCTACCAACCGATCCCTTCTTCTAGTCAAGTTGTGCCACAAACGCCTCTTCTCCCCAATTCTATTCAATACTTCGACATTAGTTACGTGATCTACCCATCTAATCTTCAGCATTCTTCTGTAGCACCTCATTTCGAAAGCTTCTATTCCCTTCTTGTCCAAACTATTTATCGTCCATGTTTCGCTTCCATACATGGCTACACTCCATACAAATACTTTCAGAAACGACTTCCTGGCACTTAAATCTATATTCGATGTTAACAAATTTCTCTTCTTCAGAAACGCTTTCCTTGCCACTGCCAGTCTACATTTTATATCATCTTTATGTCGGCCATCATCAGTTATTTTGCTCCCCAAATAGCAAAACTCCTTTACTACTTTAAGTGTATCATTTCATAATCTAATACCCTCAGCATCACCAGACTTAATTCGATTACATTCCATTATCTTCGTTTTTCTTTTGTTCATGATCATCTTATATCCTCCTTTCAAGACACTGTCCATTCCGTTCAGCTGCTCTTCCAAGTCCTTTGCTGTCTCTGACAGAATTATAATGTTATCGGCGAACCTTAAAATTTGTATTTCTTCTTCATGGAGTTTAATACCTACACCGAATTGTTCTTTTGTTTCTTTTACTGCTTGCTCAATATACAGATTGAATAACATCGGGGATAGACTACAACCCTGTATCACTCCCTTACCAACCACTGCTTCCCTTTCATGCCCCTCGACTCCTATAACTGCCATCTGGTTTCTGTACAAATTGTAAATATCCTTTCGTTCCCTGTATTTTACCCCTGCCACCTTCAGAATTTGAAATGGAGTATTATAGTCAACATTCTCAAAAGCTTTCACTAAGTCTACACATGCTACTAACGTAGGTTAGCCGTTTCTTAATCTAGCTTGTAAGATAAGTCGTAGGGTCAGAATTGCCTCACGTGTTCCAATATTTCTCCGGAATCCAAACTGATCTTCCCCGAAGTCGGCTTCTACCAGTTTTTCCATTCGTCTGTAAAGAATTTGTGATAGTATTTTGCAGCCGTTACTTACTAATCTAATAGTTCGGTAATTTTCACATCTGTCTACACCTGCTTTCTTTGGGTTTGGAGTTATTGTATTCTTCCTGTAGACTGAGGGAATTTCATATGTCGCATAGATTTAGATCACCATATGGCAGAGTTTTGTCTGGACTGGCTCTCCCAAGACTGTCAATAGTTCTAATGAATGCCATCTACTCCCGGGGCCTTGTTCCCACTTAGGTCTTTCAGTGCTTTGTCAAACCCTTCACTCAGTATCATATCTCCCATTTCATCTTCATCTACATCCGCTTCCATTTCCATTGTAAGCAAGTGGAAATTGACATCTTGGATATTCGGGAGTCCAGCCAGATGTTCGCGTCGTTCTCGCACGATATTTCAACAACGTGCCTCGCTGTCCTCTTCGGGTGCTACCTGAGACTGGTCCTTGGGTCGATCGAGTCCAGTATTTACGCCTGGGAGGAACCAGCAGATGCCACCACCCGGCACAGAAGAATGGAGTGCTCAAAACACTGGTCCACAGAGCACAAACTCTGTCAGATCCTGATAGTCCGGCCACAGATATAGAACACTTACAATCAGTGTTCGGTAGGAATGGGTACACCTCTAGAGATATCCAGAAGGCACTTCAATCTGCCAACCGGCCAAAGTATCCAGAAGAAGAACCAGAGGAGGCAAAGAATATGGCACACCTGCCATATGCTGGACCTATCTCTACTAAGATCAGCAAAATTCTCCTGAAATATGACATCAGGAGCATATTTTGCCCACCCACCAAAATTGGGGCCATGCTGAGGAATGTAAAAGATGACCTGGCGCTACGCACGCCAGGTATTTACAACATACCATGCCAGTGTGGGATGTCATACATTGTCCACACCACCAGAACTGTGGACATCAGGGGTAAAGAACACCAGAGACATACCAGACTATGGCAGGCAACTAGATCAGCCATAGCAGAGCGTTGTCTGGAACTTGGTCATTCGATGGATTACGGTGGCACCAGGATTGTGACACGGACCTCAGGATTTTGGGACGGTGTCATTAAGGAGGACATTGAGATTGGGGTCACGGACGGTCTAATCAGCCGTGACTCGGGATGCCGGATCGGCGCTGCCTGGAGTCCAGCGCTTGAGCTTGTGAAAGCTCAACGCAGGACATTCCGGGATTCTACAGGAAGTGGAAGTGTAGACCGAGAGAACGGCCTTGAGACGGGGTGTCGGACATTGGAGACCAGATCTGACACACCCCAGATCATGAACTCGACTTCAGAAGACGGCCAGGCCGGGTGCGGACGGCGGAGGGAACAGCGGCGACCAGAGAAGGACAATGTAGCCGCGTCTGGCGGGCGGGGACCACAGATGGAACACTCGACTCGGCGCAGACCTGTTAGGGAACAGCCAGCTCCTCCCAGGCATAAATACTGGACTCGATCGACCCAAGGACCAGTCTCAGGCAGCACCTGAAGAAGACAGCGAGGCACGCTCTTGAAATATCATGCGAGAAAGACGCGAACATCCGGCTGGATTCCCGAATATCCAAGATGTCAACAGATCGCCGGGAACGCATGAAGAATTACAAGTGGAAATTGTGGATGTCGTTCTTCTAGGATGAACGACAGTTGTTTTGTATACGAAATATGATCAGTGAGCTTACAAATCGTATATTCATCGTGTTTTGTTTTGTTAGTGAGTGTTTCGCACAAGTTGTAATATATTATCGTCCATAAACGCAAATTTACGCATTTAGATGTATAGGAAGAGAGACGTCAGAGCCCGACTGAGAGCTGCGGCGCTGGGTTGGGCAGCGCGGCGCGCGACCAGAGGCGAGCGCCCACACAGCCGCCCACTTGATGGGGACGGGACGCGATTCCGCCGATCGATGGCGTTGCCAAGCGTCGCTCCGGTCCCCACCCCATGAAGCGCGCAGGTTACTATGGAAACAACCTCCCCGCCACATTCGCGCTCTCGAGGTCTCTATAAATGGCCAGTAGAACTGAAAGCGCACATACTGCGCACTTTTCATCTCCTTAGAAACGTATACCGTCAAAACTCTATAAATTAGGAACTGCATGTGAAAATTATTGAAAAGCTAAAAGTGATTCTGCTTGCAATTGTTGTTAAAAGAGATACTAAATGGAACAAATTACTCAGCGAATAAACAGTAATGGAAGATGAATTTATGACTGTAACGCAGATGTAATGGGTGTAGGCGAGTGAGGCAGATAGGTGAATGGATGGTAGATGGACTAAGGAATCCCTTGATAGATTAAAAGGGATAAGAAGAAACAGACTTATGGAACGCAGATAGATGATGATAGGAAACTTACAGCGGGAAATTCAGTTGACTACTGAGGTGATGAACTGATTTGGACACTAACTCACATTCGAAAGGATTTGGGCTCTTTTCTCCAAGTGACAGCCCAGTTATCGATTTAAGCCGCACCACACCTAATCGTCTAATGCGAAGCAGTGGAGATCTAAAGACATCGACTGTTAGCGTCATCAAGTCCGGAAGAAATTGTGTCCAATGAGGATTTGGCAAAGCGCCTACTACGTTTTCAGGGCACTGGTTTACTCTACGCGATTCACGGGGAGTGAAACCACACAATGGACCCTGGTTAGATGTGGGCTCTAGTAGGCTAGGATCGCTTTTCTTTTCATCTCCCTGTTCAAAGCATAGCTATACTTCACAGAGATAAGAAGGAACTAGTTTCATCTAGTCGAAAGAGAATCCATTCACGGAGAGAATTAAAAGGAATTGAGGATTACAGTCGTTACGAATAAGATTTCCCTCGGCACAGCGAGTTGTCTGAGATGATTGAGTTCTAAACTATCGATACCACAGGCTACTCAGTTAAAACTAGAACTAGTGCGATGTCACACTAAGGACAAGTGTCCCATGTGCAACCTACTCAGAACAGTCAAGACCAGAATCCTCTCCAGATCGGAGTCTGAAACAGAAAACCACTCCAGATCGGAGTCAAAGCCAGGAAACCACTCCAGACCAGAGTCTGAATCGGAAGGCAGCGCTTCAGACTGGAGTCTGTTTCGGAAGGTCCACTCCAGACCGGAGCCTGAATTGGAAGATCAAGTTTCTCCTCTCCTCACTTTTCATCAAATCTCAGTAAACTCCATAAAAGCCCTCCTTCAACCGCCCCCACAAGGGTTTCGTGCTAATCACAAGACTCCACGAGCTCCATGTGTCCCCTCTAACGAGTCTGCTATACCCATCGGCCAATCCTAATCAAAGTTATCAATATTCTCCTCTTTCGAGGAGAAGTAGCCAATCTCTGACTCGCAAATTCCCACGCAGAGAGGAAAAGACATTGTGCTCCCAACCTGTTTTTTCCAACAGCCACTTTAGGCAGCATGTTCTGAGTTAACTTATAGCTCTAAAGTGAAGAACACATTTATTACAGAGTTTATGACATGGACAGCTATCAGGCGCATTGGCTAAACTAATAGGAGTGCTTTTGTTTCCCAACATCATTTCAGTGCTGCCATAAATGTTGCATTCCTTATAAAATTGTTTGATGGTTGAGGTTTCCAGAAAACTCTGCAGGCAGAGGGATGACATCACCTGACAGCTCCCTTGATAGCGTCTGGTCCAAAATGAACACGGAAATCTGCGAATCGTTATGACCGCTATCCCTGTTCACAAAAGGCGTTTACGACACTGTCGGAACCCGTTGGCTGGGCGACCTAGATCCCTCTCTCATGCCCCTGCATCTGCTGTGGCTACAAGCCACTTATAACCAGGTCCAGGTAGGTAGTTTTTTCGCCTCATGGGCCAAATGCATTGTCTGCGTACCGGTGAGAAATTCTTGGGACCACATTCTGTCCCCAGTAAGTGCTTCGAGATGTTCCTTTCTTTAATAGTTGCACATCGCTACCAACGCCCAAACTTCCACTGCAAGATTTACTGTTAAATAAGGAAACTTCCTGCTTGTTCTCAATTCCAGAAAAAATACTATTCGAAGGAGAGAACCACCATTAAAATCCTGCATGGATTAACAATGTACATGCTCCTATCAATGCTTGCCCATGCCGATAACTCCCTGTCATCTCACAAAAACGATATCTTTGGTGTCAAATCAACATTAAAGAGTACTCCTGAATATGGAAACTACCGAGAGAGTGACACGTCCTCTCTCAACTTAACGACTGAGACAAGCAACATTTGCATTGAGATGTCGATACTAACAGACAAGCAACACTGCTTCGACTATCGCAGCAGAAATCAATGTGAAACGTACGACAAATGCATCCAATAGGACAGTGCGGCAAAAGTTGGCATTAATGGCCTATGGCAGCAGGCTGCCGACACGGGAGCCTTTGCTAACAGCACGACATCGTTTGCAGTATCTCTTCTGTGCTCAGGACTAAATTAGTTGTACCCTAGACGACTGTAAAACCGTGGCCTGGTCAGATGGCTCCCGATTTCAGTTGATAAGAGATGATGATAGTGTTAAAGTGTGGCCAGGTTTTCAACTAGGTACTGTGCAAGCTGGTGATGTTTCCATAATGATATTGGCTATGTTTATATGAGATGGACAGGGTTCTCTGATCTAACTGAACCGATCATTGAATGGGAATCGTTATGTTCGGCTACTTATAGAAAATTTTCAGCCATTTAACGATGGAATTTTTATGGATAACAATGCGGCACGTCACTGGGCCACAACTGTTCGCATTTATTTCGAAGAAAACTCTGCACCGGCAACAATTTCTCATTTATGAATGACTGTAGACACAGCACGGCTCAATATTTAAGCAGGGGACTTCCAACGACTTGGTGAGGCCGTCACGTCGAGCTAATGATTACACTGACGAAAAGGAGGTCCGACAAGATTTTAGGAGGTACCCATGACTTTTGTCACCCCAGTGTAAGTCTGAAAGAGTGGAACTGTCCAAATTTTGTACAGAAGAGTGGATGAATAATTTATTATTACAACCTGTGGAATGACCATAGCAACATGAAATAGAAGAAACGAACTCAACACTAGCGGTCTACCCGAATATCGAAGAGCAAGCATAACTCGGGTAATCCAAATCCAGGACACCTCGATCAAATACTATATGTACCACGAGACTACTAGGAATGTGGGATTTCCATTTCATTTCACTTTGTCTCAAATGTTCGACATGTTTTGGGAAAACATAGTCTTATACAAAATTTTAGCAATAGACGAAAGTAATTTAATTCTTCACAAAGTGGGAGATCAGCTTGTTGGACAGACGCACAATTTGTATCCCGCTAATTTGCAAAAAAGATGCTTCGTTTATGTATCTTACATGAAGAAGAAATGTATTTTCAGATGGGAAGCTCTACAGAAGATTCTGTATTTTTGTTATTACAAATGAATGAAAGCGAATGACAATTAACAAGAGAAGACGGAATGTCAGTGACATGTGCAGGAAAGGTAAGAACATCTATAAAGTTAGGACAGGGAGATATAGAAGAAGTCAGTGGTTTTAGATATCTGAGATGAGATAAGAAGGGGAAAACACGTGTATCAGTTGCCAAGGAAGCGTTTAGTAAGAACAAGAGGCTTCTATGTATTACTTTGCAATGATCTCACACAAAGTTGCAGCATAGTGAATATGTTTTCCTGGCCTCCTTCATGGTGGCAAAGCGTCACCTTCCTTGCCACTATGGTACGGTACAACTTTTTTAATGTCGTGGAGTCATACAGATAGGCAAAATTTGGGATCGCGTCGATAGACTTCCATGTCCTATCAGTTACGCCACTAGATTTATTTTCTTAGGAGTACTGTAACGTTTGTGGTTTCGGGGTTGATACCCGCGAAAACAACGCGCTCCTTGACATCTTAGGTTGTCGGCTGTTCTGCCGGATATCAGCATCGTACTAGCACGATATTTCGGTCACGTAGCTCGTAACCTTCATCAGGTGCGACCTGAGACTGCTCCTCGAGTGGACCTGGTCCAGTATTTATGCCTATGGCCTTCCCCCTTCCCCCTCCTTGGTGGAGGGGGAAGGCCACAGGCATAAATACTGGACCAGGTCCACTCGAGGAGCAGTCTCAGGTCGCACCTGATGAAGGTTACGAGCTACGTGACCGAAATATCGTGCAAGTACGACGCTGATATCCGGGAGAACACCCGACAACCCAAGACGTCATTGGATCACCGGGAATGCCTGAAGAGTTACATCAATGCGCTCCTTACTCGTCACATGTATGGACCTGGATGTGTGTGGATCACAGTGTCTGAGAGCACTGGACTGAACAGGCGGAGTAAAATCTGCAGCCACAGTAAATTATTCACTTGCCGGAATTAAAACTAACTGAACATGATCGGGTAGTCCTGTGAGAAGGGTCCATTGGGACCACCAGCATATTAGACGACATATTGGATGAATGCCTAGACATCAGGTCCAGCAGTGATCTTCTGCGTACACTGAATTACGAAAACGAGTGCAGCTAGATGGGACTGCCAAGGGGAAGTAACCGTGTGAGAAAAGTAGAACTACCAACAAAAGGCTAATGTTATAAGAGTCGGAGCGCGAAATGTCGGAGATTTGAACGCAGCAGGGAAGTCATGAAACCTGAAAAGAAAAATAGTGAGACTGAATCTAATATAGACAAAGGTCCCGGGTTCGAGTCTCGGTCCGGCACACAGTTTTAATCTGCCAGGAAGTTTCATATCAGCGCACACTCCGCTGCACAGTGAAAATTTCATTAAGTAAGCTACTGTATGTGCAATTACTTCAACTACCCTCACATGTCTGGCTGTTTTAGTTCATGATGTGCTCTCCTCTCTCCCCCTCTGAAGCTGTCCAAACACACACTGTGTTGGTATGCGCAGCATTGCTGCCACTCAATGCATACAGAAGGGCATGGGCAAAGGCACATACGTTTGCATTGTGCTATTGAAGTATCTGTATATTGTGCAATGCGTACATTATCCTATATGTAGTACGGAATTATGAATTAAACACAATGATTATTAACAAGCGATGAGTCATTCCTTCGAATCGTATCATGTAGCACTTATCACCCAATAAAAGTATTTTCACAAATACGGTAAAGTTCAAAGCTCAGCGCGTAATTAGCTTTCTCGAAGAGTAAATGTTTCTCCAATCTTGGTATCTCTTTCATCAAAATAGGTATTTGTACACTTCTTTCCCCGATAGCTGTATCGAATTTTGCCCTGCAGTTTCATTTTCATGAAACTCATTGCGTATCGCGTCATATCTCCAGAATTATCTGTCGTACTATGATATAAATTTGTAGGTATATTCAGCGGCATACCTGGATATGAATACTGCCGGCGAAATGTGTTGCGAGTATAGTTAGTAGCAAATAAGTGATAAATTTAAACTCATTATGACACGGCAGTTATTCACGCATGTCAGTCTTTATGGCGTCATATGTCCTGGAGTATGTGTCGACAATAATATAATTTTGCAAGTTCATTCAGTGGTATTGTGAACACTGTCTGTAAGATGTTTCGCAAATGCAGTTAGTAGTAATAATTTAAAATGCCTCTTGCGACAGCTTAATCGCTTGAACAGCGAACATGTAGTTGCCAGCAAACTTTTTTTGTCTTTTCATTATTTTATGCGGGTCGTAATCCAGGAAAAGTTTCGTAAATATTTGAAACTACGCTTAAAAGTTGTTACAAGTCACTAAGTGCTCTCATTCTCAAATATTGGATGGATAAAACCTGGATATTCGCACACCATGTGCTACACTTCTTTTCACTCTCCTGCCTGGCTATTGCCCCCAAAAGAGATTCTTTCCAGACAGTAAGTGATATGTATACTCAGTTTGGTAGACATCGCTCTTGTGGTTTCGGAGCAGATGTGGAATATACATTCATGTATTGAATTTTATAATAGTAATGTATATCTTTTTTTCTAAATAGTTTTGATGAAATAAAACCCAGACGGTGACCCAAGCAATGTCCACGTAACCTGTGAAAACCCCATGAAAATTCGGATACTAGTACTAACAAACTTATATGTCGAGCAACCACAGCCGAAGAACTTGTATGTAGTGTGAAGGGCAATCAAACAATTAGAAATCAGAGATGATAAAGTAGTCTATAATAAACTGAGGGACAGTCAAAGTCAGCAATACCTATTTACTTTGTTTTCATCGTCTGACAACCGATTTCATACCTTTGAGCTACGTCTTCAAGGCATACAAAACTAATACTTCATGTGCCACAACTTCCAAGGTGCAAGTGCGCATAAAAACATGTCATTCCTGGGGAAAACCCTGGAGGAAACGGCGGATGCGCAACCGATCCGAACCATGAATAATCACTAAAACTTCTCCAAAATTCTGTCAAAAGACGAGCCCTTACAGCACATTGCAGTCGACGTATGATAGGATGAACCCATCGTCAAAAATGTAATGGAAAAAAATCTTTTATCTGCATTTAGTTTCAATTAAATTTTCCTTGTATGTATGACAAATATCACTTTGCAACGTGTGATTTCGTGAGCGGTCTCGACATCAGGCGGGTAATTGTACATTACTCTTGTGGTATGGCACATCGTGACTTACTGTGTTACTGGTTGTGAATAACGACATTCGCATAATTATCTATCGAGGTTTGAGTTAGGATTTCCAAGCCTGTCCCTCGTCCTTGAAAATTTAATTCTAAACAGTAAAATTTCATATAACACATGAAATTCACCAACACTTCGTGGAAATGCACGTTTTTTTTTGTCTTGATACTACCTCTCAAATGTCATATATATTAAATAATGTGAGCAGTGATGAAAAAATCATAGACAAAACATTAAGCTGAAGTGGAACTCGAAGCATTGACTCGTCCAAGACCGTTTACCAGGCGCTAATGCTAGCTGCTTGACCACAATGGTTTCCTACACCTAGTACCTTTGCTCAGATACATCAGTCACGTAACAGACGCAGAAACCTCCAGCGATTTTCTCGGAACTGCCTGAGTAGTGCACCGTACTACTTGCACATTATATTGTTTTAGTGGCCTACTAAAGGTGCACAGAGTTTGAAGGAAATCCGTGATTCCAACGTCATGTTCACCCATTGTCGGTTTAGTATGGACTACTTTACCACCACAGATTTTAAACTGTTTGACTGTCCTATCGTCTACTAGTGTTGAAGAAGCGTGTTGAGACAGACAGACATGACCGTATTACAGTCTTATTATTAGTTTACTTGTTTGAGTTGCAGTCGGTGCACTTGGATATTGTCAGTAACTACGCTTTAGACCCAAATCAGGCACGATTTTTGATGTGCTTGTCAAAGTTATATTTAACATTTATGTAAACTGGTATGTATTCGCTTATTAAAAATAGCCGTGCGAAAATGTTGCAGTTATATTGCTTATTTAAGACACAAGCGTTTCATATGCATGATAATTCTAGAAGCTGAAGAAATGAATAAAAACTTGTACTACGGACGAGACTTCAACACATGGCTCATTGCTTAATCGTTTCACCTACATAGCAATTGTGACTGATTTGGTGGCTGGCTGGGGCCGTGCATAATTTCTGCATGGGTTATTATCTGTTTTACATTCGAATGAATTATTCTGAAGGGAAGAGTTTAGAGACCTCAGAGACTCCAAAGAACATTACCTGGGATGTGAACTGTTCTACACTTTTATCTTTCTACTTGCCTAATGGTTAAGTTGTTTAACTCTCTTTGTTTTACAGTAATCTGCTTGTGCTTATGTGTCTTGCAAAGGAAAATTGCTTTGTGTGTAAACTGTTTGGATCTTATCATTTCTAAACTAATCTAGTTTGTACTTGAGGCGATCATTAACTGGCAATTCGATCCGTGATTGTTTCTTTTTAAATATTTAATTTATCGATACTTGTTCTTTAAGACATCTGCGCATATTTTCTGGACATATCCGATGTTGGGGTTATCTTGACAGCACATGATGTGTCGCAGCCAGACTATTGGGCGAGGTCCGTGTTTCAGCTTTGTCCCCACAGACATAATTGGTCGTCAGCCTCGCTGGGGATAGCTTGATCATTTTATATCTACTGTTGTATTACTGAACTTTCGTTTTGTTGTCGCTGCGACACCATAGAACAATAAATTCTGCAGGGTCATGATGAATGACGTTCAGTTTCCCTGGTCCACTGCTTCCTTCCCCAGCTCACTACCACAGGCAGAATGGGTTTCACTGCGAGTATGTCTTTCTGGCTCTATGTAACCCATGTTGCCCATACAGACAGTAATGTTGCTTCTCTGACTTGTCAAATGGTAATATTCACCCTGACATACTCTTGCAAGTCGCTCCATGACATAAGGGCACGACATTCTCCACGCTCAGAAACAAGTAGTATCTCTCGTGTCTTTAGCTGAGACCATTTTCCTAACGCTGCCTCTTTCGTTGCAGCAGAGCAAACCGTATAACATCGATACTGCACGCCCATCCCTACCACATGTAGTCGACCTAACACATGTAACCTCGTTGTGTCCGTTCTTACTTCCACGTTTGCTATATAGTAAAATATGGCTCAGTTTTTCTCTGATAATTCTGCTGTGTGCCGCAACTCCTCACGGAATTCTTTCTCTACTAGTTCCTAACATGTCAAGACGTTTTGTCACTGCAGCAACACAGAACAAAACTGTTTATTTACCATATGGTATGCTGCTTCTATATTGATCATACTTCAATAAATTATTGCATCATTGAGCCGCTAATGCAAGTTTGAAGACTGCTAACTTGCTGTATAGTAAGCTCAGCCGTTTCTGTATTTCACCTAAATCATTGTTCACTGTCTTCATCATATACTGGGTGTTGAGATAATGCCATTGTTAAGTCATATGCGATTTTGGTGTTGTTCAGAGCACCTCATTATTAGGTCGTCATTTGTGTCATATGCCACACAATTACATCTATAGCAGTGTCTCCTTATGTTTGAACTTACCTAACTGTGTTATTCAGCGACTGGACATCTTCGATATCCACTGTTACAAACACCATCTTCAAAATTTTGCCTCCTGTGTCGAAATTAACCTATTTTGTTATGAACTATCATCCATGGTACAAGGTCAGCGATTTGCGTCTGTTGAGTTCTCAGCTTGATATATGACAACTTCAATTCCTGCAATTCACCCAGCAACACTGTGTGAGTTTTATTACCCTGTGCACCCTTATGTAGCTCTACAAATGCTTCCTTCATTGTATGAACTTCATTCCTTATCTCCCACACGTCAGTTGTTAACTTCAATTGCCACTGGTGACTCATCATCAACATATCCGATTGTTGAGAAAATAATACACCTGCCCCCAGTGCCTAAATGTGAACCACGCACATACCTCCTCCATTGATTCTGTGCAGTGACATCAGGATAATCACAACCCATCAGGTAGCTCCTGGTGATTTAGCACATAAGGAAACAAACTTCTGTCATCCTTTCCATCCTTCGAAAAGCACATATACACATAAACTAAGAAATAACACGTGACTCTTAGAGGACTGTAACATTTCCTAGTACAGCTCTAGTTACATTTGACAAGAATACAGCCGGCCGCGGTGGTCTAGGGGTTCTAGGCGCTCAGTCCGGTACTGCGCGACTGCTACGGTCGCAGGTTCGAATCCTGCCTCGGACATGGATGTGTGTGATGTCCTTAGGTTAGTTGGGTTTAAGTAGTTCTAAGTTCTAGGGAACTGATGACCACAGATGTTAAGTCCCATAGTGCTCAGAGCCATTTGAACCATTTTGACAAGAAAACAACTCATAGATATAGCACAACTAGACTACTATTTTTCACGTTACCCAAATGCATATGCTACATTATGCACGTCCTGCCCATCTACTGGTACACGCTTCTGAAAATTTGTGGTTTTTCAGTGCATCTTGACTTCATTGTAGAGACCTGCAGCAATGCAACTTCCATTCCTTCAAATCCTCACATAGATGACAGACGTTTTGGTCAGAAATTGTACATTCAAAATTACTGGATAAGTCATCTGGATGCCCTCATGAGGACTGTGATACTTATTCGAAAATTTCTTCTTTTCGTTTGAGGCATGTAGGGGCTGCCGATCAGTGCCCATTAATCCACTCCATATTGTCATAATTGTGCCTGCTGTGTGGACTTTTACTGTCTCTCTAAAGTTCTTATCTTGGCTCGCCTTATATTCTGCCTTACCTCCTATATGCTTTTAGCAAATTTATCAGTTCACAGTTCGTCCTTTCTTACAAATAGAGACATCAGAAGGGGACGGCAAAAGGCCTGTATCAGTACACACTTCAGATTTATTGATTTTCGATTTGAAAATTATGTACTGAGAATATGTATCTCAGACCATGTGATTGCTGATATAATAAATCAATTTTAGAGATTCTTATCACTCACTCCATTCAGTCATTACCCTGTGAATGGAATGAGGTTGCTCAGAATTTCTGGATAGTCGTATATGACATAACTGCTTTATCAAAATTGATGCAAAATTTGTGCCCTGATCCAAGGCTAAGGTACCAGCTACTCCAGGTTGAAGTATTCAGTTGTTCACTAAAGCTGGGCTACTGTATAAATCTGCTGATCAGGAACAGCCGCTGTTGCTAAGACCATGAAAAGTTACCTATAATTATGAGTACATATTTATTTCCAGCAGGTCCCAAAATATCGAGACAAATCATTTGAAAGGGCTTAAACGCATCTGATAGTCTTTGTAAAGGGTGTTTCTGAAGACAATCAACTCTTCATATACAAGGCACACAGTCCTTCATGTTCTGCTCAACATCATGTTTCCTTCTTCATCACTGGAGTACTTCTGCTAGATGCCTGGCATCTTCCATCACCTGATGACATGTAGTAACGCACTACAGATAGCACTTCATTTCTGAATGTTGTTAGAATCATAATTTTCTGTCTGAATTTCACCATTCTGTAGAGCAAGCCCTCATGCATCATGACTTGTGCTTGTGACCTGAATACCTCACAGTCCTTGTCAGTTGCTTGTGCTCTCTGACACTTTGTTAAACTCTTGCCTAATTCTTCCAGGACTGCAATTCTCCCACTCAGCATATCTGCATTTGTGTGCTTCTTGAGCAGTTTGTGGAATACCTCATAATCAAATTCGCTAAGTCTGAGTGCCTATCTAATCAATGCTTATGTCATCAACCTACTTGATGGGTCTTCAGCACTAGCAAGTATTTCAATTAATCATGGTCTGTGGCTATCTGAGTCTCTAGTCCATATTAATAGCAACGAAAGTGCACTATCCCTTATATTATTCTAACATTTCATTTCCCATGGTGGAGTAGTTGGACTGAGCTATACCCAATCTCTTGACAAATATGTTAGTAGATGTTCCTGACCATCGATGTTCTGGGTTAAAATATTCACAACAGGCCCATTATTAACGTCACAGAAGAGGATAAATTCCTTCTAAAAATCAGGAGAGTCTAGCACTGGATTAGAAACTAGTACTACCTTCAATGTCTCTAATGCTAATTGACATTCAGCTGCCACGCTTGTTCAACAAAAGATGTGAGTGTTTCATGATCTGTCCACAACTCTGTATGAATTTTTAGTAATGATTGCATGAACCAAGAAATGACTGTAGTTGTTTTGTAGTTAGTGCCACTGTGAATTTCCAGATTGCCTCTGTTAGATGAGTACGCCTTTGAACACTTGTCCCACTAATCACATTTGCAAGGTAATTTACCTGTCCCTGTACAAAATGGCACTTGTCTATGCTACATGGTAGACATGCACTTTTTTATGTGTTCCACATGCTCTGGCTTATCATTTGAAAATATAATGATTTTATGCAAATATGCATGCACATTTTTGGCTTTAACCCATGTATGTATAGCTCTATCCAGTAACATTTTGAATGTGGGCGGTGAGTTTTTCAGTCCAAAAGGCACCCCGATGGGTCCATGAAAGTGTTCTTTGTTCTATCATCCAAAAGTACCTGTAACTGATGATACTTTTTCTCACAGTCATTGCTGGCATTTTCCTATGTTGTCGAATGTTTCCATAATGTTGGGTGTCAGATATGAAACCATCATGGTCTTTGCACTCAAGTAATGATAATAATAATGGAACCTGGATTTCCTGGTACAATTTTTGAATTTTTGGGCACCATCACAATATTTACACTCCATACACTATCACTGTATTCTGTAATACCATCTGCTGCATGCTGAACTATAAACTCTTTTATTAAGGATTGAAGTTATCTTGCTCTACAGTATGGCTTCCCATACACCAGTGCATTGTCGTTTACCGGTAAACGGTGCTGGATAGTTGGTATTGCTGGTGAAGGCCCCTTCATGTTAAATAAATTCATGAAGCATAGGAACAGAACTTCCATTGCTTGCTGATGACAAGAGACCCACTTATCCTCGTAAAGTGCAGCATCAATGGTTGATTTGTGTCTCTGGGTATCCCCTGACCTATCAATATCTTTCTCATCTAATACCACTAATGTGGCTATCATTAGGCCCTATGACAGACTAACCAAGTCCTTGCCGAAATCATCCAGACTTACAGGAGCCATAAGTGCAGATTTAATAACCATTATTACTGATGTGCACTACATTTGTACACATTAAGCAGTGTATTCTATCCAATTCTTAACTTTGTATTAGCGGCTCTACCTCATGTCCTGTGGCAAATTGATATCAACAAAAACTCATACTAACTTCCCCACACCTACTGCTATTTCATCACAAGAAGTAAATTTTAATATGTGTGTTCACAGTTTAGTCAGCGGCACCTTTATCAGGGGCACATTTCGTGGCATCGCCTCTCTAGCAGCTGTATCCCCCAATGAAACCAAAGTCCCAACAAGTTCCACCATACACTTTGGAAGATCGATGTTGGTGTGATGTTTGTTGAAACATCTAGCACGAGAATGGTGGTGGTGTTATTAACCACTCCATGTAACTTATAACATGGAGGAAACAATCTCCTCTTGTCTATAAGATCCAGACTGATGACTGACACTTGTGCTCTTGTGCCCACTAATAGTATGTTCCTTGCCTTTTACATAGCCTGACAAGCAGCATTCCCTCTGTGCATCTATGTGTGCAATGTTAGTTCCTGTTGGAATGGCTTCCAGTGGTTGAAGTACTCCCATTGTGCATTCAAGTTCCTGACACTGCTTCCATACATGATCTTTATCTAGGCAACTCTATGATTTTACTTCTATGGACAAGGTGGTCCATACATGATGTAGTCGTAATGCTGATTGCTTTAGTTGAGGCTTTACTGTAAGAGCCACAGCTAAATACCTGGGATTTGCCATTCTCATTCTACATGGTGTTTCTGCAGGAATACTGTGTAAGAAAAGTCCAAAATCCAATTTTCAGCTTCTCAGAGCATTACTCTATATGTTTCCACACTTTGTATCACCTATTATGCCAGTGCAATAACCCTTCAGATACTATGCAGAAAGGTTTCTACTGACTTCTGAAGCTTCTGCACTAAGGTACTCAGTTTTTCCTGAGAAAAGCATGTGGTGTTCTGTTTTCCTTAAATTTGTCTTAATCCATAAACCAGCTGTTGGAAAGTTTCCACCTTACTAAGTACTTCATGGCGTACCATATACATCTTCGCTTCACCTGTCACATGTAAACTATCCACACAGAGAGTAATCCCGTCTGACAAATCATTCATTTCAGCTGCAGCTCTAACATTTTCAATAAACGCAGTTATATCCTTTGCTGATTTACCGGAAACGTTATTGACAACATAACTGCCGAAGTATCGAAAGAAGGAGAGGGTACACGTACTTGTTTCTCGGTTCATCAGACTGTGATAGTAATTGCTCAACCACAGCTTCTAAAGCCTCTACTTTACTCTTCCTTTTCCTACTGTTGTTGGGAATTTAACCCTGATAATATTTACACCTGTTCCCTTAAAGTGGCAACAGTCTCAGATGTGATAACAGACAGTATTTCTGGAATTTTGCCTAAGTTGCTGCTGCCATTTACAGTAACATGGAAAAATGGAGAAAACTGTACCTTGAGATACAAGCAATAACTACCAACTAATCTTTCCAGTGCATCATCGCCCAGTGAGATCAAGAACAATCCTGTGCCACGTGTCCAAATCGCCTTCAGGTACCACACGTAAATGCCTAAGCCTTGGTACAGGGTAGGTCATGCCCAGAAAGGTTAAAAAACGTACAGCAAACTGGTGTTAAATACGTTTCCCTAACATTTCCTTTAAACAACGACAAATCAACGGGTTCCTCTGGTCTAACAAATGACCCCTCACAGTGTTACTGATATCCCTATGAATTGATACGGCCTACAGTAAAAACAAATACACTCCAAGGCCTTCAGTGAGGGAAAAGAGGGCATCACAACACACTGTAATGGTCTTGCTAAACGGCGCTGTAGACGCAGCCACCGGTGTCTCGAGGTAACAGCCACTCTGACACCAATGTAGAGTGTCGGAACCACTTGGTGACAACAGTGTTCCGATCAGGGGCTGGTGTCAAGTTGTAACCGAGAGATCGAGCGAGATGTGAGAGTCAATTGACCAGTGTATGTCCAAAAGTATCAGCAGTACAGTGTTACCTGTAAATACATTTATTAGTCCAGCAAAGTTTTCAAAGCCTAAATATCTTCAAAACTGCAGGCGGCGACTGGGAGCGGGGACAAGTGTCGTGAAGGAATGCTAACGTCTCGTCAGCGAGTCGTGATATTGCTGTAGCAGTTCAGTGCCTTGGCTAAGTGCGGTGCTGGCAATTATAGCGGGCGAAGCAGATGCGGTCCGCCAGACCTATAAGTAACTCGGATTGGTTACCACCTGTTCTCGAAGATCACCCCATCATGTGCTCGGGTAGATTCTGCTGCTTGTGGCTACAAATGCTGATTGTCGTGTAGAACGGCCTGATCACCCACCATTAATCGACCAAGACTGCAGCAGACGTTCATGATTCGGCAGGAGGCTGCATGGATGCACCTCGCCTGGTCGGCACGAAGTTGGCAGTTTTGAAACGAAACACGATGACCCATTGGAGGAGGAGGGCAGGCTGTTTACCATTTTTTAGATCCCCGATGTTCTGGTAGTAGAGGGAAGTTGGTTGCTCACAAGTCTTCTCATGTGCGACAGCTCTATAGGCAGCAACGAGAGACCACAACTGTGGTATGCATCTGTTTTGGCTGTATCATTGTTGAAGTCAACAAGCAGTTATCAGGCTCGCCCATCATGAACAGTTCATTGTGGTGTGCCTGGAACTCATTAGACTGTCAATCGATAAGGGCAGAATGGCAGCAGGTGTTCTTGTGATCCGAATGCTCGTTATTTATAGGGACTGAGCCCCCACTCATGACACAATGGCTCTGAGTACATGAACGTATCTGTTCCTATTTATTGAATCCGCCAACGCTCCTTCCGTCGCTGTGGTGATGTCAATAATGATTTTAGGCCGACGAGCTAGGTTTTTGTGTCGACGTTTGAGTTTTTAGTGGTGTCCGGATTGTAGTTTCGTAGAGTTCACTCGCAATGCCTTGCTATATAATACAGGAGTGCTTGCATTTCTGTTTGCCCCATTACGAGGTCTTTTGTATTGGCGGTACGTCATTTCAACATATCGACTAGCACAATAGTTCCACTGCAACATACTCCATTTTGAACTCGCTTGGTTGAACTTAAACGAAAATTTTGAAATCCGCACAATAAAATTATTCTGCTGTACAATCAATGACGCTTTGTTCAGTTTTACATTTACAATACATTAAATTTTATTCATGGTAGTTTGCACTGTGAACCACTGGGGTACATATGACCTCACCTAAATTTCTTTTTGTTTCTTGAATGTGACATGTGTGTCAACAGAATCATGATGATACATTAACAGCTGTATCTATGTTTACATGTTAGATCAGTAGAATATTGGCAATTTATCACGTATGTATAACTCAGTGAAACGAAAAGATACTCTATAGTTTTGTTGTCTTAGTTAATTTATTTTTGTAATTTAATGGTTTTATCATTTAGATAACGTTTATTTTCCACCTGTATTAAAGGTTTCTTCCAATTTAGCTTTAAAAAATATATATGCATATGCTTCTCATTTTGCCTAGTGTCTATTAAATTTTTCTTTTTCTTTAATGTTTCCAAATTTACCTTTATGTGTCAAAGAAATCCTTGCATTATTTTTATGAGCACTTTTGGGCCAAGTTTTTAAAAGTCTGGAAATTCACATTTGCTAAAATTTGAAAAGTAATAACAGCTATAATAATAATAACAATAACAATAACAATAATAATAATAATAATAATAATAAAAGTAGAAAGCGTTTATTTATTCTATGCCCAACTCCTTACCACTCCCAGATATAGGCTCCCTGCCACTTCAGAGGCAATAAATTAAATGTCATGCCTGATGCGGCATAGAAAGTGAAAAAGTTGTAAGCAATAAAGTTTTTTTCCCTGTCGCCATTTTGTGGGGAATGTCAGAGAGAAGTAGTTCGGTAGAATTTCAAATAATGTGGAAAGTTTGTTGCAAGTCACTAACTGCTCTCATTCTCAGATTCTGCATGAAATATTCCGTTTATCTGCACGCAGTGCTCAAACTTCTTTTTCACCCCTACCTCCTTCCCTTGAGAGGTAGGTGGTTCTTTGCCCTACAAAGACTCTTTCCATACAATAAATGATACTTGTATCACGTTTGGTTGAAATATATCCAGTAGCATAAGAGGAGAAGTTGAACATGTATACACACATGCTTACAGTACATTGTATATCTACTAACGACCCGGCCCATGGCTGGCATTAAGTATCTACTGCCAGATGACGCGTGTGGTTTATTTTATTTGTGGGCGACGAATAAATTTAGAGAACAACTTTGTGTAAGTGAATACGATCACTTTCATATAACCTATGTGATGTAAGCAGCAGACACCAGGAGAGTTGTTTGGAGGCATGAATCTTATGTGTTCCATATAGAAATGGCGTCTGCAGTGACGTCTCATGGCAATGATGGAAACACATCGTGATGTAAGTAATATGTGTACAATCAATGTATATAATGTACGTGAATCACGAGTGTATGTACGTGAAAGTTATTCAATATGTACAGGAGCGTGGCTGAAGTGATACAAACAAAAGAAAAACTAACAAAAAGCACACATGATGTACACGTTCGGCGCGCGTTACAGCACTCATCTTGTGGAGCTTATTACGCACTGTGATGCACTGTTGAGACCAAACGTCGCAATTCCTTGTCGTGGACTCTTTACTGCAGACATCTTCGCCGTGTCATGCAAGGACTGGTATCAACTTCTAGGTTTTATTCAAGGAAGGTAAAAAGCTGAAATCTGAAGACATCTGCTGCGCTTCTGAACGAACTTTATGTAAACGACGCAAAACTGCGGTAGTAGTTTTACGGAAAAGCTTTACCTGTAGCATAAAATATGACACCACACATTTTGCGTTCACATGTTCCCAACCGATTACAGGAAAACTGCTGGTTATAAGTAACTGATTATTTCAGATTGTGTCACATTACAGCCTGATGTTGAGGTGGTTATTTTTTCGCTGTTAGTCGTATTTATTACAATACTTCAAGTTGAGTAACTCATTGCCCGTTGTTCGAAGAATTTTCAGTGAATTAAGAGTGCGAATTGCGATTGCTAATATGCGGGAAGCAGAAATTGGGTAATTCAAAAGTACATAGATGAGAGGTAAATGCTAGGTTAAAAGGAGTGGTGGAAAAAAGAGACCTAGCCAGAGTTCGTTTCCACACCTTTCCGGTTTTCACTCAGAAGCTCTACGGGTAGACCAGCACACCACATGCAGATTCAGTTTTGCTGGCTGTGTTCTCAAATACTGCTGATCTCTCGAGATGTGACAGCTGTTCGGTAGTTTGTCCCTGTATACATTTCTCTCTTCCATTTCTATTGGATCGATTTTTGCTGCTTCTAGGTCCAGTTTGACTTGAGTGATCGATGGTATTGTTCATTTGATCCCTTGTATGTATGTTAGAATGTTGAGTTGTTTTGGTGATAGCCTGATAATGTGCCTATAGAACTTCAACCTTCTTTTTCTGACATTTGCTGCTATGTTTGACAATTTCTCTGTAGTTTTCCTAGAGTGTAATCTGTATCACTCTTCTGTCAGCTTCGGGCCGAGAATTTTCCTCACGATTTTCCTGTCTTCCTTCAGCATACTTTCCACGTCACTTTTCGTATGGAATGTTAGCGTCTCACTTGCATTCAGTATTCAGGCTTGATTAATGTGTTGTAGTGTCTGACTTCTGAGTAAATGGACAAGCATTTTTTATTGTATACATGCTGTGTCGTGCCGAACGTTCTCTTCAACTTTTGTAGTCGAGTTTTCACTGTAATCTTTTCTCCCCCTGTAGGTTCAAGGATTTCACCTAGATACTTGAAGTGTGTAGCTCGTTTTGTTTTACCGTATTTTGTGTGTAATTTTGTTATGTTTAATTTTGAGCAGAGAAATCCAGACTTCTCGAAAGAGATTTGCAGCCCAACTTTTCCTGGGCATTCTTTTAGTATCTCTGTTTGTTTGGTAGCTGTTGCTTCGCTGTCTGATAGTATGGACAGATCGTCTGCGAAAGATAGGTTTGATATTTCTATTTTGTCTCGGCATCTTCCTAGTCGTGTTGGTTTCCAGTGTCCTTGAGCTTTTTCCGATTCCCTCATTACTTTGTGCAGGATTAGGTAGAACAATAGTGGGGATAATCCGTCGCCTTTGCGCACACCAGGTTTGATCATGAAGGGATCAAAGATTTCACCCATGAATTTAACTTTCGATGTTGTGTCAGCTAATCGTATTGCTTTTGGGTCGAGTACCTGTGAGGATTGTCGGTCAATAGAATCATACGCTTTCTTGAAATCTATAAACGTGCAAATGATTGGCGCGTTCCTGTGGACCTTGTATTTTAGAATTGTTTACAGATTGACGATTTGTTTTATGCATGAACGACCGGGGCGAAAGTCCGCCTGGTATTCAACAATTTTGTATTGTAACTGTTCTTGTGTTTTCTGGAGTAATCATGCTGAGAAAATTTTGTAGGTGACTTTTAGCACGGAGATTCCTCTGTAGTTGTTCACATTCGTCCTATTTCCTTTCTTGTGCAGTGGATGGATGAGTGCACATTTCCAGTCACCAGGAATTTTTTCTGTTTTGTAGATGGTAGAAATTATTTGCCTAAGCTCCTGTAGTGACTTTGGTCCACTATTCTTTAGTAATTTTTCAGTGATGCCGTCTTCACCAGATGTCATGTTGTTTTTTAGTTTAAGTATGTGTTTGTTGATCTCTTCGCATGTTAGTGGGAGTGATTCTGTTTCGATGGGGGTGCCGTTCTGTGCTGGAAATCTTGTTACAGGTTCAGGGCAATTAAAGAGATCGGAGAAATAAGTTGCCAGTTCTTGACAATTCTCTTGGTTAGTTAGTGCTAGTTTTCCATCTGGTTTCCTGAAGCACAAATTTTGATGCGTGTATCAACAGTTCTTCCTTGAGAAGGTCCCGTAGAATTCTCTTGTTTGTGGTAGCGGAAGTGCCTCTACAACATCCAGTTGCTCCTTCATGTTTTTTCTCTTCGTTTGCCCAATACGTTTTGCAGCCGGTTTTCTTGATTTTTGGGAACAACATAAGCTTTCTGGGGATTTTTTACTATTGTAATTCTGGACTGTTTGTTTGTGTATTTCTAGTGCATTTTCACACTCTGAGTCCCACCCAGGGTGTTTAGTGCTCTTTTTCCGCGGCATTAGTTGTTTTTGGTTTTATTTTAATCTTTTTACGGAATTCTTCCCATGTGTTTGCTGTTTGTTTTTCCTATTCCTGTTTTACGTTGGATTCCATGAACTTGTCGTGTCAAACGTTTCTACGTGCGTTGTATTCTGATGGTTTTTCTTCGGTGTAAATTTTATCTTGATTCGAATTAGATACTGGTCTGAATCAGTATTGTTACCTCTGCGTACTTGAACGTCGTGGATCTCCTTCTCGAATGGGTAGGAAATTGCTACATGATCTATTTGGAACTCGCCCATCTCTTGTATTGGCGACCTCCATTTTTCCTGTTTCCGTGGAGATTTCATGAGGGTTGATGACATATCTGTCATATCTTTGGGGATCTTGGCCATCACTGTCTCCAGTGTTTTCCAGAATTTTTCTGTTTATATGGGTGTTCACTGTTATCCCCGTTAGTGGGGGCATGTACACTTTTTGACATAAAACTCGACCGGCGGCCGGCCGCTGCAGAGGCTAAGTCCACGCCGATGGCGACATGGGACAAATAAACTGGCCAACTCGCTAATTCTCTAAGTGCGGCTATCTGCACAATCTGGCAACACTGTAGACTGCGGCACTTCCTGGAGGAAGTCTTGTCCGATATAAAAGAAAGTATATACTGTTTACGCCCATGAGATAGCGGTACCGTGCGTTGTTCCTGTCTACACAGTCTGTGGATCGAAACTAGCTGGCGCAAAAAAATTTTATAGCCTCTTCCAACTGAATGCTGAAGGCGTAAATGTAATGGTAATGCAGATTCAATCTATTTCACTTTCTATCACACCGATAACAAACTTTTTTCCAGTAGCTATTTTGCTGTAGATTTCTTGCAGAGTGTCCTCCTCTGGACGCCGCATGCGGCAAAGCTCCGGGATCCATTTGCTGGCTACTGGCAGCGGCTGTGGCGACAGCAGCGGCGCAGCACTCCCCCGTTCTTATCGAAAGCGCCTGCTACCACTCATCGCTTTTGATAATTTAAAAAGCTTTATTATTATTATTAAATGTTGCTCCATAGAATATTTCTAGGATTTCCATTCTGGCTCGAAAGCAACAGAGACTGACGCACTGATCAGTAGATGGGTACTGTATTACATTAATCGGCAAGAGCTGCGTATGGTCCGAAATTAATTTTATAGACTTAGACGAAATTAACCACCTCACTACATTCAATGAATTTATAAATGCTTCATACCTCTTTCTTTTCCTTTCAAAGTCAATTATTTGTGCAACGTTTGGCCAATATTCGGATGTTTTCGTCAAGCCAAGTGAGCGTCTGTGGTGTAAAGTGTATTATAGTTTTTGTTTCATTCCTTATGGTAAGTCAATGCGATAAACTGCGTAAATGTCTTCCAATGCATGCTCTGTAGCAGTGCAGGAACACTGCACATATGGAGTTCCATGTATGGATTCATGAAGTATTTAGCGTTGATTGGATGTGATAATTAAGATCCTCAGATTTAAACCAGAAAAAGTTATCGATTTTGAGGTTTCATAGAATGGAAAGGAATTGCTAACGCCGGTGTCAGCAAACGTCTACAGTTAAATACTATTGCAAAATTTAGAAGAGAGGAACTATATTTAACAACATGTTCACTTCAAAAACAACCTCCTGACATGTTAGACCCATATGAAGAACGAAGCTCAAATTCGATTCGTTGACAGTAGGTTTGAATCTTTTCAGAAAATATTTTACAGTGAAGCACCTTGGCATTTGCAAAGCAGACTGCCATGATATTAACATAATTTACTAAGTCGAAATTGCAAGAAGAATCATGTGGAAAGGCATTCTTCAGATTGAGCAGTTTGCAACTCAATTAGTTATAATGGAAAATAAAACGTTGTGTTCAGCGGATTTCACCGAGATTGGAACTGCCATTTCTTATATCACCAGCATCGCAACGCATAATGGAACCGCTGAACTAACGCCACACTGGCGGCAACAGGCGGACTATAGTCATTGCGATATTGCCTGAGCCTCAAAACACAACATTAAACACACAAACAGGTGTTACTTATGTGAAGAATGCCGTTCTTGGAGTCCAGAAATTAAATATACTTTCTAAGTGTCTCATCTTACAGTGGATTATATCGTATGAGTCTTCGATGTCAAAAACGAATTCCAAGTGAATTTAGCGACGTAATGCCGGGCTACACCCGGAAGTAAATTCACTCTCACAGTGTTGACAAATACTTGCTACGACGCTGCCAATTCTCAGCTCTCTTACGAGACAGATCTTCAGCGAAATGCTTGTCGTGATTGTCCGATAGGGTTCTTTAGAGGAACGTTTGGTTTTTATGCGGCGTTCTCCCCTGATAGTTTCTGACGTCGCCTTGTGGGCTACGTATACATTTGACGCATTCAATTATCATTAATCCAGAATGAATTAAGTTTCAGCTTCCGGCGTGGCAGAAGGCTGTTGACGCCGACATTATATCATTACAACGCAGGGAAAGCAAAACGGATGATTCAGTGTTTCTCATTCAGCATAAAGCATGTGAGATAATTTTCCGTAACGTTCCTAATCATCTCAAAATACAAACGAAGTAAAAATACATCGATAGCTTCTTTTAATTGAATAGAATGTAAGATATCAAACACTTTGCACCTCGATGCCGAATGTGTCCACGTGCAATCATTTGCAGCATACGTATAGACTGTCATGATTACCACGAGAATGAAGAAATATGTTAGTATGGATGGGAGCAAGAAGAGAAGCAATCAACATATACTCGATTCCACATGGCATTCATTTCATTTGAGATTTAAGAAGAGGTAAAGCAGGATATTACTTTCGTTAACACGAAAGGTATGCCGCACATATGGACAACGAGGAAGTCTGTGTCTTCATAAGTTTCCTCCTTGAAATGAGTATGCTCTATTATATACTAAGTAGCCTGATCATTGTTTCCGTGCTGTTATCCTCTTGTTTGGCCCCTAAACGATGAACAGATTCCAAATGCATGTCTCTGCATGAAAGTAGTTGTGCGAACCCTTCCTGAGCTATTTTTTGTGTATTTGCTTGGAATTCATGATGCAGACCGCTGTGCTTCCCCCCCCCCCCCCCCCCCCCCCTTGAGGGTTAGGTTTCCAAACTAAACCGTTTTTATCCACTGGCATAATTTATTCATACAGCATCGGCACAAAACTATCAAACAAAGCCTTCGTTTAATATCCTGCCTAATGACTGTCGTTTCTTTCTTAATAGTGATACTTGACAAAGCATTTTAGCGAAGTTAATATTTGTGTGTGACTGATAACTGAAAAAAGATATTCTTTTATTTTGTCAGTCTTCGTTTCTCCACTGACTTGTAAATGGTTCTCTTAAGAAAACGCGTAGTAGCGTCACAAGGGCAACTGTCGCAATGTAGTCGCAGTGGAATCGAGAGAGTAGGGTGCGTGTGGCTGCACTGATTGAGCATGGCAACTACTCGGCAACAGAAGCTGGAGAAAAGTGTGGAGTACCGGCAAGAACAGCTAGACATTGGTGGAAAGGATACAACCGTGTGTCTACCGCAGCAGGTGATCAACGTGTTTTGGCGAATATATGTGCTAATTCATTCCTCAGTAGCCGTGCCCTGAAAGAGCTATCTCAGTTTCCCGTCAGCGGAAAGAATGTTACGAGGAGACTGAAAGACTCAGGATTACATTGTCGGAGAGCTGCTATAAAGCAGCAATCAACCGATTATCGGAGGGCTGATCGCATGGCTTTTTCAGCAGAATATATCGACTTGACTGGAGTAGAGTAATCTTATCGGATGATAAAATATTTTCTTCGTGTAGCGACGCCCGTGTTCAAATGAGACACGAAATTTTCTCCATAAAGTTATCAGTTTAAGCTGTTAGTGACTTTACATTAGTAGTAGGCACAAAATAATAAGTATAAATAGTTCCCTATATCATAATTTTAGTAGTTCATCTCTCATCTGATAAATAAATGTGACACTTGAATTTGTGAATATTTCCATTAACACGCAAATGCTTTTAGCGTTTGGTATACCGCACACGAGGACAATGCTTTCAGCCATTACATTTTCTCTTCTTAGGCTTCTCTCCACAGTTAATTCTTATACGACTCTGCGATTCGTTTCTATCTCCTTCTACCTTGTTTTGGTCATTTTACGCTACTTTAAGTACCCTGTGACCTGTAGGTGGACCATGCTTTATTTTTTCAGATCCCATCTTTCACTTCCAAAGAAAAGAGTACTCCACATCATCCATTTTGCAGTGTGTTTCTACATTTCTATCAGTTGTATGTTTACTTCAAAGAATATTATTCGTAAACATAAATGGTTTGCTATCGCTGTTCTTCGCTTTACTTTTGTGAAGCATCTATTTCTCTCTCATTCTGGTCCTGAAGTGCTGTACTTTTAATGCCATCAGTTTTTAATGCTGTGTTCATATGTTTATTACTTTTCCTCATTGCCATTACCATTTGTTGTTGTTCTCACATTCCAGTGTTACTCTTTTGTCGATTATCAGATAATACCTGCGAAATGTTGTTCATTCTGTTTCAAAATCTGGAACTATTAGGAAATTGTTAACAAATGTGATGCAGCGTATCTTTTCACAATTGAATTTAACTGTTAATATTTCCTGTTCCGTTGCTTGTATTGCTTCTGTAATATATATATATATATATATATATATATATATATATATATATATATATATATATATATATATACAGGGGTATTACAAATGATTAAAGCGATTTCACAGCTCTACAATAACTTTATTATTTGATATATTTTCACAATGCTTTGCACACACATACAAAAACTCAAAAAGTTTTTTTAGGCATTCACAAATGTTCGATATGGGCCTCTCAAGCCGATAATCAAGTTCCTCCCACACTAGGCGCAGCATGTCCCCATCAATGAGTTCGAAAGCATCGTTGATGCGAGCTCGCAGTTCTGGCACGTTTCTTGGTAGAGGAGGTTCAAACACTGAATCTTTCACATAACCCCACAGAAATAGATCGCAGGGAGTTAAGTCGGGAGAGCGTGGAGGCCATGACATGAATTGCTGATCATGATTTCCACCACGACCGATCCATCGGTTTTCCAATCTCCTGTTTAAGAAATGCCGAACATCATGATGGGAGTACGGTGGAGCACCATCCTGTTGAAAGATGAAGTCGGCGCTGTCGCTCTCCAGTAGTAGCACGAGCCAATTTTCCAGCATGTCCAGATACACGTGTCCTGTAACGTTTTTTCGCAGAAGAAAAAGGAGCCGTAAACTTTAAACCGTGAGACTGCACAAAACATGTTAACTTTTGGTGAATTGCGAATTTGCTGCACGAATGCGTGAGGATTCTCTACCGCCCAGATTCGCACATTGTGCCTGTTCACTTCACCATTATGAAAAAATGTTGCTTCATCACTGAAAACAAGTTTTGCACTTACGCTTCCTCTTCCATGAGCTGTTGCAACCGCGCCGAAAATTCAAAGCGTTTGACTTTGTCATCGGGTGTCAGGGCTTGTAGCAATTGTAAACGGTAATACTTCTGCCTTAGCCTTTTCCGTAAGATTTTCCAAACCGTCGGCTGTGGTACGTTTAGCTCCCTGCTTGCTTTATTCGTCGACTTGCCCGCACGCCTTCAACCCTTTCTTCGCTCGCTGCAGGCCGACCCGTTGATTTCCCATTACAGAGGCATCCAGAAGCTTTAAACTGCGCATACCATCGCCGAATGGAGTTAGCAGTTAGTGGATCTTTGTTGAACTTCGTCCTGAAGTGTCGTTGCACTGTTATGACTGACTGATGAGAGTGCATTTCAAGCACGACATACGCTTTCTCGGCTCCTGTCGCCATTTTGTCTCACTGCGCTCTCGAGCGCTCTGGCGGCAGAAACCTGAAGTGCGGCTTCACCCGAACAAAACTTTATGAGTTTTTCTACGTATCTGTAGTGTGTCGTGACCATATGTCAATGAATGGAGCTACAGTGAATTTATGAAATCGCTTCAATCATTTGTAATAGCCCTGTATATATATATATATATATATATATATATATATATATATATATACACTGTGTTAAGGAAAGTGGTATTTCATACTTTGCGAGTCGGTAGTATGGCCTAAAAAAGACTATGGAAGTAGTAAGAGCTACACGCACTTCTTCAGTACAAGATAAGTGTTTTAAGTAGAACAGCAAATGTGTTTCACAGTAGTAAAGGTGAAGAAGTGCTCAATGCTCTTAAGATATTGATTTCAGACTCATTTCTCTTGTTTAGTGGATATGTTTGTCTTGTTTCTGCCCGTCGTATCAGCTCTCGAAATGTGGATTATTTGTTTTTAATACCCTGTTTGCGAAGCAGATATGTAGACAAAGGACGTCCATACTCATTTCCAGACTTTATATTCCTATTTTATTCCATTTGTATTTGTTATTGGGCTCTAATGTATTCAAAAATTGGAACCAATCAACTCAGTCCAGGTCAGTTTTTTATAATAATAAAATTACACCTTCCATTTCTAACCATTCCTATATCAATGAAGGAATTATTTCTTTATCGGTTCATTTCTTCTCTTTTAATTAACAGCACATACAAACCGGTAACTGATTTAGTTATTCTTATCTTGTTCCCGAATAGACCTGCCCCAGTAAACCGATCTATATTTCCTTTTATTAAAATTGTACGATATTCGTATGTTTGTTGGAGGCATGCTGTACTTTTCACTGTTCAATGCCTTGGCTGATTTTTCTTTTAAGTAAAGCATAAGATAAAATATACTTTACAGTACTTTACTAACATTACAATCGTGGTCTATAACATATCCCCCAAGGTATACACTCTTTTTCTCCAGGTCACGTCTCGTAAATTAGAATATAATAGCGCAGTAATGTCAAAATGTAAAATTAAAATGTGTTCAACGTTTCGTAAGTGTATTTCCTCACCTCCTGGCATGGGTGAATGATAACACATCTGTCAAACAGGAGAGGCAGGGTCAGTACCACCTAATCCCAGGTCGTTCGCGCTCGTTTATGCCAGCCACTTTGATATGGGAAGTGCCTGATGACGGTGTTAGGAATCGGAGAGTGAACGTACTGGTGACGTAGTTTGTGGTTCCTGGTGTCTCAACCTAAAGCCGTTCACCCTAGTGTGCTTTCTGTCAGGAAATATCGTCCTCGGAAGGTGGACAGGATGGTTTTCTCTTCCTTTGAAATTGTGAGATAGCCGCATTAGCACGTTTCCAATATAGTAAACAGTTGTTCACGAAATTTGTTTCTCGTGAATCTTTTTCTTTATTCCTCCTTTGCATTCAATTTTGATATCAGCTGACAACTGACTGCATTGCCTTGATTAAAAATTATATGTTAAAGAAAAAAATTGCTTTCATGTTTAATATTCCGTAGTCGCATGCAAATATACGAATTGTGTTACGATTTACAGATTTTATGATCTTAGTCATAACAGTAACGCCGCATACACGAATTGTTCTTGAGCAATGAGCATTACATAAAGATATGGACTCGTAGTGGTATTTAGTTCTCACTAATATGAAGGGATGACTTATTTCACTGACATTCATGAAATAAGCTGTTTATCTCAACTGTAGGCGTTAACTCCGAGCGCGGGCCGCGTTGACACGAGGTGTGAACAGGCGACGTCAGCGGCCGCGGTCTCCTTCAGTAAATGCAACACATTGAGCGAACGAGCACGTGTAAAGTCCGTAGAGAATATCTCGCTATAAAACAGATTTCTTTCTTCTATATATCTTTGTCAGTGGAAAGATAGAAAAAAGAATTGTATAGTGAAGGCTAGCAATCGTTTTGAATAAGCGAAACAGATTAGATTTACAACCATGCAACAGAGTCCAACAGTTCAACAGTCTGCTGCACTGTATTGAACAACTTACACCCAACCTCATCATTACCAAAGCATAGGAGGACGGCATATTCTGAAAGAAGTCCTACCTGCGCCTTATAACTGACGACTTAAACTATATTCTGATCCCCGTCCCAGCACCCTCCCCTTGTCAATGTAGGTTTTTGTCAACAGCTATCAGCAAAGGATTTTGCAATGTGGAATCCTCCGAATAATTTATAAACCTGTAGCTTAGACTACACAGCCAATGCAGTTGTCGAATTTTTTCACAGTATGGAAATTCATGGTATTAGTCAGAAGTACTTAATTTGGTTGGTTCAAATGGCTCTGAGCACTATGGGACTCAACTGCTGAGGTCCTTAGTCCCCTAGAACTTAGAACTAGTTAAACCTAACTAACCTAAGGACATCACAAACATCCATGCCCGAGGCAGGATTCGAACCTGCGACCGTAGCGGTCTTGCGGTTCCACGCTGCAGCGCCTTTAACCGCACGGCCACTTCGGCCGGCTGAAGTACTTAATTTCTAAGTTAATGGATGATCATTTCTTTACAGGACCATAGCCCGATTCATAACAGCAGAGCCATCCAGAACTGTTTCCAAGATCATCAGAGAATAAAACTTCTTCCTTTCGTGCCAAAATCACCAGACCTCAACCTCACTGAAAACATGTGGATAAAAATGGCTCTGAGCACTATGGGGATTAATATCTGAGGTCATCAATCCCCTAGAACTTAAAAAGTTCTAGGGGACTGATGACCTCAGAAGTTAAGTCCCATAGTGCTCAGAGCCATTTGAACCATTTTTGAACATAATAACGGTATTACCAGTAACATACAGGATAAAAATTCCTAACAGCTGATCTTGTAACAGCACATATAAAGATATTTTACTTGCTATGGTTTCTCACTCACGGGAAGGAATGGAGGATAGCCCACAATGCTTGATTCATAACGTCACAGCAACACACTATCACTCTTATTACCATTGGGCAAAGCAATGATCAAATCTCCACGCGGACCAGTACTAGAAAAATTCTAACTTCTTCAATCACACCTCTGATTTATTGACGTGCCTCGATGTTAACTAAGTCTCACGTGGCTGGAAAGTTCACGCGGTCGCGATTTCGAAATTTACGTTCCCCTCATATTCGTGCGCGGCACGTTATTTCAACTGAAAAAATGCCCTCCACAAGTTACCTAGACTGATTTCCTAATTACACGTCGGCACCATTAAATAATATACCATCCAATGCCTCCCCTCCAAAAAATACATAAAGCACACACAGAACATTTCACAGTACTTACAGTTCGTGTATAGCGTGGATAGCATGGCAACACGAAATACCAGTATGCTGTTTCCCCTTTTCTTTAATTCAGGAAAGCTATCTCAGTGATTCGCTCGTATCTTTCAAATCCCGTTGCTCTAAAAATGAACTTCACACGTAAATTTCTACTGACACATTCCACAAAAGGCGACTTCTTATTCTTTCATATTAAATTAGCAACCTTGCCTTTATCCATGAATTTCAGAAACTCGTCAA
Organism: Schistocerca serialis cubense; assembly: GCF_023864345.2. Lineage (NCBI taxonomy): Eukaryota > Metazoa > Arthropoda > Insecta > Orthoptera > Acrididae > Schistocerca > Schistocerca serialis. The sequence continues at coordinate 838,633,580 of NC_064638.1, forward strand.
ATTACAAATTGAAACACACATAAGCTACAAATGGCTTCTTTTAAAACTAATTCTTTCAGATCAAAATTAAGAGCATTACTTTCTACCATTTCTGTTAGCAGCTTGATTAGTTAAAGCTACGAGATAATATTTTCCTACACTTCCAGATCAGATTTTGAAACAAATTAACCAAAATCATTAATTTAAATTGACCATTACTAAAAAGAATTATGGTAAATCAACACATTCCGACTTATAAACTAATGGTTCCTAGCACTCAGTCATCCACTCTTCATTATTTTCTTCATCAGCCCCATGTGGTGAGTGCCAGGCCTTTAGATTATAATAGCTCGTCACATGTATCCTATTTGTGTCGTACCTGCTTTACAATTGAATTCCAACGCTTAACTGTTCACCGAATTACTCAATCGGAATATCAAATTCCATTAACTTTCAAGTTATTCTTCGCGGTTGCGACATAGTATTCTCACATTTGCCTATCTTTTACCTGTCTGTAAACAATTTGGTTCCCTCAAAAATATTATATTAAATTAAATATACTCTGAAAGAGAATGTTACCACCTAAGGTGGAACATTAGATCCTTAAATAACTCATTTCCTTTTCCTTTGCGGAGAGCATTGTGCTCCGCCACTTCCTCAGTCCATCCGGCTGCTTCAGCCGTCCCCAGGCAAGTGCCTTTCTCTTACCACACTACCGCTCTCCCCCTGCCTACGGCGAGGGTGGTGTGCACCCTGGCCAATCAAGCCTCCAGAATTTCAAGCATTTGAAACTCCCGGCTGTCTTCTTCCCAGCACACAATGAAATTTGCCCGCGCTTTTCTACTCAATAAGCTTAACGTAAGAATACAGACAATCCTAGCCCCCTTCTCTCCAACGTCAGACCTTTACCTCAGAAAACTCTCATGTCACTGCATATCGATACATTATTGCCTTCCCATGATTCTAATAATTTCGTTTCAATGTTTACTCCTATTCTATCTACAATGAATAGTATTTACCTTCCTCTCAACCCAATCGTGGACTATTTAGGATAATATAAGTGATAAAAGTGGGTTTTCATACATTATACCAAAATAATAAACTCATCTAGTTGCTCTGATCAGTTTCCTAAACACAGCAGGTTGGTTCAATAAAAATCAACAGCTCAGATCAAGCGTCTGATAACAGATACCTGATACCTGACGTAGCAAGATATTCTAGCAATTACATGTGGATAGTAATTCCCGTGCGAATAGGCTGATATTTTTGAAGTACAGCGCCTTTGGGCTATCAGGAAGTAAATTCGGAGGAATGTGGCCAATTCAGGGCGCTGCGTTGACGGTGCCCACGCTCGATATGATGAGCCTTCTGCTATTGCTGTTATTTTGTTTCTTTCGTTCTGCGGTGTACCACGAAATAAAGTTCTCATCCGCTAAACGATTTTCGCTTCTATTCGAAAAGCTTCTTGAGTAATCACGCAGTGAACATTACCTAGAGATGATACTTGTAGTTTTTGAAGCAAAGGCATATGTCTAAGGATAACGAACTGTAGTCGAAGTTAAACCAGATGATACTCAAGGAATTAGGTTATGACATGCGACAGTGAGAGTTGTAGCCATTGTTTGCTATGTGGGAAGCAAGAAACCTGAGGCCTTCAGTAGCAAAATGTATGTAAAATTCAATAACAAGAAATCCTTTTTGATGGGGTAAGGATACTAATATGATATATATCTGACGCTCAGGAAACCTTATCTGAAAGTATATGACAGGCTTCCTGCTATTATGTTATGTCGCTAGCTTTCTGTGGACATATAGATAACCCATGGCAGAGCATTCTCGTCATCCGAATCACATAAATTGGAATAACAGTCATAGGGTTATTATTAAATTGTAGGCACATGGCTACACCACATACATAAAATTTGGAGAGCAGACTCTCTCGCGATAGACTGGATGTCTGGATCCTATCATGAAATATTTAGGCTACGAAAACACGTTCTTCTTGCTGTCAGCGTGGTCCAGACTGCAATGTTGTAGGACTCCTTTGGCAACCCTGTTGGCATTACAATGATTTGCAGCTGTGGGACTGATTTCATCCTGCTAAATTCGCCTGACATTTTTTTGTCATCTGTATGAAATACTGTGAATATTCCCTCTGATGATATCTTATTGAGTTAGTAATATTTTGTGAGTACAAGGTCATTTCATGCGGGATCTATCCCTTGTCTCATCCTGCAGTTATCTACTGCAGCTGCGATTATGGCAATGAGAGAGTTTATGCAGGAATTCCTTGGCATCATGGTTGTAAAGTAGTGACTTTATAAAACGGTAGTTGCCTCCGAAAGCAGTTCCAGGTTTGCTGCAAAAGATGTGTCTTATCAATTCCTTTCGGTAAGTTTTAAATCAGGTGCTACCTGTCACATGTAAGTGTGTCCTAGCAAACTGGCGGGAGTTGCCATGATCGTAGACCTCCCTAATCTTAAGTCATATCAAAATTACTGATAAAATTAGTGAACAGATTCGAAGCATCTATGAGAGTCACCAATTTCACTCTGTTCATCAACTCGGTCTGAAATAAGAGGGCAAAAATTACAGGGACAATGACCAAGTTTGTTAGTATGTATTATCTATGGTAGATCTGGAGGTGAAAACGTACGAAAATGCACAACTGGACTTTTGCGAACTTGTGTTTTATTTTTGCATCCATATTGTTGTGTCCCCATCATCTGGTATCAGCGCTCTACATTAGCATCCATGATGTCTAATCATTTTGATAGTACACCTGATAATATAGATGAGTAGGACACAAGACAGAACGTAGATATTGTCCGTTTGACGCCTACAGTGTGTAACATTTTACTTTTTTTGAATAGGACAATCATTTTAGGTTTAGTTAAAATAAGCTTACGCTGCAAGAGAATTCTCTTGTATTTTTCAGTGTGTGGTCTGTTGTCGGTTTGAAGGCCTTCAGTTACATGGGCAACTTAGTGCAGCTCCACCGAGGGCTGTCTGGAGTGGGGTGGAGATAGCAATGTGGAAGTGTGTGATTGGGCTTTCGTATATTCTTGACGACGTTTAGCCCCTTTGCGGTCAGTCAGCCAATTTCAGAATTCATGTTGAGTAATCCTGCTAAATTGTCATAATATTATCTTTTTATATTGATGAGTAATCCTGCTAAATTGACATAATATTGTCTTTTTATATTGATGAGTCATCTGGTTAGTCGTCACGTTCAAGTGCCATCTACAACGCAAATTTAGTATTACGATCCTAGAAACTAATCTGCAATACATTTTGTATTTCATAATCAGAACTATCTACATCAACCGTCATCAAAACAATGTCAGGGAGCAGAAAGCAGCAGTACCTTGGTAACTACTTGGGGTCCTGCTTCAGTCGTTTTCTAAGAAAAGGGTAGTTGCTGGTTCACATTATATTACACTAGCGAGAAGTACAGAATTTTCATTTTTCTCTGCAAACATCCAGAACTAAATTCAGTAACAAAATGCTAAGAAGATATTTGCATTGTGCCAGCTCAACGATCAACCTACTTTTATAGATTTTTATTTTACAGCTTTTCTCGTTCTGCATTGCAATAAACTTCATTAACTACTTGCTTGTTCCTGTTACGACTATTATTGTCATTCTCGCATTCGCAAGAGTTTGCACATCTCTATTTGGGTTCGATGCACATGGAGAGTGGCTATGAAAGAAGGGAATAATGAATGTTACGTCATGCAAGGTACACACATTTACTTCGGCATCTCGTGATCAACGTATCAGGAGAAATGAGATACGTGAAGATGTCAATAGGAGATCGGATAAGCTGGCACAACTCTGCAACTACTCTTGTTGATTTAACAGTGTAACCAGATAAACTGGTGCTGCGAAATCAAAAATGTAGTACAGACTATGCCACAGTAGCAGAGAGCTGCTAATTTCGGACCATGACAGTGAATTACCCTTGGGTCAGCTGCTGGTTAGAGCGTTGCATCTGCAAATGGAAGACTTTGATTGATGTCTTGTGCTGATGCTGTCTGAATAAATTATACACAAAATATAACTCAGGAAGGGTTCGAACAACTACTTTCATGCAGAGACATGCATTTCGAATCTCTTCATCGTTTAGGGGCCAAACAAGAGGATAACATCACGGAAACAATGATCAGGCTACTTAGCATATAATAGAGCATACTCATTTCAAGGAGGAAACTTATGAAGACACAGACTTCCTCGTTGTCCATATGTGCGGCATATCTTTCGTGGTAACGAAAGTAATATCCTGCTTTACCTCTTCTTAAATCTCAAATGGAATGAATGCCATGTGGAATCGAATATATGTTGATTGCTTCTCTTCTTGCTCCCATCCATACTAACATATTTCTTCATTCTCGTGGTAATCATGACAGTCTATATGTATGCTGCAAATGATTGCACGTGGACACATTCGACATCAGGGGCAAAGTGTTTGATATCTTACATTATATTCAATTAAAAGAAGCTATCGATGTAATGTGTGTGTTTAATGGTGTATTTTGAGGCTCAGGCAGTATCACAATGACTATAGTCCGCCTGTTGCCGCCAGTGTGTCGTTAGCTCAGCGGTTCCATTATGCGTTGGGATGCTGGTGCTACATGAAATGACAGTTCCAATCTCGGTGAAAGCCGCTGAACACAACGTTTTATTTTCCATTTTAACTAATGGAGTTGCAAACTGCTAAATCTGAAGAATGCCTTTCCACGTAATTCTTCTTGCAATTTCGACTTAGTAAATTATGTTAATATCATGGAAGTCTGCTTTGCAAATGCCAAGGTGCTTCACTGTAAAATAGTTTCTGAAAAGATTCAAACCTACTGTCAACGAATCGAATTTGAGCTTCGTTCTTCATATGGGTCTAACATGTCAGGAGGTTGTTTTTGAAGTGAACATGTTGTTAAATATAGTTCCTCTCTTCTAAATTTTGCAATAGCATTTAACTGTAGACGTTTGCTGACACCGGCGTTAGCAATTCCTTTCCATTCTATGAAACCTCAAAATCGATAACTTTTTCTGGTTTAAATCTGAGGACCTTAATTATCACATCCAATCAACGCTAAATACTTCATGAATCCATAGATGGAACTCCATATGTGCAGTGTTCCTGCACTGCTACAGAGCATGCATTGGAAGATATTTACACAGTTTATCGCATTGACTTACCATAAGGAATGAAACAAAAACTATAATACACTTTACACCACAGACGCTGACTCTGGCTTGACGAAAACATCCGAATATTGGCCAAACGTTGCACAAATAATTGGCTTTGAAAGGAAAAGAAAGTGGGATGAAGCATTTATAAATTCATTGAATGTAGTGAGGTGGTTAATTTCGTCTAAGTCTATAAAATAAATTTCGGATCATACGCAGCTCTTGCTGATTAATGTAATACAGTACTCATCTACTAATCAGGGCGTCAGTCTCTGTTGCTTTCGAGCCAGAATGGAAATCCTAGAAATATTCTATGGAGCAACATTTAATAATAATAATAAAGCGTTTTAAATTATCAAAAGCGATGAGTGGTAGCAGGCGCTTTCGATAAGAACGGAGGAGTGCTGCGCCGCTGCTGTCGCCACGGCCGCTGCCAGTAACCAGCAAATGGATCCCGGAGCTTTGCCGCATGCGGCGTCCAGAGGAGGACACTCTGCAAGAAATCTGCAGCAAAATGGCTACTGGATAAAATTTTGTTATCGGTGTGATAGAAAGTGAAATAGATTGAATCTTCATTACCATTACATTTACGCCTTCAGCATTCAGTTGGAAGAGGCTATAAAAATTTTTTGCGCCATCTAGTTTCGATCCACAGACTTCGTAGATAGGAACAACGCACGGCACCGCTATCTCACGTGCGTAAACAGTATATTCTTTCTCTTATATCGGACAAGACTTCCTCCAGGAAGTGCCGCAGCCTACAGTGTTGCCAGATTGTGCAGATAGCCGGACTTAGAGAATTAGCAAGTTGGCCAGTTTATTTGTCCCATGTCGCGATCGGCGTGGACTTAGCCTCTGCAGCGGCCGGCCGCCGGTCGAGTTTTATGTCAGGGAGTGTACACTGATCATGGCGTGTGTCTTGTTTGCACACTGTAAGCGCTTGTCATCAACCTGTTGTTTATTGGATTCACTTCTCTAATTTCCTGGTCGGATCAGGGTGTTTGTTGAAGTAACCAAGAAATGTAAATGTTTTGTGTGGACGTTTACCAGAGAACTCCCTCTGTGATCGTGTAAGTCGAGGTTCCCCAGAATCCGAGTTCCTGGTTGCCGTCTGTTGACGGATGGATTGGTTACCAACTGGGGTATTCTTGTTATTCCTTCTTGTTGGTCCATTGTTTCCACTGGGAGGTTAGAACTAGGGAAAGTTAGTTCCTGGAGCATTCATTTGCAGCCGCACCCTCCTGGTGAACAGACGCTGACCAGGAAGCCGCCCACTCAGGATGCCGTCGCGCCTGTGTTTGTTGCGCTACTTTTTTGCTAGCCACGAGTATTTTATTTCCTTGGTACCCTTCATATTTGATTGGTGTTCCACTATCCATCACCTGGGGAGCAGCCCAGTATGGGCATTGTAACCCACCCGGGAATGTATGAGTGTGAGTGTGTGTGGAAGTAGATACACCTAAACTGAAGGAAAATCAAAAAAAATTTTAAGCCAGCAGGAAGATATAAACGTTGTGAAATGGAAGAAACAGAAAAGCAAAAAAAAGAAAAACTCCGTAAAAAGTACACAGTTTATCGAGTAACATAACTGCGTAGAATTAGCTTACAAGTGCGACGGAATTATTGCGTGTAATACATCATTGTACCTCCAGATTCTGTTCTCTTCGTTACATTTCCACCTTACTCTAAATAAAAATGTCTGCATCTAGCTTAGATTATTTCCTAGATCACCCGATAATGGCACTGTCTGTGCTCACTAGGTGCTGAATACTAAAGACCCACAAAATTATACTGTCGCCTCTGCATAGTATTTTTTAAAGTAATATGTCATTACCTGATATTGCAGCATCTTCGATAATTTGTTGATTTCTTGTAACATCTGCAATATGTCAAGAGTACCTTCCTCCCCCCCTCCCCCCCACACCACCAACCCCTTCACAATGGCCCATTCGGCGACGTTTCTCTGAGTTTGAAGACTACCAATGCCTCCCCACTGGAAGTTACGAGGAAAATTACCCAGAAAACTGATGCAGGTTTTAGTTGTGTATCTCCATTCATTAGTCATCCAGTCTCTTCTGTGATTGTATAGACTATATACTATAGAGTATCTGATGGCCCACACGCAAACCTCTCTCAGCATCCTGAAAGTTAGTCTGGAAAACGGTACTGGCAAGTAATCTGTCAGCTTAACAGCCAGCTTTCTAGCATTGATCGTTCGATTTCCAAGTCAAATTGATAATTTGCTAGATTGTTTGCTTTACGTCTACCATACCCTGGATTAGGACTAAGGCCTTGTAATGGTACAAAATGGTTCAAATGGCTCTATGGGACTTAACATCTGAGGTCATCAGTCCCCTAGACTTGGAACTACGTAAACCTAACTGACCTAAGGACATCACACACATTCATTCCCCAAGCAGGATTCGAACTTGCGACCGTAGCAGCAGCGCGGTTCCGGACTGAAGCGCCTAGAGCCGTCGACTGTTATGGTGCAACGAACTGTATTCAACAGTAGTGAGATTGTGATATGTGTTGATACACTTCAAGACGTCGTTACAGGAGTACATGGTAAATTCGAGGAGAGTGCATTTTCATCCCACAGACACCGAAAGCACGGATGAGACATTACTATGACTTGTGGTGGCGACGACAATCATATTACAAGAAATTTGGTGCTAACACCTGGTTGAAATTTAGGGAACTGTGTTTACTCGTCCGTAGGCTGCAAGTCATGACATTGCGCTGTGGTTCAGGGCACTACGCTGTAGGTTTTGCTCTCTGCTCTGCTGTGGTGCGTGGTGGTTCGCCGCCCACGTACTGGGCGGCGCAGGATTAGCCGTGAATTGCGGGCTGCGTTATCTGCAGCCGCGGAGCGCCGGCTTGCAGGTTTATCTGAAGTCGCGCGCTCTGCAGGAATCAACACAGGCGCTACCGGAGGCGTGCCCTGCTGCGATAGGCGTTGCCTCTGCCCACGTACCTCGCCGTATCTCTGGCGGAATACTGACTGGCGCCACGGCACAGCTACAGTTCCACACCTACCCACTCTTGACACGTTCAGAGGAACATGTGTAATTAGGTAAGTGCCATCCCGCGGTTTTCTTACATTGTGAGTCCTACCACAAAAAAATATTTGGCTCCTGTTAATGAACCGCCGGCCGGAGTGGCCGAGCCGTTCTAGGCGCTACAGTCTGGAACCTCGCGACCGCTACGGTCACAGGTTCGAATCTTGCCTCGGGCTTGGATGTGTGTGATGTGCTTAGGTTAGTTAGGTTTAAGTAGTTCTAAGTTCTAGGGGACTGATGACCTCAGAAGTTACGTCGCATAGTGCTCAGAGCAATTTTTTTGTTGATGAACCGACGACGCTGTGTTTGTAAATAGTGGAACTGGAAGCTGAAGATGAATAAAGTAATTTGTCTAACAATAGCATTTAAACTGTGTTATCTATAAACTGTACCACTCCATCGTGGCTAAATAGTACAGCATTCGTATTGTAAGTTGACTATAAAACAGGGGTAGGTTGCAGATCTGTAATTTATTTATTACACCCCAGGTAGAGCTTCATCATCTAATCTGAAAGTACATACGAAGGAAAAAGTTATAAATAGCTAGTGTTGCCATATTCCATACTACCAAGTCGATTTAACAGCATAAATTCAGAAAAGATGAAGTATAAAATCATGGTGACTCACGTCAAAATTAATGCCAGCACATATGTCACGTAAAAAGTAATGCGTGCAGCATATGTACTATGTGATCAAAAGTATGTGGACTCCTGGCTGGAAATGACATACAACTTTGTGGCGCCCTCTATCGGCAATGCTAGAATTCAATATCGCGTTTGCCCACCGTTAGCCTTGATTATAGCATCCCCTCTCGCAGGCATATGTTCAATCAGGTCCTGAAAGGTTTCTTGGGGAATGGCAGCCCATTCTTCACGGAGTGCTTCACTGAGGAGAGCTATCGATGTCGATCGGTGAGACCTCGCACGATGTCGGCGTTCCAAAATATCCCAAAGGTGTTCTACAGCATTCAGGTCAGGACTCTGTGCAGGCCAGTCGATTAGAGGGATGTTATTGTCGTGTACCACTCCGCTGAAGGTCGTGCATTATGAACAGGTGCTCGATCATGTTGAAAGATGCAATCGCCATCCCCGAATTGCTCTTCAACAATGGGAAGCAAGAAGGTACTTAAAACATCAATGTAGGCCTGTGTTGTGATAGTGTCACGCTAAACAACAAGGGGTGCAAGCCCCTTCCATGAAAAACACGCCCACAGCATAACATTACCGCCTCTGAATTTTTCTGTTGGCACTACAAACGCTGGCAGATAACGTTCACCAGGCAATCGCCATACCCACACCATGCCATCGGATCGCCATATTGTGTACGGTGATTCGTTACTCCACACAAAGTTTTCCCACTGTTCAATCGTCCAATGTTTACGCTCCTTACACCAAGCGAGGTGTTGTTTGGCATTTACCGGCGTGATGTGTGGCTTATGAGCAGCAGCTCGACGATGATATCCAAATTTTCTCACCTCCCGCCTAACTGTCATAGTACTTGCAGTGGATCCTGATGCAGTTTGGAATTCCTGTGTGATATTCTGGATACATGTCTACCTATTACACGTTACGACCCTCTTCAATTGTAGGCGGTCTCTGTCAGTCAACTGACGTGGTCGGCCTGTAAGCTTTTGTGCTGTACGTGTCCCTTCACATTTCCACTTCACTATCACATCGGAAACAGTGGACCTAAGGATGTTTAGTAGAGTGGAAATCTCGCGTACAGACATATGACACAAGTGACACCCAATCACCTGACCACGTTCAAAGTCCGTGAGTTCCGCGGAGCGCCCCATTCTGCTGTCTCACGAAGCCTAATGACTACTGAGGTCGCTGATATGGAGTACTTGGCCGTAGGTGGCAGCACAATGCACTTAATATGAAAAACCTATGTTTTCGGAGGTGTCCGAATACGTTTGATCACGTAGTGTAGCTGTTGCTGAACAAATCGTTCAAATGGCTCTGAGCACTATGGGACTTAACATCTATGGTCATCAGTCCCCTAGAATATAGAACTACTTAAACCTAACTAACCTAAGGACATCACACAACACCCAGTCATCACGAGGCAGAGAAAATCCCTGACCCCGCCGGGAATCGAACCTGGGAACCCGGGCGGGGGAAGCGAGAACGCTACCTACCGCACGACCACAAGCTGCAGACGTTGCTGAACACCAAGTGTAACGTTTTCTAATGAGTCAAGCAAATTATAGCAAAGAAACATACGATACGTGGATGCATTCAACTTGTTCGGCAATAGGTAAGGGTCCAAAAGCACTGCTTTCACGCGAAACCGTGCGTGAAAGCCACTTGCACGGGTGACATGTGTATTGCAGATTTGTCAGATCTGATCACGTTACTTATGAGACATTCGAAATCTTACATTGGGTCAAAAGCTACTCACAAAACTGAACTCATCCTGCAACACTTCAACAGCCGGTCTCTGAGTTATCTGGAAATGCTTTGCAGTATCACGGGTACTTTGCCAAGGTGATTGGTGAACGGTTTCAAGAATCGCGTCCTCTCTTTTTGAAGTACCTCTAGTCCATATACGACTTCTATCCATTACTTTTGGACGAGGATTACCACTTTCTCGAAGGCATTGCTCCAGCGACGAGAAACATTCTTATCGGGATGCCTCCTTTGAGGCAGCAGCAGTCGGTTTATCGGATACACTCAGAACCAAAAGCATATCGATGAATTCATCGTTTATATACTACATTGGAAAGCCACCCTACATGAATTTGTCAGGAGCAGTCACAGTTGGGCACTACGCGGTTAGTAGACACATGCATGCTCTTTAAAGAAGCCCACTGTTGTGTGACGCGCTATTATCATATGACAAAAGGAGGTCCTCTTCATAAACGACGAGAATTACGGAACGGACATCTAAACAATTAAAAAATAAGGAACATGACGAGGATTAGAGATATAGCTCCACAGTGGATGTGGGTTTCCCGTCGCATCAGTCTACTCAGAGAGTAAGACGGCTGGTACTGCAGCACGGGGTGATAAACGTTTCTCTGTACATTCTGATGCGCTGCACAACGTGCCAGTGTTGGCAGCTCCTCGGTTTTAAAAATGTCTTGTCAAAATGTACCCAGTCTGATTTTGCTAGATAAACTTTTCTCTTGAATCAATTGGAGGAATCGCATACCGACGTCCAAGTGTGGCGCCTTTTCTTAACCCAGTATACGTATTTCAGTATCTGCAGTTATAGTTCGTACAAAACAGCAACCTAATGAAATTAATAAGCTACAAATGTAAAGGAAATGTCATTGTTCCTATATTTTAATAATTGTCTTCGAGTTCCGTGAGTCACAGGCTTTTAAGAGCAAACATTTACTGTGTTAGATACGAGAGCGTATTGAGAAGTACTGTTTCCGATTTCTTTGCGTGAAAACTCTTGAAACTTTTTAAAACAAAACAACCATGATTAATATTGTACGTCTTTATTCTTCATGTCTACATATTTATTTCTCAATATAGTCAGCCTGGCGATGGATACTTTCTTCCAACGATAGACTAGTTTGTTGATACCGTGACTGTAGAATGTTCGACTTAGTTGACGGAGCCACAACCTCATCTCTCGTTGTACCGCTTCAACTTTCTCGAAGTCCTCGGAGGTTTCGAATGGGGCCAAGTCGACACTGAAGATAGGGTGATCGATGACATTGAACTCAAGACGTCGGATTGTTGCAGATGGCGCAGCGCTCGAGCGTGAGCTGGCACTGTCAATCTGAACACAAGAGAGAACACAAGGAAATGAGTCCTCGGTGCAACCTGCGCTCGATTGTAGCCGGTTGGAGACCGCGGGGACCTTCCAGGTGACTTGACGTGAGTTCCGGGGGCCTAGACTCCTGCCAGAGCACTTCCTGCGGCGGCAGCTTGTGCGGTGAGGTGCCACAGGTGGCGAAGGCTGGAGGTAAGGGTCGACCTCCGACAACACTGACAGCTGCATGTCGCACTCTGAGTCTGTTACTATAGGAACTGTACTGTAATACAATACTGAATATTTCTATTCTGTGCTATTGTAAACGATAGTTTCCATAGGTTATGGCGAAGGGTGAGTGAATTAAGTGTCCGTAAAACGAACACAAATAATATCTTTGCGAGATTGGTAGCAGAATATTGTGGTGCTAAAGATCTGCTTCGAAAAATGATGTGAAGACACACTGGACTCAACACGCTGCCTATAGACACAAGGTGACAAAAGCCATGGGATAGCAATATGTAAATATACAGATGGCAGTAGTATGGAGTACACGATGTATCAATGGGCAGAGCAAAGTTCGATCTGTCGTTAGTACCAAGGTTATTCATGTGAAAACATTTCAGAAGTGATTATGACTGAACCGGAAATAACAGTCTTTCAACGCCGGACGGTAGTTGGAGCTAGACTCATGGGACATCCCATTTCGGAAATGGGAATTTCAGTATTCCGAGATCCACAGCGTCAATAGTGTGCAGAGAATACCAAATTTCATGCTTTACCTCTCACCACGGACAACGCAGTGGCCAATAGCCTTCAGTTAACGACCGGTAGCAGTGGCGTTTGCGGAGAGTTGTCAGTGCTCAGAGGCAAGCACCACTGATTGAAATAAACGCAGAAATCAATGTGTCAATTACGACTAACATATGCGTCAGGATAGTGTGGCAAAATCTGGCATTAATCATATATTGAATTTTCTCATTTTTGGGAGAGCTGAAGTGCGATCTGTTTACCTGTTCAAAACTACTCGGTAGCCAATATTGCATAAAATATTTGTTATATCAGACAACCGGTTTCAACAGATTGTGATATCATCTTTGGTTATTGAAATCTTTTTGTTGTAAGGCATGTTCATTCTGCACTTACCTGACCCACAACATGTGAAATGGATAAAAGTAGCACTTTATGAATGGATTGTAATCGCTTTCTTTTTTAAGATTTTTTGCGATGGCAAACATTTTATAATATGCGGATGGTTTACATGGAATGAAATGGATCCTCTGGTCCACCTGAACCGATCGCTGACAAGAAATGGTAACGATCGGCTGCCTGAATACCATTTGCAGCCATTCATGTTCTTCATGTTCCTGAGCAACGATGGAATTTGTACGGTTGACAATGCGCCATGTCACCAGGTCGCAACATTCGCGATTTGTTTAAATAGCATTCTAGACAAACGAGCGAATGATGTGGCAACCCAGATCGCCCAACATGAACCGCCTCGAGAGGTCAGCTCGTCCACAAAATCCTGCACCGGCAACACTTTCGCAATTGTGGATGGCTATTGAGGCAGCATGGCTCATTATATCTGCAAGGGATTTCCAGCGACTTGTGGAGTCCGTGCCATGCCTAGGCGCTGCACTACACCTGGCAAAAGGAGATCCAATACGAAATTAGGACGTGTCCCATGATCTTTGTCATGTCAGTGTCTTGCCGGCTGCTGTGGCCTAGCGGTTCTAGACCCTTCAGTCCGGAACCGCGCTCCTGCTACGGTCGCAGGTTCGAATCGTGCCTCGGGCATGGATGTGTGTGATGTCCTTAGGTTAGTTAGGATTAAGTAGTTCTAAGTTCTACGGAACTGATGACCACAGATGTTAAAGTCCCATTCTGCTCAGAGGCATTTGAACCATTTTTGCAGCGTGTTGAACAGGGAACTGTGGAATTCGGCAGGTATGAACATACTTTATTTGATTGGCTGGCACAGTAGAAACTCATAGTAAAAACAGTGACGTAGGATTTCATAACACACACACACACACACACACACACACACACATACATATATATATATATATATATATATATATATATATATATATATATATATATATACACTCCTGGAAATGGAAAAAAGAACACATTGACACCGGTGTGTCAGACCCACCATACTTGCTCCGGACACTGCGAGAGGGCTGTACAAGCAATGATCACACGCACGGCACATCGGACACACCAGGAACCGCGGTGTTGGCCGTCGAATGGCGCTAGCTGCGCAGCATTTGTGCACCGCCGCCGTCAGTGTCAGCCAGTTTGCCGTGGCATACGGAGCTCCATCGCAGTCTTTAACACTGGTAGCATGCCGCGACAGCGTGGACGTGAACCGTATGTGCAGTTGACGGACTTTGAGCGAGGGCGTATAGTGGGCATGCGGGAGGCCGGGTGGACGTACCGCCGAATTGCTCAACACGTGGGGCGTGAGGTCTCCACAGTACATCGATGTTGTCGCCAGTGGTCGGCGGAAGGTGCACGTGCCCGTCGACCTGGGACCGGACCGCAGCGACGCACGGATGCACGCCAAGACCGTAGGATCCTACGCAGTGCCGTAGGGGACCGCACCGCCACTTCCCAGCAAATTAGGGACACTGTTGCTCCTGGGGTATCGGCGAGGACCAATCGCAACCGTCTCCATGAAGCTGGGCTACGGTCCCGCACACCGTTAGGCCGTCTTCCGCTCACGCCCCAACATCGTGCAGCCCGCCTCCAGTGGTGTCGCGACAGGCGTGAATGGAGGGACGAATGGAGACGTGTCGTCTTCAGCAATGAGAGTCGCTTCTGCCTTGGTGCCAATGATGGTCGTATGCGTGTTTGGCGCCGTGCAGGTGAGCGCCACAATCAGGACTGCATACGACCGAGGCACACAGGGCCAACACCCGGCATCATGGTGTGGGGAGCGATCTCCTACACTGGCCGTACACCACTGGTGATCGTCGAGGGGACACTGAATAGTGCACGGTACATCCAAACCGTCATCGAACCCATCGTTCTACCATTCCTAGACCGGCAAGGGAACTTGCTGTTCCAACAGGACAATGCACGTCCGCATGTATCCCGTGCCACCCAACGTGCTCTAGAAGGTGTAAGTCAACTACCCTGGCCAGCAAGATCTCCGGATCTGTCCCCCATTGAGCATGTTTGGGACTGGATGAAGCGTCGTCTCACGCGGTCTGCACGTCCAGCACGAACGCTGGTCCAACTGAGACGCCAGGTGGAAATGGCATGGCAAGTCGTTCCACAGGACTACATCCAGCATCTCTACGATCGTCTCCATGGGAGAATAGCAGCCTGCATTGCTGCGAAAGGTGGTTATACACTGTACTGGTGCCGACATTGTGCATGCTCTGTTGCCTGTGTCTATGTGCCTGTGGTTCTGTCAGTGTGATCATGTGATGTATCTGACCCCAGGAATGTGTCAATAAAGTTTCCCCTTCCTCGGACAATGAATTCACCTGATATATATGTGTGGGTGGGTGGGTGGGTGCCCTATGAAGACGCACGACAAAGAGCTTTACAAATTAAGTTAGTCAGTAAGTCAGATCCACCTCTGGATCTTTTGCAAGTACTTATTCGATGTAGCATTGACTGACACAGTTGTTAGATATTGTCCTGAAGAATATCGTTCCAAATTTTGTCCAGTTGGCTAGTGGGTAGGAGGGCCCTGTTCTTAATTGGGAAGAGATCTGGAGACCTTGCTGACCAGGGTAGCGTTTCACAGCACAAAGAGAAGCAGTAGAAACTCTCGCCAGGTGCGGGCGAGCATTGTCTTGCTGAGTAGAAGAACAGGACGGCTTGCCACGAAGGGCAACATAACGGGGCGTAGAGTATCGTCGACGTACCGTTCTGCTGTAAGGGTGTCGCGGATGACAACCAAATGTGTCTTACTATAAAAAGAAATCTCACCCCAGTCGATGACCGTTGGTCGTCGGTCCGTACAGCGTGCGACAGTCAGGTTGGTATCCCACCGCTGTCTGGGGTGTTTCCAGACACCCGTTCACTGCTCGTCGCAGCTCATTTCGAAGCGGGGACATGACTGAAGCAGTGCTACTCCAGTCAATAAGATTCCACACTGAAGAAGTAACCACTGCGGCTACCTGCCTTCACAATGCCCATCAGCCAGCGGATAGAACAGAATGACAGGGGCTTTAGGATCTGATACGATCAACGATCAGCAAGTGTCCTTATTTTCTCCTAGAATGACCGCTTCCACCTGTCAGATAATTCCTCCAGGGATACACATTGCACGTTTGCTAATTTCCCTCTTGCGGTGCTATATCCCCAGGAGGGACGTTGAAACTGCCTGCTACTAACATCACTACGTCCCACTCAGTGGGTACGACGATCTCGGCAGAAATGAGACAGCTGCTCGAGCAAGTGAGACGCAACCCTCTGACTGTATCTCATCAGGGAAAGCAAAGCCTCAACCGTCATTTTTAGAGATCTGTGTCTACGAGCTGTTAGCACCATACAATGGTTCTCGCGAAATACCTCCAACTGACCGTCTGAGGTCTGACAGGAGACTTCCCTGTCATTAGAGGGCCGTTATGAAGTCGGTCGACAGCGGTCGACACAGACCTCCGTTTATCGCGAATCGTACTCAACTCTGTAATCACAATTTTGCAGTGGCCACGATCTCTAATACATGTCTATTCGTCGACGTAGTTCTTTCATACCAAAACTAAGAACAGAAATTACGTTCTAGAGAAATTTGGCCTAACACAGATGCTAATTTCAGCAAAATGTACAAATTTTAAGATCCGGCTGCTACAGCTGACGCTGTTTCCAGTGCTAATGTCATGGTATCTGAGACAAAATCGATTATTATTTAATGGCCACTGGCTGAAACTGTATCAGGCAACGGTCTTGCTCATGTCAGCGTTTAAATGTGCCATAACATAGCTTCGGTGAAAACAAAATCAAGTAATGAAGTACGTAAGATAAAATAAATTAAGGGAATACACAAGTGTAAATCCGGCTGCATCCTCACTGTACTGGCCCATGTGGCTTGAAGCACTGCTGTTTTTTTCCAGAACTTTACTGCGTCTGTGTTATATCACTATATTACAAGAGTATAAAATTACTCATGTAACCAATTATTTTCTAACACTGCTGTGTTAACGTACAGGGACGAGCTACAAATTTACGTACACTGTCCATAGCGACATTGGAAGCCTACTGGCGACGTTTCCCGAAAAAATGAAGTTAAATAAGCGGAGCAGAGACTAATAAGGAATTATTCCCCTGATAATATAGATCTCAAATGGGGAAATCCAGTGGTACAACCGACTTTGTCAAAGATCAGATTGTTCTGGTTCAGCGCTAGGGAATGAGCAACTCGGAAATTTCAAAGCTGGCCATAGGCTTGCGTGTTACTTTAGTGAACATTTATGCAAAGTGGCTGATGTAGAGTGAATCACGAGAGGACTTAACACGCCTCACCACATAAAGTGCAGTGTGGGATATGCAGATATCTGCAGCAGATCTGACGAGACAGTACAATGTTAGTGTACGCAAAAGTGTTTCAGACTACATCGTTCAACATACATTGATGAACAAATGGCCACACAGAAAACTCAACGTCTTCCCACGGTGACCCAACGATATCGTCAAATACGGTTTCAGTGGGTACGGGTTCATCAAGATTACACCGTGGATCACTGGCAAAGGGTCGACTGGTCGTTTGAATCGATATTATGGTGACCAGGTCGATGGCAGTGTACGGAAACGCCCAAATCTGGGCGAACGGTTGCTCCAAGCATCCTTCGCGCATAATGCAGCCCGGGTCGTGGGGGGCGAAATAAATGTATTATGCATTTTTTGTGGGACCATTGGTCCTCTGGTTTGAGTGGTGCTTCTCACTATATCCTCTCCAGTGTCAACATCTTTATCTCAGAATAGTACACCAACATCCTCAATTATTTGTTAGATGTATTCCAATCTCTGTTTTCCACCGCGGTTTTTGTCTCCCACAGCTGCCTGTAGTACCACGGAAGTTATTCTCTGGTGTCGTGAAATACATATGTCCTACCATTTCACCCCTTGCTTTTACCTGTGTTTAACGCATATGTACTCTGCTCTGTCCCTCCTACAAGACAGCAGTCTTCAAACCTGCAAACACACTCGTAACCTCTGGGCCACACTTCAGGAATCGGTCGCCGCAAGCGAAACACCGACCACCGCTCGCCCCACATCTTGGTCCTGCTCTATCACGGTTTTATTGCCCTTGGTCGTCATAGTAAACAAGTGAGGACGTTACTGTAAACAAGCACAGTGCAGACTAAAAAAAACACATTGCTCTGTCGATTATTTCAGGTCGGTTGTGCATACACTGTCAATCCAGATTACGCTCTGGCTCACGACAAGCCGATCCAAGCGCACTCACCCCCAGGTAAAACAACATTGAGGTGGACTAAATAAACGTCCGGACAACAAAACCAACAACAGCAACATATCGATTTATTGACCAAGGAGTCTCTTACAGCCGCCAGGAGAGACGCCAAGTACGGCGTCTGGAGAGCGCGCATCCATGACGACAGCTTTAAGATTGCGCGCTTCATTTCCCTACGACATGTCACATGTCCGCCAGAAAACGCCGTATTCGTGCACTGCCACATTATTTAGACCAGTGCTCAACCACGGATCGGCAGTTTGTGATTCCTTCCAGCTTTATGGGCCAAGTGCTGGCTACGCGTGCAGCCTATTAACCTGAGTCTCGCCGTGATGAGTTTATCTTCTAATCCCTACCGATCTCACAGCAGTGACTTAAATTTTCCAGACTTACACCAACTACGAATTGATCGTGTGGTTAAGTTAAGAGGATTCCAATTGATAATTCGTACTGCGCTTAGACAAGTTCATCGTTAGTGACCTAGACCTGAGCCTTTTATTAATCATTTTGCCTTTAAACACATAATTATAATTTACCTTCGTTCAGGGCGCTCAAAATATCAACCGAACTTATACTTGGAAGGAGAGACAGCATTGGTCGTATTTTTTTGTTTTATTAACCGCAAAATCGATTTTCGGTCACTTAGTGACCATCCTCAGTGCTGTAATATACAATTTAAATTGGTACGTTAGAGCGATCACATAAACTCAGCACTGAGGATGGTCACTAAGTGACCGAAAATCGATTTTGCGGTTAATAAAACAAAAAAATACGACCAATGCTGTCTCTCCTTCCACGAACATCCATTATCTGCTCGTGGTGCACAGGCCACTCCATGGAGTCGCCAATCAATCAACCGAACTTTCAATTGTATGTAACTTAAAATCCGCTAATTAGACTTACAGTCTTAAACATCGGAAAACCACTATTCTACGTTTTTTACCTGCGCGGTGTTCTCACTGCACCTTCACCTGCGCAAGAGGTATCGTTTGTCACCGAGGAACTTTTCGTCTCCCTCGCCCACTCTTATTTTTAATTCCACCATTTGGCGACGAGAAACCATTCTGCCTGGCTTCAGTTCCATCCCTCCAAGTTTCGTCCCATATCAGTTGTCGACAAGGCATTTTCTGGTCCCAGCGCTCCACTGGCTCCAGTGTCACCTCTAAGTTACGTCCCAGAACGTTTGGCGACGTGGTATTTTATTTTGCACTCCATTTCTCATACACTCCCTGCAGTTCGTCTCAACACTGGTGACAGGTTTAACATTTTCGTCCCACCACAGGAGACGGTTTCCAAATTTCCGTCCCACCACAGGCGACGGCCTCGGCATTTTCGTCCCACCATCGACGACTGCTTCTAGAGTTAGTCCCTTCATTTGGCAATGAAAGTACACACTTCTATCGGCTTCTGCACTACTATTGGCTCCAGCGCCACCAACTGGCGACTTGGAAGCACATTTTCCATCAGCTCCAGCACCGCCATTCGCGGAAGCAACTGCTCCCAAAGTTTCGCCACATCGACTGGCGACTAGGTTGCAAGGCTTTCATTCGATCCAACACTGCCCATGGCTCCACTCAATGTTTCGATCTATTATTTGGCAACGATTATGTTCGTTCTCGACAAACTTCTCAAATCCTGTCCATCTGACACGACGTGCAGCGGACGCACAGATGCCCTATGGAGCAGCTGTCAAGCATCAGCACGAGACGAAAGAGTCCCAGACGCACCTCTAGCATCCGCCACTTAGGGACAGAGCAGTCGCAGTTTCCTCTTTCTGGTCCAGTCCCAAAACCTACGACCAAATAGTACCTCACATATTGACCCCATGGTGACTCCCACCAATGAACCTCCACGGTCGAGGCTATTTGCTTTTCCCTGATCACTTCATGCCTAATCCATGTAAACAGTTTCTGATCTTTTCTTCTGTCTCTAAGCCATGCACATGTTTCACGAACATCATTTTTCATACTTAATTCTACGGTGTTTCCTTACCCAATTATCCCCTACGGCCACAATCATTTTCCCTCCGAAGTATTTCCACACCCAACTACGCTGTTCAGCCACTATAACTGTACGTCTCAAGTGCTTCCACACAATGATTCTGGATCCTAAATTTCTCGCACTAATCAGCTCTCTCCGAGTACAGTCAGCTTAGATCCCTAGCTCTACTGCACCCATCTCATCCATTCATTCGCTATCATTTTTTTCATTAGTGCTCCCTCAAACGACTATGCACTCTGGGCACACAACATGTAACGTACGCCTGCATTTATGCATTACCTCCGCGCACAATCATATCCGTCTCATGTGCTGCCGCGTCCAACCATTTCTCCTGTGCAGAATACTTGTACATCCCAGTTGCTTCTGCATTCATATTCACCCTCTGTCTTTTGACTGCTCTTACATTCACAACTGCTTTCCTCAGAGAACTTCAAAGGCGCAACATCATTCCTCAGCACTTCAGTATCCCACTGATTTCCACATTGATTCTTCTGGATGAATGTCTCAATCTTCAGTCTCCTCTTCATCCTTAATAAATTGTAATTGACTTCAGAACTCTATTAGTCGTTTTACTGCCTAATTCATGTTACCGAGCCCATATTCTCCCATAGCACTATTTTCAATTTCTTTCCCTACTACAGTGTTACAGCCACCTATAATTATCAGGTTATCAACTCACTTCATATATCGAGCTACCAGTACAGTCTCTTCCTTCTCTTTTTAAACCTATTGCGAACAATTCCTTACCGGTGACGTGGAGTATAGTTATCCATAAAAATTCTATCGGTGTTTGCAAACATGAAGTCAATGAATTAGCTGAAAATAACTAGGCCTCAGACCATTCTATCTAAGCAGGCCATTACGGAGTCACTACCAACTTGTGCAGTGCCTTGTTAACTTGAGTTCATGGCTTCATGAGGTCTGCGCCATACTCGAATCCTACCGTCAGCTCTTACCAACCGAAATTGGTACTCATATGAATAGTCGAAGGATTTCCAGTCGTGTAAGGTCCAACTGATTTGGTAACGAGCACAGGACAGGCGTTGAAGACAATGCTGGGATTTTAGCAAACTAACTCCCGCCTGTAATCTCCTTCCACAGCCCACTGATGCCACATCTCGCCGCACTGTCCTAACAGATACGTTGGTCGTACATCCCACAGTGCTGCTTGTTTGCTGGCACTGACAACTCTATGCAAACGCTACTGCTCTCGGTTGATAAGTGAATGCCGTCGGCCACTGCGTTGTCCGTGGTGACACGTACTGACTGAAATGTGATATTCTCAGCACGCTCTTGACACTGTGGATCGCGGAATTTTGAGTTCTCTAACGATTTTCGAAATGGAATGTCCCATACGTCTAGCACCTACTAACACTGCGCAATCAGAGTTTGTTAATGCCCGTCGAGAGCCCATAATTACGTCGGAAACTTATTCACGTGAATGACAGCTCCGCCAATCCACTGCCCTTCTATGCTTTGTGTACGTTATACTAGCGTCCTCTGTCAATGTGCATATCGGTATCCCATGACTTTTGTCACCTAAGTGCAATATATCCATGCTGTAGACTTACATGTTAATCTTCAGAATGACGAACAGTGGTTTGAATTAACGGAAAACATGTTGTAGTTGGTCAAACAGTCTCAGCTGTGGCGCATCTCCTTCCTATCATTGACGCAATCAAAGATACGTGGCTTCCTTATCCGGCGGTATAACCCTCAAATATGTGTCGCTTGTGGCGTGTGGGATGCAACCACATTTTAAATAAAAATATTTTATTTTCATACATGAGGATAAAAGCAAACTGATCTGGTCTCTTCTTTTACCCGACAACTATGAGAATGTGGTTGTACTTTTAAAATTTCGTGACATATCTGATGCAATGAGGATGGGAGTCTCATCCTCCTAATCAGTCAGACACACTTTTTTTAACCTCTATCTTGTAACCCAATTAGAATTTTAGTGGCATATTTTAACATTAAGGACGTCGAAAGATTAATATTATTCATTAATGGGTGTGACTGGTTCGGCTAATATCAGTAAAAATGAGGAAGAGTGATTCTAATTTCAAGTGCAGTCGTAGTTGATGCAGTTTTAGTTTCCACCTGTTTTTAAAAGTTTCGTTCACACTATTTAGACAAGGATGCTATTAACCTCACTACTAAGGGCCAGAAGTACACAATCACGCACTCCAAATGTGCTATCGGGTAATGAGTTTACGTACCACTGTACTGTCGAGGTTCGTTGCGCATTTACCTACTGATTTATTGAGGTTATGGTGAAAACCTGCGAAGTGCGAACAGCACCCACATTCTCAGAGTTCCGTACAAACTGAATTCTGTAAACAGATCATCCACCATCTCGATATTGGCAAGATATCTGTCACGAGGCATTTCAAGAGTTTCTAGAAGGTTTTAATTTCAAGTCTAATTTTTTTTTGTATTTTCCCATTTTCTGCTATACTTCGATGAATTTGCGAATATCAAAATATGTGACATAAATGGCCGTATGTTTTGACTCCACTAACGTAGAAATATAAATTTTTTACTACGCCAAGAGACAGTGGATCAGTACGTGACATAAAATTCAACTTGATATGGTTACCCGTCCCTGAGGAAAAGGGATATTCCTGGACGGACAACAAAGTGATCCTGTAAGGGCTCCGTTTTTACCAGTTGAGATAGGAACACTATATTTTGACCTAGGCAATTTTTGACGGTATCTGCTAGCCCTTGTAAAATTGATTATGACGACGTGATGCTTAAAATTATTTACAGTCTGCTAAGTAAGATCGTGGTCGGGTTAATCAGTAAAGTGACTGACAACAAACTGAAACCTATACAAACTTCGTATATGAACAAAAGAAGATTGCAACAACTATTAATAATATTACCAGTCACGCGAAACGTTGACGATTGCTTGGCATCTCCGATGCATGCTTGAAACGAACTTTTGCGGGTATTCACGTGGAAGAGGCCTCCAAATGCGTCGACAGTTGCTTCAAAGAGAAGAAAGTTTCTCCTTCCATCTTCTTTTTATGGAAGACCAAGCATTTTGAATAGAGTTAGCATCAGGCGACTGTGAGAGCCTATCCAATACCTGCACATTTTCTCGTTTTTCCAGTCGCTGCAAAGCCTGATGCGGTGCTTCAGGTCATTGTCCTCGTGCACTGTCCGATTTTCATGTTGGTTGAACTAGCGTATGGTTCTCAGCATTATACATTTTTGATAATCGTGGTGTGGCAGCTACATTCATTTCTCTTGTTGTGTATCTCAGTGAAGAATTAAAAAAGGACTAATATTTTATGGACGTTGCATGAAGGACAGAAGTTCCGTCTGTTAGGTTGTGAAAGAACTAAGGCGATATCTTTTACCATCTGTGTGCAATGCCGACCAGGCACTTAATCAATAGACTGTATACTGATACCTTTCCTATCAATCAAAAGATTACTCCAAGGAAACTTTCTTTTTTACAATCATTAGCTAGAGGACATCGATCAGCAAATCTTTCTTAATAACCGCCAACATAAGAAGAGGAACGAAATTTAGTTCCATGAGAGTAATGCTAGCAAATGTTTAGAAAGCTTTCTAAGGTAATTACTACACTCTGCGAAATGAAATTTTAACTCAGCGGCGGAGTATGCGCTGATATGAAATTCCTGGGAGATCCAAATACTGTAAATGTTCTACGATTGAGCTAACCAAGCACGACTCAGAGCCCATCCTCACAGCTTTACTTTCACCAGTACCTCGTCTCATACTTTCCAAACTCCGCAGATCTCCTGCGAAACTTTCAGGACTGGCGCTCCTGGAAAAAAGGATATAATGGAGACTTGGCTTACGCACAGCACCGGGAATGTTTCCAGGTGGACATTTTCACCTCGCAGTGGAGTGTGCGCTGTTATGAAGCTACGTGACAGATTAAAGCTTTGTGCCGGGACGAGACTCAAAGTCGGAACATTTGCTTTTCGCGAACAATTGCTCTAGACCTGAGCAACCACAGCACGGGCCTTCTGTTGAGTCTTGAAGAGGGGTGACGAGGTATGGCGGAAGTAAAGCTGTGAGGACGGATCGTAAGTCGTGCATGGGTAGCTCAGACGTTGAGCACTTTCCCGCGAGAAACAAAGGTCCCGAGTCCGAATCTGGACCCGGCACACAGTTTTAATCTTCCAGGAAGGTAGAATACTGTCCTAGGTTGACAAATGTCTGAATTTTACGTTAAAAATTTTTTCATTGTGGTATTGATAATCAAACAGCGAAAGTACATTTTCCATTAACATAGGGAAGAAGGTGTAAATGAATGCAAGTGACTCTCAGAAGTATGTTCATGTTATCACAAAAAAGATCAATGACATAAGGAGAGCCAACTGGACCAGTTCTGAAGTGGAGCACACATGTATGCCCAGTGTGTTTGAAGGCCGACGATTTCCCTGTGGAAGTACCGAGAAAACCTTTTCAATAACATTCTTGTGGCTTCGTGTCCGAATCATCATGTAATGCGGTAATCACATTACCGCATTTCGGTTCTTCTTTCAGGCAGCGTTTGTCAGGGAGACTACCTGAAGTTAACTCTGGCCGCAGAAATCTACGATCGTACAGGAATAATTGATTACGAAAGATTACAGTTTGGCATGCGGTTTGCTTTTTCTACAGTCTGTTTGATGGACTGTTGTTCAGAATCTCCACTGCTTTCATTTTCTCTTTCGCAATTAGTAGTGTTAATGCGGCTAATTTTTATTCTTCAGGTAATGCATTTTATTCTTAACGAAGCGTGAGATCCACAGAAACGGCTGTTTCAGTGTTCTCAATCGCGGTGCATCATGATTGTCCTCATGCCTCTAAGATCTAACTTCGCTCTCGGTATTATGCTTGTGCCGAGAAATCACTAGTATCAAATTTACACATTAACAACAGGTTTTGCCCATAAATAAACGAAACTTTGCTTTTCCACCATTCCGGGTGAGTGCGTCGGTTTTATCAAAGCGTCTATTTTATGCAGTTTGTTAAGTGTCTCTTACTATAGAAAGGTTCTGAAGGCGCAAAATATATGTTGTATGCCCCACAGTGGATATTTACCCTTTTAAGTTGTTAGTAGAAGCACAACGGAAATGTGTTGATAGCAAAAGCGGAAAGCACTTTTTCCACGGCCTAAGTGCGCACAGTCCGTCGGGCTGGTACTCGTCAATGGTCCAGAAACAGGCCCCTCCAGTTTAGCGGTAGTCAGAGGCATGTCATGTAATTACGAGACAGCCAATTAGCCACACACAGGGAAGGCGCGGTCGGTTCGCTCGCGTGATCCGCAATTCACTTGCGAAAGCACGCTGTACTACGTTCAACAGCAAATCAATAGACGCTGTCCACGGCCTCAGCTGAGCAGGCGATCGGAAACATTTTGCAGATTAGCCAACAAGGTGAAAAAGTAGCACATCACGTTCTTTTGATCCTAATCGTATAATATTTTTTTCAAAAACTGACATTTTGAGCCCGTGACTGTGCACAAAATACGGATTGATTCTTGCAGAGAAGATAACAGCAACAATCCACAATTTATAACGCTCTTTATTTACGCAAATAACGCCGTTATCTGTGGCAAAAAATGGCTCTGAGCACTATGGGACTTAACATCTATGGTCATCAGTCCCCTAGAACTTAGAACTACTTAAACCTAACTAACCTAAGGACATCACACAACACCCAGTCATCACGAGGCACCGTTATCTGTTTGGAACCGACGTGTTCACCAGACGGCTTGGTCACGTTAAGATATATTTCTGTTGTAGTTAACATTAATTTTACTTTATATTCCTCAATGTCATGAAAATTCCACGCGCAGGGTGAGGGGGAGGGTGTGGGGAGGGAGGAGGAGGGAGACAGGATGCCCTACGATCAAAATAAGATGTGAGAAACTGTCTATTTAACCGTAACTGCGCCCCATAATGATCAACGATTTCAAACGATGTAAACAAGTTATTAAAGTGAAAATGTTTTAGTTACGTACGTCGAAAATTCGGCGCTATTATGTTGCAATACTAACAGTCTGCGTTCATGCAGTAGTGAATATTACATGAAGCTGTTTCTTTATATATGTACACTCATATTGTAAAGCACCAATCATATACACCTGAAGGCTTCAGTACGTCGAAGGATGTATAGAAAGATGGCGATATCACAATCATAACAATGCGGAAGAATATCTCTCTCAGACATGTTTTGATGTATACCTTAGTATGACCATAGAAATTTAAAAACTTCAACGTCCCACGGCTAAGCAAGCTATTATATTTTATTCCTTATTTCGTGATTGGTTACTGTCTGTATATTGGTATGTAGTTAGATTTGCTTGAAGACGTAGAAATATGTATGTATATAAACGCAGATCAGTACAAAATCACCTCGATGAACAGACCTAGTTAGCCAATGGAGCCTTTGTTCAAAACTTTGTTTGTCTGCTTTCCAGTGTAAAATAAACGCTACTCCCTTTGACGATAACAGCTTGCAGGCACTAATACCACACTATTTAATAGTGCATAAAATATAACAGCTTGCTTAGTCATAGAAAACCTTCAACTAACTTTCAAAGTCTAGTACAATGCCCACTGTTGTAATATTTATTTATGTACATCCATCCCTCACAATATACTTTGCTTCCAGCATACCAAAATATTAATACAACGTCATTGCCGTAACACTTTATAACAAACTGGCAGCTTTATTTGTTGATTGCAATCAGTTCTCATTTAATATAAATTATAAGTAATGGAACGTTTGTAGTTTGTAAATTTCTACTGTCACACCAACGCATATACCAAAATGTCTCTGAGAAAGAAATTATTTGACGTTGTTATAGTTTTGCTATCGGCATCTTTGTATATATCCTTCCATGTGGTGAATTTCTAGATGTGTATGAGTGGTGCTTTATTTTATGTGTGTACATATATAAAAAGACCGAGCGAGGTGGCGCAGTGGTTAGCACACTGGACTCGCATTCGGGAGGACGACGGTTTCAATCCCGTCTCCGGCCATCCTGATTTAGGTTTTCCGTGATTTCCCTAAATCGCTTCAGGCAAATGCCGGGATGGTTCCTGTGAAAGGGCACGGCCGATATCCTTCCCCATCCTTCCCTCACCCGAGCTTGCGCTCCGTCTCTAATGACCTCGTTGTCGACGGGACGTTAAACACTAATATCCTCCTCCTATATAAAAAGAAAGTGTTCCATATAGTCTTAGCTGCTGCATGAACACATGCAATCAGCATTTTAACGTTATGGGGCGGAATTTTCGCCGTAAGTAACTGAAACATTTCCCTTTAAACAATTATTTTACCTCTTTTCAAATCATTTACAGTTAAATGGACAGTTTCCCACATTATGTTTTCGTAGAAGTGCTTCACTACCGAAAGGTATTTTCATGATATGGGTGACAGTGGAAACTACTGTAAACCATTACAAAAATGTATCTTAACGTGAACGAGCCGTCTGATGAAATCTTTAACGGAGCTATTTATGAAAATAAATAGCATTATAAAATTAGCTGATTGCTGTTGTCTTCTCTGCAAGAATTCACATGTAGAATATAATTGTCTTTTGGCTCCTAACATATTCGTCGGGTTTAGACTACATACCTGTCTGTTTTCCAATAATAAAAATTTTGGCCAATAACTGATACTCATTGTCAGAATAAAAAAGAAGTGTTAAGTTGGTTCATAGGCGCTTCACGCAAATAATGTTCTCAAACGAGTTTAATGGTCAGTACCATTCACTATTTATTCGTTAACTGCACACAGAAAGTGCAGACTGGTGAAAAATTCAGGCACTGTAGTAATCATATCTAATATAATTCTGCCCTAAGCACAGTGCATAGAAACTCTTATAAATTTTAAGTAAGTATAGTTACCCTACTATAAAGTAGATGAGTTCACTGTCGCAAAATGGACTGTGTCGAGACCAGCACTAATCGTAATAAACAAAAGTCCATTTGGCACTCGACTGAATCGTTCTGAGTGATGACAGGTGTAAAACATTGAGACTCCCCACTGAACAGCCTGTATCATTCCAGTTTGTACCGAGATTACTCTGATTGCACACTGGCACTAATCACTATAAACACAATTCTGTCGGACACTCGATAAAACATTCCTAAGTGTCGACAGAAGAGAAAATGATGAGTCCATCTGGACTGACTGAGTTACTATGAAATATTCAGAGTCCGCTCAGAACCACTATGAAAATGGTTCTAAATTCTTGAGCAGTCGTCTCAAAAACTACGAGGTCTATTGTTAAACAGCAGAATAATTCTGTAGTACATCTTTAAATTGTATAAAAATAGTTATACCAGAGAGGCTCAGAACAGAGAAGGCTAGTGCGGGCGTGTGTGTCAGTCGGAATGTCGACAAGGCATACTGGCAATATAACGGACGTCAGGGCAAGGGCGAAGCATTGCCCCACAGCATCAGAGTTTAGGCAACAGAGAAACGCAAACACTGCCGTGTCACACAACGAAGCACCGTGTCATAGCGCTACCATAACTATACAGCCAGGACAAAATCAAACGAAGGCAGAAAGAATCGAGCCGAATGACGCATAATTCACTCAGTGACCTACTTCCACCAAATTAGATCAATTGTTTCATCGAGGAAGATAGTAATATGGTCCTCTCTTCAACCGGCGTCCAAACGTCGAAATGGCAGATATTGAGATAACCGACCGTGGAATAGAGAAACAACTTCAATCGCTAAGTAGTGTAAGGCGTCAGGACCCCATGAGATGCTTATAAGATTCTAAAAAGATTATGCAAATAAACTTTCTCCCTTTTTAGCAGTAATGTATCGTAGATCGCTTGAGCAAAGAAGGTTACTAGCGACTGGGAGACGGCGACGGTCATTCCCAAAATAACAAGGGCCGTAGACAAGATGCACACAGTTACATACCAATAACATTTACATCAGGCTGTTGTAGAATTATGAAACATGTTTTATGCTCAAGAATCATGACGTTCTTGGAGAAGGAAAGTCTCTACAAAAATCTACGTGGATTCCGCAAACAGGGATTTTGGGAAACTCAGCTCGCTGTCTTCCTCCATGAGATCCACCGTGCCGTAGACAATAGTCGGGTTGATGCCATATTCCTTGACTTCAGGAAGGCATTTGACACCGTCCAGCACTGTCGTTTAGGGAAAAAAGTAGCAACCTATCGAGAATCGGAGCAGATTTGCTAGTCAAGACTTCCTTGCAGACAGAAATCAACACGTCACTCTTAACGGAACAAAATTAACAGATGTAAAGTTAATTTTCGGAATTCTTCAGGGAAGTGTGATAGGACCGTTACTGTTTACAATATTCATAAATGATAAAGTAAAAAGCGTAGGATGCTCTGTAAGGTTGTTTACCGATGATGTGGCTGTCTATAACAAAGTAGCAACAGCAGAAGATAGTAACGATTTGCAGAATGACCTCCGGAGAATTGATGGTTGGTGCAGCTCTGGCAGTTGACCTGAACGTAAATAAATGTAACATATTGCGCATACATAGGAAAAGAAATCTACTACTGTATAGCTACACTATTAAGGGAAAATCTGATGCCAGACTCATATTCATAGGAAGAATCTTAAGGAAATGTAACTCGTTCACATAGATAGTGGTTTACGAGGCCCTTACTCGTTCGATTCTTGAGTATTGTTGATCTGTCTGATATCCTTATCAGAGTGAGATGGATCGTTCAGTTGGCACGAGAACATTACGGAGGTACTAACAAACTCCATTGGCACAAACTTCCTGACAGACTAAAACTGTGTGCAGGATCGAGACTCGAACTCGGGACCTTTGCCTGTCGCAGGCAAGTGCTCTACCGACTGAGCTACCCAAGCACGACTCACGCCCCGTCTTCACAGCTTTAATTCCGCCAGTACCTTGTCTCCTTCCTTGCAGAGCTAGCACACCTGGAAGAAAGAATATTGCGGAGACATGGCTTAGCCACAGCCTGGGTGATGTCTCCAGAATGAATTTTTAACTGCCGGCAGCTGTGGCCGAGCGGTAATAGGCGCTTCACTCCGAAACATTAAAAGTGCAACTGAGATGTTGGCTGAAACTTGTAGTTCATCGTACATACCAGCTGCCAACATTTCAGCGGCCAGTCATTTATGAACATTTAGAGGAAGATGTAGCTTCTAACTAAATAACCTATCATGGGAATGTGGTATCAATATATGGACTGCAACAGACGTTGAGGCACGGTACCTAGTAAATACACAAATGTATACAGGTCGAGGAGGTAGCGCAAGAGAGACGCACAGGGCCAGATTATTTTTGACGACACGATAGGTCATGTGAGAGACGACTGACAATTAATTCACTAGCTCTGAAATTGGTGAAGTGCTGGAGAGAGAGAAAATCTCACCCTTGTGGGAGCACTCCGTTTTAATTGCGGGGAAGAACGAAAAGAAAAGCTGCCCCCTAAAGCTAGAGAAGGATTTTCCAGGACCTTAGGGATCGCGGGGAATACGATGGTATCATCTGTCTCAAGCAGAAATAAATCATCATTCTACTGTCTAAATTTCATTATATTAGACATCAGGTGAGATGAGAAGAAAAAAGCCAGAAGCTGTAATATTCACAACAGCACAAAGTCTGTAGCAGACACTGTTGACATGATGGCAAGGCAGTATGCACCTAATTGCGCCACGAGGAGATGGCCTCATGCTCTTTCTTATGACATTATAGATAGTGACCACGTATGAAAAAAGGACAGAGCTAGGAGGTAGTTTCTAATACACCTTATTAGAGAATTGTCAGCAACTGAAATAAGACAAACATTGGAGCACCCGTAGAAAAGAAGCAAGGCCATAACAGATGCAGTAAACGCAAGAGGATTTCAACATATGATAGGATCTGTTGCTAGAATTCTGACAGAGGAGGATGAGGAAGAAGAAATATATATGTGTCTCATGTACACGTGAGAAAGATGAGAAAGTAAATCGAACATGCGATGAGTACGGAGACTTTGCATGTAATGGTTACTTGATGCAAAAAATTGTTTGTAATAAATGTGTTGATTATTCTGTGATATAGGACTGTGAGCCACTGAAATGAACACCGGAGTGGGAAAAAAACTGTATCTCCTGCTTTAATTATTCTATAAATTTTCTCATGATTTAAGTGTGGGGCTAAATATATCTAGACTTCATCTAATAAATAAGTAATTTGTATATCGAATTCTTGATTTTTGTTTGTTAAAGTAAACAAACGAAATAACAAGAAAATGAAAAACAATTGAATGAATATAAAATAATAAATACGCTCATTTTAAGAGTATAATACTTATTTCCGGAGTGACCCGTTACTTCAGACAGAGTTTGCAAGACTATGGAAGAAACAGGCTAAAAGGTATAAAAATCCAGCTTGTTGGTCATCAAGAACACATTCTGTTGTGCTACCAATGTGCCCGTGTTACTAAAACCATGGAGAATAACAGTCCATGGAACTTCCGTGAAACCAAAACACGGCTAAACGAAGATGGCCATCCTGCTACCTGCTTACTAACTTCAATATGGAGATGCAGTTAACCTGATGCAAACCAAAGCCGTGGGCTTCCATTGCTGCATACTGCGTCATTGCACATGGACAGGACTGGTGGGCGGCCAGCCCTTCTACAGTACAGCTGAATGCGGATGACCTGTAAGCAGGCATTTGACCTCGCGTGGAGCGTCTGTGCAGACTGCTAGCAGACTAGTGAGCATCTACGATACTGCAATGCCTTTGTTATTCCGAATTACGATGCAATGTTTCTTCTGACATGCATGCATCTCCGCAGGAACAGTCGTCTAATGCCGTATTTTTTTCCTTAATGGTAGATAAGGGTCTAGTCTTAACGACAGCTGACGTCCTGGACCTTAGTCGGTATTTTCCACCTGAGCACCCAGCTAGAGTGGAACATGTGGGTAGACG
This sequence comes from Schistocerca serialis cubense, assembly GCF_023864345.2. NCBI lineage: Eukaryota > Metazoa > Arthropoda > Insecta > Orthoptera > Acrididae > Schistocerca > Schistocerca serialis. The sequence goes on from NC_064638.1 coordinate 838,665,899, forward strand.
GCGCCTTCTTGACCCCTCCGCTATCGCCAGCACGGCACGCGGCCGTGGCACTGGCCTGCGGGAGAGACGTCACGTCTACCTGTCGACGCATCGGCAGTTCTTCACGGCATGCGGCTATACGCTTAGCCACCGACGACACCTCTGTAGACACTTATAACTCTGTACACACTGCACGTTAAATATATGTTATTTCAGATACCACTGTCTTACTGGCGTCTCCCGGCGTGGTCTGGAACATTCACCCGGACCCCATGCTGGATCTCTCTTCACAACGTGACCACAGCTCTCTGGGTCGCAGCACTGCAAAATTGTGCGGCTAAATCGTCACCCAAAGAAGCACAGATCTGGCCCCTCCAATTCCATGGGAACAAAGATCAATTCAACTAACCCAGGAATTCCTGACAATGTGTGTCACTTAGTGAAATTACTTGTCTGAATTACAATAGAGAAATGCGATCTTAAAGCTAGAGATACCAGTGGAAGCGTGCTGAAATGCTAATTAACATTGTACATTACAGTAAGAAATAGGATGAGTAGATGACCCACAACCCTAATTAGAATAATTTCACATTTCAAGTAATGAGTGCAATATTGTTTTTTTTATCGCTATCACTCGAATATTTATTACATACACGTAAACGGCTTGTCGTTTTTGTAGGAAATGGTCTCCTCTTTCCATGTTTATGTATCTTTAATAAAATGTAAATTGTGGGCGAAATTATGAAAAATACTGATAAATTAAACTAGGTAAATTTGCATAGAAAATTTACGTTGTGGTGAGCACGATATGCGATTATGCTGTTCATGTATTCGTCTTGGTTAATTATTACTATAGACTTTAACTGAACACATGGTTAAATCGTCAGCCATTGGTTAATTAAGTACATAAATAAACATGTAGGTTGGTTCAAATGGTTCTGAGCACTATGGGACTCAACTGCTGAGGTCATTAGTCCCCTAGAACTTAGAACTAGTTAAACCTAACTAACCTAAGGACATCACAAACATCCATGCCCGAGGCAGGATTCGAACCTGCGACCGTAGCGTATACATGTAGGAAACTGGCAAGATGCATATTGTTAAGTGCTTCTATGTGGACGGTAATCTCTTTTGTGGTTAAATTATTACAGCTGTTATTAAATATATTGTCAAAGTTCGTTACAGATACTTCCTTGGCTCAGTAATAGAGTAAAATTTATCTTTTACGTAGTCTATCTTTATATCGGCTGAATCGTCTCGCTCTATTCTCATAGTTAGTTACCATACTACGCTCAAAATTGTGCGGTTTACTAAGCACATGTGCAGCCTTTCACGAAGTTTTCCAGTTCATCGAGTGAGCTACTGCGGGTGACGTCATGTCCAGGCTAGCGCGGCTGACAGACCGCGTGCGCTGAGCGGCATCTACCACGCGGGGGTCTACGTCGCTGCGACACTCTTGCCATACGTTGAACCGCTTTTAACCAAAAAGACGAACCGCCTCTGATCTTTCTACTGTCCGTCGTGATAAATATAAGAAATGTGATGTACAGGTACGGACAGACAAATGATGAAAATTTCAGAGTAACTGGATGATTTATCCAAGAGAAAGAGCATCATAAATTGAGCAAGTGAGTGATGTGTTGGTCCACTTCTGGCATTTACGCAAGCATGGCACTGATTCATAGATTTGTCGGATGCCCCTTCAGGTATATCGTGCCAAACTCTGCCCTTTTCGCGTGTTGTATCGTCAATAACTGGAGGTGAGAGGAGGGCACCGCAAATACCACACCAATCGTTCTCAGATGGTCAGAGATCCGGCGACTTTGCTGGACAAGATAGGGATTGGAAAACACAACTAGCAGTTGAAACTATTGCCGCGCCCTAGCGGGCATTATCTTGCTTAATTTTGAACCCAGGATGCCCTGCCATGTAGGCCAACGAAACGGAACGTCGACGTTTTTTTTTTCGGTCATCAGTCTACTGACTGGTTTGATGCGTCCCGCCACGAATTCCTTTCCTGTGCTAACCTCTTCACCTCCGAGTAGCACTTGCAACCTACGTCCTCAATTATTTGCTTGACGTATTCCAATCTCTGTCTTCCTCTACAGTTTTTGCCCTCTACAGCTCCCTCTAGTACCATGGAAGTCATTCCCTCATGTCTTAGCAGATGTCCTATCATCCTGTCCCTTCTGCTTATCAGTGTTTTCCACATATTCCTTTCCTCTCCGATTCTGCGTAGAACCTCCTCATTCCTTACCTTATCAGTCCACCTAATTTTCAACATTCGTGTATAGCACCACATCTCAAATGCTTCGATTCTCTTCTGGTCCGGTTTTCCCACAGTCCATGTTTCACTACCATACAATGCTGTACTCCAGACGTACATCCTCAGAAATTTCTTCCTCAAATTAAGGCCGGTATTTGATATTAGTAGACTTCTCTTAGCCAGAAATGCCTTTTTTGCCATAGCGAGTCTGCTTTTGATGTCCCCCTTGCTCCGTCCTTGGTTATTTTACAGCCTAGGTAGCAGAATTCCTTAACTTCATTAACTTCGTGACCATCAATCCTGATGTTAAGTTTTTCGATGTTCTCATTTCTACTACTTCTCATTACCTTCGTCTTTGTCCGATTTACTCTCAAACCATACTGTGTACTCATTAGACTGTTCATTCCGTTCAGCAGATCATTTAATTCTTCTTCACTTTCACTCAGGATAGCAATGTCATCAGTGAATCTTATCATTGATATCCTTTCACCTTGTATTTTAATTCCACTCCTGAACCTTTCTTTTATTTCCATCATTGTTTCCTCGACGTACAGATTGAAGAGTAGGGGCGAAAGGCTACAGCCTTGTCTTACACCCTTCTTAATACGAGCACTTCGTTCTTGATCGTTCACTCTTATTATTCCCTCTTGGTTGTTGTACATATTGTATATGACCCGTCTTTCCCTATAGCTTACACCTACTTTTTCCAGAATCTTGAACAGCTTGCACCATTTTATATTGTCGAACGCTTTTTCCAGTTCGACAAATCCTATGAAAGTGTCTTGATTTTTCTTTAGCCTTGCTTCCATTATTAGCCGTAACGTCAGAATTGCCTCTCTCGTCCCTTTACTTTTCCTAAAGCCAAACTGATCGTCACCTAGCGCATTCCCAATTTTCTTTTCCATTCTTCTGTATATTATTCTTGTAAGCAGCTTCGATGCATGAAATGTTAAGCTGATTGTGCGATATTTCTCGCACTTGTCGGCCCCTGCCGTCTTCGGAATTGTGTGGATGATGCTTTTCCGAAAGTCAGATGATATATCACCAGACTCATATATTCTACACACCAACGGGGATTGGCCCTTTTTTGCCACTTCCCCCAATAATTTTAGAAATTCTGATGGAATGTTATCTATCCCTTCTGCCTTATTTGATCGTAAGTCCTCGAAAGCTCTTTTAAATTCCGATTCTAATACTGGATCCCCTATCTCTTCTAAATCGACTCCTGTTTCTTCTTCTATCACATCAGACAAATCTTCACCCTCATAGAGGCTTTCAATGTATTCTTTCCACCTATCTGCTCTCTCCTCTGCATTTAACAGTGGAATTCCCGTTGCACTCTTAATGTTACCACCGTTGCTTTTAATGCCACCAAAGGTTATTTTGACTTTCCTGTATGCTGAGTCTGTCCTTCCGACAATCATATCTATTTCGATGTCTTCACATTTTTCGTGCAGTCAGTTCGTCTTAGCTTCCCTGCACTTCCTATTTATTTCATTCCTCAGCGACTTGTATTTCTGTATTGCTGATTTTCCCGGAACATGTTAGTACTTCCTCCTTTCATCAATAAACTGAAGTATTTCTTCTGTTACCCACGGTTTCTTCGCAGCTACCTTCTTTGTACCTATGTTTTGCTTCCCAACTTCTGTGATGGCCCTTTTTAGAGATGTCCATTCCTCTTCAACTGTACTGCCTACGTCGACGTACCGCTGTGCTGTAAGGAGGCTGGTAAGCAAGGGTCTTCTGCTATGAAAAGAAATTGCATCCGAAACAGTCACTCCTTGCTGTCGGGATGTATGGGGGAACCACCTCGTGTTGGTATCCACCGTTGTACGGGGCGTTTCCAGACGATTGTTCGCCCTGGAATTTCATTATGAAGTAGAATTTTTTTCAGTGATGTGTCCCGCTTTGATTTGAGCCTTGACGATGAGTGGAGACGTGTTTGGAGACTTCCCAGAGAGCGTTGGAATACCAGTATGGTTGTCGCGTGCCATACGGTCCTAAAACCAGGAGTGATGGTTTGAGGTGTCATTTCGTTTCATAGCAGGGCCCCTTTGCTTGCCATCACAGCGGTACATCGACGATATTATACGCTCTGTTTTCTTGCCCTTTATAGCAAGCCATCATGGGCTTATAGTTCTGGAAGATAAAGCCCGCTCAAACACGACGAGAGTTTCTACTGCCTGTCTTCGTGCTTGTCAAGCCGTGCTATGGCCAAACAATGTCGCCGGATACATCCCCAAATGAGATCGTTTGGAGCGTTACGGGGAATGCCCTCCAACCATCCCGTGATTTTGACAATATAACGCGTCAGTAGGATAGAACTTGGCACAATCTGACAGCTATCAATGAATTCCAAGCTGGGTAACTGTTTGCGTAAGGACCACGGATGCACCAAGGCATTACTAACTTGCACAAAAAATGGTTTAAATGGTTCTGAGCACTATGGAACTCACCATCTGAGGTCATCAGTCCCCTAGAAATTAGAACTACTTAAACCTAACTAATCTAAGGACATCACACACATCCATGCCCGAAGCAGGATTCGAACCTGCGACTGTAGCAGTCACGCGGTTCCGGATTGAAGTGCCTAAAACCGCACGGTCACCGCGCCTGGCTGACTTGCACAGTTTGTGAAGCTCTCGCTCTTAAATAAATTGTCAGTTTTTTCTGAAATTGTAATCATCTGTTTCTCTGCATATAAACATCACGTTTATCCGTTTTCTCTCCCAAGCATATAAATCATTTTGGTTGTGTCACTTTTTATTTTTAATTTTCATTCTTTTTGTCTTAGAGTGTAACGACTACGTTATATGTGTGAAGTACAGTCAAAACCTGCCAAATAATCACAACAAGTGACTACCAACCTCACAGTACCACAACCCGACTCCAAAGGGTGAGGCCACTATCGGCACTTCCTGTCAGGCCGCTAGTCATGCCCTCTGGTGAAAGATGAATAGAGCGTGGTACGACCTATCGATTCGTAGGACGTCTCAGAATTATCTGTAATTATATTGCTGACACTGTTCGGAAACCTCCACTAAAAATCTGCCGTGACTTCATCAGGCCGTAGTGATTTATTACGCAGTGCGAATCTCAAGACCTTCCAGTTATTCGTATGTAAAGAAGACAGTATCTTCCTGATTGTGTTGAACAGATACGGTATTTATTGTTGGTAGGCTGGAAGTCCACGTTCATTTTCAGCAATTACGGATTTCTATAAATTGAATCTCTCGACAAGTTTACGTTTTTAATAGTGTCTATGAGGAAGAATGATCGTATCAATCTACATTTTTCGATATGCCAAGAAATTTCAATTCTTCGTCCCATAAGGTTTGGCAGCAGCGCTAAAAGAGTGGTAAGGTGCCAGGATAAAATGTTTCACACATCCTTTAAAACAAAACCATTAACGAACAATTCTAACTCATTTATATAAAACAAATTTATAAAAGCACTTGAAAACCACGAGAAATTATAGCGCGACCCCCTTATCGTAAGTTTTGTACTCTTTGCTTTAGTGAAAAGTACGAGTATTACATTCATACCTATAGAATACATGAGATTAAAAATGTTACGAAGCGCACCAGTTTAAAACACATTGATTCCCTTAACTTATAAATGTGTAATCAAACAATATTGGATTTTTCGTCTGTTTAGACACACCATATTACACTAGAGACAGCTAACAGTTCTTGCACCGAGGGGTTATCACTTAGGAGTCTTTCTGTATCTCATAATTTGTTTCACTGTCTACAATCGTATTGACTTGGGACAGTTTTAGAGAGCCAAGAACATTACTTGTAGGAAAAGTTGTGGATCGGATTTCTAAACTCGGAGGTCTATCACTATGCTCAAGTACCTCTTACACCGCTCTCCCATTCCACTCAAGCTACATGACGAACAATGAACATGGCGTGGTACTACGGCCAAAATTATGGAGTTACTTAAAAGCTAGTAACAGATGATTGAGAAGCCAGTTCTCATTGAAGACGATTACGTAAAACTAAAACGTTTCCAGAACAATTGGCTCCAAGAAGCTGTGTTTTCGATGTACAAGTTTTCGTTCAATGCAATCTTCGCAGTGAAGTTTTATGTTAGGGATATTAGATTGTTTACGCGGGTATTTGTTTCCTGCTGTGTGGTGTTTCACTGAAGTAAAGCGACGTCAGAGAGGGTAGCAGAGATGTTTAACTAGCTGCTGTAGCGTCCCAGTAGACGGCAAGAGCGCGCTTTCGCAGCAGATGCAGTCCACAGCAACCTGCAGCTATCGTGCTGTTTGCGGCGTAAATGCGATGAAGCGCGGACAGCAACTCTGCTGCAGCCAGAACCCGTCCGTGCTTGTAGGCTCTGGGAGGGCCCTCACCCTCAGCATTGAGTGATCAGTTTGTTAACTCCAGCCGTGTACAACGTAGGTACGTGTTGTTTCACTCTCCAGCACTGTCATACCCCGTTTGTCTAAAATTTTACCCTGTGTGTACTTTCCTGAAACATCTAAGGAAGAAACACAAGACAAAAGCTGTGTACAGAATAGAGATGCTCAGTAAATGTTATTAGCTAACAAGTCGTTGAAAGTTTAAGACTAGTGAGTTGCTTCCCCTATAGTTGTAGTACGCCATGGTAAAATCGGAGGTTGGCCAGAAGGTACAGAGGATACAATCATTTGATTGAAGTGGGAAGGGAAGAGTATAATTTGCTGGTTGGGAGGCGATGAGTGCTAGTCCAGCCACCTATTCACAAGGGGCTTCCTTCCGAAATTTAGAAACATCCATTTCCAGATAGTGCCTTGAGTGTATATACAGGGTGGTCCATTGATCGTGACCGGGCCAAATATCTCACGAAATAACCGTCAATCGAAAAAACTACAAAGAACGAAACTTCAGATGGCGCTATGGCTGGCCCGCTAGATGGCACTGCCATAGGTCAAACAGATGTTGTTGTTGTTGTGGTCTTCAGTCCTGAGACTGGTTTGATGCAGCTCTCCATGCTACTCTATCCTGTGCAAGCTTCTTCATCTCCCAGTACCTACTGCAGCCTACATCTTTCTGAATCTGCTTAGTGTATTCATCTCTCGGTCTCCCTCTGCGATTTTTACCCTCCACGCTGCCCTCCAATACTAAATTGGTGATCCCTCGATGTCTCAGAACATGTCCTACCAACCGATCCCTTCTTCCAGTCAAGTTGCGCCACAAGCTCCTCTTCTCCCCAATTCTATTCAATACCTCCTCATTAGATGTGTGGTCTACCCATCTAATCTTCAGCATTCTTCTGTAGCACGACATTTCGAAAGCTTCTATTCCCTTCTTGTCTAAACTATTTATCGTCCACGTTGCACTTCCATACATGGCTACACTCCATACAAATACTTTCAGAAACGACTTCCTGATACTTAAATCTACACTCGATGTTAACAAATTTTTCTTTTTCAGAAACGCTTTCCTTGCCATTGCCAGTCTACATTTGATATCCTCTCTACTTCCACCATCATCAGTTATTTTGCTCCCCAAATAGCAAAACTCCTTTACTACTTTAAGTGTCTCATTTCCTAATCTAATTCCCTCAGCATCACCCGACTTAATTCGACTACATCCCATTATCGCAGTTTTGTTTTTGTTGATGTTCATCTTATACCCTCCTTTCAAGACACTGTCCATTCCATTCAACTGCTCTTCCAAGTCCTTTGCTGTCTCTGACAGAATTACAATGTCATCGGGGAACCTCAAAGTTTTTATTTCTTTTCCATGGATTTTAATTCCTACTCCGAACTTTTCTTTTGTATCCTTTATTGCTTGCTTAATATACAGATTGAATAACATCGGGGATAGGCAACAACCCTATCTCACTCCCTTCCCAACCACTGCTAATCTTTCATACCCCTCGACTCTTATAACTGCAATCTGGGTTCTGTACAAATTGTAAATAGCCTTTCGCTCCCTGTATTTTACCCCTTCCACCTTCAGAATATGAAAGAGAGAATTCCAATCACCATTGTCAAAAGCTTTCTCTAAGTCTACAAATGCTAGAAACGTAGGTTTGCCTTTCCTTAATCTTTCTTCTAAGAAGAGTCGTAAGGTCAGTATTGCCTCACGTGTTCCAACATTTCCACGGAATCCAAACTGATCTTCCCCGAGGTCGGCTTCTATCAGTTTTTCCATTCGTCTGTAAAGAATTCGCGTTAGTATGTTGCAGCTGTGCCTTATTAAACTGATAGTTCGGTAATTTTCACATCTGTCAACACCTGCTTTCTTTGGGATTGGAATTATTATATTCTTCTTGAAGTCTGAGGGTATTTCGCCTGTGTCATACATCTTGCTCACCAGATGGTAGAGTTTTGTCAGGACTGGCTCTCCCAAGGCCGTCAGTAGTTCTAATGGAATGTTGTCTACTCCGGGGGCCTTGTTTCGACTCAGGTCTTTCAGTGCTCTGTCAAACTTTTCACGTGGTATCATATCTCCCATTTCATCTTCATCTACATCCTCCTCCATTTCCATAATATTGTCCTCAAATACATCGCCCAAACGGATATAAATTGCGTTTTTTAATAAAAGGAACCCCCATTTTTATTACATATTCGTGTAGTACGTAAAGAAATATGAATGTTTTAGTTGGACCACTTTCTTCGCTTTGTGATAGATGGCGCTGCCATAGGTCAAACAGATATAAACTGCGTTTTCATAATAATAGGAACCCCCCCATTTTTATTACATATTCGTGTAGTACGTAAAGAAATATGAATGCTTTAGTTGGACCACTTTTTTCGCTTTGAGAAAGATGGCGCTGTAATAGTCACAAACATATGGCTCACAATTTTGTACGAACAGTTGGTAACAGGTAGGTTTCTTTAATTCAAATACATAACGTAGGTATGTTTGAACATTTTATTTCGGTTGTTCCAATGTGATACATGTACGTTTGTGAACTTACCATTTCTGAGAACGCATGCTGTTAAAGCGTGATTACCTGTAAATACCACATTAATGCAATAAATTCTCAAAATGATGTCCGTCAACCTCTACGCATTTGGCAATACGTGTAACGACATTCCTCTCAACAGCGAGTAGATCACCTTCCGTAATGTTTGCACATGCATTGACAATGCGCTGACGCATGTTGTCAGGCGTTGTCGGTGGATCACGATAGCAAATACCCTTCAACTTTCCCCACAGAAAGAAATCCTGGGACGTCAAATCCGGTGAACGTGCGGGCCATGGTATGGTGCTTCGACGACCAATCCACCTTCATGAAATATGCTGTTCAATACCGCTTCAACCGCACGCGAGCTATGTGCCGGACATCCATCATGTTGGAAGTACATCGCCATTCTGTGAAACATCTTGTAGTAACATCAGTAGACCATTACGTAGGAAATCAGCATACATTGCACCATTTAGATGGCCATCGATAAAATGGGGGCAAATTATCGTTCCTCCCGTATAGCCGCAGCATTCATTAACACGCTAAGGTCACTGATGTTCCATTTGTCGCAGCCATAGTGGATTTTCCGTTGCCCAATAGCGCATATTATGCCGGTTTACGTTACCGCAGTTAGTGAATGTCGCTTCGTCGCTAATAGAACGCGTGAAGAAAATCTGTCATCGTCCCGTAATTTCTCTTGTGCCCAGTGGCAGAACTGTACACGACGTTCAAAGTCGTCGCCATGCAATTCCTGGTGCACAAAAATATGGTACTGGTGCAATCTATGTTGATGTAGCATTCTCAACCCTTACGTTTCTGAGATTACCGATTCTGGCGCAATTTGTCTGGTACTGATGTGCGGATTAGCCGCGTCAGCAGCTAAAACACCTACTTGGGCATCATCATTTGTTGCAGGTCGTGGTTGACGTTTCACATGTGGCTGAACACTTCCTGTTTCCTTAAATAACGTAACTATCCGGTGAACGGTCCGGACACTTGGATGATGTCGTCCAGAATACCGAACAGCATACATAGCACACTCCCGTTGCGCATTTTGATCACAATAGCCATACATCAACACGATATCGACCTTTTCCGCAATCGGTAACCGGTCCATTTTTTTTTTTTTTTTTTACTTTATTGTAATTTTGACACCTGAACAAACCAGGTAGGCCGGCAGCAGCACAATACGCCGCTCTTCAGCCGAAGAGAGTACATGAAGATAAACAAAGAAGAGACATTACATAGAAAAACGGCGGGAAAAAACAGGAGACACAAGAATATAAAAGCACAAGAAGCCGTTCACACTTGATGACAATCCACACTATGAACCGGAGACCCGACGCACAAACACTGAAGAAGACGATGTCACTGGTGAACAATGGAGCGTGACGGCGAAACGGAACACTAAACATGACGGCACACACGATACACTGATGGCGGTGATCTCCGGCGCGCGAATGTCCACGGAGCGTGTGCGAGTCCGGGGACCTGCCAAGAGGGCAACAGGGATGAGGAGGGGGAGAGGGGAGGAAAAGAGGATGCCACGGCTTAGGAGACGGGGACAGGAGGATAGGGACAGGGGAGGGGGGGCCCGGGGGACGAGGAACGAGAAAAGGAGGAGGGAGGGAAAAGGGAGAGAAGGGAGGGAGGGTGCCCTGAGGAGCAAGCACAGGAGGAGGGCGGGAGGATCAAAGTTGGTAGGAGGGGTAGATGGAGGGGAGGAGGGCATCATCAGGGAGGGGGAGCTGGCGGAAGCCACCTTGGGAGAGGGTAAGGAGGGTGGAGAGATGGAGACCGGGTGGGACATGGGAGTACAGGCGCGGCAGCGGGCGGGGGTGGGAGAGGATCGGGGAGACGGGCGGGTGAGGTGGATCGAGTTTACGGGAGGCGTATAGGATTCGTATCCTTTCGAGGAAGAGGAGGAGGTGGGGGAAGGGGATAAGGTCATACAGGATCCGCGTGGGGGAAGGGAGACGGATGCGATAGGCAAGGCGGAGAGCATGGCGTTCAAGGATTTGGAGGGATTTATAAAAGGAAGGGGGGGCGGAGATCCAGGCTGGATGGGCGTAACAGAGGATAGGGCGGATAAGGGACTTATAGGTGTGGAGGATGGTGGAGGGGTCCAGACCCCACGTTCGGCCGGAAAGGAGCTTGAGGAGATGGAGTCGGGAACGTGCCTTGGCTTGGATTGTCTGGAGATGGGGAGTCCAAGAGAGGCGACGGTCGAGGGTGACGCCAAGGTACTTAAGGGTGGGGGTGAGAGCAATGGGACGGCCATAAACGGTGAGATAGAAATCAAGGAGGCGGAAGGAGGGAGTGGTTTTGCCTACAATGATCGCCTGGGTTTTGGAAGGATTGACCTTGAGCAACCACTGGTTGCACCAAGCGGTGAACCGGTCAAGATGGGATTGGAGAAGGCGTTGGGAGCGTTGCAGGGTGGGGGCAAGGGCAAGGAAGGCGGTGTCATCGGCAAACTGGATAAGGTGGACGGGGGGTGACGGCGGCGGCATATCCGCCGTGTACAACAAGTACAGAAGGGGGGAGAGGACGGAGCCTTGGGGCACACCGGCGGAGGGGAAAAAGGTGTAGGAATCGGTATTATGGATGGTGACATGGGAAGGACGGCGGGAGAGAAAGGAACCGATCAGACGAACGTAGTTAAGGGGAAGGGCGAAAGTTTGGGGCTTGAAGAGGAGACCGGAATGCCATACGCGGTCATATGCGCGTTCGAGGTCAAGAGAGAGGAAGATGGCGGAGCGACGGGAATTGAGCTGTTCGGAAAGGAGATGAGTGAGGTGAAGGAGAAGATCGTCGGAAGAGAAGGACGGCCGAAAGCCACAATGGGTAACGGGGAGGAGGCGGTGCTGGCGGAGATGCAGGTGGATGCGGCGGGTGAGGATAGATTCCAGGACCTTGCTGAAGACCGAGGTAAGGCTGATGGGACGGTAGGAGGAGACGGCGGACGGCGGTTTGCCAGGTTTGAGGAACATGAGGATACGGGAGGTTTTCCACAGGTTGGGGTAGTAACCGGTGGACAGGACTACATTGTAGAGCCTGGCCAGGGTGGAGAGAAAAGAGACAGGAGCTTCACCGGTCCATTTTAACACGAGTAATATATCACGAAGCAAATACCGTCCGCACTGGCGGAATATTCCGTGATACCACGTACTTACACGTTTGTGACTAATACAGCACCATCTATCAAAAAGCGAAAAAAGTGGTCCAACTAAAACATTCATATTGCTTTACGTACTACACGAATATGTAATTAAAAATGGGGGTTCCTATTTAAAAAAAACGCAGTTGATATCCGTTTGACCTATGGCAGCGCCATCTAGATGGCCAACCATAGCGCCATCTGGTTTCCCCCTTCAAGCTAGACGAGTTTCGCTGTTTGTAGTTTTTTCGTTCGATGCTTATTTCGGGAGATATTTGGCCCGGTCACTATGAATGGACCACCCTGTATATGTACAAAGATCCGTCCTACTAACTAAATTAGTCATAACCCTGCCATCTGGGAGTAATATGTCCTGAATTTCGTAAATATTAGTCACAAGCACTAATAATTAATTGTGATACTGTTTGTTATAACCAAAAAACGAAAAAGGAAATGCAGCAATCAGATACTCACGGCTACAAAATAGTCTACCAATCTCCCTATCATCCTCAGTTATTCATTATCGAATGCAGTTCAGAAGGGCCTGAGGTCAGGACAGAGCACTTTCGCCCGTCGTCGACGTTCCGACTTGGAAACCGCTACTTCTCTCAGGTAGCTCGTCAGTTGGCAACACGAGGCTGAGTGCACCTTTGTACAACCATCGCACCAAGAAATAATCCGTGTCAGGACTGTAAATCGAAACAGGGACCCGCAGATGAGGGTCTGTCGCTTTGACCACTCATCAGCGGAGGTGGACAAAACATAAAAGTATTTTCTAGTCTTTCATCCTTCGATTTTGAACAAAGCAGTTTGGATGTGATTGGTGTGAAGAATCGAAATCTTCGGTCATTTTCCTCTTGAAGATGTGTTGCTTACAAAGTAATCTCCTCATTCCAGTCAGAATCAGTGGTTATGTGGCCCTGTGGATAGCCCATCAAAAGCTGAACACGGATGAAGCATGAAAACAGGAAGGAGGTGTACCAAACTGTGAAAAAAGAAGCGGAATGGGAAGTCAGCGACCCAAGCTCAAGATTTGTAACATAGAGCGAACCACGCGAATCACGCCGTCGTGGTTGTGTGGTCACAGTGTTGTACTGCAAAGTGAGAGACCCGTATTCAGATCTCCCTCGTGCTCCAATTTTTTTTGGCACAAAATTATGAGCTTTCCGTCATTGAGGCCTCTGCTCTCGTTCTGTAGTCCTGGCAGCTATCATGCTGTACACTGCTTACAGAGCATACATCATGTTGTAAGTAAATGTGATGAGTAGTGAGAGTAGGCGAGATGCTGCAAAGACCTCTCACAGAAATGAACTACCACGTGAAAAGTTTGACAGAGCACTGAAAGACCTGAGTCGAAACAAGGCCCCCGGAGTAGACAACATTCCATTAGAACTACTGACGGCCTTGGGAGAGCCAGTCCTGACAAAACTCTACCATCTGGTGAGCAAGATGTATGACACAGGCGAAATACCCTCAGACTTCAAGAAGAATATAATAATTCCAATCCCAAAGAAAGCAGGTGTTGACAGATGTGAAAATTACCGAACTATCAGTTTAATAAGGCACAGCTGCAACATACTAACGCGAATTCTTTACAGACGAATGGAAAAACTGATAGAAGCCGACCTCGGGGAAGATCAGTTTGGATTCCGTGGAAATGTTGGAACACGTGAGGCAATACTGACCTTACGACTCTTCTTAGAAGAAAGATTAAGGAAAGGCAAACCTACGTTTCTAGCATTTGTAGACTTAGAGAAAGCTTTTGACAATGGTGATTGGAATTCTCTCTTTCATATTCTGAAGGTGGAAGGGGTAAAATACAGGGAGCGAAAGGCTATTTACAATTTGTACAGAACCCAGATTGCAGTTATAAGAGTCGAGGGGTATGAAAGATTAGCAGTGGTTGGGAAGGGAGTGAGATAGGGTTGTTGCCTATCCCCGATGTTATTCAATCTGTATATTAAGCAAGCAATAAAGGATACAAAAGAAAAGTTCGGAGTAGGAATTAAAATCCATGGAAAAGAAATAAAAACTTTGAGGTTCCCCGATGACATTGTAATTCTGTCAGAGACAGCAAAGGACTTGGAAGAGCAGTTGAATGGAATGGACAGTGTCTTGAAAGGAGGGTATAAGATGAACATCAACAAAAACAAAACTGCGATAATGGGATGTAGTCGAATTAAGTCGGGTGATGCTGAGGGAATTAGATTAGGAAATGAGACACTTAAAGTAGTAAAGGAGTTTTGCTATTTGGGGAGCAAAATAACTGATGATGGTGGAAGTAGAGAGGATATCAAATGTAGACTGGCAATGGCAAGGAAAGCGTTTCTGAAAAAGAAAAATTTGTTAACATCGAGTGTAGATTTAAGTATCAGGAAGTCGTTTCTGAAAGTATTTGTATGGAGTGTAGCCATGTATGGAAGTGCAACGTGGACGATAAATAGTTTAGACAAGAAGGGAATAGAAGCTTTCGAAATGTCGTGCTACAGAAGAATGCTGAAGATTAGATGGGTAGACCACACATCTAATGAGGAGGTATTGAATAGAATTGGGGAGAAGAGGAGCTTGTGGCGCAACTTGACTGGAAGAAGGGATCGGTTGGTAGGACATGTTCTGAGACATCGAGGGATCACCAATTTAGTATTGGAGGGCAGCGTGGAGGGTAAAAATCGCAGAGGGAGACCGAGAGATGAATACACTAAGCAGATTCAGAAAGATGTAGGCTGCAGTAGGTACTGGGAGATGAAGAAGCTTGCACAGGATAGAGTAGCATGGAGAGCTGCATCAAACCAGTCTCAGGACTGAAGACCACAACAACAACAACATCTGTTTGACCTATGGCAGTGCCATCTAGCGGGCCAGCCATAGCGCCATCTGAAGTTTCGTTCTTTGTAGTTTTTTCGATTGACGGTTATTTCGTGAGATATTTGGCCCGGTCACGATCAATGGACCACCCTGTATATACACTCAAGGCACTATCTGGAAATGGATGTTTCTAAATTTCGGAAGGAAGCCCCTTGTGAATAGGTGGCTGGACTAGCACTCATCGCCTCCCAACCAGCAAATTATACTCTTCCCTTCCCACTTCAATCAAATGATTGTATCCTCTGTACCTTCTGGCCAACCTCCGATTTTACCATGGCGTACTACAACTATAGGGGAAGCAACTCACTAGTCTTAAACTTTCAACGACTTGTTAGCTAATAACATTTACTGAGCATCTCTATTCTGTACACAGCTTTTGTCTTGTGTTTCTTCCTTAGATGTTTCAGGAAAGTACACACAGGGTAAAATTTTAGACAAACGGGGTATGACAGTGCTGGAGAGTGAAACAACACGTACCTACGTTGTACACGGCTGGAGTTAACAAACTGATCACTCAATGCTGAGGGTGAGGGCCCTCCCAGAGCCTACAAGCACGGACGGGTTCTGGCTGCAGCAGAGTTGCTGTCCGCGCTTCATCGCATTTACGCCGCAAACAGCACGATAGCTGCAGGTTGCTGTGGACTGCATCTGCTGCGAAAGCGCGCTCTTGCCGTCTACTGGGACGCTACAGCAGCTAGTTAAACATCTCTGCTACCCTCTCTGACGTCGCTTTACTTCAGTGAAACACCACACAGCAGGAAACAAATACCCGCGTAAACAATCTAATATCCCTAACATAAAACTTCACTGCGAAGATTGCATTGAACGAAAACTTGTACAACGAAAACACAGCTTCTTGGAGCCAATTGTTCTGGAAACGTTTTAGTTTTACGTAATCGTCTTCAATGAGAACTGGCTTCTCAATCATCTGTTACTAGCTTTTAAGTAACTCCATAATTTTGGCCGTAGTACCACGCCATGTTCATTGTTCGTCATGTAGCTTGAGTGGAATGGGAGAGCGGTGTAAGAGGTACTTGAGCATAGTGATAGACCTCCGAGTTTAGAAATCCGATCCACAACTTTTCCTACAAGTAATGTTCTTGGCTCTCTAAAACTGTCCCAAGTCAATACGATTGTAGACAGTGAAACAAATTATGAGATACAGAAAGACTCCTAAGTGATAACCCCTCGGTGCAAGAACTGTTAGCTGTCTCTAGTGTAATATGGTGTGTCTAAACAGACGAAAAATCCAATATTGTTTGATTACACATTTATAAGTTAAGGGAATCAATGTGTTTTAAACTGGTGCGCTTCGTAACATTTTTAATCTCATGTATTCTATAGGTATGAATGTAATACTCGTACTTTTCACTAAAGCAAAGAGTACAAAACTTACGATAAGGGGGTCGCGCTATAATTTCTCGTGGTTTTCAAGTGCTTTTATAAATTTGTTTTATATAAATGAGTTAGAATTGTTCGTTAATGGTTTTGTTTTAAAGGATGTGTGAAACATTTTATCCTGGCACCTTACCACTCTTTTAGCGCTGCTGCCAAACCTTATGGGACGAAGAATTGAAATTTCTTGGCATATCGAAAAATGTAGATTGATACGATCATTCTTCCTCATAGACACTATTAAAAACGTAAACTTGTCGAGAGATTCAATTTATAGAAATCCGTAATTGCTGAAAATGAACGTGGACTTCCAGCCTACCAACAATAAATACCGTATCTGTTCAACACAATCAGGAAGATACTGTCTTCTTTACATACGAATAACTGGAAGGTCTTGAGATTCGCACTGCGTAATAAATCACTACGGCCTGATGAAGTCACGGCAGATTTTTAGTGGAGGTTTCCGAACAGTGTCAGCAATATAATTACAGATAATTCTGAGACGTCCTACGAATCGATAGGTCGTACCACGCTCTATTCATCTTTCACCAGAGGGCATGACTAGCGGCCTGACAGGAAGTGCCGATAGTGGCCTCACCCTTTGGAGTCGGGTTGTGGTACTGTGAGGTTGGTAGTCACTTGTTGTGATTATCTGGCAGGTTTTGACTGTACTTCACACATATAACGTAGTCGTTACACTCTAAGACAAAAAGAATGAAAATTAAAAATAAAAAGTGACACAACCAAAATGATTTATATGCTTGGGAGAGAAAACGGATAAACGTGATGTTTATATGCAGAGAAACAGATGATTACAATTTCAGAAAAAACTGACAATTTATTTAAGAGCGAGAGCTTCACAAACTGTGCAAGTCAGCCAGGCGCGGTGACCGTGCGGTTTTAGGCACTTCAATCCGGAACCGCGTGACTGCTACAGTCGCAGGTTCGAATCCTGCTTCGGGCATGGATGTGTGTGATGTCCTTAGATTAGTTAGGTTTAAGTAGTTCTAATTTCTAGGGGACTGATGACCTCAGATGGTGAGTTCCATAGTGCTCAGAACCATTTAAACCATTTTTTGTGCAAGTTAGTAATGCCTTGGTGCATCCGTGGTCCTTACGCAAACAGTTACCCAGCTTGGAATTCATTGATAGCTGTCAGATTGTGCCAAGTTCTATCCTACTGACGCGTTATATTGTCAAAATCACGGGATGGTTGGAGGGCATTCCCCGTAACGCTCCAAACGATCTCATTTGGGGATGTATCCGGCGACATTGTTTGGCCATAGCACGGCTTGACAAGCACGAAGACAGGCAGTAGAAACTCTCGTCGTGTTTGAGCGGGCTTTATCTTCCAGAACTATAAGCCCATGATGGCTTGCTATAAAGGGCAAGAAAACAGAGCGTATAATATCGTCGATGTACCGCTGTGATGGCAAGCAAAGGGGCCCTGCT
Source organism: Schistocerca serialis cubense (assembly GCF_023864345.2). NCBI lineage: Eukaryota > Metazoa > Arthropoda > Insecta > Orthoptera > Acrididae > Schistocerca > Schistocerca serialis. Next base: position 838,683,928 of record NC_064638.1, read on the forward strand.
ATGAAACGAAATGACACCTCAAACCATCACTCCTGGTTTTAGGACCGTATGGCACGCGACAACCATACTGGTATTCCAACGCTCTCTGGGAAGTCTCCAAACACGTCTCCACTCATCGTCAAGGCTCAAATCAAAGCGGGACACATCACTGAAAAAAATTCTACTTCATAATGAAATTCCAGGGCGAACAATCGTCTGGAAACGCCCCGTACAACGGTGGATACCAACACGAGGTGGTTCCCCCATACATCCCGACAGCAAGGAGTGACTGTTTCGGATGCAATTTCTTTTCATAGCAGAAGACCCTTGCTTACCAGCCTCCTTACAGCACAGCGGTACGTCGACGTAGGCAGTACAGTTGAAGAGGAATGGACATCTCTAAAAAGGGCCATCACAGAAGTTGGGAAGCAAAACATAGGTACAAAGAAGGTAGCTGCGAAGAAACCGTGGGTAACAGAAGAAATACTTCAGTTTATTGATGAAAGGAGGAAGTACTAACATGTTCCGGGAAAATCAGCAATACAGAAATACAAGTCGCTGAGGAATGAAATAAATAGGAAGTGCAGGGAAGCTAAGACGAACTGACTGCACGAAAAATGTGAAGACATCGAAATAGATATGATTGTCGGAAGGACAGACTCAGCATACAGGAAAGTCAAAATAACCTTTGGTGGCATTAAAAGCAACGGTGGTAACATTAAGAGTGCAACGGGAATTCCACTGTTAAATGCAGAGGAGAGAGCAGATAGGTGGAAAGAATACATTGAAAGCCTCTATGAGGGTGAAGATTTGTCTGATGTGATAGAAGAAGAAACAGGAGTCGATTTAGAAGAGATAGGGGATCCAGTATTAGAATCGGAATTTAAAAGAGCTTTCGAGGACTTACGATCAAATAAGGCAGAAGGGATAGATAACATTCCATCAGAATTTCTAAAATTATTGGGGGAAGTGGCAAAAAGGGCCAATCCCCGTTGGTTATCATTATTTTGACTCAGGACGTTACCCAGAGTAGTGCTTCTTTTATTAGTTTTCTCTTCTAAAATTTGTTCCGTTAGTGCGGGTTCATAACCATTATCCAAGGCCACTGTTTTAATTAAATTAATTTCTTTCTTTGATTTAATTAGTGATAATAGTATGATATCTGAACTAAAGAAAGTTCTCTTATGGGACTGAGGATGTTTTGAATCCGAAAGAACAATCAGACCAGCATTCTTTACCTTACATAAGATATCGAAAGTTATTTTGTCATGTGCTATGGCCAAATTTTCAAACAAATAACGCACCTCACGCTTTTCATTTTGCAACTCGCAAGTGAAACTAATTTTTCCAATGAAGATTGTTAAATGTTTAAAAAATCTTGTAGAATGAGATTTTCACTCTGCAGCGGAGTGTGCACTGATATGAAACTTGCTGCCAGATTAAAACGGTGTACCGGATCGAGACTCGAACTCGGGACAAGTGATAGAACCCTCGAAAGGCAAAGTTCCGACTTCGAATGTCAGTGTGGCACACAGTTTTAATCTGCCAGAAAGTTTCATTTCAATGAGCTGGTTAACACCTATTAGTTCCATTGTATGTAATCAATATATCGTCCACGAACATAGAGTAGGACTGAATGCTTAATGCTGAAGAGCGTAACTTCTGAATAATGTCTTTTATAGTGAACTTATAGAAGTGGCTGCTATGAAGCTCGCAAACGGATTACCCATTGCAAGCCAGTTATGTTTCTGACACAGCTTTACGTTAAACTGATAACAGCTGTATTTGTATTTTAAGAACTTATTCCTCCCGCACCCTACAAGCGAATGACCGGAAAGAAACTGTAATAACTATTGCAATGAGACGCCCTCTATGCATGACGGATCTAGAGAGCGGCAATCCGGTTGTATCTGCTCCGGACGCCAATTTCAGGGGGCGCCAAATTCATATTCTTGAAGAAAAAAATCTTGTTTCACAAAGCACCAACTGTCTATCGTTTGTTCCTATAATTTTGAAACAGTTAATTTTTGAACACATTCTAACTTGATACCCGAACGAGTCACGCGTGAATAGTATATGTGATGTCTCTGCCAGGGGAATCCCCATCGCATCTAGAAATATAAAACATCCCCGCAGACAAAACTGGATAGGAGCTATACGAGCTGAGCCGAATGGCAATCGCCATTTGTTTATTTAGTTGATTGGTTGTGCATATGATGAGCGTTGTTCCAATTAGTAGCGAAATCCTTAGATTCAGATTACCAGAGTGTTAATAAAGAATAACAGGTAAGAAAGATTACATATTATCTTCTTGGTCCATCGAAGAAAATGAAATTCCGACAGGAAATTTTTGCTACAACGCTACACTACTAAGGGCCAATTGCACAGTACCCGGTTATCAGACGCCTACTTCTATTGTCGGACTAGCACGGAAAACGCGTTGTACGAACACGTAATAACGCCTAACCGGAGAACAAAAGCGGCATAACTAAACCTGTGATTCTGGCAGGGTTAGTGAAGTCAGCCGAAGAATAAGGTTAGACAATGGCAGGAATAGTTTCAGAATTAGTGGTTACAAGATTGTTTGAACTGGGGAGGAGAAGAAACTGTCTCATCGCACAAATTATATCGAAGAATATGACGATTCCAAATTTCTGTTAAAAATTTGTACTACTACTACTTTTAGATTTCATTTTTGGGAAACTGTAGCATATTAACTAAATGTGAAACTACTTCCTAACACAAAACTTTTTGCTTCTAGTAGGCCTAATAGACATTAGATGTAGGCACATCGTGAATTATAATTTGTCGTATTATTTATGTAAATGATGTAGATAAAAATGAACAATTGCCCCTAAACATTCTCGCTTATTTGGCGTGTGTTACAGTTACTGCAATATTAGAAAGGCCTGTTTCGATTTATCTAGCAGATAATAACAAAACAGACGTAATCAGATCGAGAAATCACAAAAGTCTTGAGTATAATTCGTATTAAGAGCTCTTTCAGTATTAGAAAACAACATTTTGATTTTTCATGTAGCAAAACGTTTGACGTACATTGAGGAAACAGATTCTTTCGCAGAAACAAAGCACGCTATGTAAAGAATAGAAGAAGAAAAATGCTGAGACTTAAGGACTGAAGAAATGTGTACCGTCTTGCTTGTCTCTTGTCTTTACTGCTTTCGTGTTCCCTGTATTTTATGTCACACTAAAGAGGAAATAATTCACTAATAGGCAATAAACTGTCCAAATTTTCTGAAGAGTTCTTATTCTACCGGTCACCAAGAATCCCACCCAGTATTAATTGTGAGGGTTTTTTTTATGGAAGGTAGGGTGTCAAACTAGCCGACTGGGAGCATGAGAGGCACCACAGGACGCTTTAATTTCCACTGTTCTGAATATAGGTTTGATGGCTTCCGTTACAATATACACACGTTTGAATTCCAGAGAGCGAAATACAGTGACATGCGGTAGCATTATGCTGCTTGAAGAGGCATGGGACTGCAGTTGGCCACCCTTAGAACCAAATGATATGTCCTACATTTCTTCGAACAAATATGTTTTACGTATTAAACTCTTCTGGAAGACGTGCACTACAAAATGAACGTATTGTTGAATAACCTTTTTTTTATGCACACATCAAAAATAGTTTTACATCACCCAGGTTCACAAAACTCCTGAAGATAGACATTGATTGTGGATATTGTATCACAGACACAGTCCCTTTGATTGTTCAGTGATGGCACTGAAACCGGCCAAAGATGCAAACAACCGTGCATGACCAGCGCCTATTAGACGGAGGGGGTCCGACAACCGGTCAGTTCCAGTCATTCCACCAGGAAGAAGGTACACTGTTTGTGTTGTCTGTAGTTCAAGCATGCCTAGACGGTCAGTACCACTGTTCGATCGCGTCCTCATTGTTACATTGTGCCAGAATGGGCTCCCAAAAAGGGAAGTGACCAGGAGTCTCGAAGCGAACCAAAGCAATGTTGTTTGGATATGGAGGAGATACAGAGAGACAAGAACTGTCGATGACATGCCTCGCTCAGGCCGCGTAAGGGCTACTACTGCAGTGGATGACCGCTACCTACGGATGAGGGCTCGGAGGAACCTTGACAGAAACGACACCATCTTGAATAATGTTTACCGTGCAGCCACAGGACGTCGTGTTAAGACTCAAACTGTGCGCAATAGACTGGATGATGCGCAAATTCACTCACGACGTCTATGGCGACGTTCATCTTTGCAACCACGGCGCCATGCAGTGCGGTACACATGTGCCCAACAACATGCCGAAGGGTCTGCTCAGGACTGGCGTCACGTTCTCTTTGCCGATGAGTGTCGCATATGCCTTCAACCAGACAATCGTCGGAGAAGTGTTTGGAGGCCACCCGGTCAGGCTCAATGCCTTAGACACACTGTCCAGTGAGTGCAGCAAGGTGGAGGTTCCCTCCAGGTTTGGTGTGGCATTTTTTGGGCCGACATATGTCGCTGGTGGTCATGGAAGGCGCCATAACGGCTGCACGATACATGAATGCCATCTTCCGACCGATACTGCAACCATATCGGCAGCATATTGGCGAGGAATTCGTTTTCATGGACGACAATTCGCTCCTCTGTCATGCACATCTTGTGAATGACTTCCTTCAGGATAACGACATCGATCGACTAGAGTGGTCAGCATGTTCTCCAGACATGAGCCCTATCGAACATGCCTGGGATAGAATGAAAAGAGCTGTTTATTGACGACGTGACCCACCAATTACTCTGAAGAATCTACACCGAATCGCCGTAGAGGAGTGGGACAATCTGGACCAACAGTGCTTTAATGAACTTGTCGATAGTATGCCACGACGAATACGGGTATGCATCAATGCAAGGGGACGTTCTGCTGGGTATTAGAGGTCCCGGTGTGTACAGCAGTCTGGACCACCACCTCTGAAGGTCTCGTTGTATGGTGGTATAACATGCAATGTGTATTTTTCATGAGAAATAAAAAGGGTGGAAATGATGTTTATGTTGACCTACATTCCAATTTTCTGTACAGGTTGCGGAACTCTCAGGACCGAGGTGACGCAAAACTTTTTCTGATGTGTGTATTTTGACATATTTCGCGAATATCGTAGACCCGAGCCTAAAAAATTAAGTGCCACGAAACTTCATCCGTAAAAGTTGGACGCCATAACGAAATTAGTCATAGCGTCTAATTTAGTGTGCTCTAAATATCCCACAAGTACAGGATATCTTTGGTTTTGCTTCAGCACTTTACATGTGGCCCCTACTTTTTCTTTGTATTTTACATTTTATTTGTAGTTTGTCACATGAGTGTTTACCTTGTAGTGAAATTGAAGTAGATAAATCGTGTGAGTTAATATGGGTAGAGCTATACTTTGTTTATGTCAACAACATTACTCATTGAGGATGAGTGTGTGTCTGTCTGCATTGTATTCTCTGTATTTATATATCTTCTAGTCTCAACTTACATCTACCCTGAGGTTTTCTCATCGGCTGTAGACATCCCTTCGGGGTGTGGCCGAGCGGCTCTAGGCGCTTCAGTCTGGAACCGCACGACCGCTACGGTCGCAGGTTCGAAACCTGTCTCGGGCATCGATGTGTGTGATGTCCTTAGGTTAGTTAGGTTTAAGTAGTTCTAAGTTCAAGGGGACTGATGACCTCAGATGTTAAGTCGCATAGTACTCAGAGCCATTTGAACCATTTGAACCATCCTTTTGGAAAAAAGAACGATGATTGAGGTTTAATGCCCCGTCAGTTTCAAGATCAGAAGCGGCGATACACAGGCTCCTACTGACGAAAGTTGGGAAAGATAAAAGACCGATTCCTTTTCAAACCAACAACCACATCATGTAGTGTAACCGTGTCAGGGAAACCACGGAATGCTGTTCGAGTGTTTTAACCACTATGCCACCTAGCTACTCCACACTGGGTACCCACCCTACGTGTGCGACACTAAAAGCCAGACTGTTTCCTTGTACATTTATTGGATGCAACTTAGCTGCTGCTCATTCTTTCACCATCCCTGAGGCGTACCTTCACTTAAGTTACCACTTCTGTATATTCAGAGATAACTATGAAAGTCGAATTTGCAGTACATGTACTTAATATTCAATATTTATTTACAGTGTCGAATAATATCTTAATAAAAATGAGTTAAATAAAAAAAAACTAGATCAGAAAGCACTGTATGGGATGGATATACTATACACCAACTGAAAGAGGAATTTCGGAAAATTTTGAAGAGATAAAAAGCAGAAAGTTAAAACAATTAACAGAATTTTAGGCACAAAACACATAAAAGCGTATTTGATCTTACGCAAGTTTTGATATGTACTTAGTACAAAATGAACATAACACACACAGCACCTGCAATTACTTGATCCGTTTCAAGCAAACAATAAAGCGCTAAGACGTCCCACAACAGACTTCAATTTTGTACCGTGCACTGGATCAACTTTAACTCCATACACATGGGAATTATAACGTTTACAGTGTAAAGTAAAGTGGGAGCTAGTTCCTGCTGTTCCCTTTACCAAATATATATAAAATTTGAATAATAATACATTTCAGCCATTCTGTGTCGATACTCGAATGAAAATATTACATCGCTTTTATGGCGATTGTGAAAATGTGAACGTGAGACACAACAGAAAAATAGTACCGTAAAACACACAGACTGGAGATACAATTTCTGAAGGGATATGAATATAAACTGGTCACAGCAGAAAACAACTTGTCAAAAATGTGAAGCACGCTGCTGAGCAATAGAATCAAGAATGTGAAGATCTGATCTCTCTCTCTCTCTCTCTGCCTCTATCTGTCTCTTTCTCATACAGATACACACTCACGTTCGTCTTCCCAGCTATCCATCCACTCACACACATAAATGAAACAGACGTAGAGAGAAAGGAGACAGAAAGTTTTGAGCTCTAAATGGTTAAAACACCGGGAAGGAATTTTTCAATTCACTGCTTGGCAGAGAAGCTACCTAGCACCACAGCGCAAGACGCCAGTGGGCTGTTCCGAGTGAAAGCTCCTGACACAAGGCGCAGGAGACGGCGCGTGAAGCTTCCCTGCTGCCTGAGCTCAGACGGTGACTGGCGTGGCGCTTCGCCGCTAAATTCTTGTTTCACTGGCAGCCACAAAATTTTTGACGTAATTGCCTTCTAATGTAATAGATCCCACGTGCAGTCCAAGATCCACTGAGTCTTTTCGTGTGAAAGGAACTTTTTAAAGTCCGTACAACCGCAATAAAATGATAATAGAGTAACGGAGTCGAGTGATAGCTCTCGTAGCAGCAATACTCGTCACAGATTCTTATTTTAAATTCGTTAGTGTTCCTTAGCTTCAACTCCAGTATTTCGTGCGTGTTTGTTTATTTATCAGACACAATTCCGCTCTTTATTCACTGTGTAGTGCATAGAACCACTGTTTCCATCACGCCAGGCAATTGTTTATGTGTTTCAAAAGCGAATTGTTAGATCCTCCACTCGAGTGACACCTGTCTTAGCAGCAGGAGCAGCGCATTTAGAACTGTGAGTTGACACAGATTCTCAGAAAAAGTGACTTACTTTAGATTTAGACACTGTTCTTTAGCTTCAACTACTATATTTCGTGCGTATCTGTGCATTTATCTGGCCCACTTCAGCACAGATAGAAGCTGTGATTACTGTGTTCAGATGCGAGCCGAGTTGGTGACACTTCGCTCATAATTCCAGGCGTTGTTAGTTTCAGTCACGCACCTTGAAGCTGTTGCCATTGGGCCTCACTGTCGTGGGCAGGATGGGGCGATTTCATGGACGCCCAGGAGGATTCACGTGTACCCCGATCGGTCCAATACTGTGGCCACTACGGGTGCTGCCAGCACTGAGGTTGACACCTTACCTGTGGTCAAGTGGGAGGTCGTTCCATGGTGCGGCTGGTAACGAAAGGCTTTCTGAGGGGCCGATAGGAGGGTATCCCTGGTTCGCCTGACGAACAGGTTTTGAACGCTATCTGTTGCTGATGAAGTCCCTGAGCCCTACGGAGTACTCAACCTGTTCCAGAGGAATCTCTCGGCCTGAAACGTCCAGGCACTAGAGGGTGGGATTACTGGTAGCTAGGAGCACCAACGTTAGGCGCGTAATGCGACTGATTAGGGATACGGTTGCGAAGAAGGGGAAGGAGTCTAATGTTTCCATACTAGGAGGGGTTATTCAAGATGTGGAATGATTGATTCTGGATGCCAAGCGTATCACAGAGTGAAGCTAGCAGCAGGTGGGGGCTGATTCTGGTATTAACGATGTCCATCGCTTTGGACCATAAGGGCTTCTCCTGGTTTCAGGCGGCTAATTGAGGTACTAAAGACTGTAAGTCTTGCTTGCGAGACAAAGGCGGAGCTTACCATCTGCAGCACCGTCGATGGAAGCAACTGTGGTTCTTTGGTACAGAGCCTAGTGGAGGCTCTGAATCAGAGGCTCAGACGGTTCTGCAACCACGTAAGTTGCCGATTACTCGACTTGCGCCATAAGGTGGTGGATTTCTAAGTGCCGCTAAGGACGATTACAGGAAAAGGGTAGACATAGGAACAAACAGTATTGTACTTGTCAACTGACATAGCTATACTGGAAGACTTGAGCTCCAAGCGCTTATAGAAAGCACTGAATCTTACATTGTTACAGCTACGGAAAACTGGCTAAAGCAGGAAATAAGTACCGCCGAAATTGTTACGGAGGCTCTAACAGTATTCAGAAAGGATAGGTTAAACAGAGTTAGTGGTGGGAGCTTTACTACTGTCAGAAGTAGTTTATCTTGTAGTGAAATTGAAGTAGATAAGTCTTGTGACTTAATATTGATGGCCGGCCGATGTGGCCGAGCGGTTCTAAGCGCTTCAGTCTGGAACCCCGCGACAGCTACGGTCGCAGGTTCGAATCCTGCCTCGGGCATGGATGTGTGCGATGTCCTTAGGTTAGTTAGGTTTGAGTAGTTCTAAGTTCTAGGGGGCTGATGACCTCAGATGTTAAGTCCCACAGTGCTCAGAGCCATCTGAACCATTTTTTTGATATTGATGGAAGCTATACCTGGTAACCGGAATAAATAAATAACTGGTTCCTTTTACCGATCCCCCGACTCAGATGATACAGTTGCTGAACGGTTCAAGGGATACTTCAGCGTCATTACACATAGGTACTCCACTCATACAATTATAGTTGATGGTAACTTGTATGTACCCTCGATATATTAGCGAAAATATACGTTTAAGTCGTTGGTAGGCATAAAACGTGGTCCGAATTGTAATGAATGCTGTCTGAGAAAATATTTTTGAACTACTAGTTCAGGAGCTCACTCGAAGCGGAAATTGTTGCGAAAACATACATGCTCTCTAAGAAACAAATAATCCTGGCCAAATAAGGAGAATCATGACAGATTAATGACCAAAAGGTTGTTTTGGCTGAACCGCACGCTGTAACATCCAAACCCACCAAAAATAAGAACAAAGTACACCTATTTGAAAAAAGCAGATAAAATATACGCCTTACGCCTCCGTAAGATATAGGTCCACTCCTTCCAGTCTTATTGTGTAAGCGTGATTTAAATTGGGAGAAAAAATATCGACGGTGATTGGTATATATATATCATGGTACACAAAACAGGTCAGAACACTATTACAGAAGCAAAGAAGAAAGAACGCCAAATTTGAAAGAACGCGAAATTCCAATGACTGGCGAAGTTTATCAGAAGCTCGAAATTTATACCTCTGGCCGGTAAAAACATCAAACAATTAACTTGGTTTCACCTACAGCTGTTATACGTGACCAGATAATTACACAGTCACACTCAATATCGACCTCAATAGATACAAAATTTTTTCAGCTGCAATGAACACTCCCTCTCCTATGGCCTCTAAACTGTCTTTCCGATGTACGTTCCATGACTCGCTAAATGAGAGCTTTCTACTTCGGGTTTCCGCCACATCTCGGGCCCCAGAAAAATTTGAGCGCGATAAATTTCATGGAGGGGAGAACTTTATTACGAACACATCGGTAATTTACTGGTAACATTTTGACAGTCGAAATGTCTTTACCTGAACAACGTGTGACTTCAGTTACTGCGTGTCGACTTGTGAGCGGTCATCTGAGCACCTCACCATACCGTCTGGCCTAAAACACTCTCAAGCCTTTTTCGTTGGTGTCCCATTGGGTGACTTGCGTGTGAGTGATGATGAGTCCTCGAACGGTGAAAATCTCCGACACTTTCGGGAATCGAACCCGGGCTTACTGCATGGCACTCAAACACACTCATTACTCAGTTAACGACCAGGAAATAAAATAAAATAATGTCATTTGACGGATGTGAATTACAATGAAATGTTAAAGGGACAGTTCGACTCACATATTTGTGTATTGAGCAGAGTGCTTACTCTGGCAGCACCAGTGTGTTAATGAATACTGCCCACCTCTTGGAACTACATAAGTATCACGTGTATTATTTCATGACGTTCATAAAATCATATTGTCTTACGCTAGAAGTCTGGTGCCGTTATATAGGGCTTTACCACTGTACAGCAGGATTGTAACATGTCCGTTGACATTAACAGAAACTCTCTCCAGAGCTATGTGACTATTCCGTGAACATGACACTATCCCTTTAATTCTGGTAGAAAGCACAGACGTTCGAAAGACGATTTGCTATTTTCTAGTGCTAGTTCAAGACCTGGTGACTGATACGTTGCATTCGAATATGTGAGCTATTCTGGGTGCGTTAGACCCTTGAGGTGGAACCGTGGTTTGAAGTGAAGTTGCTTTTATCTGATAGAGGTCGTTGTTGTCTTGCAAAAGAGTTGAGTGATACCATTTAGATTCATCTGTTGTGAGGAAGATTAGTTCTCTTTGCGTGGTTAGAACGGCACTTTTTTAGTTTCGATCACTCTACGATCAGATATCGGGTTGTGAGCTAGCAGGTAGCGGCATCTCAGCTCGCAGTATGCTCATACATAACTGATTGGCAGATGGCTATAGTATTGTATATTACTTTACCTCACATCATGGTACTCTAAATTCAAAAAATGTCACGCCTTATGAAAAATAAAAAATAGGTAGCGCCTTCTCATTTGATTCTGATTAAGTGAATGTTATTCAGTTGGAAAATCTAAATATTGCAATTAAGGAATTAAATATTTCTGTGGTATTTAAAGCTATTTTCTAGTATTCAGTGACTCAATATTGCTTGCCAATTCACATGTCTCGGTTTGATGTTAATAATTCATTTTATTAATTTTTAAGAATTCATTTTATTCATTTCGTTGAGCGCCAAACATTGCATGGGCACTGTGATGTTACAACCTGTGGCATCGAATTATGATCCACATACGTTCAGGGTGTACTGTAAATCAGGCTATGAATTTAATCATATAAGACAGTGATAATATGTGACACTGTTTTTCCCAGTATTAATTTCCAGGTCCTGAATGTGGTAGCCCAATGTGGTACCCCTAGGAAATTCGGCTGCACCGCAACACACTGACCTTGCCGGCGTCTACATCCCTGCATCCGCATGGTGAAACCACATGAGCAATCCTCTTTACCCATCTGTCGCTATACACGTGCTCGCGGAAGCACGTGGCCGGCAGTCCCCTCACGCGGCAACACCCGGTGCTCATTCACCGTGTGCGAGGCAAGCTGAGAGTGAGCGTGCCACGTGTCTAACACACGTGAGCCATGTGACACATGGTATGTCGTGAGTGTGCATCGACGCTAAAAGAAGTAAGTATAATGGGTAACGTGGCGCCTCGTCTTCTTTGGACGATAAAACTTAAGAACCTTGAGTCAACTTAATTGACATTAATTAATAAATATCTAAAATACTTTGATGGCATCATTATTTTACTGACTCTGAGGAATATAACTGTAACAATGGTGGAGAGCATTAAAGGAAAGCTGTTGTGAAGCCATATAACATCCGTATTACAGTATCAGTTCAGAAAATATAGTAAACCAGTTGTCCATATGTCTGACTTGTTTAATTTAAAAACAGGACATGTTTTGGACTGACATGTCCCCATTATTAGGTTCTTAAAAATAGTATGCTGCGCTGTAATCATAATGGAATAACGTTTTCCGTAACGTGTTGTGCCTTTAAGTTAAATATAGCGCACATCTGGACAACTGGTATGTCATTTTCTCCATAGCGATAAAGTTCTTTCGGTAAAGTGTCATTTAGAGGTTAGCTCCGCTTCTGGATGTTTGCCCCAAGAGGACTACAAATTCTCTTGTTATTTTGCTGCGTGAAAAGCTTTTGCGTTCACGAAGTATATAATGATAACAGATCCTCATCGGCAGTTAACTGATGAAAGGTGCATATTTAATTATAGATTATGTAGTTGAAGGAGGTATGTAGAATGTTCTTGGGGTATGTTAGCGCCAAAGTTTTGGGTGTTGGTTCATATGAAACCACGTTGCATATTTCTCTTTAGTTCTATACTATCTTTCTTTTCCACAAATTTTTTAAATTAATTTCGATTACTGCACCTGTTTCTGATACTTCCCTTGCTGTAATTCCTCACTCTTTATGTTCCTGTCATTCTATTCAGCACTTCCGTCGTAAATACCAATTTCACAAGGCCAACAGAATGAATACTGAAGTCAGGATCATTTATTACTCTATTGGACACAGAGGAACAAAGGGAGAATTTCTAACAAATTTTCAGAATATAGATGTTTGGCGCACGAAGTGCAGCATGCCATATTCATGTGTCAGCGATGTGGTATGCCTGATGATGCGGTTATGTCACGACAGTGACGCTGCCCCATTAGACTGCATATGTTCCACCTGAAGTTTCAAGGCGAGTGCAAGCCACATGCCACACTTGTTCGGATGCTGCATAAATGGCGTCGCGTAGACTGCGATCACATTTTTCATGTGGCTGCTGTGAGCAGCACAGTAACTCCCTTCATTTCATTCCTTCCAGTCTCTCAGCACAGTCCCAATGAAATGGATCGTGTACAGATTTCTGCATGTGTTTTAACTTAAAGTCGTTTGAAAAGAGGGAGAATTCAGAAGACTCACACATTCTCTACTTTTTATGTTAAGGCCAGTGTTATTATGTGTAACTTTAATCTTGAGAGACACGGCTATGAAACTAAGGATGTATTATAGTTGACTATGCTGGAAAATGTACAGGCGGTTGGGCATATATGTCAAGAAATTTGAAAAACTAATGTTGAGATGATAATGATGGATTACTTTAGACTTTATCTTGGTCCATAAATTTGCAGTTTTCTAAAATATACCCGGCCGGAGTGGCCGAGCGGTTCTAGACGTTACAGTCTGGAATCGCGCGACCGCTACGGTCGCAGGTTCGAATCCTGCCTCGGGCATGGATGTGTGTGATGTCTTAGGTTAGTTAGGTTTAAGTAGTTCTAAGTTCTAGGCGACTGATGACCTCAGAAGTTAAGTCCCATAGTGTTCAGAGCCATTTGAACCACTTTTTTGAATCTAAAATGTATTTGTACAACTCACTGTAAAGGGAAAAATCTTTGAGTAAACCGAAGTGAAAGACATGGGTGTACTTCATTGTCTACTCTTTTTGATATTTCAGTAAACAGAATCATCCGAAAATGGAAAGAAAGAGTGCCAGAAGGGATCCATACAAACGAGAGCAAAGATATTAGAATACTATTATTTGCTGATGACATTGTGTTAACGGCAGATTCTGAAGACGAATTCCAAAAGTCAGTCTTTCAAACTTTATTAGAAAAGGTTATGATGTTATGCTAGCCCTAATAAAACTAAAAGAAAGGCATTCTATGGGAAATACCAGTATGAAACTGAATTATAACTGAAGATGATATTTTGGGACATGTTCAACAAATCATTTACCCAGGAAGCTATATCACTTTTAACGAAGATGAGAATGTAGATGTAAAATTACAGAGATATCAGAGAGGATCTAGCATTATAATCAAAACATTAAAAAATATAGCAATAATCACAAAAATTAAATTCTTTAAGCTGATCGCCATACTTTTTCTACTGTAACGCAGTGAAACCTGGGTTATGAAGAGAAAAGATTCTAGCCACATTCAGACAGCTCAAGTGAAAGTTACGAGTAGTGAAAGGTTGCAGTAAGTTGGACAGTATTCTTAATGAAAGCTAAGACATGAACTGAAAATTTTTACCCTAAATTACAAGACCAAAGAACATTACCGCCACTGGAAGGAACCAGAGGAACGATTGAAAGAATCGAGGATTGTAAAGACTGCTTTACAACACAAAGGTAGAAGAAAGTGACACAGGATGACTATTCAAAAGATGTAACTAATCCTTCCATTGCAATCTTTTTGGATTGTCCTGCACTGACGTTCTGCTGTTGTTCATTTATCTCGCGACTAAATCGAGAAAATGACCCATTATAGTCGATACTGTTAACGTAACTCACCGGTAAATTGTAGAAAGCATAAGGTGTAGTGGTATGCAAAGCACATCAGGTATGCGTACATTGCAAATTCACAGCTAATATGCAAGCGAGTGTAAGCGTGTGGCATCCGCATGTTGGCAGACAAGCGCTTGACCTAACGCGTGGCTGTCAAGAAGCGTTCACGCAGCTGCGTTCTCAGACGAGCAGCATCGGTCATCATGACCCAGAAACCGATCATATGATATTCTGCCAGATGTGCATATTACCAGCCACCTGACCCACAGCTAGCTGGGTGTGTTCCCGCCGAGCTCCCATTCTGGACATCAGCCATCTCCACCAACAGTCAGTCGCCGAGCTCCCATTCTGGCCATCAGCCATCTCCACCAACAGTCAGTCACCTAGACTGCCCACAGCCTCTAAAGTCTCTCCTGCAGCACACTGCACAGTCACCTCACCATCACCCCAGGTAGTCACCACCTGCCACCACCCAAATCCTCGTGGATCTGGCGCTATACACTCAACGAACTGCAAGCTAACACCACGCAACCGCTACTCACCAGCTGATCACCAACTTTGCTGGGCGCAACATGCCTTTCACCCTTCAACTCGATGAGCCAACGATGGTTGCAGCCATTGCTTACCATTTCACTCTGTCTCTTGGGATTCAGCGTTTATGGGTGTTGTCAGAACTTAATTATTTCAATGATCAAACCTAGATTGAGTGAACTGTCCATTGTCAAGCAGCGATTTTTAATTACTTATCATTGATGTTCGATGTTAGGTGACCTTATAAAGCATTGTTCATTACAAACAATGACACACCAATAAATGTGTTGCTCACCTCGCAGTCATGGAAATAAAAGCGGCGACGAGGAATAGTCTTACATGTGTGACATTTTCTTTCACATGCACTATTCTCACCTCTGTGACCACTGTGGCTCTTCCGGCGCCAGCTTTTCCAGTTATGGGTCGGCAGTTGCTGCGTCTGAACCAGAATGTAGCTCTCCTTGGTTCAGTTGCACTAAATAGTAGAGATGCCCCTACAGTGTGTGGATTGGATAGAACAGCTTCAGTACCAAGCATGGCACTTCCTGAACACCTCAGAACTTCTTCAGTGGCGGATAGCAGATCTCAGCACTGCAACACGCCAGGAATTGACAATACTTCCTCCACCTCCTCCAGAATTCAACAATGCTTTAAATTCTTGCCCTGCCTTCCTTGCGACTTGACCATGGGGACCACGCCCTCCATGTCTCTGTCCTGGCAGCTCATGTACTGCTGTGATTTCTGATGGCAGCTCTTCTGACATTAGCCGCATGGAGTGGCCTCACAGTGTGAGGCGCAATATGGACTGCACGGCCCCTCCCGCCTGATGTTCGAGTCCTCCCTCGGGCATGGGTTGTCCTTATCGTACGTTAGTTTAAGTGGTGTGTAAATCTAGGAACCAATGACCTCAGTAATTTGGTCCCTTAGGTATTCACACACATTTTCCTCTGACACTAGCTCTGTCAAACATCTCTGATGCTACCAGCGCTGGCGTTGTCAGACCTCACAATGCTGTCTATTCCAACATCGGCTTGAAAGACCTCCAGTCCTGTCAGCGTCGTCATACTATCGGCCTCTCTTCTTTCTTTTTCTTCATCTGCCACACACTATTGCACTCCAAAGCACATCAACCTTCTGTTCTTGTTTCCCTTAACATGCATCGATATGCTCCAATACACTCCAATGTGCAATGATGCACATGCACTCTCTCGTTCCATGATGTATTTGCACTCAATCAGTTACTGGTCCGTCCTGTGTCGCGTTTCTCCTCATTCTCCTGGATCACAGTCGACATTTTATTATTTCCCACTTCCTTAGCCTTCTGCTCTTACTCACTGAACATTTCTCTCTCCGTTCTGTTCCAGGCCTGGAACGGCCTCTCCCACAGAACACTTCTCATAGTTTTCATTGGCAGTTGGCTCCCAGATGTCTTCTCTCCTGAATACCTCACATAACCCCATCATTCGCCATGGATCAGGCCATGCTCCTACTAGATGCCAACATCCATTACCAAAGAGACATCTTTGTTCTCGAATTCTCACACCCACCACAATCATATCCTGTCTGCTTGCCTCCTCCTCCCATCATACCTGAAACTGCGCAGCTCCCCACCCTCAGTACATTGCAGCCCTCTTGCCGAGAATGGATTTGCACCAGACCTTCATTGGCTGTGGGACTGCAGTTTCATTTCTGCTGCACTGGTCCTCATGTCCCATCCAGCCAACCACGCTCCTCCAGCTGCACGTGATGCTGTGCCTGTCTCGTGAGGGCGAGGCCGAGGACCACCAACTGTCACGGATACCCGACATCCCACAGTCACTTTCATACACAGCTCTTATATAACTCATTTTGCGCTGCTTCCCAAGGCCCCATCACCCAGCCTGACACATCCACTTACGCTCCTGCTACTAATGCAGCATTTGTCAGGCCTGTATAAGTCACATATACCCGCAAGATTTTCAGAAAGAGGGCCTTATGCAAAGGCGAACACCATCCATTCGTCTTACCTAAACACCGCTTCTGCTTGGTCACCCTCTGCACCTTCCAGCAGCTCCATCTCCTCTGGGCACACCAAATGCTGTAGCTACAGCTTGACAGAGCAACCAAGACTGGTCTAGGGCAGCCATGGCTGGCCTTCATTCTAAGGGTGTCATACTGTGCCCTCGCCTCTTCAGACAAGGTGCTGCCATCCTCTGGCTTTAGTTTCACACTGGGTGACTGCCGCAACCTCACCTCTGGAGTCAGCCTTCATGATGCCGACACCAACCAATACTTCATTGGCCTGAGTGGAATCCATTCAGTGGTACCGAGTTTCTGCTATTTTTGACATTCAGTTCAGTCTCATGACGACTTACTCTGCGTCTGATCTGCCAATAATCCATCCACCTGTAATATAAAAATTTGTTCTTCCTGCCATCTCAGTTTCGTAAGACACAAACACAGTTTGTAAAATGTGTCCAGCACATAGTGACGTCCTCTAACATCAAGATCTCTTTGCAGTTTAGTTCTTTATAGTAGAACCTTTATAGTAGAACCTATTGACACAAGTACATAATACATTAAAAACGCAGTATGTCTGCTACACAGAAAATGCGACCTAAAATCAGACGCCTTGCCAAAATTACAGCATATTTTAGGGCCTGTGCCAGTTACTCAATGATTGAGATGCATTTATCTGCAGCTGCTGATATTGTGTAAATAATTATCTACAGGAAGCAAACTTTTGGTTTATATTGATTCTTACTATTTACTGCCTGTTATGGTTGAACAGTTGAGTTGTAGAAGATTGATACATAAATGACGGAAACCAAAATTGTTTATCTAGTATCATTATGGCACTACTGGCACAACACATGATGAGCCCCAATGTGGGAGCCGCAAAGAAAAATATGTGCGCAAAAAGGATTTAAACGTATAAAAAGCGGAGTCACAAACCTTGTACATTCAGACATAAAAAACCAATACATTGATATATATCAGTACTGACAAAGTGGTTAATCATGCACGCAAGAGCAGCCCGTTCCACCCAGTCGTAGCATGAGTGTTCTTCCGAAATGGCCCTATGCTATGGAATAATTAATTTATGGTCTGTCTAATCGCGAACTGAAGGTAAAACATTTAGTGAAATTGCGGAGGTTAAACTAGATAAACCTAACGTCTCGAGACTGTTGCCACACAACGAACTACACCTTACTATACGTATACATTTGCAAAGCAGCACTTTCCATCTGTAGAGACAAAGTCATGTCTCATAATAATGTTGCCTCTCATCCGAAAATGACTTGCACCAAGATCAGCTCCATATGTTAGATTACTTACGACATCAGAGGCCTCCGTCAGAGTCTATCACCACAGATGAATATTGCATCTGTCTTCCTCCAAATATGAACGCATGAGTAAAACGTCCCTTTCCTTCTGTTGTCCAGCGTCAGAATTACATCCTCAACTTCCTTTTGCTCTCTGGCACCACGTTTCGGAATTTGGAATCTCTTAGAAATATCATATCGCCAGAGTCTACAAAGATGGCTTATGCTTTCAGTATTTGACGCAAGACGAGTCCGAGCATATGTCGAGGAAAGTTATTCTCTCGGCTCCACTTCCTATACGCCACCGACCCCACAGTGCAAGAAGCGCCCATTGTTAGGCAGCAGCAAAGCGGGTAACTGCAGCTCGGCTCCTCGCCTCTGCTTTGCAGCTAGCCAGACGTCTGTCCCTTTTCTAGCCATCAGTCTTGTGAGTGATCTGATGCGGCCCGACACGAATTCCTGTCCTGTGTCAACCTCTTCATCTCGGAGAAGCAATTGCAGCCTATGTCCTCAACTATTTGCTGGACTTATTCCATTCTCTGTGTTACTCTACAGTTTTTGAACTCTACAGGTCCCTCTAATATCGTGGAAGTCATCTCCTAATGTCTTAACAGATGCCCTAACATCCTGTTCCCTCTCTTTGTCAGTGTTGTCCAATTCCGATTCTGAGCAAAACCTCCTCATTCCTTATCTTATCAGTCCACCTAATTTTCGACATTTGTCTCTAGCATCACATTTCAAATACTACTATTCTCGTCTGCTCCGACCGAGCGAGGTGGCGCAGTGGTTAGCACACTGGACTCGCATTCGGGAGGACAACGGTTCAATCCCGTCTCTGGCCATCCTGATTTAGGTTTTCCGTGATTTCCCTAAATCGTTTCAGGCGAATGCCGAGATGGTTCCTTTGAAAGGGCACGGCGGATTTCCTTCCCAATCCTTCCCTAACCCGAGCTTGCGCTCCGTCTCTAATGACCTCGTTGTCGACGGGACGTTAAACACTAACCACCACCACCATCGTCTGTTCCGGTTTTCCCACTGTCCATGTTTCACTACAAAACAATGCTGCGTCCAAACGCACTTTCTCAGAAAATTTTTTCGTCAAATTAAGGTCTATGTTTGATACTAGTAGACATCTCTTGGCCAGGAATGCTCTTTTTATCAGTGCTAGTCTGTTTTTGGTGTTCTCCTTGCTCCGTCTGTCATTGGTTGTTTCGCTGTCTATGCAGTGTAATCCTTTGACTCCATCTACTTTGTGATGATCAATCCCGATGTTTAGTTTCACGCTCTTCTCATCTCTGCTACTTCTCATTACCTTCGTTTTTCTTCGATCTCCTCTCTTTCCATACTGTGTACTTATTAGGCTCTTCATTCCATTCAGCATATCATTTTATTCTTTGTGTCTTTCACTAAGGATAGCTATGTGATAAGAGAATCGTAGCATTGATATCCTCTCACCATGAATTCAATTCCACTACTGAAACTTTCTTTCCATCATTGCTTCTTCCATGTACAAATTTAACAATGAGAGGGAAAGAGTACATCCCTGTTTTACATCCTTTTTAATCCGAACACTTCGTTCTTCGTCGCCCACTCTTATTAGTCCCTCATGGCTCTTGTACACATTGTATATTACCCGTCTCTCCTTATAGTTTACCCTTATTTTCCTCACAAATCTGAACATCGAGCGCGATTTTATTCTGTTGTTTGCTTTTTCTAAGTCGACAAATCCTACGAATGTCTCCTGATTATTCTGAAGTTTCGCTTCCATTATCAACCGTTAAGTCGTAATTGCCTCTCTGCTACCTTTACCTTTCCTAAAGCCAAACTGATCGTCCTGTAACGCATCATCAATTTTCTTTTCGATTCTTCTGTATATTATTCTTGTCAGTAACTTGGATGCATAAGCTGTTAAGTTGATTGTGTGATAATTTGCACAATTGTCAGCTCTTGCAGTCTTCGGAACTGTGCGGATGATATTTTTCGGACGGTCAGATGGTACGTCGCCAGACACACACATTTTACACACCAACGTGAGTAGTAGTTTTATTACCACTTCCCCCAACGATTTTAGAAATTATGATGGAATGTTATCTATCCCTTCTGCCTTATTTGATTATAAGTCCTACAAAGCTCTCTTAAATTGTGATTCTAATACTGGTTCCCCTATCTCTTCTAAATCGACTCCTGCTTCCTCTCCTATCACTTCAGACAAATCTCCCCCCTCATAGAGGCCTTCAATTAAATCCTTCCACCTACCTTTTTCTCTCCTCTGCATTTAACGGCACTCTCAATCTTACCACTGTTGCCTTTAATGTCACCGAAGGTTGTTTTCACTTTGCTATATGCCGAGTCAGTCTTTCAGACAACCATTTCTTTTTCGATCTCTTAACATTTTTCATGCAACCGTCTCGTCTTACCTTCCCTGCACTTCCTATTTAATTTGTTACTCAGCGAATTGTATTTCTGAATTCCCTGAACATATTTGTACTTCCTTCTTTCATCGATCAAGTGAAGTATTTTTTCTCTTATCCATGGTTTCTTCGCAGTTACCTGCTTTGTACTTGTGTTTTCTTTCCAGCTTATGTGACTGAACTTTTTAGAGACTTTCATTCCTCTTCAACAGTACTGTCTACTGAGCTATTCCTTATTGCTATGTCTATAGCCTTAGTGAATTTCAAGCACATCTCGTCATTCCTTAGTACTTTTGTATTGCACTTCTTTGCGTATTGGTTCTTCTTGACTAATCTCATAAACTTCAGCCTACTCCTCATCACTATTAAATTTTGATCTCAGTCTATATCTGCTACTGGGTACGCTTAACAATCCAGCATCTGATTTCGGAATCTCTGTCTGACCATGATGTAATCTAACTGAAGTCTTCCGGTACCAATTGGCCATACTTCCTCCTCTTGTGATTCTTGAACAGAATATTCCCTATTGCCACCTGAAATTTGTTACGGAACTTAATTAGTCTTTATCCTCTCACATTCCTTGTCCCACATCCATCTTCACCCGTATTCTCCTTTCCCTACAACTGCATTCCAGTTCCCCATGACTATTATATTTTCATCTGCATATACGTACTGTATTACTCTTTCAATATCTTCATTTACTTTCTCTATCTCTTCATCTTCAGCTTGCGAGGTTGGAATGTATACCTGGACTATCGTCAGTGTTCGTTAGCTGTCGATTCTTATAAGAACGACCCTACCACTGAACTGTTCACAGTAACACACTCTCTGGCCTACTTTCCCATCCACAACGAAACCTATTCCCGTTATACCATTTTCTGCTGTGGCTGATATTACCCTACCCTCATCTGACCAGAAATCCTTGCCTTCTTTCCATTTCACTTTGTAAGTAGGCTGTTTATGTTTTCTTATTGGCAACGTTACATAGCGCTCTGTATGAAAATCACTGGGTGTGCTGTGTGAAGTCTGTGGGTATTTTGCATTGTTGTCTGCCATTGTAGTGTTAGGCAGCTGGATGTGAACAGCGCGTAGCGTTGCACAGTTGGAGGTGAGACGCCAGCAGTGGTGGATGTGGGGAGAGAGATGGCGGAGTTTTGTAATTTGTCATGAACTGCTATATATATTATGACTATTAAGGTAAATACATTGTTTGTTCTCTATTAAAATCTTTCATTTGCTAACTATGCCTATCAGTAGTTAGTGCCTTCCGTAGGTTGAATCTTTTATTTAGCTGGCATTAGTGGCGGTCGCTGTATTGCAGTAGTTCGAGTAACGAAGATTTTTGGTGAGGTAAGTGATTTGTGAAAGGTATAGTTTAATGTTACTCAGGGCCATTCTTTTGCAGGGATTTTTGAAAGTCAGATTGCGTTGCGCTAAAAATATTGTATGTCAGTTTAAGCACAGTCCTGTATAAATTGTTCTAAGGGGACGTTTCATATGTCGACCCTTAGCCTAGGATACCTCACTGGAATCTTCTGATTTTTTTCTTGTAGTTTGTGTAATTAGTGTAGCTATTGTTTATTGCTAGCGCGTAATTGTACAGAGAATCTCCTTTGTAGTTGCAGTCTTTCATTGTTGTACAGTAAAACAGTTGTGGCATGCATGTAGATTTGCACCAAGTATTTCGCAGCTGCAATTATCTAGATATTATTTTCAGTGCTATGTTAATGTGTTCCCCTATTTTTGCTCTTCAAATTGTGTTTTTCTGTGTTGTCGTGTGAAATATTATGAAAATAATGGCGTGTGAAAAACGTAACACTAGGCTCCAAAGTAAACTGAGAAATAATAGTGACGACGAGCGTAGCTTATCATCACCACTGTGTAGTGAATTAACAGACATTCGAAGTAGTAATTTGGTAATTGTGCATAGGGAAATGGAGCGGGCGGCAAATAATGGTGTAGACAGTGAAACAAGTAGTGAACAAGGAAGCATTATCGATCGATCGGTCGGCAACAGCTCGCCTCAGGAATCCGAAATAATAGAACACAATATTGCAAATACTGTAGACTTAGGTTTTGGGTCCCCACCGTTTTCTCAAATGAGTCAAGACACATTTTCTGCTTGTCAAAGTGTGAATGTTGCCGGTGAAAATGCACTGCCAAAAAGCATAGAGAAACAGATTCCAGACACTAATACATTATTATTGCAATTAATGCAACAAATGGAACAAAATCAGAGACAAATGGGACAAAGGCTTTAAAAGTTAGACACAATGGAACAAAATCAGAGACAAACACAGCAAAAGCTTCAAAAGTTAGACACAGTGGAACAAAATCTTAAAAAGTTAGACACAATAGAACAAAATCTTCAAAAGTTAGACACCACGCTTGAACACACACGTGAAGATTTAACTACTGAGTTACATAACATCGAATCGAAATGTCAAAAAGTCTGTAATGACGTAAAAACACAAATTTTTGAGCATTTCCAACCTATTTTTTCGCATCATGAAAATGCATTACAGAATCACGAAGCAGCCATAAAAAAACTGCAAACTATTGTTCATGAAAATCACGACACCTTGCAAGCTAAATTTGACTCAGTTGCATCTACCGATTCGGTTACGCAACTTGCAAAAACTCAAGAAAACTTAAAGGACACAGTAGATTCGATTTCAACACAAATGGACACTCTGAAACTTGTTTCAGAAAAACACACTGAGGAAATGTGTTCACTATCGGAGAAAGTAGCCGAACTTTCGGATCAAGTCACTAATTTATCTACGAAGGTAGATGATAATCTGAATGACACAGAAGAGTGCAAACAAATTAGGAAATTCAAACAAAATCAGAATCAGATTAATACGCAACACCAAAGAGAAATCCGGGAAGTACAAGATCAGCTGACACAGTTAATACAAGAATTACGTATTTCAAGGACACTCGCGCCCCAATGCAGGAAGAGGGACATAGAAATACGGAAAAGCCACAAAATAATAACACAGGGCATTTCGGAAGTTATGAAAGAAATTGGCAATGTGCACCGAATTTTGAGATGGAACGGCCGACACGACCTAACAATGATCGATATGCGACTCGCCGACATGATGATTTTGACTATAAGCTGTTCATTACTACATGTAAATTCAAAACATTTAAGAATTCTGGCAACGACATTCATCCACAAGCATGGCTCCATCCATTCTCTCATTGTTTTCCTCCCAACTGGTCATTAGTGCACAGATTAGAATTTATGTGTGGCTACTTAGAGAATGAACCAGCTGTAAGAATGCGATCGGTCATTCACGATTGCCACAGTGAAGGAGAGTTTTACCATGCCTTCCTCTCAGCATATTGGTCTCAAGCTACACAAGACCGAGTAAAACATAGCATCATGATGATGAAACACTTTGAACAATCTGAATTTTCCAGTCTTGTCAAATATTTTGAAGACATGTTGCATAAGAATCAGTACCTGACAAACCCATACAGCCCCTCAGAACTCATCCGCATTTGCTTAATCAAATTACCTGAACATTTACGACATATTATTTTAGCAGGACGTTGCAAAGAAGACATTGAAGCTTTTCAGGGACTCTTACAAGAATTAGAAATTGACACAGACAGTCGCGGGATGCGAAAACAGGAAAACAATCACTACAGGTCACATCCGTCACAATTCCGTGAAGACAGAAACAATAACTGGACACGACAAGTCTATTCTTACAACGCAAATCGCGAACAAAACAGACACCATCCATATGACAACCACTGGCAGAGTAATAGTTACAGAGAAAGATCGCATTTCCGTAGTAATGAATATGACAGAGACAATCATAGAAACAGACAATATGGCAACCAGAACTATTATTATCACGGGAGACAGAATAACTTCAGACGCAACAGTTCAGCGCCCAGTTACGATTCAGGGAGAAATTCTCCACCATGTCACCGACAAGAAAGAAACTGTGGAATCTACCGACATGACGACAGACGATATAATCATAACGACAGACGTGAATTCCATCAGAACTGGCGAGCTTCAAACAGGGCAGGGCCCTCTCGTCAAGGTGAATTTGTAGAAGTTAGGCCTCCAAATCCCAATAACGACGCGCGCCAACAAAGAAACAAACAATGACTCGCACCGCAGGCAGTCACCTGCGCCGGCTGGCTCAGGGAAAAATAGCATAGAGGCTAACTTTGAGAAAAATTTTAGCATTCCTTACCGACGTATACCACAGGATAATTGCGTTGAAGTTGAAACTCTGCGTACTAGGAAGAGTAAAGGTTTACACCACATTTCACATGAAAAACCATATATTGAGAGATAATCTGCTTTTTAACTTTGTCTTTTCCATATAACTTTTCACTTTACATTACTAGTATGCTTTGTCAGACTTAGAATCTGTTGATATGCAACAATGTTTGAAGTTAAATATCCAGTCAAGAACCAAGAGAACTTATTTAAACAGAAATTACGAATGCATTGTTATTGTGAAATGACGACACAGTGTTATTGTGTGTGTACATTCTTGCTTGTTAGTTGCACATTTACGTAACGACTATAAGGCTCACATACTTAGAACATTTACCAGTACTGCTAATGAGATTTTAATGCAACATTTTGGTTTACTTGCAAATACATTATGGATTCAAGGAGCTTTCTGAGAGATACCAGGTGACACAGTGGTTAGTTTATTTGACAACTACACGACTATATCACGACGCTACTAATGTGTGACACAATTTACCTTGTTGCTTTTGCGTTGTATCTGTTTTATATCTGCACAGTTTTTCTGCATTATTTTGGAAAGTAAAACATGTTTTAGTGGTAACTTTTGTGATATAGCAATAATGAGACAGCCTTTTCCGTAGCACAACAATACGTTACAGCACAGTACTTTCTTCATCACGGAAATAAGCATAACAACTAAGATATCTATACTCAAAGCATTTCACTTTTGTTTATCATGAGGTAAGTACATTGACTTCTGCAGAACTTAGCTTTCGGAGGACGATAACTACGACACTTCCACAGAGATTATCTTACAACAAGACGCACAGTTTAGCGCGACACTACACGTATTTGAGTGATTAATTTTGTACTTAAAACATTTATTTTTAAAAATATTTGAAGTACAATGATACAAAGTTTTTCCGTGATACATTTCATTCCATTGCAATAATCTGTAACACCTGGGGTATAATTACATTAATCCTCAGGGGGGTACATTTTTACTTTGTGTATCATGTGTTTGGCAAGCACAAGGAGCCCTAGCTAATATGATATTTGCTTATACAACTTTACACATCGGCACCATATTTCTCTAACACATAAATTACACAGCTATCTGATTATTTAACAGAGAAACAAACATTTTTTTTATTACATCAGTGACAGATGTTTACACAATTACACAGTTGGATAACTTCACACTAATGAAACTGTATTTTGTCTGTACTTTGCAAACTGTTCATATTTTTTTGGAACCATTGTGATACTATGAGAGCTTTGAATGATGTATTTGGTATGGGATCATGATTTTTGAAGTGCGTTTGAGGCAGATGACACTTTTGACATGAGCAGAGAATTTTTTTTTAGGTTTTGAAATTATTGGAGAAAGCTACAACGATTTTGAGACTTGACTGAGGTGCTATGATGCTATTGTTACGATGACTATGTGTATTATGCTGTTGCGGTATGTTTATGATCAGTAAGCTGATGCTATATGAGTTATTTGATTATGCTACATATCTGTTATGATGAAATATTGAAGAAGTGTCGACGAATAAGGTAAGGAATAATGAGTAGTGGTTAGGGACTCTGGTTTGTGAAAAAGGTTGTTGGAAACCAAGAATCGTACTTTAAGAGTTATGAAATGTGTGTAAATGCGTGAATGTGTCACAATGCCGGCGAAAATTTTTTGAACACTGTTATATTCATAGGATTTTGTTTTTACACATTTGTAACGCAAATTCTCAACCTGTGACTTTTTTCATATGAGAGTGCCACTGTAGCGGAAACTGGTGTCGTAAATATTTCGGTAAGAAAGTTAAGTGACCACCTGCACGTAATGCGTCGTGGGCACCCATTTGGGCGACAGTCGCCTGAAAAAAAAGCCATTAGCATGTGCCCCTTTCAGAGGTACAGGTGGAGAAAAAAAAAGGGAGGCCATTATCCTCGCTATTGACGTTCCTTTGTAGAAAGCATCGCAAAAACGACATGGTCGAACTTGAAAACATATGATTACAGTGTGGAGCTCTTAATTTATGATATTTACTGAAATGCCTAATGAAATGACGAGAAATATTTTTATGTCTATACACCTGATTATGACTACTGTCTCTCTAGTTGAGAGATTTTTCTACTAACTTATGAAATGCCTCATGACTACTGAATGACGTACTTATGCTTTACTTTGTACATAGTTGTTTATTTCATTTCATATCTGGTTTCCAGCTGTGTTGCAGCATTAGTTTTATAAAATAAACTTAGATGCATTTGCTAATGCGAACACTTTCTGTCAACAGACCGTTAAATAACTATTTTATGATCCACATTCTTCGAAAAAGGAGCTCTTGGAATGGAAAGAACAATAAGAAGGGACTGATAACAATAACTGCATATATAATTTTCATTTCAAGTACTTGGTAATTTTTTGTAGAATTAGTTTTTGTGGTGCACCACTTTAATTACTTAGACATTAAGATGTGATTATACATTTCCCTTATCTACATTGTTATCTTTAGTGTACTATTTTTTCTGCTTGAGCTATGTCATGTTTAGGTGTAAGTTATTTCATTTTCTGCTATTGTATGCCAGGCATAGTGCTACTAAATTTCACTACACATTACTCTGTTAAGCCAGTTTTACTACTGATTTATTTTTCTTGTTTGCTGCTCATTGCTTTATATTAGTTGTAATATTGCTGCTTGCTTTGACAATTTCCATTTTTTTCATTGCTATTTGTATTAATTGTTTTGTGCTGCTGCATTGCCTCGTCCCTTAGTTTAGCATCTGAGCTCAGTAGATTTAAGTTAGCTTAAGAGGGGGTAGACTATATAAGAGAATGAGTTGCGATGAATTGGAAGAAACGCATTGAGAAGATATAAGAAAAAGATTTGGTAAAAATGAGTATTGTGCACTGAGAAATAATTATTTTGAAAGAAATATGAATAAAATACAGAAAGCATGCTTGGATAGAATTTTTTTGGTGGAAACAAATATTGAAATAAGAGGAAAGATATATGGAATGAAGTTCTGGGTTGGGCTGCAGTACCAAATGTTACACTGAAAACAAACCCTGTCCTTTCCTTTTGTGTTATCCCACTATATGTTTATGTACCCTTGTGTATTTATCTTTTTCCTGTCTTTATATGTTTAGCTAATAAGATTTATGTTGTAGAATTTTTCAAATAATATGTTATTTTCTTTGTAAAGATGATTAGACATTATTTATTCTGTTCTGTTTTAATGCTTAGGTGTGAAGTTGATATTTGAAAAGTTATTCTGATCTTTTATGTATGTACTTATGTCATAATTCCTGTAACACTGATGTATTTGTTATTTCGATTCTTTTGTAAAGCCCGTATTACTACAAATGTTATCTGTACTATTATGTTCTTTAATGATGTATTTTGTACCTTTGTAACTGTATTTTCATGTTGTCAATTTATAATTGTATAGACACCAGTTCTTCAAATTAAGTTACATTTCACTGCACACGTTTCTGTTGGTCATAGTATATGGACAATATGTGAGAAGTAGGAACTGATAGTGTTTGCACGTGTGTTAATAATTCAGCAAGGGACTGGATAACAGCATTGCTGGTTCTAAGGACAATTCCAAACACTTTGTGAGTGCACAAGTGGTGGCTATGGACTTGCTATATTCTCCGCAAGACTCTTCGATGGTGATTGTGCACCTGCACAGTCGCAGCAGATGGCTGCTGGCCATTTCTACAAGGACTACAGTGGGTCTGCATCTTTGATGACCCTCCAGTACCATTATTTCTACAAGGACTGTAGTGGATCTGCACCTTTGGTGGCCCACCTATACCATACTCTCTACCAAGACTATAGTGGGTCTGCTCTGTGATGACCTACCTACCAATATTATTCGAAACGTCGAATGACTCTGCTGTGGGTTTGCTCTGTTGGCCAATTACCTATCAGCATGTCAAGAGTCAGCACTGTCTTTCCGTTGGAAGGACAACACTACTTCTTCAATATTGCATGGACATCCACTACTTCTGTGTGCATTTTGTTTTACTGCTCAGACTTTGAGAAAAACATTATTTTACTGTGATGAACGATTAGGACTGTTTTTATGGACTGTGAGAAAATTTTAGCTTTTGACCAACATTGTATCAATAAGTGTGTGCATTTTATTTCTTTATTATTGTAATTATGGAAAATTTTATCAAATCATTATTGGCCACTGCCCAAAAAAATTTGTAAAATTTTTTGTGGGGAGCATGGGGGCTATGTAAGTAGGCTGTTTATGTTTTCTTATTGGCAACGTTACATAGCGCTCTGTATGAAAATCTCTGGGTGTGCTGTGTGAAGTCTGTGGGTAGTTTGCATTGTTGTCTGCCATTGTAGTGTTAGGCAGCTGGATGTGAACAGCGCCTAGCATTGCGCAGTTGGAGGTGAGCCGCCAGCAATGGTGGATGTGGGGAGAGAGATGGCGGAGTTTTGTAATTTGTCATGAACTGCTATATATATTATGACTATTAAGGCCAATACATTGTTTTTTCTCTATTAAAATCTTTCATTTGCTAACTATACCTATCAGTAGTTAGTGCCTTCCGTAGGTTGAATCTTTTATTTAGCTGGCAGTAGTGGCGGTCGCTGTTTTGCAGTAGTTCGAGTAACGAAGATTTTTGGTGAGGTAAGTGATTTGTGAAAGGTATGGTTTAATGTTACTCAGGGCCATTCTTTTGCAGGGATTTTTGAAAGTCAGATTGCGTTGCGCTAAAAATATTGTATGTCAGTTTAAGCACAGTCCTGTATAAATTGTTCTAAGGGGACGTTTCAACTTCACTGATCCGTACTATATCTAGACCGAGCGTTTTCATTTCCGTTTCCAGAATTTCTAGCTTCCTTACTACGTTCAAGGTTGTGACATTCCACTCCTCGACTTGCAGAACGTTATCCTTTCGATGGTTATTCAATCTTTTTCTCTTCCCCCTTGGCAGTCTCCTCCCAGAGACCCAGATGGGTGACTACTCCGGAATCTGTTGACAATGGAGAGATTATCATGACACCTTTTCAATTACAGGCCACACGTTCTGTCGATACATATTATATACCTTTAATGCAATGGTTTCCATTGTCTTCTGCATCCTCATGCCGTTGATCATTGTTGATTCTTCCGCCTTTAGGGCCACTTTCCCATCCCAAAGGCAAGAGAGTGACCTGAACCTCTGTCCGCTCTTCCTCCCTCTTTAACAAGACCGTTGACAGAAGGAGGGTGACTTCTAATGCTGGTTACGTTCGGCAACTGATTGCTGATTATTAATCAAAATTTAAGCAGTGGGGGGTTTCGAAAGTGGGGCTATGGACGTTTAAATTACTAATCAAAAACGCTACCTGTATTGTTTTTTTTTTTCGTTATCAGAGAATCCTGGTACTATCATGAAACTTCAGTAGACCTAGTCAAATCAACGTGTAATACCAGCTAGAAATGAGAGAAAAAACAATTAATAAAAGGAGAAAGGAGAAAAAACGAGAACGTAGCCCAAAAAAAGACCACCAAGCTCTCATGATATGTACAAACAATTTTTTTAAAGTCTTTAATTTTATGTTTTATGAGCTTTTTAATTTTTATTTATTTTGTACTTTTAAATGTACGTAATTATTTATGATTGTATATAGAAGTATAAAAGCAGAAGGACATCGAGATCAGATTATATTCTAAATAGCGAACTAAGATAAATTCCAATCCGACTGCAAGGATTGTCTACGCTCAAGTGTGTATATACTTCATCTATACACATTTTACAATAGAACTGGAGCGATACTTAATCAAGACACAAAACGAAACAAGTAGGTAAACTATGAGAGAACAAGCCGAAACAAATCAGATGGGAACTTACATAACAAAGAAAACACCTATCATCAGAAAAATGAAGTTAACCAACACATTGCCGACGATTTTCTTTCAACGAGGTTCGGGCAAGGGACTGCTTTCCAACCAGACTGTAGTAATGTAACGATGAGGACAAGTCTCCATAAAATGTCAGCCACTAAACAGCTCGCCACAAAATAGAAGTCACGAATAAGTTTTAACTTATAATTTATGCGACTATCATCAATGGGGGATTCAAGACTAGCAGGACGGACATAGAGAAATAGATGAGACGTGAATGTGTGGGTTTCTTGAGTCATCATCTGTGTCTTCCTCCGTATACCAGCCAGACCCAACCCCAAAAAAGAACAAGGCTTCTTGATCACCTC
This sequence comes from Schistocerca serialis cubense, assembly GCF_023864345.2. NCBI lineage: Eukaryota > Metazoa > Arthropoda > Insecta > Orthoptera > Acrididae > Schistocerca > Schistocerca serialis. The sequence goes on from NC_064638.1 coordinate 838,715,040, forward strand.
ATACCGTAAGCGAAAGATACGCCTTTTCAATAACGAACGACCAGATAATTGCTGTAGTTTCTTCGTCATCATCGAGGGTGCCGATAAATTAGGACCACGTAATAAGCTTTGCGTAAGACATATGTATCCAGTATTCGGAATTCTGGAGCAGAGTACGAGAACGCCTTTTATGTTCAGGTATCGTTCGGCGAATTTTTTCCGTAGCCGACTTCCAGTTGAGCGTTGCCATTTTGAGTGGACAACGATCAATGATGATACCGAAAGATGTATGCCGATCCACGGCAATAGCCCATGGAACAACCGCATCATCAAAACCTCGCAAAGTAAGAAACCTGCATTTACCTTCATTATGCAGTGCACCTGAACTACGACAATAATCATCGACTACAGCCTTCAGTCGAGGTATCTCCGCAGAATTGCCGAGTAGAACCATTAGGTCATCCGCGCATGCACGAACAGGTATATACCCTCCGGAAAGCGTCCAACCTTTCAGCTGGGATGCTAGCATCCGGAGTAGAGGCTCCAGAGACAACACAAGTTCCCAGAATGAGATTTTCACTCTGCAGCGGAGTATGCGCTGATATGAAAGTTCCTGGCAGATTAAAACTGTGTGCCCGACCGAGACTCGAACTCGGGACCTTTGCCTTACACGGGCAAGTGCTCTACCATCTGAGCTATCGAAGCACGACTCACGCCCGGTACTCACAGCTTTACTTCTTCCAGTACCTCGTCTCCTACCTTCCAAACTTTACAGAAGCTCTCCTGGGAACCATGCAGAACTAGCACTCCTGAAAGAAAGGATATTGCAGAGACATGGCTTAGCCACAGCCTGGGGGACGTTTCCGGAGTGAGATTTTCACTCGGCAGCGGAGTGTGCGCTGATATGAAACTTCCTGGCTGATTAAAACTGTGCAAAGGTCCTGAGTTCGAGTCTCGGTCGGGCACACAGTTTTAATCTGCCAGGAAGTTTCACAACACAAGTTATTCACAGCGGGCTTCCTTGAGGCACTCCCCAGCGGATATTTACCGGGGGCGTCATTTGGCCATTACCAACCACCGTAGCTGAAATACCCGTTCACAGATCTGACAGCACTCGCCATGTGTCAACAGCAAAACCGACTGCCTCCAGAATCCGAAGCAAAAAGTCGCGATTAACACAATCAAATTTTTATCAAAATGTACGAAAGCAGTAGCATAGGGGACGGACGTTACAGCAGCAACCGAAACCACGGCACGACACTCGATTATAGGAGTAAGAATGGTACAACGAGGTACGCAACTTTGAAGTGTTGCAACAATCGTCTCCATCAGAGCCAACATCCTGATATTAACTGCCCTCATCACAGTCTTGTAATCAACGTTTAACAAAGTAATTGGGTGAAGGCTATCGGGGAAAACGGTGCAGGGTGTTTTGGGATTAAAACAATTTTCCCACTTTGAGCGAGATTGCCACTACTATACTCTGTAACACTTCATTCAAAAGGGACGTAAAGGTAGCACCCAACAGCGGCCAAAAGCGCACGTAAAATTCCTTGGGAAGTCCATTAGACCCGTTGACTTTTGAGAAGGCGATCCCACAATAAGTTTGTAAACTCCCTCAGCCTTTTCAAAACAGCTAAGAGTGTTTCATTATGTTCAGGTGTAATTTTCGTATCCAAGATGTTGACTAGTGTGTCTTAAAAGGTTTCACTGGGCTCATCGATGTCGTAGACGTCTACGTAATATTGGTGTAAGACACGAACTATATCAGCTTGTTTCGATACGATGCGTCCATTAACTGCCCTGAGAGAATAAATACAAGTGCTTCGGCGATGGGTCTGATGCCGAAGCAAATGATATAAGGTAGTCAGTTCTTTCGTCACCAATGACTGGAGCTTGGACCGCATTTTAAACCCTTCCGTTTGCATTCTTTTCAAGGTCAACAATTTTACATAACATCAGCAAATCGCAGATGGTCGTGATCCGTAGCATCATAAAGTTCACGGAGGATGGAATAGTAATATCTGTAAGATCTATAAATGTCTCGCACTGTGACAGCACAGAAAAGTATCAAAGTTTACATGAGCCTCGGTTGTGCCATCTGTGTCCACCAGTCAACGATGAAAGAGTACTTGCCGATAGACCGTAGAGTTCGCTCCATCACGTCATCGAGAGAGGGGTCAGCCAGGTGAGCGACGTTTAACGCCCTGGGAGAGCGAAACAATTTGACTGGCTGCCGGTCTAGATTGAGCGTTGTAGTTACAGTACAGTGATCCGTAAAGCAAGCTGGGATGACTTTAAAATTATGAATGCAATCGCTCAGGTAGTCTGATAAGTAAAACCTATCTAACCTGCTACTAGAAGTGGCAGTAAAGTGGGTAAATTTGACTAACGTCAGCTATTTATATATCCAGACGTCTTTCAGGCTTAAGGAGTGGACCAATTCATGTAATTTACGACAGAAATTAAAGTTCGGAGATTGATCTGCAGGACGCAACAAACAGTGAAAATCACCACCCAACAGAATTTCCGTAGGACTGGTATGCAACAAATAAGTAATATCCTCTTTTAAAAAAACGAGAACGATCCAATGCGCGAGCAGTGCCAGAAGGGTCATATAAAAGAACCAAGGTAAGATTAAATAGTTGACAACCTACGCCCCTGCCAGAATCCAACATTTCCACCTCAGCAATAGGAATGCCTTCTCGAAAGAATAAGGCGGTTCCCGTAGAAAAATCGGGTGCTACATGAAAGATGAGACGAAAACCTAAGGAGAAATGCCTAACACCTCTTGTAAAAAGACAATGTCCGCCCATGAATCATGAATGAACTGACGCAGCGAAGCCAATCACAGTTCTGATTCCACGCGATTAACATTTAAGGAAAGGAACGTGTAGGCTTGGGTCATTGATCACAGCGGTACAGGGACGTACGGAACGTACCGGGCAGAATTAGGAAGACAGCTGAGAGTCAAAGTCCATTGTGGAGTCCACAGATGAATCAGACATCGGGGGACCAGAATCCCCGTCATCGCGACATTTTTCTTAGATTTCTTACGTGCCACCGCATGGTCAGGTTGTATACGCTATTTCTGTCCGCATGGCGGCCTCTGCAGACGGAAGTTTAGTAGGAGTCATAGGCACAGCTTCCTGCCCCTCAGAACATGGGTCATGTAATGCAGTTCTAGTTACTAGGGCAGAAGCATTCTGTGGAAGTGCCAATGTAACAGGTGATACTTGGTCGCTAATTTTATTCTCCTCGGGAGTTGCAGTAGGCAGCAAATTCATGAAACCGTCAGCGGCTGAAGACGAGCAGAGGAGCAGGAGGACACTGTATAACCTCAGGCTGTAACGGAGGACACAAAGATGAAGGGGCGACTTCGCTCCCTCTCCAACACAGGCAGCTCAGACGGAGCCACTTCGCGAGCAGGAGGGACGCTGGAAATAACTTCTTCGCCACTCGGGAGGTATCGTAACATCGAGAGGAGCAGAGGATACAATCGATGCGGAGGAGGTTGGTGCAGAGGTAACAGCCAAATCCTCACCCTCGCCATCTTAAGTGCGACGTCCCTTGTTTGTCACTGTCACGGGCTCTATCCTGGCGGATATTCATTTTAACGATTATTAGAATTGACTTTTTGCTCATTATGATCCGCAGCAGAAGTAGGTCCGACGCCGGGAATGGAAAGAACAAGATCAGCAACCGTCAATTAGCGACGCTACGCTAATGACGACTTAAATACAAAAATCCTCCGGTGTCAATTAAATCGAACGTGTACACTTCCATGACACAGGAAGCAGGTTTATTGTTGACCTGTACACATGACACGGCCGCGCTAACCACACATTGTAAATGTGATGGAATATTACGTTTGACACGCATTTCCACGGAAAGAATCCCACTGTAATACATTGTAATCTGTGTTGAGTAGACCAACGTTCACGACGGACGTTTTTTACGGTACCGTAAGGAGTCAATATGTCCTTTACAATGGTTCAAATGGCTCTGAGCACTATGGGACTTAACATCTATGGTCATCAGTCCCCTAGAACTTAGAACTACTTAAACCTAACTAACCTAAGGACATCACACAACACCCAGTCATCACGAGGCAGAGAAAATCCCTGACCCAGCCGGGTGTCCTTTAGAGGCCGGCCGGAGTGGCCGAGCGGTTCTAGGCGCTACAGTCTGGAACCACGCGACCGCTACGGTGGCTGGCTCGAATCCTGCATCGGGTATGGATGTGAGTGATGCCCTTAGGTCAGTTAGGTTTAAGTAGTTCTCAGTTCTATGGGACTGATGACCTCAGAAGTTAAGTCCCATAGTGCTCAGAGCCATTTGAACCATTTTGTCCTTTAGAAAGTTGTTATCAACTTCGGCGGGAGGTTGAACACCTGAACATTGGTGTAGTCAATTGCAGCATCTGCGAGTGACACCATACTAACGGAATTATCGCGATTCTTGAATGGGACTTGATAACTATGTGGCGACTGTAATCTTTCAACATGAAGGCTGCAAGTAGACGAACACAAACAGACTGTATGGCGGAGCGGAGGCGCTACAACCCACTCGGCAGACAAAACATCACTAACGGGGAAAACTTCCCACAGGCGACGCTGCGGCAAACGAAATAAACAAGAATTTTCCCGCTCAGTGCTCGCAACGGAACTGATAAACTACGGAGACTGCTGTTTTCCAACTCGCCTCAGACCACCTATATAAGACATGCAGCTGTGCTCCTTTTGTCAGAATGACTTCACATGGAATGCCGCATAAGGATGCGTCCTTCTATACATCATGGAGCTACCTGGCATTGCCTCACTAGGGGCTGCGCCCAAGATCTAAAAGTACTGTACAGGTGAAGAACTTACTCTCTCAGCTTGCGTAATAAAAACTGCTTTTGCTTTTCTTTAGCGTTAGCTGCAGCTATTTTACAATTGGTCTCTGGGTTACCTCTCACTTATTGTCCTTCTGCAGTTGGTTTTGCAATAGAGTAATGTCTTTTCACCTACATCCTGTTACGACGGGCATGTGATATAAGGGACAATCAAAATGTGTCTGTTCGAAGGCAGTACAGTGCAAAATTTGGCACGATGTTCCTCAGGAGGAAATCCAAAAACTCTTATCTGTCAATATCAGGGTAAATAACTACTTTCATAATAGCCAGAAGTTGACCGTCACGTTGTTGACATGCTCAATTTGTGAAGCTCGTCCTCTTGAATAAATCACAATTTTTTTCTGAAATTCTAATAGTTTGTTTTTCTGTGTATGTACATCATACACATCAATTTCTGTCTGATCAGGATAACTCCTTCGTGGTGCGTATTTTTCTTGTCTTAGTATTTCCTCCTGTGCTACAAGTAGTTACTCCATCGAGAAAGATAACTTTAATCATTCACTGTTGGATGAACGTTCTTTATTTGTACCTTATACAAGAAACTCTCTGTTAACGAATCCTAATTTGAAAAATACATATTACTTTATGCTCCTGTGTGCCTAACAGCTTCCTTTTGCTGCGGCATTACACTACCGCTACTGGTCTGCAGTATTTAAAAGCAGCAATTAATTGTACAATTTTTTTTTTGATTATGCATGTGTGTATGTATGAAAGTTGAGTAGTTATTTGACACCTTTACAAGAGTGGACGTATTCCCTTTTAGACAGTTCTCTTCCCCAGAGTGTTTGTTTAAAATGAATTGATTTCTACAGCGCTGTACAACACACAGCGTTGTAACAAACAAGAAAAGTGTTCATTGCCTATGAAGTGTTCCTTGAGGTAATTACGCTCTAAAAGTTATTCGAAATTCTTTTTAAACGGAATTAATTTCGTTTACAGCGTTTGTATTGAGTAATGTTGTCCCTAACAGTAGGGTGGTTGGTTGTAGCTGTGACCAGTCGCGTTATATTGCAGATATTAGGCCTGTTGGGTGGTGGAAACGACATCTCTCGTCTAAATAACCTTTGTATATAAATAAAATTGAATGCATCACCATAAAGGGTAAATGGTTTCAATCCAAAATGTATGACTGATGCCAATTGACTCAGTGGTTTTTGCGGCTTATCTACATTAGTGTCAATGTCGTTTCAATGAAAATAAATCACTGTACTCAAATCTTGCGGCTAACGACTTACCGGGCCAGCTGAACCTGGTAAGAATCTACACTCAATTGTTGAATTTATACACTTGCAGTGCCCTGACCTGTAAAGACAAATTTTCCAAGGATGGCGTATGGTTGATTCCACCAGATAAGAGTTTATATATATGTACAATTAGTACGGCTCTGTACACCAACAAGGCCACATGAAGGTATGAGGGAGGATTTATCCGTTTTGTGGTACCTGAAACAAACATTTATATTTAACTAGATTTTACTTATTCCAGGTGGGATCTCTTATTCCATCATTCTATCGTTCTGTCTCTTCTTACGTCTTGTTTTCTTCGTCCACAATGCTATTAGAACACTCAAGGGCAGAGGGTACATTTCTGAAAAAAATGGTTCAAATGGCTCTGAGCACTATGGGACTCAACTGCTGAGGTCATTAGTCCCCTAGAACTGAGAACTAGTTAAACCTAACTAACCTAAGGACATCACAAACATCCATGCCCGACGAAGGATTCGAACCTGCGACCATAGCGGTCTCGCGGTTCCAGACTGCAGCGCCTTTAATCGCACGGCTACATTTCTGACTTTCAGAAAGTTCCTTTAATGAAGTAGCTGGGAATTCACAGTTGAAATGAAAGCAAATTACCTTAAGAAGTAAACGTAAATAAACTGGACAGGACGTGAGACATTTGGATAACAACCCCGCCATATGCAGAGGTAGAACTTCATTAGGACTCAAGAGTTTTGCAGAGGCAGAAATTCGGATGAGCTGCATACCTCACACAGACCAAACGAGACGAGTACAGAAAACAAAAATAAATAAGTAGAATACTAGAGAATTCCATAATAAAGAAGATGCTTGGAGCAGTAAGTTTAAGAAAAGAAAGAAAAAATACTAACAAAACTAGAATTGAAAGTAAAATTGAGAAGTGTGTAACGGTTTACAATGAAGTTTGCAAAGCAACAAAATAGCACGTCGTATGGTTGTACTGATATACAACAGACGTAAATAAAGAAGTGGGCAACTATTTCTCTTAACTACAAGATTAAAAAATACTTTCCATTTGGGAAGGATTAGTAGTACATGCACCAGAAGAGCGAACATTGAAGTAATTACTGAATTTAATCGACCTGCTCAAGAAATAAACAGAACTCAGATTCTTGACATTGCTTAACACAGGGAATTAATAGAAAAGGGAGAAAATCTCTGTCGGACCTCTGAGGCCTGGGTTTTTTAAATCAAGGTAAACTGAAACTATGTGAAGTAATTATAAAGTGAACCATCTTAGAGATTCTTTGTAAATACTTCTATCACAATTTAATTTACTTTAAAAAATACTACTTTTACGGTTTTCCTCGTGGCTTTTTACGGATATATGTTTTATTCTCATTATACACCAAGTGTTTTTACAGTATAATTCTCACTGTAAAATTGCCCATGGTTCACAGAAAAAGCAGAATGTTCCGATCGTACAGATTTAGTGCACTTGTAATTTGACTTTTTCCATCTTTCTTCTCTACATTATACGGTCATCTTCTCGTGTTTTTTGATGGAGGTTTCGCGGCCTTTGCTGGATGTGGTGCTTCTAATGAATTCATTGGCTTCTTTACTCCAGCTATGTGCTTTCCGAAACCCACGAGGAAAGCTCGATTTCTCAGTTTTTATTGGTAGCCAGCGTCATCCACATTATAATTGCAGTAATTACAATTGTATCAATATATCGATCATATTTAAGGCAACTACCAATGTCCAGAGCCATGTTCCTTTGTTTTTTTCTTCACATTATAGCATCGCGTTTTCTGGTCCATGGTGTCAACGGGACATTCTGTGGCATTGTATATCATTAAATCTTTTATTCTTTACTCCTAATGGTGATAGCATTGACCGGTCATGAAGGTCGCTGAGGACGGCAGCGACATTGTTCTTCACTAGGAACATAAGAAGCTATTATCACAAGTAGTAGAGTGTACTTCACGCCCTTTAGGTGTAATTAAAATGACAGGCAGTTCACCTTTGTTTTGTTTAGGTAGTCCCGACTATTGTCAAATCTTTTGAGAAAAAATAATGCGTTAAATCGAAAGATGTATACACATTATCACAGGTGATATTACGTCCAGAATTTTTTAGTTAAGTAAAGACGGTTTTCAGAACACTTTCTGCAAGTCGTACAGATATGGTTTTTACCCCTTTCCCAAATACTCTTTCATCTTCGAGCAATAGCTTGTTGCACTGTCACGAGTCGTCCAGAACTTTAATCCTTATCTGCCAGTTTTTTGTAGCATGTAGTGGACAGCAAGCTCTAAATGTGATCAACTGTTCGTCTGCGGTCATGTACCACCTGTAATGTAGGCACACTCAGGGTAGTTTCCCACATCTCAGTAATTCTTTAATCGTTTGCAGTTTATCACATGATCTACGTTCACGTCGGACTGATGCACTGTCAAAGTGCAACACCCTCAGAATGGTATGGAAGTGGTTTCGAGACACTATTTGAATTAACTGTGGTAGGCTCTTCTCAACATTCCATTCTTGACTGATACCAACATTTCTTGACTTGTAGACGCAAAGAAACTTCATCGTTTCCTGCAAATTCATTGCACATCCTGTCCTTGTAAACCAGGGACGGCTACGGAGTGCCAAACTTCACGTGGGGAGGGTGTGCGGGCCGCTTGTGGTAAAGGATCTGCATGTCTCGTTTTTGCTCGTTCCTTCCTCGACATTTCATTTAGTATTGCCTCGTGGCATTTTTGGATCGGTACAACTCATTTCAGTTCAGTAGCATCGTGATGGCAGCACAGTTTACCCTTCGGTTTATGTTCTTGGGATGAAGGACGTTTACAGGTCCAGTGGCTGTCTGCACAGAAGGAGGTCTAGCGATCCATCGTCACATGCATTTAAAAATGAATGGGAATGACAGAAGGGAGGGATGACAGTTCTCAGTATCTATTATGTGGCCCCACAAGCAAAGGATACTGCAAATTTGCTATGAAACGATATTACAGTATCACGCAAAAACAATTTAAAGGTTTAGCTTACAACGAAAGAGCAAAAAACTACAATGTCCGAGACACGGGATTCACTGTTCCGTGCTTCAGAAAGCACGTTGTGCTAAATTTTTTGGCAAGCAGCACGTAAAGATATTGGTCTTTTTAATACCGGCAGTAAAATTTCTGCAGTCGCACGCATAATTCCATAGTCAGCTTCAATTGTTTTCGGTTGACGTGAACGAAGATTATGGAGACTTTACATATTACTGTGAAGTACGTTGGTAGAGCGAAGGAGCATGGCTACAACGATTTTTCGATTTACAACTCGCTATTGTTGAATATATGAAGGAAAATGGAGTACAGGAACAAAAATTAGAACTTCGGGAGCGGAGTGCAGATGTTGCATTTTAAGTGCGCTTAACTGCACGCTGCCCACAGTAAAATACTAAACGGAGAAAAAAAAAACGTCTTTCTGGTTTGATGAGACAGCAGAAGGTGCACGATTTATACAAGCGACTTGTTTTGACAAACACAATCCAGTTCTCTAAGCCCACTACCGTCAAAGGAAGCGCGAGGTTTGAAAAATTCGTTGTTGCCTTGAACGAATTTCAGAGATTGATACTAAACTTTTGATGATACTGTCTGTCTTACGCATGTCTTCGAGCTATTTTCGTGACTGATTGCCGTTTCAGTTGGAAGCGCCCCTGACCATGTGCAGATGTAACTGACTGACCAGCAATGTCTTAATGACAAATTCTTTTACGTTAAAACTGTCCATGACGTCAGCACTGCTGTCCTCAGGTGGAGTTTCCACGTCTTCATAATAAGATTCCTAAAGTGCTTGAAAATTTCAATCCATATATTTGTGGAAAGCACATTTTTTAAATAAGTCACAATTACTTGGCAACCTCAGAGCGAAAATCCGTGAACATGTCCGTACCCTTCCGAGTGCCGACAGTTTCTTTAAGATAGATATTGTATTATGTCTTTAGTGCACAAACAATAAATAACAGAGAAAATTTGTTTCATTTGTGATCTTTGCAATTTAAATGCGGTACGCTCATTTTCCCCACCCACCTCACACTCAAACAGCAAAATTAAGTGGTAGGGCACGCGTGAAGCGAGACGGATGGCTATGACGCCGATGGCAAGGCGCGGCCTATGAGCCGAAACCTTGGCCGCCCCTTTTGTAAACGATTCGACGTGCCTTGTTGGTCCACATACGCACTTTCTCAATAACAGGTAAGCGAAAGAAAACATAAAATAAATGTCTTCATTATTACAATTCCCAACTGAGTACCTTGTAGGTACCTGGTCTTCTTTCAGTACATAATTTTTGCACCACCTACCGGAAATTCAAGCCTGAGGGGGGTGTAGCCCATATTTAATTTCCGTCACGAGAAAAAAGTAAGTCACATTCAATAGATTTTGCACTAAATTGTTGATTCCTCTGTTCGTAAAAGGATTCGTCACGATGATCATCATCTTCGTGTTGTTCGTAGTTTTTAGCGACGTCTAACTCGCTATCATCATCACTGAAAAATTCAAACTCATTAGGTGGGCTTTCCGAATCAGAGGACTGCACCAACAATTCCTTTAACTAGAATGAAATTTTCACTCTGCAGCGGAGTTTTCTCTGATATGAAACTTCCTGGCACATTAAAACTGTGTGCCGGACCGAGACCAGAACTCGGGACTTCTGCCTTTCACAGGAAAGTGCAATTTGTAGAGCACTTGCACGCGAAATACTAAGGTCTCGAGTTCGAGTCTCAGTCCGGCACACAGTTTTAACCTTCCACGAAGTTTCAATTCCTTTACACGTTCATTTAATAGTTCTGTTCTCCATAGTATTTTCAGTGTGAGTCAGACTAATAACGAAATAATGCACGAAAATAAACATAAGTGTATCACAAGGAGGGCTGCTAAACATTGAAATAATAACGGTTGCAGTCAGTTTCAGCAAATGATGTAACACACACTGCACAGAAATATATCCGGTTGTTTAAAAATTGCTTCTAACCGCACGGGCTAACGATGCCCGTACGGTAGAAAATGTGTACCAACACAAAGCCGTAAGTAATTTTTTGTAAGTATTTTCCAAAATTATGACGAGCATGACAAATCACGGAAAGTCCTTACATGTCATTAAAAAATAAAGTATACACTCCTGGAAATTGAAATAAGAACACCGTGAATTCATTGTCCCAGGAAGGGGAAACTTTATTGACACATTCCTAGGATCAGATACATCACATGATCACACTGACAGAACCACAGGCACATAGACACAGGCAACAGAGCATGCACAATGTCGGCACTAGTACAGTGTACATCCACCTTTCGCAGCAATGAAGGCTGCTATTCTCCCATGGAGACGATCGTAGAGATGCTGGATGTAGTCCTGTGGAACGGCTTGCCATGCCATTTCCACCTGGCGCCTCAGTTGGACCAGCGTTCGTGCTGGACGTGCAGACCGCGTGAGACGACGCTTCATCCAGTCCCAAACATGCTCAATGGGGGACAGATCCGGAGATCTTGCTGGCCAGGGTAGTTGACTTACACCTTCTAGAGCACGTTGGGTGGCACGGGATACATGCGGACGTGCATTGTCCTGTTGGAACAGGAAGTTCCCTTGCCGGTCTAGGAATGGTAGAACGATGGGTTCGATGACGGTTTGGATGTACCGTGCACTATTCAGTGTCCCCTCGACGATCACCAGTGGTGCACGGCCAGTGTAGGAGATCGCTCCCCACACCATGATGCCGGGTGTTGGCCCTGTGTGCCTCAGTCGTATGCAGTCCTGATTGCGGCGCTCACCTGCACGGCGCCACACACGCATACGACCATCATTGGCACCAAGGCAGAAGCGACTCTCATCGCTGAAGACGACACGTCTCCATTCGTCCCTCCATTCACGCTTGTCGCGACACCACTGGAGGCGGGCTGCACGATGTTGGGGCGTGAGCGGAAGACGGCCTAACGGTGTGCGGGACCGTAGCCCAGCTTCATGGAGACGGTTGCGAATGGTCCTCGCCGATACCCCAGGAGCAACAGTGTCCCTAATGTGCTGGGAAGTGGCGGTGCGGTCCCCTACGGCACTGCGTAGGATCCTACGGTCTTGGCGTGCATCCGTGCGTCGCTGCGGTCCGGTCCCAGGTCGACGGGCACGTGCACCTTCCGCCGACCACTGGCGACAACATCGATGTACTGTGGAGACCTCACGCCCCATGTGTTGAGCAATTCGGCGGTACGTCCACCCGGCCTCCCGCATGCCCACTATACGCCCTCGCTCAAAGTCCGTCAACTGCACATACGGTTCACGTTCACGCCGTCGCGGCATGCTACCAGTGTTAAAGACTGCGATGGAGCTCCGTATGCCACGGCTGCTACCAGTGTTAAAGACTGCGATGGAGCTCCGTATGCCACGGCAAACTGGCTGACACTGACGGCGGCGGTGCACAAATGCTGCGCAGCTAGCGCCATTCGACGGCCAACACCGCGGTTCCTGGTGTGTCCGCTGTGCCGTGCGTGTGATCATTGCTTGTACAGCCCTCTCGCAGTGTCCGGAGCAAGTATGGTGGGTCTGACACACCGGTGTCAATGTGTTCTTTTTTCCATTTCCAGGAGTGTATTATTACTGATAGAAAAGATTTAAAAAATTCAGAGATGGGCTTCTGAGGCCTGATTGCAGCTTAAGTGTCGGACATATACAGTGAAAAACATCATGAATCCGCATCTCCTAATAAACCAAAGATACCAGATTTTTAATAAGTTGCATCACTGTTGACAATAAAACTGGAAGCTGCAAAACAGAAAGCAGAGTCATCAGAGGATCCTAAATTATCTCGGGTGATTAACTAGTTGTTTCACAAGTTAGAGAATCAACACTAGTACTCTCTATGGACGTAAAATGGTAATTTTTTAATTTAAGATGCTGATTTCTTCCGTGTTTAAAATAGCCTTTTCCTGTGATTTTATGACTTTCAATTGTTTTAGATGGTTCAAATGGCTCTAAGCAATATGGGACTTAACATCTGAGGTCATCAGTCCCCTAGACGTAGAACTTCTTAAATCTAACTAACCCAAGGACATCATACACGTCCATGCCCGAGGCAGGATTCGAACCTGCGTCCGGACTCAAGCACCTAGAAACGCTCTGCCACAGCGGCCGGCATTGTTTTAAAGGACGTTTCATTTGCCTAATATGTTTTGCTTTACAGCTACAAATTTTTAAGTTAATTACACATTTAGTATTAACTCTTGATGGTGGTCAACTGACCGCTTCTCAAAGAAATGCAATTTACATAGTTTATGTTGCGCTTTTGTCAGTCAACAACGAATAACTTTATAGAATGTCGCGTGTGTTTTTGCTCTCGGCAACAGTTCGACTGGTAACTCTGACAGGTTGCTATCGTAGTCGTGGCTTTTCTCAAACTGAAATTACAGAAGCGCTTCAGATATCTCCAACTCCGTCCAGAGTAGAAGAGTTTCAGGCAGAGCACAACAAAAATGACACACTGGACAATGAGTAAAATACTCCTGCGTATTCCAATAACGTCTAACTGGAAATATGTGATGGTAATGATCAACCTAAGGTTTCGTCCAACCATAATGACACTGTAACTTGCATGGGTGGGTCTGGTACTGATTTGCGACCTGAAGGTCTCGGTAGTCATCATAGAGAAGAGATTAGCAAAATCTTGCAATTGGAAGAAGTGTAAAATATAAGTTTTACTTTTACATTATCTACGTTTAATTTTTGTCTAATCTTCATATATAAAATTTATGGTGGTTATTTACGTCGATTTTTCTCGTAATATCTAAGTTTTGCAGGTGCTATAGTACAAAATGCTGAAAGTTTAGCCAATAATGGTCACAAAGAGTTTGGCACTGACGGAACAGTACGGAGTTTCACTGCACCTACAAACTGCAAGTGTCAGCAAAACGTTACTGGAGAGACTGCTGGCCCTACAGGTCAAGGAAAAAGTGCCGTACTGTTAGGAAAGAATTGCTGTCTAGTGCACGGCACCTGTTCTTAGTGAAAATGTGTCGCGGCTGCTGAAATCACGCACTAAAACAGAGGCGCGCATTGAAGGGGGGACCGGGGCTAGTAATTACACGGGGAAAATTGTTATTTGCAGTAAATATTTAACCTTCAGAGAAGTTTCGTCGTTCTTCCATCACATGGTAGCACTGAGAGTCCCACTCCTCCCATCCTTTCCATGTTGGCCAACAGTAGGTAATAAAGCGCAAGTGTCAGAAAACGTGTTTTTCTTGTGCTAGGGTAATTTTTTTACGCTGTGTGTATTTCCTCATAGTTCGCTGAAAATTGCGGAATCAGTTTACCTTTTGCAACAGTTGAGCGCTCAACCATTCAGGTACGTACTGATATACCTAAAACTTCCAAACAAAAATTTTAGATGAATATTTTCCACAATAATACAAAATGGTGTAGCATGGTTTCAGTTGATACAAAGCGGTAGGGTCCAGTTGTTACAGTGTAACAGCTTGTCCCGAAGTGTTTTTGCTTTCCCTTAATTCATACATTATTATGTTTGTCTACAGATACGGGGTGTTGAAAAGGTCTCTCCGCAGTGCCATATGATTGTTAGCCGCGAGTGCCGTATGCCGCAGTGAATATATCGAAATGAAACTCAGTGAAATATAAATTATAATTTATTGAATATTCATTTTTATTTACAAATTTTCGCATTAAATGTTGAAAATGCTCCCCCTGTTATTGAATACACAATTCAGTTCGTCTAATCATGTTTCCAAACACAAGCTGTAACATTTCTTCTGTAACAGAAGCAGTGGAAGTGAATGTTGCAGTTTTAAATTCATCGATGGGTTTTGGACAGTTTTTATAGACAGTTGCTTTCGCTGCACCCCAGAAAAAAGTCAGGTGGTGTTAGGTCAGGCGATCGTGGAGGCCAAAGTCCCTGTGAAATAAAGCGATCACCAAAAACAGCAGCAAGCAGTGACATTGAAACGCTAACTGTATGCGCGGTTGCACCATCTTGTTGAAAATAACCGTTCAGTATTTCGCTTAACACAAGTTGTCCTATGAATAAGTACAGAATATCACTGCAGTATCGTTGTGCGTTTGCTGTTTCGTTGAAAAATATGGGACCCACAATCCGACGTCTAGAAATTGCAATCCAAACTCCTATTTTCGCAGAATGAATTGGTTCCTCATGAATACACAATGGATTTTCAGTACTCCACATATGAGAATGTTGCGAGTTCATGTACCGGGATAAATGAAACCACGCCTCATCAGTGAAAAATGTTTCATTAAGAATATCCCTTCCATTTAGTTGAACGAAATTGTTGAACCATTGACAATAATGCAGTCTGTTGCCGTGATCAATATTTTTCAATTCTTACACGACTGTCACTCTGTATCGTAAAAGTTCTAATTTTTTCCTTGTATCTGTGTGGGCCGTTCCGACACCAACATCGATTTCCTGGGCGAGTTTTCTTACTGACTTGTTCGGACTCAAGGACATTTTATCGGAAATATCGAGTAGTTTATCCTCAGACAAAACGATAGGACGACCACTTCTCGGTGCATCTGTCACTGAACCCGTACTTCGAAATTTGTTAGTCAAATCTCGCACAGAATCGCGATGTGGAAGTTTTGTCTCCGGGAAAACTGAACTAAGTGTTTGACGAACTGAAACTGTGTATTTACCGCCTGCTTTGAACACTTGTTCGACTGAAAACACACGTTCTTCAGTGATTAGCATTTTAACAGTGACAAAAACGAAACAAACGATCAAAGAAACTAAGCTTAAACGTTCAAGTCAACACGTAACGACACACACCGATACTACTGACGCTGGCTGAGATAAACGAAACAGTGGAATGTTTGGAGGGTCCACTTTAAGGGAAGTAACCCAGGCAGGCGGTCACTTATACGGCACGCTCGGCTAACAATCATGCGGCACTGCGGAGAGACTTTTTGAACACCCCGTATGATGCGTAATTATGGAAAGAAGACTGATAGAGACTCTACGGTCAAGGAAACATATACTGAAGCAGCAAAAGTACAAAAGTACAATATAAATAATGTGACGTTGCAGAGATTTTGTAAGCGAGTGGAAGAAATAAAGGGAGGTAGGCAGTTTATTTTTCGTTGTTAACGTCGCCCACTGGGGAATTGTAGATATTTGCTGTAATATAGCGAGCACGTTAATCCATATATTTAAAGAAAATTAACCTCCTCGATCATGATACATCCAGAAAAGCGTATAAGTTTATGTTAAGATTTTTTCTCGTCTGTTTATTTTCAGAATCGGGAGAGATGTTTGTTCAAAAAATGTGTGTGAAATCTTATGGGACTTAACTGCTAAGGTCATCAGTCCCTAGGCTTACACACTACTTAACCTAAATTATCCTAAGGACAAACACACACACACACACCTATGCCCGAGGGAGGACTCAAACTTCCGCCGAGACGAGCCGCACAGTCCATGACTGCAGCGCCTGAGACCGCTCCGCTAATCCCACGCGGCGGGATGTTTGTGCCAAGCTTTGGATATAACTGATCTCGGCAGGCCTTCTTCAACGAATAGCAGGCACAGCTTGAAGAATACATTCGGAAAACTGCTAAGCTCTACTACGGACTTTCCGCGAAGGAAGTGAGAAGCCTAACATATTAGTATGCCGTGAACAATAACGTCAAATATCCCGTTTGTTAGAGTGACGCGGAACTAGCTTCCACTGACTGGTTTGGAGGATTCCTCAAAAGGAAGAAAACGCGTTCCATCAGCACACCAGAGGATACCAATGTAAACGGGGCTACAAGTTTCAACAAGCACAATGTAAGTAGATTTTGTACAAATCTGAATGAAGTTTATGATCGACACAAATGTCGGTGTCAAGCCGTATGCAATGTGGGCGAGACTGCCGTCACTATGGTACAAACGGCTGCCAAAACTGTAGCAAGGAAGAACGTGAAACAAGTCGGTGCTGTAACCTGTGCGAAAAGAGGAACTCTAGTTACTGTTGCCCTGGCTGTAAATGGATATTTCCAAGAAAGATGTTCAGGGATTATTTCTCCGAAATGGGCCAGAAGGAGGGTCTCTAAATAAATGAGGGTGTGTGACAGGAAAAGACATTCACTCATTCCGGCACGATTTCATTCACCATTCTAGGGCTACAAGGGAGGACCGGTTCTCCTTCTTCTGGACAATCATCACGCGCACCTTATATTCTGGTGTTAGACGTAGCCAAACAAAACAGCCTTGTCCTGCTCTCTCTTCCGAAACGCAAGTCTCGTAAACTGCAACCTTTAGACAGAGCGGTGTTTGGCCCAATTAAAAAAATACATAAACTCTACATCAGATGCGTGGACGAAAAACAATTCTGTAAACACTATGACAGTAGATGACATTCCATTTGTAGTGAAGCAATCTGTGTTTAGCACTGCTACGCCAAGGAAGATCAGGGATGGATATCAAGTGACTGGAATACGGTCATTTAACAACGCTGTTTTCACAGACGACGACTTTTTGCCCTCTGCTGTGACAGGCCGTCCTTACAGAGAAGATGAAACTCCGCCCTCTGTGTCTCTACGATCTCAGTTGTGGAAACCGTTCTAAGCAGAGGAACAAGTGTGGAATCAAGTTCCATGCCCTGAACCTCCACAGTTACAACTGCACAATCCACAAACACTCTTCCGCAGCCCAAATCATTGACACCTGCCGCCCTTAAGAACACAGTAAGGAAAAATAAACGAATCAGTGCTACCTCTGACTGATTCGTCAGTAAAAGCAGCATTGAGAGCCGAGACAAAGAAGCAAATGAAGCCTGCGAGACGACTACTGGTGCTGTCCCAGAAAAATAAAACCAAGAAAGCTAAAACAGGAAGACCAAAATGTCAGATCGACGAATCATCTGATGAGGAAGACGACCGCCCACGTATTGAATGTACGGAGCCCTACACTAGATCAAGACCACCAACCACGTGGCTACAGTGCCAATTATGTGTGTGTGAAATCTTATGGGACTTAACAGCTAAGGTCATGAGCCCCTAAGCTTACACACTACTTAACCTAAATTATCCTAAGGACCAACACACACACCCATGCCTGAGGGAGGACTCGAACCTCCACCGGGACCAGCCGCACAGTCCATGACTGCAGCGCCGAAGACCGCTCGGCTAGTCCCGCGCGGCTGGCTACAGTGCACAAAGTGTCAAAGATGGGCACATGAAAGGGGTGCCATGTACGACAACATGTTTATTTGTAAAAACTGGAAGTCTGAGAATGAAACTGACATTTCTTCATCAGAGTAAAGATGACTTTATAAATATTCTGTATGTCAATATCAGTACTGTGTTCGAGTTATATATTTTGTTACAACCTAAAATTGTGTCTCTTGGATTAAAATTACTGATTAAATAAATCAGTGGATATAGTACAAAAAAGATAATTATTTTTAATTATTATGTAACAACTAACCCCGTAACGCGCACCATCATGCCCCATACTGCGGTAAGTTGTTACACTCGTCAGCAAAAAATGTATTATAGAGCTCAATAATATGAATTCACTTCTCGGACAAAAACTGTTTTCTGAAGATTAAATGATGTGCTAACGTTAGGCACGTCCATGTGCATACGAGGTTTGTGTTGAGATACTGAGCTTTCAAAAAAAAAAAAAAAAGTGTAACTATTAGCCCGTCTCTGCTACTTAATGAATTTGAGTTTAGGAGAGTTGGGAGTCCTTATAGGCATACTGCATGCTCAAGGGGCGTATAGTGTACGTAATATGCGTAAGAGAGATCTGTGGAGCCGCGAGTGGTGCCCTGCCTTTTCCACTCAAACAATGGTGGGGAACAGATTTTTAGAAATCACGCGCTTTGTTCACTAGACCTTGGTAACGTAAAGATGTACACACGTTTTGTTTTGTCTGTGATCAGGTAAATGTTTATAAATTAATGCACTGCACGTTACAATGTATATAAATTAATAACTGCTGATTAGCAATTATATGCGACATATTGCCGATGTCCTTTCACTCAGTACATGAGTGTCAAACGTGTTCCGCATAAAGTATTTGTTTCTCGCAGATGTCATCGGCAAGGCTTTCCTTATTTTGAATAACGAAACCGCATCAGCGGATTATAACCTGGGAGAACATATTACGTTACGTCTCATGCAACATTCCATACGACAGGGAAGAAATGTTGCACCAGACAGCTTCTTCTCATCACTCAAGAAAGCAAAACAAGCTGGAAGAGGTGGATACAAGCATTGTCGGCAGACCGAACGAAAGGAGGCAGGAAGTGCCACCACATGTGAGCAGCCGGTCGGTGTGGCCGTGCGGTTCTGGGCGCTTCAGTCTGGAACCGCGTGACCGCTACGGTCGCAGGTTCGAATCCTGCCTCGGGCATGGATGTGTGTGATGTCCTGAGGTTAGTTATGTTTAATTAGTTCTAAGTTCTAGGCCACTGATGACCTCAGAAGTTATATCGCTTAGTGCTCAGAGCCATTACTTACAGGATAAAATTATAATTAGTGAACAGCTAAGCAGTTGTGTTATAATAACATTTCTCGCCTACTATTGTATGATGTGAGACACAAACACTGAAAACGTAAGTATTTTTGTTGTTGTTGTGGTCTTCAGTCCGGAGACTGGTTTCATGCAGCTCTCCATGCTACTCTATCCTGTGCAAGCTTCTTCATCTCCCAGTACCTGCTGCAACCTACATCCTTCTGAATCTGCTTAGTGTATTCATCTCTTGGTCTCCTTCTACGATTTTTATCCTCCAAGCTGCCCTCCAATACTAAACTGGTGATCCCTTGATGCCTCAGAACATGTCCTACCAACCGATCCCTTCTTCTAGTCAAGTTGTGCCACAAACTTCTCTTCTCCCCAATTCTATTCAATACTTCCTCATTAGTTATGTGATCTACCCATCTAATCTTCAGTATTCTTCTGTAGCACCACATTTCGAAAGCTTCTATTCTCTTCTTGACCAAACTATTTATCGTCCATGTTTCACTTCCATACATGGCTACACTCCATACCAATACTTTCAGAAAGGACTTTCTGACACTTAAACCTGTTCTCGATATTAACAAATTTCTCTTTTTCAGAAATGCTTTCCTTGCCATTGCCAGTCTACATTTTATATCCTCTCTACTTCGACCATCATCAGTTATTTTGCTCCCCAAAGAGCAGAACTCCTTTACTAATTTAAGTGTCTCATTTCCTAATGTAGTACCCTCAGCATCACCCGACGTAATTCGACTACATTCCATTATCCTTGTTTTGCTTTTGTTGAAGTTTATCTTATATCCTCCTTTCAAGACACTATCCATTCTGTTCAACTGGTCTTCCAAGTCCTTTGCTGTCTCTGACAGAATTACAATGTCATCGGCGAACCTCAAAGTTTTTATTTCTTCTACATGGATTTTAATACCTACTCCTTATTTTTCTTTTGTTTCCCTTACTGCTTGCTCAATATACAGATTGAACAACATCGGGGAGAGGCTACAACCCTGTCTCACTCCCTTCCAAACCACTGCTTCCCTTTGATGTCCCTCGACTCTTATAACTGCCATCTGGTTTCTGTACAAATTGTAAATAGCTTTTCGCTCCCTGCATTTTACCCCTGCCACCTTCAGAATTTGAAAGAGAGTACTCCGGTCAACATTGTCAAAAGCTTTCTCTGAGTCTACAAATGCTAGGAACATAGGTTTGCGTTTCCTTAATCTAGCTTCTAAGATAAGTCGTAGGGTCAGTATTGCCTCACGTGTTCCAATATTTCTACGGAATCCAAACTGATCTTCCCCGAGGTCGGCTTCTACTAGTTTTTCCATTCGTCTGTAAAGAATTCGTGTTAATACTTTGCAGCCGTGACTTATTAAACTGATAGTTCGGTAATTTTCACATCTGTCAACACCTGCTTTCTTTGTGATTGGAATTATTATATTCTTCTTGAAGTCTGATGGTATTTCGCCTGTCTCATACATCTTGCTCACCACATGGTAGAGTTTTGTCACGACTGGCTCTCCCAAGGCTGTCAGTAGTTCTAATGGAATGTTGTCTACTCTCGGAGCTTTGTTGCGACTCAGGTCTTTCAGTGCTCTATCAAACTCTTCACACAGTATCATATCTCCCATTTCATCTTCATCTACATCATCTTCCATTTCCATAATAGTGTTCTCAAGAACATCGCCCTCGTATAGACCCTCTATATTCTCCTTCCACCTTTCTGCTTTCCCCTCTTTGCTTAGAACTGGGTTTCCATCTGAGCTCCTGATATTTATACAAGTGGCTCTCTTTTCTCCAAAGGTCTGTTTAATTTTCCTGTAGGCAGTATCTATCTTACCCCTAGTGAGATAAGCCTCTACATCCTTACATTTGTCCTCTAGCCATCCCTGCTTAGCCATTTTGCACTTCCTATCGATCTCATTTTAGAGACGTTTGTATTCCTTTTTGCCTGCTTCATTTATTTTATTTTATTTTATTTTTTATATTTTCTCCTTTCATCAATTAAATTTAATATTTCTTCTGTTACCCAAGGATTTCTACTAGCCCTAAGCATTTTTATGTACCTCTAATACAATTGCACAAACAAATAAAATTTAGCAGGTTTAAATAAAAATGTGCCCCAGCGGAACTTTGCCGAACGTTTTCTGGAAGTCAAAGAACGCGGCATAGACCTGGTATCTACTGCAGTCTGGTTGTATTGTACGAACAGAGCCGGTTTTTACACGAACAGACGCAAAATATATACGCCTGCATCCCTAACGTCAGTCATTTGTAGAAATTTTGGTAAGTTTCATGCTGGTGCCTTATGACATTTGTGGAGACTGAGAATCTCCTCACTCTTTTTTGTCAAATATTTTGTCTAAAATAGTGACCTAAAACAGAACCTATAGAAGTGACGTAGCCTAAAGGTCACTGGACTCGCTTCCGAAATGAAATAATTTAAAATTCTTGACTGAGCATCCAGATTTTGGCCTTTAGTCGTTCCGCCGAAGATGTTTAGTTAGAAAAGGATAGAATCAATTTTCTCCTCCAGTATATCAGTTCCGAGCCTCTACTTGCGCATTGACGATTTCGTCGCTGGCAGGTCATTAAATCGTAATCTCATTTCAATTCGAAAAAAGAAGAAAATTTTGCGTCAAGAAACCAGATCAGTAGACGTTGCATATTGTATATTAAATGGTTCAAATGGCTCTGAGCACTATGGGACTCAACATCTGAGGTCATCAGCCCCTAGAACTTAGAACTACTTAAACCTAACTAACCTAATGACATCACACACATCCATGCCCGAGGCAGGACTCGAAACTGCGACCGTAGCGGTCGCGCGGTTCCAGACTGAAGCGCCTAGAAGCGCTTTGCTATCACAGCCGGCCATACCGTATATTAACATGCACCAAAATTTTATGCAAGTTCCCTGAGAGACTATCTGATTGCTTCACATCTATATCTACATACGTAACATCTATATCTACAGTATTGACCATTAAATTAAAACTGCTACACCAAGAAGAAATGCAGATGAGTAACGGGTATTCATTGGACAAATATATTATACTAGAACTGACATGTGATTACATTTCCACGCAATTTCGGTGTATACATACTTAGAAATCAGTACCCAGATCAATCACCTCTGGTCGTAATAACGACCTTGATACGCCTGGGCATTGAGTCAAACTGAGCTTGGATGGCGTGTACAGGTACAGCTGCCCATGTAACTTCAACACGATACCACAGTTCATCAAGAGTAGTGACTGGCGTATTGTGACGAGCCAGTTGCTCGGCCACCATTGACCAGACGTTTTCAATTGGTGAGAGATCTGGAGAATGTGCTGGCCAGGTCAGTAGTCGAAAGTTTTCTTTATCCAGAAAGTTCAGTGCAGGACTTGCAACATTCGGTCATGCATTATCCTGCTGTAACGTAAGGTTTCGCAGGGATCGAATGAAGGGTAGAGCCACATCTGAAATGTAACTTCCACTGTTCAAAGTGCCGTCAATGCGAACAAGAGGTGACCGAGACGTGTAACCCATGGCACCCCATACCATAACGCCGGGTGATACGCCAGTATGGCGATGACGAATACACGCTTCCAATGTGCGTTCACCACGATGTCGCCAAACACGGATGCGACCATCATGATGCTGTAAACAGAACCTGGATTCATCCGAAAAAGATACGTTTTGCCATTCGTGCACCCAGGTTCGTCATTGAGTACACCATCGCAGGCGCTCCTCGTCTGTGATGCAGTGTCAATGGTAACCGCAGCCATGGTCTCCGAACTGATAGTCCATGCTGCTGCAAACGTCGTCGAACTGTTCGTGCAGATGGTTGTTGTATTGCAAACGTACCCATCTGTTGACTCAGGGATCGAGACGTGGCTGGACGATCAGTTACAGCCATGCGGATAATGTGCCTGTCATCTCGACGGCTAGTGATACGAGGCCGTTGGGATCCAGCACGACGTTCCGCATTACCTTCCTGAACCCACCGATTCCATATTCTGCTAACGTCATTGTATCTCGACCAACGCGAGCAGAAATGTCGCGATACGATAAACTGCAATCGCGATAGGCTACAATCCAACCTTTATCAAAGTCGGAAACGTGATGGTACGCATTTCTCCTCCTTACACGAGGCATCACAATGACGTTTCACGAGGCAACGCCGGTCATCTGCTGTTTGTGTATGAGAAATTGGTTGGAAACTTTCCTCATCTCACCACGTTGTAGGTGTCGCCACCGGCGCCAGCCTTGTATGAATGCTCTGAAGAGCTAATCATTTGCATATCACAGCATCTTCTTCCTGTAGGCTAAATTTCACTTCTGTAGCACGTCACCTTTGTGGTGTAGCAATTTTAATTGCCAGAAGTGTATATACATACTCCTCAAGACAACGTATGGTGCATGGCGTAGCTATATACTATCCATAATGAGGCCATCTCATATTAACATAAATGCTCTCAGTCTAATATAGGCGTTTAACGTTGAGGTGCGTTAGTAAAGTACGTGTGTTACTTTTCTGGAAAATATACTTTCATTATGGTTTATTCACGAGATATTCCCTATTCCGCGCTCAGTTTGCTTCAAATGAAATATTCTACTTTTACACATTAGTGATGAGGGTCTCTAATCAGCGCGTACGCTACGCTTTTAGAACACACGTACTTACAGGGATCAAAACGACACGGCTACACAGACGTACTGCAGCTGTGTGAGGGCTTGACCCTCACTGTGGTGCAGGAGGAAGTGAATTATCTACACGGCGCCCATCCTGGCAAATTGAATGGCAAATGATATTCCGGCAACGCTTTGAGAGGGGCAGAGGGCGCCAGGCATTCAATTACACCGGAGGAAACCAGTTACTGAGGTAGAAATTGATGTAACCTGCGTTTGCATGCAAAGTGGACGCCAGTGAATTGAAAATTCGTGCCGCTTCGCTATTATAACTACGATATTAACAGTTACTGTATAATTTTAAGTATCTACGAGAAATAAATAAAACTTGAGATGAGACTGGAAGCTATTTCACATCATAATATAGGCATTTGTAATATTAACGGATAATTTCGTCTGCTTCAGCCTTTTAAAATTGAAAAGCGGTGTGTTATTGAGAAGCATATTTCAAAAATGTCGCAGGGTAGAATGAGAAATTTTGTGCTGTGTTCTATTAACTGAGAGATTATTCCGTACCCTCCTCCAGCTATAACACAGAGCGACCAATCTATCACGATAGGTAAATGCAATTCAGTATACGTTGTACAAGTATTTACAGATTTAGCACATGACTTTATTTTGATTATGTTCATGTCAGCTATTGTTAGTACCGCTTGCTCTAGAGTAATTAGAGTGTTCGCTTTACCACCATTTATCAAATTGTGTGAAATGCACGTTGTCCGGTCAGATTAGTAGCCTTTTGAGGCATTATCAGAGTTTCCTGTGACTTCTCAGTTGCCCGGGAGTAACCGTTATACAACGTAATCAAGTATGCACAACTGAATATCTGTGTACAATGAAAACAATGTTTCGGCAAACTTCCAGATAGCCATCGTCAGGTGGGTTCGTGAACGGCCGCAAAGGCGATATTTATTTCTTCCTCCCCCCAACCTCTACAGTAGCCTCCTTGAGATGACGGGATTAAGAAATTATTCTAGGTTTCTCCGGTGTTGGGTACAATGCTCACCTTAAAACACTATGATATTACGAGGAAACACTGCCATATTATCAAGGTCGAAAAGTTTGCTAAATTTGTGATAAAACTATGTATTTCAAACGAATATTCTGCTGCTGTTTATGACGTATAACTGCTTCAATGCTGTGATATCCGTTACTGCATATCCTCTGGCACTCTTCTGTCGCCGGCCGCGGTGGCTGTGCGGTTCAAGGCGCTCCAGTCCGGAGCCGCGCTGCTGCTACGGTCGCAGGTTCGAATCCTGCTTCGGGCATGGGTGTGTGTGATGTCTTTAGATTAGTTAGGTTTAAGTAGTTTAAAGTTCTAGGGGACTGATGACCACAGCAGTTGAGTCCCATAGTGCTCAGAGCCATTTGAACCATTTGAACTCTTCTGTCGTTTCAGATGGAAAAAGAAATGTAAATGGCGATAACATAGAAGTAATCCTAAGATAATGGACATATACGAAAGGAAAATAAGTAAATGAAACGTAACTATAAACACGTGATGGAATATTTACCGACATCTCACGGGTAATGAACTTAAAATAGCTACATAAATAATCTGTTTCTGTGAGGAACGACGTAGTAACCCTAGCTACTATTAAAATTGTGTGGTTGCGTTTCATTCAAGGACGAACATCCAGCTATTTCTGTATCGCATTCAGAGGCTAGGTCGTAGTGTTCTACTGTCGGCGTGTTAATGTGCTATGTCAGACACGGAAACTGTTAATTGGCCTTCACAAGTCATAGGGATTTCAATTTATGTATTACAGCTACAAGTGGAACTAGAATTTATGTTTTCTTGAAATCAAAAAGATGCAAGAGATTAAGCTGAAATGAAATGATGAGCTGGAAGAAAAAAAGACTGTAAAGTTTCATCAACCTAGCCTTAAGACTGATGAGCGAACAAGGAAAGATTTCTCTCAAAGAGAAAATGAATGACAATGCACAAAACATAATTTTTCTTGAGAACTTGAAAGAAATTAGTTTGTTACCTTGCACGTCGAATGATAAAAGGAAGAAGATGTAGCTTTGTCGATTTGTATAATACTTGTACAGACACTTTCCGTTATCGATACAGCAATGTCATAGCAATCTACTCGTTAGATGTTGTAAGGGCTTCCACTACGAAGACTGCCTCACAGAGTCTTCTGTAATCGATATGTCATTTAAATATGAGGGACCGATAGAATTAAAGGGAATCTGTCAGCTCTTGAGACCTTGGTTACTGGCTATTTGTGTAGGTAACAGTGCTTTGAGAAATATGCTAAATCTCCCGTATTTCGTAAAATCCACAACTGCGAGACCGTGTAAAAGGCAAGAACTTTGGTGTATGGTATTTTATTCTTATAGAAGGCGCGTCGTAGAGAATCCATTTAGGAAACATACACCAGGAAAGGGTTGTTGATACGAGTTACAGATTTCTTTCTCAACAAGCAGTTTTTCTTACCATCAGAATCTTGAAGCCTGGTGACATGAAACAGCCGGACATCTAATCTTACCGCAAGAAGTGGCACCATTTTCACTAAACACAGTTCCTTGCATTCTTGCCAGGTTTGGATTACAGTAAAGATTAAAGTGTGCTACCCGTTTACAGGGACGTGTAATAAAGAAGGTGAGTCTCACAGTGCACTTATTGCTCGGAGAACAAATTGAAGGTCAAAGCAATTTCCCACTTTTTATTTTAACGTGGCATATAAAACTCTAGTTTTAATATGTAGACTACGCGAGACTTGTGTGATATTTCCAGCTACACATTCGCCATCCTTCAAGAAACACATCGAAAGAAACTGCGTCATATTTCACAGAGAATATAACGACAAATTTTGTGGGGTACGTGTCGTTCCCAGTAACGAACACTCAAAAGGCAAAGAGACGGGAAAGGAGACCTTTCATCCATAGCACATCTCAGTAGATTGGCGAGCTCCGTAGCGTCGTAGACCACTCTGCGCGACAGAAGCAGGAACCGGAGGGTAGAAAGGAAAGGGGTGGAGAGCGGAAATGGGCTGGGGACCAATACTGGAACGGACGGCTGACGACTGGCACTGAATCTCATGACAGGGGCGGTAATAGAAACGTCGCCGGGAGCCACGTGTTTCGCATTTGTAAGGCCTGGCTCGCCTCGACTACTCACAGTCTGCTGCCTCCACCCGCCCACGCTCCAAGGTGGCTGGCGCTCACAGCTCGCTGGGTCCCAGGCACCAGGAGACTCGGCTTCACCTGGTAGAAATTTCGCAGAGAGAAAATTCTGTTTCGCCGGTTTATCTGGATGCCCAGTATAGGAAAATTTTTGATCTATATCAAACTCACAATTCTAATTCTTGACTCGTAACTCGCTGTTCGGAGCACCAATAGTTGTCGAACTAAAGTCAGAGTGTCCATTTCACTGAAAGGTAGCCGTTAGGTATCCCTCAAAACGATTAACTGGCTCTCCACAGACAATCTATCACTGATTTGCGATTCTATACTGCACCAGGTCTCCCATACAGTAGAAACAGAGTAATCAGAGAGGGAAACGTCAATAAATGAAACCGAATATTTTTAATTATTGAGTGTCTACAGAGTGATTCAGTGATAGTGTTACAAACTTTCAAGGATGATGTTAAAGGGTACATGTGTTAATTTGTGGTAGGGAACCATGGTCTGGAAATGACCCGAGTCGACAACCAGTCGATCTGAAACCCGTCTGTGAAAAACATGTACCGGTAGTGTTGTCGTTGCGATTGTAGGGTGGACCATTTGAGGAGGTGGTAGCATGCACCAGAACAAGAAAAAAAAAACATTTAGTATCGTACCTTAAAAGCTATGATCACATCTTCATCTTCAATACTGCGAAACACAACCCTTTTACTGTAAGCTTTCTGCTTTCCTTAAAGAGTACGGTAAACATGGTGACTAGATTGTATGTCTCAAGAGCTATGAGCACTTGTTCAACGGATATTTTTTTCCTTGTTTGGGTCCACACTATCTCCTCTAAAGGTATGGAAGCCGAAGAGGTTGCAGGAGAAGAGACGTATTTCACGTAATCGAAGATGAACAAGTGCTCAGTGCTCATAGCTAATAGAAAGCATTAGTGAGCTCTTATAAATATATTACGCCATAGACCAGTACCCTGACAATTAAGGACCTCGTGAGACTGATTAACAACGACGTGAGTAGGTTGTTTGTGGATAGTATGACTACATAAGCAGAAACAGTAAATGATATTTTAGTGTAGTGTGAGACCTTGCAATGACGATCAACAGTTGTGTTCAATGTAATGACGAGAGCCATATTTCAATTTGCGATTTCATCGTTACTTGAAAATGTGCCTAGGAGCATAATTACTGAGAAACGACGACATGGGAACAGCAGGAGTATTCCGAAACAACAGACCTCCAGAGCAACATAACATTTAGATTAGATTGACTGGTAAAGAATGTAAAAAGTGTGAAACTCAACACGACCTGGAGCATTGTTTTCACGGCAGTGGCTGGGGAGTTATAACATTACCGTTGACTGCAAACATAACATTTATACAGTACATATTTTACAACAGTTTTGTTAATGGGTGAACGGAAATATGACGCAAGCAATAATTTTTCTCATTAGGTAACGGATGTGAAGATTCTATGAAAATGACTGATACAATGTGTTATTAATTCACCCGACGCATCGAAACTTCAAATAACTTGTGGGAATGCAGCCGGATAACGTCCTTCCCAATGACCGACATTTCGAAAGGTGATAAATTAAAAGTGAAATCTCATTAACAGCGATTTGTCGTTTGAATTGTTTAAAAATGATTTGATATAGAAACAATAGAGGTTATTGAGGACGAAACCGACTGGATTCCCGTAAGTTATTTGAACAAATCCTGTACAGGTCGTTGCAAGTTCGTAGCAGGAATCAAAAATGGAACTATAAGTATATGCTACTCAAGAAAAGACAAACATAAATCGCAGGTGTGAGATAGAAGAAGAAACAGGGGTACATATAGAAGAGATAGGAGATCCAGTATTAGAATAAGAATTTATAAGAGCTTCAGAAGACTTAAGATTAAATGAGGCTTATGGAATAGGTAACATTCCATCAAAATTTCTAAAATCACTGCGGGAAGTGGCAACAAAACTTCATGTAATGAGTATGCTGTTAGGCGACAGCAATAAATAGCATGTTTCAGAAGAGATAGCTGTTCTGGAATAATCGTATAAGAATTGAATATTATGTCAAATTCGGTTAAATGGGGACGTATTCTTCGAGAAAGGGAGCAACATCTACAGGTCTGTAGCTGATGCGTCAGTGAGCATACAATGGCAGCAAAAAAATGGCTCTGAGCACTATGGGACTTAACATCTGTGGTCATCAGTCCTCTAGAACTTAGAACTACTTAAACCTAACTAACCTAAGGACATCACACACATCCAAGCCCGAGGCAGGATTCGAAACTGCGACCGTAGCGGTCACGCCGTTCCAGACTAAAGCGCCTAGAACCGCACGGCCACACCGGCCGACTACAATGGCAGCAACGTCATTGATAGTCTACTTGGCGCAACACTAAGATAAAGGCAGTTAGACTTGGTTATCGAAGGAAAACGATGTGGACTTTTTAAATGAAATCGTATAGCTGTATAATATCCGCCTCGGGTAGCTGAGTGATCAGCGCAACAGAATGTCAAACGTAAGGGCCAGGGTTCGACTTCCGCTGGGTCGGAGATTTTTCTCCACTCAGGGAATGGGTGTCGTGTTGTGCTAATCATCATCATTTCATCCCCATCGATGCGCAAGTCGCCGAATTGGCGTCAAATCGAAGGACTTGCGGCCGGCGTACGGTCTACCCGACGGAAGGTCCTTGTCACACGACATTTACATTTATTTTAGAGCTGCATAATATCAACGAAAACATTGGGTTCTGAGCTGCGAAATTTTTAGTTTATTTGTTGTTGGCCAATTTTGACTTGTAAGTCGATATTAATCCTCCAGCCACATGTGACACTACTTACAGACACTATCATGATCTCAGTCAAACAGGAACAAAAAGTTTATTATACATGTGGGAGAAACAGGTAGGTACAATGTAACTTAAGCAAATATTTAACATCCAGCCACTGAGGATCCACATCATAATAGGTTGTAATAAACTGATGTTCATGCTTGAAACCTGTATTCTCGCTGGCTGGATGTTGTATGTGTGTTTGAATCATTCTCTCACCCGTATTATAAACATTCTGGTTCTATCTAATACAGCTCACGATAGTGTTCATGAGTGGTTCCACATATGGGCTGGCGGACTTCAAATGTTCAAATGTGTGTGAAATCTTATGGGACTTAACCGCTAAGGTCATCAGTCCCTAAGCTTACACACTACTTAACCTAAATTATCCTAAGGACAAACACACACACCCATGCCCGATGGAGGATTGGAACCTCCGCCGGGAGCAGCCGCAGTCCATGACTGTAGCGCCTTAGACCGCTCGGCTAATCCCGCACGGCTGCTGGCGGACTAATCAAAGTACGAGTATTACATCTGTTGCAACGTCTTGCAAAGACGTTATCTGTATGTTGCTTTATAGCTGCTTAAAAGTCGAAATTATCCAATAATAAATAAACGGAAAAATGTTCAGCGCATTACGAACATCATTTTCATTTGAAAAATATGTCGAGGCTGTGTACTCCTGTGCGAACAAAATGACCTACATTGTACGTACTGTACGTGCTGGAAACCCACACGAGAAGGTATAAATAGCCATCTCCTTAAAGCTCTTATAAAGAACGATAATAGAGACTTAGATATCCAAACGCTAACTTAAGTTGTATGCGTCATTTCTGCAACGAAATCTTTCTTGGTTTCGCTTATATATACTCAACTTCGGACGACCTTTTGGTATTTTGGATTAAGAAAAGGGGAGCAAATATGGAAAACATTTATGTGAGGCCATAAAGTAGGGACAATGAAATACTTCTGCTACTGTGCAACTCGTAAATACGAGCAGGAAAATGCTGATACAGCACTAATTATTAACAGAGTTTATTACTATCCCCGAATTGGAAGATAAGCTGAAGCTGGACTACACGTGATATTGAAACAGAGTTTTCCAGAAACTTGAAAGACGCCTATTGAAAAACTCTGCTCGAAGGTCCAAGAGGGTGAGTGCCTGATATATTTCCCGCGCGATTTCATTTCTGCTGCGGAGCTACGTCCCGGCAGGGCCGTGTAGGTGCCTGCCGCGTTTGAAACACGGTCTCCAAGCACTTTTGGCGCTCCATGGAAGCCGGGAATCCAGCCCTGGCGGTGCTGCTGGAATCGGCAGAAAGGCGCCCTCCCGTCCGCCATCGATCATCTGGAGTGGCGATGCGGGAGGCGGCGCAGGCAGCAGGTGGAGACGAGCACGGCGCAGGCCGCGGGCTTTATTCGCGCCGATCCCACTGGCTTTTCTCGGAAACCCTGAAAAGAGACGGCCGCGAAATGGATGCCGCCTGCCGTGCGGCCACTATTTATATCCCTTGTCTAGCTTTCCGCTACGTTACTGCCGGACAATGGTAACTCTTTCTTCCTTCGTCTGTTTCTCTGAAAGCAATCGGGAATTTACAAAATCGCTTTATCGTAAGGCACTGTAAGCCAAACGTACAAGAACGTCTGCACTGGAGTCTCCCTCGAATACTCTGACATTATGCTTGATAAACGATACAGTAAATTGAAGAAAGGAAATGGAAAATGTTGTAAGTGCCAGGTGTGATATATTTCAGGACATTGAGAAAACGATGTTTCTGTGTTTGTACACAGCAAATTTGTATCTAACAAATGGCCATCCGCGAGTAGGTCTCGGGCTCTGAGGGTTCCGTATCTATGTAATTATGTATGTAGACAGTTCATCTATCCCGAGAATCAAGAATCTCGACTATTTTTGTCTGTTATCGAGATTGATACTCTCAACATATCGACCTCAAGAATTGCAACATTTCCGATAATGTTTTAATTATAAGTTTCAAGTCGCATAAAGAACGATAAAAAAAATTTGTGTTATATAATTTCAAATTAACAATTTTATGATTTTGCCTTTTACTTGTACTGTGAAAACTTGCTTCTTTCCAAATTTCATGAGTTTACGTAAATGGGAACTACCACTATTTCGTAAAACTGAAATACTGATTACGTAAGTTACTAATAATTAGATTTTTTTATTTCAAATTCTAGAATTAACGCGTGAGACAATACGGTGGGGGTTACAGCCTGTGAAACGATTTTATGAACAACATCTTCCTTGTTCCACATATAGACCACTTAAGGCACATGTATTTTGTATGATGCATCTGTGACAGTAAAACTGAAACTTATATGCTTAAATATGTCATGAAAATACTTTCTCCGGGTTGTATGTAGTGTCCATAACAGACCAGTAGCTGCTTTATTATTCTCGTCGCTACAATAAACGATCTAATTGAGATCACAACACAGCAGTAATTATGTAATGCCTACTACATTGCTGTGGTGCAGAGGTCAGTGGCACAGCACTTGCAGCCTGAAGTCTTCAAATTTCTACCAGGAAGTAAAGAGCCCAGGAATCTACTGCTACACAAGCAGATGGTACGGTATACACCCTTTGACAGTTTGATTTCAAAATGAGATTGCTGGGTGTGAGTGAAGCAAACGTCACTATGGAGAGGAAAGGTGCAGAGGAAGCGCGTTGTGTAATAAGTATCTGCCATAAATGTGGATAATTAGCTTTCTTCTCTGAGGAGGAGCTGTACGTGGCACTTGTGATGCACCAAGAATTACTTCATCTTTCTGAAAGTATAAATAAAACGTTGTTAGAACTAAGCGGTGCCAATTGTCTCCTAATTTCGGGATTTAATAAGACACCTCTGAAACTTAACATCATTTATATTTTAATTTTTATTTATAAAGTGAAAGCCTTCGAAGGAAGTTCTTTTTCATTCTAAAGTTTAGTTAGGCGCCAATGTTGCTGATGTTAGGGGGAGGGCGGTGGGCGTTAGCAAATATATGAAGGCACATAGGGGTAATAGCCTCAGAAATGTTGGGAACGACTGCTATAGATGTAAATGAGTGAGCTTGCGAGTATATAAATCGTCGTATTTTTTCATAGCATTGACTTAGAAACTTGGTTTTACACCTTCAATGAATCATAGATTTTGGTATGTGCTTTTAATTTTTAACCTGATATGTCTACCTTTTCTGAGAAAAAGGCGACTCAAAAGGCGGATGGACAGTCTTATAAGAAAATGTAATGTGATATAATTACAAGTTAAGAATTTTCAGATTTTTCTTATACTTGTACTGGAAAACTTTGCTTCTTGCCAAATTTCATGATCATAGATCAAGGGGAACTACTTTACAGGTTTTGATGAATGCGTTTGTGACATAAACGGTTGTATCCTTTGGTTGCATAGACTTACAAGTTTAATGTCCTTACATCGCCAAGAGACTCTAACGCCTAGTATATGGCACAGATATCAAATAAATACGTTCGTCTGTTTCTTTAAAGGAAAAGAGTTCTTAACAGGCGGACGCACAGACAGAGTTGGGTAACAACTGACATTTTTTTTCGTGTAATATAATCACGAATTAACAAGTATAGAATTTTTTCCTTTGGTTGGACATCGCGCCTTGCCAAAAATCGTGATTCCGGGTCAATGGAAAATGCCCTACATGTTTTGATGAGTGTGTTAGCGACTGTCAAAATATATGTGTACTAGATGGCCGTATCTTTCTATTTGCATTGGCTTAGAAGCTTCCACTTTTCAACCGCCAAGGAACCGTAGACCTTAGTATTTGGCAAATATTTCATTTTGGCACGTCTACCCATTCCCGAGAAAAAGGTGTTTGTAACGCTCGGACAGATGGTCAGACAAGAAAAAAGAAAAAAAAATGACTCTGAGCACTATGGAACTTAACATCTGTCGTCATCAGTCCCCTAGAACTTAGAACTACTTAAACCCAAAAAACCTAAGGACATCACACACATCCATGCCCGAGGTAGGACTCGAACCTGCGACCGTAGCGGTCACGCGGTTCCAGACTAAAGCGCCTTGAACCGCACGGCCACACCGGCCGGCAGACAGTCAGACACACAGACGGACAACAAAGTAGTCGTATAAGGGTTCCGTTTCCACCGACTGGGGCACGGAACCCTAAAAGCTGATAAGGTGTTCTGATACCAAAAAACCGTGCTGCTCACTACGTCTCCGTAATAAAAAAGGAGACAAATTATTTCCACAGGTGACAGTTACTGAATTATATGAGAAAAAACGTAAATTAGTTACAAACTACGGCGTGCACACTCTTTATTCGACATGTAAACGTCACTACAGATATTGTGATTTAGATTGTGACAAGTTCTTAATGCGTGCTACCATTGGTGATGATGCGGCACAGACGAATAGCGAAACTCTGCATGACTCGCTAAAGTGTCGGAACATCGATGCTGTCCATGACATCCTCAATGGCTGTTTTCAACTCAGCAGTAGTTTTGCGGTTATTGCTGTACGCAGTGTCTTTAATAAAGCCCCACAGCAAGAAGTGTCATCTGTTCAGATCCGGAGAATATGGCGGCCAACCGAAGCCCAAGTCAGTGGACACTGGGTACCCCAGAGCCATAATGCGATCCCCAAAGTGCTCCTCCAGGACATCAGACACTATCCTGCCTCGACGGAGTCGAGCTCCTTATCCGCAACTGAAATCATGAAAAAAATGGTCCCAATGACCAAGCAGTTTGGTCCCTTCCTAACCCCCCCCCCCCTTTCTCCTTTAAACCAAACAACCAACGAAATTAATTTTATTCCGATCTCCAACTTTGTGAGGGGAGTTAGACTGGACGGCCATTGAGGATTCTCCAAGTGAGTTGTATTCCTTCAAAAGGTCTTTCCTTTACGCACCTGTAAGAACTACACATTGCGCAAAGTGTGATTTGTGCCCCATTGCAATCGCACAACTGTTTTTCTATGGCTATAGTTGTACAACAGTGAAATGTCAGGTCCCATCTGCAATACATTGTTGTCCACGCACGTTGACTCCAACAGTGGAAGTTGTCTCCTAAATGAGAACGCAAACATACATGTAGTGTTGCTGCCTCATTTCCTGCCCCTTTATAGGCCCAAGTTCGCATATTGGAAGAAACGAATGTCACATTTACTGAGTTCACGGAAGTTCTAAAACCAAAAGCAGCGTGCTGTGCCAGAGACGCATGGTGGGGGCTACGTGTTGACGCATGATGTATTAACTCCGCTGATCTTAGTAGATGAGCATGAAACCTGTTGTTCGTAAGAACCCTGAGGGAGGTTTGTGTTTTTAAAGGAAGATCTGATCCAGGATCACTCTGGTAGTTAAGTACATGCAGTAATTCAGATCAAAACTGTGTGACAGACCGGGATTCGAACCAAGACCGTTGCATTTTGCAGTCGATCTGGGAATGTAGCTACAAATATTTCATTTGAAGAAAATGATGATCATGAGCTATTCAACATATCGCCATTGAGAACATCAAAAAATAATAATTTAACCTCATTTTATGGATGACGGGGTGCTTCAGTATGTAGTAAAGTCCTTATAATCATTAAGGAAAACTAGTACTGCCAAATTTTAATTCTTCTTTACTTTTTTTTTTCAGTGTTAGATAAAAATTCTCTATTCACCGAGAGCAGATTTCCTGTCTCGTTTGAAGCAGCACAGTAACTAGCCATTTCGTGTCTTAAGCACTGTTGTTGAATGGTACAGGTATATAACTACCTCTATCAAAATCTCCAACTAAGCACGTTGTAATTAGTGAACTGTAAAAATGAATTTGGGTCATTGCAAAGTAGGGGCTGTAAATGAAGAAAAATTTTAACTGACGTCAGCACATTAAAATAACAAATTCTGCAACATTTGATTTCCCCAATGATATTCAGTTTAGTGCACGTCAATCACTTGTGTTAACATGAAACCACAGAAACACCACAGGCGGATTGACATTTAATTGTAATAGTGTTCCTGGCTCCAAATATTTGCTTTTGCTTGCTATTTTCACGAATTTGTAGATACATTAATTCTGTGTATATTTTCAAGAGACTACTACATACTAAACGCGAAAGTGTGGGCGAAGCGCAGTGCATTTAGTTACGTTTGAATCATGTGTCTGCTTTAAGTAATTATTCATTTCCTATACAGATAGTAAAATTCTCGTTTTCAATGGAATCCACACTCCTGGAAAATGAAACCGAACACCTTGTCAACACCGCAGAAGGACGTATACAGCAAAGTATCACGCCAAGAGAGACATGCTAATCTTAATACAGTCGATAGAGTGTGTTAATTGTCAGCGACGGTATCCAGTATACCCTCCTCTAGCAGAAATGCTGGCTGTAGTTCTCGCATCGAGACGATTGTTGAGGTGGCGAATACAGTCTTGCGGAACAGCCTGCCTTGCAGTTTCCATCTGGCATCTCAACTGAGTCAGATTTCCTGCAGGTCTTTCAGATCACGTATGATTCTTCATCCAGTCCAAAAGCATGCTCAATGGGGTACAGATCTGAGGATCGTACTGGCCTGGGTAGATGACGTACACTTGTCAGAGAGGAAGATGAGTAATACGGGATACATGTGGACTTTCGTTGTACTGTTGGAGAAGCTCGACGCCATGATGGTGCGCGAACAGTAACCAGACGCGTTGAATGATATTTCGAATGTACGGTGCACTGTTCAGTTTTCTCTCTACGGTCACAAAAAGAGAAAGGCCTTTGTAACATTTGATTCCCCACACTATGACCCCCGATGCTGTGTGCCTGTCGTATACACTCCTGACGTTGGTGCTCAATTAAAAGACACCCCACGCGGGTACGATCATCATCGGCATCATGCTAGAAGCAACCTTCATCACTGATGGCAACGAGTGTCCAATCATCCTTCTGGACACCTATCTCTACACCACTCGAGATAGGCTGCATGATGTTGGGGCGTGGGCGGAAGACGCAGGATCGCAGCCCTCCTTCATGGAGACGGATTTGAATGTTCCTCACTCATACCTCCGGAGTAACACCGTCCCTAATTTGAAATCACTTTGCAGTGCGATACGGCACTTTGTAAGATGCGACAATCTTCTGTGCGGCGCTGCTGTATAGATCTAAGCTGACACGCACGTGCATCGGTTGCTGACCACTGGAAACAAAATGGATGCACTGTGGAGAGTAGAGATCTGTGTCTAGCGTTTCTGCTCACTCGAATTGCTTGGTGTATGTAAGTACAGGAACGCCCGGTAGATGTCAAGGTAGCCACTTCCGATGCGGGAACAACTGCAGTTCGTTTCCTATAGACTTGTTCGAGCGTGCCATGCTCGAATTTTCCGACCGCGTACTCTTACCCCATCGCCACTCAGTCACTCGCTGCAGGGTCATGTAGCGTGAAGGTCAGGCGAAGGAGATTGTGAGAAGGAAGCTTAACCCAAAAGACTACATCCTGAGTGCAAAAGCAAGTGGTCGTAGAAATTTTTGGAAGAGATTTTCATTAGTAACTGATACGGATGGATATCATGTTGGATTTGTGTACTGCGGCAGGGGTTAGCTCTCCTTCCTTACATATCCACCACGACGCATTTGAAGATATGTCAGAAAAACACAACGAAGTGGAATTTCCGTAATATTACCAGCCTCAGTGAAAGTCTCTGTAACTGGAACTAGAAGTACGAAGAAATGTGTACTAGGGTCATTCGTCCATTTACTTTGATACTTGGTGGAGTATTTCACTCCCTATGTCAGAGGCTTCTATTTTTCGGGTCCGAATTTGGTCAAATTGATGTTTCCAACATTCAGCATCATCCTACAACGATGGCACAAATTATTGAAAGGAAAACCATTGAAGTACAGGCGAGTATGATTCCAAGCAATATCCAGGCCATGGCTGTGAATGCATGAGCATGTGCGGTGGATTTGTGGACTGATCCGTATCGGAAAAGGTGTTACATATTATTCTTGTAGTAATATGATGTTCTGACCATCACCACCCTCTTATAATCTAATCGATTCATTAATTTTGAAGTAAGTTTAAACTGATGCAGCTAGTCACATTTTCAAAGCACTTAGCATTCTGAGACACTGGTACACTGCAGATGGAGGTATCAATGGTAGAATCTGAATGAATAGTTTTCATTATACTCAATCTTTTATTGTCCTTCGTTGTTGAAAGTTGTCGGCTCGTAGTCCATTCTCAAATATAAGTTTTTGTACCGGTCTAGAGGGCACTCAGCTTCATTTTGTTAGATAATATGAACACTGGTGTGATGTTCGAGAGATATACTTTTAGTCATTTCGCTTCACAATACAAATGAACGTCAACTACCATGCTAACACAACACACATACTCATACTCCAAACTCATGTTCGAAACTTGTACTGAATAAGAACAAAGATTTACCTATAACAGCATGTGGCAAAGAAAATGCTATCATATATCGATCTATTCATGCAAAATCATTTTTGAAACATACATTACCAAAAAAACTACAAATAATTATTTATTACTGCTTATGACCTTAAGAAGTCCGTGATCATCATAGTAATAACATGAAGTGTTTATGTAAGTTGATATTTATACATTTTCGTATAGCTATAAAGTAGTGGATTTCTGGTTTTATGTCTTCAACTAGGGAGTGAGTCATTTCACATGATTCAGGATCGATTAGTACATTTACTTCACGGAAGCAATTTTATTTCAAATGAAATGCAAGAAAAATTTAGTACTGAATAATTAAACTGGTTATGTCAACAAGATTTTAGAGTACAACAAGTCAACGTCCATAGGATCTTCATTACATGATATACATCGTTTTTGACTATCTTAGCATCATTACTTCATTCAAATGGCGAGAAAAACAAAATTTCGTCTTGCAATATTCTTTTCTCACAAACATTCAAAACAATTACTAATTCTGACTCTTAGCTTGTTCTGTAGCTCTCAAATTATTACCACATGTCATGTAACATAAATAGGATAAACAGGAGATGCTACACATAACGAAAATTTCTATTTGTAACTCTATTCATGAACAAAAAACTACAATCATTGATATTTATAATAGTGGCCTGTTAGTATAACCAGAATTTCTTGAAAATGTCTAAATATTTTGAGAAACCCTAAAATACTGTAATCGACAGACATATGTAAGTAACCACTACACAAAAACATTTCCTCTATACTCCTTCACATATTAACACAAATCTGACTCCAGTCAGTAAAATATTATTGACTGGTAATGTACTGTGACAGTAAAATATTATTGACTGGTAATGTACTGTGACAGTAAAATATTATTGACTGGTAATGTACTGTGACCAAAAGGAAACGTCTTAGCCCATGTAGAGTTATTTAAAGTTCTTTAAAGAAAATATAGCGGAGTATTTTAGATCAAAGAATAAAATTAATGTAGTAGGTTAGGAACTTGCTTCTTTTCTTAAAACATAAATAAAATGTTTTTGCAACAACATTTTACAACATCTTTTACATTTTTTACTAATACCTTCAAGCCCTTCACAATAACTACAGTGTGTCCAAGTTTATCACATTTTAGGCCCATTCAATCTATGTGCTAGTATATCAGTTTTATAACTTATTTTGTTCTTTAGTCTCTGATTGCTACAAACATTTTGCATTCATTAGTTTTCAGGTTATTTTATGGATTATACAGTGAAATATGAAAAATCGCTTTGCAAGTCTTTGAAATCCTGTTATGGGATAATTAACAGGATTAATTAAGTTGGTAGTTCTATAGATTTTCTTTTAAGTTTTTAACTGATTACCAATTTTTTGTGTACGGTGAGCTTTCTTCTCTCTTATGGGTCATAATGAGGTCGCGACTAGATGCTACGATGCAGGACAATACGTCTACAGCATAATTGAATTGATCTTACGATGGTTCCATCAGCTGGGAAGGAGGGGAGGGGCGGGGAGGGAGTAACACCAGCCTTCAGACAGACAGAGCTGCTACTATGATCACGGCAGCAAAGCGGCGAGCACGTCAGATGCAGCGGCCTCCGGCCTCTGCGCCTGTTCGACAGCAGCTGCTCGCTCCGAGCTTTCATACGTGCGAGAGCCTTTGTCAAGGGCGGTGCGCTGGAACGAGTAAGAGCTAGCGAAACCCACGATTTGCATACCTCTATTAGAGACCTCTCGTCCCACGTGTAGCACACTTCTCCACTATGACCACGCAGCCTCCCGCTGAGACACAATACGCCCTCGCTCAAACGCCGTCAGTTGCACAAACGGTTCATCTCCACGCCGTTGCGGTATGCTGACAATGCTGCAGACACAGACGGAGCTGTGCATGCCACGGCAAATTGGCTACCTCTGGCTCTGGAGGCGAACATCAGATGCAAAGCTTGCAACAGTCCACGGCTGATAACACGGTTCCTGGTATGTCCGCAGCGCTGCGGGTTTGATCATCATATAAACTGGTTCAGCAGGCACACACAAGAGTGACCGACGATATCCTTGTTAAGAACTGCACATGCTTTATAAACTAAGGTACGGTATTGTTTCGGAATGTAGTGGTCTTCCACACAAACATCGCGCAATGAATGTAGGCAGTGATCGCTGGGATGTGTATTAACAGACTAAAAGTGTGGGTGGACGTCGCCAGCCGTATGAGCTCCAAATAAAATCACCCCTCTCATCCAATTTAAAAAGTGATTCAGCTAAAATTTCGCCGAAATTTGCAACTTTTTCAGACGTCGTTTGATTGCAGCTACTGGTGAGCCATATTCGTGGCACACTCATATTTCGAAACGAGTCACCTTTTCTGGACCTGCCGACCCTATACAGAAAAACTCCAGCGCGGTTTTTTCTATAGTCCCTCTGCATCATGTAAGTCTTCCTCTTTCTTTGCCCTGCCCTAACTACAGCTTTGTCCACGTGATCGCTGCAATATATGTAGGGACGGAGCGGAAGTTAGAGAGACCATCTGCATCTCGTGAAGAAAAAAGGTGAGCTGAGGTAATGTGATAGGACCATGTTTTGACTACTCTGTGAAAATGAGGATATCGTCATAGCTCAGGCAGCTGTGTACAATGTGTATGGCCTGCGCCAAACGGAGCTTTCTCATGCAACACGAGGTAGCAGAAAGTACGAGAAGTTATGGTGATGTGTCTTATCAAGAAAATTAGGAAAACTCCACATCATACGGGAAGTGGAAAAAAGACGACGGGTTTGCTATTGTATTGCACTATGTCTTCAAACTACTTACTGGTACTGCAGTGTCTCAGGATGTATTCATGGCTATCAAACATTTTCTCTACTCTCGTTATTTTGTACAATCCATCAGAGGAATGCCACGAACAATAAAATCTCTGCTAACGTCGCCTGGTAGATAACTGAGAGATAAAATCTTATGCTAAACTGATTTCATGGACTCAGGCCCTCCTTTCACTGAATGTTACCCTTACTCAACTTCTTAACATGTAGCAACGAGAGTTTAAATAAATATGTTATAATATAGTTATATATTTACAGAATATTACTCAAGGTTGATAATTTTCTAAAATAAGCTTATATTGTTATATAACTATAGGATCAAGAGGAGATTTGAAGAGAAATATTAATATCCCGTAAAATTTATAAAAATAAACTTCTCTGTCTTATCGAGGACCCTCATACGGGTATATGTCGGATCATAAGCCCTGGTGTGACCCCAAAGTTATCAGCAAAGTGTTCTTTGTATTGCCAGCTGGGGGCTGTAATATACAACTACAGAATCGATCTCATGTTTGATCCTGTGCAAGACTGTTTTGATGTTTGAAACCCTAAAAAACAGTATTTACAATATACCTCTTTGTACAGGTTCTCCAGGAGGGGGCATACAAGTAGGTGGTTTGGATCTGCTTCAGCCCTGCAGTCGCAACAGGTGTCTGAGCTGGCTGTAAGGATTCACGTTTCTTCAGGTTGGTCTTGCATCGAGGGACGCCCACTCTTAGGCGGTTGAGGAACCTCCATTCATGGTATTGTATGTTTACACGAGAAGCTACTTCTTCTTTTGGTGATACGTCCACGGGCAGTGAGGTCTTCCATGTTCCAAGACGAATAGCCTCTGGTGCTCCCTCCAGTGGCGCAGTCCTAGTAAGAAAACTCCTTCGGGATTTAAGGTGGGATCTTCCTGCCCGATGACCATACAGAGGATGTCGGCGGTCATTCTCCTGCTTTGTTCCCTCATTGTCTGTAGCAGTGGTCCTCCAGATATTGCGTAGGGCTATTCCAACAATCGGATTCAATTTCTGCACCGGTGCTGGCTTCAAGCATCCTGAGATGATCCTTGCCGTTTCGTTGACCGCAATACCGACTTGCTTAGCTTGAGCTGAAGCGTTCCGCATAGGAGCAGTATACTCAGATGCGCATACACAAAGCGCAAGTGCAGAAGC
Organism: Schistocerca serialis cubense; assembly: GCF_023864345.2. NCBI lineage: Eukaryota > Metazoa > Arthropoda > Insecta > Orthoptera > Acrididae > Schistocerca > Schistocerca serialis. The sequence continues at coordinate 838,757,665 of NC_064638.1, forward strand.
CCTTAGGAGGTGTGGGTTGACTCCGCAGTTGCTGCCAGTCAACTTCTTAAGTATCCTGTTGCGAGCTATGACTTTCAGTTTCAAGCTTAGGCATTGCTGCCTGTACGTTAGAGCCCTGTCCAGTGTGACACCCAGATAGAATGGTGTAGGGCAATGTTTCAGTGGCTCTCCTCGCCATATGATGTCCAGTTTTTGCTACGCTTCCCTGTTTCGTAACTGGAAGGCGCTCACCTGGGTTTTACTGGGCATGGACTTCAGGTAATTAGAATCATAGTACTTGGAGAGTTCATCCATTGCTAGAGAGTTTTCCCTCTACTTCTTTAAAGGTTAGCCTCTGAACAGCTACTGCTGTGTCATCGGCATACATGAAGACACTAGTACTTGCTGGTATTGGCTGATCATTTGTGTAAATATTGTACGCTGCTGGATCAAGCACACTGCCCAGGCAATTTTTCCAGATCTGCTACCTATTTGAGAAGCACATAACCGAGAGGAAATGACTCATAATCACATCAAAATCCATTCTCAGGGCCAAGCATGTAGGAAACTTGGAACAAGTATTAAAATATGTCAATTGAACATTGAGGGCATTGGTAAATCCAAATGTCAAATTCTTCAAAAGTTATTGACTAAGCACAACATTGATGTGGTTTCCCTATAGGAAACCCCCACAGACAACGAAGATCAACAATGCTCCACAGCAAAAATACCAGGATACGATATCATTGGTGCAACATACCATTACGCATATGGAGTAGCCACATATGTCAAAAATATTATGGATAATGTTATTATCTTCAGTGAGAATAAAACAGTAAGTGGGTGCTCATAAACTGATGTTACACTTTTTTAGCACGCAATGTGCACAAAATTCAACATAAATATCAAGAGCAGTGAGAAAAGTCCTTAATCCAATAACTTTATGTACATTTTACACCTCACCGTTTGTGTACTGAAACTGTATTTATTACCAGTTATGGTATTTAGTTGCAGTATAATGCTGCCCTCTGTGAGGACTTTTGCAGAACTGACAATGAAATGCCTAAAGGTTTTTGCTTATCGGACATAAAACTGAAGTTATGTAGACACACTAAAAGTAATGGATCCTATTTCGAAACATTTTTTAACTAATCAGACTTGCTCAAATGAAATAGAATACGGTCGCCAGCTCAATTGGATATAGAGATGTGCAATATTTCTTTTATAGAAAAAGTAAACAGTTTTAGTGGAAAAACACAGCCTATACTTCTTTCCTACGAAAGTGCAAGGAACCCAATCACAAGTAAAAAATGGAAACGTGGATACTAACAGTTACTGTACATCATGCCTATTCTCACAAACACAAAAGACACTGTTGCACTCATCAATTTTAAATTCTTTGCAAAACTTGAGTAACTCATCAATACAACAAATGTAAGCCAATGTTAAACTGGAAATTGGGCATGGGTCTTGTCTTATTTTGCCAGATATTTTCTGCACACCACAAATTGAATTAAATTTCACTTGTATAACTATTCACACTAACTGCGTTAATGGATAATGCTGTGCATAGTAACTTTACCTTCAGTGAGAATAAAATAGTAAGTGGGTGCTCATAAACTGACATTACACATGTTTAGCACAATGTGCACAAAACTCAATATAAATTTCAAGAGCAATGAGAATATTCTTTAATCGAGTAACTTTCTGTATTTTTGGCAACTTTCAATGTAGGGGGGGGGGAGGTGGGGCCTTAATCTTTTCCACTGTTGTAAAGCAAACTAAAACACTTTCATGAATAATTTAAAAAATGTCAACTTTAGGAATTCTCCTTTTGAAATATTGACCCACCTTGTATGCATTTTTATAATAGATTTTACAGTAAATATGTTCACCAAGTACTGCATTTCAAACCAATCTTTAAGAACATTTACTATAAAGTTAACAAGAAACTGTATTGTCATTTGTTAGTTATTATCATAGTTCTTTACTTTTGAAACCGGAAGTTAAGCAAGTAATTTTAGAAGTCCAAAAAACTTTTAAATGAATTAGTTCAATCAGTGGGAGGCTTTCTCAAAAGCTACACTTACTTCCGCCACAACTTTACCAAAATCCACATTAAATTTGGATAACTTGTTTCACTCAATTTTGAACGAATTTAATTAGATAAATTTTCAATTTTTTATGATCATTTCTCGCAATCTGGACAGTCGGAAATCTTAGCTCAAAATGAAAGAATCCTCATAGGTGTTAGGATAGGGGAAAAAATCAAGGTACCTACTTAATTTTGGTATGAGTTACCTTCTATTGGCGCATACTAAAAGTGCTGATCCATCACTTTAAAATTCTATCATTCCTCCTCTCTGTTACAGTGATTGCGCAATGTTGGTGGCGAGTATATGATGGCAGATGGACTTGAAGTTGTAGTTGGTATGCTCTGTTATTTTCTTCATGGCGACGATCATCAGATTTTATAATAATTCCAGACCACAGAGCATTGTATTAAATCCATTCATCCTCCCAAAGCTTTGGCGTAATAAATCCAAACACTAAAAGCCTCACTTGGCACCTGCACAATGCACTTTCCAATCACTAGCTGCCAGCTGTACGGTAGCTAGTCTCTGACTGACTCTCATGTCCACCTTTTTACTCCCACCAGCCGCAATTTGAGCGGGCTAAATAACTTCCGGTTTAGAGGGGAAGCACTCCATTCTTTATCATAACATGAACCAAGAGCCCTAGGTGTGGATCAGTAGTTACAAAGTAGCAAGTAAACATTTTTCAGCAAACGTTGCATTTACCTATATCCACAAATCAATATGAAATTATTTAACTAAAATCATCCATTTCCAAATACAATCAAAGCAATTAGTCAGTAAAGAGAAAACATAGTAAAACACGTCAAAGAACCCATATAAAAGGAAATACACTTTATGCCAAGCATAATTAATCAGAAGAAAGAAAATTACATAATATCTTACTATGGTGTTACACGCTCACCTGCTATCCACTTCCACAAATGACAGTATCCACTCTGTGATAATCAGAATAGGTGAACTGGTCAAAAGTAACATTTGCAAACCACCAGGATCCGCATGGCCAGCAGTTGTGCTCCAATCACACCGCCATCCCGCGGTCTTTGTAGGGGACTTTAACAGCCACCACAAGCAATAGCGATAGAGAACAACTGATACAAATGGTGAAGCCTTAGCAAACTGGGCAGAAGAAAACAACATCCACCTCATATTTAATGCTAAAGATCGTGGTTCCTTCAGATCAGGAGCTTGGGAACGAGAGTATGACCCAGTCTTATGCTTTGTCACAGCTGATGAAGATCAGCAGCTGGTCAACACAAGCCGAAATATTCTGCCAGATTTCCCCCGTTCAGTCCTAGTAGAAATTCCATTGATAACCTCAACTCCTCGACTCAGATGTGACCTACAAAAAAGCGGATTGGAAAGCTTACTCTGAAGACCTAGATAAATGCCTGGGATGGATCCGTCCATCTGCTGATAGCTATAAAATATTTGTGAGAGCAGTTATCAGTACAAAAAAGAGGCACATACCTGGAGGATATCGCAAAGAATACATTCCAGGCTGGGATGAGAAAGGTGAGGAACTGTATAATATCAAAGCACCGGTGGCAGAGAAATAGCAGATGAACTCATACATAGCCTTGACACTGCACAAGGACAGAAGTTGATCGAAACTACTTAGGCTGTGGACTTTGAAGTATCCAGCAGAAAAGTATGGTCCCTGCATCGAAAACTAGGAGAAGCCAGTCGTATCACTCCAGAAGAAAAACCCACAACACCTAACAAAATTGCTTTGCACATCGATAAAACAACTAAAACGGTAAACCACCGAGAGACAACAATACGCATTAAACGTGAACTTAGAAAGCTAAAAGCAACAGCTGAGCCGTGTTGCGGCTTGCTTGGATGCCATTGGTAGGTTGGCATCATGTAATAGGGATGGAGGCGTATCGTCTTCTTCTTGTGTTTACTGGCGCCACTATATTTGCTAGCGTTGTCTGTCCAAGAGTGGCAGCAGCAGCGGTTATCGATATCTAGTACGGTGGTACTATCTTTGGAGGGACGTCAAGTGTTTTCTGGATGGGAGTGTGTCGTGGAGTTCGGTTGGGAGGGGGCAGCAGTGAGATCCGGCAGTGCAAGGACATGACGGGACCACTGGCAGCACGCAGGCTCTGCCGTATTGAGGGGCTGTAGTTGCGAGGGCCACAACCTCATTGCCCACCGTACCCAGGACGTTTGAGTGAACATTAATCCAGTAATGAAACCTCCACTATTTTGAGGTCACGCCGTTTATACGCGCGTTGCTGCTCGGAGGGTCGCTGAGACGAAGACCATCGAGTGCAGTGGTAGGAGTTGGAGAAATTAACTAGCTGTCCTCCACTTCTTATTATTAATCATTGAATTCCTTGTGTTATTATTGGTGAAGTTCAACTAGCGGTATTTTTCTGCCTAGTGGCCGCTAACGCCCCAGTTATCTGCCCTGGAGGTTAGCGTATTTTCGCAGCAGTGTTCCTTACCTCGCCTTGCCGCTGCTGTCTGGTAAGACGTGTAGTTCGACAGCCTCCTTCATTGTGGTTCGGATATTTTGTTGGTTTTGGACTGCTTTGGTCGTAGTGGTTTCTTCTGCTTCTGGATGTTCTCAACACCAGATTCTGAAGACGCAGTGCTGTCCACCGGTTCCGCCTTGCCCGGGTTATTCCATCGTTTTATTGGTTATCAGACGTTAGGTAGAGTTTGCATGAGTGTTGGTCTGCGTTTAAACTAGTTTGAGTTGCCATCCGGTTAAATGAATTGAGCTCTTGGCTGCCTGTTTCATCATTTACGAAGTTGAGCGACTTTCCCAGGTCGATCCTTGGAGCACTTTCTGAGGCCCACTTCTCTCTTGATTTGGTCAGATCGTGATTGAAAAGCCTAGACTAGCAGGACAGAGCGGAAAGGGGCCAAAATGAGTTCCTGTCACTTGCACTCAATATAAAATTTTATTTATCAACACACAATATTACAACAAGGATGTAAAACACTCAAAACTTTAATCGACCTCCTTTGATTAACTTTAGATCGGCTGAAGGCCACATTCAAAATCCAAGACACAAGGCCTAAGCAAAATTGAAATACAAGTTTCTTCTGGAGGTTTCACCCCAGAATATTTTGTAAATCTTCAATCTAATCGGCTGAAGGCCTTAGCAATTTAATTTTAATGGAACTAGGCTGGAGGTAGCATATTAAGCAATAAAAGGAGTTTCAATCAAAGAGAAGAAGACCTTATCTTAAAACATTTCATATAAAATAAATAATAACAATTTCATGCCGTAAGGGCAAGATAAGGACATTAATTTAAGAGATATTAATTGTCGGCTTAAGGCTACACATCAACATAGTAATTTAACGGCTGAAAGCCCCATATAAGGAATAACAATATTGTGTATAAAAGGCAAGACAGGAGCATTAATTCAGGATATAAAAAAACTCGGCTGAATGTCACACATCTACCAAATAACTAAAACTCAAACATGGATGTTACTATGTAACCGACACAAACGGCGCTCAGAAGATTCCAAGGGTCGGCCTGAAATTGTAGCACCAATGCCCGTTTAGGCGAGACAGGCAGCCTGACCAACAATCTCTAAATCGGAAGGCAACCCAACCAACAGACAGCCGACGAACCAACCAACTACCTGATTTTGGTCACCAGACCAAAAACAATACAACTAAAATGCTAGTGAGGCGAAGAGACCACTAACATTCGTCTTCAAATATTGGTTTGCTAATAAGCCAAGGCACAATAACTACCGACATACATGAAAATGCCAACGCCTGTGGAACCATACTTCGTGGCGGACAGCATCAACTCGGTAAGAAAACACTCACTCGCTGCCCTGGCGCAGCCGACCAACTTACTACTGCAGTACGCAGACTGCATTACAGTATTTAAGGCATTGCTTAGTCGAATTGACACAACGTTGTTCATCAGTGATTCGTTTTACGAGTGTGCGATGTGGCAGTGTCCCTGGGGCAACATTGTTTTCGGGGAACACTACTGAGAAAATCTAGATTACCGGAATTTGAAGCTGACTGCAGTACGAGTGTACTGCGGCCAACAAGTATAACGCTTAAAGACCACGAAGATGAGATACGAGAAACTACGGCTCATAGGGAGGCGTACAGACAGTCGTTGTTCGCTAGGTCTATTTGAGAGTGTAATACTAAAGTAAATGGCTAGTAGAGGCACAGGGTACCTTCGGTCACGCGGAGTATCTATGAAGGTTTAGATGTAGAAGTAAGAAAAATGTTCAAATGTGTGTGAAATCTTATGAGACTTAACTGCTAAGCTCATCAGTCCCTAATCTTACACACTACTTAACCTAAATTATCCTAAGGACAAATACACACACCCATGCCCGAGGGAGGACTCGAAACTCTGCCGGGACCAGCCGCACAGTCCATGACTACAGCGGCCAAGACCGCTCGGCTAATCCCGCCCGGCTGCAGAAACGGTGCTGTGTAGGAGTGCTAACGGAAGTATCCTGTGTTACCACAAGCGTACTGTGTGAGGTGTTTTGGCAACATTATATTCATCAATACTGAAGTAAAGAAATTATTTCATTGGTCTATTGCACAAAACTTACCTTAATATGAGATTTCCAAGGTTCCAGCAACAGTGTAAGTGTAGAGTGACAGGGCGGACAATTATGAGGGCGTAATGTTCTCCTGTTTTGTCAGCAGCACAGTTTATTAGAAATAATTAAATTAGATCATGATCCACAACTATGTTACCCGCAGGTAATTAAAACAGCAAACGAAATTCTCGAAGGAAGAAGTCTAGGAAAGTAAACATGTAATATTACAAATCTGGGCATGCGATGAAAAGTTCTTCAAGAGATGTGTGTGTTAACTTGTCGTATATCGTGACGAAATAATTAATTTAAAAAAATCCAAATGGAAATAATACGCCCTGGCACCTTCTGCAACAGGCAGTATGAGCCAAACGTACACTGAAAGCAATACAGTATTATTTAAGTTCAAAGCGCTGTCGGATAACACATTCAGTTTGTTAAATGCAACCTTCTCGCTGTGTTATCGCTCACCACCTGTCTGCGCCGTTCCTGGCTCGTCTGTCCAGACGACGCGCCAACAGCAGCAAAGCGCCCGCCACGGCTTTGCCCGGTGGTCTTCTTTTGCTGTCCCAGGTGTCCTGCTTTATAAACAATCCTCATACGGGACGAGGAAGCTAACGTTGACGTGGACGCGGGCACGAAATCCTGCCTCGTGAGTCGCAGCACTCGCGTCACATTGGGCGTCCTAGTTAACGTTATTTGCGATTGGAATGCTCTCCAGCAGCAACTATCTACTGCATTTCGCTCCTAAACTACACAGTTGGTTTACGAAAATGTATGCACGTAAAACTCCTACTTTAGGTCTATTAGAACTAGAATTGTAGAACTGCCGTACACTACCATAGACTGTCGTAAGTAAGCGTAGTCTACGGTAATTTTCCTAGTAGTTTTGGTCAGTTAAGATCGTAACCGCTTTACTTATATGCTAGATCCTCTAGAAACTGAGTGTGGATACGGCAGGGCAGCGTAACCTAAGCAACATTTTTGTTCTGCATCGTTACCCTCCTAACTTTTACTTAAAAATAAACAGTATTTGTAACAAAATTGCAACTGTCAGTGTTTAATACAAGTTTTATTCGAAAATTGTTGTTTCGTAATATCAAACAGAGGAATATGATGGTAAAACTAAAAAATAAATACAGATTTACCATATAGCGCTAGAGAAAGTAATTTTCTAAAAAAACGTAAAATTAAAAAGAAAAAACGCCAAACTACCTAACATCGCTTCAATGCTTACTCTAACTCACATAAAACCTGTAAATATGTTTTTGTTGTTCATAAAACAACTTTCGCACTTGTCAGTATTAACAGGAAACTCTAGTCTTTGATCATGTTGAATAACGTTCTGTTGGCTACAAAATAACCATAATAGTTACACAGACATCTTGCGTTTCTGCATGTAAGTTGTACTTGCATCAGAAGTGATTGATTTCGTTACACAAAAGCACAGAAGTTACTCTAGTAGCTACTTGTTTCTACTTATAAAGTGCAATACATATTTTGTAATTATTTTACATGCAAATCAAACACACAAAAAACAGTTCCTCCCTCAAATATTCATTTATGTTTCTTCCCCTACCAATGCTACCGACACAGCCGGTTATCTTACCATTTACTACGTCAGTTATGTCCTGTACGAAAACTATCCGACCGTAGTTTTGGTAGGGTGCAGCTCGAATTGAACACACATTTCTATCCTTGCCCACAAGATGGTCATATTTTTCTCTCTGTAGTATATGTAAATAGAATCCTCGCTTACAGATGCTTCTTACGCTCATCAATTTCACCTTCTTCGGCTTCTTCTACCATGACAATGAGTTACTTCTTATTATTTCTGTCCTATAGCTAAGCTCCTTCTTGCTCTTGCTGTTTCTGGTTCCTCTTCTTGGCGTAGCTTTACAGTTTAAGATTGTACGTATATGTAAATACAGAACTCGTAAAGAAGCTAAGCTGCTTTTCCTTGATAACGAAAAAGAAGAAATAAATATATTAATAAAGTGAAGACGTGGAAGGGGAAAGGAATGTTCTCTCCAGTCTCAAAGTAATTATTATTTAGTAAGATATTTATCGTTAAATGACTTCCAGGACTTTGGATATGTCACTTCGTAATTTTCCAACCCTTTTATTATCTGACTTTCTATTCTTAGAAAATTAACGAAACTCTCCAGTTCTGTGTCACTTATACTTAGGCTGCAGGAGACGAAGCTTCCTATCAGCCATAGTGTAGTATTAAGTTATGCTGACAGATAGCCTCTCTTCTGTGATTTTAAAACTTTCGTCATCTGTTTTTGCCTTTGGTCCGTACTGTTTTAAAAACAAGTCTCAGTTTTGTCCACAGGCTTATGTGCTCGCGTTTGATGCATAGGAATCTGTGCTCCGTGTAGCCTTTTCCTTCACAATAAGTACAATTAACAGTTTCGCACTGTTTAATTTAGTTAAGCTTTTCATTTGTTACTATTGTTTCAATCTCTACCCGACACCATGTTGACTGCACTTGAAGGGTAAAATGTATGTAGGCTACGTTTTCCGATTTTTCTGTTTATTTCCTGTCGGTATACTTTATTTCCATCTGTTCACTTTGGATATATGGAACCCCTTTTTGTACAGGTTTTATGGTAGTTTTGCGTCTCATTCGATCCGGTATGTACTGTACTATTCCACACAATATAGCCTAAACTGTCCAAGACGTGAGTGATGGGATATATACTCTCTTGTGGGCTCAGACTTTATGGTCACGTCTGATTAAAAGTCCCAGCTGTTAAACCATTCGATAGTACTTTTCCTCCTTCCGCGATATACAGAAACGTAAGGCAACATATTGTCTTTTAGCACCCCTCTATCCCACAGTCAGAATCCTCCTTCACTCTGCAGTCAGGCTGAAGTTGACATTCTAACCAAGAAGGTAATATACAACCAAATAATTTAGTGTACTCCTGATTTCTTTTATATCACGTCTATGGTCACAAACTTGTAAGTCCTCAAACTAGCGGTTTCGGTCAGCAATGACTATCTTCAAATCTGCAGCAAAATATGCGAAAAACACAAATAAAACTACTGGATTATGTTTAGCTTAAAACCATAAAATAGGCCATGATGACAAGTATTACTGACATACACGGGAATCTGTACGCTTTAAATATGAGGAGGCGTACCTGTTTTATAAAAAAAACATATCCTAATATACAGGAGCCAAAGTGGAATCGTCAAATGCCAATCACAAAATCATCGCCAGCTTCGTCACACATATATAAAATATAGAATATGCAAGAGTCATCTTGTGAGCAGCGCTACTACCATACAGTAACGACAGAATGTTTGTGTTGCAAGCTCGCCAGATGTGGCTACTGTAAGCGTATACATATTCTTCAGTAATGACTGCAAGATGTAAATTAAAAAGAGGGATACAGTCAGTAAAGTGTGTAGTGGGCTATAAGGTGTAAAAGATATTACAGTGATAAAATGCAATAAATTAAATTAAAACACGACAAAAGTTAGAACGTTAAAAAGGAAAAAGTTAAGTGACAGTACTTCTGATACGCTCTAGTGGCGACATTTTAGATAATGGCATAAGTAATAAACAGCTTTCGAGTACATAGAATTTCATTCTACTTTAGAATAGTTTATTTGTTGTTATTAACTGTGCCACTTACAATATTTTAGCCAATAAGTTTATTAACAAACTTTACTTATTGGAAAAATGAATGGACACCGTCGCCACATTGTTTCAGTTTCTCTCTGACAACTCTCAACATCTTTCCTTCATTACTTGCAGCAATTTTCGAGAGTCAGTGTACATATCTATACCTAATACTTTAGGGGGTTTCTCACTCTTCAACTCCATGATCGTTGGCTAATTTATACCGTTTCCTAACAAAAGGAACCTCCCCCCATTAACCATGGACCTTGCCGTTGGTGGGGAGGCTTGCGTGCCTCAGCGATACAGATAGCCGTACCGCAGGTGCAACCACAACGGAGGGATATCTGTTGAGAGGCCAGACAAACGTGTGGTTCCTGAAGAGGGGCAGCAGCCGTTTCAGTATTTGCAGGGGCAACAGTCTGGATGATTGACTGATCTGGCCTTGTAACACTAACCAAAACGGCCTTGCTGTGCTGGTACTGCGAACGGCTGAAAGCACGGGGAAACTACGGCCGTAATTTTTCCCGAGGGCATGCAGCTTTACTGTATGATTAAATGATGATGGCGTCCTCTTGGGTAAAATATTCCGGAGGTAAAATAGTCCCCATTCGGATCTTCGGACGGGGACTACTCAGGAGGACGTCGATATCAGGAGAAAGGAAACTGGCGTTCTACGGATCGGAGAGTGGAATGTCAGATCCCTTAATCGGACAGGTAGGTTAGAAAATTTAAAAAGGGAAGTGGCTAGATTAAAGTTAGATATAGTGGGAATTAGTGAAGTTCGGTGGGAGGAGGAACAATACTTTTTGTCAGGCGAATACAGGGTTATAAATACAAAATCAAATAGGGGTAATGCAGGAGTAGGTTTAATAATGAATAAAAAAATAGGAGTGCGGGTAAGCTTTTACAAACAGCATAGTGAACGCATTATTGTGGCCAAGAAAGACACGAAGCCCAACCTACCACAGTAGTACAAGTTTATATGCAAACTAGCTCTGCAGATGACGAAGAAATTGAAGAAATGTATGATGAAATAAAAGAAATTATTCAGATAGTGAAGGGAGACGAAAATTTAATAATCATGGGTGACTGGAATTCGGTAATAGGAAAAGGGGGAGAAGGAAATGTAGTAGGTGGATATGGATTGGGGGGGAAGAAATGAAAGAGGAAGCCGCCTGGTAGAATTTTGCACACAGCACAACTTAATCATAGCTAACACTTCATTCAAGAATCATAAAAGAAGGTTGTATACATGGAAGAAGCCTGGAGATACTGACAGGTTTCAGATAGATTATGTAATGGTAAACAGAGATTTAGAAACCAGGTTTTAAATTCTAAGACATTTCCAGGGGTAGATGTGGGCTCTGACCACAATCTATTGGTTATGAACTGTAGATTAAAACTGAAGAAACTGCAAAATGGTGGGAATTTGAGGAGATGGGACCTGGATAAACTGAAAGAACCAGAGGTTGTACAGAGTTTCAGAGAGAGCAGAAGGGAACAGTTGACAGGAATGGGGGAAAGAAATACAGTAGAATAAGAATGGGTAGCTTTGAGGAATGAAGTAGTGAAGGCAGCAGAGCATAAAGTAAGTAAAAAGACGAGGGCTGCTAGAAATCCTTGGGTAACAGAAGAAATATTGAATTTAATTGACGAAAGGAGAAAATATGAAAAAGCAGTAAATGAAGCAGGCAAAAAGGAATACAAACGTCTCCAAAATGAGATTGACCGGAAGTGCAAAATGGCTAAGCAGGGATGGCTAGGGGACAAATGTAAGGATGTAGAGGCTTATCTTACGAGGGGTAGGATAGACACTCCCTACAGGAAAATTAAAGAGACCTTTGGAGAAAAGAGAACCACTTGCATAAATATCGAGAACTCAGATGGAAAACCAGTTCTAAGCAAAGAAGGGAAAGCAGAAAGGTGGAAGGAGTATATAGAGGGTCTATACAAGGGCGAAGTGCTTGAGGACAATGTTAAGGAAATGGAAGAGGATGAAGATGAAGATGAAATGGGAGATATCATACTGCGTGAAGAGTTTGACAGAGCACTGAAATACCTGAGTCGAAACAAGGCCCCAGTAGTAGACAACATTCCATTAGAACTACTGACAGCCTTGGGAGAGCCAATCCTTACAAAACTCTACCATCTGGTGAGCAAGATATATGAGACAGGCGAAATACCCTCAGACTTCAAGAAGAATATAATAATTCCAATCACAAAGAAAGCAGGTGTTGAGAGATGCAAAAATTACCGAACTATCAGTTTAATAAGTCACGGCTGCAAAATTTTAACGCGAATTCTTTGCAGACGAATGGAAAAACTAGTAGAAGCCGACCTCGGGGAAGATCAGTTTGGATTCCGTAGAAAGATTGGAACACGTGAGGCAATACTGACCCTACGACTTATCTTACAAGCTAGATTAAGGAAATGCAAACCTATGTTTCTAGCATTTGTAGACTTAAAAAAAGCTTTTGACAGTGTTGACTGGAATACTCTCTTTCAATTTCTGGAGGTGGCAGGGCTAAAATAACTCCCATTTGGTTTCTGTACAAATTGTAAATAGCCTTTCGATCCCTGTATAAGAGTCGAGGGAAACGAAAGGGTTGCAGTGCTTGGGAAGGGAGTGGGACAGGGTTGTAGCCTCTCCCCGATGTTATTCAATCTGTATATTGAGCAATCAGTGAAGGTAATAAAAGAAAAATTCGGAGTAAGTATTAAAATCCATGGAGAAGAAATAAAAACTTTGAGGTTCGCCGATGACATTGTAATTCTGTCAGAGACAGCAAAGGACTTGGAAGAGCAGTTGAACGGAATGAATTGTGTCTTGAAAGGAGGATATAAGATGAACATCAAGAAATGCAAAACGAGGATAATTGAATGTAGTCTAATTAAGTCAGGCGATGCTGAAGGAATTAGATTAGGAAATGAGAAACTTAAAATAATAAATGAGTTTTGCTATTTGGGGAGCAAAATAACTGATGATGGTCGAAGTAGAGAGGATATAAAATGTAAACTGGCAATGCAAGGAAAGCGTTTCTGAAGAAATTTGTTAACATGGAGTATAGATTTAAGTGTCTGGAAGTGAAAGTATTTGTATGGAGTGTAGCCATGTATGGAAGTGAAACATGGACGATAAATAGTTTGGACAAGAAGAGAATAGAAGCTTTAGAAATGTGGTGCTACAGAAGAATGCTGATGATTAGATGGGTAGATCTCATAACAAATAATGAGGTATTGAATAGGTTTGGGGAGAAGAGAAATTTGTGACACGACTTGACTAGAAGAAGGGCTCGGTTGGTAGGACATGTTCTGAGGCATCAAGGGATCACCAATTTAGTATTGGAGGGCAGCGTGGAGGTTAAAAATCGTAGATGGAGACCAAGAGATGAATACCCTAAGCAGATTCAGAAGGATGTAGGTTGCAGTAGTTACTGGGAGATGAAGAAGCTTGCACAGGATAGAGTGCTGCATCAAACCAGTCTCAGGACTGAAGACCACAACAGCAACATCAACAATAAGAACAAAAGAAACTTGTTCTTGTGGATATTAGCCTTAGTACGTAATGTTGCGCTGTAATTGACGGGTATTTTCGTAACTTAAGTGTCCGTTCCCGGTACCTCAGTGGTCAGTGGGACAGAATGTCAATCGTAAGGCACCGGGTTCGATTCTTTGGATCGGAAATTTTCTCCGCTCAGGGACTGAGTGTTGTGTTGTCCTAATCATCATCATTATTTTTGTAACTTTAGTCAGATGTCTTCGTCCTTTACTGCTACTCAGCCGTTGTCAACGTAACCTTTACATGTAAAACCTACATCAGAACTTAGTGGAACTTAGTGCTCTGTTGCTAATGAAACGGGATCCAGCGCTTACTCCAACACCATCGTGAGTAAGGACATCCTTGCTTTACGAATTGATTTATGCACTGTCAGACGTGTATCCTTAGGTGACGTAATAAGTAGCCTTCAAACAATCGGGAAGCTACAATGTCCCCTAGTTCAGTTGAAAATCGAAAATGTTAATCCCTTATATGCTGTTGTCAGTAGTAAAACTGGAATTAAACACCAGTAGGTGAATGCCAGTGTGGACACATTGGGTGATGAGACCATTAAGCGAATGTGAAAACGGTGACTGTTCTGCTAATGCTGCGGAATGAGAATTGGTGGTGTTGTACTAGAAGCTCGTATTAGCAAATAGTTATCCCCAGTTTCATACAGTATATCATGCGATTCCCGAGGGTTTTTTGCAGAAACATCTTCATAAAAGCATAAAATAAATAAAAGAATTGTTATAACATGTATTTTCTCCGGCAGACTTGGAATCACTGCGGAAATATCCGCGGAACAGCTATCGTAGGCTGCGACTGATAACGTTGCTTGCGGTAAACTGGGTCTTGAGCGACTATTAGAGCTCATAAACCTCATAATTAAAACAGATTCAGATACGTTATACTTGACGGCGAACGTGAATAGAAGTGCATTGGTGGATGTATGAGTTACCGCAAAACCTTTCATCTCTATTTCTGTTTTATGACAATTCCTGGATGGTCCTCTTAACATTTTTAAATATGACAAATTCCATATCAAAGGATATCTAATTAGCATTATAATCTACACCATAGAATCACTGTCGACTTGTCTAAAGCAGTCCAAAATCACATTTATGGGCAGGGGTGGGGAGGGCGAAGTCGATATAACGTTCAGTTCAATTCACACACGTTAGGACGAAGCATGCAAATATTCAGCTGTAGCAGATTTTTAATACAAACTGCGCCTTGGTGTGGTTCAGGGAGGATTAACCTCTTTTATACGCATACCCACGTGGCTGTACCACGTTACTAGGGACACACGTGTGTATGTGGTTTCACATTGGTTTCGCCAGCACACCTCGAACATCTGACAAGTCGTGCTGTTTCAGAAAACCTCTCGCCGAGTCTCCGGGCCATCATAATCTGCCTACGGTCAGACTCAGATAGATCGCTCCCTTTTCCCCTCTTACACACGTACAGCACGATCGATGATACTACACGCACCGTGCGTGTGTCTGACTAGATGCTACTCCTCGCCAGGTGACGCTGCTATCATCTGGATGGGTTTGTATTAATAGTAGGTCGGCTGTTTAGTGTATTTAATGTTGTTATTTACTTGGTGTCACAGCAGTTGCCAACAACGCTTACATGTACTACGGGCATTGTGTTGATAGTGGCAATGAACCAAATGACGGATGCGCGCCAAAAATCTCCATCATTCAAAAGCTTACTAAATCTAAAGTATTTGATCTACACAGTTCAGCGAAGTATCACTAGTATTTGACGAAGTAATTCACGTAATTATCTTGGTTAAAGCGAATATGCATTAAATTCGCATATACGTGGTGATATTATGCTACCTCCTGATGAAGCTACCAATGAGAAATAATTTCGTAGAATTTTCCAGTTAAAGCTATTCACGTTACGTCAGTGAGCTTAGGGAACAAGCAACTCCCTGTACACTTCAGTTAAAACGATTTAAGAAAGATTCAAAAACCACTTGTTGACTGTGAGTCAGCGGCCACAGTTCTCACAAAGAAATCTGGATTACATACGCGTTAATTTGGTTGCTACAATCATCTGATAAACAGTTCAAAGTTAACAACAGGTATGCTATTCACAGGACCAACTGAAATAGGACTATGTCCGGCATTCCAACTGCAGCAGCATGAACAAAGCCATGTTAGAATCGCAATCCGCGCGAAATGTACACTAAGATAGATCAAATAAATCTATTCATTTCGGAACAACTAAATTTAATTACGTAAGGAAATGAACCACATTCCGAATTACAAACTCGCCGTTCAACAACGCATAGCGGAGCACGCCAAAAGCGTGCGCTTCTCACCAAGTCTAGGACACCTGAGTCGATTCAGCTTTGTGTCTTGTGAGGCAAAACACGATAGGGTCGGGTTGGTAGAGAAGGAGGGGGGCGGATGTGACAGTGCCTGCCACTACCTGAGCTTTACACGAGGTTAGGTGAGCATTTTCCGTCTCAAAACAATGTGAATCTCCCCTAACACCAAAAGAAATTACGTTAGTACCACAAATCTACTGTACTACACTATTTTCTGACTAAGGTGAGGAGTATCTGAAACACACTTGCAACTTTGATACTTACTTCACTCTAACACGGGAGGGAAAGAAAGACATGAAGGTCGTTTGCACTCGATAAAGAAATTTCGATACAATTAAGCATTTTGCTTCACCGCTGGATGGGCGTTTAAGTTGTGGTGACACAAAAATTTAAAAGCAGTTAACTGCTGGCAAAAGATCGTTACACCAACTGCACACCAACACTGTGAAACCTTTCACATTTACAGCCTGTACTATTTATTTACTTGGAACAGCGTTTGTCTAGTTGCCTGGTGTGATATTCCTTATCACTTTCGTCTCATCTTCAATGCTATATTTAATGTCTTGTAGCAGGAGTTAAAAAGAGAGATGGGTCTGAACTTAAAAATGACTCTGAGCACTATGGGACTTAACTTCTGAGGTCATCAGTCCCCTAGAACTGAGAACTACTTAAACCTAACTAACCTAAGGACATCATACACACACATTCCCGAGGCAGGATTCGAACCTGCGACCGTAGCGGTCGCGCGGTTCCAGACTGTAGCGCCTAGATCCGTTCGGCCACCCCGGACGACGGCCTGAACTTTGATAAATATTTCGATCTTTGTCTTTTTTGGAATGAGCGCGACTAGTCACATTTTAAAATGTCGTGGGATATCGTCATGTATCCAAAACACAGATGATGTCATCAGTAATTTGCTGTTTTCGCATCTTTGAAAAGTTCGTATTGAGCTCAGCGTGTTTTCTGTGCAAGCATGGTGACTTCCCTTTCGCTGTTTATGTTATTGATTTAAGAATTTCTTCCTCGGTGAAGGAGCTGCATGGTGACTGGTTATATATTGCATAGAGATTGTCTGTTAGATGTCTCAAAAGATTATGAGTTTCCTTATTACTGGTAACATCATCGCCGTATATGGAATAAAAGTATTTACAATCCTCTTGTAGAAGGTCTTTCTAATGTCTCAATGCATTGCCTTCCACATTTTTACTTCTTTCGCTATTTGTTGATTCCTCCTGTTATTGTGTGTTATATGGTACTAGGATGTTTCTTCTTGGCCGACTTCGTTGATTACCTTAGCTCATACATTAAGATCAATCAGCTCTTGTGATTTAATCTTAAATTTTGATCTTAACCTTACAAAAACTTCCTCCATCTCAATGTTCGTACGTCTTCCAGGGAACCGAGACATGAACGGTAGAAGTTTAAGATGTATTCTTTTTCCCTCCTTACGCAGTTTGAAAAGCATATTAAAAACTTCTTAACCGTTGCTATTGCCACTTTTAATCACTAGTTCAATGCGTTCGGATACTTCCGCACTTTCTTTGTGCAGGTCCGCCACACGCTATGAAATTCGCTTTGTGATTCTCCTTCCAAAAAGATGCTGACAGTCAGACTCCATATTCCTCTTCCACTTTTGTTTGGTGTGGTTGCATCTTGATATACTTGTACAGCATTTGAGAGCGATGTACAGGCAAGGCGTGACGTTATATATCAGAATCGATTGCATCTGTTTTCATGGCCCTGTTACATATTTTCTCTCTAGTCTTTTCGCTAATGTATTTTGTTATGTGGGTATATACAAGTATTGGTTGTTTGTTTCTGTTTGTCATGGAAGCTAAGGCGTTCAATGGGAGTCTTTAGTTCTGCCGAAATATTGAAGTCTGGACGTTGATCAACAATATTTAATAAGCCATTTCAGCCACTGTTTAAGAAAATTATCTGTGGAGTCTTGCACTGAAGTGAGACTCTCGTATCAATATATTTTGGATAAGCTACAAACAGAGCTTTGATTAGGAGTTTCTTTGGCACTAGCACGAGCACGTGGCTTCTGAATGATCTGGCTTGAGTCACCACGCAAGAGCGAAAGAGAAGAGAGGGGCTTGGGCAATACATCGCTACCTAGTTCGCTAGCAGCAGGAGCACGTGAAATTTTCTTGGAATAAAGGAGCTTGTTGACTTTGAAAGGGGGTGTCTTTCCCTGTTTAGAGGTGGCTACGGGATGGGACGCCCCGTGTAAAATCGTCGCTTCTTTAATGGCATTTCCCTTGCTGTTCAGAAACTTTAAGTGTTGGAAAGGCAGACCCTACTCTGCTGCCAAAGTACTTCAATGAGGTGTACGTGCTGCGAAGCCGTGTGGCAGTTATTAATATTGCACAACGGAAATTAGTAACGAGCTACGTCTGGTGTTTTGCCTAATAGCTGATATGCACCAAATCCCAATAAACTTACTAGCTATTGTGGGAATTCTGCTGCCCCTTTTATCCTAAAATCTACCTGGAATGCCAGTGGTATCTTTGGTGTGCTTTGGCTGATTTGATGTCTGTATCGCTGAAAGATGAACAATATGAGCTATTCGTCCAAAGGGGAGTGTAGTAACTGATTACTTACTTGCTAAATTCATCTATGTTGTGAGAGATGGGAAAGATGCAAAAGTGATTCCTTCTCCTAAATTATATGTATTTGTTTTATGATGATACTGTATGTGTGAGGTAACATCACTTTTTACTGTACTGGAGCTCTAAAACTTAAGAATTTTTATTCTGTCTGTGCCAAATTTGTGGGACGGACTGTTGAAGACGACGTCGAATGTAAATACCATCATTTAGGGCAAGTTTTCAGGGTGGGGGCTTGGCGTTCTTTGTTGGCATAAATCCTGGGTTTCAATTTAACCTGTGTCACTGGAAGTCTGTTTCTAGCAAGTTTAAATCTATGGAACGGTTCTGTGTTTGTTCTGCTTATTGACCTCTTAAACGACTTGGAAGTTGGTAAATTTACTGAAACTTTTCAAAAAATATTTTGATATTACATAGTTTAATTTATGTTCGCCCCGATAGCTGAGTGGTCAGTGCGACAGAATGCTGCACAAAAGGGCCCGGGTTCGATTCCAGGCTGGATCGAAGATTTATGTCCGCTCAGGGATTGAGTGCTGTGATGTCCTCGTCTTTGTCATCGTGTTGTGTTGTCTTTCTCATCATCTCATCCACCGGGGTGGCAACAGGAAGGGCATTTGGCCATCCCTTAAATTATCCTTGCCAAATCAAACATAACGCTGCCGACCCTGCGGAAGTGCGCGATGATAGCACAAGGCAATTACGTAGTTTAATTTATCTTTGCGGTTTACAAAGGTTTTTTAATGCTAAAATATATAATCATTTCATGTCCAAAAGAACAGACATCAAGCCAAATCCGCAGCTGTGATACATTTTATGTTTACTAATACCACGCTTTCATACAACTGATTTGCCTCACAGCTTCATTGCGGAGGCATACTTACGGTCTACATCCGGTGGGAGCATCAAAGTAGCGAGCTTGGAGAACATGGAGGAAGACTGCAGATAGATGGTGCTGGGTGGGAATGTGAGTAGGTCGAAGGTATGCCAGGATAGTCCACGCAATTCCGATAAATATTGTCCAGGTGGTGGCGTGGTTAACACAAGTGTATGTTAACCAGGAGGTCCCAGGTTGTAATCCCACTCCGGCACACATTTTCATTCGTCACGTGGTTCCGTATAAAGTCCAGAGGCAACTGACATTAATAGTTCCTCACCTTTCCTTTCTATTCTTCTCTCTCCACCTTCAATTTGCGTAACATCTTATTATTAGCCCTTTAAATAATTTTTTGTGTCAAGGCCCACTGACGCCCTTGCGTTATTTGTATCCTTTCAAAAAATGGTTCAAATGGCTCTGAGCACTATGGGACTCAACATCTATGGTCATCAGTCCCCTAGAACTTAGAACTACTTAAACCTAACTAATCTAAGGACAGCACACAACACCCAGCCATCACGAGGCAGAGAAAATCCCTGACCCCGTGTATCCTTTCAACACTCAATTTGCATGGTGGTGCTCTTAAATAATGTTTGATGTTGATGCCCATAGACGCTTTTAAATTATTTTGGAACTTTCAAATATGGAGTTTATAGATGAAATATGTACGTTGTTGCGAATATGGACAACCATCAGCTGTATAGTAGAATGACGACAACGAATATTCGTGCCGGATGCGGACTCGAATCAAAATTCCCGCTCGCGGTAAGTGGGAAATCCAGTTTCGAGTACCGTGCGTCACAAATTTTCATTGTCATCGTTCCACTATAAGCCTGATGGTTGTCCACATCCCCAATTGCGAATACATTTAATGGACTTCATAGCGGCTGTAGTCGCCACACTGCCTGTTCCTTTGGACGTGCATTCATGTCCGAAGGAATATTGCATCGTACTTCTGAACAACCCAGGGCATTGCAGTATCAGGAAGAGTTTATACATTGGTGTCTTCTACTTACTGTGGATGTAAATGCCTTACAATGCAGTAACATGATTTTATCAAATGTGCACAAATTACTAGCTTGGACCTTATGTAAACTGTCTGTGATTCAATAATATTGTCGTTTTCTCTGCTGCGCCTGGACTCCTATATCCCCTCATCCCTAACCATTTCAACAAGTATATTTCTTTCGTACAAAAAATTGAGCTTTTTCTTTTGTTACCAGAAGCTGACCTGACCGAACCGCAAGACAACACCGGCTGGCCTTCTTTCTTCGCACGCAGCTCCTCGCCTATGTTACGACTCCTCTTTCTAGGGGTATCCCTCAAGACCAGGGAACCGCAAGCCGAGCAAACAAGGAAGAGCCACTGTGGGATGAAGATAACACATGATGGCGCACCCGCCATGGGGGCGATGCCCCCATGACGTGTTGTCCGCAAGATGTCGCCCACGGCATCGGAGCTGGCGCTGTGTTAGTTGGTTGGTTCGTTGATTCGGGGGAGGGGACAAAACAGCGAGGTCATCGGTCCCATCGGATTAGCGAAGGGAGTCGGTCATGTCTCTTGCCGGCCGCTGTGGCCGAGCGGTTCTAAGCGCTTCAGTCTGGAACCGCGTGACCGCTACGGTCGCAGGTTCGAATCCTGCCTCGGACATGGATGTGTGTGATGTCCTTAGGTTAGTTAGGTTTAAGTAGTTCTAAGTTTTGTAGACTGATGACCTCAGATCTAAGTCCCATAATGCTCAGAGCCATTTGAACCATCGGTCGGGCCTTTTCGCAGGAACCATCCCGGCAATAAGATGAAGCGATTTAGGGAAATCTCGGAAAATCTAAATCAGAATGGCTAGACGTCCCCCGGAATGCGAGTCCAGTGTGCTAACCACTGCGTCACCTCGCTCGGAGCGCTGTCTTCTACACTCCTGGAAATGGAAAAAAGAACACATTGACACCGGTGTGTCAGACCCACCATACTTGCTCCGGACACTGCGAGAGGGCTGTATAAGCAATGATCACACGTACGGCACAGCGGACACACCAGGAACCGCGGTGTTGGCCGTCGAATGGCGCTAGCTGCGCAGCATTTGTGCACCGCCGCCGTCAGTGTCAGCCAGTTTGCCGTGGCATACGGAGCTCCATCGCAGTCTTTAACACTGGTAGCATGCCGCGACAGCGTGGACGTGAACCGTATGTGCAGTTGACGGACTTTGAGCGAGGGCGTATAGTGGGCATGCGGGAGGCCGGGTGGACGTACCGCCGAATTGCTCAACACGTGGGGCGTGAGGTCTCCACAGTACATCGATGTTGTCGCCAGTGGTCCGCGGAAGGTGCACGTGCCCGTCGACCTGGGACCGGACCGCAGCGACGCACGGATCCACGCCAAGACCGTAGGATCCTACGCAGTGCCGTAGGGGACCGCACCGCCACTTCCCAGCAAATTAGGAACACTGTTGCTCCTGGGGTATCGGCGAGGACCATTCGCAACCGTCTCCATGAAGCTGGGCTACGGTCCCGCACACCGTTAGGCCGTCTTCCGCTCACGCCCCAACATCGTGCAGCCCGCCTCCAGTGGTGTCGCGACAGGCGTGAATGGAGGGACGAATGGAGACGTGTCGTCTTCAGCGATGAGAGTCGCTTCTGCCTTGGTGCCAATGATGGTCGTATGCGTGTTTGGCGCCGTGCAGGTGAGCGCCACAATCAGGACTGCATACGACCGAGGGACACAGGGCCAACACCCGGCATCATGGTGTGGGGAGCGATCTCCTACACTGGCCGTACACCACTGGTGATCGTCGAGGGGACACTGAATAGTGCACGGTACATCCAAACCGTCATCGAACCCATCGTTCTACCATTCCTAGACCGGCAAGGGAACTTGCTGTTCCAACAGGACAATGCACGTCCGCATGTATCCCGTGCCACCCAACGTGCTCTAGAAGGTGTAAGTCAACTACCCTGGCCAGCAAGATCTCCGGATCTGTCCCCCATTGAGCATGTTTGGGACTGGATGAAGCGTCATCTCACGCGGTCTGCACGTCCAGCACGAACGCTGGTCCAACTGAGGCGCCAGGTGGAAATGGCATGGCAAGCCATTCCACAGGACTACATCCAGCATCTCTACGATCGTCTCCATGGGAGAATAGCAGCCTGCATTGCTGCGAAAGGTGGATATACACTGTACTAGTGCCGACATTGTGCATGCTCTGTTGCCTGTGTCTATGTGCCTGTGGTTCTGTCAGTGTGATCATGTGATGTATCTGACCCCAGGAATGTGTCAATAAAGTTTCCCCTTCCTGGGACAATGAATTCACGGTGTTCTTATTTCAGTTTCCAGGAGTGTATCTGTAGCTGTTCCCCAAACGTAGATTCGGGACGCTACTATACTGCTACTGTACTGCTCTGCTTTCGTGCTTCGCAAGCTGCATGCAACATACCTGTCTTGGTGCCGTATGTCATGCGTGGTTGGTCTTTGCCTGTGCTGTGTGGCACTAAATCACGGCACAAACATTAACGAATGAATTGTTTATTAATCCTACTAACGCAGAAACGCTTAAAAACTTAGAGTATTTTCTTACAGGCTACCAGTTTTTCAATAAAAATCCGTTCATGTAATAGAAGTTGTCCTGGTAAATATTTTATTTTACACTGAAGACTCTCTGCCATAACCGTCTTAACACTTTACATTATTGAGCAAATAGTCAAAAATATTTTCACTACATTTGAACGCCATTCTGACGCCCAAACCTCCAGATGTCAGACACTCAGATCGGTATCAACCGTTGTGGGTCGATAGAGTATCAACCATGACACTAATTTAGTTCATGCCATATGCTGTCGCCCAGTGGAAGATGCATAAACGGTAATTAAAAGTAAGGCAAGAACTACGGAGTAGGAAAAGAATATCTGGAAGGTAGTAATGCAAAGATCTGTCGTAGGTGAGTGGCTAAAACGACAGATCGTCATACTTATTGTTCCAAATTCGATACCCACTAATGGTAACATTTTTCTTTTTTAAAACTTTTCCGACATGCAAAAGGGCGTTTTGAAATTTGTAACAATGTACTATTGGCGATGTGCTTTCGCTTCGTTGGATGAAAGTAGCAAAGCTATAGAGTACCTTTGTACAGATAGGTGTGCTATTATCTATACTAATGTACGCCATTAGTTTGCTACTTTCAGCTAACGAAACGAAAGCAGACTGCCAAAAGAACATTACTGTTGTTGTTGTTGTTGTGGTCTTCAGTCCAGAGACTGGTTTGATGCAACTCTCCATGCTACTCTATCCTTTGCAAGCTTCTTCGTCTCTCAGTACCTACTGCAGCCTACATCCTTCTGAATTTTCTTAGTGTATTCATCTCTTGGTCTCCCTCTACGACTTTTGCCCTCCACGCCGCCCTCCAGTACTAAATTGGTGCCTCAGAATATTTATGCCTCAGAATATGCCCTACCAACCGATCCCTTCTTCTAGTCAAGTTCTGCCACAAATTTATCTTCTCCCCAATTCTATTCAATACCTCCTCGTTAGTCACGTGATCTACCCATTTAGTCTACAGCATTCTTCTGTAGCACCACATTTCGAAAGCTTCTGTTCTCTTCTTGTCTAAACTATCTTTAGTCCACGTTTCACTTCCATAGATGGCTACACTCCATACAAATACTTTCCGAAGCGACTTCCTGACAGTTATATCTAAACTCGATGTTAACAAATTTCTCTTTTTCAGAAATGCTTTCCTTGCCATTGGCAGTCTACATTTTATATCCTCTCTACTTCGACCATCATCAGTTATTTTGCTCCCCAAATAGCAAAACTCATTTACTACTTTAAGTTTGTCATTACTACAAACTACAAAATGTCCTTCTATATGTGAGAAAAATGTTCTCTCATATAACAATCTCACTCGTAAACCATTAAAAATGTCGCTAGTATTGAGTTGAGAATGTCTAATTCTTTGAAGTACTACCTATCTGACCACGTCAGGTGAACACCAAATATTATTCTTACGGTTCGCGTTTTTGCAGTCAATGCTTCCTAACTGAGTGATGAGTTACCCCAGGATATTATTGCACCAGACACAAATGATCGCAAATACACAAAATATGTCACGATCTTCATAACAATGTGTTAATTATAACCTTCTGAAGAAGGGCTTTGGGTGTGTGAAATTGGAAAAAGAATGAAGTTCCTTTTTTGCAGCTGCCTGCTGATTGTTTCCAAGTAGAAATACAGTTGCTGATGATGGATAAAACACCTATTAGTATTGTCTGCACAGGTACCAACTCTGCTTCATGAGTAAGCAAGAGAAAGATCATTTTCATATACGAGGGTGGCTCGGAAAGTAAGGAACGATCGGTCTCGAAATGGAAACCACAGTGAAAATCGAAACTGTTTTCTTTGTACATTTAGCTACACCTCACAGGTACTTCTCTACATAGTCGCCGCTCCGACTTAGACATTTGTCGGAGTACCAAATTTACAACACCATCATCATAGAAGGCAGCCGGCTGTGCTTCCCGATAATTCTCTACGTAGGTCTATAGAGTGTAGGCTGCGCCCAAGTGTTGTCTTTTAGCCTGCGCCCAAGTGTTGTATTCCTAGCCAGCATTTCATGTGAACAGGGATGATACTCATGACGACCAAATTAGGGCTGTGTTGTGGGTGATCGAATACTTCCCATCGAAAAGGCTGCAGGTGCGTCTTCAGTGCCCCTGCAGAGTGCAGCTGAGAATTGCCATGAAGAAGGAAGTGCATGGCTGTTGTGTTAGGTGGGCTGCATTCATTAAGGCGAAGCCTCTCAGAGGACCCTCCTATTTGGTGGGAGACATTGCTGTTCTAGGCATCTATACTCGCTCACAGTGCACCCACAACTGAAAAGAGCGTGTTGAAGCGATCGACAGGCATACCCGAGACACTGCCCAAAAGGTGTGTGGAAATCATCCTTGGATTTTCACAGTGGTTTCCATTTCGCGACTGATCGCTCTTCACTTTACGAATAGCCCTCGTAACTGATGGAACAAAGTCGCAGCACCAAGAAGCAGTTGTGCGACATAAACAAAAGTTGATAGGCGTGTTTCTACACCTGAGAGATGATGTGTGTTCAGATTCCGTGTCAACTGCATAAGAGTTGTGGTACTACAGCCATATAAGAATCCAAATCAGGTTTGCTTTAAACATACGTTGTAATGGTGACAAAGACACATCATTGAGTTTAAAGAAGGTCGTGTAATAGGGCTACAGAAAGGTGGATTTTCCTTGTGCAGTATTGCAGAAAAACAGCAGGAATGTATCTACTGAACATAACTACAAGCAGCAGTGGCTACGAGAATGTACAGCCACAAGAAGACCGATCTCAGGATAACCACGTGCACTACCAAGAGAGAGGACCATTGTGTTCGGAGTATGGTTCTGGGGCATCGTACTGCATATCAGCAGCAATCTGAGCAGCAGTCGGCACCGCAGTGATATAATTAAATGTTGGAAATCGGTTATGTAAAGGACAGCTTCGAGCCGGACGCCCTGCTACGTGCATTCCACTAACCCCAAACCACCGCTATTTGCGACTTCTGTAGTGTCAAGGGAGAGGTCATCAGAGGGCATGGTGCACGTCTGTCGTGTTTTCTCATGAAATCTGGTTCTGCGTCGGTGCCAATGATGGCCGTGTATTCGTTAGAAGGATTCTAGTTGAGGATCTGGACCAACCTTTCTAAACCTGGAATTATGGTGTGGAGTGCTATTTCTTACAACGGCAGTAGCACTCTCGTAGTTATGCCACTCATCTTGACAGCAAATTAGTATGTCAGTCTATGATTCGACATATTGAGGTACCATTCACGAACAGCATTACGTAGGGTGTTTTCCAACAGGATAACGCTCGCCCTGTTAACATGTCGCCTTGGCATGCTCGATCACCAGATCTGCCTCGAGTCGAGAACGTATGGGACATCATCGGACAACAACTTCAGTGTCATCCACCTCCTTAGCTGAGTGGTCAGCAACTCAGACTGCCATGCAGGAGGCCCAGGTTCGAATCACGAGGGGGAGGAAATTTCTCTGCTAGGAGACAGGGTGTTGTGTCTTTCTCATCATAATTTCATCATCATCGGCATGCAAGTCGCCCAGTGTGACGTCAACTGAAAAGACCAGTAACTCAGAGGCCCAGGTGGGCCATCCATCATTGCCACACGATCATTTCATCCAGAATGAGCACGGACCAATTGCAGTAGGCATGGAACTATATCACACAATGTGACATCCGGTAGCTGTGAAACACAATGCATGCACTTTAGTATGTTTTCATTCAACATTCTGAAGGTTACGCCAGTTATTAATGTAGCTGCATTTCACATCTGCAGTGGCTTACGTCGCGCTTATATCATCTGTGTTCTTGAAATGTTAGTTATTTAAATATGTTACCTAGACAAATGTGTTATTGTGGTTCCATTTCTCTGCAGTAATTATTTTTTGGTGTTGCGATTTTTTTCCATCAATGCATAATAAGAAAGGACCTAAAGTGAAACTTTTGAAACATTCTTCGTGATTACTCCACACTGACTAAAATTAGTCCACTTCAAACATTGTTTGAATTTTTCAACAGAAATTTTTACATTCTATTTGTTGCACACGGTGGTCAGAAACAGTTTCAAAAGCTTTTATGGGTGTTGCAGGGTAGCCTATGCTGTGAAATAATTGTTGAGAAAAAAATTCGATACGGTGCGTCGTTCTCGAGTTAATTAGCATTGAAGTTAGCCAATCAGGCCACTGCAAGGACAAATTCAAGAGGACCGCCAGATACGGTTAGTACCAGTTTTTCCCATAGCGTACAGAATAGTCCAGACACTGCTCAGCCTTTGGCTCCAGTTCGAAACTTTCTAGGGCCTCTTTTCCAATACTTGTATCGCTCTCTCGTTTGGTTTTAGGAAATCAAATTAAAAACACGTTTGAAGACGCCGTCTCTGGCAGGTTGCTTGAACTTGCGCGTACCATGTCATGATTGTCTAACTTCCGTGCTAATTAACTTGGAACTGGCGCAACATATAGATTTTTTTTCATAGCAGTTACTTCTCAGCGCAACTTACCCTGCAACATCGTTGCAATCTTGTCAGACCATTACTGATCACCCCATATATGATTCAAACCAGTTTTGTGTAGAGTAATGAATTCCACATAACAAGTTTTTTTTTAAGAGATCAACGTGACCTGTGCAATGAAGCACTTTGGAAAGATAACAGATAGCACCATTGTCGTTATTTTGTTGTTTATGTATAAACAGAAATCTCAGTCAAGAAGCCTTACAGAATCCAACATATGATATGATAAGTAAACAGTTCCTCCTTAGATGTGAGGCCCCTCTTAAGCAAATTACTTTCTCAAATGCTAAGAAAAAAGACACCAGTAAGGAAATTGGACAGCAAATATTTAAGACTTTCTTATCACCTTTCTCATAAAGAGGTTTAATAATCGCACGTTCTAATTTGTCTGTAGAAATTCATTCGCCAGTGGTGCATTACATATGTATTACAGACGATATTATTTATTATGTCATGATAGCTATTCAGAATTCTGTCGAAAATTGCATCAACACCCTTGAACTTCAGTTTCTTTTAAAATTTTTACGATTCTTTTAATTTTCGTGAATGATGTTACTCGTACTTCTAGTTGCTGAAACCGTGTTTTGAAATGCTATATTTGATTTTAGTTCTTATGATGTCTTGTACACTGACACGACTTATCACGCACTTTTACTTATGAGGGTCGCTGAGCCCTCCGGCCACAAATCGATTCACTCATTAAATTAACAACGAGGACCGCTTTCCTGGCCAGCCTAGATGTCGCTTTTAGGCGAATTTCCACAGGCGACTAGGCGAATACTGGGCTGGTGCCCACGTCCGTCATCAGTTACGCGATTAGCAAACATGTCTAAGACCTTCTAACACTAGACGCAGATAGATGAGGTACATAAATTCCTTTCCAAGGACGAAAGGATGGGAGCAGAAAGGGCATCTGGCCACGTTACACTGCGACTAACATCGCCAAATCCAAAACTTAACATGCTGACCCAATGAAAATACGGGGTACAGGCCAGAAAAAAGAAGGGGTCTTGTAACCTGACTGGTGGTCTTGTCTCCTGATAAGCAGTGACCCACATAGTTGTAATCTTAATACAGGGTGACAGTTATTGAACTACATGACATAAAATCGTCATAGTGTCTCAACGGTTTGCGTTAGGACGTTCAAACAGCACTGTTGGCCGTAGGGCATGATGGAAATTGTTGATCTGAATATGGCTTGATTTTGGGAAGAAGTCCACTATCATTTGGATGGGTTCGTCAGAAACCAAAATTGGCGCATTTGGGGGACTCAGAACTCGCATTTCGCGATCGAAAAGTCTCTTCACCGTCAACAGGTGACTGTGTGGTGAGCAGTGTCCAGTCACGGAATAATCGGTACGATATTACTTGAGGGCACGGTGACGAGCAGTAAGTGAAGGTTTTTGAAGATGATTTCATGCCCATTATCAAAAGTGACCCTGCTTTCGAGAAGATGAGGTGCGTGTAAGACGGAGCTCGACCCTATCGAAGCAGGAGAGTCATGTCCTGGAAGAGAAATCTAGGACCGCATTCTGGCTCTGGGGTACCCAGAGGCCACTGGCGTGGGCCTCGATTGGCCACCAAATTCTATGAACGCAACGGACTTCTTCCTGTGGGGCTATATTAAACACAGGGCGTACAACAAAACCCCAAAACCATTGCTGATCTGAAAATAGCCATTCATGATGTCACTGGCAGCATCGATGTTCCGACACCTCAGCGGGTCATGCAGAATTTCTCTATTCATTTTTATCACATCATCGCCAATAATGGCAGGCATATCGAACATCTCTTAACCTAAATTCGAATATCTATAGAGACGTTTACATATTGAATGAAATATGTACACGCCATAGTTTGTAAATAATTTACGTTTTTTTCAGATACTTCAATAATTGACACCCCGTATCTGCGTTATTAATTTCTGTCTGATTATATATATTTTTCAATATTTTAGTAACTTACATTTAAATATTGCAGTTTTTTACGGAACAATCCAAATTTTCGACCTGACCAATTCTGGCATTTATAAAAATATTCCTTTTCCTCTTACACGAAGTCTTAAATGACATGGCTTCCTTGTTTTTTTTAATGTATTGTCGTGATAATTTTTGGGGAATACTGCTTTCCAATACTGACACAATTTTAGTATTGAGTTCGTTGAATTTCATTTTAATACCTCTTTCCATACATACCTTATCGACTCTTTTAATTTATTCTTTAAACGTTGTGTACTGTTCTCATTAATATGCGTCACAGCCTTGTGTGAACACTGAACTGTAGGGTACTACACTATTTATTACCATTAATGATACATCGTAATCAGACAGTCCAGTATAGATTTGGTACGCGTTAACTTTGTCAGCCTGGGCACACTATTAAAAAGTTATCAGAAAAGCCCTGCTATCTTTCTGCAAGTGATTTGGAAAATTCACTTCTGAAGTTTAATAGAAACACCCAAACAACGATTCCAGTTCGTTTTTCCTGTCCGTATTTTTGAGAAATCTATATTGATATCTCCTAAAACTGTTTCTTCTTGTATGACAGGTAGATCAACAATTCATCCACAGCTTTGATAAATAGGTGAAAGCTCCTTGAGGTAATCTGTGTACAAAATTTAAAGAAAAGCACTCTGCGCTGACAAAACTAAGCCACACGTTCCTAGGTTTTGAACGACTAAAATTCTACTTGTTTCAATATTCGTGATTTTGCGCCCAACTGCTGCGTATGTTAACTCTACACACAAATTATGTTTTTCACCAATCCCTGATCTTCTTCCCTATCCCCGCGGTTACATGAAGTCCAGAGAGTCATATAGAATATATAATTTAAAATGTGTACACACAACATTAAAATAGACAAATGGGGTCCCCTCCATATCTCAGGAAATATTAAATTTGCTTACATCTCTTAAAGATATAAATAATGAACAAAAGGGAAACCGAACTTACTGTTGATTGAAATAGGTGCAGCATGAGGAAAGAAAATTGTCATCATAAACAAACCCCAAATTTGTCCTATGCACAACTGTACTAATTAGATAAGAATTCACAGTAGAAGACAACACTAAAGCGACATAACATTTGAGGCAAATATTAGATAAGGACACCACTGACAAGAAAACACTGCAATACACGTCAAGACAATTTACAAGAATACGGCCCACATTCTGATGAACCGCATTTCGTCACACGCAGCCAAACTCGCAACATAAAGACTGAAGCCGGCCGAAGTGGCCGTGCGGTTAAAGGCGCTGCAGTCTGGAACCGCAAGACCGCTACGGTCGCAGGTTCGAATCCTGCCTCGGGCATGGATGTTTGTGATGTCCTTAGGTTAGTTAGGTTTAACTAGTTCTAAGTTCTAGGGGACTAATGACCTCAGCAGTTGAGTCCCATAGTGCTCAGAGCCATAAAGACTGACCCACTACGTCGATTAAACACTGTCAACCTACAGTCTAGGTACAGCTTACATTGATATACCAGCACGTGGCAGCAAAGAGGAAAATGCACAAACAGCCTGTGCAGGAAGAGACGCTCAGTGAACCACAACAAACATACCATGACTTCACTCTGCCAATCCTGGAATGGTGCTTATTTGTCCACTTGCAACGACAGAGGCAAACGATGGTAATGTGCTCCAGTCATTTCCGCATCCACCCAAACGTTACAAGCACAGACTAAATCGGCGAACCGTACATTGCACACGCAGCGAGAGGGTGGCAGGCAGAAAGCCGGCATGTACAACCTGTAATTCTGCAGCATCCATTCGGGCGTCGCACTCCATACACGGCAGCAAAGCAGGACAGGCACACAGCGTGCATATGTTGCCTGTGTCTGAACATCACCCATCTGGACGTTTAGCAGCAAGGAAAAAGCAGACAGATGATGGTTCAAATGGTTCAAATGGCTCTGAGCACTATGGGACTTAACATCTATGGTCATCAGTCCCCTAGAACTACTTAAACCTAACTAACCTAAGGACAGCAGACAGATGACCTTCACTCATTTCCAGAGGCTCAACACTGCCCACGTGTCTCAGCGCTCATACCTCAGTGAATCCGTATCCACACCACGCACCAGCCGAGAGTGTGTTGACTGCCTCACCTACCGGCAGACAGTTACTCACAAGAGCCGATGCTGGTAGATTTCCACCTCAGCCACAGATAACAGTCGCTACGTAGCAGTCATGGCAAAGCCCTATGATAACAATGAAAGAGAAATTCTCTGAACAGCTCTATCTTCCATGCCCTACTTATGCCGGCAGTTAGGAAGGCAGCTAACTGCAACACAACAACCAAAACACCAGGACGAACTTTCCAACAGGATCACAGTGAACATCTATCAACCTTATCACAAATGTGCAAGAAAGTGAGGAAAACAACACAGAAGGCACTGCACAAAATCTCGACAGCAAAAGACAGCCGGCCGAAGTGGCCGTGCGGTTAAAGGCGCTGCAGTCTGGAACCGCAAGACCGCTACGGTCGCAGGTTCGAATCCTGCCTCGGGCATGGATGTTTTTGCTGTCCTTAGGTTAGTTAGGTTTAACTAGTTCTAAATTCTAGGGGACTAATGACCTCAGCAGTTGAGTCCCATAGTGCTCAGAGCCATTTTCTTTGAGCAAAAGACACGCAGGCTAGCAAGTGAATAACTAGACAGGTACGAACCATAAAATATAAATGACCAAAAATCACTCAAGCCATACAGCACCGTCACTCAACCAATGTGGCCACTAACTTCAAAAGAGGCAGTTGTGCCACCTGTCAGGCTTTTTCCACCATAATTAGAGCAATATAATTTAAACAGTTTTTTTATTACTCACCAGCTCCTATCACAACCACGCTCTTCAAATGGTAGGAACGTGGGCGGAGGGGAGTGGAACGTATTGGGGCTCTGCTTGGACTCCGCACAAGCTGTTCCACTTCTGCTTTGGCCACATATAACACTCGTCACATAGTAATGGCCACAATCCCGTCTGATACCGATGGCGAAGACATTCATGGGATGGCTCAAATACTAAAAGTTGTTAGCCAGGCTTTTGCTGTTCCTCCTACATCTAAATCTCTCCACAAAGCTCCTATGTTCTCTGTAACAGATCAAAGCTTGGTACTAGGTTGCACGATGTTTGTGACTGATGTTCTACACCAGTCATTTCCTGGGCATTTAGCCTATATCCCTCATCTGATTGCTTTCTTGCAGTCTCTTCTTTCTAGTTGACTTTTCAGTCTTTCTAGCCTTACAGTTGTTAATACGAGTCTAATTTATTACAGTTTGATCAGAAACTGGTTGAAGCTTTTCACTTATTTTAGATAAAAGTCAAACAGGTTGATAACTAGAATCTGAAATGAGATGTAAGGTTTTCTTCATTTGTTCACTACTTGTTTTTCTTTCCCAGTTCCAATGTTTCTTTACTCCATCAGTTTGTCTAATTATAAATGCACTGTTTGTAATTCTGCCTGAAAGGCACATATTTTTAATTTGTATTACACGGTTCTCTTGTCTCAACGATAAAAATCCAAATACCGCCCGAAAAGGCCATGAAGGCCCAACGATACCGACCAGCCACCGTGCCATCCTCAGCCTACAGGCGTCACTGGATGCGGATTTCGAGGGGAATGTGGTCAGCACACTGCTTTCCCAGCCGCATGGCAGTTCACGAGACTGGAACCTCTACTTCTCAATCAAGTAGTTCCTTGATTTGTCTCACAAGGGCTGAGTGCACCCCGCTTGTCAACAGCGCTCGGCAGATTGGATGGTCGCCCATCAAAGTGCTAGCTCAACCAAACAGTGCTTAACTTCGTTGATCTGACGGGAACCGGTATAACCACTGCGGCAAGGTCGTTAGCCTCGTGTCTCATCCTCGTAATATAAAACTCCATAGAAGAGTCTCATCTGATACTTTACTCTTTCTCGCTACAGTCGTTCTAATGGGTAGCTAACCTAAAGTCATGACAAGTTTCTACCACAATCATTAATCTACATAAAAATCCAAATTTATCACACATGATTCTACTTTTACAGTAAGCCGAGAACAAACATATGAAACACAGTAAAGTAAGTACTAGTGATTACATGTTTGCCGACGAGTTGTGTAGGCTATGTAAATGGGAGAATGTAAACACCCCAGAATACACTAAATGGCCGAAAACTAAAAAGCAAACTTTTGGTAACGAGATTGAACAGACTCTATTAGGAAATTGTGAAAGCAATGTAATGTGTCGAAAGAATATTTAACTACAGGACATTACCTCTCCGGGGGACACCACATTCACAAAGCACTCTCCGTGCAGGTGGAGAGGCTTGTGTATCCGTAGGAAGCTGATGGCTATGCTCAAGGTATAGGACCTACTGCCAGAAAGGCTCAGCCGATGGATCAGACTAAGAATGTCCCACAACGTCCAATCTTCCCTATCCACTCCTAGTCTTACCCAATTCCCTGACCCAACCCAAGATGTGATGCGATCTGTGCTGAAGGGTGCGTGGCACATGGAAAGATATGTCGCAAACGGATCCTCAAGGATACCAGGTGACCTCCCTGAGTAATTAGTTTTACAGCACGCATGGTATTCGTCGTGTGGACCTTCTAGATCCCTAAATCTCGTGGGACCAATATGGACACGATTATAGAAAATAAAGAAAAACGAACTGAGGGGCTAATTGAGACCTAAGATACCCGAACATCAGGGACAGAATCGATGGAAGGCACTCCCACTACTGAATCAGCGTCTAGACCCGAGCCAGAAGTGGGAACTGTAACCGAGAAGCTAGACCAGATTAAGATCAAAGGCTTGTCTGGAGCCCAGAGGAGGAAGGTAATCAGGGAACAGAAGACAGTGGGAGGGAAAGAATGGCTTCCTAAAAACAAGTGGAGGGAATTAAAGGGACTAGAACCTAAGACCCCCAGGAACAAACTGTCTCAGGTTGAAGGGACACGCAGACCATCACAGCGACAAGGACAGGTAGTAAGTGGATAAGGGAGGAATCAGACTCCCTCCTCCCTGGATAAGTGAGTCCAGAAGAAACCGAGGCAAGTAATACCGAAACACACATATAGTACTGCAGTCTCCGTTTTTAGGATGGCAGTTATCCAGGAAGGTTATACACTGGCGGCCATCACCTCACAGCAGGAGGAACTAGTACAGATGGCCCTCTTTGAAAAGATTGGGGGGGGGGGGGGGGCGCTGGCCCAGGACCCAACTTCAGTGGGGTTCTATCTAGATCGTGGTGCGTTCATTTTTTTCTGTGATGGGGAGCACACGGTAGAATGGCTGAAGAACAAGGTGCCCATGATATTCCCGTGGGAAGATATGCAACTGCTGGTTAAGACGGCAGTGGAGCTCCTTAAGACCGCAAAGATATCATTACGGGTACCCAAGATCCTTAAGGAAGTGTCTCCCAAGATTCTGATCAGGAAAATAGGGGCCCAGAACTCAAAATTGTCGACAGAAGACTGGAGAGTGATTAACCAGAATGTTGCTCATGAAGGACGAACCCTGGTGGTGGAGGTCGGTGAGAAGACCCTGAAGGCGATAAGGGAGCAGGACGTGAACTGTTTTTAGGGTTCTCGCAGGTCACTTCCAGGTTTCTCAAAGACCTCAAAGATGGCAGCAAGACGGAGCCTAGAGGAGCCAAAGATTAATCTGCAGCACAGTAAAGGGGCCTCTGCTGCCCTGAGCCGCTGCTGGGGAGACAGGATGCGGCCCTGACACAAGAACCCTGTTTATGCAAAGAGGGTGTATCAGGCCTTGGGGGTACTGGAGGTAAGCTGTTCTATGTTAGGAATATGAGAAACCCCAGAACTAGCATCAATATAAGAAATGGCATTTCTTCCATGCCAATGATGGATTTCCGCTCTAGGGACTTAGTGACCATTAAAATGCAGCAATGTGAGGAAGGTATTATGAGGGAAATTATTTTGGCGCCAGCATACCTTCCTTATGAAGACAGCTCTCCTCCTCCCTTCGAGGTGAGGAGACTGGTAGAGACTTGCCATCAGCAAGGTGATCAACTTCATGTGGGATGCGAAGCCAATGCCCACAACCTAGTGTGGGGCAGCAAGGACACCAACAGTAGAGGTGAGTACCTTCTTCAATTTCTTTTAGCTACCAACTTAGAGGTCCTAAATAGGGGCAATGTACCTACAATCAGGAATAGCAGAAGGGAAGAAGTAGTTGACATATCCTTTAATTCCATGACAATGGGTAGCCATATCAAGCAATGGCATGTGGTGTTTGAGCCAACCTCATCGGACCACATGTACATCAAATTCAAGGTAGAAATGGGAATCAGACAGACCATGACCTATAGGAATCCCAGGAAAACAGACTGGGAGACATATAGGAGGGACCTTGACTTAGGCTTATCGGAAATTAAAACCTTGATAAGGAATTCAGTAGAATTTGGGGAAGTAGCAGAGGCTGTCACATCCGCCATAGTGACCTCATATCAGGACAACTGCACAATCACCAGGAAGAGCACAAATAGGAGTGTTCCTTAGTGGAATAAAAAACTATAAATGCAAAGAAAACAGGTACGGAGACTGTTTAATATTCAATACGTAAAGGACAATGGGCTAAATATCGTGATGCTCTTGTCAATTACAATCTTGCAATCAGATTGTTAGACCTAGGATTTCCTACAGGGTCATAGTGTGGTAGAAGAAGGTAGACATCCTGGAAAGCTTTTTGTGAGGAAGTGGAGGGCATGACTGCACAAGCCAGACTTCACAAGACGCTCACTGGAGTACCAACCAATCCAGGAGGTACATTGAGGAAGGAGGATGGGGAATATACAAAGACAGCACATGAGACGCTGGAGTTGCATCTCAAAACTCACATTCCTCAATATGCTCTGCTGGACAACACAGACCAGTGTGTGACCCCAGAGAAACAACAGTTCTCAGGCATTGGAAGAGAGTACTGGGAATTGGCCAAGGAGTGTGCGAACTTCAACAAAATCCAATGGTCGGTAGGAACATTCCAATCTTTCAACTCACATGGCCCAGATGGAATTTTTCCAGCTCTCCTGCAACAGGCAGGAGGAAAGTTCATAAGAGTCCTATGCAGGCTATTCAGTGTTAGCTTAGCAGTAGGAATCATTCACAATGCTTTGAGCGCAGTGAAGGTTGTCTTCATTCCAAAGCCAGGGAGAATTGATCATACCAAAGCCAAGGATATGAGACCAATCAGTCTGTCCTCCTTCATTCTCAAAAGATTGTAAAAACTGATTAATGTAGATGTTTGGGAGAGGAGACTAAGTAGGGTCCCTCTACACTCCAACCAACTTGCACACCAACTAGGTAAATCATGAGAGACAGCTATTCACTTCCAAGAAATAGCCCTCTGCACCTTTCTGGATATCGAGGGGGGCCTTCCGTAAAACAACCTTCGATTCCATGGTAAGGGCAGCTGAGGTGCATGACCTGGGGACCACTATATGTAGGTGGACCAGGGCCATGCTTAGTGGGAGGAAGGTAGAGGCTACCATCATGAACGGAAAGATGGTAATCAAGACCACTAGAGGCTGCCCACAAGGAGGAGTTTTGACTCCTCTATTGTGGATTGTAGTGGTGAACGAACTCATTGAGGAACAACGTTCTAGACAATGCTTCTGCCAAGGATACACAGATGACCTTGTCATAGTACTATTTGGCAAATTCACTGACACAGTGAGCAATATGGCACAAGGAGGTGTATGCACTGGATATACACCACAGTTGTTAGACCTAGGATTTCCTACAGGACCATAGTGTGGTGGAAGAAGGTAGAACAGTGGGTTGCTGCTAAGGAGCTTGCTAAGGTACAGAGATTGTCTTGCTTAGCCATAACGGGCGGAATTAGCAGCACACCAACCTCTGGGATGGAAGCCATGCTGGATATGCCTCCAATTCACCTTTGGGTCAAGATGGAGGCAGGAGGTGGGGCACACAGACTTAAAACTGGCAAAAACTGGGTCTCATTCGGATATCCAAAATCATACACTAACATAGTGAGTGAGGTAAATATAGGGATGGCTGGGGAAATGCCTGCCAACTGTATAACAACTCACAGCTGCTTCGACAAGACTTACAACATAATAATTGGAAGTAGGGGGCAGTGGGAAAAAACAGTTCGACAGCACACAGGGGACATCTTTTGCTTCACCGATGGGTCGAAAACAGACCAAGGCGTTGGGGCAGGGGTGTATGGGGTTCAGCCATGACTGGAGAGTATTATCTATCTAGTGAAACTGGCCGCTGTATTCCAAGCGGAAATTACTGCAGTCAGGGCATGTATGGAGGAGAATATGTGTAGGTGCTACAATTACTGTAGCATCTACGTCTATTCAGCCAGCCAGGCAACACTGAAATCATTGGCAGCTCTTGCAACAAGATCTAAGATTGTTGCAGATTGTCACAGGGCTCTGGTGGAGCTAGGCGGAAGCAATAGGGTAAACCTAGTGTGGGTCCCTGGCCACTCAATGATCTGTGGCAATGAAGAAGGCGATAGATTTTCTAGGATGTTGCCAGCATCTCCATTTATTGGACCCGAACCTGTCCTGACAATCACCAAGGCTATGATCAAATTAGAATTACAGAACTGACTTAGGAAACATCACGTAGGATACTGGACCAAGGCCCATAAACAAAAACAAACATGGTAAGGTAATAATGTCCAAACGGTGTTTTAAAAGAAGCTCTGTAATACTGGGATTGAACAGGAAAGAGATCAGACTCATGACTGGACTGATGACCGACCATGGAAATTTCAAAAAACACCCACACACAATGGGTATAACGGAAGAGGACCCTAAATGTAGGATCTGTGACGAGGGTGAAGAAACTGCATCACACCTAATCTTCGAATGCATGGCATTGGAGAGTAAAAGATACAGAATCTTCAGGACAACTAGACCTGAAGAAATTGTGTCTAACAAAAGACAGGTAGAGGGACTCCTTGCACTATTTAAGGGCGCTGGTTGGCTTTTCTAGATATACAGGGAGCGATACCGCACAATGAACCTAGTTTCGTTGCGGGCAGTGGCGGGTCAAACCGAAGCTGTTTTAGCTTCCGTGTTAAAATCAATCAATCAATCACTGGACATTAGCTGGACATAAACACGAGAACAACAAATTGATTCTATTTATTGCCAGTATTCCTGTTGGAAAGTTATGACGACGAGAATAAACTATTTGATCAGCTGTAGAGCAACTAATAAAAACCGATTGAGGTAGAGCAGTGGTTAGCACACTGGACTCGCATTCGGGAGGACGACGGTTCAGTCCCGCGTCCGGCCATCCTGATTTAGGTTTCCCGTGATTTCCCTAAATCGTTCCAGGCAGATGCTGGGATGGTTCCTTTGAAAGGACGCGGCCGACTTCCTTTCCTAATCCGATGAGACTGATGACTTCGCTGTTTGGTCTCTTCCCCTAAACAACCCCAACCCAACTAATAAAATGTATTAGTATACCTACTCATAAAGTTATCATGAGCTACTGCTACGTCACTCACATTCCAGGAAATGTATCAATGACCATATATGAAAGCTCTTACGCACTTTGAGATAGAACAAGAGCTGAGAACGTGTAGATGTTTCATGTAGCTGGACGCCGGTAACCGATGTAACTCGACAGAACTAAAGTACGATGATACAGATGAGTTTTCCCTTGTTGCTCAATGGTTAATGTGAATGAAGAATATTTATGTGCATTTAACAATATTGTTATTCACCCAAAGAATCTCTAATGAAATTATCGCCTTTTGAGAATTTTCCGGGAAAGTGCATAATGAGTTAGAGAAATAAATCTATATAATTCTCGAAGTCATACCTGGAGCAACAGTGACCTTGTACAACAGAAAAGTATAGATCACAAACTGTGTTTACTTTTCTGGTACCTGGTTTCAATCATAGAACCAGTATAAGTGTTCACTGGTGGAGTTGATGCACGAAGTTGTACGAGTGTGCTACGAGGCACATTTGGTCAGCTGTTTAGTTGGCTTATCAGGTCGAGTGCAGTGCATTTTTTACGAAAATTTAACTAAGAGAAAGGTTTGTGCACTCTTAATTCCGCATTTGATAAACTCTGTACAAGGAAAATTATGAAACGTATTAATTAGCAATTTTGTAATGTTTTGCATAAGAAAAACCGATTCCTGGTTTGTGGAAGAATCGTTAAACCATCATTTCTGCAGTAACGAAATAGTTATAAGTGAGGTATCAGCCGGTTTCCCTTTCTGACAAACTACTGAGTCGATTTTACACGATCATAATAATACTGCCACTGTTTTTAGGTGTCGAAATTGTATTTTCCTTACTGGTTCCTTTCGAAATGTTAAAAGTATAATAATCTATTAGAGGAATAGTTTTCAAAGTAAAGACACGGAAGCCTTACTTAATGGAAACCATCGAGAACGAGATGGAGGTCAAGCGGTAGATGTTGATCGATATTCTTCAAATCACTGAACTAAGTGAATTGACTTCAAAAACAGTACATGGGAAATCTTCTGTAAAAACTCTGCCTCTATGACCCATGTAGATGTATTTTCACTTTATATTCGTATAATGGGATGAAATGTTGTTGATTCGCGTCCGCAGTCTCAAAAGGAAACGAAGTTTTCCGTTTTTAAGTGACTGACATATAATATCTGACTTCATCGACTCCCTGTTCGTCTAATTATACACGGTAATTTCATTTACATTTTTTTATTAAAATATTTTCTGTAGTTCCTTCCTTAAGGATTTCCCAGTGCTGCATCGAGTAAAAACGTTATAGTGTGCGACGGAGTTTGGGCTCTCAACGAATAATATTTACCCCGCATGGCGTATTTTCGAGGTCTCTACACCCAGCCTCTACGCTGGTCTCTCTTTGGGAAGGGACGAATGAAAGAGGGAAACCTAATTAGAACGGAGAGTGATGGCGTAGAAGTGGA